>NC_134208.1:154417500-155667500 GCF_965140235.1 Caretta caretta | reverse complement strand
CACATACACAACATCTGCTGTGTTGAGTTAGAGAAGCAAAGGGACGGAACAGATGGAGCCCATGAACATCAGAATCTGAAGTCATTTTCTGTAATAACAGATATGCTAAATGACAGATGGAACTCCCCAGAAACAGCCTCTCGTGTAACTTAGCTACTGTACTGCAATTATGAAGACTTCACATCAGAGCTGTCTCAGTAGGGAAAGTGCCACTATGAGCATGTACCCACGGCTTCCACAAAGTGCTATGGGCTTGCCATGTTAAAGACTCATTTCAAAACCCTGTTTGTCCACAGAATAGGTCCAGAATAGACAGCAACAGTGCAAGGCAACAGTTTCCAGGGCGTTTTGAATATCAGATTGTAAGGGATGTAGGGAAAAACAAATCCAACATTCATTTTCACTCTTCTGCAAAAGGAGAGTAACTGGTCGCCTTATTAAATTAATACCAAGTAAACTTGGACCTGATAAAAAGGAAATACCTCCCACAGTCTATAGTGAATCTGTGGAACCCACTGTCTCAGGGGTGTGACACAGAAGCCCATTGATGCCAACTGGCCAAGGATTTACTGTTCTGTAACAACAACTGTTAGCAGGCCTGACACTCACCACCCTAGCACACTGCTTTCATAGTATTTATCCATATAGAATATCATGTGAAGTCTCTAATAAAAGCATATGTCATACTGATCCTCAATCATTGCATCATGTATGTAGAGAGAATATTTAAGTAATTGTGTATATGTACTGAACATATGTTTTAAAGTCTGTCACCAACCAAAGAGAAAAACAAGTTTTTTCCAGAGAGAAGTTAGGATGTGTTTTCACCTGTCTATCTCTGTAAATTAAGCATTGTAAGCCAACATAATATGAGCTCAATTTACATATGAGGTCAACAAGGGGATGAAAAGACACTGGAGACTAAACCAACAGGGGTTGTCCTGTCTCTGGGGCTCAGAAATGAGCTTTGAAGAATATAAAAAAAAATGCAAGGAGATATTTTGTTATCTTTCAGAGAGGAAGAAAACAGGACAGCGCTTTTTGCAATCATGAAAGAGGGATCCCAGACATGTTGGCTGGAGATGCTGGGAAATTGTTTCTCTCACCTAAAGCAACTTTAGATGATGAGGGGTTAAGCCTGTTTATAATACTTTTGTTTGATATGTAACTGTTTCTGTTTCCATTGTTATCCTTATTCGCTATCCCTTAAATCTTAGCCTTGGATAATAAACATAGGATTATTTTCACTATAAACATATCTCAGTGCTGTGCTGCTATATTGGAGCTGATCCTCACTTGAATCAAACAAGCTGGCGCATGCACTGTTCCTTTGTGGGCAGCTTACCTGGTAATTTCTGCACGTGTCCAGTGGCTGGCACTGCAGGGGACTGCTTCGAGGGGGCTCAGGGATTGAGGTGCACCTATGGTTAACCTGCCAGGGAAAGTAAGGGCTGGCAGAGCCTCAAGGTGGTGGTGTCAAAGAGCTGACACCCAGGTAAGCACCAGCAAGTGTCTCTCTCACTGAGGCATGGGTGTCACAAGGTGACTCATAATCCTGGATACCCTGAGAAAGTGTCACAGGGGGTGAAGACAAAAAGCGGAAGTGGCTTTAAAAAAGGAATGGATAAGTTTTGACTCACAGCATTTATAGTTATCCTTGGTAAGATAAAGGTAATCACCAACTTCAATGCTCCAGGGCATAAACTCATCTCTTCAGAGGTCAGGAAAGAATTTCCCAAATCCTCACTCACTGCACAACTGGCCAAATTTGTTATTTTCACCTTCACCTAAAGCATCAGCTATAGGTCATGTCCCAAAGTGTGATACTGGATCAGGTGAACAGATGGTCTGATCGGTTACAGCAGTTCCTGTTATGTTCCAGACAATCAGCTATGCTAGTGATTTCTCTGTAGGAATTTTACTACTAAATAGTGGCTGGAGGCTCAAACTCATGTAATGAAGGTAGGTAAGAAAGACAGAAATACAGATGATGGTGATAGACACATGAAAAATTCATAGATGGGTAATTGCTATACAGGGCAAGGAGGAAAGAAACTAGTAGCATCTCCCTCTATTGTCATATAGCAGCTCAAAAGTCCATGAATGCACTGATGTTCTGAAACTCACGACAGAGTAGAGTTTATACATCACAAATTTTTAAGAAGAAGTTAGAAAAAGGGCTGGGGGAAAGGGAGAGAAGCAGCTGTCCAGTTGTCGAAAGAAGAAACTGCTGAGCTGGTGTGCAATGACAAATGCATGTGTTGGAGGTTGAAGGAAACATGAAACTCCCTAGATCCATACACCCAATGGGGGAAAGCTACATACACATGTAAAGCATACATACAACCTCTTCAGTATTAGTCACTAGGGGCCAGATTTTTAAAGGCATTTAAAGACACCAATAGGTGCCTCGTGGGATTTCCAAAAACATCTAGGCACCTAATTGCCAATGAGTTCAAAGGGAAAATCCATTCTGAATCCCTTTGAAAATTCCACTAGGTACCTATCTGTATCTTTAGGCATCTTTAAAAATCTGGCCAAAGATCTAAACACCGCTTCAGCCATGTTATCAGTCAGTTTTTGTAAGACGGTATAAGACTCAGAAACACTGAAGAGCTATTATGCAAGAAAATATTCACATACAGTTAACAGAGAAGCAGAATTTTAGCAGACTTGTTCCAAAAATACTGGATCTTTTCCAAGAACCCACCCATCCCAACCCCTTGCTTCCATAATGGTACAGAATTTACCGGAGTTGGGCAACTCAGGGTAATGTTAGCCTTGAGGTCAAAGAAGTCAGTTTTCTCCCCTAGAGGTTGAAGCTGGGGAAAAAAAGGGGGAGGATTAGTTTTGTAGCTGTGTCCTCTCATCTTACATTTCTGTAGCAATTTTAAACCCAAAGAATTGAAAGGTGCTTCACAAATTTAATTAAATTCAGTAATTGCATAGCTCTTGATTTGCATGTGATTGAAATGCAGCCATTTCTTGGGAGGAGCGTGGCAGCTGTGTCACAGAGCACAGTAACACTAGGCAGTAGTTTAGAACAGGAAGTAAAGGAGCATACTGTATTGCTGGGGGAATTTAGGGAGGCAGAAGTAGCTGTACTGGAATTTGACCAGAATACCAGGGCTAAGGCCTTGTCTAACTTTATGTCTCCGTTGAAACATGGCATCAACCACAAAGTGCGACAGGCAGTGAGGATAAATCTTCCATTTTTTGTCATAGCACCAGTGAGTAAAAGGAAAGATAAGCATCACTGCAGGGGTTCCTCGATAAAAACTCGGGATCCTCCCTGACTACACTCCTTTTAAAAAGTGAATTTAGAGTAGGTGAAAGGTTCTGGGCTGACAGCCATGGAGACTACAGTCCTCTGCTTCTCCACAGAACAGGTACAGCAAAGGCTACAGCAGTACAAGCATCACTTACACTGCCATACAAATGTGCCTCAGCCCCAACCTGGAAGGTGAGAAGGAAGGTCAGTCAGTCTCCATGGCCCATGCAGTGTTCAGTGTCTCTTTCATGGAGACTGTTAGCTAGTGCATTCCATGGGTTTCATTCTTGTTGATGTGGACACCTGTCCAATAGGCTGTGAACTGAGATGCATCAAATTCAGTTCACACTTAGCCAACAGATGGAAGAGACCTTTAATCAACACTGACCTGGGATGGATTTGAATAGGTGACCTCAAGACGAATGGTCTGGGTCCCCTCAACAGTGGCCTGAGCCACCCGTCCCGCAATTATTACACAAAGGAGATGATTTTAAAGATACTTTGAATCAGTTCTGGTTGATGAGCCAGATATACAAGTTCATGCCATCCCTACCATGGTGTTCCAGAGAGCCCTGGAGAGCTGAGACTGGGATTTCTGACTCAGATGGAAACAGTCTGGTGCAAGGAAGGAGATATCTGCACGCCCATCCTGAAAAGGAAAGTGCAAAGGACATCTGAGTGCAAGAAGTTCGTTTATACTTTATTACTTTGGTTCACTGAAGTTGGAGCAGAGGCTATTGGTAGTAACTGGCATTCCCATTGGCATTCCCATTATACACTCCCATGTGGAAGGCCTACTGGCCATCTGGGGAGATGAAGTGGGGTACTACCAGGAAGGATCACCAAGTACGAGCAATGGGCCAACCCCAAAAGGATAAACACCCTAAAGTTCAGATGTTTAATGTGCTGTTCTATCCTGGCTCTAAAAATGGCATTGTTGGGTTCTGTGTTTTGTCTTTCTCTCTAGGATCTCCAGTGCCACAGCCAGAAACTCAGCTTGGATATGAGAGTTAAGGTGGGCCTTTTCCTTCTCATGCATCACCACCAGGAATAAGGGTGCTGCAAACCACACAATGCTCCTCAGTGGGTTTGCTCAGGTATAGCTTGGTGGAAGTTAGTACACAAGTCTACGGTTGATACACAAGAAGCAACAGAAGAAGAAACTCCTTCTCTTGTAGCTCCCTCTTTTTCAGCAGCGTCAGTTCTGCAGGGCTAACAGGAGTAAAAAGCAGTAAGAGTTGTTTGTCACTGACGTTAGCAGACATAACTGAGTATACCCACACAGTCACCTTTCAGAGCGGAACTCCAGTTTATTACTGATTTTGTAATATCTGAAACAGTTTGGGTTTGGAAGTTTTAAGAGATTGGTTTTCTCATGAGATTTTAGGGGTGGATAAAAGAGTTTGGATTAGATGGATTAAGGCCACAGAGTTTAGATCCAGAACTGAACTTCCTCAAGGTTTGAGGATGTTTTGATTAAGTGTTTTGAGTTGGCTCATTAGAGAAGTAAGGACCCGCTGCCAAGTTTTGGATCTGTATGCGATCTTCCACCAAGTTTGTAGCCAGGATTTTGGGTCAGGCCCATTTCAAGTTTGGATATAATATGGAAAAATATCTGATTTTTTTTTTTTTTTTTGCAAAACTGGAAGAAAATCATTTTTGAGGTCTAAACATTTTTCAGAAACAAATTGCATCTATTATTTTTCATTTACAAGTTTCTAGCCAGGGTCAAAACCCACAGGAAGGGCTTTTAACAAAGGCTGATCTGAGCAGAAATCAAAGCCTATGATTTTGTGAGATTTTTCAGCCCAATTTTTGCAGTCTCAGAAAAGGTTTGTTAGAAGAAGAAGCTGAACGTCTGCAACTTGTCACCAGTTATTTCTGGCATTTTCTGGTTCCCTCTGGCCCTATAATACCACAGCTCCTCCTGTTTGGAATTTGACTACATCTGTTTCCAGTTCCAGCTGAAATCAGGAAGCACAGATGTGTGAAAAAAATCAGTGAATGGTTTTCAAGTTTCAGAAAAGATTTGTGTCAGTTCTTAGATTTACTAGCTTGCTTCAGTCACTATTCAGGCACTGGAGCCCCATCCTACTGCCAAAGATGCGGGAAGGGCTGATTGCCTAAGACTACATTTTGGACTGATTACTATGTAGATCTCTCTCTCTGCACAGGCATAGAAGAGTAAGATCATGGGTCAGAAAGAGATGACGACGCTGTTAGTTAACAGTGAGGGTTATTGCCAGACAGCTTTAAGAGCTCTAACATTATGGCCAGGGCTCTCTGTGTATTTGCATACGCTGCTTGATTAATCAGTTTCCCCATCATTAAATGGGGATGATGATACTGGTGTCCTTTGCAAAGTGCTTTGAAATCTATGGATTAAAAGCACTATATAAGAGTATAACAATAACACCTTTTAGCTAACACCTGCCCTTGCTGAACAAGTGTGTATAGATATATCTTAAATGTAATCTTTAAATAATTTCTCAAAAGTTAAAGCAGTAATCGGTATAAAAACAAATTATGTAAATCCAAGTATTGGTAACTGTTCAAGGAATTCCAACAGCATAATATACCCAAACCAAATTATATTCCTATGGGAACTTCAAGAGCACCTGGCAAACCCTGATACTTTCATATACTCTAGATGGGTGGGTGAGTGCATGCATCTAACCTAACTACTGAGAGTGACCTATAGCCATACCTGAAGAAGAGGAATCTTGGTATTTCGGAAGAAAGGCTGCAGTACCACCGTGAAATTCTCCTGGGTGTCATACCTGCCGGACTCCACTAGCTTCCAAGTGCTGTTCTGTAAGAGACAAAAAAGACCATCATCAACCCACCAACCACTTTGTCATCCTTAAGTGGTGTGTAGGGCATGTAGCTGAACTTCCACCCTTGGGCCGACACAATCAGGGATCATAGGCCTTCAGGGCACATGGCAAAACCCATCTTTTTGCCCTAGTGGCTGAAGAGGTTTGAGCATGATGGGAGTGATTGTTTGTGAGGGATGGTGGTTGGGTGAGGAAAGTCCCACTTATGGGTTTGTGTTAGGGATAGAGTTTTCCTGCTGATTTTGCCACACTGATATTTTAAATAATAACAAAGGTCCCCAGAGTAGTAGATGGGCACTTTTTGTATATGTTGTTATAAATTGCAACAGACAGATTGCTGGCAAACCCTCTGCCCTGCCTCAGTTGTAGGCAAAGCAACTGCACTCATCCTGGCAGATGTACCTGGTAGGCTCTGGTAGCTTCCATCACCATCGCTAGCTCTTGTGACCCTTCTGTCACTGGGAAAACACAACTACACAGATCTCTGCAGAAGAGGTTACAGAAGTGACAGAAA
The DNA here is from genome assembly GCF_965140235.1 of Caretta caretta. Taxonomy (NCBI): domain Eukaryota; kingdom Metazoa; phylum Chordata; order Testudines; family Cheloniidae; genus Caretta; species Caretta caretta. The sequence goes on along the minus strand of NC_134208.1, from coordinate 155,660,878 downwards.
CATACAGCATTAGAACAAAGAGTGTAGATTCAAGAGACACTCACCCATTGCCATTCAGCATCCATGCCACCTGGGAGCTGAGCTGGATGTCTATATATTACCCTTTCTATAAGAGTGCCAAATGGCCTTTGCCATCTTGCACAATCTCAAGCCACAGTTTTACCTGCCCCTTTGCCCTACATGAGTGGTGCAGCTCACATATCAGTTTGGCAACTGCTAAGCATATCAATTATGTCACCCTATGTCCCATTATTTTGGGGCACCTAAAGGTATTGTCTACACTGCAGCTGGGACATGCAATTCCAAGTTGGGTAGATGTATGTGTGCTAGCTCTTGGTATCCCATAACCATAGCCAGTGGAGTCCAATCCTCTATAACTCTAGGCTTACCCCAGGGAGCCCAACAGACTCCAATGACACCACCAGACAAAGAACCCCAATGCCAAAACCCATATCAAATCCAGGGAACCCTTCCAGCCCCAACCCTGATCCCCGCTGGGAGAGCCCTACTAGCCCCAAGCCTAACCCTCACCGGAAGAGCCTTACTCTCTGTAATCCTAACCCTAAACTGGGGAGTGCTGCCATCTGGAACCCTAATCCTAGCCTGAAAAGCTCTTCCAATTATTACCCTAGCCCTCACCCTCCTTTATGGAATGCTAACCCTAGACCTGGGAGCCTCACCCTCTGGAACCTTAACATTAGCACAGGGAGTCCTATCCTCTTGAACCCTAGCTGTAGACAGGGGAACCCTACCCATTAATACCCTAACCATCGCTAAGGGAGCTCTACCCATTATTATTCCAACCCTTGCCCAAGGAGCCCTACCCTTTGTCACCCTAACCCTTGTCCAGGGAGACATATCTATTATTACCAAAACTCTCCCCAGGGCAGCCCTACGGGAACCCTCAAATGTAGATAGGAACCTGTAGGGCTGCCCTGGGGAGAGTTTGGGTAATAACAGATATGCCTCCCTGGACAAGGGTTAGGGTGACAAAGGGTAGGGCTCCTTGGGCAAGGGTTGGAATAATAATGGGTAGAGCTCCCTTAGCGATGGTTAGGGTATTAATGATTAGGGTTCCCCTGTCTACAGCTAGGGTTCAAGAGGATAGGACTCCCTAGGACTCCCAGGTTTCCTCCATAAGGAAGCAGGGAACCAAATTTTGTCTTTTCTCCCACCGAGAGCCAGTGCGGACGCCAGAGTAGGCGAAAGCTGCCTTACCCAGTGAGATGTGTGGTGCACTGTACTTGGTTATCCAGAAACATCTGCCTCAAGGGGAGGAGGTCCATTACTTCAACCAGATTGACCAGAGCCCTGGGAACCTGAAAGGAAAGTCAGAGCTTTGCTTGGCAGGAGCTGGTCATGCAAATTGCAATGCCTTTATTTTAAAGTGCAGAGCACAAGTGCAGCTCCCCCTTTCTGCCCTGGTTAACTACTCAACCAGTCCTTCCCAATTGTTGATCTTTCCTCTCCACCTCACTTGACTGAACTCGCTCTCCTCCTGCCCCTGGTTGTATGTTGGTGTCTTATTTGTCAGGCTCTCTCTCAGCATTAGAGATGAAGGCAGTGTAGGCTGCATTATGGAATTCATTGGGATACATTTGGTTCAAGGGGCCACTCCTGGGCTACCCCACAGCTACTAGAACTGGGGGAGGAAGAAGCAATGCTGACCAATGAGTTACTAAAACCACTTACTTCTGCATGCAGAATATCGAGGGCTTCTTGAATGCGGCTGGTGAAATTTACAGCTGAATAGTAATCCTCACAGAAAAAGAAGAGAAGCAGGAGTTACTGCCAATGACGTCTCACAAATGGCTTGAGACAACAAAAAGATATTGCACTGGGCATTCATTCCCATCCCCTTATTTCCGCCATGCTAGGCTGTGGTCAGTGGAATGTTCTTGCTCTCTTCCAGAAACCAAGTGGCTCAATTATACCATTACTCCGCCCTCAAATGTAGATAGGCGGAGTACAACCTTGGCTTTTCTAGAGCTCCCTCAGTTGAGCTGTAGCAGACTGAGTCAATGTCCAATGGGCCCCTCATCTCTGGCTGAGGGAAAGAACCAAGTGGTAAGTGTGTTCGAATGGGGTCAGCCAAAATATGATAAAAACAGAGGCACAAATGTTTCCGGGGTGTGTCATTCTACTGCTATCCATTGACATCATTAGCAGGCAAGGACACACCAGCCATAAACATCTGGCAGCAGCACAGGAGCTTGACTAGGCCTGTTTAGCCACAAGGATCCCCCCACTCTGTTGCACCCTGGGGGGGCAGAGGACCTCAGTGTGCTAGTGGTAGTGAAAAGGATTGTGTACAAAAGAGACAACACCCGAGATTCAGAGCCAGGTTTAGAACTGGGGGTGAGGGGCATGAGAGGTCCCACGCTCTCCTTCTGGCAGCCACAGTCTGAAGCAGCATAAAAATCTCTGTAGCACTGACCATTACAGAGACTTCCAACGTGCTCCGTCCTGCCTCCAACACCACCCTGTGCCAGGACTTGTGCGGGGAGGGGAGGCGAGGTGAGGTGGGCGGTATTGGACTACTTGTGGTGGCCTAACACACTGCTGAACCAGGACAATTCTTCCCTGGTTAGCTGGGGGGCTTTTCCAGCCCCTGTATACCACCAAAGCCGAGAGGAAAGAATCCCGCCCTCTCTCCCTCACCTCATGCCCCAGACATGGTCAAGAAAGGCAGGCTCTTCTCTCTCTCTCTCTCACTTCCACATAATGGCTCGTTCCTACCCCACAGCAAGCAAGCAGAGACCACAACAATCTTAGTCTGCTACTGCTAACTGTTTAAAACTAGGCACTGCCAGAAGAGTATCTATCACTCCACACAGACCCCACAGTACTCCACAAAATTCAGCTTTGTCTGGCATATTGGGTGACCCTCAGAACTCAGGGACTTCCTTTCCCCTACCCGCAACCTTGGATTTCATGGGACGCAGAGGCTGGCTCTCCTTACACTGGTGTTTTTACACCAACACCAGTCAGCCTTGCTGCCATGCCAGCTCCTCAGTCCTGCTACTTACAGGGTCTTTGCAGTAGTTGCACAGATCATTGGCTCCAATTAACACAGTGATGATCTTCCAGTCAGTGTTGAAATCGATTCTCTGCATAAAGAAAGAAAAAGTGTAAGTTCATTATGTTCCCAACTGATGTGCACACTGGGTATCTTTGGAGGCAGATCTGTTCCATGAAGCAATATCTGTTCCTTTTCATGCTGTGAGATTAAACATGCTGCATTCCAGTCAACTCACCGGATCACTTTTCATTAGTCTCACCAGGGCTCTTACTTGGTCCGGTAATTCCCTGTGGAAAAGGACAATTAGTGAGTCTTAGGAGAGACCAGCATCCATTGGAAGAATATTTATCTAGATATCGATATGGCCCCGGGGCACCTCAAACTCATGAGTGAATGTATCCTCACACTATTCTTGTGAGGTAGCATTCTCTCCATTTTATAGATGGGGAACTGAGACACAGAGACTAAATGACTTGTCCAGGTTCGCATGGGAAGTTTGTGTCAGAAAAGAATTGAATCCAGATCTCAGTCCTGTCCAGTGTTTTAACCTCAAGACCATCCTTCCTTCACCTTGTTTGACTCCCTAGAGAGCAGCTGAGAAACCCCCCACCCGCCCCAGCTTTTTGGATGCCAGGTGCAGCAAACCGCTAGTCCGCTGACAGCATCGTTAGAATTGTTGGATCAGTTTATTTCTTATCGACTAAAACAGCAAGGGAGCGCCAAACCCAGAGCTCTGTACAATCCCCTGCATTAACATTTGTGTGCACTGAATATTTCCAAACCTACATTGATTCTAAGGAAATGTGCACAATAACTATTGAAATAAACATCGGACATTCCCAGGATCACAGCTCAGAGTCAGCACTTCACACTCTATATTGTGCAAAATAATGTTTCCAAAGGTTTTTCGGCCCTGATGAAAACTGAAGCAAGTATCCAGGACACTCAGGAGGGGGCTAACAAGACAGCCTTTTAATAACCATGCTAGATCTATAAAAAGCTTTGCCATGGATTCTAGGTTACCTACACTAAACTGCTGGACCTCATTTAGCTGCTCTATCATTACGTTGATCCTCTAATATGCTCAGAATCTGAATGGAAAGCTTTGGCCTTGCAGGCAGCTCCATGGTTTTGGAATGAGCTGCACCTCCCTCTGGGCCCTTGCTAGAAATACTTCACTACTGTACATCATTTCATGACATACATCTGCTGATACTAATGAACCTGACATGCATATGATTTACATGGTAATCGGAACTTTGTTTTCATAGACTCATAGAATATCAGGGTTGGAAGGGACCTCAGGAGGTCATTTAGTCCAACCCCCTCTCAAAGCAGGACCAATCCCCAACTAAATCATCCCAGCCAGGGCTTTGTCAAGCCTGACCTTAAAAACTTCTAAGGAAGGAGATTCCACCACCTCCCTAGGTAACGCATTCCAGTGTTTCACCACCCTCCTAGTGAAAAAGTTTTTCCTAATATCCAACCTAAGCCTCCCCCACTGCAACTTGAGATCATTACTCCTTGTTCTGTCATCTGCTACCACTGAGAACAGTCTAGATCCATCCTCTTTGGAACCCCCTTTCAGGTAGTTGAAAGGAGCTATCAAATCCCCCCTCATTCTTCTCTTCCGCAGACTAAACAATTCCAGTTCCCTCAGCCTTTTCTCATAAGTCATGTGTTCCAGTCTCCTAATCATTTTTGTTGCCCTCCGCTGGACATTTTCCAATTTTTCCACATCCTTCTTGTAGTGTGGGGCTCAAAACTGGACACAGTAGTCCAGATGAGGCCTCACCAATGTCGAATAGAGGGGAATGATCACGTCCCTCGATCTGCTGGCAATGCCCTTACTTATACATCCCAAAATGCTATTGGTCTTCTTGGCAACAACGGCACACTGTTGACTCATATCCAGCTTCTCGTCCACTGTAATCCCTAGGTCCTTTTCTGCAGAACTGCTGCCTAGCCATTCGGTCCCTAGTCTGTAGCGGTGCATGGGATTCTTCCGTCCTAAGTGCAGGACTCTGCACTTGTCCTTGTTGAACCTCATCAGATTTCTTTTGGCCCAATCCTCTAATTTGTCTAGGTCCCTCTGTATCCTATCCCTACCCTCCAGCGTATCTACCTCTCCTCCCAGTTTAGTGTTTTCCTTTGCTGTACAGCATATATCATAGGAGCAAAAGGTATTTCCCCTCTTCCCCCAATCTGACACACAGCTCTCACTAAGGGTTTGTCTACACAGCAAGTTAGTGCATGGCTAGCCATGGTGTAAATCTGCAGTGCACTAGCTTGCCATGCACTTTCTGAACATGTGGACACTGCTACTGCAGACTAAACGTTCCATAGCGTGCACTTGCCGTAGTCCCATCAACCAACCACAAGTGGTCAGGAGTCAGGACCACTTTTTAGTTTCATTTTTCAAGTAAAATTTGAGATATCCTCTAAGGCTTCAATTCAGCAAAGCACTTAGGCGTACACTTAACATAAAAGAGTGGCAAAGAGTCCTATGGCACCTTATAGACATATTGGAGCATAAGCTTCCATGGGTGAATACCCACTTTGTCGGATGCATCCAACGAAGTGGGTATTCACCCACGAAAGCTTATACTCCAATACATCTGTTAGTCTGTAAGGTGCCACAGGACTCTTTGCCGCTTTTACAGATCCAGACTAACACAGCTACCCCTCTGTTACTTAACATAAGAGACATGCTTAAGTGTTGTGGCTGAATAGGGATGGACTTAAGTATGTGCTTACAGCTTACAGTCAAGCACATGCTTAATTGCTTTTGCCTGATAAGGACCTAAGAAGGTATCTCCCTTTCCACGTATCTAGGCTTGGCAGAATTCAATTTTTATTTTTTCTATAATTCCAACAGACAATATCAACTTTTATTTTTAAGCATTTTTTCTATTTTTATCCATTTCAATTTTAACGGTTGTGCAAAATTATGGGGTTTAAGCATTTTTTATGTTTATCTATTTAAATTTTCATGGCTGCAGGAGATTATGGGGGGACAAACATCATAATTAAAGACAGTAGATGATGATTAAAAATTAAAGCTTTATAAATTTTAAAATGCAAACTGTCACCATCCCATCAAAATGTATGAAGTAAATACCCTCAAATCAAACACTAATAAGTTATCAAGCAACATTTTTTTTTTTACTTTATCTAACTGGAATTTCAATTATCGATAGAAATTTTTTCATTGGTTTGTGCTTGTGCGGTGAAATCAGTGTGTGCTGGCATTTACTGATAAAAATCTATTCCTTCCAAGCCTGCACATACCCAATACGTTCATTAAAACCAGCCTTTTCAGAAGCAGACACTGATTTTTAGCCCCTCAGCCTGAGAAAACTTTGAGCCTGATTCTCAGAACTGATGAGCGCCCACCACTACACTTGATATCAGCAGGTGGCTTAGCACAAAAACCTGAGGCACACCAAATAATTCAATTTTGAAACTCTTGGCCTTAGCTTTCATTTACAGCCCATCTTTTTACCTCTGGATGACAGGAAGAGGAATCTCTTTGGCTCTGAGAATGAACCCTTAGGAGCATTACAAAAATAGAGTCACATATTTGAACCAGGAGAAACCATTCTTTCCTCTTTATGTCCAATGCCGTGATATCAGCGAACTACATGGAGATAAACTTATCTCCTTCGATAAGGCTATAAATAAAGTGTGATGGAAATGAACTCTAAGATGGGTGCCTCTGAGAGTTCAGGGACATTACCATAGTGTCTGTTTATACAGAAAACAAATTCATTTGCTGCTTTCCTTCACTGTCATAGGCCTTCCACATGAGGAATGGTGGGAAAGGGCAAGGACTGGTGGGCGTGGCGCGGCTGGGCAGTGGGAGAACCAGAAGGAGTCTGTGAGTGTTGTTTTCTTCACCCCCTTTATAAAAGGACAAAGTACAAAAGTACATTTATAAAAGTAAAAATATTGCTGGGAAAGCTGAGCAGCTCCACTTCCTGTCTCTGCCCAATCCAGGTCCTCTGGTGTGGCAGGTGGAGAGAGGAGAAATTCACTTCCTCACACCGGTGACCCAGCAAGTGTACAAGAACTCACTTGTTTCTCAAGATTTGTACAAGAGTTTGAATTTTGCAGTATAAGTACCTGGGAAGTACTTAGTACCTTTTAAGTTTCTGATTTTACACTATGGACCTAACTCACACCTCGTGTAAGAGGATGCAGCTCAACTGTCTTCATAGACTTTAAGGTCAGAAGGGACCATCGTGATCATCTCATCTTCAGTGAGTATTAAGTTGCACCCTCTTGTACCAGATCTGAATTTGGATCAGATACTTAGCTGCAAATTCAACTTCCAAATGAAGCAGTGTCTGTAACTGACTCAGATTTGCCACCATCTTGAATTTCACAGGAAGCTAGAGATGGTCATTAACATCAGTTGCAAAGAGTTTTTCACTTATCTAAGGGTCCAGAGTATGTTCCCTGAAAGGTTCTGGCTTCAGAGCCCTGGAAAATGAAGTTCTTTATTCATCCACCCCGCAGTTACTTCTTTGGCAGTGCAGGCTTTGACAGTTTGGTCCCAGCCATGAACTGTAGGGACTGAACATCCAGAGAGAAGGTAGCTCAGATTCTATGCCTCTGGCACTCTTGGCATCTCAGTTGAGACTACTCACAAGGGTCCAATTAGCGCCAGCTGTACTGATGGCCTTTGTCGTCATGTGGACAACTGTCCCCTAGGGACTAGACTGACACATATCAGCTCAATTCAGATGGGCTACCAGACAGACACCTGATGGAAAAGACATGATTGCTGCTGACCTGAGCTGTATTCACACTGGTGACCTAGAACTGAAAGACTCTGTTATCCTGTTTCCAATCCCCTATGATAACCAGCCAACCTGACTTGCCTTTTACACCAAATAAGGTAGGGACAGCTGGTTTAATTGCTATCTGATTTTTATGCTGTAAGATCAGCCCAGGATATTAGATCCCTAAACCCTGCAGGAGTTTCCTGTTCACATAGGGAGTCACTTCATTTGGAAATAAAAATGAATTCATTATAGAATGAAAATCCCTCCTTTTGCAGGGGTAGTAGGCAGAGGGAGATATTTCATAGCATCTAGCCAATGACTCCCATTTTGTTAGTGAATATTAGGGTGAGTCAGAAATCATTCTTGCAACCTGCAGGAGAAATCACTCATGAAACATTAAAACAAGATCTTGATCACTGATAAAACCTTAACAGTCATCACTTAGGGAAAGCAAATGCAGGAGCTTTCTTGGCTTCCCGATTCAGCTGCCAAGTGGAGCTGCTGGGGAAATGGAGGATTTTAAAAAAAAAAAAAAAAAGAGAGAGAGAAAGATTGAAACAAGAGTCTTTTTAGCACAACCAATTACCAATGTCAGATACAAGCACAATCAACCAGAAATCCTGCCCAAACGGTCAGTGGCTGTGCCCAACTCAGCGGCCAGCTGCTTAATTATTTAAATACAGTATTAAGCCTCCCATCCTGCCCCATCATCTCCACATCAGAAGCTGAGACTTCTAAGATGAAAACTTGGATTCTCTTCCTAGAAAGTATAACACCGGGGATTAAGTATGCAGCCGCCTTCCATGAGGCTGCTTCTCCCAGGACATATTCAAACTGCATGAGGCTGCTACCACATTGAAATCAAAGGAACTGCAGCCACTTACACCAGGTCTAAAACTGGCCTAAAGCCTATGCCTGGCTGTCACCTGTCCTCATCTCTTCATAAGATTCTAGCAGCCTGATTGGTTGCTTTGTCTTTTTGCTGTCTCTCTCAACCACTCCTCCCGACCCTTCCAAATGTTTGAGGCCTTAATCATGGAAGATTTCATGCAGTCTCTCCCCCAGCTGCTCATTGCAAATTCAACACACTTTCACTTTCTACCACACGCAGACCATTTCCTAAAAGCCCTTCGTGCCCTAACGTTTAGCTTATAAGAGACCAAACAATTTCTTCACTTTCTTGCTCCTGGGGCACATATGAAGACTAGACAACAGTTCAGTTCCTGTAATGGTTTTTCCAGCAAAGCTGTGTCCCAGGATGGGCTGCTGCCCTCACTTGCTTTTAATGGACAATGTGCTGAACTGTGCAACGCCTCCTGTGGACTAAGGTAAGGTCACCACACTCACTTTTGATAGTGAGTGGTGATCCCAGGTCTTGAGAAGTCAAAGGCTAATGCACTAACCCACTGTTCCCTCCAATCTGTATTCCCAGCTGCATTGCTTCTTTCATCGTACAATAAAGCTCTCCTTTGGGACAAGGTATTTCCACTGGTGTGCTTACCATTGTTGTGATCCAAGGGGTCCTGGCACATGCTTCATTATATCATATGGCTATCTTATGAAAATCAAGTGAGCCATTCAGTTTATGTTCAATACAGCAGAAGCTCTGGAGCATGAGCCAGGCACCAACTTGAAGTACCCACTAGACTGGTTTTGCTCGCTATTAAGTGCAAGTTATAACAGCACATGAGACACATCAAAGGAAGTTATATGAAGTAGCCACATCCCAGCACCCCAAAGGGGGGAAAAATCAGCATACTCAGCCACTGCTCCAGGAACTGCCTGATTGAGAAAGGCATTCGGCTCACTGGCTCCCCCTGTGCCAATCGAGTAACCCGTGAGGTTACGGTTGAACTCCCAAAGGATATCTGAAGGAGGAAGAGGATAATGAGAAGAGAGTGAGCCCATTTGCTCATCACACAGGGGAGAAGACTAGCATTCACCATGCCCCCCTAGATTCTTGGTTTGTGTTAGGGGAAGGCTGCTGCTTGTTCTCCACTTACCTTGCTGTGCCCACCCAGGGGAAGCAGAATATTGGGCACTGCTGTTTCAGTCAAGTGATGCCAGAGGCTTAACCACCTAGTGTAGATTGTCAGACAGCACTGGATCAAGTTGCCTCCTGACTCAGACCTGGTGCAATGCCACTAACATCAAGTGCAATCATGGGGGGCGAAGAGGAGAGGTGGACAGAGTATGTACAGGCCCATTGTATGTGACCATCCTGCACATTACCATGGTTAAAGCTTGAATGAGAAACCCCCTGGTCAGCAGGCAGCCATTCTGTCAGGGAGCCAGAAGGGCCCTTGGCCTGGCTGATCTGGAAGGAGCCGTGAGAAGCTTATCTTAGCTGGAAGTTCTATTGTGCATATCTTTACAGCTATGCAACATCACGCTCTGATCGCAGACCTGTGTATTAAATGCTTACATGCAAGGCAGTGAATTATTCACACCCCTCTGTTCATTATCCTAATACTGTTGCTCAAAAATACCCGCCCCCAACACCTTTGTGTCTGTGGGGGCAAAGAATGTGTTGCTAGTCGAAACAAAGAAAGCCAAAATTATATTAAGGGTTCCATTTAAAAACTGTTTATAAAGGATTAATAAATGGCTTCATTTTAAATATATCAGTTTAAAGGGATTAATAAAAAGTTTTAATAAATGATTAATCAATTTTAGTGTGCCATAAATCAATAGATGGTTTACAACCATGGTTTATAACCTTCTAGAACTCCTTCTACTGATGTGCTTTTAGCCATCTGTTATACACTTACTACAAAGGTCTGTAATATGCTTATAACATGGATTAGCCCTTTATAAATGAAACCTTAATATAAAGTGTCATTCAAAAAATGTGCTGAAACTTCACAGCCAGATGTAGCAGGTGCCAAACCACCAATCTGAGTTTTGAGAATAGTTGTGAAGTTGATGGACAGGAAAGTTCCACAATTCCCAGCAGTGCAGACATGCAAATATTCAGCAATATTCACTCAAAACAGGGGCGGGCAAACTTTTTGGCCTGAGGGCTGCATCTGGTTTCAGAAATTGTATGGAGGGCCGGTTAGGGGAGGCTGTGTCTCCCCAAACAGCCAGGCATGGCCTGGCCCACGCCCCCTATCCGAGCCCCCCGCTTCTCACCCCTGATGGACCCCCGGGACTCCTGTCCCATCCAACCCCCCTGTTCCCTGATGGCCCCCCCGGGACCCCTGCCCCATCCGCTCCCCCTGCTCTCTTTCCCCTGACTGCCCCTGGACCCCCCGCCCCTAACTGCCCCCTGCTGCCCCCTCCACTCCCCCCTCCTTCCTGACTGCCCCCCTCAGACCCCTGCCCCATCCAACTACCCCTTCTCCCTGACATCCCACAGACCCCCCGCCCCTAACTGCCCCCCACCACCCCATCCAACGCCCCCCTCCTTCCTGACTGCCCGCCAGAGCATTGTGCCGGTGGTGCAGTGAGGTGAGGCTGCAGGGAACGGGACGGGAGCTAGCCTCCCGGGCCAGGAGCTCAGGGGCCGGGTAGAACGGGCCCGTGGGCCGGATGTGGCCCATGGGCCGTACTTTGCCCACCTCTGACTTAAAATATCTGATCTTGGCAAACATCCCTGTCTGGAAAGGGACTTGCAAGAGCATTTGCAGAAAGCTAACACAAACAGGGCACAAAAACAGTCACAGCAAACTTATTTAAAAATTCAAATTAATATTCACTGAGGCTTTTTTGCAGCCTCCTCGCAGCTTCACTGATGAGGCAGCCCAGGGGATCAGTGAAAATATGGGCCATTTCCATGAATGTCCAGTCTTGTGAATTACCCCAACATAGATTTTAAAAGGTTAAGAGAAGTTCATGGTAAATTGCTGTCCACATCATAGTCATGGTGTACCAATCAGTCCATTCTCTCCCTTGAATCTTGACAACAGCAAAGCTTCTACTTACTAGGCAGGGTTGTTACATTCTTTAAAGAAGCATCCCCTCCAATACTGCAATTGGAAAGAGAAGCAAAGGCTAAGTCACTAATCTTTTAGCGCTGCTCAGACAATAAGGCGATAGATGACAAGTACCTAAGACAGATTTCCTGTCCTTGCCTGGAGGATATGAAGGATCCATGACACTTGGAAACTAGAGGTGTTTCACAACTGGGTGGAGGGATCAGGGTCTAAGTGCTTGTTTAAGGGCTTTAGTGAGATTTTTGGTAGCACTGATGCTGTCAGAAGGGTTCATGTGTGTGTTTTGCAGCTAAGAATGTGACGTCAGGTCATTAGTTGTGGGAATGCAGGAGCACCTGGCTGCTGGGAGGGTGGTTGGAATTAAGTCACTTTTTTAGGGAGGGGAGAAACTGCAGGTGGATTTAAACATCCCAGGTCTGCAGAAGTCAAAGGGATTTAAACATCCCCTGCAGTGTTTATGACCTGAGCTATGAATTTTTGGGCTGGTACACAAGAACATGTTAATGTGAAATTGGCCAGACTAGTATCTCTGTCCAAGCTGCTGAGTGAAACACAATTTAAATAGTGAAAAGTAAACATGACTGTTAACATTCATTTGGGTGTAATAATCTAAGGAGCCTATTGGGACACAGGAAAGGAAAGAGTTTGGTATACATATATAATATTTATATCTGGACTGTTTTCCATTAAGTGGTTCTACCTAGAAGCCTGATCCTGCAAACACTACAGGACAATGGGACTATTCATGGTAGCAAGAGTTACAATCTTACATGGTGGAAGGATCAATCTCAATTCCAGCAGTACAAAGCAACACCAAAGCCAATTCAACCAGCCCCCTATGGATTCTACCTGTGTTGAGGACTCCTTGAGTGACAGATAGCTGCTATAGTGGCTCTTATTCATCTCTACATAGCAGAAGCGTGTCCAGGGAGAAGAATGGCTGGAACATTCTTACGCCCCGGTGGTTCTCAGCTGCCAGAATGACTCCTTGTGCCTGGGGGCACTTGGCTGCTCTAACTTGTAATAGGGGGCCAGCACAGTACAAAGCTTCCTTGGCCCCTTCTCTGGTCTTGCACTGAGCACAGCTGAGTTGTACCAGGAAATCTGGCCCTTTATCTCTATGAGGGTAGTGAGGAGTGGAAGGAAGATCTCCAGCCAAACAGCAGCAGCAAATAGGTGGTTTTTATACAGAACCTTTTCTTTTCTTTGTTAACAGAAGCTTAAAAAGAGCAAACCTTGAGTAGCCCTCTCGAATGACAGCAGCTGTGGTTCGTTTGCCTTGGTGATTTTTCACTGGCTTTGGCGAGAGATATCTATTTACCTACCTATTCATCCAGTGTGTGAAACCCTCTGTGTATAGAAGTCAAAAAGCTAGTGACTGGAGTTGGTTGAAAATGTATTGCTGAATTTTTTTTAAAAACAAAAATTGCATTTATGACAAAAAACAAATTTTCAAAAGAAATGCCAAACCCGACAAATGAATATTTTTTTCCAGTTTTTGACAATTGGGAAAAAAAAAAAACCTTTTTCATGAGAAACAAAATATATTTCTTCACTTCCTTTATTAATGACTTACCTCCAAGCCAGCCCCCGATACTGTGTGTTCATATCCAAGATATTGTTTGGGTCAGCACCAATTCCATTACCAGCCTAAAAAAAAATTAACCAAGACAAAGACTGAATTATTAACATTTTGGGCATTCATATATTCTGGTGATCTTAATTTTTTATTTCATAAACAGGTCTCTCCTTAAAAGTCTGTTACATTTGGGCTTGTGATATTTTGGCACCTGGCTTTTCAGGAACAGTGTTATGAAAAATAGCACCAATTCATCAATAAATTCTTTACATAGTATTGCTGTACACATGGCATAAACAAAATATATGAGTGCATGACGTAGTATATAAAGGTTGTATTGGCACAAGTTTGGATGAGCTGTATAATTAATTCAGGGTTTCACTACTCACAAGTAATGAAGCCATCTCAAGCTCCAGCCAATAAAACCTTCGGGGCGGCTGTATCACACCATCACATATTTCCCCTGAATGTAAGTTTTGCCACATGACAGGAAACTGAACATTAAAACAGCCATGCAATGGGCCAAACTCTGCCCTCAGATATGTATGTGTAACTGCTATTTCTCCAAAGACTAAATGTACCCAGAGATTCTACACAAGGGTATCAGATACCAAAATAGCAGCAACAACTGCTGTATCTCATACTATCAGGTAGTATCTGATACTATCACATGGCAACTGTAGTTGAATGCTGACTGTAGGGATAAACATGGTATGTATTTATTCAAATGTTTGTGCTGATTTCAGTGGGCTCATGGATGCAGAAATCTGCAACATCATACCTGCCAGAAAGTTGTGTGGTGTGCGTGCACAAATATTCTTAGGACTCCATTATTTGGAAGTGAAATGCCTACTACACACATGAAAGGAGATCATCCTCACTGAGGACTAAGTCCATGGTGAGTTTGATAAAGAAACTGGTTATCAGTTAATCAAGCACAATGAAGAGTCTGAATATTTTGGCTCTCTTTTCTTTCACACTCATCTCCAAACAGGCAAAAGCCATTTTACTTAACTAGAAAAAAAAACCCCTACACCATAAGAGAAGGCAATAGATAATTATCAGGCAGAATGAACTGAGACACAGATTCAGCAGTCCATCCTATTCAGCAGAGCACTTAACCTTGTGGTTAACTTAGAGCATGTGCTTAAGCCCCACTGATTTCAATGGGACTTACCCTCTGGCCCCAGGTCCAGCAAAGGATTTTAACAGGTGCTTAAATGACCTGCCTAAATTAATACAATTCAGTTGAAATGTTAGGATTAGAATCCAGGAGATCTGACACCTTGTCCCCTGCTCTAGATCTCTGTCTTCTGCCTATGAACGAGTATTTCACTACCCCAGAACAAGAGCTCAACTCCTCCCCCCATCCCAGTCTGAGCAGGCAAAACATTTTGTTGTTGCACCAGCAAAACAAAAAAACAAAAAAAACAAGACAGAAAAAGCACAAAGCTCCTTACAGTCAAAGAATCCCCCAGGGCTGCTATCACTTGCACATCAGCTGGTTTGAGGGCATGCACTGTAAGGCAAAGAGATGCAGTTAAACCTGGACAGGGAACAGAACCATGCTTTCCCATCACTGCTAAATATAAATTATTCCACTATGTATTTGTGTATTTACCCACATTTTTGGTATTTTTATTTTTGCAATGCCCAGATAATGAAACAGGAGATTTCTCCAGCTCATCTTGCCGGGGTTGAGCAGTCACATGGAGTTAGCAACAAGTTCTTACTGCTTAAGACCACTGACAAAATTGGGGAGAGCAAGGAGTGAGTCACGCCACATTGCTGGAGGCCAGTGACCAACCTCCAGTGTTATGGAGACCAGAATGAGGATAGGGTGATTCAGTATTACAGAGCAGGGGCATTGACAGTAACTGCTGCAACAAGGCAGAGCAGAGTATGAAAAAAGGCACAATGCTCAAAAAAAGCTGAATACTACCAGGTATCGGACCACAAACTATGGAGTCCTGCCTCCAAATCCACTGCCCTAAGCACTAGACCACTCGATTTATAGGATGTGTCAGCCCTTAAATTTTGCACAGTGCAGGAGTTATCTGCTGTAAATAAGTTAACTGCAATCACTTTGTCTGAATAGTCCCTACAAGGATGATTTGGCATCATAACTCTTAACTAGCTATAGAAAGTAATGTCCTTGCTTGGCGTAATTTTTCCACAGTCCAATAATTATTTAAGCACAATTGAACGAAACATTCCTTGAGATGCTGTTGAAAGAAAGAAAGAAAGAAACAAACAAACAGTCTCCTACCCCAAGCAGGCCAGGTTACCTGAAGTTGGAGAAGAGCTGGATGGAGCCCTGTCCTCACACAGAAGCTGGCTCCCATGATTCTAAAGGAAGAGAAGACAGGCAAAAGGAACAGAATAATGTTAGACCAGGAAACATAGTATCAGCCAACGTAATAAATCATATCCCTGTTTGTCTGTAATTAATCAGGCAGACGTTGGTCACTGAATTCAATCGGTCACACTCAGGGCATGTCTACACTTGAAACTTGTTGTAGTTATGTGTGTCTGTTAAGTGACTGGCAATAACTCTAGTGGGAGCAGTGCCTACCACTTTGTTAAGCCACGATTAACTTAGCTTTCTCTGGTATTATTGCAGCTGCACAGCACAGCAGTGTTAGAAAATAAGTGCTCAGTGTTATGGTCAGCCATCCCACAGTGCACTGCTCTGCTGCTGTGCTGTATGCATTCTAGCATTTTTTTGGGCCGTGCTTTGTGCAATGCCTACTGGCAGACAATAGAATTCTGGGGCTTGAGGTCAAACTGCATAATTCTCATAATTCCTGCCTGTTTATTCCCATGATCCAACTGTTTTTTTGAGAGCCAGCCATTCCCCTTTTCAAAGCACTGCCAGGCAGCATAGAGAAACATTGTCGAGGCAGCAAAACACCTACATGAGAGCTTAGTATGAAAATGTATGAGGCTATTGCCATCTGGAAGCTTGCCACCCCAATTGCTACCAGTCAGTAGCTAACCAGTTTGATGCAGGTAAATCAGCTGTTGGGGCTTTTGTCATAGAGGTGTCACCTGCTATCAAGAAGATTCTGCTCCCCAGGTCACAAGACTGGGCAATGCAGAGGAGGTTATTAATGGGTTTGCACAGTTGGGGTTTTGAACTCTACTGGGACTTTTGATGGGATCCATGTGCCGCTCCCGTCCGCCATATCAGGCTTCAGCGTTCATCAACTGAAAGGGATATTTCTCCATGGTGCTACAAACCTGTTTGGTCACCATGAAAGGGTCACGAATACAAATGTAGAGTGGTCTGGAAAGGTTCATGATGCCAGGACCTTTAGAAACTCTAGCCTATTTTCTGCAATGAGAAATAGAACTTCTGCTCCATGAACTCTATGGACACTGATGGTGTTGCCATTTTTCTACTCATGCAGGGAGACCCATCTTACCCACTGCTTCCCTGGCTTATGAAGCTTTTTACTTGACACGTGGTTAAGCAAAAGAAATTGTAACTATACCCTGGGCAGCTTCAGAATGATAATGGAATGTGCATTTGGAAGCCTGAAAGGTAGATGGAAGATTCTGACATTGAGACTGATGAGAAACATCCTGGTACAGTAGCTGCTTGCTGTGTTTTGCACAACCTTTGTGACAGCAAGGAAGAGAGCCTCGTACATGGATAGGAGCTGGAGATGGGCAGACTTACAAAACAAAAATTTTGGTCAGATAAGAGGTCTCTACAAAATGACGCAGCTACTCATGGGCACAGAGTGGAGGACACACTGTGCTCATACTCTGAGTCGAGGGGCCACTTGTGAAGAATGTACATGCTTTTGTATAAGGCATTTATCAGGATTACTGTTCATGTCTTCTGTATGTGTACTGGTAGAAGGATTTAATTATACTTGAAGTGCGTACAGCAGTTTATGGGCATTTTGAGTACATTTTATGTGTGCCTTGTAAAATAGGGCTTGTTTTGATGTTATTGTTCATGTGGATTTTACGACACTGATGCTGGACATTTCAGTGAATGATTCAAGACTCAACTATGACCATAAAGACATTTTCAATTCTATTTAATCAATACACCAAGTTGAACTTGATTGAACATTCATAAAGCTGTGCAAAATTAGACACTTTCAGGGCCATGTGCTTCAGAGGTTTGATTGCCTCTTCATCCACAGCAGATGTGTCTGCTGTGCTGGCCATTTGCCTGTCCTCTCTTTTCCCCCTTCCTCACGTTAATGGAAAGAGGAAAAAACGAACATTTATCCAAATTGTAGTCTCCATTGTGAAAGTGATAAAATGTTGCTTTTTCCTTGATTTTGGAATTTTATTCCCACAGGCTCTTTCCAGTCTTGGCTGAGCTTGGCAATCATTAGAAGTTTGCAGTCTTCCAGGTTTGTGTAGGCATATAGTGGGAGAAGGTGGCTATGTGTGGGGGGTAGGTGGGGACGAGGGAGGGGAGAGGAAACTTTGGGGAAGGGTTAATAAATGTCAGGTGGGTTGTGTGGGATGGCTAGCTAAAACAGGGTGCAGTAGAGTTAAGCGAATAATTGCATGTGCACATCTGCAGGCTATCCACACTTTGGAGGATGCTACCCTGAGCATGTTCCCAAAAGGCAGAGAAGTTTGCCCATTGTCTTTTTGAACAGAAACCAAGGAAGATATGCCAGGCGGCTGTTTGCCGGGATGGTGCCCCAAAACTGGCGCAGGAGTGGAAGGAAACCACAAGTTATATGGACAGTTCCCAGAGAGCTGCTCTGCTGTGCAATCTCCATGCCAAGCCAAAGAGTGCTCTATTTTTAAATGTCTTGTTTTTAACACCTACAGTTGAGCATACAGTACTCCGCAAAATTCATAGAGTTCTACCTTAACAGTGGGGGGAGGGAGGGTGATTTACAGCAAGTGCCTTACAGTCTTGCTTTTTTGAAAACGTTTGTAGTGTGATTTAGGCTATTTACCTTCTACCTCATGCGGGCTCAAGGCTGAAGGCATTAGTGACATTGTGAGCCAGACACATAACTTCTGATTTTCTGTTATGTGCTGCTACAATAAAAGAGCTTGTCCTTCAAAGAGCCTCATGGAGGCACTGCATGGATTAACCACTGGGGGAGTGGGGCAGGAGGAAGAGGCCAACAAGCAGTGTGTTTGACAGGGAGGGGGTGCCGTGGGAGACAACAAGACTAAATGATGTGTGTGCGCGTTTGCATAGTCATAGGAAAAAAGGCCGGGAGAGTTTCTACTGTCGCTGGCAGGGCTGCCATTTTGAGTGGTGGATATGGGGAGGGGATTAAAAACCCAAGAGGCAGAGAGAAGGTAGATCAACATGGCAGTGCCCTTACAGGACCCTAAGCTAAGTTGTTTAACTCCCTCTCTGTACAGCTGTATTTTAATATATCATTCAGTACTTACTGGAAATGGGCCCCTCCCCAGTTTAGGGTTCAGGCTGATCCTCTGGCTGTGATTCACGGGAAGAGGTAACCTGGATATCTGTGACTGTCTACTTGGGGTTCATGGGTCAACCAGGGAGTCCACACAATGCAGAGGTTGGGTGCAGTATCTCCAGCATGTGGTCCAGCTCCTCATGGATCCAGCAGACTGTGCTAGCTCTCCCGGGGGTTCTGTTACACGTAGCGTTCCTATAGTCCAGCCACAGCTCATCTGCCTTACTGCGGTCCTGGAGAGCCCCCCTCTTTTACATTTGTCTTGCTGGCAACTGCTTGGGGCGGCAAAATTGGTAGAGCCGCCCCTGCTTGCTTCCTGCTTGTAGACCTATGCTGTGTGACAGCCTTTCAGATGGGCCTTATCATATTCATCTCCCAAGAAGGCAATGAAGTCCAGGATTTTAGTATTGGTCCACAGTGAAGCATGAAGCATGACTGCTGAATAATCCGGAGTATGCCACGGATATGTGAACTCCACTGGAGCTGGAATTGCCAAGGACAGCACCTGGCTGCATGCCAGGATTGAAACAGGAATGTTCAGGATGACTAGACAGACCAACACAGGTAGCTGGCAAAGCAGTGTGGGATTCTAGTAGGTAGACATGGTAGATGTGCACCAGTTGTTTCGGGATGGAGATGTATCCGCACCTACTCGGTTGTGGGTAAACTCATCCTGCATCTCAGCAAATCCACTTCTAAAGTGTGCTTATTAATGTGTGTTAAAAAGGCCAGATGATTCACTACAAAATAGCGTGTGTGTGGATGCAAGGCACTTTTTAATGTGAGATAACACAAGTCAAACAATACATTTGAAATGTAGAGGAGCCTTAGTTTTATTCAGATTGGAAAAGCAATCCTGGCTGATTAATGTGGTATCTGAATACATGCAGCTGTGGTTGGTGATGCAAGCCTTTTCCACAGCCCTAGAGCTACCTTCCTTTTTTTGTACCCTTAGCATCCTAAATGCCTCCAGTGATCAATGATTGTGCAGACTCTACCTGATCTGGTTCCTGTGCTGGGGTCGGTTTAGGAGATGATGGTAGCGGTGTTGTTATGTCTGGCGTAGTTTGGTTGGGATACATATAATTGCTGTTCCTGTACGTCCTAAGGAATGACTCAGCCTATGAAATAAGGAAATGTGAGTCAACATGAAGCTGCAGAAGAATATATGGAGATATCTGTTCCCCAGCCACCAATTCAAATATCCCTATAGACCATTAAAATTACTGCATATTCTTATTCTCGGGAATTAAAAAGGGCCCTGCCCTTCTCTAACTGGTTTTGCAGACATATTTATGAGCCATAGAAATAAGGAAACATCTGAAATATATGGGTAATGTTATGATAACTACACACACATGCTCTTGGACACTCTCAGCGCCCTTTACCAGTTTGACTAACAACATCTGATTATTATAGCAAAGGCTGTTAAACGTTCTGGACCAGCTGGTGTCAGGGTAGCAGTACTGATTTCAGTGGGGCTATGCGGACTGACACCAGCCGAGAATCCGACCCTTCACTTTCCCCATTGATGCTGTTTGAAGTGTGAAAAATAAATACTCAGCTTGGATGGTGAAGTTAGACTGGACGCAAATCTGACATCAGGAATCATAACATTCAGAAACCAGTAGGAGAACACTTCAATCTTTCTGGTCACTCAATAACAGACCTAAAAGTGGCAATTCTTCAACAAAAGAAACTTTAAAACCAGACTCCAACGTGAAGCTGCAGAACTGGAATTAATTTGCAAACTGGAGGCCTGAATAGAGACTGGGAGCAGCTGGGTCATTACAAAACCTAAACTTAATTTCCCCAATACTAATTTCTGACTACTGTTACTCATACCTTCTTGTCAACTGTCTATAACGGGCCACTCTCTTATCACTTCAAAAAGTTATTTTTCCTCCCTTGGTATCCTGCTGTTAATTGATTTATCTCGTTAGACTGACCTCACACTTGGTAAAGCAACCCCCATCCTTTCATGTATTTATACCTGCTCCTGCATTTTCACTCCATGCATCTGATGAAGGGGGTTCTAACCCACGAAAGCTCATGCCCAAATAAATTTGTTAGTCTCTAAGGTGCCACAAGGACTCCTCATTATTTTTGCTGATACAGACTAACACGGCTACTGCTCTGAAATCTTAGACTGGCCTGTTTAAGCAGGTTTGATTTCCAGCTTTTATGCACTAACATAAAGCTGCTGTCTTTGTGCCAGCCTGTGAGGGCACGGGTGCCAGGAGTTTTCCTCCCTCTTGCAGTCCACTCTCATTGGGAAGCATATATGTCCCAGGTGCTAACTACCCAAAAGGAGGAAGGGAGAGAGAGGACAGGGAGCATCCAGCACCCTCTCCAAGGTAGTGGAGCTACTGCTCTGGAACGCACTGCACAAGATCCCCCGCAAAAAGCTCTGCCTGCTTCACAAATGAGCAATGAGGCATGTGGCACATGCATGAATATTTTTCAACCTACCTGACTTGGACATTTGAGAGTGATCACCGTTTCAAGAAAATGTGCATCTGTCTTGTTCCCAAGGGGTTCCAACTGCACGGCAGAAAGAAAACATGGGAGAGAAGAAATAAAATGAGATCGAGAAGGGAAGATCATGAACAGCTGAATATTATCAGCCTATGGAAACAAGTAGAACAGCAAGAAAATTGCTATGTACTGTATCTCTCTATGTTGAAATAGCAGCTCAACCCACAAAACTCAGGGCCCCAGGATTTTATCATATTTAAAACATATTAAATTGGCTACTTTCCATATTACGTATGTAGCATGCATGATGTAATATCCCACATTTTGATTATCTCTTGGTGCAGGGTCCTAGGTGCTTACGAGACTATACCCCAGGATATATTCTTTGACACAGCCAGTTTGTGTCCAGGTGACTTTACATTACAAAGGGAAATACTGCCCACCTGTAGTAAACACAATTCTGTTCTCAACAGAAGTAGGGTGGTTCAGCAGCTACATAGTGGGTCATTGTTCTTTGCTGCAAAAGGACAGGGTGGAGAAGACAGAGACAGAGACTGATATCTTCTGCAGTCTTACCATGTTGTTCCACAAGGCACGAGCAGCCAGGGAATGAGCCTTCTGGTGAAAGTGGAAACAGTCTGGGGCAAAATACGAGCTGTCGGGCAACCCCTCCTGGGGAAAGAGACAGGTACTGTTACAAGAGGGGTAAGCAGTGATGAGCTGCCAAAATCTTAACAACGGGTTCCC
This sequence comes from Caretta caretta, assembly GCF_965140235.1. Classification (NCBI taxonomy): domain Eukaryota; kingdom Metazoa; phylum Chordata; order Testudines; family Cheloniidae; genus Caretta; species Caretta caretta. The sequence continues at coordinate 155,638,898 of NC_134208.1, read as the reverse complement.
TCCTCACCCCACGAGGGGGTCGTTGCCCACCCCCGCCCCCCGGGACTCCTGCCCCATCCAACCCCCCCGCATTCCTTGATGCCCCCCCAGGACCCCTACCCCATCCACCCCCTCCCCTGTCCCGTACTGCCCCCAGAACTGGGCAGGAGGTTCTCGTGGGCCACCGTAGTGGGTGCCCACCCCATCCCTAAGAGCCAGAGGCACCTGCCGGGGGGCGAGGTGGGGAGTCCTGGCGGTGCTTACCTGGGGCAGCTCCCAGGAAGCATCCAGCAGGTCCCTCTGGCTCCTAGGGGCGGGGGAGCGTAGCTGAGGGGGAGCAGGGGGAGCGGCCACCTCGGAAGCAAGCGGCAGCTTCCCGCTCAGGCCCAGGGAGGCAGAGGTGAGCTCAGGCGGGGGGGGGGGGCGGGGGGGGGCGGGAAGGGGAACCTCCCCACCCCAGCTCACCTCTGCCACCCTTGGCCTGAGTGTGAAGCCACCACCTGCTTCTCCGTCCCCTCCCCCAGCTTCCTGTGAATCAGCTGTTCGGCGGGAAGCCTGGGAGGGCTGAGAAGCAGGCGGCGGCTTCACGCTCAGGCCGAGGGTGGCGGAGGTGAGCTGGGATGGGGAGGTTCCCCTGCGCCTCCCCTCCCCCCCCCGCCTGAGCTCCCCTCCACCTCCCTGGGCCTGAGCGGGAAGCCGCCGCTTGCTTCTTAGCCTGTCCCAGCTTCCCGCACAAACAGCTGATTCGCAGGAAGTCTGGGGGGGGCAGAGAAGCAGAGCGGGGTGGCGCGTTCAGGGGAGGAGGCGGAGCGGAGGTGAGCTGGGGCTGGGGGTGGGGCGGGGAGTTGCCGGTGGGTGCTCTGCACCCACCAAATTTTCCCCTTGGGTGCTCCAGGGTTGGAGCACCCGTGGAGTCGGCGCCTTAGGCGCCTCTTTTGGCCAGTGGTTAAATTTAGAAGCCCTTTTAGAACCCTCGCGGAACAACCGGTTCGAAAAGGGCTTCTAAATTTAACAATCGGTCCTAGCGAACCGGTGCGAATCGGCTCCAGCTCACCACTGGGGGTAAGTATATGACCAAAAATGCCAGCATATGATGTTTATCACATTCTTCTTCCAACAAAAACTCCGTTACCCCAGACCTTGAAAATAGTCTTGAGGGCCTCTGAGAACAAGACAGTTACCATCCTGGGCCAGACCAAGCCATTGACTTAGAACTAAAGAGTACTGTAGCACTTTTACAAATATGATTAAAACTTACAACTAATACAATTTGCCATGTCTGAGGCCAAGGTTACATGGGCACTCAGCAGTATTACCAACAATCTTTATCCCCTCCAAAAACATCCCCCGCTGCTTTGGATCATGGCTCACTTGAACTGGACAAACTAACAAAGCAGAATACCGAGGGCCAAATTTAGAGTTAGTATAAGGGGTTCAAGTTTAATGATCCAGAGGAGTTGTACCAGGTTTGGATCTGGCTCACGGTTTTTTACCTTAGTCTTTGGAATGGTCACTTCCTGCAGAAATGGCTGCACGACCACTGTGAAATCTTCCTTGGTGTCATACCTTCCACTTTCAACTAATCGGTGGGTTTCCTCCTAAAGAAGGCAGAACAATCACTCACTGCTCCTTTTCTTCCATTCTGCTTATTAGGCCCCAGGCTGACCCTCCTGCAGAAGTCTCATCATCCGAACATGCAAAACCTGAAACCAAGGGCGACTCCCTTCTTGTACAAGTTAGTGAGTCATGAGCTTCTTGAAACATTGGCTTGCAAAAACCCAAATTAGAAAACTACTCATTTGATTTTCCTTATCAGAAAGGCACCATAGAGGCTGCAGATGACCTACTGCTCAAAAGCCAGCTGACTGACCTAGGGAGAGCCCCCACTTTAATAGGATTTCCCATCATGGGGTACCAGGGATTTTTCTTGAACCACTGAAATGCTTTCAGTTCAGCTGACCTCCATCACAAGAGTTCTTTCTTGAACTACCAGTGCTCCGCAATTTAATCCAATTTCCCAGCAAGAGGAGTATCCAGAACTGCTGCTTCAACGGAATCTCTGATCCGTCTGAAAGAGCCACTCTGTTTTAGCACCTTTCTGAATCACATTTTAAAGATCTTGAGCAGCAGATCTGCCCCTATTCCTTGCCTGATCCTCACCTGCCCCCTCCAACTCAGTTCAGAGTGACTTCTATGAATCTGCAGCTGACTAATGTGAGCACAATTGGTGCCCCATATCTAGTAGATTCTAGGCTTTGACAGGTCCCTGGGTCAGTCACTTCAAGCATTATCACTGCTAGAAAAATTTGTTTATTATTCCCAGAAGAACAAAGGGAGACTGCTGCTAAAAAAGAAGAACAAAAGGATTATTAAGCAATTCTCTGCTAAATCTCTTAATACTTTCCTCTGTCTTACCTGATACCTTCTATTAAAAGACTCTAGCATCTTAGTTTCAGTGGAATTGTCATCATAGTTCAATACACAAGGACACAGATTCCTGCAGGAAGAAAGTGATATTTTATTTTTGTGCTGCAATCTACTGGGTTTTTTCCCCTGAAAACAGGTACAAGAACCCAAAGGGTAACGGACTCCTCCAAAGGTGAATTGTTGTGAAAGGCTCATCCATGATAACATTGATTCCAATATCTAGGTCTTCCCAATAAATATGGACACACTGAAGTTTAAGCACATTTATTAGGGATAGATGCATTCATGTAAGGTGAGGAGATTGTTACTGTGCCAGATATGCCACTGTGGGCCAAATTCTGCGCAGCCCCATTCACTTCAGAGGGATTGCACAGATATAATTAAGAGCAAAATTTCTATAGACTTGCTCCAGTTTCCCCCTCACCTGTATCTATCTCCCCTCATCCATTGCTGGCCCTGTCAGTAACTCCTTGCAATCTCACCCCTGCTGCTCCTATCACCTGGCAACACCTCTACTCCCCATTTCATTACAAATCTCCGCAGAAAACATCTCTTTTCTCCCTCTATCATGTCACTACAGTGAAGAACATCAGAAAGAGTAGCTTACTCTAACACTGGAAAAAAAACTTTGGCAGAAAAAGATACAATCCCTAAAGCTAATCTCTCCCACTCTCTCTATTTATAATTATAAACAAATAAATAATGCTTCACTATAGTGTCTACCTAGAACCTTGCCCAAGCCCTTCTCCTGGTCTCCTGCTACAGATTTAAAGAAACAGCACATGTATGCTCACTTAGCCTATATGTCCTAATAAAGAGGAGCCAAGACAGAGATAAATTATTTACCTCTACAGGGCATTCTGGGATACAGCTCGAAAGACATAGTACAAAGTTGTATTTTGAAATGTAGGTCAGTAACATGCCATTCATGAGCCTTCTACACTGTGCCTATTTAAACCTCTGTACACCTGGCTCACTGCCAGACCTCTAAATCCCCTTGCTGCCAGAGAGACCCAAATGTACTACAGCAGGACATTTGGTTAGGATGGGAAGGTAAAAGATATATTTCTGAGGGATCAGAGAAACTCAGCTCTAATCTCACAAGCTCTCATCCTGGCCTTGTCCTAGTGATTAGGATCTTGTGATAAGCTTGTACTTTGTTAAAGGGAAACTGCAGCAAAATAGAGACGATATTCTAAGCCAACAGCACTCAGTCTGTAAGAGCTGCTTTGTCACTGACAGTCAGAGAGCCGCTAAATCACAGCAAAATGCTGTGTCATCATGTTCCTTCTGTGAAACTCCACTCAGTGAACAACAGGGCCCTTCCGATCTTTCCCACCACCTTATCGTGTCAGAGTGATGTCCTCAGGGACGCAGCTGAAATGAATAGAACAGGGATTGCTACTGAGGGTGCTGAGCACAGACCAATCTTGTGGTTCTCCAGCTCTCGGGCTGTCACGGCTTGTGCTGCATAGTGTCAACACACAGGGCCTCCCTAAATCCTGGCCTGGCCACTAATGGAAATGGCTTCTAACTACACTACAGAGAAGGAACCTCCTTTCTTTCCCCACATCTCCTGGTTACTCAGTATATGCATACAGGGAGAGAAAGATTTCCTACTCTCCCCACTGCTGGAAGCAACATAATGAGTAACTAAACATCCCACAAATGTAATTGAAAGACTAATTAACAATCCAGCTAACAACCACCAGTTGGTGAGAGACAGCTAATGTAGGTTAGGGCTCAAAGAATGTAGCTCACCACTGGAACACATGTGAAAGCAAAAGACTTTGAAAGGTAAATTCTGCAATTTAAATAAAACTGGATTAACGTAATCAGCTTTTTAAAACCCTCATTTTAATAATTTTTAAAATTAGCTGCCTTTGTCAAACAATGTAATGCTGATCTGTGTGTGCTAGCTCTTAATCAATTTTGCAGTTGGAAGTCTAATTTGCTGTTGTATAATTAAAATGGCAGTTCCATCAGCAGTAGTCCAAGCTGGAGACAGTGAAAGAGAGACAGGTATTTTTAAACACTGCTTTGAAAATATAATCTATACTGTGTATGTATTTTATATTCACACAGGAAAATAGTACTTAGTTATCTGAAATATTGTAATCCTTTTCCTTCAAGGGGAAGGCTTCCACTGAAGATCTTACAGCTTTTCCTGAATACGGGTGAGAGCTGGAACATAAGTCTGTCAAACCTCATGATTAGCCTTGGGCAGTTAATGGTCTTCTCCTGGTACAAATCCCGGAGGCTTACTATATGAAATACTGTCACCAGATTGACAAATGCCCGAGGAACCTGCCAAGAGAATAAACAAAGTCAAAGCTCACAGAGAACAGTAGTGCCACCCCTGCTCTTCCGAGCACAGGCAAGCAGGTCAGGGGCTGGTCAGATTTTTTGTTGCTAATATAACATGTACCTTAATCTGCTGATCCAAACAACCTTTACTATTTCCACTAGAGGTTTCCAGTGGGCTGGCTGAGTATTAATCTCAACAGGAAATCCTAAATTGGGTTTGTTCTACCTTAAATACAGAGCTGCAGCCACTGAGACGCATGATTCTAACAAGGCCAGATCCCAAAACGGCTGCTCTCTTGAGGCAAGCGTCTGATACCCTCACTCATGCTGAGGAGCCCCGTACTCCATGAATAGTCCCATTAGCTTCAACTAGGAAAAGGATATCAGAATATGTCCCTTAATAAAAATAATAGGGGCTGTGCTGTACAGTGAGTGGGCAGATATGCTACTGCTAGGCATAGTTACATGATTGTCATGAAATACCATATATTTGTCAATATATTTACATTACTTGACTCCCAACACATCAGGTGGAATTCCAGTCCCCGCAATCACCATTCTTTCTGTAAAATACTTCCTTAAATTCTTCCTACAGATTAGAGCAGCGGTTCTCAAACTGTGGGTCATGACCCCATTTTAATGGGATTGCCAGGACTGGTGTTAGACTTGCTGGGGCCTGGGGCCGAAGACTAAGCCCCACTGCCCGGGGTCAAAATCCAAGGGCTTCAGCCCTGGGCAGCAGGGCTCAGGTTACAGCCCTTCCTCCCCAGCACTGAAGCCCTTATGCTTTGGCTTTGGCCCCCCGATCTGGGGTCGCGGGGCTTGGCCGGGCTCAGGCTTCAGTCCCCCGTCCTGGTGTTGTGTAGTAATTTTTGTTGTCAGAAGGGGGTCACGGCACAATGAAATTTGAGAACCCCTGGATTAGAGATTACTCTATGAAACATCTACACATGCAGAACTAACCACTGAAGCTCAAGAAATTTGTCTTTCCTATTGGACCCCTCTCCCTAGGCTAGCAGTAAAGATTTCTTTTTACCTCTCTGTGAAGTATGTCCAAAGCTATTTTTATATAGTTGATGAAGTTATCAGGAGAAAAATGCACCTGTTGAAACAAAGGGTTGAATTTAGTTCTGGGCATTGTTTCCTCAGGCAGATACAGAAGCTACTAGCTGACTCTTAGACTACAGTGATTGGACTCTTGGTTCAGGGTACATTGGCACAACATGTAGCTCTGGAGCATCTCTGCTTCCCCAGTTCCCTTCTTGGGTATCATCATAGGAAAGAAGGATTTGGCCACCATCAGAGGCCATTCACTGAGCCAGTTCCGCTGGGCTTACTGATAAGATGTCACAACTTCCTCCACATTCACTATCAGGTAGTATCAGAAGCACAGCTGTCCCATCACTAAGACTTTCATCAATGGAGGTCAGTCTGAAGAAACATTCTTCTCATATAATGTAAAATATTAAAGTATTTTCTAAGTCAGGTGTGTGGGCTATTAGCAACTTGACTCCCATTTAGTCCTTGAGTTCCATGAAATCTCAGTTGCAGTACATCCCATGCAGAAAAGTGTACCGGACAAACAGAGAAATTAGTGTGAGATAAAGTCTATTAGGTCACCTTGTCCATTTGCCTCTGCCAGGGCAAGATTTCCCTCTACAATATACTTGAATAGCTCTGTTAATTGTACCAAGTAATTGGGCCTTTACCCCTTCTTTTATGAGATTACGGAATAGTCTAATAAGACCTTATTGTTAAAAGTGTTTCCCACCCCCATCACATGATATTCACCCTTAATTCTGCTTGGCTCAATTTCATCCCATTGTTCCTAATGACACCCCCTTAGTCCACTCTATAAATCCAGACAACACACTCATTTCCCTTATGTATTTCCTGTTTCTCTGCTCACCAAGCCACATTCTAGTTTGTAACATAAAGGAAACATCATGTTCCTCTGAATGGAAGAGGAGGCTCCCACCCTCCTGCACAGACCCCTGCCACCTTGTGTTTCAGTTCAGATGCAGAATGTTAGTAAGTCATTGTGTTTGCTCTCTTTCTTTCATGGAGACTTTACAGTCTTTATTTTCCTTTATCTGAAATCAGTCATCTAGAATGGAAAGCACACATTGTGCTCTTAGTGTACAGGGAAAACAACAAGGTACCACCACTGTGTGAGAGGTGCATAGAGGAGGCTGGACATTAATCAGGAGTTTGCCATGAACTGTGGATAGAACCTCTCTCATGTCCATGTATCTCATAGTATACACATCATGTTGGACTCTGGCAGCATGAGGGGGGGAAAAAGATATAGCTGGTAAGATGAAATGGGGAATATTCTTGACAGTTTATTATCTTATCTATGTATGGAAAGAACTAACTTGATCAACAGAAAGTTATCTTAGTTTGTAGCAAAATAAAGTAGTTACAATAAAACAATCAGTAGCCGTTCTTAACAGTATTACATTACTTTATCTCAATCTCAGGTTGAATGACCGTCAAGTCTCAGAAGAATGCTGAGAGCTGTCCATATGCGGCCTAGCCAGTTTGGTCCATTAAATCTACCTAGCTGAGCTCCACTATTCCACTCTCCAACATGTACCAAATAACAATGACATTTCAAGTTCACATAAGAGACAGATCTAAGATCCCTCGTGACTTACTGGATCGTTGCAGAATTTGCACAGGTCATTTCCTCCTATCAAGAGTGTTATGAGCTTCCAGTCTTCCTGGAAATTTATTTTCTGTATTCAGGGGAAAAAATAAAATAAAATAAAATAAATAAAAAAGATAAGATAGATAAGGAAAAAATTGCCCTGCAACAAGTTAAAAGAGAATTATGTTTATCTTTGGGGCATGGACTATGTCTTTCTGTGTGTCTGTACAGCATCTAGCACAATGGAGTTCTGGTCATGGCTGAGGGGCTTTGAGCACTATGGTGACAGATGTGATGCGATGGAATCATGGAATATTCAAAGTCTACTGTTCAATTTTATTTTATGTATCTTTATGAGCTTGTTAGTGATTGTATTCCTGGCTAAATGGATAAGTAAATTTCCTGCAGGAACTAAAAGCAATGGAGGGTAATTAATGCAAATCTCCATTAGAAACAATACAGATAAAAAGTCAGTTAAGTTTACCCTGAGGAAGAGACACCACTGGTATGACCTGGTTCAAAACACACAAAGGGCTTGAATCTGTATAGAATGGCAGCCCTGACCTGGGGAGAGTCAGACACTATCAAGAACTGACAGGCATAAGACTGTGACCACAGACACAGGCCCTGCAGAAGACCTGAAGTATTTTTAGATCTTCCAGGTCTCCATGTGGAAGATGGGTGACCACCTACTAAGCTAGGCATGTGTAGAAGCTGTTTATTGTTTTTAAGATATGCTTTCTCTGAATTGCAGCCGTGTTAGTCTGTATTCGCAAAAAGAAAAGGAGTACTTGTGGCACCTTAGAGACTAACAAATTTATTTGAGCATAAGCTTTCATGAGCTACAGCTCACTTCATTGGCTCACGAAAGCTTATGCTCAAATAAATTTGTTAGTCTCTAAGGTGCCACAAGAACTCCTTTTGTCTGACTTGTTTTTGTTCTGAATAAAACAAACTTTGTGATAACTGGCTGGTCACTGGCTAACCCTGTCATTCTCTCAGGGGACACAGCTGCAGGTCAGGTCTGCTGAGGTGATCACAGTCAATTGAAAAGGTCTGCAATGTAAGGTCCCGGTCTGGCAGGAGGGAAGAACAGGACAACACTCCAAGAAAGTGATGGCTGGAGGCAACTGCTGTGGGAACTCAGACTATGTCTTCACTGCAAAGAAGTTGGGGTTTTTTTTAAACCACAGGATAACTAACATGTTGGCTATCCTGCTGTAAAATTCCAGTGGAGACAAGATGCTATAGCTGTATTGTGAATTAAGCTCTACAAAGTCAACCACCAGCTGGGGTATCGCGTAGACCAAGTTGCCTAACTTCTTAATGGTAAAAACTTGTCTCCACTAGGATTTTACAGCAAGGTAAGTAGCGTGCATTAGTTATCTCACTGTAAAAAACCCCTTTATGTAAAGAAGACAAAAAGCCCAACTTGATGGTATGCTGAAACATACACTGCACAGAGGGATGTTGCATTCTATTCACTTTATCACTGCCCTACCCATAGATTTCTGCCTGACATCTACTGTTGATCTGTTGTGCTGTTAGAGACTAATGACCCAAGACAGCTGCATTATACTTAAAGATATTCATGCCAGCCAAAACTCACAGTATCATTCTTCATCAGGTCCACCAGTCTCCTCACCTGCGAAGGGACATTCCTAAATATTAAAAAAGAAGAAGTCGACTGATGAACACTTCATGATAAATAGGGCATTGAGAAAAGCAGATGAATGAGCAGAGTCCATGAAAACCCATTCAAACAACGTGGTATTGAACTGAAGACTCCAGTTGCAGCTTTTATTGGACTAAATATAGTTACAGAAATAAGCCACATCTGGAGTTGGAGAAACAGTGAAGAAACATTTAGCATCCATCAGGCATCTGGCACTGTGGGTGCTGTGTGAAGGCTACATAGTGCACCATCCCCGATGGAAGAGAGAAATACATTCGAATCGATTTTGGGGTGGGACTGGCCTATTGTAATTCAGCATATTTGAAGGTTTTAGCTTTAAGAGGATGGTTCCTGGTCAGGCAGAAGGTTACCCATGCCAAAGGACCTCAAATAGCAGTGTGTGTGAGTTTAAGACTAGAGTTGAGTCATACCCTCCCTGGACTATTGGTGGCTGGAAGTGCCACTGTGAGATTTCCTTGCATCATCCCTGCCGATGACCAGTGCTGTTAGAAAAATGACAATGAGCTGTGACAGAGATAGAGAGAAATCCAGCCCCTTTCAATGGGACGATGGGTCACTGCGAGCAGTGCAGGTTTAAGGGAATTTAAAAAATGGCCTCCCAGTGAATTGCATCCAGAAACAGTCTTTCATTTCTTGTAGTTACACCTTTTTTTAAAAAATCCCCTCTTTATACTTCGATTTTATTTTGTTTCAACCTACAGCCAACTGGAAGGATACAGCCGACCAGGATAATCTCTTTGAGTGATAGCAGCCATAGAGATCTCTCACTTACTGGGAGTTATCTACCTCTGTGAGATTACTGTTATAAGAAGTTATATGGCATCAACCTGCACGGTACACACTGACATAAAAATAAATTCCAAAATCCGCCTCTGGGCAGAATAAAGGAACTACGAGCCCTTTGGATGTATTAATACAAACAAAGAACCTTTACAATAAGATGAGAAAGGGTTGACATGAATTTCATTGAAGACTGAACGTAGTCTAACTGGGTTCTATTCCAAACTCTGCCATGGCCTGACCTTCGGCAGCTCAACACCCTCTCTGTCCCTTAGCATCCCTGGGTGAAATCAGTGAAGTCATGGCAAAGCTCCCACTGATTTAAATGGGACCAGGATTTCTTCCACCCCCTCCTTCCACACATTCCTCTGTCAAGTGGGAATAACAATTTATTTCACCATAGGGCTATGAGGCTTCATTAGTCAATGTTTGTAAAGCACTTTGAGCTCCTTGGATGAAAGTGCTAGAGAAGGGCAAAATATTATATTGTTACTGCTAAGATTTCCTTTACTATGATTAGGAAAGCCACACTGGCCCTTGGCAAATTTCTTAGCTGTCAGACTAGAGATGAAGTATGGAGGACGAGTTTGGGTTCTACACATCTTTATTGGCCACGTTTGCAAAATCAAACATTAGGAGTGTCTACATTCCATTTTATGTCTAAACCTACTGACATTTGGAGCATTCACAGACCTGTAAGAACATTCCAGGTTTGGCACTTCTCTAATTGGAACTTAAAAAAAAAATCTACTCCCCATTAAAAAAAAAAAAAAGTATTTATCTGTCCTCACTTACTCAGAGCGAGCTCCTGACACGGCCTGATTCAGGAAGGCATTATGTGAGTTCTCCTTCCCTGTGCCAATGGAGTAGCCTTGAAGGGAAGGATTAAACTCACGAAGAATATCTGGAAAAGAAGAGACCCATGAAATGCAACTTAATTCAGTGGCTAATGAGATGGAGCCAAAACCAGAACTTGCCCCAGAAGGACTTTAGCAGATCCCAGTTAATAACTTGAAGGTAGTCGTTAATATATTGTGGGTGCAAAAATCTCACCACTCAATTATTGTTTCACCTCCAGATTACTCAGTTTAATGAATTCAGATGTCTATTTCAACTGGTTGCACAACATGGGCAGTATGCCCGGCAATGTCATTTTGATCAGTTTGCTGAGTAATACAAGACTATGTAATATTAATCAAGTTACAAACTCTTACATACTCACTGTAAATTTAGAGATGGGTTTGGATCTGTCCAAACTTCCCAGATCTTCAGAGTTGTTAAAAACCAAAGTGCTAATCTGGATCTGAATTTTGTAAATGGATCTTATCTTTTATAGTGAACTGAAAACCTTCCAAATCCAATCACCCTTGAACATTCAGGCATATGAACTCCAAATCTTGCAGCATAGCTCTATTTAAGATATTTTTTTTTTAATGGGCAAAGGAGAAAAGTTAAGTAAGTAGTCTCTATAGTCTAAGGACTGAGACAATTTGATTAATCCATTCCAAAAGTACCTCAGACAGAATAATATACCGAGAATAATATTGAACCATCCAAAATCCCAGGGAATTACAAAACATACTGTTATGTCATGCACAGCAAATTACTGTGGTGGCTGTTAAGCAAAGTTTATTCACCACTGGATAGTGAATGCAAAGTGATTGAGTGTGCCGTGCTGCAAAATTGCAAACCTTTCTTCATGTCTGTTCTTTAAATTATTAAACAGCTCAAAAAATATGCCAACGTTAGGGAAACAGGTACTTACTTGTTAGTGTCGTGACTGTGGTTATGTTTTCATCTCCTCCAATACTGTTATATGGAAATAAACAAGCAAAAATATTTCAAAAATTTTAGTCAACAGTATTTACTTTCTAAGGTATTGGAATAAGTAATAGAGCGTCCCCTAACGGTGTTTCTATGCGTATATACATATACACAGACGAAGAAAATTACAGGCTGTGATCCTTATTGTTGGTTATAAAATTTGTTAAAGACGGACTCTCTGTGCATGCCTCACATTGTACATTTGCCACAAGAAAATCAAAGGTGTCATGTAAACAGAATGTCAAAGTCTTTTAAGTGAAAGAAATGAGAGAATTTTAAACACTGAATGTAGTTTCCACCATTTCTGCTATAGTGTTCCCCTTTAAAATCTATACAATTATCCTTTGTGAGTTATTATCATGACTATAGTATTCATACTATGCCTGTATACTGGTAATGTTAGTAAATAGGTAACACTGTAAAGACAGTAAAACCTCAGAGTTACCAACACCATAGTTATGAACTGACCAGTCAACCACACACCTCATTTGGAAGCGGAAGTATGCAATCAGACAGCTGCAGAGACCCCCCGCCAAAAAAATTTAAAAAAAATTAAAGAAAGGCAAATACAGTGCCGTACATGTTAAATGTAAGCTACTAAAAAAAAAAAAAAAAAAAAGGGAAATTTTTAAAAAAAAGATTTGACAAGGTCCATTTCTGTGCTTGTTCATTTAAAATTAAGATGGCTAAAAGCAGCATTTTTCTTCTGCATAGTAAAGTTTCAAAGCTGTATTAACTCAATGATCAGTTGTAAACTTTTGAAAGAGCAACTGTAACGTTTTGTTCAGAGTTACAAACAACCTCCATTCCCAAGGTGTTTGTAACTTTGAGGGTCTACTGGATTAAAGAGTGATCACTATATACATATATTTTTCTATTTCACTCAGTTTGAAGAAAGAAACTAGACTTGTCAGTTTCACTTTCTGTTTCTATACATTTACACTTTCTCCTGCACTAGTAATTCTTCTGTAATTCTGCTTCTAATAATGTGGAATGTTACATTATTAAAAAGTGTTTGTACTAAAAAAAAATTAGGGAGATCCATCTGTTATTAGATTTTTATAAAGATGTCCTTTTCAAATTCCTCCTTAAAAAATAAAGCCTAAAAAGTTGGGCCTATATTACTTGTACAGTGTTCCTTTAATCTGGAATGAGGGTATTTTAATACATTACACTAGTTGATATTTCTAATTACAAATGCACGAGTGAAAATGATGGGGAAAACATGCTGAGATTACAGTTAAAACATAAAAGTTTTCATAGTTACAAAAAATAGAGAATATTGTTATTCTCAATATGGCGCTTTTGAACTGTGTAGTAAATACCAGTGCCAGATGTAAAAGTCCAGGCCTATACGGATTGTATAATGTAGCTAGAGTGGGGAAAGGGTCAGGAGAAATATTGACCTTTTGTGGAGTGAGAGAAGCAATGGGGACCCAATTCTGCAGTCCATTTGCAGGTAGAACTCCCGTTGACTTCGGATGGGAGGTGTGCATATGCAAGGCTGGAGCTTTGGAATGAGGGCTGAAGTTTGTTCAAATGAATGAAAAATCTTATTCCCTATCAAGAATACAGACGTGAACAGGTGCCACTCCCAGCCTGCTTTAAAACAAAGTCCACACAGAGAGTGAAGCCAAACTCACTCCCCTCTTTGGATTTGGCTTTATCAACAAAGAAATGAATAAGAACAAAGTTTAGCTCAAGGCTCCTCCCCAAGCTGGGATGCTCCTTGGGTGTGCTCAGCCCACACCTTAGATCCTCTCAGGAGAGCACTTCCTTTATATTCAGAGGCAGGTGACTATCACCTGACCCAAGTCAGGAAAACCCACTTAACTATTTCCTAATAAGATCAACACCTACTAACTGAATAGGATATTTCAGGAAGACATTGTCAGTCTGTCACAACAAGCTCTCTCCAGTGTTTTCAGTAGTAGTCTAGGGAGATTCTTATGCCAGACAAGAAGTGTATCTCAGCAGCCATAGGGCCCAGAGTTCAGACACCATGACAGTTTCCCCAAGCACAAAAACAAACATTTAGATGGGACAGAATTTTAGGGCACTCACCTCCAGGAGAGACCTCGGTATTGTGTCAGAACATCGAGAACATTGTTTGGTTTGGACCCTGCCCCATTACCTGCCTGATACCAAGGGAAAGGGAGAGAGTGAACAGACCTTCCAGATAAAGCCATCCACTCTATCTGATCATAATGAAAGCAATTAGAAGGGGGGTTAATGAGCCACGCTACCCTCCAGATTCAATATTTGTTCTTAAAAGGATTGAGGGTATTTCAGTTCCACACCACTGACTCATACCTAGCCTGTCTATTCTTGATGGGATGATGCAGAGGTGTAACCCACATTAGACATGATTGACTTCTAAGGGAAGTTAATTTAGAGCTTGTCAAAAATGGGAACTTTTTCAAGGACAATTTGTCCCTGTTTTTTGAAACTTTCCAAAACAGCTCTAAGTTCATTTAAGATAAAAGGAATAAATACACTGGCAGCACATGGCCCGGGACTCCTGCTGGTGGGGTGGGGTAGGCGGCAGCATGCAGCCCGGGACCCCTGCTGGTCCTGGGAGGGAGCCAGGTGGTGGTGCACGGCCTGGGACCCCTGGTGGTACTGGGGGGAGAGAGTTGGTGGGGCTGGGAGGCTCCCTACCCAGCTCCACGTGTCCCTGCAGCTTCTAGTGGGAGGGAAGGCTAGGGAGGCTCCAGGCGCTGCCCCCGCCACGAGCTCCGGCTCCACAGCTCCCATTGTCTGGGAACCGCAGCCAATGGGAGCTGTGGGGGCGGTGCCTGTAGGCGGCAGAGCGCAGAGCCCCTGGTCCCTCCAGCTAGGATCTGCAATGACATGCTAGCTGCTTTCGGGGAGCCTCCCCGCCAAGGTAAGTGCCACCCTGCACCCCAACCCCCTGCCCCAGCCCTGAGACCCCTCCCGTGACTCCGATGACCTCTGTGACAGACACGCAGCCTTAGTTATGAGTGTTAAAAGACCATTTTACACAACGTGCCAGACAAGAAAGAACTTTTGGGGCAAACAAAGTTGAGTGGATTTCCTAGGAAATACTCAAGGGAAGCAAGTGCAAATTCCCACCTCCAGACCCAAGCTATGGATGCTACACTCTGAGGAGAAAAGCACTGTCTGCTGATTGCTTATTTGCAATCTCTGAATATCAAAGACACCAGCTGTATAAGGAAAATGCTAACCTATGCATAGAATCATAGGACTATAAGAGACCTTGAGAGGTCTTCTAGTCCAGTCCCCTGCACTTAAGGTAGGATTAAGTATTATCTAGACCGTCCCTGACAGGTGTTTGTCTTAAAAACCTCCAATAATGGAGATTCCACAGCCTCTCTAGGTAATTTGTTCCAGTGCTTAACTACCTTGACAGTTAGAAGTTTTTCCTAATGTCCAATCTAAACCGCCCTTGCTGCAATTTAAGCCCATTGCTTCTTGTCCTGTGCTCAGAGGTTAACAAGAACATTTTTCTCCTTCTTCTTTGTAACAACCTTTTATATACTTGAAAATTTATGTCCCCCACCCCACAGTCGTCTCTTCTCCAGACTAAACAACCCCATTTTTTTCAATCTTTCCTTGTGTTTTTTAGACCTTTAATCGTTTTTGTTGTTCTCCAGACTTTCTTCAATTTGTCCCATCTTTCCTGAAATGTGGCACCCAGAACTGGACACAGTTTTCCAGTTGAGACCTTATCAGCATGGAGCAGAGCAGAAGAATTACTTCTTGTGTGCTTGTTCTGAGTAACAGCTGTTATGAACTTGTAACCACAGAAACACCTCTTGGTGGGGTTTGAAAGACAGATCACCTGCCAGAGTCCTTGTTGAGTTGGGAGTGATCACTAGTAAGTCTATTAGCATGAGTGCATGTCCTTGTATTGTTTGTAATATGTTTTCTCTGTATTGATTAATAATGAACGTGCTTGCTTAGAAAGGGCTGTGTGGTACCTTATAACTGTGGGCAATTACACTGTTTATAGCCTCTGAGGAGAAAGCAAAGCAGGCCTGCTTAGGCAGTCCGGCTTTTTGGGAAACTCACAGTGTAGGCAGTGAACCATGCAGCCTGGAACAACCCCAGTCAAGAGGAAGAGAATAACGGGTCTTCTTCCAAGAGAGGTGACAGCTGATGAACTGGGAGCCTAGAGTGGGTGCCCTTGCTTGACCATGGATGGGGAAATACAGTTGCCCTGAACTGTGACAGTCACAATCTGCCTGAACAAGAAGTCCTGCTTATTGTTCCACGGAGGTGCAGTATACACAACACCTGATCTATGTTACTTTGGCTCTTCAGTCATTGGGTCAAACACTGAGATGGTGCAAATGGGAGTAGCTTCATAGACTCCAATGTAACGATGCCAATTTATACCATCTGGAGAACTGGCACATTTTGTTTATGCTGCTTATTATTTGTTAGGAAGGTAAGTATCTAGGGATTTTAGCTATGAGCTGTAAAAACGTATGCAATTATAGCAAATTCACCCTGACCATTTTTATGTGATGTGCAGCATAATCCACCAGTTCTCTGTGTGCAGCATTCCTGTTGACTTAAATTGGAGTTCTGCACATAGAAAGATTAGACCTGTAAGATGATTAACAGTTATAGTTGGACCATGGTACAAGACAGCATGGAGAACACGAGTAGCCAAACAGAGCAAAACAGTGTTTGTACTATTCTCTTTCATTAGAATTCACATCTGTCCTCATATCATAGAATCATAGAATATCAGGGTTGGAAGGGACCTCAGGAGGTCATCTAGTCCAACCCTCTGCTCAAAGCAGGACCAATCCCCAATTTTTGCCCCAGTTCCCTAAATGGCCCCCTCAAGGATTGAACTCACAACCCTGGGTTTAGCAGGCAATGCTCAAACCATTGAGCTATCCCTCCCCCAATATATATCCCCCAACATATCATTCAGTTCAGCTATGGTTATCCAGTGATCTGCACTTACTGTGAGCGAGTCTCCCAGCGCACTAATCACTTTGATGTCCGCCGGCCTCAAACGGTGAACTAAGGAAAAAAAGATTGGGAGGAGAAGGGAAGTGTCAAATCACACTGTAGTGGAAGAACTTTTCTTTGGGATAAGTATGAAGCATTCTAGAGACTCCAGTTCAATAGTCATGTTAAGCCAGATCATCATGCCAGGTCATCATGACCCTAGATGCTTCGAATGATAAATTGACAAATACTGGCATTGATCAGAATACTCAGCAGTTAGGAGGGCAGTCATTGGACCAAGTCTTGATCCCACTGCTGCAAACCAATTACAGTGAGAAGGCCAAGGGATTTCCCTCCACATCTATCCAAAGTAAGGTTTTTATTAAGCCCCAAGAAATGGACTGATGACAGGCACAGCTCCACTGACAGCAATGGTGCTTGGTATTGCTACAGCTTTTAAAAGGAAACCAAAATCCATCTGGGAGAGAAACACACAGAAGTCTTAAGATTCCAGGCTGGATCTGAAAAAGTATCACATATTTTCTCCTATTGTCTGGTTGTCATTTAACTTATCGTTATAAGCCAGGTTTTCAAGCAAGCCATTCTTCCATTTAGGCAACAAAATAATAATTTTCAAGAGTTCAGCATGGTGAGTGCTGAGTTAAGCACTTTTGAAAATATGACCCACATTTAGGTGCCTGAATGAGAGCGGAGCTCTCTTGCAAATCTGACCCCCGTTGTGAGTTCTGAGCACTTGAAAATTCAACCCTGAGCTCTTTTGAAAAATCTGGCCTACATTTAGGCTTGGAAGGATTAGATCTTTATTGGTAAGTGTTGGTAAACGTCAATTTCACTGTACACAGAAACTGACAAAAGAAAATATTTTCATCAATAGTTGAAATTTACCAATAGGCAAAGGAAAAAAGGAGCTTGAGAACTTAAGAGTTTGAGTTAAGGATATTTACTTGGTACATTTTGATATGCGTTTTAACAGTTATAAAGCTTTAAATGTCACCATCTACTATAAAATAATTGTCTGATCCCCATCCCCATTGTCTGATTCCCCCTGCTGTGGTTTCCTACAACTGTGAAAATTTAAATGGATAAAAATAGGGGATGAAATGCTTAAAACCCATAATTTTGCACAACTGTGAACATTTAAAATTAATAAAAATAGAAAAATGCTTTAAAATAAAGATATCTGTCTAAATAATAAAATAAAAGTCAAATTTTGCCATGCCTACCTATATTTCAATTTGTGATGTGAGACAAATTAAAACTGAAAGAAGATTCTCATTTTAATATAAGGCAATGCACCAATATGCATATATTGACCTTGATACATTAAAAATCTTCTATATGCACAGCATTTGTTTTCCCTTCATCTGAGTTATTTCTTGACTTCTTAAGAATGTGTATATATATCCTGGGTCTATAACTGGCCTCTTTTTTAATTTATTTCTTTCATAATGAACCTTTACATAGAAAAGTTATCCATTAAAATATACTATACTGAAAAAAGAACACATAAAATTGTAATTGCCAAAGGAACAAAATAGATCACAGCAGTAAATTCTGAATTGCAGAACAACATTACAGGCTCCTGAAAGCGCTTTCGGTTCTGAACATAGGGGAAATTAAACTACCATTTCTCTTGCCCATGGTCAGCAGAACTAACTGTTAGATAGCACTACCATCCGCAATTATAGGCAGGCTGATGACTCCAAGGTATTTTACAGAGTGGACCATTCAATGTGATTAGTGAACTGTGACTTAGCTGGGAAGAGTACATCCAACTTAGATACAAACCTGACTGATATTAAGCCAACCAGATAATTTAACCAGAATTTGACTGAAGAGTCTTTCAATCTTATCTAAAGAACTCCCTCTGTGGCAAAGCAGGAACCATACTAGGAGTCTGCAATGATCCATTTCTCTTCTGTGTCTGCAGGGGAGCTCTCAAGAACACATTAAAGGTTAAGGTCAGAGAAACCTGTGATACCGGAAGCATCTGTCAGTAATTCACATCTACCTCTGAGAAAACTACCTGTAAGTAAAGGGATAAGGACTACAAAAACCAAAATGTTTCAAATATGTTTCCTTGAGCTTAGGCTGTTTAAACTGAAATAACGCTAAATATCTAATTTTTTTCATCATTTTTACTGTTTTATTTTTAATTTTTTGGAGAAGATGGTGGCATTTGCGGGTAAGCTGGGTTGTTAGATACCTAGGTGTTCCTTTACTTCCTTATCCTGTGCGACATTATGCCTGCTATCTGTGCCTCAGTTTCCCCATCTGTCCAGTGGGGATAATCAGAGTTCACTGACTCATTGGAACGCTCGGAGGCTTAAATCATTACTGTTCAGAGAATGCTTTGAGATCATTGACTGTATGGGGCTAAAGATGTACAGATTTATTATAACTGCATATGCTACTACTTGGGCAGACTGGTTAGATTCATTTTCTGCCTTTTGCCAGTTTCACTTTGTAGTTCACCTATACTTAAGGCCAATTCTGTGTATGTGGCTTTATAAACACCACAAGGGAAATTTTAAATAGCTTACCTAAAGCTGCGTCTTTTATTACTGAAGTATTTTTTACATTAATGAAATCATTTAATACTTCAAAAAAAGTTACATTTTGTGCATAAAACTAGTTGACAGTGTCCCTTTAAGATCAATTGAAACAGCTCTTCAATAAAGATTTTAAAAAAATCTGTACCTGAAACAGGAACTGTATTAGAGGGATTTCGATCAAAACAGGGAATGCTTGTCCCATAACTCCTTTCCTGGAAGTACACACACAGTATGAGACATTACATGATGCTTTTTATGGACAGATGGTGATAAATGTTTGGTATCCCAAGGGATTTATATATAAAAACAAACTGAGATCTTCCTGAATTTCCTAGAGTGAAACTGAATTCCACACCATTTAATTACTGCACATAAATAGGCACACCTGGTGGCTTATGCTTTTGGCAAGTTATATATTGGGCTCTCTTCAAAACTGATTTGCTTCTGTTAGGGGATGACCCACTGTTTTGAGCATCCCCTAACTCCTGGGCATGACTAAGCTAAATTTCCACCTCTCTAGTGCTTCCTCTGGATGTCCAGGGGTCCCCTTCTTCTTGTGAAGGCTCGGCCTTCCTACCAGGTCATTTACCACCAATCCCTCTCTCAGGGTATCAGAAACCTTTGTCCAACATGGATAATCAACACCCATAGTCACGTGCTAGAACTCCCCCTGCAAGTGCAAAACCAAAAGCAACCTTAACTTTGCTGGTGCAATACCACCATGATTTTTTCATTTTGTCTTGTTTGTTTTGTGTATTCACTCCTGCACTGTAACCCTAGTTAAGGGCAAAGTCACAGAAGTGTTATAGGATGCCTTAGGGTGTGTGCACCACCTTTCTGGCGGATGGTGCCCATAAAATTAAAAGCCTGCTACTCAATCATAGCTAACGGCAGGCTTCTGGGCGGCAGCTCCGCGGCTGTGGTGGCGGCGGCAATTCAGTGGCGACTGCGTGGGGTGGCAAACTTGCTAGAGCCGCCCCTGGCTAACGGAATTGCTCCTTCATCTCAAATGGTAGGGGCTTGTGCTTTTGATAGTGAGAGTCCTAAAGTTAATCCCCCTTGGTTTTTTATCCTAGCTTTTTTATATCACCAATTTTAATATCACCAATTAATAATGATTCAAATCAACAAGCAGGAAAACTTGATTTAAATCACTGATTTCTAATCATGTTTTGCATTTGTACTTTTTAGCTATTTTCTTAAAGAAAGATGGATCCTCATTGATTGATAACCATTAAAACATGTTGATTTGAAACTAAATATATCCTTTATTGTGAATTTTGTGCTTCTTTTTGCTAACTAGGAGGATAAAATAAATTGATTAACATTTATTTAGACAATTATATAGCTTAACTTCTGTAGTGCCCCCTATCCATCCGGTTACCTCCTTTAGTGTCAATCTCCTTAAAGGTTTTGATGGACAGGCCCGGGATCCCGCCACCCACTCAGTAGGGTGTAACTTTTAGATTGACCCTTGGCATCTAGGTGTGAGTATTTCCTTGGGACAAGACTCCAGCATGGGTGTGTCCTATATCTCTCCAGTACAGTGACCAAGTGGGGAGTTATCTGGTTTGAGTGAGAGTGCTTTGGCCTTATGACTTGCCCAATCCTTCTCTTCTAGGTCTGCTTTTCATCATGCCATACTGTTCCTTCTCATCTCTGCACACCCTGAAAAGTGACTGGCCCGATACTGTTGCTCCTTATGCAGGTGTAAGTCAGGAGTAACTAATGAAATCTGTGGCATTACACTAAAGTAAGTGAGATGAGAATCAGACCTAGGACATGCAGTACCAGCCCACATCTCACGTGGGTTCCTAGGGGTGCTGGTCCATGATGCACACTGAACTCTTGCTCGTGACAATGGATAATATCACCTTTGCAATGTTCAGCACTGTAGTAACATTGCCCAGGATCTCTGCACTTCGGCCTTGTCTTTGTGGCCAGAAAGGTTCTTTTTTTTTTTTTAACTTCATGATAACTAAGATGAGTGAGCTATTCCAAGGTAAAACCACAGTGATAACAAGGCAACTCAGTTGGACCACAATTTAAACCAGGGGTGGGCAAACTTTTTGGCCAAGGGCCACATTTGGGTGGGGAAATTGCATGCAGAGCCATGAATGTAGGGCTGGGGCAGGGGGTTGGGGTGCAGAAGGGAGTGCTGCATGTGGGAGGGGTTGCGGTGTGCAGGAAGGGGCTCAGGGCAAGGGGTTGGGGTGCAGGGGAGGAAGGGGGCTCCGTGAGCTGCCCTTGCCTGCAGGCACCACCCCCCGCAGCTCCCATTGGGCGGGGTTCCAGCAGTGCACAGAGCCCTCTGCCCGCTGTCCCCTAGGGGCGATGTGGTGCCAGCCGCTTCTGGGAGTGGCATGGGGCCCGCGGTGCCACAGGGGCGGCAGTCCTGCGGGCCGAATCCAAAGCTCTGATGGGCCGGATCCGGCGTGCGGGCCATAGTTTGCCTACCCCTGATTTAAGCTCAACAACAGTTAGCCTGAGGCTGACCTTGCCTACTTCATCTTGCAGTAAACCTAACTTGTCTTGCCTTCCCTGTGTTTTTACTTCAAGATAGCTCATCTGTGTTAGTTACCTTGAGATAAAAAACACACCCTTTTTAGCAGCCAAGACAAGGCCTCAGGCTGACTAAAGACAATTTGGCCCATGCGACAAAAATCCAACTAGGTAAGGATGTGGCAACAGTATAAGTCTTTTAGTCCTCAGCCATTCACAGCATGGAAGCAAAGAGTCTCAGGCTTTGGATTCACAAGTATCCCCATGTAATAATGTTCATGAGACAACAACACTCTTGTACCAACCCCACCCACCCAGTGGAGTCACGTATTAATTTATACGCTACGCCAAGGCTTTTTGTACCTGAGACAGGGCTTCAGGCTGCGATGTCCGAGGGGAAGACGAGTAGTTACTATTTCTGTATGTGAACAAATATGGATACTCCTGCAGAGAGAAGATACATTTAATGGCCATAACAGAAAGACAATCAGCTGCTGTTGAAGACAATTGGCCACTTTCAGATCAGACAAAAAATTGGTTCAAGTCACCGCTCGTCCAAGTGCTTCACTTTGTGTGGGACTCCGTTTTACTGCTGAAATTGATCCAAATACAGACACTTCTCTCCCTTTAAAGAATAATTCACTTTATTCATTTCAGACAAGATGCACCCAGCATCTGAACCACTATGAAAGATCCAGTGTGGCAAGGTGGTTTAACTACACATTGCCATGAAGTCCAGTTTTCAGGCAAACATCCTTGGTTCAACATTTTAACAATACAAAATAGTTTAAGAGGCTTAGAGGCCATTTGTAACCTAAAGCTTTGTGAGCAGACTCAGGAACTGTGTCCCCACACATTTAGGACTGAGCCGTAGTCTCTCAAAAAAGGCACCCATCTGTATAAACAATTAGATAACTTGGAAATTCTGTAAGAGGCAGTTAAAATCCCACATTAAAAAGAAAGTCCTGTTACCTGAGATGGGCACTGGGCCCGAAGCATCTCTGTATAATGATAATGCTCTTTCTTCCCAACTGGTTCCATCTAGAAGAGGACAGAACACAAGTGTCTTATACTCAAGGGGATGCAGCCGTAAATCAAGTGTGTTAGGATCTAGAGTTTAACTGCAGACCCATCTCTGTCACATACCAATACACAAAAACACTGTGATGTGTATGACTTAAGCTGGCTCTATGCATAACATCAAACCACAAAAGCAAGGAAATGAAAAGTTAAGGCATCTCACATAACCAGCTTCGTACTCCTCCACCTGGAGATGACCTATTTCCGCACTAGAGCTAACACCACCTCCTTAACTCTGCCCCAGTAGGGATGCCAGCCTTCCAACCCCATTCCCCAGTCTCCCCACTACCATTAACAGTCACACTTCCCCAAGAATTCCCTCCCTCCCCCATCTACCTTATATTCTGGAAAAATCACACTTCATTCATTTAGGCAGGATGGCTTTCTACAGTGAATAGTTTTTAAGGGGCCTTGTCAAAGTTCACCAGGAGCAAAGCCTTTCGTGCCAGCACCCCTTGCTAGTCATTTATCAATCGATTGAAATTCAACTCAAAAGGGCCCCTAGGGTTTTCAAACTCCACCACCACCACCACCAGTTTATTGCCTGCTTTAACGGCAAATCAGCTGGATTATTCGGCCCTGATGCAGGCCTGGGTTCTTTGGGTTAGGTTAAGGGAGCTCTTCTCTTGTCCCAGCATCAACCAGAATTCACCCTCAGAAGAAGCAGGCAATCCTTCTTATTTCATCTAGTAGGCCCTGGTTGGCTACTGCCTCCTCTCTACCCTTTTAGCCCCTGGAGAACCAAGTCTGTTGACTCAACCAGTACAAGAGCCTGAGTGGCTTCTCTAAGCAGTGCCCAGAGGTGCAAACTCACGGTCTCTTTTTCCCCAGTGACACCTTTGTGTCAGGGAGGCAACGCCTCCAGCAAGGGGCAGAGAAAGCCTGGTACCCCCTGTCACAAGCCCAGAAAAATCACAAGACTCAAAATGTGAACCTTTTTTAGGGGCCAATTTTTAATTGATTAGAACTCAGACTAATTAACTGATTTTCTTGAAACTGCTCAGAAAATTCAAGCTTTACTGAGAGATTATATGCTGAAAATTTGGGCAGATACACTGTTTTTAATGTAAAAAAAGGGGGGGGGCTTGAACTTTCCATTTAAGTACAAAATGGAACACAATCTTAACTCTGATGGAGCAATGGCACCACCCTGATTCTTTCATTTTTGTTTGGGTGCTATTTTTAATCACTCCCTGTGATCCGACTTTGTGATAAAGAGTCACAGAAGTGTAATACAATGCCCTTACTGCATGTGCACCATCCTTCTGGGGAACAGAGCCCACAGAATTACAAGCTTGCTATTATCACAGCTAATAGATTTGCTCTTTTATCTTAGGTGAGCGGGGCTTGTGCTTTTGATGGTACTGCTTTTTACTCCCATTTTTTTAATACACGCAGCCACCGCTTGTTACAAAAGCACTATGTGTTGCACCTCAAGGCTGGATACAGGACTGTTTTTTTTCCTACCCCTTGTTTCTCTTCCCACAAGATGGGACAACTATTAATGCATCATTATGGCAGCTGATGAAACTGAATATTGACAGATGCAAGACGAATATTGGAAGGAATAACTGGACTACTCTTACTCCTTGCTGGGTTGTAAATTCACTGTAAACACTCAATAAATAAACTTGGGCACCGTTGTAGATCACTCAAGGAAAGTCTTTGCTCAATGTGCAACCATGGTCAGAAAAGTAGGGGGCATAAGGAATGGGACAGAAAACACTGAAAATATTATAATACTATTATATAAGTCATTGTTACATTCTCGCCTGGAATGTTCAGTTTTGGTCATTCCATCTAAAAGGAAATAAGACAAAGGGTTCAGAGACAGGGTTACAAATGCTTAAAGACTTCTGTTGGAGAAGCATTTGGAAAGATTAGGACTGTGTAGTTTAGAGAGGAGAGGAATAGGAAGGAACATGACTGAAATATAGAATACAATGAATGCAGAGTAAAAATAATTTGGGAGCTCCCACCTTACTCTCTCATAAGCAAGAATGAGGAGCCATTTAATTAAACTGATAAAAAGAAATGTTATTTTTACACACCATAGCCTGTGGCACACGTGGTCACAGGCTTATGGCCAAGAGGTTAGTAGATTTCAAGAAAGGATGAGACATTTGTATGGATAATGTGAAGAACCATAGTTACATTAGACAAGATTTAAAAAATATTAGAAAGGATATAAACCTTCACACTTTAGGACATAAACTAATCCCTAACTGATGGGAGATAGAAAGGTATTTATCCCATGGGCAGGTTATTCTATTTGGTCCACCACAGAATTTTTCATCTTCCCCTGAATTTTCTATTACTGGCAATGTCAAAGACAGGATACTGGACTAAATGGACCACTGGTCCAATCCAGTTGGGCAATTCCTATGTTCCCAAAATAGAAGTAAAATGTTTAATGAGCATATAGAGGATGATGGATAGTACAAATCCCTCTGTGGTCGCTACCCAGTTAGGGTTCTTGTCTTACTGACTTGTTTTTCCCTATCTTGTAGGGCTGGACTTTTCATGGTCTATTTTGTTACATGAATCATAAGTGAGGACAAGAGCAAAAGCTTCTTGTCTAAATTCTTTAATACAAATGAAGGGCACTTAACACCTAGATATATTTCCAGAGATAATGTTACAAAGCATTTACCCAAATTAATCAAACTGTCCATTGTAGATATCGGCATGGTAATGTGATGGTGGACTAAATATACAAATAATTACTCACAGCTTTTCTCAACCACCTGCCAATTTTTAACAAACCACTTTCTTAAATATATAAAGTTTGTTGGAACCTTGCTCCCGACCAGCAATTAAGCATTTTATAAAAACATCTACAGGGCACCTGGAATTCACACATCAAGTGGAAGGAGCAGAGCATTTTGGAGACAAAAAAATCGGCTCCTTCCTACTCTGCTGAGTATTTACTGCCACACTGGCCATGATTTATATCTCGTATCAGCTCCTGCTGCAGTGGGTTTGTTTTTTAGCAGATATCACTGGATGTTATTCTGATAATAGTAAGAGCTTCCCCTTGTCAGAGATGCTGATCAGATAAAGAAATCTTCTGTGCCTTTTGAACTCCAGAGATTCTTACCTGTCATATAGTCTTATGCAATTGTAGGCAACCATAAAGGGATTGCAGATAAGAAAGTCTACTCAGAAAGATGCCTTTCTGAGAATCTCCAGCTTTACTAAGAGATTTCAGTGTTGAAAGAGCAGAGGCATGGAGATGAACAGCCTTAGGTCAGTTCATCGACTCAAATGGCATCTCCAAAAATATAAGAAGCTGACAGCAAATCCTGGAAAGGCCCATCTTTGACACTACAACTTCATTTTTCTTAACGTCTGCCACACACACATGAGTTTCCCGAAATGTCTCCAGAATTAAAGTGACAAGAATAAATTACAGAAGAGGGGAGTGTTAAGAGGTGTAGTCAAGGGGGCCAAATAAAGGATATGTATTCGGTAGAGATGTGAATTTATATGGAGAGTCAGTGAAGCAGAGTGATACAGAGAGGCTGTTCCAATGGCCTGAGCTGCAGAGAAGAAGGCTCTCCCACCAACAGGTACCAGATTACTGTGTGAAGGCAGACAGGGGAGTTTGATGCTAGGTGAGGGCAGTGATTTGTCTGGGAGCTGTGTACACATCCATGGAGAGCTTTGAACATACGGAGATAAATTGACTTCAGTGGAGCCAGGATTTTGCCCCTGGAGTGCAGTTTTGTACTGGACCCTGCAATGAATGGGGGGGGGGGCAATAGAGTTGTTTCAGGATGGGGATGGGGAGGTCACACTTCTTTGTACAATACGTGTGAGAAAGACAGCAGCGTGTGGCATTCTGCACACGCTGGAATCTGGAGAGCTGGGATTTGGAAAGACTAGAGGGAAGGGAGGCTTAATAGTCTAGATGCAATGAGCACATGAACCCAGGAATGACAAAGTTCTAATACATTCTCTAATTTTAGCTGCTGAGATGCTAATTGCATAGTCCAGTAAAGATGTGGGGTGGGGATGAGAGGTATGAAGGCGGATTCTAGTTTAAGGCTTTAATAAGAATCTCCTATGGCTTCACTACCTGATGCCGTTTGCCAATGAAATCCAGGATTCTTAAAATATTGGCCGATCCGATCCCAGACAAAATGTTTCCACCTTCTGGTAGCAAAGTGCAATTTTTGGTGGCAAAAATTGGCAAAATTAGCTCCCTCCCCTTCAAGTAAACTCATTATTTGCACCCAGTGGGAAAAAAGCTCTTTCATAGACATTTCACAGGGAAAAAATTGTGCTTAGCAGATGGAAAGGCAGATTTTTGCCCTAACTCTTTCATATTTGTGTGAATAACCTCAGTAGTTTTGCACTTAAACCCATTCAAAAATAATATTTAGTTTAGGAAGTGTTTTCTGTCTTCAGATGTTTTACAAATCATTTAATTAGTGCTGGTAATATTTGTGCGAGCTAGGCAAGTATCATCAGCCCTGGTTTATAGGTGGGGAACCTGAGGAACCTGAGGCAGACTATGTGACAGTGCTTAAATTGGCTTTCAGTCCTCCTATTAATTTAGCTAGTGGAACTGAGCCAAACACAATGACACCGGAGCACAACACATCTTATCATGGCATCTGCCTTGCAGTAAAAGAAGAGTTGAGATATGAACTTTGACATTATCCTTATGAGCATTCATGGATAACAGAGATGCAGCCCCTTTGTTCCAAGGTTACAACCCTGATTACGATTAAGGCTATGATTATGTCACGAAGGTCATGGAAGTCACGGAATCTGTGACTTCCATTGCCTTCCGTGATATTTTCTGCTCCGGGACTGGAGCTCCCAGCCAGCCCCCACACCCCGCAGCTCCCAGCCACTGCCCTGGTGGAGGGACCCCACAGCTCTCCAGCCGTGGCAGGCAGGGGGACCGAGCTTCAGTGGGTGGATGGGGGACCCCCTGCAGCTGCCCAACTGCCCTAATCATTTTTGTTGCCCTTCTCTGCACCTCTGCCAATTCGAATATATTGTTTTTGAGATGGGCTGACAGAACTGCACACATGGATTTATATAGTGGCATTATGATATTTCTGTTTTTTTATCTATCCCTTTGCTAATGGTTCCTAAAATTCTGTTCACTTTGATGACAGCTGCTGCATATTGAGTGGATGTTTTCAGAGCACTATCATGAGTGGAAACAGCTAATTTAGCCCCCATTACTTTGTATGTGTACGTGGTATTATTTTTTGAAAGTGCATTACTTTGCATTTATCAACATTGAATTTCATCGGTCTTTTGTTGTTCAGTCATCCAGTTTAATGAGATCCCTTTGTAACTCTTTGCAGTCAGCTTTGGACTTAACTATCTGCACATTTTGCCACCTCACTGTTCACCCCCTTTTCCAGATCATTTTATGAGTATTTTGAACAACATAGGTCTCAGTACAGAACCTTGGGGGACCCTGCTATTTACCACTCTCCATTGTGAAAACTGACCATATATTCCTACCATTTGTTTCCTGTCTTTTAGCCAGTTACTAATCCATGAGAGGACCTTCCCTCTTATCCCATGACTTCTTATTTTGCTTCAGAGTCTTTGGTGAGGGACCTTGTTAAAGGCTTTCTGAAAGTCCAAGTACATTGTATCCACTGGACACCCTTGTATACATAGTTGTTGGCTACCTCAAAAAATTCTAGTAGACTGACGAGGCATGATTTCCCTTTACAAATGCCATTTTGACTGTTCACCAACATATGTTCATCTATGTGTCTGATAATTCTGTTCTTTACTATAGTTCCAACCAATTAGCCTGGTACTGAAATTAGACTTATTGGCTGTAATTGCCAGGATCACCTCTAGAGCATTTAAAAAAAATGATGTAATTTGGTACAGAAGCAGATTTAAGCAATAGGTTACATACCACAGTTAGATCTGCAATTTCATATTTGAGTTCCTTCAGAACTCTTGGATGAATACCATCTGGACCTCATTATTTATTACTGTTTAATTTATGAATTTGTTCAAAAACCTCCTCTATTCACACCTCAATCTGGGACAGTTCCTCAGATTTTTTTTTTGTTCTCTTACTGTTTTGTTTATTTTTTTATTTGCGGTATACATTTAATTTGAGCCTCTGTTAAGATATTGCCTCTCCCCTTGTTGGTTCCATGATAAGCTGCTCAAGAAGTGATCATTTATAGTGTCTAGACATTTTATCTCTGCATCTCTTCCTTAGGTTATACATACCCCGTCAGTATGCAGATAATTGAAACCCCCCATTATTATTGCATTTTCTGCCTTTGTACCCTCTCTGATCTCCCTGAGCATTTTACAGTCACCATGCTGAGCAGGTGGTCAGTATAAATTCCTACTTCTATACTCTTATTGTTCCAGCATCAAATTTCTATCCATAGACATTCTATGGTACAGCTTGATTTATTTAAGATTTTTACTTATGCTTTGTTTCACATATAGTGCCACTCCCCCACCAGCCCAACCTACTCTGTCATTCCCATATATATTGAACCCTGGTAGTACCATGTCCCATTGATTATCCTCATTCCACCAAGTTTTCAAAATGCCTGTTATATCAATATCGTTCTTTAATGCCGGGCACGCTAGTTCACCCATCCTAGTATTTAGACTTCTAACATTTGTATATAAGCACGAGTACATTTTGTCAATATTCAGTTCTTTGCCTTCATGTGTTATATTTAAATGGGACTCTTATGTTTGACTCTTCTTCACTAGTTCCCACCTGTACTTTACCAACTTCTTTCCTATCCTTTTTACTAAGCTATAGAGCTTCCCCTTTAATAAATTCATCCCTAGGGGATGTCTCCACCTGAACTGTGTGCTCCTCCGCACCTGTTGGCTTTCCCCCAGCCCTTTGTTTTAAAAAAAGCTTCTACAACATTTAATTTTACATGCCAGCATCTGGTTCATTCATTAATATCTGCTCCTCAGAAAACAAAACAAAACAAATCCCTGTGGTTTTCTTTAACATAGCTCTGCTAACCACCATTTATTTATTCGCTTTAATTTAATCCTTTTTAAAAATATGTGTGTGTGTTGAAATGTGGCTGCTGGCATGACTAGGGAAACAAACAAGAAGGCTGGAAAATTTTGAAGGAAGAGGCAAATTTCTAAATAAAAAGGGGGGAAATGCCTTAAACTGAAATTCTGGTAACAGATCAGATACATCTAAACAGCAAATACACTAAAGGGAGCATTTTCAAAGCACTGGGACCAGACTTCACTTTAGACAGGTGCAAAAAATGTGTCTGAATTTTTGCCCCCAATTAAATTAACTGACAAATCAGAGTGCTCTGTCCTTCACACTCATTGATCTGCAGTCACCATCAGCTAGTTGGAGGTGGAAGTACCTAGAGCTCTGCCCAAATTCAATTACATGCACAAATGTTGAAAATGCGAATTGCCTTTTGGTGCTTATGCTCTGGGGTTAGGAATGTCCGGATTTCTTTGAAGCACCAGTCCCCAGAAAGAGACATTTTCAGCCTTCTGCAGCTGTAAGGAGTCTGTCTATCCTGGATCCAATGCAAGCCTTGAGGCAGAAATGGAGGCGCCTCCAGACCAACCATCCCCTTCAAAATAGGAACATTTTGGCAAAACTTTATAAAAGGGTTTATTATTATTTGTACTGCTGTGGTACCTAGGAGCCCCAGTCACGGATAAGGACTCCATTATGCTCAGCGCTGTAGTGTTATAACTGTTATAACATCCATTTAGGAACTGGAAGGCCAGGCCAAGACCCGGATGCATTCTCTTGAATGGGGTTCTGTGTAGCTGATCTGTGACCCTGTGAGAGAAGTCAGGCTCACCAACAGAAGGGATTTTTCTTTACTTTTCTGTACCCTTATGCGTGTTTGTGCCTGCCCCATATTTAGGAGACTCTGATGTTGAAAGGAGGACATCTCAGGGAATTTTCAAAATGCTTACTGCAGTGTACATAGCTTTGTAACTGAAAGGAGAGGTCATTCTGGACTGCGTCATTCTGGACACCTTTAAATATAGAGTAGTCTCCCTACCTGTCTGAGGGTGGTAGCTATGAGGGAGCTTTCATCAGCTTCCCCCATTCCTCGCAGTACTGCTAATGGCAGAACCCTCCCTACTTAAGGACTGGCTGGCTTCTTGGTTCCAGGCATTTGTGCTAAGCCTATTCAGCCCTAACATCTTCAACACTTCTTACCATGTTGTTCCAGAGACCCACGCCCAAGGCAGAGCACTCCTCTTCAATGATTTCCTCTGGTGTCTTTGGTACGGAATTGCCATTAACCTGCCAGCCCTGGAAGAGAAAGCATTTTAGAATAAGACATGATGGAACAGCGCTACCTCATTTATGCATTAGGCCTGGAATCAATGCTTGGAGGATGAAATGATACTCAGCACTGGAAAAACCCAGTTATAAAATAATCTGAACAAGTAAACATGCACCAGAAGCCGACCTCCACTGCAGCTTCTGAGTAGAGAGACAGAACAGAACACTGTTCAGAGACATGACTGATGTACTTGGTACTAGGAGGCAGCTCTGAAAGGGCAATACATTCTATGATATAGCAGGAAAATCAGAGTAACTGCAAAGCAGGTAGTGATAATGAGAGTCACATGTGCAGGTTGAAGAAGAATATGCTAATAGGATTAACAGAGCCTGCTTTGGAATAAAGAGCTATTTCTCTAAGCTGATGTTTAAAGGTATTTTAAAGCATTGGCCTAAAGAACTTGATCTTGACCCTTTGATAGCACATATTGTGCAATATTTTTCAAGTAAAAGCCACAGTGTTTGACAGACTTTAGTAGCTCATGCACAACATCCTGTGGGTCTAGGCAGCTCTGTCATATATCAAAGCAAATGAAGAAAACAAGTGCAATATAGCTTTACATTTAAAAACAGCTAGTATCGGAAAGCCTGTGCTGTCACAGTGTAATTCTTAAAATCATGTGTGTCAAAGAACTGAAAAGGGCTGAAAATTTAAAAACTAGACAGCAACAGACCACAAATTCCAGTGGTAGAATCATAAAAATTTAGAGTTGGAAGGGACCTTAAGAGGTCATCTACTAAGTCCATCCTTCCCACACGGAGGCAGATCCAAATATATCTAGGCCATCCCTGATAGCCATTTATTTAATCTATTCTTAAAAACCTATGACAGGGATTCCACAGCCTCCCTATTCCTAACCTTTCTGTGATAAAGTTCTAGCTGCTGCAATGACTAGATGACCTCCTGAGGTCTCTTCCAACTAGGGTGACCAGACGTGCCAATAAAATCGGGACTGTCCCGAGTTTTAGTTCTTTGTCCCATGTCCCAACCAATGCACGGTCGGGACACCATTTGTCCCGATATTGCAGCTTTGGCCACTCTGGTGTTTTTTTGTTTTGGGGGGGGTTTTTTGGCTTCCCCCATGTGTCCCAATATTTTGTCCGTTTCATCTCTACTTCCAACCCTAATCTTCTATGAATGACATTTATACTTCAGGGATTCCATCAAGAAGTTATTCCTAGATGGTCATCTGATGCAGCCAGACTATATCAGGAATTTAAATCCCCCAAGAATGAACACAAGGTTATAAAAGTAGAGACCTTTTTCATCTTCTAGATCAAAGCAGGCAATAGCAATAGAAAGAAACTGTTTCCAAACTGAACTTCATGCATTGTGGTCAAAAGCCTGGCAAATTATTAAGAGACTGAACAGAGATTCTAGTCTGGACAAAAGAGAATTGCCAATCACCGAAAACTCCATTGCATCCCAGCTAGTGGCCAATGGCAAAACTCCTAACTGAGATAAAGCCTTCAGCTGTGCAGTTAAAAGGATGGTTGGTTGCTGAGAGATGGCAGTCTCTGGGAGTGGACATGAACCCGATGGCTCCTTTTACCAATCAAGAGCATGACAGGGCTGTACATCAACTCCTGGTCCAGATAATATCCACAATGAGTTTGTCTCTCACCTCGGGCCAAATCATCAAAAGTTGGCTGCTTCAGTTTCTGATCATTGGACTCAGGATTGCAGACTCCCCAAAAGTTCAGTGCAGAGCAAAGATCCTAGCTGTTCCCAAGCCAGGTAAATCACTGATAGGCCCCAAGAGCTACCAACCACTGTCTCTGCTACGTGATACCTACAAAGTCCTGGAGAAACTAATTCTGATGTAGATTAATGAGGTCATCTATCCCCAGCTGCCTCGCATTCAGGCTGGATTCAGGAGGGGATGGTGCACCCAAGATCAGGTTCTTTGACTCAAGATGTGGAACATGCATTTGAGTCAGGAAAGAAAGTTGGTGCAGGCTTTTTTGATCTCATGGCAGCCTATGACACCATGTGGTATATCAGCCTGATTGCCAAAGTGTTGCAAGTGATTCCTTGTAGGCCTATGCTCTGGTTCATCTAAGAGATTATTAGTAACTGACAATGCATCCTGCAAGTCGAGCAGAAAATCAGTCCCATTAAGCGTCTCTACAATGATCTTCCACGGGGATCAGTTTTGGCTCCCATTTTGTTCAATAATACACACATACGACCTTCCCAATACACAAGCAGAGAACAATGTGTATGTTGGTGACAGCCTTATTTCCAACGCTGGGTACAACTTCCACAGAACTGAAGGGAATCGCAGCCAAGACACAGATACTTTGTCCAGTTTCTTCCAGAAATCTCAGTGAAACCAAGACTGTGGCAACTACTTTCCATCTCAACAATCATCTTGCCAATCAACCCATCTCCATCAGTGTCCAAGGGCAGCCACAGCCATTTCAATCAGTTGTCACATACTTGGGAGTAAAACTCAGTTGTAGCCTGATATACCAACCTCACCTGGAACACCTGAATGTGAAGCTCTCTTCCGACACTGCCTTGATACAAAATCTATTGGGGAGCTTCCTGGGGAGCAGACCCTTCAATCCTTCATACATCTGCATTAACCCTGCTGTTTGCACCCTCAGACCACAGAGCAGTATTCAGCTGGAGCAGCTGCCATGCTGAGCTTGTCAACACGGAGCCGAGTTCAGCCACGCATATTATTAATGGCTGCTTGAATTATACACCAGCCCCCAGTCTGCATGACACACTGTTGTGACTATTGGGGTTGCAAAGTGTACCCACATTGTGAACTCAAATGTAAAAAGTATGTGGAAGTTCATCAGATGTTAAAATAACCATGAAAACTAGGTCAACTTGTTTACAACACTGAATGTTTAACAAGTGCAAGAGAACCAGACAAAGAGGCTGGATTAGTTTAAAGCAAAAAGGCCACTTTGATATAATCCCAGGACTGCTGAAATCATGCTTGGTAAAAACTGAAGATGTGGAGTCAGAAGTTAACAGACCAAAATTAGTGTGACAGATATTAGGCCTAATCAGTGGACAAAATAATGAGGGGGATGAACTATGCCACCCACTTTTCCCCTTTTTGGGTTTCTTAAAAAAAGAGTCTTTGAAAGAAACATTATTAGTGCAATTCAGCTCTCCCTCTCATCTCCTGTCCCACCTTGCATCCCAGCTCATCCTTCAACCTGCCAACTCGTTTTGATTCATCTAAAAGACTTTCTTCCTTAGAGGAAGGCTAGCTGTCTTACCTCTTGTTTAAGGAACTTTGTTTTCACCTGAGAGTGCTAAAAGCCATCACAATATCATGACATCCAGTCCTCATCCCATCCAGGGGGATACCTAATTTTCAGCACCTCGAAGGCATGTATGATCTTGTATTGTATTCCCTTCCCTTTTTGGGTTATTTTCTGCCCCACTGTTTCTTTCTTCCTATTCTTTCTCATTCTCTTGGCTTTTCATTGAATCCTGAAGTCAAATCATATTGCATCCATCCAAACCTGCCTTGTCGAAGTACAAAAGGTCCAACCGGATGATGTCCCTGACCAGATTGTAACTAATCAGGGTTCAAGCAGTAGATGTTGTGGTCTACTTGCCAGCCAAGCATCCACTCATAAC
This sequence comes from Caretta caretta, assembly GCF_965140235.1. Classification (NCBI taxonomy): domain Eukaryota; kingdom Metazoa; phylum Chordata; order Testudines; family Cheloniidae; genus Caretta; species Caretta caretta. The sequence continues at coordinate 155,604,185 of NC_134208.1, read as the reverse complement.
TAACCAGTGGGTCAGGGTGCCAAAAAAAAAAATCAACAAAAGCCATGTTTCACCCATCTTTTCTATCCTGTCTGTCTGTTACAAACAGGATGAGTGAATGCCTTTCACATCAGGACTGAAGGTAAAATTAACCTGCTCCTTTTCTTCAAATAAAGGTTGCTTTGAAAATAAGAGACTCAATACTTTTACTCCAAAAAGGAGAAAAATTTTGATAAGGTCTGACTAAGCTGCTTTGCATAAACACTTAATCACATTTTCAGTATAAATGCTTGTTTTAATTTCTTGTTCTTTGTGTTTAATCAATAAACTTTCAGTTTGAATGGATGCTTTTGGGGGTTTGCCATGTAACTGAGTAAAACCAAGGCTTCTGTTTAAAAACAACCTGGAACCTATCTATCAGTTTGTAATGCTGGACAGTGAGAGAGGCTAAAGACACCTTTAACTCTTTGAGCCTTTGAGATGAATATCCATACAATAACACATAACTCCCCCAGACCTTTGGTAAGATGCCATGACCATTAAGTCCGCCAGGAGAGCTGTGACAAACAAAACCAACCTATTACACCTGCAACTGATGCCCCATTTTCAGACAGGAAACAATATGCAGTGCCACCTCTAATGTTAGCTCTTATCCAGGGGAGAAATCCCATCCCTGCAGACTGGGGTGATGCACCATAGCTGGTCTCTGGACATCCCTTTGCTACAGCAGCTCATATATTCTTGGACAAGAGCGTTGGTGGCCCTTTACCCTATATGGATGATCAGCACTGCCAGGGAGCTGAAAACTATGTCCTTACAAAGTGGAAGTCTCATTGGTCAGAGAGTCTAACACATTAAGAAAATTCAGGAGTCCATCACTGCACCCGCCTCCTTGTCTACTTGATTGCAGATCATGGACCAGGCTCAACAAGCTACTCTCTGGCTCATTCAGAGTTACCACAGCTATGCACTGGCTTGGCCTGGTTTCCTCCCCAATCCGTGACTGTGAGGCAGCAATGTAGACAGTAAGTCCTGGAGGAAGAGTGCCCAGTGAAACATGTGGAGTGGAGGGTGGTTTATCACCTCTGAAGATCAGGCCTCTAGGTGCATTCTGTGATCACTTCCACCTGTTTTACACAAGTGACTTAAATCAGAGTGACTTCTGGTTGACATTGTTGTAAGTGAGATTAACACTCAGGCCCTTAGTGGCTAATCCTGAGGTGTGTTCTATATGCCTGACCTTCATTGACTTTAACCAGAGTTACACATCTCAGGATCAGGCCTTTAAGGAAAGGAAAGGACCAGCTGAATATTCCTGTCTTTGTCACCAAAGGTGATCCAGAAAGGAAGGAATGGTTGATGTTCACTCACCGTTCTATGAGGCAGATTTATTTCTTGGAGGAAAGGCTGCAGAATAATGGTGAAGTCATCCCTCAAATCATACCTCCCAGATTTCAGCAGCTTTTCCAAGTCATTCTAAATGATAGATAACAATGATTTCACAGGATCAGCTCCAGCATTTGGCTGGAGAGACCACAGTACAGTTTATCCATGGCTTAAATGAATTTAAGGTCATCTCCATCCCTAATAAACCACGATAATCAAATGATGTAGCCAAAGACAAAAGGAGTAATTCAATTAAAACATGTTATGCAACAATTAGAAATCTCCCTGTGGCTCTGAGAGAATTGCATTGGATTAACACCATTTTCTTAGAAAGAGTAGCAGCTAAGGAAGGTAATCAAATCTCACGCTTAAGGACAAAAACTGGTTCCCTGCAGCTTGTAGAAGGAATGAGAAACATGAGACAGCAGCACATTCAGCCACTTGTATTATAGAAAGTTTCCAACTTCCTCTAAATCATCCGACATTTGTCAGGACTAGAAATAAGATACTGGACTAGCAGGACCACTGCTCTAATTAGATATGGCAAATCCTATGTTACTATGAGCTATAAAATAATTCGCATCTACAAAAGGTGCTGAGATTGCTTAATTATACTAATGTTATATTACTCTCCCATGCTACTGAGCCAGAATAGATGTCAGCAGAGCTGTGATTATGGGGTAATTTGTATTAGACAAATAACCCCTCACCTCCCTCACCTTGAACATGAGTATAGCAGTCTACCTTTACCACCCTAGAACAAAAAACAAGAAACATGGAAAAAGCCATACCTGGTAGGACCATCTCAATATGATGTCATCAAGTTTGGAGTCTTCGTCAACACAGTTACATGGCTTCCTGGATGCATTACTGCAGAATGAGGGAAAAAACCAAAACAAAACAAAATAAACCCAAGCTTTCAGGTAACAATTTTCGCTTGATGAGGACAAGACTGGAACTCTAATATGCCACTGACAGTCATGTGTCAGAACATGTTTGAAGGCCAGTAAGCATCAGTGCAGAAGGCTGAATATTGACAAAGACCAGAAACCACATGGGACACCTTGCTCTTCCACTTTATGCCAGAATTTTATTGGTTTCCATGTCCAATGCTTTGGACAGCTTCTTGGCTTCTGAACCTATTCAGCTGGCAAATACACCAGGCTTGGTTTAGTTCAGGGTCTGCCAAGTTGGCAACACTCCTACTTGAATTAGCTGCCGCAGATAATTTAGCATTAGCTTTCAATCATTTCCATTTTCTGTCGCATTACCAAACTGAACTCTCTTGCAATACTTTGCACAGGAACTATTGCCTTAATATTGTGGTAGCAGCCCTCAAGCTGTGCAATTATTCTCACACCATATGTTATACTACACTGATTATCATTTGTGAACTGCTAGTAAACACTGTGCCAAATTCAACCCATAACTCAATGAAGTCTCATTGGTGGCTAAAGCAGGCACATCTGGCCTCTCTACCTGCCTAGTTCTATGCAATGGCTATTTACTCCATTTTTTGAGTGAAATGTAAAACTGATGTCCTGAATAGCTGTAGTTATTAAAGATCACATGGCACGTTTTACAAGAGTAGAGGGGTAGAACATGGTGTACTGGCCAAATTCAAATGTTGGTCATTAGATTTTGCCTTCTTAATTTCCACTTGCAATCTCTACTGGAGAAGGGATCTTTCTCTTCTTGACTTAAATAGCTTTGCTCTTGACCCAAACTTCAGTGTAGCATTGCTAAGCTGTTATGTAATTGCCAGCGCTCCTTTGGCATGGAGCATTTCACTGATGGGTGGAATGTCACCTATGCAAGCTTGTGAAGTGCTTCAAGATGACTATATAAGTAGTTATGGCTGTTTATAAAATATTTTAATCCAAAGAATATTCCTTTTTGAACATTGTGGCCTCTAGAATCCTAGAGTCTTTCAGAGATTCATGGCTTCTGGGATCTAGAATTTATTTGCCATTAATCAGAAATTTTCTGCAGGGAAAACATTCCGAGTGTTAATGTGCTGAATTTCATTTTGCTAGGTTCTAAAGGCATCTGAAAAAACTTAAAATGCACTGCTCACAAGACCTTAGTACATCCAGCGCAGTCAATATGTAGGCATTGTTGCCATGTCTCTGGGGTGTGTGGAAATGCAATATGCAATCAGGAACACTAAACGGAGATCATGGCCCTTACGTAGTTCAAAGAACATCTCTTTACCTGATTTTATTCTGATCACTGTGTGAAAGAGAGAAGATTCTGAGCTCAGTGGAATCTACCAGGTTTACAAAGGCTTTGGGGACCTACAGCAACAAAGGTAGAAAATTAACTTGCAGTATTTGCAATTAGAGCTTTTTATTCATTTTTAAAATAGTACTCTCTTATTGCCTGTGAAGATTTCTACTTATTCACAGAACTGGTACAGCTTCCTTCAAACTCATCAATGTGCATTACCCTTGACCAGGAGGGACCCTCTCAAAGAATCAGTGATCTCAGTCATGGCTGATTCAGTCCATGGCCCTCCTCCTGTGACTGCCAGCCAGGGTAACATTAATTTGAGAAGATGGGTTGTGATGTGGTTGTGAACTGCAGCCAATCAACTCATTTTACATACATCACTGAAAGACCACCAGGTGATGACAGCTGTCATTTATTACTGACCTACATTGCAATTGACCAGGTGAATTACCATTTAGATAGTGAAGTATGCAAGGCCTAGAGGTGAAATGTTCCTTGTTACACTGGAGTACTAATCTCTCATACCTCCTTTCTCCCAAATCAAGACGTAGCTTTCCTAAAGGACGTGCATAAAGATATCTCATTGTTATGAGCGTGAGTGACATGAACAGAAACATAAGAAGGGAAGGGAAGAGATTCTGATGATAATGAGCCAATGGGACTTAGGCAAAACTCTCACTGAAACTGGTGACAGCTGAGCTGTGGAGTGAGATTTGAGTGAAAAATGATGAAAAGGCTTCAGGGTTTGGCCCAATACATTCAGAGTAATAGTTTTTGCATATGTATTAGACCTTAGAGAAAAAACAAAATTCTTGATGGGTGCTATACAAATACCTTAGCTAGGATTCACAGTAAACACAGAAAGGTTCTATTTACCATTGAGATGTACTCATAAATGCTAGTTGTATTAATAAAGCAGTATGGTCTAGGTTCAGCATATTTCACTGAAATAATGATTTGCCTGGAGCAGTGGATGGACAAGCAGGAAATGACTTGCACTGTGGTCTTCAGATGAAAATGGAAAAGGGAAAAAAACTCAACATGATCTTTTTAAATGGGTGACGCCCATCTTTGGTCGGCACCAGTCATTACTAGAGGATTGACATCTTGTGTGTTAGCTAGTCTGATTGTTTGACTAGTCCCCAATAACCCTGTATTATATACATCAATGAATAAACATGGTGATATTTTCGTGGACTGCCTGGCTCAACAGGAGTGAAATTTACTCCTGTGCAGAGGGGTCACAAGGTTAATGCACCAATTAAGATGTCAAAACAGGGCTTAAGTGGTGCATAGGCCTTAGCTGGATACCCAAACATCTAGTTATCTCTTTGTATATATCACCATTTTTACATGTCTTTCCATCTATAAAGTGTATGTGAATAAAACATTTGTTGACAATAGGTGGGATTTTCAAAAGTGACTGACTTAGAAGCACAAATCCCATTAAATTCAAGGAGATATGTGCTCTTCAGTGACTTAGCCACTCTTGAAAATCCAACCCAGTAGCTTCGCAGCTGTACATGTAGCTCAGTAAGGGAATCTGGGGGAACCTGGCAAATGAATCAGGTACAGTACAGGCTTAAACCTGGTGAAGAGATCTTACTTCTTGATACAAGGAGTCCAAGACTCCGGTAAGTCTTTCCATGCTGTCCAGTGAGCGATTATCCTGTTAAGAGAGAAATAATTTAGAATAGGGTGTGTGGAAATATTCATGTGCTCATGGCACAGAGCTGGAAAAGACCATTCAAGCCATCATCAAGACCATCAGGAAAAGCAAAAAAGTCACATGTTTCTCAGAAGTGATGGGCTCCATTCATGTAGTTAATGTACCAGAGATACTACTGGTAATAGTCACATTGTAAATTCAGCTTTATCCAGCACCTAAGGCAAGAGGAATCTAGGATCCAATAATATGATTTAACTGGGTATGATTAGACAATTTAAACATAAAATCACAGACTCAAAGAGAGAGTTTTTTCATCTAAAGACTCTGAAATGGAAGAGACCTATTATGCCATCCTTGGAGCAGATTACCTCAATAAAGCCATTACTAACAGAAAATGATCTTCATACAGATATTACCTTCCTTGCGGGAAGACACACTCAGGTCACAGATCATCCACTCCTTGTGTAGCATGCCTCTATTTTAACCTTGTAAATGCCTCATCCAATTCACTCTTGGCCACCTCTGGCAAAAGCGCTTGTGTGACTTTCCTTAGTACATGTTCCATTAAGTCTAACTGACCTCTTAGTTAAATTTCCCCTTTTCAGCTCACTCCTTATTATGCCCCCTTAACCCTCTTCAATGATTCCTTCTTTCTTTTTGTGTTACTGCCTCTCAAGAATTTATAGATTGTTATCTCCTCTCCACTCCTTGAATAGAGTAATTTTCAGAGGATTGATTAAAGCCCTGGGGGAGAGAAGATGGTTCAGGCTTTATCATTTCATGGGATTTTTTTTTAAAAACAAAAAACAGACAATTTAATACAACCTGATGCACACCAAAGGCACCGAGAAATTGCTTTTTCAAAGGATCTTTATGAGCCAGAAACAAAAGTACTCAATAGCCGGGGTGGTTCAGCAAGGAGACAAGTGACACCAGAAGAAGGAGACTCTGCCACTCACTCATCTCTCCAGTTTGAATTTGACCCCTTTCAGCTGAATTTGCTGGGCAAGTGGGAAGGTGCTTAGTGGTGAGTTCAAAATATAAATGCTCAAATGTAAAACTGCAGTGGACAGAGTGCCCCAAAATGGTGAAACTCCTCGGAAGGATGATGAAGATGCAGTGAACTGTCACATGTGCTACTAGATGGTGCTCAGATACTATGGACATGAGAGTGGTACCAGAACCCACATAGAATAAAGACATCAAAAAGAGAAGCAAGAAGGTAACATTGTAGCCTGATGAAAAATGAGGGGCAAAGAAAAATATTTACACTTTTAAAGAGACTTTTTTGTTTGCTTGGTTTTTTTGTTCCTTTTCTGCTGTCCACCTGAGACCAAACCTTAACCCTTATCCCACAAGGCCAACAGGGGTACATACTCACGTGGTTAGCCTGTGCCACAAAGATCACATGGTTATTTTTAGCATGCTAGCTCAAGCAGAGCTAGTGCACTTCTGTCTACCTGGGTTGGGAGACCCTCTCCCCGCTGCAGTGTAGGCATACCCTAAGTCACACAAGACATCTCATTTTATTTAGCTTTCACATCAGAATCTGACTTGGGACACTGGCTGCTCAAAGCAAACGATTGGATATACCAACCACCTTCAGCCATTCCATCTAGGTCTTCAATTTTGTCAGCTCTCACAGCCTAGGTTGAGTTGGACGAGATGGGAGATCCCTAAGGAAAACAGCCATGCTGTCGGAGGTGCTGTTGGAGATTTAGTGAGTAGCATTTTTCCTTCCGTGAGTACTGGGTTGAGGTGGACAAGAAATTCATAATGAATAACGTACTGAATTAATTTATGCCTCTTCTGCTCACAGAATGTATTTGGTACTTACATAGTTCACATCACTCTAATATCTGTGTAAAGAGATCATGCTCTTCTCATTCATTATTGAAATTATTCACCGGTAGCATCTGCAGGTAAGTCTTGCTCTGCAGCTGGTATGATATTCTTAATTCAAGTTGTTTTGAGTCTTATGGTATGTTTGTTTCCTGACTGGATGAGTAACTCTTAGATTCAGGTTCCAGGTTCTAGTATGGCTGAGGTTTTAGGTCAGTGCTCATAATAATCCCAAGGTCCCATAGTCAGAGCTGGGATTCCTTGCTCAGATTTAGACCACACTCCGGGCAGCTTACCTGGTGGGTAGAGGCACAGGAAGAACACAGGTTTTCAGCACTAAAAAAAACTGTGATTAGCTTCCAGTCATTTTGGAAATCTATCATCTGAAAGGAAAGAGCACAAGAGAAAGCAGTTGGTGCATTGTGTACCAATGGCACTAGGGAGAAGATAAGAGCCCTGCTCATCACTTGCATTCCCCACCCACCAACCATTAGCCCTCTTTCCTGTGGGTTTAGGTGAAGCCTCTAGCAGAAACTCGAAACCACCAGAATCAGCTGAGTTCAAGTCAGCTGAACACTTGTGAGTGATGCAGATGCCATGAGACATGAGAACATGGGTGTACGGGGCCTGTTGACCCACATTAGCCTTGTACTGCACAAGACATACCGAAGAGCAGTTGGACAGGAGATTTGAATTCACCAAATTTTATGCTAAGTCTAATCCCAAACACCTGTGGGCCATGCTCCCATAACGTCAAGGACCATGTAGTGCCATGGGCTCCCAGCACAGAAAACAGTAAGTGAGCCACAGAGTCAGTTGAACAACCACATTTGCCAGTTAGGCCAAGACCCTTTTACCAAGTCACAGGTCTCCAACTGTTTAGACCCAAACAATGGGGCAGGATACAAGGAAATTAGTGCATGAAGTTTCAGGATAGGATTTTCAGAGCACCCAGCATTGGCTGAACTCTGCACTCATTGAAGTCAACCATTGATGTTAGTGAGAGCAGACTCAGTGGGCGTTTGTGATAATTCCACCCTAAGGTGAAATGAGGAAATGGGAGAGACTTACTGAGTTCTATTATATTCCAGCAGGATTCCTAAGCAGGCCACATGCCATCATAGGGATCAAGCATCCTTGATTAGCAGGAGGCAAACTAGGATTAACTTTAACCAAATATTTTGAACACCACGACAAATAGGGAGAAACGTCTTCAGAAGCAAACAGTAGGTTCTTTGGGATGGCAAGACTAATTTTGTTTTTAATAGAAACACCGGAATTCAGTAACTGTTTTTTTGTTTTGTTTTTTTAAGGCAGCATTTTCCATATCTAACAGACCCTTTGTTTTGTGTTCAATAGAACTGGTCAAAAATATCTTGAACTTCAAAATTTCATCAACATTTTGAAGTTCAAAATGTTTTGAAATTTGATTATTTTTTCTCATTTCTTTCCTCCCCTTTCCACCCCCCCCCCCAAGTGCTGGTGTTCATTGTTATGCTGAGTGTTTTAAACATACCTGGTTCTCTTTCATGCATTTCACCATTTTTTTAGCTTGATCCAGTATGCTTCTGTTGCACAAAAGGAAAGCAGAAATTGTCAAGTCATTTTTAAAGAACACTTTGGCAGATTTAATCATTGAAAAGAACAGCATGGGACTTAGGTACAAATCCGAAGACACAGTCAGGTTGCTAGGCATCTGTTTACCCCCATTCAACCCACTAAATTGTTTAGCTGATGCAAAAAGGAAGGGCTCATCTGAAATCAAAAGATCTGGTGTGTTAAATGGGCCACAGCAGGGCCGGATTAACGCAGGGGCTTTACGGGCTGCAGCCCAGGGCCTTGAGCTAAGGCGAGCCCCGAAAAAATAAATCCATAATTATATACAATTCAGTGGTCACCAACTTGTCAATCACGATCGACTGGTTGATCCTGGAGCCTCTGCCACTTGGGCCGCTAAAAATCCAGGAACGCAGCAGGGCTCAGGCAGGCTACCTGCACACCATGGCCCGACTCCGCTCCCGGAAGTGACCGGCTGCTGGCACGTCTCTGTAGCCCCTGTGGGGCGAGAGCGGCTGCACACGCTGCCCCTGCCCCCAGCTCCATCCCCGCAGGAGCTGCAGGGGTGGCACCTGTGGACACGGGCAGCACATGGAGACACGCTGTCCCCCTCTCCCCCAGGGGTATGCAGAGACGTGCCAGCAGCTGGCCACTTCCGGGAGCGGCGTGGGGCTATGGCAGGCAGGCAAGCAGGCTGAGCTCTGCTGCCCCGCCAGTGGGGAGCCGCCTGTGGCCTTGCACTCCCTCCTGCATCCAAACCCCCTACCCCATGTCAAAATCCCCTCCTGCACCAAACTCCCTCCCAGAGCCCGCACCCCTCACCCTCTCCTGCACCCCAACACTCTGCCCCAGTCTGGAGCCCCCTCCTGCACCCAAACTCCCTCCCAGAAAGAAACTAATATAACAGCTGTTCTAAGGTAAGAAGTAGGCTATTTTGAACTAATGTAACTATATTCTACATGTTTTAAGACTGAAATGTAACCACAGAACGGCTTTATGTTAATTAAAAGGCAAGTTTAGTATAGCGTTAATAGCCTCCATGCCATAATTGTGATCATTTTGTTTTAAATTAGGAAAAAGACTTGTATACAGGAGCCCCACAAAATCTAATAGCCCTGAGCCCACAGGAGAGTTAATCCAGCCCTGGGCCACAGAGTCACTTGTCACTCCTGTTCCGGACACGAGAAAGTTGAGTCACATTGGCGGGGTTTGGTGTTAGGAAAGCTTGTCCTGTCCCTGCTCTACATGTTCTGAGTACAGTTAAAGGACTTCATTCTCATGGGGCTTTCAGCCCTGTACCTTTCACCAACACTAAATTCATTATTCAGCTAAAAAAAGAACTTACATAGCTTTGGTTCCGGACACTGTTCCGCTAGTTAGGGGAGGAAGTGGCTGATGCAGTACAGAGGGGTTAAACCTGCTAACAAGAGCTGAACAACACACACACAGTCAGTACATTCCCAGATCCTGGGAACTACCACTCTGCCTCTTCACCCGTGACAGAATCAAATCAGCCACAAACTGCTAGGATCTCAGGCTTCTTGGTGGGCATCAGGGACCCTCCGCTCTTATCAGTGATGTTGTTCCTCTGTGTTATGAGTTTTGAAACAGTGGCATGAAGTTGGAATTATCTGTTCTAGCCCTGGTGCCGCCTGGGTATTGGGTATCTCCCAATTGTAGCAACAGGAGCTGTGCACAGAGCTGGATTTAGGCCGCCATGGGGCATTATATGGAAGAGAGGATATTTACAGGGAGTACGAACAACCAACTTCCCCCAGCACTGAAGGGATTTCCAAGATTAAAAAGAGCCCCATTTGTGCCCATGGAAAATGAAGAAGACATTAACTTGTTAGGGTGAAGATTTTGGGGAGATGGAAAGAGTACCTTCCCTAATCCCAGTGTTGTGGTGATCCTCTCTGCACCCGAGGAGAGGTGGCTACAATGCTCTCCACAGCAAATCAGTGCTATCCAAAATGTCAGCTGGAGAGGTCACTTGAGAGCTATTCTGTGAAATTCCCTTGCACTCCAGGGGATTTGCATTCTGCCTCCAGAGTGGCCCTCCCTTAGCTCACTCTGACACCCCACTTATGGCTGCACTACGCACCGATGCTGCACCCTCTCTAAAGAGCCTAGCAAAGCTGCAGGACCAACCACACATTTAATGATACCTGGCAATGGATTTGCTTAGAGTTCAGTGTTGAGAACAACACAGCAAGACACACCTGATAGTGTTCCCATGCTCGCCTGAAGAAGGGTCCTTTCTGGGCTATAAATAGAAGAAAAATCTGAGTTGATTTTTGTCACATTTCTCAAAAATCAAAATCATGTTACAGCACAGTGCTGATTTCTTCTCAAGAGCTCTGTGTTTCTTCTAACAGCTGATGAAATCACTACACCTGCTCCCCCATCGGAATGGGATCTGTCTCCCCCACTTTCCCTAGATTTTAGTAATGCCACCCGCTGTTGCTGAGTCACAACAGAACACTGATTTCAGGGCTTAACATAAAGGTAAAGGAAGTAGTAATTGTCAACTCTTTACCAACAGTATTTGTTTGTAACTTATCAACCTTATTCCCATCTAACCTAAACCCCTCTGCTAAACATTTACATAAATAGTGTGCGTGCAAGTAGCTGCATTTATGCATGCAAATAAACAATTTCAGTGCCCAGTTGATGCATTTGGCCCTGCAATGGCACATACCAGTGAGTGAGCATGTATGTTTGTACATGCACGGTTAGAAGTATCATTTTTAAATTTTAGTCTAGAATTTTAGCTGGTGTAAACTGGCATAGCTCTAGTGACTGCAATGAAGCTAAATATATTTGCACCAAATGAGGGTCAGACTCTTATTTTACTTCAAATGTAACAACAACCCTGACGAGTGGGAAAACTGTATAAAACATGGCCAAGGAGCACGGTGGATCATTCCAGCATCCGTGGAATGTGGTCTCAAGGTTAGTGCAGGGGACTAGCCATCAGGACTCATGGATTCTATTCTTCACTCTGCTAATGACTCCCCGCATGCCTTTGGGCAAGTCCCTTCCCTGTTTCCCCATCTGTAAGCAGGAGGCGATACCACTAACTATACAGGCTTCATCATAGTTTTTATGAGGCTTACTCAACATTTATAAAACATCTGACATCCTGGGGTAAAAGGTGCTCTTTAAGCAAAAACTATATTGACTAAGAATGAGTAGGGACATAATGGCTCAGATTCTAATTTTTCAAAGAAGTCCGCTACCCTCCTCTTGCACACCCAGGCACAAGAACAATTTTGTGGATGGGATGAAAATTGGGTACTCCCTAGAATCTGGTCTTCATCCCTGTCATGTGCAGCTGTGTAAATTGACATCATAGCAGTAGCCAATGCTAACCAATGAAAGTTCACTGTTACCTTTCGAGTAAATCTTCATGATCCATCCTAGAATCTGGGGTCTGTAAATAAGCATGGAACAAGAAAAGTGCTATTAATAAAGCAAATAGTAGACTACCTCTGTCATAGTCCAGTTTTGTATTTCAGATATTCACTGTGGTAAATAGCATTTTTCTCCATTGCATTTTAAAATACAACACATAATTAAGGTTTCCTTATTGCAGTTCGCTTACAGTTTGGAGACTATTTCTTTGGTACATTCTAACGGTGCATTCTATGTATCAAAAGAGTTTTAAAAGATGAAATACCACACTTTTGTATAGCTGAATGAACTGCTTTTTAAACTATACTGAAGTTTCTGTTCGCCCAATCTCTTTCCAACAGGGGACATGATCCAAAGTCCATTTAAGTCATCAAGACTCTGTGAAGTCCACTAGGAACTTAGCTATTAGTATTGATTTTATATGGAAGGTACCCAGCTTCTACAGTTATGGGAGGCTGTGTACAATCCTAAAATAGATAGATGCCCACTGATTTCAGTGGGCTTTTGGTTGAACCGACACAGACCTAGAGATGTCTCCTTTCCCAAAGGCTGTATGCCTTAAATGCAAACCATTCATACATTTCTTTCTATAGCGTCTCTCGCCCATGCCATTCAAGGTATTAACATAAGAAGAGTCTTTTTAATATGGAAGACCATGTGCAGAGATACAAGGGAAGACAGAAGGATTCTTAGTTCTAGTAAAGGAAACTCAAGAGTTAGGGCAGACCAAGTGTCATAATTTCTTCTCAAAAGGGGAGAAATCAGGAGGAATACAGTAATTCTGACTGTTAGAAATTCATAAGTTCTGCAACCCAAAACCTTATAGGAAGTTATGGCAGATAGATGGGTAATACTGAGATGTTTTACAAATACGTATCTCAACTCTGTGAGGTTCTAAGTATTTCCTACAAGATGCTAAGCACAGCCAGCCGCAAAGGGAGTTGAGGATGCACATCACCTCACAGGATTAGACCCTAAAATGTTAAATTGTTTGTGAAACTTCTACAAGTTTGAGATTCCCCCAAATCTTTCTGGTTTCTCCTATCCCCGTTTTCCCCTCTCTGTGCATCTCCAGTTATCCCACAACACACATTCAATATAAATTTCAGGCTGATTAGGGCACAACAAAGAAATTAAGGGATTTCCAGTTCCTAGTGCTGCAGCAATATTGTATTCTGCATCTCAGATTCAACAGGAAGGATAGTTACCCAAATGGACTCCCTCATATTTCAGCAACTGGAATTTCAATCTTGTTTTGAAGCAAAACAAAAAAAACTCATCACCTCCACAAGATCCTTCGCTGTTGATTCTAAAGTATTTAGGAATACAGAGTAGGAAATATATGGTAGTTGTGACAAACAACTTTGTTATTTTGTAGTTATGGGCCTGGGCTACAAAATTCTGATCCAGATATGTATCCAAGCTTCCCTAGCACTCAAGGGAGTTCTGATCAAATATTCCTGTTTAGGTCCAACTCTCTTCCATAGATTTATACTCAGATTCTTAAGGCCAGAAGGGAAAATTATGATCAACTAGTCTAAATGCCTGCATAGAACAGGCCAGAGAATTTCACCCAGGAAAAGCCCACAGTTCTGTGGTTGAACTAGAGCATCCCTTTTAGATAGGCATCCGATCTCAATTTAAAGAATTCACATGATGGAAAATCCACCACATCTCTTGGTAACCTATTCCAATAGTTATTTACTGATAAAAATTGCACTTCATTTCCAGTTTGAATTTTTCTAGCTTCATCTTCCAGCTATTGGATTTTGTTATGCCTATATTTGCAAAGAGTCCTCTTATCAAATATCTTCTCACTGTGCAAGTGTTTATAGACCCTGATTGCATTTCCTCCTGCATGAAGTCAGTTGGGTACTGATAGAATCAGAGCTATCCTATGGTAAGTGGTTAATATCAGCTACCTCTTGTCTCCATTTACTCGAAACCTTTAAAAACATGTGAAAAGTTTTGAGTCTTGATCACACCACCAGCAAGTACAGACCTTTAGGGCCCACATTCTGCACCATTCAACTCAGCAGGAGTTTTGTTACTGATTTCAACAGAAACGGGACTGAGCTCTTAACGGTGAAGTATTATAGTCAACACACCTTGCTGTTATACTTACAGTTTGCAAAATTCCTATGGCAGCAATTGCTTTAATGTCAGATGGCCTCAGAGTATGAACTGCAGAGATAAATCAAGGTCTTCATGTTAGAAAGATCAGTGGCTTTGAAAAAATAATTACATTCTTCGATGTGAAAACACAGCAGAGTAAATTATAATCATTATTGGCATTTATATTGGGCTTTTCAGCTGGGAGTTTTAAAGCAGCCAAAGTCCGATACTCATTGAATTTCAATGAGATTTGGGTGCCTGACTCTCTTAGCTTCCTTCGGAAATTTCAGCCTTCATCCTCAAAACACTTTGCAAATAACAAAAGATCACACAACAGTCCTGTGAGCTGTTGACATAGGTATCATTATCCCCAATACAGGGATGGAGAAACTGAGGCAGACTTGTAAAGTCACTTGCCCTATTATTACGTCTGGATTAGAACTCAGGAATTCCTAGCCCCCAGACTCAAACTCAGTCCATAACCATGTCTACACTACAAAATTATGTCAACCTAACCTCTGTCAGCATACAGCCACCACAGTTATTAAATCATTTGTGTGCACACACTTGGCTGCTTGTGTCGGCGGTGTGCGTCCTCACCAGGAGCGCTTCTACCAATTGTATTGTCAGCATGGGGCATTGTGGTATGGCTCCTGGAAGCCAGTAACAGTCATCTTAAGCAACTCAATGTCTGTACTGACACTGCATCGACTTTATTACATTGACTGTGACTGTACAGCGCTCAGGGAGGTGGTGTTACTAAATCAGCATAGAGAGGCACTTATATTGGGGGGAGCCAAATTTACATGAAGACACTCCCACAGCTACGTTGACGCAAAGCAGCTTACGTCGACCTAACCTTGTAGTGTGGAGTCAATGTCTCTCTACAAGCTTAGAGGAGGAAAAGCCTCCAAGAGGATGATTTTTAAACACAGACCTGAAGATGCAGGAGAATGAGACAGCTTCTCTAGCTCACATGGAAACTGGAATCTTCTCAGAGGCTGTAACAGCAAACAGATGGGTTCTTTTCTTTTTAACAAGGGAATTTAGGCTAAGGTAAAATGTTGGATCAAGAGGCATAAAGATCTCTATTCACCAAATGGTTACAGCATGTGACTTAGACTATGATTTAGTCAGAGGTATTTTTAGTAGAAGTCACAGACAGGTCACGGGCAATAACCAAAAAAAGTCACAGCCAGTGACCTGCACATGACTTCTACTAAAAATACCCCTAAATAAATCTTGCGTGCTGAGGGGTGGGGGGCGGCTTGGGGCCCTGCCGTCACCGCTCCTATGGGTGGGGGGGTGGCCCGGGGCCCCGCTGCTGCTCCCAGTGCCTGGGGCCACCGGAGCAGTGGCCAGTGCAGCTGGCTCCAGGGCCGCCCCAGCTACTCAGGTGGCCCTGGGGTCAGCACCAGCCGCTGCAGAAGTCCTGGAGGTCCCAGAAAGTCACGGAATCCATTATTTCCATGCCTTCCGTGACAGACTTGCAGCCTTAATCATGGCTAGTGGCAGGATCAGATTCCCCTCATACTGTCCCACCAATATTCACCACCCTTAGAGGCACAGGGATGAAACTAGTACAGAATTCATGGCCCATTCAGTCCAACGTCTCTCTGGGAATGTCTACACTGCAATTAGACACTTGCGTCTGGGCCATGCCAGCTGACTGGGGCTCAGACTAAGGGGTTGTTTAATTGTGGTGTAGACATTCAGGCTGCAGCCCGAGCTCTGGGACCCTCCCACCTTGTAGATTCCTAGAGCCTGGGCTACAGCCCAAGCCTAAACAGCGACACCACAATTAAACTGCACCTTAGCCTGAGTCCCACAAGCCCCAGTCAGCTGGCCTGGGCTAGCCATGGGTTTTTAATTGCAGTGTAGACATACCCTCTGACAACAAGGGATTTTAAGGGGAAAATTACACCCTGCTACAGAATTCTGTAGGATGGTTCCAAAATAAATCTATAGAAATGAGATCCCTCTCTATTAAATTCTATAGCTTTTTAGAGAAATTTCAAGAACCATATTAGTTTCATCCTTTGGAGTAAGCTGTACATTGGGAGTGGTAGGTCCTCAGATTCATTTTTTGTTGACGACCATAAAGTCTGCACAGATGTGACCCCAGTTCATTTTTGCAGGGATTTCCCCAGCCCCCTGGCATGGTTAGTGAGCTGGTGGGTCTAGAGCAGGATTATAGGTTATTCCTATAAGGTGTGCTTACCACTGTGTAAAGGGCCAGCACAAGACCTGTGCAACACCTAAGCCATGTCTGAGGACTTAGGTGGTGCACAGACTTTGTCCCACTCTCTGGACAAAGGCGAGTTTCATCTATAGATATTCTACAGACTTTCAGAAACATAATACCAAGCTATAAATCAAGGATCCATCGAAAGCTGTTTCACACAGCATAAATCTCTTATGCACAAAAAACTAAGTTATAAGAATATTATTAATATAGCAAAGTCCAGTATTCAAAAGTTAGGAAATAGCAGATTTAAGGTTGCCTGCGCAATCTGTCTCACCCTACACGGCTCCCACTCCTAACCTCACTCCCCAAACTCCTCATCCAGACTTAGTTTCCCCACCCCCAAATTCTTCCTGGCTTCTTGTCCCAATTCTCCTCCCTGCTCCCTGTCAGATGAGGCTCTTCTCTGTACTGCCTCTATTCCCTCCCCACACTGCTTCCTAGTCCCAGTCTCCTCATCCAGCCAGTGCAGTTTTTCCCCCAGCTCCTCGTCTGATCTCAGTGTTCCGTCCCCAAAGCTAACTGGCTCCCAGTCCTCCTGTTTCCTTCCCCAGCTTCCAGGCCCCGTCTCCCCAGCTCTGGTTTCTAATCCCAGTCTCTCTGCCCAACCACAATGTTGCACATTGGTGTGATTGAGCCAGTCGCCCAATGACAGGAGAAGCTCCAGACCTCTTGCAAATTTCATCCCTGTCTGGGGGAAATCCCAGGAGGTGGGGCAAGGGGGAAAACAGCTAGTCAGAGGGGGAAGAGCAGCCAGTAAAAGCTGCTTCAGGAAGCAGACAGCACTTTCCCCTCCCTTCAAGAACCAACATCAGTCTCACAGAAAGGGAGGGAGAGGAGGGAGCCCTGCAGTTCTGTTCTCTCCTTCCCCTGTGAGCATCAGGGATGGCTCCTTTGCTCTTCCCCATTGCCTGCAACACCAAGCCTAAGAAAGAGTTGAGAGGGGGTGAAGATCCCCTGAAACTGCCTCACCCAGGCCTGGCAAGAGGTAGAAAAGCCCTGTACCTGCAGAAGTAGCAGAGGTGAGGCTGGGTGGCAGAACTGATTTGGATTGGGGCAGAATTAATTGCTTGGCAGAGGACAGGCAAATGTGAGGGTGAGAGCTCCGAGGGCCAACATCACCTTACCCAATACATTTGGAAGAGTGGGCAACATTAATTGTCTCACACACGCCCTGTGGGTGGGCAGGGGGAGTTCAAAAATCAAAAGGCAGAACAAAACACAATATAATCTTTTAAAAATAATAATCTCATGGATTTTATGGAGTCTGACGCATGAGTTTTGATCTCTTGAGGTGGGCAATACTGTTAATGATACTTCAGTTAGCATTACCTCCTGCTGAGCCCTCTCTACAGCCACTAGTCTGCAGCCTTGGAGAGCTCAGCCCATGGTAATGCAGCTCCCGAGAGAGCTCTGCTGGCAGGCACACAGGAGAACACTGGCATAGCACAGGGAGCCAGACTTTCTGCTTCCGATGATCTTATGGTTGTGGCAGACCAAAAACACAATACAAACTTAAAAAAAAAAATCTCTTGATTTTTGGGGTCTGACTTGTGATTTTGGAAACTTTGGGGTTAGCAATATTGCAACCAGTCCCAGTCTCTCTCTCTCCTTCCAACTTCTAGTCCCTGTCCCATCACACTCCTTGTCCCACTTACTCCTTTCCCTCTCTCCAGGTCCAGCTTTTGTCCCCTCTGCATTTGAGTTAGATGGCTTCCTCCGCCATGCTGCCTGAGTACCAGCAAAGGGCGGGTCACTGAGAGCACAGGAGAGACAGGCTCCCTGCTCCTAGTTCTCCTACCAGGCTGCACCCCACAAGGAAAGTCCTTTTGAGCCCCCAAAGCCCTGGGCAGAAGCATGCTCAATCACTCTCTGTGTAGGAGGGTGGTCACATGCACAGTTCAGTCAGACATAGGAGCTGAGAGAGGTTAGACTGTGCTCAGTGAGGATGGAATCATCTCAGATTTTAGTTGTTAAGATCTAGTAAGAGCATGTGCAAACTGCATTTTTTTTAAAAAGACTTAATGTCTTGGGTAAATTTGGGTGGATTTGCAAGGGGATGGCAAAAGGGCACATCCCTGATACAAAGGCCACCCCACCTGCCAAATTTCAAGGCCCTGCTCCAAAAGCATGGGGGTGCTGCAGCATTTCAAAGGAAAGGTCTCCATTTTTTAAGACGATAAAACAACATTAAACCTTGTTCCCTGAAATGGCTGAACTATTTTGGCTGAAATCTTGCAGACAAATTTAGCCTAGGGCAAATATGCCGCATTTAAAATCTCAGTCCAAACGAATCAAGATTGGCAGCTGTAAGCAATTACAAACAGGGTCTTACAATGGGAAGTGTAGGGCAACCTTAATAAATTGGTGGTGCTGCTAGCCCTGCCCAAGCTATCTTGGAACTTCTTGACTTTGCAGGGCCTGATCTAGCATTAACGTAACATTAAGAGTATTTATTTATGTTGCATTTAATTCTGCACAGTCAGGTTCGGCCCACAACATTTTGGCACCTGAGGGGGGGAGCTCAAATTATGCTCCCATGCCCACTCGCTTGGGCCCAAACTTTGAAACTCTGGGTCCTAGTGGTGCCCCCGCCACAGTCTGGCACCTGAGGCAACCGCCTCAGTTCACCTCATGGTAAGGCCAGCCCTGTGCACAGTTACTAATAATCCAGACCACAGGGTTCTGTTCTCTCTCTCTCTCTCATTGAGGGGTTACATCACAACAATGTAGCAGGACATCAGGTGGTGGCAGGTATGGTATTGAGAATGGAAAAAACTAAAGCTTTCTTCATGCCAGGGACTTACCTCCAGTTTCTTTTGTTTCTTGAGGTAGTTACTTTCCATCATGGGATGAGCTGCAGTGCCTTGGGAAGGGGATGGGGGTGGAGAAAAATCCAACAATCCATTAGCAATGAATTTCACTCACTCTTTGCTAACATGCATAAACTCCTCAATAGATAGAGATACAATTAAATGTGTCTATTTCTGAAAGGGAGAGAGTTTCACCTCTTCTCTCTCACACAGTTTCCAAAGCTGATCTCCACTCCAGTGCCTGTCACTCTGCACCAAATGTATGTCCTCTGTTTTTAAACATATTGGGCCATAGCTTCTGTGGATGCAATCTGCATAACTATTAAAATAAATGCTGGAAAGCCGTTTACACCAGCTGTGAATCTCATCTCTTAACTTTATGATCTGTGTATATAACAGATCTCATTAGCTTCTGTACCCTTTGTCCTCCCCATAGCCACCACACATTACTTATTGAGATCCCTGCTGTGTTATGCTTGAATTTAATTATAAGTTCCTCAGGCCAGGGACTTTTTTTATTTGATTTGTAAAGTGCAATGAGCACCTAGGGCACTGTATAAATAAATAATTCTCTCATAAGAACATAAATGAGATTTGCGACCCAGAATACATTTCAATGTCTGAGTCAGCCTTTAATTTATATGACATTATGAGATGCCTTTGGTTGTTTATTCCACACACATTTAGAATAGTTAGATTAATATTTCAAACAGGTACATGGTATAACTCCCAAGAAAGGAGTAATTTACATAAGGCTACTCCTTTCACAGTCAGCAAGCAACAGTGTCATCCCATGAGGTTATGGTTAGCCAATGAAAGTTTGCTCTGGTGATGTAATACTTGAAACTTCATCTGCCACTGGAGAGCTTCAATGGATGGAGTTTCTGTGGAGCCAGAGAGTACTGAGGTCCTCCCTCTCCTGACTGCATCTACATTCATTTCCATTTAAATTAATCTCTTTTCTTAATAAAGAACAGTTTATATTCAGAATTTCTCAGAATTCATGTGGCAAGGGATTGAATGGGATACCTGGGTTTGGTTTGCTCTAATGAGATAGGGGTTAGATGCAAAGTTTGAATCTAGATCCACATCTACACTTCCCAACCACTCAAGGGCGTTCAGAACCACCTCTCCTTATGAAGCACTAGTGTAGAGTCAATCTCATGATAATACTTAGCTCTCATATAATGCTTTTCATGCATATATCTTAAGCTGCTTTACCCAGGAGGGTTCCATTTTACAAACGGGGAAACAGAAGTACACAGCAGTGAACTGATTTGCCCAAGAGATTAGGGAATAGAAGTCAGGTGTCTGAACTTCCAAGCCCCTGGATGTTGGTGCCTGTTTTTAGAGTCTTCTTGTGTTTGGCACAATAGCATTTTAGAGTCCAACAGAGAGAGGAAACTCAAGAATTTCCTCTAAATACTTGTGTTTGTCTAGCTATCCATCCATGTTCTTAGACAAATATAAGGGCATTACATGTAAAAGCATGAATTGTTTTATATGACTGACCAATCTTTGTGCAGTTTTCATGTGTTTTACCTATTTTTGGTTCCGTACACACATTTTTGCCATACTTTCTAGAATGTTGGGAGATAACTTTTTTTCTAACAAGTGTGATGCACACCCTTCTTTTTGCCTAGGGGCCCTAACCAAGATCAGGACACTCTAGGTGTTGTGTGCACACACAGTGAGATACAGTCTCTGCCCTGAGCAGCTTACAGTTTAAGTAGATATGACAAAGGAATTATTCTTCTGCCCATTTTGCAGATGAGGAACCAAAACACAGAGACGTTAAGGCCTACATTCACAAAGGTACAAGGATTATGTATAGTCTGACCTTTTGGTGCTGTTCTTCCCTCCAGGAAACTTCAGTACACCAACTGAATGAGACCTGGGAGGTCAGTCTCCAGAAAGATACAAACACACCATACACTATCATCACCATCACATTTACCTAAGATGATCAACAATAACCATGCCATGTGTGCCATCCAGAGTCATACATGCAGATTGTACCATTCATCTTTCTGCTTTGAAAGCGTCTGCTTTTCACTTGATCTTTGCACTTCAACCATTAGAAAAATATCAGCTTCCACACATTTTCTAACAAGACTTTTCAATGTCCAAAGACCTTACCTTTCAAAGATAGCAGCCAAAGAAAGAACAGCTCTGATAGAAGCTTCATGGTTAGCTATTTGAGAAATGAATATTCTAGGAGAGATGTCACTTAGGCTTTATGGCGAGGTGGAGGGGTTGTCAGCAATGAAAATGTCTTTCCTTCCTCCTGCTTTTATACTTCAGCAAACTGCTAACTTAGCAGCCATAAACTTTATTGGCTTCCTCACTTTTGTAAACCCAGCCTTTGAATTAAAGTGATAACGATAATATTTCAGTGCTGTACTTCAAAAAAATAAAGACGTGTGCTGTATGTTATACATGATTGCATCTGGGAGTTAAAGTAAGGGGGAGCAAGGCGGGAGGAGTACTGCTACTCCTCCTCTACTAAAAGCCCAGGGAGAGTTGCCCAGTCTCTCGACGCAGCGCTCATCCTCAGTTCACCCCCTCCCAGGCAAGTGCAGTGGTTGATACCCCACCTGTGTCACTGAATCAAGTAGCTCACTCTCTCAGTCTGCAGGTACAAGAAATAAACTATACTCTTATCTGTGTTACCCTGAAAGGTTCCTGGTGACAATATAAAACCATAAGAATGCTGCATGTACCACCAAAAGCAAGGGATCATAATATGTACTGCTTGGGTATGTTTTAGTCATTGAATCCAATATGTGGGTACTATGGTTGGAACTAACATTTGTTAAATAACAAATACCATACCAAATAACAATACCGCTTACTCCTACATGTTAAAAGCACATTCATGGCACACAGTTAAAACCATATATAAATCTTTGTAGTTCTATCACTCACCCAATGCATGAATATTGTTATGCTTAAAGGTACTGCATAAATCACAAATCTCTTGGAGATCGGGTGTGAACACATCCTTCATAACATATCTGTCAGGATGAATTAATAAGGAGCCCCTGTCGCCCCTGCCAAACACTCACCCCTAAGCCAAAAGGGAGTTGTGAACCTTCCCAGGAGTTTGGACTGAGGGGGTTTCACTAACTGTTGTGAACAGCGTGAGAGAGAACGCACAGAAGAACAGAGAAGAAGGGAGAGGCAAGCAACCCAAGCAGGAACCTGTAAGTACAGTGTGATCCTGTAAAGACCTAGAGAGAGAAAGAGACAGGTTTGGTGTTGTCTATAGAGACTTGTGGGCTGCAAGCAGGCCCAACCTTAAGGAAAATGGCACCCTGGTCGAACTTGTATTTTGATGCCCCCTCCTTTCCCCCCCCCCATCACCCCAGGCCCCCTGGGTTTCTCCCACCCCACCACCTTTGGGCCCTGCTGCCTCCCCTAGTGTTTAATTGTATTGAAAGAGATGCCAGAGCTCAGCCCTGGCACAAATTAAGCACTGGCAAGGCAACATGATACTGGTGGGTGCTGGAGGGGGGCCCAGCTCTGAAGGCAACGCCACCACCCCCGGCAGTGCAGAAGTAAGGGTGGCATGGTATATGGTGTATTGCCACCCTTACTTCTGCGCTGCTGTAGTGGCTTGTGGTGCCCGGTGCTTAGCATGTGGCTCAGCCCTCTGGCCACTCCTAGCTCGCCAGGGATGCCTCTTCAGATTTTGGTGGGGGAGGGAGGAGGCAAACTTTTACCGTGATTCCAGGGGATACTGAGGCACCCAAAAACTCTAGGGTTTTGGTTTTTTTTTGCAGATAACTTAGAAATTAGCTATTGATTTCACCATACACACTCAAATCCACAACCATATTTCCATCAGTAATAATTAATATTTGCAGATAGGGAAAGCAAGAAAAATGCGGCTTGAGAACTTGTTAGAGTCAAAATTCAGTGAAATATACTTCTGAATTGGGCTTGTTACAAATGGACTAGTGAATGAATTATTAAATCAACTAATCATTTCTGGTTCTAGGATATTCATTTTGTATGTCTTTGACGTGCGATATTGACACTTAGTGGTTTTTGCAGTATTGTTGTAACCATGTTGATATCAGGATATGAGAGCCACAAGGTGGGTGAGGTAATATCTTTAATTGGACCAACTTTGGTTGGTGAAAGAGACAAGCTTGCGAACCCCACAGAGCTCTTCTCCTGGTCTGTGGAGCTCAAAAGGGCTTCTCTCTTTCACCAACCAAAGTTGGTCAAAAGAAAGTTATTACCTCACCCCCCTTGTCTCTCTGTTTGTGTTTTAACAGCTTTAAAGCTTGAACTCTTTGACTCTCAACTTCTATTGTCATTAAAAAATTATCTGGCCTCCCCCATAATTTCCCACAACTGAAAAGTAAAAATTATAAAAATACTAAAAAGCTTAAAAATAAACAATTGATATTACATATCAAAGTTATAAAAAATAAAAATTGCCTTATAGCAAGTCTATTTATAAGCCACCAGAGCAGCAGGGTTGAAGTGGGGGGAGGGATAAGGAGAGGAGATGTGGCAGAGCCAATCCACACATTTTCCTCACACTAACAGCAGGAACCCCAGGGACTTCCAGGGGATGAATGAGGTTGCAGAATATGGGATTAAGTCAGAGATGGGAGTAAAGAAATGAAGTACGTGGTGTCAGCCTACCTGCTATGACCTCCTTGAAACCCACTTACCTTTCATTCAATCCCTGATTGCTTATCCACACCCTCAGGTTCTTTTTTTTTTAACTTTCTGTTTCCAGTACTTGTACTTAGCAGTATACTGAAATTCCCTGGGGCAGGGCCTTGCTTAAGCTGTTGGGCAAAGTGCTATGCACATTTCTATATTGCATCAAGAATAAGGAAACTCCTTGGTTAATCTGCCATTAAAACTAAACTACAGAATCACTGTGTTGGGAACATCCCTGGGACAGGACACAGCGCAGTGAGCCAGCATGCTACTCCCTTACCCACTGTGGTCCCCACTCCCACTCCTGTTCAGATGTGGGGGAGACACGTGGGGGAGCTGATCTCACGCTCATCTCTCCTGTGCACCCACCTGCCTGACTTTGGGGAGGCAGCCCCTGGGACCAAGGGAGTGAAGCTACTGAGCCAGGGGAGCAGGGAGGACCCTCACCTGCTGATGTGGGGGGTGGGAGGTGCAATTTGAAGGTTTTCCCCCAACAGCTCAAGTCATGCCCTCTGCCCCCAGGCAGCCCTCCCCCTTACCCTCAGTTGCCCTATGGGAAAGCAGCTGTTCCAACCCTACCTCTCCCTGCCGCGCTGAAGCAGCAGCTCTTCCCTACTGCTCCCAGCCATTTGGTGCATGTGCTGTTGGTTCACCTCTCCCGGTCCCGGGCTTCAGCAAGCAGGAGAGGGAGGGCGAGGGCTCAGCAGGAAAACCTTGGCAGAAAACTGGGGGGGGGGGAGGGAGGATGTGACCCTGCATGGCCCTCCATGTGTCCCCTCTCTGCAAGGAAGGGATGGATGGGAGCAGGCTGCAGCAGCGCCCCCGGTTCGCGTGGTGCTCACCTGTGCAGAGTTAAGTGTGCGCTCCTTCCGGCAGTGCCAGGGGAAAGAGCAAGCCCTTTCCTGGACAAGTGGGGCTCTTAAGGGAAGATGGGGGTGGGCCTGCTACACTAACACACAAACTAGATAGCAGGAAGGCTGCTCCAAGCCCCCAGCCGGGACATATAGAGATAAGCTGCTGGCGCACACATCCCTTCTCCTCCTCAGTCAGCCACCCATCCCAGACATCAGATCAGGAGCCTTTCAGCACAGCTCTGCCCACTCCCCATGGCTTCTAATGCAGGGGGCCCTCTGTCCCAGGAGAGTGGGGAGCCCTGGGCAGCTGCTGCTGCTCCTACCTGGAGGAGTTACCTGAGTGCCTAGTCAAGCTGCGGATTGAGGCCTCCCTCTCCAGCTATGTGTGTTTTTATCTCCCTGGCGCTGGCCAGGCTGGCTGGCTGACTGCTTCTTTAAGCCCAGCTGGCTCTCGGTCCGCAGGTCACGTCATGTGGGAGGTATCAAATGCACCCCCCTCAGTTCATCACACTGGGCAAACTGCCCTGTTTGCCTTGGTCAAAGGCCGGCCCTGGCTGTAAGCTAAAAAAAACTCCTTTGGTCTTGGTTTCTTCCACATTCAGACACACAAAGAATGTACAGAGTTCTGTGTGCAAACAAAATTGCTTCAAAGCAATACTGCACCACCACCAATTTCCACTCCTAACCGGAACAATCTCCTAGACTCAGAATTTTTGGCTAACCGCTCGACCCAAAAGAGGTAACATTATTATAATACACCATAATGGTAGATGTGTGAAGCACTTTACAGGCAAATAAAGAAGTCCACGTCTCTGCTAAGACTTAAAATCTCCTGGGCCTAGTGGCACATGAGGCCACCCATTTTCCCCCCACTGCTGACTGCACAGAGCAAGATGTTTGTCTCC
Source organism: Caretta caretta (assembly GCF_965140235.1). Lineage (NCBI taxonomy): Eukaryota > Metazoa > Chordata > Testudines > Cheloniidae > Caretta > Caretta caretta. The sequence goes on along the minus strand of NC_134208.1, from coordinate 155,578,485 downwards.
GTAAGGACAGCATCCTTTCAATTATCCTGCAGCAGGTCACTCTGTCTCCTTCACAGCCTATCTTCCCTCCAGGTGGAATCCAAACTAAGACATACCTAGCACTTCCACCACGGGATAGCCTGATGACAGGACCAAACCTTCATAGCTATCTCTGTCTGATGACTGAGTCCACAGCCTGCTGACCTGTGCACACAACACTGCCACATTGGTGACATGATCTCTCCAATGAATTCCCAAGATCCTTCTCAAATAACACCGGTGAAGAGCCCTCGGCGTCCTGCTGTGCATGCCACTACCTCCCACATTGCCGAGGCACACTGTAATGTTGGTAAGACAACAGCATTGTACAATCTGCTAAGAACTTGGGGCTAGATCCACTAAGACGACTTACGTGGTACCAAGTATCAGAGGGGGTCGCCGTATTAGTCCGTATCCACAAAAACAACAAGGAGTCCGGTGGCACCTTAAAGATGCATGGATGTCTCCAGGCATCTGAAGAAGTGGGGTTTTTTACCCACGAAAGCTTATGCCCAAATAAATCGGTTCATCTTTAAGGTGCCACCGGACTCCCCGTTGTTTTTAAAGGACATTTAGACATTCCACTGTTGAGTAGCACCTAAGCTAGGCCTGTTATGAGAGTGGTTGCCTCCCCACTCCATTACAGTCAATAGCCTAATGGTGAGGGCACTCTCCTGAAAAGTGGGAAACTTGGGTTTAAGTCCCTGCTCCAAATTAGGCAAAGTGAGGATTCACACCTGGGTCTCCCACATCCCAGGGTGGTGCGCTAACCACCGGGCTATTGGCTATATTAGGAAATATACATTTGCTTCCAGTTGTATTTTTTTGCAGAGCACAGGGACTGGGTACACCTACCAGACCCAGTTCCACACCTAGTTTGTGAATGCCATGGCGGGGCTTAGATGTGAGATAGGATGCTGAGCTGATCAGCAGAATCAGGACAGTTTGGCGCATCTGCAACTGTGGAATTTAGGTGCCCACTGAGTTAGGAAGCAGCTGAGCAGGAGAGTTGAGGATCTCAGTGGTGTTTAAATGTTGGACTTAGGCACCTGACTCCCTTTGCGGATCCCCTTAGCCTATGTGCAGAACCAGCAGCCATTTTGTTCTCAGAACTGTTACAGATAAGACAAACAAACTGTGCTCTCTCCTAGAAACTTTACTTTTGTACTTTCATATTGCTGTTGTCCTCAGTCTAAAACAAGTCACGTTCAGTTGGAAGAATGTTGTTGGTCTTATTGTGTGGGGAAGAAACAGCACAACTGTTTAACCCACCAAAAAAGAAGCTCACATTATTTTGTATTGTTGAAATGCCTCTGAGAAGAATGGTGATTGATGAGAGGGATTTGAACCAAGAGAGGGTGGTTGATTGGTACGTGGGCAATGGAAGACTATCCCAAGCATAAAAGGCAGCATGGGGAAAGGTAGGAGAATGAGGAGCCAAGAAAGATTTGTTTGATCTTTTACAAATTCTTTCCTTCTTCAGATCAAGTTGTTTTGAGACCTGTTTTACTGCAATAGGGAATCACACTTATTTTTGCTATGTCATTTTCAGAGTGACAGTGCATGGCATTAGAATTTATGGTGTCCTTTGTTCATAGTATATCATGTAATTACATTTTATAGATTAACTTCCACAGTAATACAGGGTATCATCAATGTTCATAGCAATGAAATACAAGACCATAAAAATGTCTATGAATGATTAACCCATTGTATGCCAAGGATAGCTGTACAAACCTCCTCTTAAAAGTTGGTTTGGTTGGCAATTTGTTAAAATGTCAAGTTTCTAAGAGGTAAACTAAATATAGTTGCCCTGGTGTGTGAACCACAGTAAATGATGTCAGTTATCCTAAACAGCCTATCATTTAAACATTGCTGTCTATTCTGGTCAGATTATTTCCAAGTTTAGCAAGTAAGTTTTGCAGCCTCATCTTGGCCTTACTTTATTTAGATTGTTTGTGGAAATTATAGTGAAAGGTACGCCTTGGAGAACGAAGCGTACCCTAGAAGAGGTACAATGCAGGTTATGTCTCCACTGCAATCAGAAGTGTGACTGCAGCACATGTAGATATAAGCAAGCTAGCTTTGCTCTAGCTAGCTCCAATAATAATAGCAGTAAAGCCATAGCAGCACGCACTGTACTATCTGGGATCCTCTGTAAGTACTCAAGCAGTTAGCCTATGCTGCCACAGCTTCACTGCTATCATTCTTTAGGCTATACAGATTGAAGCTAGGCTGTATATGTCTACACATTCTGCAGTCACTCTTCTGATTGCAGTGGAGACATACACTGCTTCCATCTCTGGGCAAGCCAAAGAGCTTCCACCCAGCTCACAGGGCCATTTCTGGTTGTGAGAGGGGAGTTCTCTCTCCCAGATATCTTAGCTACTTACATGCCCCCGCATTGCCATAATATCTGAGTGCCTCCCAGTCTTCAATATATCTATCCTCAGAACACCCATGCGAGGCAGGGCAGTGTTATTATCCCCAGATGGGGAACTGAGGCACAGAGAGGCTAAGTGACTTTCCCCAAGGTCACTCTGGACATCTATGGTGGAACAGGAACTTTAACCCAGGTCTCCCAACTTCTAGGCCAATACCCTAACCACTGGACCTCTTCCTCTCACTTCAGTCCACGTGCTCCCACTCAGTCTGGGGGTGTGTGTGTCTCAGAGACTGCCACACATGTTAGACCTCGTTCCCATTTACACTAAGGTCCCTTTTACCTTTTGCCATTCTAGCAGTACAAAGGTCTTCCCGACCCAGTCCACCCCTGGAAGGGCTCCAGTGTGTTGTAAGTGAACCCAGCTGCTGGGTCCGCTATGCTGCTAAGCCTGCTGGGTCTGGGAAGTGGCTGATCACTGTTCCTAGCTCTGGGTCTCTCAGGCACATTCCCAGTGCAGACCCTGTGTCCAACACCCTTCTTGGGCCATGGGATCCCACAGTCCAGCCACCTTAAGCCACTGCTTCTGCCCTCCCAAACTCCCAGTTGCTTAGATATATTTTTACCAGAGTCTGTCTGGCTACGGGAGCTCTGTTTTCTAGTTAAACTCTTCAGGGACAACATGGCAGGAACACAGATTAGTAACGGACTATCTTACTTTATTCCTGAAACCCCTAGAGAGTTCTAGACCTGTGAAGAGTAACAAAACCATGAACACAACCCCCTGAGTCTGAGCTAACCCCTTCAGTAAGTCCTGGTTTGGTCAGTGTCCATAGGTTAAGCAGTCCTTCCTGACTTCTTCTTGTGTTTGGTGGTCATCTGGTCCTCTTGCTCATATTCACTCCCCACTACCACTTAAATACAATCTCTGTCCCTTTTGGCCTATGTGCTCCAGCTGAGAAATTCCAGCCCTTTCCTCCAGACAGGCTTCTGTGGAGAGAGTCCATTATCCCACGGCAATGGGCCAGTGGTTGAGAGACAATCCAAGCTGAGATTGCTCTGTGATGGCTTCTCAGCCAGTCAATCAACTAGGAGCCAAACCCTTAATACAAAACAGATATTCTAATCCAAAATTGAGGTTACACTTCAAAATGAAGGTTACAATCCACGATGCAGTTCAGTTTGATAGACATATCTTGCTCTGTTACAAAACATTTAACTATAACCTATTCCCCTTAAAGGCCCCTTTTCACTGCCAGAGTAGTGCAAAGAGAGTGCTAAGTGTAAATGAGACTCAGGCCAAGTGTGTTCTTTGAATGGGTCCATGTGTCACTAGGAAGTAGGCCAACGCCAAATAGGTCTCATTATTAGTTCCCTTCATGAGCTGTGTGTACTTAAAATCCCATCAGAAAGGGACCACCATTGCACACAAAGTGCCAGCAGTTGAAAGGCAGGGAGGGCATTCATGGATTTTACAAAAAACGCCACCACAAGGTTAACAAGTCATCTGCAAAAGCTAAACGTTCTTTAGACAGTTGTGGGAGGGAAGAAAAATATGTACAGCTTGTTGTTTCCATCAAATGGTGGAATCAGGGTGTACCTCAGCACCTGCCCTGTAACCATGGCTACTTCTGTGCTGTGCAGCTTTGGCTCAGAGCCCTGCCACCTGTAGCACGCTCACAGCACAATGGCCTCCCCCTGGCGTCCACTAGCCTGGTTACTCCTTGCAGCGTGACACCAACTCCCCACCAGTCGCATCTTCCCAAAACCGTCTCCCTGGTAGTGCCCAGTCCCTAAGTCACTGAAGTGCTTTTGAAACATGTTATCATCTGTACCTTGGTTCCCCATCTGTGGGGACAACAGCACTGCCCTACCTCAGAATGGGAATGGGAAGATAAATCCATTAAAGACTGTGAGGTGCTTAGGTCATGGGGCCATATAAGTACTGAGATAGATAGATTAATTGCATGCTCACCAGTTTCAGTGCCTTTTCCCCCTTTTGTAATAGAAAGTCAATATGTTTTTCCCTTTTACCTCTACCATGTATTTCACAGGTCCCCACTACCTTGCTGATAACACCCTCCCCTCACTTTTGAGTGCTTACATAGAATGCACATCTTGCATGCAGAATGTTAGTTTTGGGCATGCTATTATGATTTGTATGACAGTAGTGCCTGTGTGCAGGGCCCTAATTTTGAAACAAAAGAATATTCATTACTACTACTGACAGGTCATAATACGACATAATCGTTGACCTATTTTATTTTTATTTTATTTGTAAAATCATTAAAAGCAGCTGCTACTTAGTAGTGATTGACATATCTTCCTCCCCGCTCCAGAGCAGTCTCCTGTTTGTGTTGTAATGAAGTGGTCTGACACTGCAAAAAGCATCAAAACAAAAAGTACTAAAAATAAAATAAAACTAGAATATTTCAACTATTATATCCTATTATACACTACTACTACTGACAGGTCATGAAATAGTGTAAATATGTAACAAGGAAAAAAGCCATAACAAAAATTCAAAACAAAATTATTTAAAAATTCCAGAACAAAAATGGTCTAAAACCAAACATTTTCAGACATTCCATTTCACAGGAAATTTCAAAAATATCTGCTTTCATTCTGATTTGGAACAAAAGCAAAAAAACTGAAATGGTGGCACTCCTAGTCCTGGCTAAATGGAAATTCCAAGTTTCAACCAGCTCGCGCTGTGAGTAAGAGGCTTCCTGGGATCCTTGTTGGGCTCACTGACTAGGAGGCAACATAACTGTGTACATTAAGCCAGTGTATTATATCAGCACAACAGGAGAGTTATTGCAGAAGCAGAGGGTAGGCTTGTTTTGCACCTGTTTTGCAGACACAACTGGTCTGGGTGTGTGCCTCAGCTGCTTCAAAGCCTACAGTCTACTCCTGATTGGGTATTTTATACCTCTTTGTTATGAAAACCTTTTCCTTTATCATCATTCTGTCTGTTGCACTAACACATACAATGGGCTAAGTGCTGTAACACTGTGAGCCACTCACAGGACAAAATCACCCTATCTCAACATAGCAACAGTTTTAATCTTTGCACCACAACATTGTGTCAGTGCCTGACAATGGGATGCCACATACTGGGGGTAAATCCAGTGACCACAATGTGTCCCTGGATGATTTGTAAACAGCAGAACCCAGGATTGAGAGATCCCATGCAAGTGATAAGTGATGCACTTTGATCCAAGGAAAGACGGGGGTATTCAACCTCATGCATGAACCGTCAGCAGCAACCAGGAGGGGCTAATAATTTACTTAGGTGAAGAGACATTTGAAAGGACACTGCTACCATCTGCTGGAGGTAATAGGAATGCTCTATGGGAACTGAAGGAGTCAAGAATTGTCCAGCCATTGCAAAATGGTGTAGAATAGAACCACTTGGCAGAGTTGCCAACTCTCATGATTTTATCATGAGTCTTGAAAAATGTGGTGGTTAAAGGACTATAGGAGAATCCCAGTGACCACTGAAAAGAAAAAGTTTCTAAAGCTCATGGCTGCAGAGAAAAAGCTTGAAAGGGCTCAAAAATCAGAAGGCAAATAAAAAGAATCCAACTTTATTCTTTTTCAAGTCTCATGGTTTCTGAGGGCTTGGCTCATGACTTTTGAACACTCAGGGTTGGCAATATCGCAACAGTTACTGGGCGCCACGGAAAAAAAGCCACCCCTACCATTATTTATAGGGGACTCACGCCCTCCTCCTCCTCCCAAGACCTCCACAGCTCCCCATCATTGGCCTGGAACAGTTAAGCTCAACCCTCAGCGCCAGTTTTAATGAGCAAGTGAAACTAAACAGAAAAACCCACAGGTGTAGAAACCGGCTGCTTTGGCTAGGGCCTCACACCATTTAGACACTGATTTAAGGGGTGAGGCTAGTCCTGGAGGAATGCATAGTGCAGCCTTTTGTCATGTACCAGGTGCTGTCTCAGAGCAAGCTTCCTCCTTCACCCACTGGATGCTCATCTGCCCTCTGTAGGAACTGCTACTAGTCAAGAGACCCTTTACAAGCTCCCTTCAGCGACTGCAGCTTCTGCAGTCATGGGAGAGCCAGGAGTACCTCAGCATTCAAAGCTGGAGCCTCTCCTAATTGCCTTTTTGAGCTGCTTCTAAGCCTGATATATTTGTCCCAGAGGAAAAACTTGCCAACAAGAACAAATCTGACTCTTGGAAGGCTCCGATGGGGCATTCGGAGACATCCTGTGTCAGGAGCCTCCACTCTCTCCCCTGCCACTGGGAGCTGTCCCTTGTGTGAGGAGCCTGAAGCAGCACGCCCAACATGCTCCAATAGGGAAATAAGGGGGTCACAGAGATTTCAGTCGATGGGAAAAGTTAATTAATTCCCCTCTCTCCACTTCCCCTTTTTCCTTTGTGGAGCTGTTCATAATTCATCATGTGATGCAAAGGCAGGGGTTTCAAGAGTCTGAGCCCAGATGGAATTGTAGGTCAAACCTTGCGCAATGAGACATGTCCCCTGCCACACCATGCACACAGAGAGTCTATTTCAGTGGGGCTCAGAGACCCTTTCAGAGTCACACAAGTACAGAAAATCTCAAGGGCTGAAATTGTCCCCTCCACTTATGGGAACAGAAGGAGCCCAGTTCGTCTGGAACTCCCCCTGGGGGTGTGGGACAGGGGAGTGCTGCCTCGGCAATATTGTTCGCTCTTCCCTGGGATCCAGCAGATGCTCAGCTACGGGTGCTGTGAGAGACAGCCATCTCTCCGACACCCCCCGTAGCACAGCGTGGGCCTGCAGGTGCACTGCCCTCCGTGTCCCTTGTCTGCCTCTTGTAAGAAGCCACTCCCAGGCCAGAATACTTTAAACTGAGATTTCCCCTGTGAGGGATCTCATTTGTTAAGTCTCTTATGTCACATTAGTATGTCACATTAGTCAAGTCCAACCTTTGTTCTCTTCCTTCTGGAGTCAGTAGGGATAACGCACGCAGGATTCCCACGGCTCGCCTTCCCAGGCTCTGGACTGATAATTCAAGCCAGTTATAGTGCTCCATCAGCAAGGTGGCCCCTTTCTACTCTCTCTGATCCCCCCTGCACTGGAGGAGGTCAGCAGGCCTCCTCCAAGCTGGCTACCCTCTCTCTCATTCTTTAGCCTTTTGGAAGCTTCTCTTTTACCACGGGGTCTGGTAAAAGAGAAGCTCCATGACCTACCTGTCATGAGACAGTGATACCGTTCCCCACCTGGGGAGTAGAGCTGAGTGAGGCACAGGTGGGGCTGCACCCATAACCTCTTAAAGGGGCCAGTCACCTTATGACATGCACAGACTACTCTGTGTGAAGGCCCAGGAAGTAGCAGAACCCCGGGATCCCAGGCAGCAGTCTGACTGTGGGTGCATTCTGAGAAGCTGGTTATTTGAGGGTTTGTGGGCAGGGAAAAGGCAGGGACCAAGCAGTTTCCACGGCATCATCCCCCACTGGCCTCTCAGATATCTAATTGGCCATTAATGACAATACTATTAATGATACTTCAAGCATCATTACTTCTTTCTGAGTCCTCTCTGCAGCCTCGGAGGACTCAGCCTCTGGTAATAAAGCTTTTGAGAGAATCATGTTGGCAGCCAGGAAGGAGACCAATGGCATAGCACAAGGAGCCAGTCTTTCTGCCTCTGATGATCTTATAGTTATGGCACCGGAGAGGATACAGGAGATCTAGGGTCCCTTCTTGTCTGCGCTCAGACTTCCCGTGTGACCTTGAGCATGTTACTTGCTCTCTATGTGCTTCAGCTCCCGATCTATAAAACGGGGATAGTACTTCCTTTCTCCCACGCTTTGTCTGCCTTGACTGTTTAGATTGCAAGCTCTTCAGAGCAGGGCCAGCCTTAGGGGTGAGCCACCCGGGGCATCTTGATCAACAGGTGTGCACTGCTGGTGTAGAGTCAGAAGTTGCTACCAGCTGGAAGGGGAGTCCCGCATTGGGGGCAGAGGACCATGGGTGGGAGGGAGGCAAGCGGTGACTGCTCCCCACCACAACGTTCTGGGAGATGTAGCAGAGGGGGGGCGGAGGCAGGAGCAAGGAGCAACACCAAGTGCACCATGCATCCAGGTCACTTTCTCCACTTGGGTGGCTACTCTCCTATCTTCCCCTTACACAGCCCAGGTGGGGAAAGTGACGTGGAGGCAGGAAGCCCTGATGTCGCTCCCCTTGCTCCCCCCCCACACAGCATCTAGGGGTGTACGAAGAAGCAGCATTCGAGGGGGGGAGCAAGCATCAATGCCAGCTGCTCTGTGCATCCAGTTTCCCAATGTGGGTGCAGGAGGGGAGTGCAGGCGTGGGGGCACAGTACATGGGTTATGGGCAAAAGGGGGTGGGGAGCCTGAGGAGCCCATGGGGGCCCAGGAAATGGGGAGCACCCACAGGGGCAGGAGCGATGGGGGGGGCATCACACCCATGGGGGCTAGAGGCACCAAAATACAAGTTTGCCCAGAGCACCATTTTCCCTAAGGCCGGCCTTGCAGAGTAGGGTCTGTTTCTTACTCTGTGTATATGCAGTGCTTAACACAACGGGGACCTGTTCTCCCTCAGAGCCCCTGGGCACTGGTGTGACAGCAGTAATGGGTTGAAAGGCCCCTAAAGCCCCTCCCCGCTGAGAAGGCAATTACTTAGTAACTCCATGGGTTCAGCCTGTCTGGATGCTGTCTTTTCTAAGACTGGCTAGAACAGCTAGCCACACTTCAGGAACCTCCTGGGTCACCATAGTTCCCCTCAGTGCTGGGCAAAAACAGCTGTCTCCAACCCTGTCGGCCTAGGTTACATGGGCCACCCACATAGGGTGACTAGCTGTCCTGATTTTATAGGGACAGTTCCGATATTCAGGGCTTTTTCTTATATAGGTGCCTATTACCCCCCACCCCCGTCCCGATTTTTCACACTTGCTATCTGGTCAAGCTACACCCACAGCAGTGTCACATTCCTTTCACCTCACTCATGAGAAACACGTGGCCCCTGGGCGCCAGGCTGTGGACAGAATGCTGGGTGAGGAAATGCTCCCTCACAAATGGTGCTGCACAGGGGCCGGCTGACCTTGCTGAACTCCCCACTGAAGAACTGCAAGCCTTTTATTCTGAGGATCTCAGTGCTGACAAGTGAGTTTCTAATCATTTCTGAGCCTGGAACGTGGGTTCAGTTTCCTACGGCTCAGTGTGAGACATGTGTCAGGATAGCTGGGAGCTGGAGCAGGCACAGGCTGGGGCAGTCTGTCAAAATTACCAAGCAGATGGGAGTTCTCCCATCAAGGTAGCAACATTATGCAGACTGAAGTGGCTGCTTCCATAATGAGCCTATATACCTGCCTTGGAGTCACCTGGTTAGGCCCTTGCTTGCGGATTGGTTGGGCCCTAGTTGATTGGCACAGGCCTAGCACAATTATCTCAGATGACTCACCAGTTCAGGGCCAGCTGGTGTCTGGCTGAAGATGGGTGAGGCTGGGCTGTGGACTGCAGCAGCCCCTGGCTGAAATGAGGCTGAACATTGAAACTGAACATGGAGGAGTGGGGGAAAGGAAGTTACCTTGGACTATGAAGGAGAAGAAGTAGGGTATAAGGCAGGGGTGCCAGAACAGGGGGGCCATGGCCCCCCATTTACCGGCCGTAAGGGTGAGTGATGGGGCGGAGAGGAGCTCAGGGAGTGGGAGCACTGCAGGAGCAGGGCCTCGGGGGAAAGGGCCATGGTTCGGGCATCAGGGGCCCCTCCACTTTTAGGGACTTTCTTCCACTTCTGGTATAAGGAATGGTCTCGAGTCAGGAAAAAGAAGAAAAGGATCCAAATGGCGTATCAATCTTTCTGGGTTAAACCTTTATAGTCCCCACTCCCTATGAGATGCTAAAATTGTCAAAGGCTTGGACATGAGGCAGCTATCTGGAAGGGAACAGTGAGGTGCAGTACATGTGGAGGGAATTGCTCGTATGAGAACTGCGTAGAAGAAATAGAACCTAAATGCCGCAATTGTGTGGGAAAGCATAGTGCAGCATATAAAGGATGTGCAGTAGCAGAACGAGCTAGAGAAATACAAAAACATAAAATTATTCAAAAAGTATCATATGTGGAGGTACCCAGTGGTGAGCTGGAGCCAGTTCGCACCGGTTCACTAGAACCGGTTGTTAAATTTAGAAGCCCTTTTAGAACTGGTTGTTCCACGAGGGACAACCGGTTCTAAAAGGGCTTCTAAATTTAACCGGCCAAAAGTGGCGCCTTAGGCGCCAACTCCATGGGTGCTCCAACCCTGGAGCACCCAAGGGGAAAATCTGGTGGGTGCATCTCATCATGGGCCGGCATGTTCCCCCCGCCCTCCCAGCCTCAGCTCACCTCCGCTCCGCCTCCTCCCCTGAACGTGCCACCCCGCTCTGCTTCTCCGCCCCCCAGGCTTCCTGCGAATCAGCTGTTCGCGCGGGAAGCCAGGGCAGGCTGAGAAGCAAGCGGCGGCTTCCCACTCAGGCCCAGGGAGGCGGAAGTGAGCTCGGGCGGGGGCGCAAGGAGGGCCGCCCGTGCCGCAGCAGGTAACCCAGGGTGGGGGGGCATGCAGGGGAACCGCTCCCCGCCCCAGATGACCTCCACCACCCTCGGCCTGAGCGGGAAGCCACCGCCCGCTTCTCAGCCCTCCTCGGCTTCCCGCCGAACAGCTGATTCGCAGGAAGCCGGGGGAGGGGGCGGAGAAGCAGAGCGGGGCGGTGCATTCAGGGGAGGAGGTGGAGTGGAGGTGAGCTGGAGCCGGGCGCAGGGCAGGGAGCTGCCGGTGGGTGCTCTGTACCCACCAATTTTCCCTGTGGGTGCTCCAGCCCCGGAGCACCCAGGGAGTTGGCGCCTAAGGCATCACTTTTGATGTGATCAGTGGGGGAATAGCTCCCCCACAGCTACGCTCCCCCGCCCCTAGGAGCCAGAGGAACCTGCCGGGTGCTTCCTGGGAGCTGCCCCAGGTAAGCATCGCCGGGAGTCCCCACCTCGCCTCCCAGCAGGTGCCTCTGGTTCTTAGGGGTGGAGTGGGCACCCACTACGGTGGCACACAAGACCCTCCTGCCCAGTTCTGGGGGCAGTCAGGGGACAGGGGACGGGGGTGGATGGGGCAGGGGTCCTGGGGGGGGGGGCGTCAAGGAACGCAGGGGGGTTGGATGGGGCAGGAGTCCCGAGGGGGCAGGGGTGGGCAGTGACCCCCTCGTGGGATGAGGAGGGAACCCGCTGTTAAGATTTTGGCAGCTCATCACTGGAGGTACCCACTGCAAAAAAAAAAAGAAAAAATAGGGACAAAAGTAAAAGATAAGATGTACGGGGGCAGCAGCCCACATCTCTGGTCAGGGAGAAGAATATGAGAGGAATGGGAGATGATGTACTGCTTTTAGGTACAGAGAAGTTAATAGCATTCATTATAAAGTAATTCACTGCACCTTGCAGACAGACGAAAAAACTGAAAAGATTAAACCATAGCAAAAGCAGCGGAAAAATATCTAAAGGTAGATAACCTCTCCATAGACTGCATTCATGCAATTTTAAATGAAGGTGATCATACATCTTAAATAGCATTGTTTTAACAATCCTTAGCTGGAAAGCACATTGTTTAATAATGCATGGACAGGAATTTAAGAAATCCATCTTTGAAATGGGGAAAAAGTAAAGTTATATGTGTGTGTAGTCCATTGGGGGGAGTGGCTCCTCCCTCTCTGGGTCTGTGGGCAGCCAATCCACCCCACTACATCTCTGGGGGTCGCCTGACATGGGGAATCAGTGGGGCGATGGAAGACGTTGTTCGGCCTGTAATCAGGGCCGAACAACAAACACAGTTACGGAGCCCCAGTCTCTGGTCGGGGCGGGGCAGCAAACAATCTCACGCTCAGGCCTGTACTCAGGCCGGGCAGCAGACAGTCGAGCCTCCTAGCTCTGGCGGAGGGCCGACAAGTGCAGGCTTCGTGCCTGAGAGTGGGGGAGACTGCCACCCACGGGTTGGCATGGCAGGGAGGACGCAGGCCCACCCACTCCACTGCGTCCCAGCCCAGGGCCCTAGCAGTGGCAGAGCGGTCTGCCATGGGGTCAGCAGGGATCCTGACCGCGGCATGCTGCCTCGCTTGCTGTCAGCGTTGCAGCCAGACAGGGGTTGGCTACGCCTAGGCCACTTCCCAACTCCCCCTCAGCGGGTACCTAGCTCTGTAGAGGGTCTGTGAGGGCTTGCAGATCCTCTGTGCTCGGGTCCATAAATGGCCCCTGACAGTCCTCGGTTCCCTCGGGGTCTGCAGTGGCCTCCCAGCTCGGGAACTCACTGCAGGTGTCTGGCTTCTCCGACGGCTGCCTCCCAACTGAGTTCTCCAGCCCACCTTTTATACTTCCGGTTCTGACCACTGACTTCCGGTGGGAGGGTTGAGCGTGGCATGGCTCTGCCCACCAGGGTTCAATGAGGTGCTATTCCCGCTCCGGGTTTTGGATGGCCAATCCGCCCCACTACAGTGTACAAGAAACATGGCTAATAAGTAAACTTTTGTTCAATCTACCAGGATATGGTATATTCTGGGGGGATTGAGAGAACACCAGAGAAGGAGGGGCAGGGGTCTCTGTGTGTGTGTATATATAAGGGATTTAGGTACATCAAAATGGATGCACAGAAACTAAGTTTTGAATATAATGCTCTTGAGATTCCCATGTAGAACAAAAACACATGTACAGATTTATAATGTTAAAATGAGTTATTTTAGAACTAGACAAATTAATTAATAATTTCAAAAATCCATTCATAATTTCCAGAGACTTTAATAGTCATAATGAGGGGAAGTAAGACAACTGCCCTAAATGATAAATGCTCAGAACAATGTACTGATATGGATAACCTAGTAATATTGAATACAGGGGAACCTACTAGATTTAATTAAGTAGATGGATCCTTTTCTGTTCTGGATCTGGGAATTGCAGCGATTAATATAGCTAGTAAGAGACAGAATGGCAAATGATCACTTCCCTATGCTTACTAAGTACCAACACTGAAAAAAATAAAAAAAAAATACTAAAAGAGTTCTTTGCTGGAATTTTCAAGAAAGTGATTGGGACCTTTTCAAGATTAAAAGTGATGAATATTTATGCAGTAGCTGTGCAACTGACAAGCTAGGAAAATTCTATAATAATGTAATAAAAGGAATTATAGCAGCAACTGATCTGACTGTCTACAAAACATCAAATTGCTTCCAACTTAAAAATCCAGTTCCCTGGGGGAATGAGGATTGCAAATTAGCAATCAAGGAAAAAAATAAGGCATATAAGCAAACAAAACACACAATGAATTATAAAAGATGTAAAGTGGTGGCACAAAAGATTAGCAAAAAGACCCAAAAAATAGTTGGAGAAATGTCTATGAAAAATTTTACAAAAATACAGAAATTCAGAAGTAATTCAAAGAATGAATGGAATTCAGAGTAAAAGTAAATATATATTAGGTCATATTGTAATCAATTAAATTGAGGTCTCCAACTTAGAAAAGGCAGACATTTTAGAAAAAGAATTCCAAAAGTCAGTAGTGGTGTGAATCAAAACAATGAATGTAATGTGGGGGGAAGGATTTTTATTGAAGATAATGGAATTATTAAATGACTGGAGAGAATATACTGATGGTGTGTTAAACAAAAATTGTGGTACATGGGAGCTTAATGCAACCATTAGGAAAAGGAAAAATACAACTCCAGATGAAGATAATATAAGTCAGTGGTTCTCAACCTTTCCAGACTACTGTACCCCTTTCAGGAGTCTGATTTGTCTTGAGTGCCCCAAGTTTCACTTCACTTAAAAACTACTTGCTTACAAAATCAGACATAAAAATACAAAAGTGTTACAGCACATTAATACTGAAAAATTACTTACTTTCTCATTTTTACCATATAACTAAAAAAATAAATTAATTGGAATGATAAATATTGTACTTACATTTCAGTGTATGGTACATAGATCAGTATAAACAAGTCATTGTATGAAATTTGAGTTTGTACCAACTTCACTACTGCTTTTTATGAGCCCTGTTGTAAAACTAGGCAAATACCTAGACGAGTTGATGTACTCCTGGAAGACCTCTGCGTACCCCCAGAGGTATGCATACCCCTGGTTGAGAACCACTAATATAAGTAACAAAATGCTTCAATACTTGTCAGAAGAGATTTGAAAGATTCTGTTGCAGTAATATAATAATATATGGGAAAAAGGACTGCTGCCAATAGAACAGAAACAGACATAGGTGATACCAATTAACAAGGTACATACACAAGCTAATGCTTATGGCCCTATTCCTTCACATCATGTGTGGAGAAAATCATGAAAAAAATTATAAATGTAAGATGAATGGAATACTTGGAGAAAAGTGATATTACAACTGAGGTACAAAATGGTTTTAGAAAAGGCAGGTGCACAGTTGATCATATACTGAGACTAGAAATGAAGATACAAAAAAGCATAAGGGCTAATAACTTTATGGTAGGCCTTCTTATGCATATGACATGCTATGGGGGAAAGGCCTCCCATATAAACTAGCCAAAATTGCAATAAAAGGGAGAATGTTTTAGTGGATAAGGGACTTTTTAAGTGACAACCATGTTATCAAAATCCTACACGCTTACAAATGGAACACCACAAGGAAATATTATGAGTCCTGCTTTGTTTTCCATTATGACAATTGACCTCCTGGAAAGGGTGCAGACAGGAATAGGTATTTCCCTTTTTACAGATGACTGTGCTATTTGGAATAAACATAAAAGATTTTGAATAGCCATGGACAAGACAAATGAGATACTCCAGAGAATTTCCAAGTGGGGAAATGATTTGGAATTGAAATTCTCACTTGTAAAAACAAAGGGAATGCTTTTAACGAGGAAGAAAATTAGGGCAGAATGGGACTTATTTCTTTATGGTGACAAATTTCAGATAGTTCAAAAGTTTATGACAGGTTTCAGAGTAGCAGCCGTGTTAGTCTGTATTCGCAAAAAGAAAAGGAGTATTTGTGGCATCTTAGAGACTAACAAATTTATTTGAGCATAAGCTTTCGTGAGCTACTCTCACTTCATCGGATGCATTCAGTGGACTGAATGCATCCGATGAAGTGAGTGTAGCTCACGAAAGCTTATGCTCAAATAAATTTGTGCATCCGATGAAGTGAGCTGTAGCTCACGAAAGCTTATGCTCAAATAAATTTGTTAGTCTCTAAGGTGCCACTTTTCAAAAGTTTATGTTCTTGGTATTTGATAATAAATTAACTTGGAAAAGTCACACAGATAATATCCTACAAAAGTGTAAAAGTAGAATGAACTTTTGTAAAAGTGTAGCTGGAAACAAACTGGGGTGCAGATAAGAAGGTATTAATGACGATGTATAGAGCATTGATAAGACCAGTTTTAGACTATAGATTCAAAGCTTTTGGTTCAGCCTCAAAAACACCTCTTAGAAACTTTGAACTGCTTCAAGCCCAAGCTCTGTGATTGGCATATGGTACAATGATAACAACACCAGTGTGTCTTGCAAATAGCCACAGGAGAAGCACCTATAAATATAAGGATGAAGCTATCAGATCTAACCTTTTAGGCAAAGGTAGGAGGGAAACATGAATACAGAAGTGCGCAAAAGATTTATGAGGCTTGCTGGGACCGTACTAGACAAAATGATATGGCTTGCCACGGACGTCCTCATACCATCAGGTTCAAAAAATGGGCAAAGGTGATATATTAAAAAGAAAAATTGAGAGAACTAAAATTTTTTAGTTTTGGAAATCACATAACGGCTGGACATTTATTTCCCCTTTGTGGCTTTGGCACTGCATGAAAAAAAAAAAGAGGGAAAGAAAAAATCCACACATTATGATCACTGAAATTTCTGAATTTATTTATGAAAAAATGTGGCCGGATTTGCCAAGTTTATACAGATGGATCAAAAGATAACAGCACGGTTAGTGCAGGAACTGCCTTCTGTTCTCCTAGTCTTGGAATCCAGCAATATAAAAGGCTATTAAATGATGTGACCAGTCTGGAGGCTGACCTAATGGGGATAATGTTGGCCCTAACCTGGATAAGAGATGTGTGACCAGCTGCCACTGTAATTTTATCTGATTCCTTGTCAGGCGTAATAACAATCAGAACAGGGACTTTGGAAAGCAGAAATGACATCATAAAGTAAAATGATGCTCCTAACGATCGAAATAATGCAAGCAGGTACCTGTGTAACAATAGCTCAGATTCCAGCACAGATCAGAATACCTGGAAATGAGAAGAATGACTTAGCAGCAAAACGTGCTCTAAAAAAATGAGAAGGTAGATATTAAGACACCCTTAAGTAGATAAGAATTTAAAAGTGTGGTCATGAAGGAACTTGTGAAAGAATGGCAAAAACTATGTACTCAGGAAACAACAGGACACAGATTTTATGAGGTATGCTCAAAAATCAAAGCTAATACTATAGTCCACAGTCATGATAGTAAAAAGGAAAGTCATTTTTCGAGTGCTAATGGTCATTTTGCCTTAAATGATAAGTAAAACTTATTAAAAAGACATAAAGACTGGCTGCGTAATGTGCAAAACCAAAGAAGCTGTTGATCATGTTCTATGGCATTGTGGGTAATATTCTGTGGAAAGAAAGTTGAAAAATGGAGTTGGCTTGAAATCAAATATTTTTCCCTAAAGGGACTTGTGACATTGCATTCCATATTCCTTAAGAAAATATGTTTATGATATGAATATGACATAACTGAGATGTATTGTATGTCAGATGGCTCATGTGAGATATCAATAGAAAGGTTATTATTTACTGAATGTGATTATCCAATTTGTATGCCTGTATCATTTCTGTATCTGAAGTTAGGAATATTGACTATGTACCTATTTCAACTTTGGGTGACACCCACTGCTAACACTTCAGGTACAACAATGGAAAAGCAGACAGGGCGGATGGCCCATCGGGGAGGACAATAGACTGTGAAAAGCTTGGCCTTCCTGTGGCCACTCCATACTGCCACTCATGGACTTTGGACTCCTGGACTCTGTGTTCCTACAGACTCAGGTAGTCTTGTCACCTGATACTAAAACATTACCTGGGACTTCTTGTAACTTTCCACTGCAAAGGAAATGGGAAGGGTCAAGTTTGGGAAACAAAGGATTCCCGCCTTATGTAAATCCTATTTAAGGGTGGGTAGGAAGGCAAACAAGACTCCTCCTCTCCCTGGCCTGTCTGCCCAAGAAGAAAGACTACAAAAGGGAAGACAAGGGGGGAGTCCAGACTGAGACAGGGGTCCAGTCTGAAAAGGAATATAACTGGAACTCTGAAGCACAGAAACTTTGCAAACTGCCTGCAACAATATCTAGGGTGAGAAATACTATTTGTAACCAATTTCTTTAGTGAAACTAGCTTAGTTTGCATGTTTGGTTTCATTTGCGTAGTAATTTGCTTTGTTCTGTTTGTTACCCCTTTTACAACTTAAAATCTGCCTTTTGTAGTTACTAAAATTAGTTTTGTTTATTATTAAACCCAGTTTCTGTAATTTCTAATTGCAGGGGGAGAGAGGGAAGAAGTGTGCACACCTTTCTCCACATTGAGGGAGGGGGCGAATTTCATAATATATCTTTGGGTCTGTACTCCAAAGGAAGTGGACATCTGAGTGCTGGAGCAAGTCCCTTAAGCTGAGTCTTCCCAGAGCTGATCTGCAGCTGGGTGTTGCCCTGCCTGTGTGTGTGTTAGAGGAGCTTTTAAGAGCCTGGCTCAAAAAGACAGGTTAAAGGGGGCCCATGCTGGCAGAACAGGAAGGCTCAGTGGTATCTCAGCACAGCAGGCGGCTTCCCAAGGGGTCCAACCCGTCACAGGACAATTGAGAATTTCAGGGAAGTGGAATAGTGGGGTACTAGACAGAGTAAAAAGATATAAAACAAAAACCTTGGCTAAAAATGAATGCAGAACATGGCAGTCTCAGTGCCCAAAATCAAAGACAAAGCTCAGGTTCACGGCTGACTCCTCACAACACAGGAGCACCACTATCTTTACCTCTTTCATGAACTGCAGGTCTTAAACATATTCTCCCAGGTCTAACTAACATGAAACTCTGGCCTGCTTCCTTGGCTTTGTGACTTAGCAGAGCCAAACATCTGTCTATCCAGATGCCTCGTATCTTCTAACTCATCAGTTTCTTCATCTATGGGATGGAACCATCAACAGGGCTTTCATTTCAACAAACCTGAGGGTGATAGCATCCATGTTGGTGGAGCAATGGGCTAAAAGCTTCTCTTTGGAGTCAGACTTCACTCCCTGGGATGAATGGGGACAACTCAAGTGCAAAGGCTGGCCTTTATTGGGAGCATGAAAGTCCTTACTGAAGCTACATTTCCATCCTGCAAGCCAGGTTAATCATGAGGATTACTAAGAGTAAATGTGGCCAATCAGCCAAAAGTGTGAGGCCTCATAATCACCAGATAGAGGGATGAAAGTCACCAGAAGTGGGATACAATCACAGCGGAGAGGAGAGTGGTGGTGAAATTGCAAAAACATGAAGGCCCAAGTTTGAATGGTAGCTTTTAGAATGCAGGGTTTGGAAGGAGCAATCAGTTTGATCCTACTTTAAGCACACAGCCACTAGTAATGTCTGCTGTTTTTCTCAATTCTACCTGAGATGATTTCGCCCTTAGTAATTATTACTGGATTGTTTGTGAAAGTCTCCTTGATAGTTACCTAAATTGCTCTGACTATTGTGACTTTCAGGTTTGCCACTAGAGGGCACCAGATTATTGCAGCATCATTATTTCATCCAGAACATCTAGTATAATTGGACAGCAGTTCTGCTGGAAAGGGGGGAAACTTTCATAACAAGAGGACTGCAACCAAAACCACCCTTAGGATGTGAAAACAAGACTAGGTATACACTAGAAAGTTTTGCTGGTGTAATAATGTTGGTTAGGGTTGTGAGTCTTCACGGCATTTGTATGCTGACAAAAAGCCCTAGTGTAGACACAGTTGTACCAGCAAAAAAAGTTGTTTTGCTGGTATAGTTTATTTTGTTCAGGGTATATGTTGACCCGGCAAAAGAACGCCTTTTTCAGATAGAACCTACATCTCTACTAGGACTTTTGCCTGTACTGCTATACCAGTATAATTATACTGGCAAACCCCTTCTAGTCTAGATAAAGTCTCAGGCTATGTCTACACTACAGCTGGGAATGGTGCTCAGATCGATCCACCGGTGGTCGATTTAGCAGGTCTAGTGAAGACTCGCCAAATCGACAGCAGAACACTCTCTAATTGGCCCTTGTACTCTACCCCCGATGAGAAGAGTAAGGTAAGTCGATGGGGGATTTCTCCCGTCGACCCCCCACGGTGTAGACCCCGCAGTAACTTGACCTAAGGTACGTCGACTCCAGCTATGTTATTCGCGTAGCTGAAGTAGCGTAGCTTAGGTTGACTCATTGCAGTAGTGTAGACATAGCCTAAGACTTCAGCTCAGAGAGCGAGAGCTTGGTGAATCTAATTGACTGGTTTGTGTTTTCAAAATCCATGAGAACCCACACTGGGTTTATCTAGAGATCCTAATCCAGTATTCCCCTTCACAATCTGAAGCCTATTTAAAGTCTCCAGATCTGTGAATACAGAGGCTAGTAGTGAAATACACAGCATGCCACCAGTTCAGCTCCATCTTGGGTTAGCAGAGACTGAAAGCTAACTTTTAGTGTGGCTAACTGGCACCAGTTCAGTGGCCGATTAAATGAACTCGTGGAAAGATGTCTTTGTTACACAAGAAGAATCAAAGTTGGTACTGTGCCACTCCTTTGTTTTGTTGCAGCCTTAGCAGATACACCTAGGACTAAATGAGCCATGGAGACTGACGACCTCTCTCACCATACAGATGGTGTGCTAGGCACGTTCCAAACATAGAAGAAAGAGACAGTACTATCCAAAGAGCTCACAGTCAAAGAACCTGAGGGCTTCAGTCTCGGGTTGCCAAGCAAGCTCCTTTCACTAGCATGAAATTTACTTAAAAATAAAAATAGCTGCCAGGCTTTATTTTAAATAAAGCAAAGTGGGGGAGGTCCATGAGTGATCAGTTCATGATGTCTGGCACACAGCAATTACCAGGCCACAGTGGTAAAGATATTGTAACAGAATGAAAGCTAAGCAGCTCCATTGGAAGGTCACATGCATTGGCAACGGTCAAGTAAGTTGTCAAGCAGAGTCCTCAGTAGTAAAACAGCAGAGTATGGATAGGCCAAAGCCAAGAATGGAAAACACCAATGAGAAACATCAATACAAGTTATCTGTCTACTGGAGCCCATTTCAAGACATGCAGTGCCACTCAAAAGGGAAGCTGGGCCTGCAAACAGAAAATACAAGCTTTTAGAAAAATCTCATACAAAGCTCCAACTGGCTAGGAATGTACTGGCTCTGGGTGACTGTGTGACATTGAACTCTAGTGTCTGGCTCAGCAGGAGGATAAGGGACCTATGCCCTCTACCTGAGTAAGTCCTCTTTTAGATCAAGTTGTTTTTGGGGTGGAAGAACCACGGACCTAGTCCCAGCTCTCTGTGCATTTATGTGCCTGTGCATGTGATTTTTGTAGAAATTTCCTTGTATGTTATGGATTTATTACCCAAGGAAGTTTACATTTTCCAGAATTTCCTCATTCTGCACTCCACACCTCTCTATGCCTCCAGCAATAGAGTGAGATAACCATTCATGGTGACCTGTTTCCAGGGACAGTGCATGAGACTGTGTGTGTGAGACTGTCTCATCATGGAGCAGGTCCTCAAGGAAACCATTTTGAAGCACTTAGAGGAGAGTAAGGTGATCAGGAACAGTCAACATCGATTCACCAAGGGCAAGTCATGCCTAACCAACTTGATTGCCTTCTCTGATGAAATAACTGGCTCTATGGATATGGGGAAAGCAATGGACGTGATATATCTTGACTTTAGCAAAGCTTTCGATCCGGTCTCCCACAGTATTCTTGCCAGCAAGTTAAAAAAGTATGGATTGGCTGAATGGACTATAAAGTGGCTAGAAAGCTGGCTAGATTGTCAGGCTCAATAGGTAGTGATCAATGGCTTGATGCCGCATTGGGAGCTGGTATCAAGCAGAGTACCCCAGGGGTCAAGCCTGGGGCTAGTTTTGTTCAACATCTTTATTAATGATCTGGATGATGGGATGGATTGCACCCTCAGCAAGTTCGCAGAGGACACTAAGCTGTGGGGGAGAGGTAGATATGCTGGAGGATAGGGATAGAGTCCAGAGTGACCTAGACAAATTAGAGGATTGGGCCAAAAGAAATCTGATGAGGTTCAACAAGGATAAGTGCAGAGTCCTGCACTTAGGAAGGAAGAATCTCATGCACCACTATAGGCTGGGGACCACCTGGCTAAGCAGCAGATCTGCAGAAAAGGACCTGGGGATTACATTGGATGAGAAGCTAGATATGAGTCAGCAGCGTGTCCTTGTTGCCAAGAAGGCTAATGGCATATTGGGCTGCATTAGTAGGAACATTGCCAGCAGATCGAGGGAAGTGATTATTCCCCTCTCTTCGGCACTGGTGAGGCCACATCTGGAGTATTGTGTCCAGTTTTGGGCCCCGCACTACAGAAAGGATGTAGACAAATTGAAGAGAGTCCAGCGGAGGTCAACGAAAATGATCAAGGGTGTCTGGGGCACATGACTTACAAGGAGAGGCTGAGGGAACTGGACTTGTTTAGTCTGCAGAAGAGAAGAGTGAGGGGGGATTTGATAGCGAGCCTTCAACTACCTGAAGGGGGGTTCCAAAGAGGATGGAGCTTGGCTGTTCTTAGTGGTGGCAGATGATAGAACAAGGAGCAATGGTCTCAAGTTGCAGTGGGGGAGGTCTAGGTTGGATATCAGAAAAACACTATTTCACGAGGAGGGTGGTGAAGCACTGGAATGGGTTACCTAGGGAGGTGATGAAATCTCCATCCTTAGAGGTTTATAAGGCCCAGCTTGACAAAGCCCTGGCTGGGATGATTTAGTTGGTGCTGGTCCTGCTTTCAGCAGGGGTTGGACTAGATGACCTCCTGAGGTCTCTTCCAACTCTCATCTTCTATGATTCTATTATTCTATTACAACTGGATTGGGGCGCCAAAACCAGCGTTGATTTGGATTTGGGTTCCATCTGAGTGGATCCTCCATGTTTCTTTTAATGGGAGAGAAAGCATGACTGGCTAAGTGGTATGGGCTCTCTGATAGTTTTGGTGTGACTCACAATGACAGCTTGACACTGTGATTTCAGATCATGAACGGTCATCCAGATGCAACAACATGGTACACCCACGCATTCACCCACAACCCACATACGTGAGCTAGATTCAAAAGAGTTTCCCATCGCATGAACTAAGAACTGAGTAAATCATGGGCACTGAACTTCCTTTTAATCCAAAAATCAATCCCACCCTGTCAGCATTGAGACATGTTGCTGCTGTTCATGTGGGTTTTTTTCCAGCATACTCAAGGGTCTTCAGTCCTGTCAATTTTGTAACTTCCTCTAGCACTAAATTCACTTAGGACATAATTCATCAAAGCATTTCAATGTGTGTTTAGGCACATGCTTATTCAGCAAAGCACTTAAACACATGCTTAACTTTCAGCATAGGCTTATATACTTAAGTGCTTTACTGCACAGGGCCCTGATGTTTTTTAAAAACAAAAAACTGTCTTCCCCTCCCCCAGCCCAAGTCAAACACTTCTCCCTGATTCCATTAGCTGAAACCTACAAGTGCTTACACTGAAACTCCTTACATCAGAAAACCCTCCCGCTTCCTGTCCTACAGTAACTCAGCAGCTCTTCCCTGCCCTAGGGCACGTATCTCTAGGGTCAAATTTGATATGTTCCTGTTAGTTAGGCAGAACTGAAGTTCAGAAGCAGTGATAAAGGCCTGCACATCCCAGCTTGCTGACACTTCTCCTTTCTGTGGAATTTTTTACCCGCTTATTGCTCATACTTCTGGAAAGATGACGGGTGGACCTGGCCAACTAATGAGTAAGCTGCATGTCATAGCCAGTCTGCTACAAGAAGGGGTGAATGAGTTTGCTTGTCTACAGATAACATCAGGTTTGCCATCAAAATGAGGGGCATGCATATGTGAGACCAAGCAGTGGGAAATGTAACCTCTCCTCTGACTTTCTCTTTGCCCCAGAGTTTTTACAATTCTTTTGTCATTTTAATAATTACTACCTGGTGCATTTGCAGCATCTTTTAGGCAAGGATCTCAAAGCATTTGACAGACAGTAATTAAACCTCATAACTCCCCAATTTATAGATGGAGAAACTGAGTCACAGAAAGTTAAGTGACTTGTCCGTGGTAGCACAGTGAGTCAATAGCAGAGTTTAGGGTTAGAACCCTAGAACAGGTGTTCCAGGTTCCTATCCAGCATACAGACCTCTTCAACTTGACTTACATTTTCAAAGACACACTAACTTGCTTTTAGGAAGAAATATAAGAGAACCCCCTCTAGATCATCAGCAGTTTTATCCAGCTGCCAAGGTCTGTTAGGAGTCCTACACGAACTGAAATGGTGATAAGCTTTTTATAGTAGGTTACATTGCATGCTCAGCATATCATACATCAACTTCTCTCAACTCCCTGTACCCCATCCTATCCCTAATTAGTGTGTTCTGGATTGTCACAGAAGTTTTGCCTGGGACAGTGGTTGGTGTTCTTAGGGGGAGGTGTTCCTTCCTAACAGGCACTCTTCTTGCCAGCACATGGGCTTTTAGATGTACCACACCCACACACTTTGCCTCACTCCAGCATGCAAGCAAAGGAGCATGTGGCCTAGAAAAACAGACATCCACCTCTCTCTTTACCCTTAGGCTGAGGGGCAGCTTAGTCTCTTTGAGGGCCCTCTCAGAAGAGCTCCTCCTAGCTACCACCACCTGGCATGAGAGCTGCCATTATATAACCCAAATGGGCCAGTCTTGTTGCTGAGCCACTTAATGGACTCCACTGCCTTCCCTCACCTCCAATATAATCATGAGAGGGTAGATTCCAGCCTGGCCAGGAGTCCCACAGGCCCGTCTAGGATCTAGAGCAGGATAACTGGAAGTCTCTAAAGTCACATAGGTCAGTTTCCTGCATATATACCAAAACCTTCAGTTTGGCTTGTGGGGACTAGCCTTCCTGTAGAAAGTGGGGTGAGGTGCTTCTGGCCAGAAAGCCGGGATTCATCTGGCAGGCCACGAAGGGTTCGCATGCCCCAATAAACATTTTTAGGAATTACACAGTAGTTGTTAATTATGAACCAGATCAGCAGCTCAAATTTGGCCCCAGATTTAGATATTGGCAGAGGCTGTGGGAATAGGGGCAAACCCAGAGAATCCATCACAATATTGGGTCTCTGGTCCTTCTTCATTGTACGTAGGGAAGGCAGTTCAGTTACTCACGGAAACTACTGAGTGGGGTCTAGTGGGTGGGGACCTAGGGTGGGACTAAGGAGATTTGAGTTCTGTTCCTGTCTGCTGTGTGACCTTGGGCAAATCCCTTCCTCTTGACTTTCCCTTCACACGGTTCATCTGTCTTGTGTATTTAAATTGTAAGCCCTTTGGGGCAGGGGCTGGCTCTCACTATGTAGCTGTACAGTGCCTAGCACAGTGAGGTCCTGAGCTTAGCTGGGGCATCTAGGAGCAATTATAACGCAAGTAATAAGTAAATAACGAAGGGTTTACAGCAAAAGGCACTGCAGTGGCAAATGACCTAAAGCAGGTAGAGCACATACAGCCATTTGAAATTCTAAACCCATTTTTTTCCCCTCAGTGACTTTTCAAGACACATACAAACAAATGAAAATAACCAGTAAACGAGTAAGACTTTTAAATTAACCCAGCGGTCATTTTTTATCAACGTCAGGACAAAGGAAAAAGCCATGGGCCAGCTCCATAGCTAGTGTAAATAGGCCTAGCTCTGTTGACTTCAATGGCGCTACACTGGTTAACTCCAGCTAAGGCTCTGTTTCTATATATTTAATGTCTTCCCCCTTTTACTAATGGCTTTCAGCCTTATGTCGTGAGCTCGCTTGGCAGGGGAACAAGCAGCCCTTTACTTGAATGCATATATTTAAAAGGATTCTGTATTTAATCTTTAAAAACATAAAGCAAATGTACAATTGCAACAAGGCATTCTGAGACATGGGTTATTGTGCAACCCCGGGACACTTAGATGGTTAATAATTATACTCAACCTTCGGTCTAGTTCCTAACAACACCCCAGGCGTGTCGCTCTTACAGAATGAGGGCACACGCCCTGCCGTCTCTCATTGCTTAACAGGAACACAAAGTACAGGAGTAGGAGGTGTTTCCTTGAACTCTGAACAATTGGACATTTAGGGATTAATTACTGTTGAGGAGCTTTGGACTGGCAAACACACTCAGGTCTGTCGCTGCGTCTCTCAGCCAAGTTCTCCCAGTCAGCCTAATTAGGCATTATGAGCCAGTCTTTAATTACATGAGCACAGACTATTTTTTGCACAGGACCCCTGCCTCATTCACGCACCATGCTCTATGCATGACTCAGGGCTATGTAATGAAGGAGGATGTAGTTTGTAGGACCCTGCCTCATAAGCTGTGGAAGATCTGTGAGGAGAAAGGATTTAGAATTTAGACTGCAGTGTCATTTGCAGCGTTTCAATCCTTTCAGAGCACAGAGGAATACATAGTCCCTGCCTGGATTCTCCCAGGGGGGCAAAACATGACAGCAAAATCTTTTTAAAGTGAGGGGCATAACACTCTATTTGCCAGTATTGACTGATGCCTGGCAGGAAAATTATTTGCCTGAACGGTATCCTGATTGAACCATCCATAGTGTATGTGTATATACACACACAGACGCACACCCCCCACCCCCGATGAGCTGACTGATACACCAACAGGAGCACTGCAGATGTTATTAATTGTTTACCTTCATAAACACTGGACAGCTCAGCCAATACATCTAAGTCCTGACTTGCAACACCCAATGTGAAGCCTCCTTCCACCTCTTGCCATAGGCTGTTGAAATAACAATATATTTAAGCCGGCCCTGTTGGTTTGTAATGCCCCTACTGGAGAGGGACCCGTCTATACGCAAGAGCTGTTCCTTCTGCAGTCTGTTGGATATCTGCACCCCAGCATCATCTGTCCTTTAGGAGCTTCCCTCTCATGATCAGATGAAAACAGGAGGCTTGGGGGTGGGGGTGGTTTGAAGTGAACTAGTCCGCTGTACGGTTGGAAATTCAATGGCTTTGGGCCAGTCAACTTTCACAAAATCTAAGACTACCTTAAACAAGTGCCATTAAATATTCAGTAGTAGAGGTGAGAAAACACATGATTATTAGAGAAGTTTTACATTGACAGTGCCCCTTTAAATGCTGAGGCCCCTCCGTCCACGTGTGAACATGCTGTGGTTGGGGGCCGGGAGCACCAAGGAGCCTTTTCCCCCTTTCAGACCCACGCACAGTGGCCACCCGCAGTTGCAGCCCTTGTATTTTCCCGATCACAGGGAACTCTCCCCTGCTGTGAGCCAGCACAAAAGGGGTGAGGAGGAAGGGGGCGCAAAGGCACCACCCCTGCCTGCAACTGCCAGCAGAAATGGTTGGCCACAAAGGGGAGCATATGCTGCACTAAGAGGCATTGCAAAGGACGTGCTTTCCTCCATGCACCAGGGAACTCTGGGAGACATTGCGTGTGGCTGGTCCTCTCACCGGGTCTGGCCAATACCATGCACAAATCACTTCCTATGCTGGCCCATGTCTAATAAGCATCAGCCAGTCCTCGGGGAGCAATGCTGTACTCTGCCTTCAGAGCAGCAACCAGCCCTTTTCACTCACCACGTCCAAAAGGCACCCCCTCAGGATGGAAGAAGCAATACAATAGGCTTCAAAATATGTTAAGGACTGTTATAAAGAGGACAGTGACCAATTGTTCTCCATGTCCACTGAAGGTAACACAGGAAGTAATGAGCTTAATCTGCAGCAAGAGAGATTCAGATTAGATATTAGGAAAGCCTTTCAAACTATAAGGGGCAGCTGACATCTTCCACACAATCACTGCCCCGTGAATGCAGGGGCCGGAGCCAGGCAATAGTGGATTTTAGTCTTTCCCATCTTCGTCTATGTAACCCTTTGTCAGACAGCCTGGGATGAGGACGTAAGAGAGCTGGCTTCTCTTATTCCCGGGGTGGATATTGCTAATTGCTGGTGCTCATGCAGAAGCTAGCACCTGTTCTTCCCAGCACACTGCTGCTTAGGCCGCATGAAAACAAAGGTAGGCAGTTTTCAAATTTGCTCGAATGTATCAAGGCTTAATGTAAGTGGGGGAATAGTCCCGCTCTTGTGGGGAACTTTCCTGGCTCCTGCACTACCCCCGTGAAGTGGGCTAGCGAAAGGATCTGAGTCCTCGCTCCCACTTCCTTTACCCAGAGGCCTCCCTGCCCTTGAGGACTCCCCTTCCACTCTCCTGTCTGGCAGAGTCCTCGTAACCCCAACAAGGCTGGGCCCAGGATTCCTGGGGGGGGCTCGACCCCCAACCCCGCTGTGGTCACCTAGAACAGGGGCTAGGGTGTCCCCACTCCGGGGTACTCTCTCTGCACTGGGCACTTCTCTGACCCACTGACCATTACATACAAGTTAAAGCAAAGGCAAGTTATTTAATCAACAATTAATTTTAAAAAGAAAAAGGAAAAATGGGAACAAAGGAAACACATCAACCCGCTCTGTGGCAGGGAACATCACAAACAGTGTCTCTGGCATGTCCGGGCAGTTCACAGTCTGTTCCTTGTAAGTCCCAGGCCTCCTTCTCAGGCCCTGGCTGTGCTGCAGGGGTGCTGTGGGTTGGACACTTGCTCTGGTGGTGGCCACATGCTCTCAGGCTCTAAGTGGTAGGACCCTTCTTCCCAGTGTCGCCCCGCGCTGTCGGGGTTACGATACAAGCCTGGCCTGCACACCCTCTTGGCTGAGGCGTCTCCCTGTGCTGGGCCTGCTGCCCAGCGTCCCCCTCGGTCTCCCCAGCTGCTCACCGCACCCAGCTCCAGACTGCTCCTGCCCCAGCTGCACCACGCTGTCTCAGCACTGCTGCTGCTGCTGGCTCTGCCTCCAGCTTCCTGGGCTGTTTCTTTGGCCCCTCTGGCTCTGTTTGCTGCAGCTCTGCTCCCAGGACAGGCCTGCTCTCTCTGGGCTGTGCCTGTGGCTTTGAGGCTGCAGCTCTGCTCCCAGGACAGGGTCTGCTCTCTCTGGGCTGCTTTTCTGGTCCCTCTGGATCTGGCACAGCTCTGCTCCCCAGCTCAGCTTGGGCCCCTGCTTTCTCCTTAGCTCAGCCCCACTCTGTCTGAGCCAGGCAAATCCAGCTCACACTGGAGGACAGGACCTCCCTGGCCTCCTGACTCCCTGATTAGCTTGCCCGCCCTGTCATTCAGGCTGACCTGGAGCATTGGCCTCTCCCCATTGTTCCTGGGGGCTGTCAGTCTCAGGTCCTGATTCCCCATCAATCCTTCCCCCTTTTTAATACTGGGAGCTAGCCAACCAAAACACCCCCACTGAATGTTAGTAAGGGGGCAACAGTCCCCTTACATTAAGCTTCCTAAATGTGAATTAGGTGAAAGCACTTCCCTGGCCCTGCAAAAGTGTCCACGCTACACCCCAGGCATGAGGGTTGGGTGTCGCAAAAGACAAGAACTGATCCACACCTTCCTTTACCCAAAATTCAAACAAAATCTCTTGCTGTGGAAGCTCTCTCATTTTTTTAAGCACCAGCACAAGTGTCATTAATGGGAATTAATAATGAATGTACCTGAATGTGGAAGCCAGGGGGCAGCAGTTTTGTGTTATATACGGAGGTGAGAGTAGAGAGGTGGAGTGTCCTTTGGTGGATTCTGCCTGTAATCCTTCAGAGACACATATTGAAGGACCATGACCAGAGTACCACTGGCTGGAGCTCCTTATCTTCCTCTCCACAGGAACTGAAGGACAAGCTCTGACTACAGAATAAGGAGAGTAGAAAGAAGAACATAAAGGAGTCTACTCTGAATAGAAGACAGAGGCAGTCTATAATTGGAACTGGTTACCAACACCACAGAAGTGCTCAGCCACACAAGCCCTGTCTCCCTACACAATGCTCACCTTTGGAATGGAACACGTCCAATGAAAGACCAACTTCAGGCTCAACCTCCCACATGCTGAACAGTTTATTTCCTTGTCTACCATTATGTCCTCCTGCCGACTTAGTCCTTGCCTCCTTGGCCTCAGTTAGTCAGCCCCAGAAGAACTAATATTTCAGCCTACAGACCAAGGAGACTCCTACCATTCAAATGTGCTAACGCTTGAGGGTGGAAAGAAGTGTGTGCACATTGTACTGGAAGGTGGAACGAATCCATTTCTATGCTGCTTGGATAGTTTCAAAAGGATTTCAAGGCCCTGTCCTGCCTTCATCAAGGAAAGTCTTTCCCGACAGGCTTTGGGGCTCACTGCACTGCGCATTCCCCTGGATATCTTACTCCTAAAGCTCAGCCCTAGAAGAGGGACCCAGGAATATCCATTCAGAGCAACAATCCAGCTAGCCTGCTCCCTAATACTGAAGGAGGCCAAAGTATGTTGCTGAATGAGGCCAACAATTGAGTCACCGTACATAGAGATGTGGGGACTTGGTAATCAATTTGACTGTCACAATGAAAGTCAAAGGGCTTGCTACTGCTGACATGAAAACTAATTGGAATTGGGCCATTGAGTTCAATAGGAGCAGGACCAGAAGATGTTAACATCAAAAATGCGTCAGTTGTTCCATTTCAGTGTATTTGATGCAACACTCATGTCACATGTCACATCCTTCGCATGTGGCAGTGGAAACATCACTGCAAAACAGCATGCTGGATGACATCCTCCCCCAACTCTACGTGCCACTTAGCATTCTCAAAGTATAGCATGGAGCTCGTACTTTCCATTGATTGCAATGTATTTGCCTCCCCATCTGCTCCTAGAGCGATAAAATCAAAGAGCCGCTGCTGTCAAAGCTGCCATCTCCAGTGTAGTATAGCCACATCGTCCCTT
Source organism: Caretta caretta (assembly GCF_965140235.1). Lineage (NCBI taxonomy): Eukaryota > Metazoa > Chordata > Testudines > Cheloniidae > Caretta > Caretta caretta. The sequence goes on along the minus strand of NC_134208.1, from coordinate 155,548,057 downwards.
TAGGCTACAGCCTCGTTCCAAGCACCAAAGCATTGCTCAAGGTAAAGTCCCATGGGTGTCAAACCTCAGCTGACAGTGCAAGATAACTGTGCCTTAGAGTTAAGAAAAGAGACCTCTGGGTTCCTAAGAACTGGCTACACTATTGTATACTGGCTGTTGGGAAAGGAGGTGCTTTCTTGCATGCTAGCAATGACTGTGATATGGCCCTAGTTCAAAGAGGCGAACCTGCTCTCTCTTATGATAGGAGACCAGACAAAATGAAAGTGGTGGCTTCCCCTAATTGTTGCGCCCAGTGGGGAGGCCAGTAAGTCAAAGTGATCCTACTAGACAAGAGTTAATAGGTCAGAACTTTCTGTTAGTCTGTCCCTGTAAAATGACCAAGGCAACAGCTGCTTCTGGCATTCCTGACTTCCAGGATAACATGTGCTTTGTGCTAACACAAAGTCCCGTGGTTCCATAGTAAGCTCCATGAACCTATATAACAGAGGAAAAATCTTCTCCCACATGAAGTGAAGGGTTTAAAAAAAGAACTACAGAAACCAAGATTCCTATGTAAATGTGGTTGGACTTAGCCTACCACAGAAAGGAAGGTTACTGGAAGACTTTGCTCTGCTGTGTAATTTCATCCTTTAGAACCAAATTATAGTAACTGCAGACATTCCACTAGCTGTGGGCTAATGATGGGAAAAGGCCACTCTAGCCAGTGCATGCTGGGAGAAAGTAGAGTGAGAGGCATAGGTTTGTAACCAGCTTTTACAGAACAGCAAGCCTAACTCTTCTGGTATAGCACCGTGTTACCAAACAGGGGCTCACGGTGTGCTCTGTTTCTAAGGAGAATGGGAATAATATGGCCTTCTGATGGCTGATTTTTTTGTTTTGTTTGGTAAGATGAATTTAATGCTGGTGAAAAGTACCAGTCTGATACCTTGGAGACCTCTGTGCACCTTGAGAACAGAGACGGAGCAGCTGAAGCAAGGCAATCGCATGTACGTGCTCAGAGTCCTTCACCAATCACACTATCCCTGCCCAAGAGGGGCGAACGCTAAGATAGTTCAGTCTCCATGGCCTGTTTGCTCCTCAACTTCTGTGTTTGCTTCGTGTCAGTTGTAATTGTGATGTAGATCACTGGCCATTGAGTTCACTCATACAGGCATATTCTCAGGGCCTGGTGGCTCACGGTTACACAAAGTGCCCTGAGCATTCCCCTAAACTTCAGAAGGCTTGTCATACCATGTTATTAATGTAAGCCATTCCGGCACATCAGCATATCCTTCCCTAACACTCATTTCCACAGTGTGGCAAGGAACACAGCTTCCTTCATGGAAGAAGGGGTGGTGCCTGTCTTTCAAAGGAGATGCAAAACCAAAGTACTAACTGCACATACTCATAAAACATCCAGTGATGCTGTAGGAATAGAGCTGCTTTGTAGGAGTTGGGGCCAAAGCCAACATGGCTAATTATGTATTAGCTAACAAAAATTGCTCCTGTATTTTCAACTGGATACAGGATCCTTTAGTTCCTGTCCTAAACTGTAGCATAGTGTTGCTGTGTGCGGGTAAACAGATGCCACCTTCCACCCCAGAGGCAGCTGCTTTTCATAGATGTGTGAAGTTATCCCTGTATAACTCCCCACGTAAATGCAGGCTGCTTCCACAGACTAGCTAGGTACCCAGGAACAGACTTTAGCCCCCAGGTTGTAACAGTGGAAGCTTTGAGTCCTTCTGTCTGAAAGATGGGAAAGCAAGTCATCACATCTTGCATTTTCTAGTTACATCCCCTTCTTTTTGAAGGCAAGAGAAAGGGATTAATGCAATATTTGCTTTTTAGCCCACGTGGTTCATTCCGTTAGTGTCTGCCCCATTTACCATTGTCTGTAACATGCTGAACAGCTGTCTGGATTACATTCCCTTTGTTGAAAGAAGCCCTGAAATGCTTTACAGACAGGCATCAGTAGCCATTTGTTTGGATTGAAGGAACATGCACGCTTTTAATTGTTCACGGCAAAGACAGCCTTTTAATTACTTCAATTAACAGAAAGAAGAACGCCAGTTAGCTCTCGTTATACAAAAGGTGTCCACAACGTCATTAAAACAGGATTTACAAGTGTCATAACTCCCAGCAGCATAGTCAACAACACAGGCAATCATTACAACTGAGCACCGAGGGAGAGGAGGAATAAACCATGAAGGAATGGAAGGAAAAGAAAAGAGGATGAAAAGAAGAGGGTGGGGGAAAAAAAAAGAAACTTCATTCTTCTTTTCCAATCTAAATTGATTTTATTCTACAAAATGCTACTCAGTTAAAATTGTAAAAGCAAAACTGTTTTAATATGTTCTTTCTTTCATAGCAGCAAGCTTTCTCTAACAAGCTTTTTGTTTTAGTGCAAATACTGTAGGCCTGTATTACAGTAAAATAACAAGAACAGAAAAGAGACAACACCAGAGAGATTGCTTCAGAGCCAAGATTTTCCATGATCGCAAGAACTATACAAAGATCAAAATGAGCAAAGGGTCCCCATTTAGCAGTCACCTTTAAGAACCTTCTTGATAGAAATTATTTCACCCCAGACAAAAAGAAAAGAAAATCATTATCTAAATTTTTGAGGAGGGCGGGGGGGGGGGAGATAATGGTGCCCCAAACATACACAGATCTCCATAGATTTATATGAATCTTTGGGGCCTGATTCCAATTTCTCTCACACCAGTTTTACATGAGCATAACTCCACTTATTCCCTTTTCAGAGGAGTTACTCCTGATTTATACACATGCAAATGGAATCAGAATCAGGCTGTTTTCTTCAAGGATCTTAAAGTAGACTTCAGTTGACACTAGTAACTTATCGCTCTACTAAAGATGCACTATCCCTTACTGATGTTACTTTGAACTACACAGTATATCTAAATATATACACATTTTATCCTCTCATTGAGCTAAAACAATCAGATACCTATTTTCTACACATTTTTAATATCAAGTAACCACAAACAAGAAAGTGGAGTAACCCTTTAATCATACAGTGTGGGAGGAGAACAATTTAAGTAGAACAGGACAGGATTTTATTATTATTTTGTACTCAGATTTGTCCCCAGCCCCAGCTATTGTTCACAAAGGAGTGATAATGCATCTTTAGAAACAAATATCTCTTTATACATTTTATACAGACAAGAAAAAAATAAATTCAGGAATCTTTTTTTTTCCTTTTTAAGTAAAGAAAAAAGCATTATTAACCAGCAAAACCAGACAATTGAAGTATTTTTAATGCTCTCATTATTATATCCAGGTCTGGAACAGAAAAAGAGATGTAAACATGATAAATAAATAAGAAATAAAATGTAAATTGTTCCCTCCTTTCTTAAAATGTTTGATCTGGCCTTTCTGATGAGAATGATCTTGTAATGGTCGAGGAAATTATTATTTTAAGACATTTCAGAATTCTGCTTTAGAGTTGGAAAAAACCAAACCAAAACAGGAACATGAGTTGGGAGGATGTTAAATTAATGGTGGGCAGATCTGTTGGAGCAGACACAAAATGTGTGCCTGCCAATAAATAATGAGATACTAGGCTTTTTTAGGATGAAGGCCAGGTAGATCATACATACAGAAAGCAGCAAAATTAAGGGTTCAAATGAACTTAATAGATCATTTAAATAATATTAAAACAAACAAACAAAAAAACCTATTGACCCCCAGCAGGTTGGTCCCTGGCCTACCACTCCTCAGTTTTCAGACTAGTCAGCCCCCTCACCAAAGAGGAAGGAATAGATAGGGGCCATGCCAGAACTGGGAGGGGTGGTAAATGGGGGTGAAATCAGCAGGAGAAAAGCACATGGAGGTTGAAAGAATGTTTCCTTTGATTTAGCTGCTGTTGCTCCTCCAGTTCAGGAGTGATTTACTCTAAACGTGTGCTCAGGTGCTTTACAGAGCTGGGGCCAAACACTAGAGGACTGATCCAAAGCCTGCTGAAGTCAAGGGAAAGATGTCCAGGGATTTACATAGTCTTTGGATCAGAGCTGAGTTGCAATATGTCCCCAACCACAAACAGAACATCTGAAGACATTCCACATTTAGGAATCACCACGTTATAGGTGTGCTGGAGATTCCTGGTTGCAAAATGGTGCAGCATGTCACTATCTGAAAGAGGGCAGGTGAAACGGACACTGGTAAAAGATGAATCCAGAGCCAGCTCACAGCTGTGTCTGATTTGCAAGAGAGTAAGCAAAGCTAAGGCTACCTACCATTCCACTCAAATGGAATGCACAAGCCCTGTGGCCTAACAGAGGTTCTTAATCTGGGATTCCCTGAAGGGTTTCGGGGGCAAAGCAAGCAGGTAGAAAAGGCTGCAGAGCTTCTGGGTTTTCCCCTCTTGCTTTTTGTTTGTTTGTTTGAATTTATAAGATACACAGCTATAAAAACTGTCTGTCACAACTGAGAAGTTGTCCAAGGTATTTTCAGTTATTAGAAAAGGGTTCCTCTACTTCTGATGGTCACAAACACACTGCCTAAGGGGTCACCACTCAGCAGGGATGCCGCTGCCTCAGGCTCAGCTCTGAAGTGCCCACTGAAAGATCAAAACAAGGGGAACAGTGAGGGCAGGAGGAAGGTGAGCACCAGCGAGGAGGTTGGAGGTACGTCTACACTACCTGCCGGATCGACGGGTAGTGATCGATCTATCAGGGATCGATTTATCGTGTCTAGTGTAGACATGATAAATCGATCCCCGATCGCTCTGCCGTCAACTCTTGTACTCCACCGCGGCGAGAGGTGGAAGCAGAGTTGATGGGGGAGCGGCAGCAGTAGACCCCACGCTGTGAGAATGCAAGGTAAGTCGACCTAAGATGCGTCGACTTCAGCTACGCTATTCTCGTAGCTGAAGTTGCGTATCTTAGGTTGATTCCCCCCTTCTCCCCCAGTGTAGACCAGGCCTTGGGCTCCTTTGGGTAACATCTCAATGAATTAGGCTTAAAGAGGAGCCTGGTTCTCCCTTGGATCTATGCCCATGTCACAGAGATGAGGAGTTGGGTTCCATGGCTTGGAGGAGAGACAGAGACAGGTCAGAAGGGACCATCATGATCATCTAGTCTGACCTCCTCATTTCAGGCCACAGAATCTCACCTGTAATAGACCCCTAACCTCTGGCTGAGTTACTGAAGTCTCAAATCACGGTTTAAAGACTTCAAGTTACAGAGAATTCACCATTTAAACTTGTTTAAACCTGCAAGTGACCTGTGCCCCATGCTGCAGAGGAAGGCCCAATAAGTTTAGGCTCAAACTTGCCCAATTAAGCAGAAGAGGATCTGATATCTGGAGGGTGGGAAATACTTGAGCCATCCAGATAGACCAGATGTGAAAAAATAATTTCTCATTTCTGGGACTAACTCTTGTTGGCTGGCAAAAGAGGGTTTTATAGGTAGCGGAAAGGACACTTGAAAATTTCTTTCAGAAACATTCTATTTTGCTACCCCAATTACCCACAAAAGCTGGCCATGTCTTCCACTCTTGGACAGATTTCTCACCACCCTTCCACAGTAATGAAAAGGACTGTCTGATCCCAAATCAAATAGATAGCTGATAGAATGGTGAGCTTCACCTGAAGTTACATTAGAAGAAGGGACAAGTTATTTTTCAAGACACCACAAATTCAGTTTGGTACTAAGGAGACTTTAGAAGAGCCTTTTGTTCGCACGCTACCAGTTTTGTAATCCTCAGAAATGTGGGTAAACAGGTACCTACTCAGTTCTTAATGGGTATGCTAATCATGAATTAATTCTAGGGAGGTTCCTGCAGAACAGTGGATCAGGTCAACTGGCCCAGGGAGAAATTACATGCTTTTAGGAGTCACTGCTTGTTAATATTATCTTCTGCCCTGCATGAGTGGAAATGAAACACAGGAGACATTTTACTGAGTGACCCTAGATTTGTGATTTAGATCAGCCAAAATGAGCATCTGGTAAACTGAGGGGGAAAAAGGACAGAAGCCACAGTTTATCTCAAAGTGACACTTTTTAGCTAAAAAAAATATTAAAAACAATCTTCGCTGGGCAACTTATTGAAAAATGTTTAAAATCATTTACCTTTATTTCTATTAATCAGTTAAGTTTTGCACTTCAACTAAGGACAATTAAACTAACTGGTTAGTTTCACGTTTGGGTCTCTGGCACGAGCATAAAGTAGGGAATGTTCCAACAATTAAGAAAGAACAGGATCAATGAATTTCAGTTTCATGAACAATTCACTAAAACATTTCTGTTCCTGGCAAGTTTTGTCCGTGTGGGTTTGGTTTGGTTTGAAAGAAAACCTACATTCAGACAGTATCCCTTTAAACCCGATACAAGCAACTAAGCAACAGTGAGGGTTTGTTAGAATCCATGATTGCTACGTAAAAGCCCAATCCTCTGAGGTGCTGAGTACCGTTAAATCCCAATAGAGGCCGTAGGATCCGAGGGTGCTCATCATCTCACAGGATTGGGGCCTAAAATAGAACACTGCCCCAAAGATTTCTCCATAGTCTAGCCTAATTCAGAACATACCCAGATTTTGGTTGATAAACCAAAGAAGATTATACCCCACACAATTAGATATGCTGACACAGCAGCTTCAACGGACTTAAACGAATGGAGATTCTCTTTGAAAGCACTGAAAGGAGCTCTCAGCTACTACAACAGGAGCCTGATCCAACCCCCATGCACTCGATCTTGGAAAAACCTACAATGCACCTGAGCAAGGTTTCTAACTGCCATTGACCTGCAGTAGGAGTTGGACTTGGCTCCAGAGGAGTTGAGGTTAAACATATTATTTTCAGTAGTGAACATTAATTTTAAATGGCCATGCCCATTGTGTGCATTCTGCACTGTCAGCTGAGACCCTGTGTAGGAGAAGACAGAGGACCCACTGTTAGGGGCAGAGGCTCTGCTTGTCTTGAACACCAAAATTAAAAATCCCCCAATCCAACAAGTATCAAAATACAACAGGGGCCAGGAATCAAGGCACAGTGACACAGACAAGGAAAGACAACAGAGATGCAAACTGCATTGAGTGGAATCAGCATCTGAGTCAGGCACACTGAGAGGAGGAGCAGGATGCATTGCACCCAAGATGGCAGGTAGCCAGGGTGAAGGAAACAAAGGATCCACCAGCAGATTTGAGAAACACTAATTACAGGAGAAATGCTGCCAAAGACACCAGCTAGTGGAAACAGACTCTGGTATCCTATCAGCTACCGGGGCATCACTCTGGGTCCCATTACTAGGCATTTTGCTAACCTGGCCTTTGCAGCATGGGGAGGGGGGACAAAATATCCATCTCACATCCTCCAACTCCTCCAAACAAATCTTCCCCTCAGTTCATGGCACCCTTGCCACTGAGCTCATGGGCTATTGACTTACAAGTGCTACCCCTGTGACCAAGCATTTGTGACTCCTCCCAATGCTCCCCACCTTGACAACAGCAAGAATTTCCCACAGCTCCTCCCGCCATCATCATCAGCAGCAGCAAACAAAGATCATAACAAGCCTTTAGAGTGGATATCGACTAGATGAAATGTCATGGTATCAGTGAGAGAGAGAGAGAGAGAGAGAGACAGAGAGAGAGATCAACCAACCAGAATGAACTAAGCACAGAATGTAACTAATCAGATCAGTTCACAAAGGAAAGGGGTGACTAGTGATTTTCTGCAGCTCGCCTCCAGTCCTGGCCAAGCGTGTTTCCCAAGTCCATTAAAACACACAAAGAGGTTTACATAGGCAGCTTCTCCAGAGGGGAGATTCCCCTTTCCAGATGTACTGGGCGTGTCATTTCCACCATCACCATTTCTGCTTCCATGGAGTTTACATTTCTTCTTGTTCTTCCTGCTCAAGGAGGCTCCTGGAGCCACATTTCCCCTTTTCTTGCTCTTGCTGCCCTTGTGCTTGAACGCCCTTGTGCCAGTCTTTAATCCTGTGGAGGAGGTTCCCCCCACCCCCACAGTCCTGGGTGGGAATGTAACACACTGGCAAATGAGGGACACAGGGTGGGGGTTACAAGGCCAACAGGGTTGGAGAGTTCAAGGAATCTGAGGACTGGTCACCACTGCTGCTACTTCTCCGGTGAGCTTTGGAGCATGACTCCGAAGGGGAGAGAGGAGACTCCTGATCCAGCACGCTGGGGTACGTGAAGACCAGGTTGGAGGTGCCAGGAGTGATGGCAGGTGTCGAGGTCACCACAATGGGAGTGTTGAGTGGCTCCTCCCCATAAAACCCCCCTGCAATGCTGATGGGCTTAATGACAGACCTCTGAGCTTTGTCGAGGCCCAAAGAGGAGGATGGGATCTCTTCTTCCACCGGCTCCTGCTTCACCACTACTGCTCCACTCACTCCAGTCCGGACCGTCTGGAGGCTGTGAGATGGTGGGGTGCGACGCTCCTCGGGGCTGATTTTGCACACAGGGCCATGAGCCACCAGCATGAACTCCAGCTTATCCTTCTCTTTCTGGAGTTCAGCAATCTCTTTCTGCAGCACTGATTTCTCTTCCTCCAGCTCCTCCGTTTCCTGCAGACCGAGGAGAAATTAATAAATATGACAGCCTACGCTAGGGGAGAGAGCGGTGGACAAAGTCAGAGCCTTATCAGAATGTGCTAAGCACAGAGAGAAGCTGAGCAGATATGCTGCATAGCCCTCTCAGAGACCATCTACGAGCAGTAAGAAACATGGCAACCCTTTGGGATCTACCACTTAGGCAGTACCAAACACACTCCTTCAGAGCCAGTCAAACAAAAAATGTCCCCCTGGGACCTCAGAGACTGCTGGGGTGCTCCACTGCAGAAAGGACCAGCAATGAATGGGTATAAGGGGAAATCACAAACAATGACGCATGGCGTCCAGGGTGCAGCAGTACAAGTTATGAACGACATTGCATGTTAAGGAAAACTTAGAGCCACTTCACCTGGCACGTTTCAAACACTCAAAACTGCCTTGGGCATTCAGCCTAATCTAAAGGGGTTCCACTGGACTGAGTTTCCATTCCTGGGTCCATGCTCATCCCCAGCCAGCTGTCCCCTTTAGGTGCTATCCCAGCTAGGCACCAATAACCCTGTGAAGTGAAGAGACCCTCGTGGAAATTCCAGCTGGCTCCTAATCACTGCAGTAGGCAACTAGATTCTGGGGCAGAACAAGTGATGTATTGGTCCTCATATGAAAACCAAAGTATCTTAGGCACTTGTATGGCCCCCATTATTATTGTATCTGAACACCTCACCATCTTTAATGTTTTTATTCTCATAACACCCCTCTGAGGCAGGGTAGAGCTGTTATCCCATTTTACAACACTGGACCATCCTACCTTTCCAGGGGACCTGTAGAAAGATCTATCTGAGTATACAGGGAGTTGCACTAGGGGAAATGTGATTGGTTTAACCTATTCAATTACTTCAGCATGAATTAACACAAACAAATCATATTATGTAAAGGGAAAATCTATACTGACAATCAAGCCCTGAAAAGAGGTGGGGTTTGGAGGGTGTGACAGTGAAACAACTATATATGCTTATAACTTGGGCAAACAACAAGAGAGGTGTGCGGGGAGGGGCACCTGGGTGCAAGTGTAATACTCCCCACATCGGTTGTCAGTAGGCTTTGAACCCAGGATATTGAGCATCAGAGCACATAACTACCACATGAGCTAAAGGAACGACTTCACTAGCTGATAGCAGTAGGAAGCAGTGATTTTTGAGCCTGACTTGAACCAGCCACTGAAAGGGCATGTGCTACATACTTTGTAGTATATTTGTGTCACGCACCAGCAGGAGGAGAGGCATGGTTTAGAGTGATCCGAGGGGTATAGAACCAGAAGCGGAGAGATGCGTGCAGAGTACATACCGCCTGGAGTTTCTCTGTTAGCTCTCGACGCCTGTTACGGCACTTAGCAGCTGCCAGCTTGTTCCTCTCTCTTCGGATCCTTCGCTTCTCCTCTTCCTCAGGTGACAGCTGTAGGCACATACCAAAAAAGCTCAAAACCAAACCTCAAGATCTGAGCAAATCCTTCCTTGCGCTTTGTGAACAATAGTTCACCACAGAGCAAAAAGGGCCTGATTCTGCAAGGTGCTGCGCACTCTCAACTCCCATGGAGGTTGCTGGAAGACAAAGGTGCTCAGCATCTCTCCTAGGATTGGCTCCATAATGAAGAGGGTCGAAGTAGAGAGGGGCGCGACAGGACTCTGCAAGAGGACAGTGAATCTGCAGCCAAGGCCAAGCAGACAATGGGTGGCACATAAAGCAAAACCAGAGCAAAATGTTATAAGCGCCTCTTTCTTGAAACAAAATATCTGCTTCTTTCCACATAAGCACAGTCATTAACCTGAAGGTCAGGGACCAGATCCTCAGTGGGTGCAAATCAAAGTAGCATTATTGAAGTCGATGGAGCTAAGCTAATCTACACCAGCTGAGGATCTGGCCCCAGATTTCCAAGCACTAGCCAAGATAACACACTGTACTTCCTGTATCCGCAGGCAACCATCCAGCAACATAAAAAGACCCACAGGGCAGATTATGTTCTCTCAGAAGCCCATGGAGTGACACTGTTGTAAATCCAGAGTACTCAAGGGCAGCAGATGACCAGCAGTGTCCAGTCACGTCAGGCTCAAAAGTCTAGGTTTTGGAACAACGTTTGCAAAATCTCACAGTAACAGAAATGCTTCCATCGCTATAGATACCAGGCCAGCTCAGCTGATGTAAACCAGCCTCAGCTGATGTAAACCAGCACACTGAATGAACCCCATGTGGCTACCTAGACTTACAACAACTGATAATCCGGCCCACCGTTTTTAAATTCCAATGCAAACTAGATTTTTGTTTGGATTTTATCACTCCCATGCAGGGTTCACAACTAGAACATGAGAAGCAAAGAGTGACACTGGGCCAGATCCTCAGCTGGTGTGCATCGACACAGCTCCACTGACTTCAGACATGCTCTGCAATTTTAAACCAGTAAGGATTAGTCCAACTGATTAGAAACAAAACTGAAACAGACTAATGTGGTGTTAAGGTCCAAGATGATCTAATGCAAAAAAATAAACTGCCAACAAATAATGAAAGCATTTTGTTCAATTAAAAAAAAAAAAAGCTTTCAGTTTTAATACCTTAGGGCTGTGAACAAGCTAGTCATCGCTTTCATTATCTGTTCTTGTTTATGGTTTTTTACTCTGCCTAACTTCATTCTGGGGTTTTATTTATTTATATATTTTGTTGCAATCATTCCCGTTTCAGTACATTCATTTTAATCTGCGTATTTGCCCCCCGCCCCTGATCCCATTGTGCTTTTGCTCTTTTATTAACTTTATACATTTCTGTGATTTTTATTTTGATTGCACATACATGAATTTTTATTATGTATAAAATGGGCATGTATGTGTGTGCATACAATATATACAGTTTATATGGCCCCTGCTCAGCAGAGCCCTAAAGCACATGCTTAAATTGTTAGCTGACCTGGGGCCTATGGATGGGATTCTCAAAAGCACCAATGGGATTTAGCAGCACAAGTCCCACTAAAACAGGTTTCAGACCAAAATTTTCTTGCCAGTAACTTCAATTCTGTTTAATGATCTGACTCAGGTTGCCACTTTAACAAGTCCCATGAACAACCACGACTGGTGACAACTCAGGCCCTAATCTGGCACAGAATATTTGCATATGTGTAACATTAACTGGAGGCCTAAAAAGAGGAACAGTCCTTGGTGTTTTTAAAGGAGTCCAGTTCTTCATTGTTTGTACCCCTTTCGTATTAATTCTGAGTGAATAGGCTAGTAGATGGGTTTGCCAGCAGAAACAGTCACCAAAACAGCCTATTTTCAGCAAATATTATAGAATAGTCTCAGAAAATGAATTCTGAATTTGATTCATGAGCCCCCACATCAGAAATCTGATCCTAGGAGTCCCATTCAGCTCATCAGATACTGAACACAGCATACGTCTAATCAGCACAGCTTGAATCGGAAGGACCCACAATGAATCGCTCACAAACAAGCCACAGGCCAGGAATTACTGGCCGGCATTCTTCAGGAAATAAAGTCAAACAACAATCAAATTGGAGGATATTGGGATCTCTTCATGGCCAATTTGTGAACACAGAGGCAACGTTTGCCATACAAATTATTTGTTGCTAATTATTCCTCTGGTTCCAGTGCCAGCTTTACTCCACTTTAGACAACAGAGCATAGGACCCAGTGAAAGCGAGGGGAATCCACCTTTGTGCAGGGGGCCAGCACAAAACCTATGCACCGCTTTACTCTGAACAGAGGATCGGGCTCTTCTTGAGCAAACACACACTTATAAAAATAGGGCTTAAAAATGGAACTGTGTTAGCCCTCTGCACCAAAGGGATTTTCATTCACTATGAGCAATGTTAACCCCTTGTCTGCCTTTGAGATCTCAAAAAAACAGACAGGCTACAATAGTCAGACTGAAAATCAAAATGGATGATGTGGAAGTAAAAGCAAGGCTTAGTGTTTTATTAAAAACAGACCTTGTGCAATACCCATCTAATCTGCTGGCCAGGTGCAGTGTCCCATTGCATTTCTCTGCAAAGGCCTGCACAACTGTGGTTTCAGAGTCACACAGGGTGATCCAGATTATTTCTAGTTTCTTTAGAAGTGAATTTTGCACTAATGGAAGGCACTGGTTTAACCGCCCTGGCGGCTGGAGTCCACTATTAACCCACATAACAGGTACAGTGTGGACAGTGGAAGTCCAAGCTTGCCCACAACAGCTATATTAATGTCCCTCTGAGCAGCAAAGCCCTGGGCAAAACGAGCTCAGTTTACAAGATCATTCAGTCCTTGCTCAGACTACCACCAAGGGATTGGATATTGTTGGGTTTGCGAAGGGGACACCTACCCACTAGGAAATAGACTTAGATCTCCAGCCACCCACTATGCAGGCGGCTCTTTTTAATAAGCATATATTTGTGCAGTAAAAGCCTCCCACATCCCAGTTCTGGTTAGTTTCATGCTCATGCCAGCACACAACATTGGAATCAGAGTGGGACCAGCTAGCCGGGGAGCGCACTGGAAAGGGAAGGAATTGGCCCAGAGGAGAAGGGATGGCGTGGCACTCCAGCAGGGTCAGCCCTCCCTCCTCCAATCCCCGGGTATTTTCTTAAGCAGATTGTGTAAAACTCAGCGGTTCCGAGATTTTCTTCTGTTTGAGGCCCCAGCCAAATAAACTCAAACTGAAACCTAGACTACAGAGTTTCACCTGGTTTTGATGTGAAGCCACAGATCGGCCCAGACTTGAGGAAGCCTTTGAGGGAACTTGGCTGAATTACAACTTGTAATGATCTCACAGCAATAAAATTGCCTCCTTTCGTGTGATATTCTGAGGGACCTGAAAGGCCTTTATAAAGTAAGGGCCAGCCCTGGATGGCAGGGTGGAAAGGAGTATGATCAGAGTGTGCTGTGCTCTGGAGCTGATTGAATAGTCCTTAAGGGTCACTGTAACCACAGGGCTGCTCTAACTGGTACTCCTAGGACGGAGGAAGTGGAAACGTGACTGAAAGCCACCTATCTCCCCATCTCTCTCACACACACACACACAAACAGAGGATGCTAAGCAGCGTTCAGGCATACTGAACTCATTGAAAAATGCAACGAGGGGGGAATTTTAGGGAGACAAAATAATCAACCAAATAGAATTAAGTCGGCCATAGAGGGATTAAAACCCTCTTACTCTTGCAAAAGGTGCCATGGGATCCTTGTAAAGCCCCAAGTTGTCAGGGCCTTGGTTTTTAGGCATCACCCAAAAGAAAGCCCTTCCAGCAACACAATACCAAGCTGGGATGGGTATCAGTCAGTTTCAGACCAAGAGCACTACCTACTGAATCACCAGCCCTATTACTTGCAGCACCTAAGGTTGTCTTGCAGCTATACCCAAACACCAGCTATACCCAAAACTGCTTAGCTTGCAAGTTAGGATGAGGCATTCTATCCACTATGGTTACCTGCTCATCTCTTCTCCTCCTGCCCACTGTGGTCCCAATAGTTTTAATGACACCAGGTCTCTGAAGGGCTGTATGTCCACCAACTGAAGACAAGTTGGGCAGAGGATGGCTGTAGGGATGTGAGCGAGAGTAGGGACTCGACATGGAGGTGATCACTGTGGGCTGGACCATCCACTGCAGGTCTTGGCTGGTTGTTATGGCATTAATGGTAGGGATAAAAGCACTGCCTGATCCTGGCATATCTATCCGGAATTTCTAGAAGGAGACAAAAAAAAAAGGGAGAGAGAGATCAGTACATGCACAATATTGATGTCTAAGCAGAAACAAGTGGAGAAGGAGATTCACTGGGAGAATCTAAGCAGGTACCAGAATTAGGACATAAACACCTGAAGCAGATGGACTCAGTGACCCGTCGATATACAGATGGCATGGAAAGGTACGCCCTTCCACAAGCAGACAGCCTAGTGTGGCAACCAGCAGAACAGGCTTCAGCATCTGGCACTTGCCCCATACATGCCATTTAGTTTCCATGCAGAATAGTCTGTGTTTGCACTTGTTCCTGAGGAGTGGATGGGACGGAGAGCACCTGCACAGACAGCACACACCCTGTGCACCTTCTGGTACTTGAACAAAAACTAAAAGCCTCACAGTGGGAGCCTATCATGTTGAAGGATCTATGTTGTTCTGATGTGTGAAGTGAAGGGCCTTTTCGCTTGTCACAATGATTATTTGTACCTCTTGATGCCATTCCGCTCTGGTGCAGTTTGGTTTTACTTCACTCCTGAATGAGACTCACTGCCAAGCAACCTCTTCTTCCCCGCCCCCAATCCCAAAGCAACTCCTTCCCTCTCCCCTCCAGTCCCACTCCTGCCAAAGAAACTCCTCTCTTTCCCATAATACACTTGCCCTCCCTGAAAACAGTGCAAAGCATGTTATATAGAACATTCACCCCACACAGCAAGTCATGGCCAAGTCTAAAAGGGGAATTGAGGAGTTTCTAGAAAAATACTTCCCCATCAATCCAGAAAAAAGGAAGAGAAATTTCAGTCATAAACACCAGCACGTAGTTCACTGGAACCTTTTTACGGGGGATCTGTTCTGCCCCTATAACACGGGAGCTTTGGCCAAAGGATATGGCTCTATGAATGAAAGGTTTGTATAGAGAATTGCAGTGATAACAGAGAGAGACAACACAACAATTCAGGGCTTCATTATGTGGAACCATGCTCACCACAAACAGGTTCTAGGGTATAATGTGAAATGCCCAGCTCTGGGACGGTTATGTGCATGTTTACATATTTTAAATGCAGCCTATAAAATGTGTTTCAGGATTCAGACTGGACAAGTTCCTTGCAGCTCTTGGCATTGTCTAGACAAAACAAGGCAGCAGTAAAACCAAGACAGTAGGTAATGATCTCCTCCATAAAACTTGTACACCTGGTTTCAGTCAGACTTAAGTAAATCCACCTGGATAATATGCTGGCACTAAACAACTAGGAAAACAATGATGTGTCCAGGAGGGGGAAGCATGAGAGAAAGAATGCTTTTGTCTAGAAAGAGATCCTTTCAGGAGACACTCAAAGGTTAGATTAGGTTTTAAAGACATGTCTTGCACCACCAACATTCTGAATTTTGAATACAGAAGTGACAATAGACTTTTAGGACCAGAGGTGAGAACTATCAGCCAACAACAGTTTGTGGCCCTTGAAATGATCCTGTGCAAATGCACATCCTTAGGTCAATTAAATGACATCACAGGAGCCAGAAAACTGGAGGAATGGGAAATCACCACCACCATGACCCCGATTCAAGAGAGAACTTAAGCATTAAGGATGATCTTGAAGTTAAGCATGTGCTTAAGTGTTTTCCTAAATCAAGGTCTATAAAAATAATTTTCCAGATTTTTACAGGACCAGAACTTTAGCCATTGGACTCTGTGCGTGTAACATTGGCCCAAATTCCTGATGACTTCAATGCAACCAGAATTGAGCCCAAAAGAACCACCTGAAACACAGAAAAATTCCAATTTAAAGCATCAGACAGCCCCAAACTAAAGAGGAAAGTTAGGAGAAGAAATGAGTGAATCGGTTAAGGGAGGGAATGTAAGAATGAACCTGTCCCCTGATATCAAACCTTCAGCAAAAGCCCCACCAGAACCTTAGGTCCTTCTATATTGCCTCTTCATGGCTCCTATAAAGGAGTTTGCTGAAAATAGCTTTACGTGCCACTCCTCTCTCTCCCTGTTCTCCAACAAGGTAAGCTATGCTTGTAGTACAGGACAGGATGTCTTCATGTCTCCACATTATATAGTGTAACTAGTGCTGGGATGAGATAGAGGAAAAATTACATTAAGGTCATAAAGAGGGAGCATGAGCTAGTGTAGCGGTTAAAGAACAGCTGTGAGAGTCAGGAGATCTGGGTTCCACTTCAAACTCTGCTACTGATTTCCTGTGTGATCTTTGCCTTTCCCTGCTACAGTTCCCCCTCTCTTTAAAGAGGGGAATAATTATTCTTACCGTCTTCACCTGTGTGTTGTGAGGTCAAATTAACCATTGCAAAATGTGTTGACAGCCCTGTATGGAAAGTACTATAGATATGAAAAATTATCATTCAGGAGAGTTTATTGCAAACCTAAGGATAATGACCCTTGCAGTGACATACATCCTGACCTTCAACTCCTCATAACCAGGAAGGAGTTCACATCTGACAGGTCATAAAAATTATAATAATCACCAAATTATCTGGATGAAGGGTCAGATACTAACTTCTCCCAATCCATTAAGAGATGAAGATCAGGCCCTATGTCAACGGAAAGGTCACTGCCCTTAGATTTGCAATCACGTCTTCCATTTGATCTAGGACCCTGCTATCACATGGAATGAGTTCTTCTCAACACACCTATTCCTGGCAGTGGTAACAGTGGCAAAGGCAACCAGCTCAGGGGGCCAGTAACAAGATAAAGGCATCTATACAGGGTTAAGGCAGGGTTCTGTCTTGTAGATGGAGCTTTAACTGCATCCCTGGATTGTGCTAAAGCCTTGGACATTCCATCCTAGGTGTAAACCTAGGATATTAGCCTTTGTGCCCAGACAAAATTGTCTATGACAGGCTTAGAGGCAGAAGGAAACGCCTCTAGTTTCCGCCGGGACTCGTGTCCTCCTTTGCTCTCGCCTCCTTCCTAATCCCTTAAAATGGCTTCAGAAAATTTCTGCTGAGACAGGCAACTCTGAAAGGTGTCAGTAAAAATCCTCCGTTATTATTCTCCTTTCGCCATCTAACTAATTACAGGATGTGTCACTTATCACAAGACTGTCTTAAAAGACGCTCCACTATGACTCATGTTAGGTCTCTAAATCGAATGCACAATTACCTACTATGTAACCGTGGTCATTTCCACATTCTGCTTGGTGCTCAAGGGGCCATGATCCCCATGGTGGCAACTCTCTCCTGCCCATCTCGATCAACTCACCTGCTTTACAATTCAGACACTGCACTGCCATTCACTTTCCCTTACAAAAATGCTAGTAGGCCCCAAGCCCTTTGCCACTGGAACGCCACAATATGAGGCTCCCAATATGCTTCCAGGTCTAATCCACTGTGATACCATAGTTTTCAATGGCAGGTTCTGACCTGCTCCACCTCCTTTTGAAGTTCATTGGGTGCCAATTTGTTCCCCTCACCTAGCAGGCCTGCATAATCTTGCCCTCACCTGTATCTCAGCTCATTCCCCGTAGTCCTTTTACTGTTCTTCCCACCTCTATTTCTCCTTTCCCCACAATCAGCTTTGTACCTTCCATCATGCTGGCCCTTATTCCTGGAACACTCTCCCAACCCTCATCCACCAAGTCCCTCCTCCCTTAGCCCCCCCTTCCTTCAAATCCCACTTTATAGCCTCCTGCATTCATCTCCTCAGCAGTAATCCCCACACCCACCCTCTCCTGATTGGTTGTTTTATGTTTTATTTAGATTGCAAGTCCTTTGGTGTCTATGTTTCTGAAGTGCCATGGAGATTCATGGCACTATATACAATGTTTAGCAATAGTAAAATGGTAATGCTGCACACTTTAGATCTCCACACCCCGCTCTGGAACGTACAACCACTGCAACACTGCAGAGCCATCGCCCTAGCACAGCCCCAAGCAACGTGCAGATCAAGATACCATCACATTCCCTGGTAAAAGACAAACGCGCCTCTAGCTTTCCCATTGCTTCCAAAAGGGCTGAGGTCTGTTCCCATTATAATCTAAAACATGGGACTGGGTAATGGCCTCCCATGCTTCATCTCCCAGGGACATTCCAAAGATAATGAATTAAATCTTGCCACAAAATGCAAAGGGATGGGCTAGAGCAGTGGGTCACAAAGACCCGTATATATACCAGCAACGGTGTGATATTTCAGGCTGATGGGACTGCACTTTCCCTTCCTCATCTTCATGGGGAGCTTCCGTGCTGCTCCAAGTGAGTCACTGCTGCCCATGAACCCAAGAAAGGTTGATCCCCTCCAACCCAAATGATCCTATAACAAATAAATGGCTCAATATTGCAAGCTTTTCTCATGCAAGTAGTTTCCTTGCATGTCAGACACTGCAGTGGGATAATACGTAGGAGGAAATCTTCCAGTCTGAAAGAGCAAATATATTATCCTTATTAAATTCTACGTTCACCACAAGGCAAGTTTGTTATTAGGTATCGAATATTTTACATAACATTAAAAAACATCACAGCGCTGCACTGTAAGGATAGAACAGTTAAAAGGCATCAAAGTTTTGGCTCAGAAAGACGATTTCCACTGAAACGTGACTGATGCAGCCTTCCTTGCTTCTGAAGAAGAAAGATTCAAAAGAAAACTTTGCAAGTTGTGTAAAACTGCTGATTTCCATAGTACAGAATCAGTGGAACCGACCAATTCCTAAAACAGAGGTGAGGCTTCTGTTTGATCCTAATCTACAAAATCTGCAAGGATCAAGGGGAATGAAGACACACAAGCTTCTTGAGACGTGCCCCAGATTTTTAAAGAAAACACTTATGTACTTATTAAGCCAATTTCCTGATCTAAGACCTAATAAGATAGTAACCTTAGAAACTATATTCTGGCATCCATATCAAACACACACACACACACACTCTCTCTCTCTCTCCGTTTGAAAGAAAAACAACAAGGGGGAAAAAATAAAACCAGCTCATTTTATTTAGACTTCATTAACTCACACATTCTACACAGCCAATCAATGTGTCACAGCCTCTGCAAAATTCACTTGATCTACTGTGTGTATTGAATTTGAAAGATACAAAACAAAAACAAACCAAGAGCGCCAAGCTATCCAAGCATGTTCAATTTCTCAACCCCCTTCTCTCCTCCCTCCTCCTCACATTTACTGAAAATGAGTAAATCATCTGATTCCAAACTACAATCCCTGGAAGCATTCCTACTGGGATTATCCTACAGAGGGCACCAACGAGGTATATTTGGAGCGAGCTGGGAAACTTTTGAGTCATTTCTGGTAAAAGTTCTTTGATGTGAGGAATGTCACAGGCTGGTACTGTTGGCAAAGTTTAATATAGGGTGATTTTTAAAAAATGATCCTATGACTTCTTGATGCGTCTCCCACGCTTCCAGTTAATTTACACAAATTATGCAAGAAATAATAATAACTGGGGGGAGGAGGGGAGATGAAGCAACCCTGGTGGGGGGAAAAAAGGGAGAGAGAAAGAAGAGAGTGAGAGAGAAGGCCAGCTGATGTAAACAAGTTATGAAATAACATAGGTTTGTGTAACCGGCCCGATTGCGTAATGCTTTCCACAGAAGCCATGGATTTAGTTTATGCAGGCACATAAGCCTTTCTGAAGTGTTTTCCTAGGAAAACTAAAAGGGAAAAGGCCCCTTTATAAAAAACAAACAAACAAAAAAAACGACCAGCCTTCAGGTTCATGTAGTCACGCAACTTCAACAGGAAATATCTTCCATTCTTCTAGTTCCAATATTATGGGAGACCAGAAGCTTACAACAAGAAAAGTTATCTCAAAAATGTAACTAGATCCCATGAGCTCTGTAAGAGCTTGCATCCTGAGGGTCAAGAGAACAGGAAAACTGAACAGTAAATACCAACAAGCCGCAATCAGCAAGCTGAGGAATGTCTGAATACCAGAAGAGAGCAAAAATATCACTCCCTAGGTACGTAGAAAGCCTGGCCGATACAAAAACACATTCCATCCTCACAGACAGACACTATTAAAAAAGGGGGAGTGGGCGCGCTCTACTGAAATTCTTTAAACACCTTCCAAATCAAATAAAGTCTACTTAAAAAGATTCCATATATTTTAACTCCCTTGCAATAAAGGACCTTGAGACTGAGTATCACAGGACCTATTAGGGTAATAGCATATAGATGTCAAGGAAGTAATGCTGTTTTGGTTCAGCTCACAAAACAGCTTGTCTACTTGGGAGAAGATGGTGGGGGAGGGAAGAGCTTTTAACTAAAACAAGACAGGAGAGAGCTTCATAGATTTTTTTATTATTATTATTATTATTATTATTTTTTAGTAAGTTACCTTGAGGATTCCTTGGCATGAAAAGCAACTGTAAACTATTATTGCTGAAAGGTACCAAATAAAGTAAGATTTCCATACTATTATTAATTGCAAAATCTATGTGCATATTACACCAGGCTGTGAATTAGCCAACACTTGTTTTCTGCTTAGCCAATGATTATCCTCTCCCTATGGGTGGATGGATTTTTTTTTTAAACCATTCTTTCTTCCTTTCAGTGCTTTTTACACTAAAAAACGGGAAAACTACTTCAGTGAGGTAGGTGAAAAGCCCCAAATAGAACTGTGACCCAAAGACCATGTAATGTTCTTTCCAAATTTTTATTTACAAATAATAGTAGTAATAATAATAATAATAATAATGAGTCTTAGTCTCTGGATTGTATTTACCTACCTATAGGAATTGGAGCTAAATACCAGGTTTGTGTTCAGTGATACAATCTGAGTTATCTGAGCAGAAAACAGAAAGTCCTCTTTTCCAGGAAAGTTTGTGAAGCAGAGGAGCATTCCCACCTTTGTCTTAAAACTATTGGTCTACTTAGAAATTCATCTCTTATCTACAGGCTTTGGGAGCAATCTGAAAGCAGACTGATGAGATTAAGGTGTGATACTCTTGTGTAAAGATCACAGACCCACCTCTGCACTTTTTATTCGGGCAAGCTGCCTAGGGATGTCAGGATCAGACCCTATTTCCTGGTGTCCTGTCTCCCATAGAGATTCTGAAATGTCACTGATAATAGGTGGCATTTTGAAATAAACCGTAGTAACTAGCACCATTTCACTTGGGTTAAATGTTTAGTAGAATTCCTACAGAGCTGGCAGTATTTCAGGTTACACTGCATTCCCTTCACTTTCCAAGGATAAATAAAAGTCAGGGATTCTGACTTCCAAGTGTTCAGTGCCTGTTTGATGACATCTGCCATGTCTGTAGGTATGCTCAGCTAGCACATGGGATAAGTATAGAAAAGAACACTATGTTAGTGGAAAGCAGAGTAAGAGCTGATATTTTTAGCACTGTGAAACATTTCCTATAAGAAGTAATGCAAATTCATTGCATACACTCAAAGATGCACATAAGGTGCAGAGCAGCAGTCAGACAGTATACGCACAACATACTGCATGTATTTATATATAAACACATACACACTTCCATACACAGAGACAAATTGGGTGAAAGTCATTTTAATACGCTCTCTTTTTTTTGTAATTACTCCCACTAGGAAATCCACCAGGAATCCACACACACAGCCTCCAATCCCCAAACTGGCATAAAACGAAAGTATATGCGTTACAGTCTCCCTCTCTCTCTCTCATACACACACGTTGCTTCTTTCAGCCCAAATTAACTCCAGCAGAGGACAGCAGAACCCACGATGAGTGACTGACCCACTAATATCGCGGCGGCGGCAGCACCAGGGTGTGTGTTTTCAGCACAGACCCCGCTGCCCCCCTGACAGCAACTGGATCCTGGAGACGGTAACTTCAAGAGGAAATATAAAGCAACACTTAAACACTCACACACTGAACACTTAGCTGCACTGGCGATTAAACGTTGCCTTTCTCTCCTGACCTGGCGTCCTGTAAATCCGTAGATTAGATTCCTCATGATTTACGCTCACACAAAACCGCCCAAACTCTTGCAAAGACAAAAGTTGCTTTCCCCCCTCCTTTTAAGGCGTGGACTCGAAATGGATTTGGAGCGCCAAAGGATAGGCAGCACCTATTATTTCCCTAATCTCCAACTAGGCAGAGGTTTGATAAAGGCGCTCAGAAAGTGGACTGGGTGTGGCAAGTGAATTTTACTATTTGGTTAAGTAGATTTCTTTTGAAGCATTTTAGAGGAAAATGGCCCACAAAAGCACAATATAACAAGGATATTACAGACACAGAGATGTTATACACAGCCACACTACATTATTTAATCCTGTCTGAAGCGGAGACCTGGTCTCAAAGTAAAGCTCTTGGTGTACAAAGTGGAAGACAGAATTGTGTTACCTACTGTCCTTGGGTCCCACAGCAGAGGGTGCTCAGATGATCAAAAATAAAGATGCACTGAAGGGGGGGGGGGGGAAGAGAAGCTTTGATCATGTCAGTTGCATGGCAAGGTGCCTGTGACCGCCCCTACCTGTTGTGCTGTGCCGCTGGAGTAAGTCTCTGGGTGGCCTGGAGAGCCGCTGCTGCCCCTGGAGGAGGTATCAAAGTTCCCGGGATAGTCGTGGTACATGATCCGAGGTAGAAGCCGGAGAGGAACACAATGTATTTTCCTTCACACACACACACGCTCTATTTCTCCGCCTCTCTCGCCTGATTTTTATTTTCAGCCTTCCAACTGCACTCCGTAAAGATCTGGGGGTTGTTTGTTTGTTTAAATAAAGAGTTAAAAATAAAGCCCTTTCCTCAACTTTTTCCGCCACTCAAGACTGGGGGAAAATAATATTTCCCACCTCACAAAATAGAGCCACTCTCTCTAATCCCAGAGGTCTTTGGTGCACTCAGGAAAAAAAAATGTGGATTTAAAATGTGCCGCAAAAAAAGTGTAAATGAGACGTCTCTCTTTGTTTTAAAGTCTCTTGCTGTCTTAAAATCTGTTACATTTGCTCTGAAGAAGAGAAAGGGGAGGGAAAAAAGACCTAACCACACACACTCAAAACGCGTGTGTCTATTGCCCTTCTTCAGACTTCCTGTGAATATTTGTTCTGGTTTCAACGCTCCTCTGGCTCTGTAGTTTTCAGTCAAGAGGCTCTTTGCCTCCTATTTAATTAAGTCCTTTATAAAAGTGCCAGTTCCCTGCTCTAACTGAACTGGGTGACTCAGTCCAGGATTTTAGCCTCTTGATTTTTTTTAAACTCCCTTAATTATCGATCTGTACACTTGCTGCCTGCCAGCCTCTGCCCGCGTGAGTCTCTCTCTTCTCCCCCCGGGTCGCCTGCCCCCCTTTCTGTCTGTCTGTCTGAGAGTCTCTCTGGTATCTCGTTCTCTGAGCTCCTTTGCTCTCCCTGGATGAGTCAGTGCAATGGCATTAGTTCAACTCCACACTCTTATTATCCATCCCCTCCTCTGAGAGCTGTACCATGTGGAGTCACACACGTCAAACTCCCAGCTCGCCAAACCCCACTTTGCAAGGGGGAGCCTCCCACCTGGCAGGGGGAGGGGGAAATTCACCCCGCCCACTTAATCCGATTTGGCCAAACCCAGCCCGCCGCCTGCAAACCAATCTCAGAGCCCCGCAGGGCGGGACGGCACAATCCCCCGTGCGGCGGGGGAGCAGCCCGGCGCCCCGCGCGCCCGATTTGTTACTGGCAGAGCCCGCCCCTTCCCCCCACTCACTGGCGGCCTTTAGTCTGTTCCATTGGCGCACGTTGCCAAAGATGGTCATTTGCGTTATCCGACGCCAGCCCGGGTTTCCTTGGTTAGGATGACGCGGCCCGAGAGGGATTCCCTACTCGCTCGCACCAGATCGGCTCCGCTTAAAGGGCAACCGGATCAGAAAAGTGGAGAGAGAGAAGCGGAGATTCGAGTTCCTCCTGAACGCGCACCTGGCTGTGTGATCCCGGGGAAGGCGGGGGCTGGATCCACAATTACCCCGGCGCTGGCTTTGCAGTGCGGGGAGGGGGGTGGGGGGAGTGTGCAATTGGATCCAGAGTTGTCCTTGCAACGGTGTGTGTGTGTGTGTGTGTGTGTGTGTGTCTATACAGCTGGAGCCAGAGTTATCCTTGCGGGGGGGGGGGGGAGCCTGTGAGTGTACAACTGGATCCAGAGTTGTCCTTGCAACGGGGGAATGGGGAGAGCTGGATCCAGATGTCGGCTTTGCACCGCAGGGGAAGCTGGATCCAGGGGCTGGCTTTGCAGCCCTGCCTGCAGTGCTCATTGGCACTGTTTCCCCTCGCTGCTGTACTCTGAGAGACTCTTCCTAGAGCAGGATCAGCGAGAAAAGTTCGTGTTTGTTGCCTTCATTCCCGTGCAAGGCTTTGATCTCGCTGGTTTAACACCAACGTTCCCGCGAACATTGTTTTGTTGAGGGCTGGCTGCAAGAGGGGGCCACCCTACCAAAGGCGGATTTTCCCCCCCCTCCCGCCCTCTAACGGCTCAGATCCTGACACTGCTCTCCCCACGCCCCGGGGCTTCACCCCCAAAGGCAGAGGCTGGCCACGCGTAAAACTCCTCTGCACACTCCGGAGAGGCGCTGCCCTTTCCGCTGGAAACAGGCGCGCTCCGTGCTTTGTTTACACAAGCCCTTCCCAGCAGGACGAGTCGACGCAGCTGCCTGGTGGGAGGCAGGAGGGCCGCAGCAATCGTGCGGCGGGGGCGAGGGCGACGAGAACTCAGAACAGGGGTCACCCTTGCCAGCTGCCAGCTCCGCCCTCATCACCGCGGGCTCCCGTGCCCTGAGCAGCGAGCCGGACGGCCGGGCCCCCAGAGCTGCAGCAAAGCCGCCCCCCTCCGCAGGAGCGACCCGACCCCAGGAGGAGGGATCCCAGCAGAACAGGCTGCGCCGCTCCCCGCCTCGTCTGCCCGTCGCACCTGGGCATCAAAGGGTGTTTCTCTCTTTGTTCCCCGCCAAGTGGCAGCTCTGCCAAAAACGCTAGCCCCCTTCCCCCCAAGAGCCTGCTGCCGAGTGGGCCCACCCCTTCCAGTAATGCCTGGGAGGGGCCCAGGCAGGGGAGGCTGGCGCCTGCTCCGGGCTGCGCACCGCACGCAGCGATCACTCCCTCTGTTCCCGCGGCTTCCAGTAAAGCGGCTGCTGGATAACCCCAGCCTCTGTCTAGAGCATCATGGAATCTGTGCTCTTTGCTGATGCAACATACAAGCCTCTGCGTTAGCAGCTGCAGCCCGGCACGGAGCGTAGCAGTGGTGATGACAGCTCCCCGGGAGGGAGCTGCAGGCAAGAGAGACGTGAACAAAGATCAACTCCAGTGTTCCAGCTGAGTAATTACAGGGTGGGGGGATGAAGTCCTTGTAGGGGGTCCGTGCGCAGGGGGGCAGTTTTCCCCTAGGAAATGTCTTTGAACCGACAGATCATCTGGAGAATTCCAAAGGCAAAATGTTTGGTCTTCGGGAGGCACTAGATGAACCAGGGTGAAAAAAAGATCTCCAGTGGGAGATATTATTGAGGAGTATCCAGAAAAGGGGGATCCATTTGGCATTTTGTGGGCCTCCTTCCTGCATAAACTGAGCCCCAAGGAAATATCTCCCTTCAGTTCAGACATTGATCATAGGCTCCTTAAACGTGCAAGCCAACGCACACACCCAGTGAGGTTGAGCACATCAAGGAAATAAACCACAAGTGTATGAACAACTCAGGACAAAGGTTACATTTAAGGGACACCACCCAGCAACATTGTACTGCTGGTAGAAAAATCAGACATTTATTATATCCTCTTCTGCATGATTTCCTTGTAACTCTGTTTTTTCTCTGATCAAATGTTTTTAGTATCTCTATCAAAACAAAGGATGTGGAACACGAACAGGAAATGATAGATGTCCCTTCAAATGTAAGAAAGATGGTCAACATAACCCCAAGTCATAGTAAAATATGTAGATACATAATCAGTATTCCTTGTCCTTTAAATTGAGGAGAGAGAGAGCACATCTAAGAAGTCTAATAATGAGCACACAATGAGTTTCAGCCACTTGTTTTTCAGCCGCTGATGATGAAACAAATGCATGGAATCCCAGTGGTCTTCACTGTGTATCAGAGATGAGGCAAGGAAGTGGAGGGCAGACCAGGGTCAAGCCCTACTATGCAACATCCCATAAGTACATACCACAATAGGACAGAACTCCTCCAGCCCTTGCAATGCCTTTTGAGAGCTCTTTAGTTTAATGGAGATTCTGTGACTTTGTGCTCTGATGGATGAGAACAGAGTGTTGTCTAGGGCGGGGTGGGCAAACCTTTTGGGTCACATCTGGGTATAGAAATTGTATGGCAGGTCATGAATGCTTATGAAGTTGGGGTTAGGGTACAGAACGGGGTGAGGGCTCTGGCTGGAGGTGCGGGCTCTGGGGTGGGGCCAGAAATGAGGAGTCCAGGGTGTGGGAGGGGGCTGGGGCAGAAGGGCTGCGGTGCGGGAAGGGGGGAGTGAGGGCTCCAGCTGGGGGTGTAGGCTCTGGGGTGGGGCTGGGAATGAGGGGTTTGTGGTGTAGGAGGGTGCTCCAAGCTGGGATCGAGGGGTTCGGAGGGCAGGAGGTGGATCAGGGCTGGGGCAGGGTGGGAGGTGACGGCTCTGGCTGGGGTGCAGGCTCTGGGCTGGGGCTGGGGCTGAGGGTTTTGGGGTGTAGGAGGGTGCTCCGGGCTGGGACCGAGGGGTTCAGAGGGCGGGAGGGGGATTAGGGCTGGGGCAGAGGATTGGGGTATTGGCAGGGGGGATCAGGGGTGCAGGCTCTGGGTGGCGCTTACCTCAAGGAACTCCTGGACGCAGCAGTATGTCCCCCTTCTGGCTCCTATGTGGAGGCATGGCCAGGTAGCTCTGCATGTTGCCCCATCCTCAGGCACCACCCCTGCAGCCCTCATTAGCCGCAGTTCCAAGCCAATGGAAGGTGTGGGGGCAATGCTTGGGGTGGGGGCAGCGTGTGGAGTGGAGCCCCCTGGCTGCCTCTATGCGTAGGAGCTGGAGAGGGCACATGCCGCTGCTTATGGGAGCCACACGGAGTGGCCCACAACCCTGCTTCCTGGCTGAAGCAGGGCAAGCTCCCGACGCCACTCCCCAGCCGGAGCTCAAGGGCCGGATTATAATGGCACGCGGGCCGTAGTTTGCCCACCCCGGTCTAGTGGTTTGAGCAGATGACTAGGATTCTGGCACTTACTTGGTGTATGACTTTGGGCAAGTCACTTAACTTACTTTATGCTTTGGGTTGCCCATCTGTGAAATGGATGTTCCAATGCCATTGCACAGAGGTGGAGTGTAGTTTAATTAATTTCTGTAACGTGCTTTGAGCTAAAAGGAGCTGTATCACACATCTCTGTTTCTAAATATGTTAATATCACTGTTTGTTTGAATAAACTACATTGCACACCAGCAATTACAGTGTTTCCCCAGGTAGAACAACAGCCATTGGTTGTGTGCCAGACTCTGCAAGTACAGGTCATCACAGAAAAATGGTGTGTCTAAATAGGAACCTGCAAATCAGCATTTCCCTTCATAGCTTTGATAGTAAATATAGAAACACTTGTGACCCTATTATCTTCAGATATGACTAAATCCCACAGTTTCCTGCATGTGACATATTGTATCAAGTACTTTGGTTTCTGCAATGGAAGGACTTTTTCCTAAAGCTTTCTAAACAAATAGCCACTAAAGCCTTGAAGTGGTAATGGGTGGAAAATGGAAAAAAATAAAATTTCAAGTGACTAGGACTGTGAAAGGTGTCAGGACTGACAGTCTAAGGAGCTTTTCCTCCCCTCACTCCATTCTGTCCAAATTGCTGCAGCTAAAGTGGTCATCTCCTGCTGCACCAACCTTGTCACCCTCAATTTCTTTTCCAAGCTCTGCACAGCTTTGCTCATCCTGCTTTCCTCACACAGCCCTCCCAAGCTGTATGCTCTGCCCAAACCTCTCTCCTTAATGCTCCCTTTATTTCCTTCTCCTGCTCTCAGCTTTGTGTCTTTTTTCTCCCTGCTCTTGAAATAGTCTCTTCCTTCTTTGTGCCAAGAGCTTTCTGTCTCCTTCTTCAAATCTCTCTCTTTAAAACATACTTTCCCCCTTCCTCTCACTAATCCTGTGATACTGTGATGATGTATGGTATGAAAACTTAGATAGAGCTACGTCTGTCTCCTTTAACCTTTCTGCCTCACCCTTTAAATCTGCTTGTCTGCCTGTGCACTTTTGGCACCATCGTCTGTATTCTATTTGCCTGAACCAGACTGTAAGATTCTTTAGGGACCCATACACGCTATGGAGCTATATACGTGATTTGTAATAATAATAAGGTTCTGTATGTAGCCACAGGACAAGTACACAAGAGCACACTCCTTCAAAGATACTCCTTCCCCCTCCCCCAGGAGTGGGTGGGATGGCCTCTAATGGAGAGAGAGGTTTGGTCTGCATGGCCCATTCAGTGTTTGACTGAAAGAAATTGGTGTGGTGATGATTTTTATGATGTGGACAAAATTTAAATAGGAACTGGCCTGAGAATCACCAATTCATTTCATGAACAACCATCAGATGGCAACTGTAAATCACTATCAACCTGGAGTCAAATTGGCAACCAAGGCCTGGTGAAGAGGACTCCAGCCCATTACTAATTCATTATGCCATACGATTCCCTAGATTGCTATTATATTAATGATCATCCTAGAATGGAAGATGTCAAGATCAGACTATGGCCAGGCATGTCAGACATTTTACTGAATAGATATGCTGACTCTTGTGGGGATTGTAGGATCAAAGATGAAGCAGGTCATCTAAAGAGAAAAATAACATGCCCCACTCAAGCAACTGGAAATACAACAATCATACTAGTTTAGTAGTTATTAAAATGTTGATGTTCAAAATGAAATATGTATGTTTTCTTAGTCCTCTTCTAGAGGATGCATCCAGCACTTAGCACATCTCCTTAGCTGCTAAGGAAGATGACGTCTAAATTCAAACTATAAAATCCCAGTATGCTCTCTTTGGAGATTACATGTTTTTCTACAAACATCCATCTGGGAGTGGAGGGCTTTTCTTCACTTTGTCCTTACTTTCACAAGGATGCACTAATAAAGAATTCCAGCTCATTTCTGGAAGTCTGAAAGGAGACAGCACATCAATTAAATAGTTTTTAGTACCTGACAAATTAGATGTTTAGAAGCAAAAACTCCTGCTGATACTGTTTGGTTTTCAGCACCTTCATTTTCCAGGCAATTGAAATTCTTGGTCCAAATTAGTTAGTCTGTTTCATGCAGTGTCTAACTTTAGAGGAGGTGGGGCTAATGCTATAAAAATAAACCAGTGCCTCCAATTTGCATTGCATTAGGAGTAAAGGGGTGGGGGGAGAGTTGCTCTAATAGGCACTGTGAGACTGTGACGTCCTTTTCCTTTTGACTGTACGTCAAATAGATGAGCTGCACATGCTTGATCTCCACCAGCAGAAAGAGAATTAGATCAAGATGTGAGAGGAATTTGCCTGCAATTGTTATGAGATGATCAGAGAGAGATGCATTGAAATACTGAAATAAAAATAACTTCTGCAAAAGGTTCCTTTGCTTTGGTCATCTCTCTTGGATTACTGAACTGTCTCCCATTGGGCTCTGTCCTGGCTACTTCTGGACACAGGATCCCAGATTCCATGGATCAGTGCTCTGATCTAGGATAACAAACCCCACGTCCCTGAATGTTTCAAAAGTCCAGCTGGTGGTCTCCTTAGCATTTAGCAGGACCATTAAAGTCACAGATTATTATGGTAACTGATTAAACAGTAGAATTAAAATCATAACAACAACATACCGGATCTATTTTGGCTCTTCTGCTCCCCGCCACTTCTGTGAGGAGGGAAACCTGCATTCTTGGAGCCTGACTGGTGAGGAGGAGGAGGAATGCCACCTGCATGACACATTGGCGGTCCCGCAGAAGATCCTGCACAATGCCCTGCAGGGTGCCAGATCTGCAGGTGGGGATTTGAGCAGGCAGCTCTCAGGCCTCGACTGGTTTCTCTCCTCACCTCAAACCCAGGGGGGCAAGGCAGTTCGACTGATTGCAGATATAGCCTGTAATAACTCATGCTATCTCACCAAGGTCGGTTTCACAGCCAGCCACACCAGCATGGCTGCCCCAGGAGTGACACTGCACATGAGTTGCAGGGGGTAGACAGTGGTGCAGAGGTTTGTGGAGCCCCAGCCGCCACCGAGTTTCCCTTAAATACTGTCCTTTGAAAGAAGGAGGAAACATGATACGTTTAAATTTGTGGGGCCCCACTTCTTTAACCCAGGAACATCCCATGTCTTTGCAGGGGGAATGGGGTTTCTATACATGCCTTCCAGTGGAGCAGCTCAAACATTAATTGACTTAGCCGTACCACAGCCCTGCAAGACAAGTAAGTAGATTCTTTTACAGTAGAGCTGTGAGAAATTTTTCCTCCAAAACTTTCCCCCCCCCCCCACCAAAAAATGCAGATTCGGGTCAACAGAAATATTTAGCAAATTAGTGTCGATTTTGGCAAATTGTTTTGGTCAGAGTGAAAACAAAAACTTGGAATTGTCAAAATGAATTGTTTCAACACTATCAAAACAACACATTTTTGATTTTTCAGGCTAGATTCACAAGGGGATTTAGGCCCATTCACAAAATGGGGGGTGGTTGTCTCCCCTTCTCCTCCCACCATACCCACTAACTCCGGGGTTAGAGTACTCACCTCGCACGTGGGAGATGCAGATTTGAATCTTTGTTCTGGAGCAGGGGCTGTGAACCTAGGTCTCTCTCCCTGCTCATCACTGGGCTATTGTTTTTTCTGGCATGGGTCTCAATCTCTCCTGCTGAAGCTGTTCCATTTTGTGGAAAGTATCTGAGCAGGCATTGGGCCAGAGAGCACATGAGAATGCCTTGATAGTGGGGTGGTTATGGCACCCCCCCGGAAGGGGTGACATCTAGATTCAAGTGCCTGCGCCAATGACTATTGAATTACTTATTCAACATGCAACAGGAGAGAGCAGCCACTCCCAGAACACCCCATAGCCTGGTGGTTAGCGGGACTCACCTGACAGGGGAAGACTTGGGTTTAAGTCCATGCTCCAGAACTGGGATCAAACTCAGATCTTCCACATCCCAGGTGAGTGCTCTAAGCACTAGCTATTGGGCATAAAAGGGGCACCATCTCCTCCTTCTCAGTTTTGTGACTCTAGCCCCTAAGTTCCTTGGCTTCCATAGCTTAAATGTCCAAAACGTAAGGTTTCATTTGAGTCAAAATGAAATGTTTCCAAGTGCTTTGATGTGCTAAAAATTCTGAAAAATTTCTGTTTCAGTTCAACCCCAACCAGTTTTTTTTCTTTTTCAGAACTGCCAGCAGACGAAACAGTTATTCACCTGGCTCTATTTCACAGACAGGGAAATTGAGGCAAAAGTGGTGAAGTGACTTGCCCAAGGTTAAATGGTGAGCCAGTCTCAGAAATACATTTAGAACCTGGGTCTCCTGAGTCCCAGTCTTGTGCTCTAATTACTCCAGTGTGTCTACGTTAAAGCTTAACTTTACGCCAGACACAAACACTTGGTTTTAGAGCAATGTTCTGACATGATTTGCGAACATCTACTTTGGCCAGCCAAACTCGCGCTGGAACCCAGTCTGGCTACAACTTGCTTTAACCCATCTTTAAACACAGGTTTTAAATTTGGGTAGCGTGCATGTAATTAGCTAACACTTGTAAATCCTTGGGTGAAAAGTGCTGTGAGAAACGCAGAGCTCCAGGGATGGAGCTGCACCGGTTTACATTCACTGAGGATCTGGCCCACCAGGAGTCTCAGCCTCAATCTGTTCACGCTTACACCAGTTTTACATTGAATTCACTGGTGTCATTCCTGGTTAATACTGGTGGCATTGAGAGCAGAATCAGACTCTCACCAGGGTCAGATCAAAGGTACAAAAGTAATTAGTGAGTGGTCCTTCCTATGAGAAAATAATCAGCCCTGTGTAGCTTTTTCTATCTGGCAATTAGTTCTTCGTAATAAATTGCTTGGTCAAAGTAACTCCAAACAAGCTTGTCTGACAGTGCCCCAGACACACATTCTTAACTGCACGCACTGCATTGTGCAATAAACTCTACAAAAACAAGAGATAACATGCATGCCTACCTAGTTTGTTCTTGCCTGAGCACTAGGCCAATTAAGACCAGCCCAGGTTCCAGGGCAGGAGAAGATCATTGTAAGGCAAATGAGGCTTGGTTCATTGTGTTCCAGGGCTTTTGCAGCAGCTTGGAAACTGGAGCAAAGAACTCAGTGCAGTTGTTTACATTTTCTTAAAGGAATGGGAATTGAAGGCTCTCAGTAACTGGCCAGATTGGGCCATGTGTAATTTACCCAAAGTAACACAGCAAGTCAGTGGCAAAGTCTGGAACTGAATTCATGTTTCCTGACTGCTACTCGCCCCCTCCTGCTCTATGCATTAGACCGTGCTGCCCTTTTAAAGACATAGTAATCAATTTTAGTTCCCTGTAGCAAGGAGGAATGGCAGCTACAGTCATTTTTTTAGACATGCTGGAAAAAAACCCTTCAGACATGACCTACAAAGAACCCTTTGTCTAAAAGATGAACTACAAAGGGGAAACAAAGTTAGGCAAACACAACATTCCCACCCATCTTAACCACAGGCTGGGAAAGCTGCAGCTCAGGTTTCAGCAAATGGTGACATCACAGGCCTCCAGTAAGAGCAGCTAAATCAGGCCAGGATATTCGTTACGTTTCTGATGTGACAATGAAGTGATAAAAAAGAATTGGGGGGTGGAGGCTGGGTAAATTTGTGACTTTATTCCTTCCAGAGGAGCTCAGGAAAAGGCCCATATGGGGTTTTGTCACTTTACACTTTACCTTTCAGTAACCATTTAAAGGTCTCCCAGTACAACTATAAAAAGAAAAGGAGTACTTGTGGCACCTTAGAGACTAACCAATTTATTTGAGCATGAGCTTTCGTGAGCTACAGCTCACTCGATGAAGTGAGCTGTAGCTCACGAAAGCTTATGCTCAAATAAATTGGTTAGTCTCTAAGGTGCCACAAGTACTCCTTTTCTTTTTGCGAATACAGACTAACACGGCTGTTACTCTGAAACCAGTACAACTATGTTTGACTTTTTGTCAAACCTCTGCTACATGACCAATATTTGCTGCTCTCTTGGGAGGTTAAGACAATTTTCACTGGGTTTCTGCTGTCATACCAGGACTCTCAAATGCTCCAAACAAAGTATTTTTACACTCGCCAAAAGCTTGCTTTCCTGTTGTTTCTCTAAGTATTAAAGTGTGAGTATTTTGGTGTTAACCTCTGGGAGTGCATTTTTCAGCCACCACATCATCACCGATTCTTAGTTCTTTGTTAAGCACCCCCAATGTGTACAAGACAAAGAATAAAGACATTCTCTGCCCCCAAAGAGTTTATGGGCACAATCTTGCAAACACTTATCACCAGGCATAGAGCTTGTTCTGAGTGTGTGTAGTCAGACTGTGGAGCTCTTCTTCACTGACGATCCTACTGTCTTCAGTGGAGCTAACTATGCATCAGGCCCCAATCCCCCAAAGCACCTTAACTTTAAGGATAGAAGAAATTCCATTGAACTGATCTCAGCTGACTTCAATGAGTCTACTCATGTGCTTAAGTTCATTGCTGAAGTAGGGCCAATGTGCCACCCAGGGTGAGCTAGGGCTCCACAATCCAGCCCATCCACATCAGTGGAACCAATCTCTGTAATAGTCACTGCTGGTCATATTTGCAGGATCCAGGCCATAGAAAGTTTCGGTCCTCAAATATACTCCAACTCACTGTTTCCAAAAAGGAATGGAAACTGTCCCCTTAAAATACCCCCTGGCCAATGCAAAACTGGCATAATGGCCCTGCTCCTGGCCCCCATTGTAAGGGGTGGAATGAGAGCTTGTGGCCACTACAGCTATCCTCTGCTTTCCAGGGCTCATAGGCAGCCTTGGAAAACGGAGCATAAATTAGAGCAGCCCCAAGGTTGCTCTAACATACGACAGGAGTTGGGCAGGCCCTCTCATAACCCAGAATATGGTGCTATACAAAAGTGGCTTAAAGTCACCTTTGCTGCCCCCTCTCCCATCCCTGTCCTATGCACAGGAACAGAAACAGAGACTTGGGCCTAGGTTTCTCTCAGTATACAGAGAACATAAATTCTTTGATACAAACCTTCATCTCCCCCATTCACCCAACTTGTCCTGTTTTTCAGTGGGGAAGTCTCCTGTAAGGGAAGGGATCCACATTCCTTTCCTTTTCCTTCAGACTGCTGTGTGAGTTTAGTGCTCAGTTAAAGATTCATCTTGGCTCAGGAGAGCTGTTTTATGCCCGAGGGAGCTGCTACTGTGTCTTGTGGAGCAGGCAGGTATTAGCATGCACTCAATCAGCAGGGTGCTTAGGTCACTAGCATCAGGTGGGGAAAAAATTTCAAAAGCACATTCTGGATAGTGAAGAAAAATTCCAACCCACCCACCTCCCTTCCCCCAAAGCTATGAAGACCCAAAAGACTCCGATTTGCTCATGTGATGCTCCTGTTAACCAGGATAGTGGAGCCACAGCTGCAGCTGTAGAAGCCGAATTTCCCCAGGGTCCTTCTCCAGTATGAAAGTGACAGACACTCCTTAACCTGCCACTTGAGATAGTCCCTGCATCTAACTAGTGCAGCCAACACAACTTCAGAGCTAGCTACAGCTCCCAGGACTTCCTACTGCCTCTTGCCGTGTGTTGTTGAAAGAAGAATCCTTTCTTAAGCTGGCCAAGTTGGGGCCTGCTCCTGCTCCTGCTCCCGCTCCCATTAAAGTTAGAAGCAAAACTCCCATTTGTCTTCCATGACGACAGGATCAGGCCTGGCTTTATAAAGGAATTAATAGCGTGGAACTTGGCTACACTGCAGACTTTGGGCCTGATTTTCCCCTGATGGGTGAGCACAAGGTGGGTATAGAATGCTATCTCTGTTACAAAAGAGTGGAGTAATTTGATTTGGTGATGTTTTGCATCAGTTTGCCCATGTGTAAATGACTGCACAAGGCAATAAGGAATCAGGCCCCTAATCCTAACAAGTAAGCCCTTGCCCTCAGTGCCGTCATGTGGCAGAGAGTTCCAATGGTTAATTAAATACATAGATTATGTATACATTATTATACACTAATTTTTTTTAAATTTCTTTTATCTGTGTGGAAGAAATTGACTGACATATGATCAGAAGTAGAGAACTATAGAAAGAAGCCCTGGGTCAGAAGGTGACACTCGTATATACAGTATCACAATATCCATTCT
The DNA here is from genome assembly GCF_965140235.1 of Caretta caretta. NCBI lineage: Eukaryota > Metazoa > Chordata > Testudines > Cheloniidae > Caretta > Caretta caretta. The sequence continues at coordinate 155,512,627 of NC_134208.1, read as the reverse complement.
AAGAGCCTGATCCTGAGACATGTTGAGCACCAGCAACTCCCATAGAACTGGATGTGCTCAGCACCTCCCAGAATCAGGCCCACAATGACTCCAACCCGTATATTCCAACAAAAGGGATATAAAACCTCAGGCTTCAGGACTTAAACCAGTCTTTAACTATTAGGGGACAGATTATCCCACATCTGCCGACTCTGGGGTCCTTGCACCTTCCTCTGAAACATCTGGTGGTGGCCACTCTCAAAGACAGGATACTAGATTAGCTGGACCCGGGGTCTGATCCAAGCTGGTGATACCTATGTTCCTTTCCCATGTTATTCCTCCCTTCTCCAAAGTATTCAATGAAGAGCACAGAGAAAAAGAACAGAGAAAGGAAGAAGGGCTGAGAGAGGGATAAGCACAGCTATTCCTCTTGACAGCAGAGGTTAGACAGCTGAGAGTTAATGTCTATGCTGAGATCTAGTGCAGGCAATCTGACCTTTCTGCAGGTTACCTTCCCCTTCCTTGATGTGAGAGAGTTTGACATTAGCACTCAGGGGAATGTGTCACTGATAACTGAGACGTACCTTCTCTGGGAAGGAATATCGATCAGTTGCATAGGACTCCATGTGCAAAGGAGGCTCGAGAGAAGATTTCAGCACAGCTAACCTAGGGATCAATCAGAAGGGACATTTTAAATGCAGTCATAAAACTACAGAAAATCTTTTTGATGGTGCCTGTGAAAGGTCCCTTATTTTACTGCAGTGAATTTTGAGCTGGTGAAAGCCTTGAAGGCTGAATGAAGTCCTCTGTTTGTTAAACAGTTACTGTTTGACAGAGTAGTGCTCTATCAACAAGACTTAGTCCTGACCTGGAAGGGACATCTCAGTGATTGAGTAGCTAATTCAGTTTCTCTGGCTCATCCATTCTTTGGCTTCTCTTTCAAAAAGGGGATCAGCTAGTGCCAGTGGTGGTGATGGTTTCAGAGATTTGGGCAACTGCAGAAATCTTCCAAGGCAAGAAGACACCATTGTGATCATCTGATCTCTTGTGCAACACAGGCCATAGAACTTCCCCAAAATAATTCCTAGAGCAGAGCTTTTAGAAAAAACATCCCATCTTGATGTAAAAGAGGTCAGTGATAGAGAATCCACCATGACTCTTGCTAACTTGTTCCAGTAGTTAATTACCCTCACTGTCAAAAACGTAGCCTTATTTCCAGTCTGAATTTGTCTAGTTTCAACTTCCAGCCATTGAATCATGTCATACCTTTCTCTGCTAGATTGAAGAGCTCATGATCAAATACTTGTTCCCCATGTAGACACTTACAGATTGTAATCAATTCACCCCAAACTTTCTTTTTGTTAAGCTAAAACTAGAACTGGAAAGTGGATTGAGACCATCAACTCATTTGCCCTAGAGAACCAAACAAGTGACAGATGGTAACAATGTTTAGTCATTACCCACCTGGGTTGGATTTGTGCAAGAGATCTGGAAATGAAAGCTCCATATGAATGTGTGAGTTTCTGTGTTAAGTGAAATGAGAGTGCATCTGGGGAAAAGGAAAGAGGAGTTAACACAGAACAAAAGAATTTCCCTGCAGCCTCATCCTGTGAAACAGTATAATCCCACATACACTGGGCCAAATTCTTCTCTTAGTGCAACCCCACTGACATCAGTGTCCTTATGGGTAAGAAGTCAGTGTGAAGTATTATCACTGGAACAAACAGCCTCACCACATTAGCAGACTTGGCCAGCTATACGATCTCACACTAGGTGACAGGTAAGGAGTCAGGCTGAGCTGGTCCACTGCACTCAGATTTCTCTGGTGGCCCCAACAGAGAAGGCAAGATTTCAATTTTTAAAAAGTTATTATCAAGATTTTAAAGAGCAACAGCCTGAAGTTAGACTACAGAGTGGTCGGGACATTTGAAAATCAGGCCAGTTGTTCAGTAGCCACCCACTTTTGAAAATCTTGGTCTAAATGTCTAGCTCAGCTGTTCTCAAACTTCTGACAACAAAAATGACTACATCTGAGCCTAGACCAAAGCTTGAGTCCGAGCCTGAACCCCACCTTCAGCCCTGGGCAGGGGGGCTGAAGCCTGAGCTCCTCCAGCTTCAGCCCCAGGTGGGGGGCTCTGGGCTTTGGCTTCAGTCCCGGGCCGCAGCAAGTCTAACACCAGCCCTGGAGACCCCATTAAAATGAGGTTGCAATCCACTTTGGGGTCCTGACCCACAGTTTGAGAACCACTGTAAAAAACTAGCTCTTATGTTTGTCAAGAAACGTTTCCAAATGTAATCAAATGCAATGCTGTTTTCCTGAGCCCAGGGACAGCCTGAAACAATTGATCTAGGAAAGGTGTGAACTATCCCAATTCGTCTCAGATGGATGCTCTCTCTGAAGCCTAGTGATTACAGTTTAAATGCAGCTGATCTTTCTAGTGCAAGCATGGAGCGTCTCTGGGCAGAGACTGTTATAATTTAGTCTTTGTTAAATGCCAGCAGCATGATCAGCCCTGTGCAAGACACAGATGACTTAGTCCCTGCACCAAGCAGTTTGCAATGTGAATGGGCAAGTACCACCACTTATTTTCCCCTTTAACCTCTGGTTAAGCCAGAGATGTAGAGGTTACCATGCGGATGCAAAAGGAGAGGGAGTTTAGAAACAAAGATCATACACAATAAAGGTTTTGTTATTGTTGTTTTTAAACACAAAGGTTTGGGTGACAAACAAAGAAACTTAAGACAACAATTTAAATGGAACACGGGTGATATTGTGCAAACTGATCTGGGGCACATGCTGACTGAGAAAATGTTGGCCCATAGAAAGTTGCAAGTCAGGGGCTTACTCAAAGCTTTCTTGTAACTTTTAGAGTTATTGGCCTTCGTTCATGAGATAAAGGAAAGAAACTACAATAATTTTGTTTAGTTTAGTAAAGCACACACCTGAAAGCCATGATCAGTTAGCTAATACAGCAATACTTTAGCAGGGGTTAGCTAGATATACATTAATATCCAAGGTTATTTCCTGGTATTTTAATATATGTGGTAAAAATACCGTTGGGCCTTTGGCATTGTGTAGACATAAGGGGCGCATTTGCAGTCTCATTTACACCACTGTAACTCTAAGGGCGTTATACTCTGGATTTACACGGCTGTCCCTGAGAGCAGAATTTGACCCATAAACTTTGAAAGCCAGTGAGAATTGTGCCCCTAGGGCACTTAGGAGCTTTTGAAAATCCACTCCTATATTCCTGAGTAGTCTATGTCAGTATTTCATCAAAGCAGGTGTCCATGTGTATATTTGGTGTAACAGGGATGTGCAGCCAAGTTACCAGGCAGTGTGATCGGGGGAATGAGCACAGTCCTCGAGAGTCAGTCCAAAGTCCTAACCCTAGCTTTTCCACCTACTCCCAGTGTGATCTTGGGCTAGTCACTTCAAATTTCTGTCTCAGTTTCCCCATCTGCAGAGGAAGATGATAACATTTGTCCACCTAGCAGAGGGCGTATTGTATGAATTAATAGTGAATGTCTGTACATTCTTTGACATGTAAAGTGCTGTATAAATGCTTGGGATTATTGTTGCATATAGGACCTGACTCTGATCTTCCTGTGATTTTATACCAGTGTAACTCAATTGACTTCAATGGCAATATTCTTGATTTACACTGTGTCCATGAGATCACAGTCAGGCCAACAGTGTATGAAAGACTCCTATGTAATTGTCTGATATTTCTTGCAAGTGATCCAGTCCAGGAGGCCCTCGGAGGGCAAAAGACAAACTTCAGTTACCTACAGGATAAAGCAGTTAGTATTCAAGAGGTGCTCGGCTAATGCCTGTATGGGGCTGTGTCAGTCCTAGAGAGATAGATCAATTCAGACTTGTGACAACACAGACACTCACCATCTTCCCCCAAAGGGTGAGAGAAGAACAAACTCCATCATACCTCTGCCCTCATTCATCCACAGCCAAAATGTGAGAGAAGGGGGAGGGAGGGGAGAGGGCTTACTTTTAATGGCTCTTTAGAAATGTGAAGGTCTCTCTCCCACAATCAGCCTCCGTGTGGCTGGGAAAGGGGTTATCTTTTTTTTCAAATTAAATTTTCTGGGGAGATGGTGCAGTGTTTAATATGTGATGCATTTCCGTAGAAATCAAGGGCACAGAATATGTGTGTGTGTGTGTGTTGGGGAAGGCGTAGGGAAATGGTATTTTCTGATTGAATGTGCACCATGTTTCAGTCCACTATGGGAGAGTTTACAGTGGTGCTAAGTGGCTACATCAGCAGCGCAGTGGGGAGGACCCACAGAGAGACAGGCAATCCCAGAAGTGGGTGGCACTGGTTTCCAACCCACATGGGCTGTGCTGACTTTGGGCATGCTTGCAGCAGACTTCACCAGCAGTGCTCCCCTAGAATGAAAGCTGCTCGTTGCAGGAGGACACCGGCTGGCTTGCCCAGCCTTGGGACGAGTCTGCTTCAGGCAGAGCGGGCCAGCCTGGTGCAGGGAGATGTAATGTTGACCTCCCTGTGCCAGCAAGAGTGAATCTTGTCTTTTTGGCCACCACTGCATTCATTTAAGTGCACCATGTAGGTCTTCAGGCCTGGAAGCTTTTGTATTGAAACATGCGCCGGTCTAAACCAGGCTGATCCCAGCTGACCTTTCTTTCTGGCACTAGCATAGCTGCACATAGTGGAATTGTACAGGCTACGGAATCCTGTTCTCTTTTGTGGGTAGTCATCTGCTCCATCATGCTGCACTGGCAGATGTCAAAGCCGTCTATTGTCAGCGTGTTAATAACCTTTCATAGTGTTTAATTACTTGGAAAGGTAATCAGTCCGTTGGTAATTACTTAAAATGCATGCCCACTTTACTTGCTCTTGGCAAAGACTACTGTTCTCCCTCTCTCTCGCTTGTTCTTCCAATAACTATGTTATGACTGATCCTGCTTTGAAAAGGCTAAACTCATTTGTAAAACAAAAGAGAAGGTTGCTCAGTGACTTCCTGGTTTCTTCACCCCACTGACTTCAGCTCTGGGCAAAGGCAGCATGGGAGAAAATCTCACCCTGCTGACACTACTGCGATTTCAAGGATCAAGGGGAGACTTAGGCAAAACATTTTAAAGTGGAGTCTTACTTTGGGTGCCCAACTTGAGACACCTTTTGTCTGATTTTCAAAAGTGCTGAGTGTACATAGATCCAGGGGTGGCAGGTTTGTATAATTTTTGGTGGTGCCCAGAATGGGTCCAAGTACCACCCCTCCCCCACACCTGCCTAAGGCTCTGGGACGGAGTTTGGGTGCTGGGTGCAGGCTCTGGGGTGGGGCAGGGGGTGGGGTGGAGGAGGGGGTACGGGAGGGGGTCTGGTGTGCTGGGTGCAGGAGGAGGTATGGGTGCTGGGTGTGGGCTCTGGGCTGGGACAGAGGGTTGGGGTGCAGGAGCGGGTGCGGGGGGTGGGGCTGGGCCGGGGATGAAGAGTTTGGTGTGCAGAAGGCAGGCTGTCCTGGGGCTGGGGCGGGGGGCCAGAAAGGAGGACTTCTCCCGCCCTCTCCCCGCCGACAGCAGCGAGCTCCAGGGGAGAGGTGGGGGGCCCCTCCCCAGCACGACATTCACCCAAGCTCCCCCAGGCTGCTGCTCAGGAGGACCGGCCAGGATAAGCTCCCCTCCACCCGAGTCGACTTGAAGTCACCTGCTGGGGGGAGGGAGGGGGGGCATGTGCCTCTTCCCCTCCTCCCTGTGCAAACACAGCAGTCGCCTCAGCCTGCCAGCGCAGAGCTCTAGGGGGAAGCCACCTGCTGCCCAGGGCAGGCAGGGACACTCTGGGGAGGGGGCGTGCAGGGGCAGCAGACGGGGCTGGGGGAGGCACGCGGGGGTGGCAGGCGGGGCCAGGGGAGAGACCCGGCCCTGAACATTGGTGGAACCAGGCCCCCGGGCCCTGAATTTGCTGGAGCCTGGGCACCACGGCCCCATACAACTCACCGCCCCTGCATAGATCCCACTGACTTTGGATGGAGCTATGGGTGTTCAGCACTACTGCAAACAACAGACTCAAGATGGGCATCCAAAAGCTTGCGACATTCAAAATCAACTGCTTTTTAACATGTTGACCTAAATGTTAGTCCAGTGACAAAAAGGAAACACCCTCAAGTTACTAGATAAGAACGAGACCCTGTTGGGATGTGCATTGGAAATCAACTCTGAAGATGAAAGGCCCAGAATACAGTTGTTATTGAGTTAAAGGCATAGGTATTGGAACTAGGGGTGCTCCTGCACCCCCTGGCTTGAAGTGGTTTCCATTATATACATGGTTTACAGTTTGTCTCAATGGCTCTCCGTACCTCCACTATACAAATTGTTCCCCACCCCTGGTTAAAAGGGGTTCTGATTGGCTCCTATAAATCTTTCTGATCCAATAGGCTACTGCGGTCAGAATTCATCCCTATCTCTATGCCTACAGGAAACATTTGATTTCCTCCTCATCCTGTCTTTCTGCACCGAACCCCTCTTCCCAATTCCTCACCTATCCCCCAGCCCCACACTACTTGTCCCTTGGGGAAAGTTTGCTCCCATACCACTAAGACAACTTACTCATTCACTTGTTTTTATTTTCAGGAATTATAGTAAGTAGGATGAAGTGAGCTGTAGCTCACGAAAGCTTATGCTCAAATAAATTGGTTAGTCTCTAAGGTGCCACAAGTACTCCTTTTCTTTTTGCGAATACCGACTAACACGGCTGTTACTCTGAAACCAGTAAGTAGGGAGGAGTCAGTAGCTAAGGTAGATGTGTTTGTGGTCATACAATACCAAATACATTCCTGGTATAAGCAGTTGCAGCTTCCATAAAAATCAATGGGAATTGAAGCCACTGACACTAAAGATGAATTTGGCCCATGTATAGGGAGTTCTGAGGGCAGCCAATCAGATCAAATGGATTTGCAGTAGCCAATCAAATAATTTTACAGTCATTATGCAACTCCCTCTGCTTTGACTGGCTACTTGTAACCTCAGCCAATAAGAGTGCAGGAGTTTGTATACTGTAAGGTTGTTAAGAAACAAACATATATTTGTGTGTCCCTGAGCTCTGATTGGCAGAAAGAACTCAATTTCAGTATAACTACCATCAATCCACATAGGAAGTTCCAATAGGATACATGACTCAGTCCCTAACATTGTCAACATTGCAGAGATGGCCAGGAAACAATGTCTTCCCCATTGTAATTCTTACTGGTGCTTCATGTCACCATCGCCAGGGCAAGGAGGCTACATGCAAGATCCAGTCCAGGCACCAGGCACATTGGCCAGTAGGACTTTATAATTCAGCAGATTTCTTTTAAACCCCTCTAGACCTTGTGAGGAATATTACATTTTTATTTCAAGATAGGAGTGGAGTATTCTAATTTAGGACTGCTTTTCCATAACTCTGAGGAACGCTAGCTAAATTCCACAGGGGAAAGAGGAAGCCATTCGGAAAGGTGTGGGAGAAGAGAGGAGGTGGAACGGCAGATGAAGAATGCAGTATTTTTACTCAAGGGCTACATCTATAAGTGAATTTTTCATCACGTCTAGCGCCCACTGCAGCTCTGAGCAAGGTTATAAGACAAGATAGTAAAAATGCCTGCACCTCATATACCCGAGTGCTTTTACTCCATTGCTCCCACCAATGGAGCGGTAAAGGCAGTGCTGGTAGGAAAACTGCTAACGTAGACAAGACCTAGAAGTTGGGGGGAAAACATCTGTATTTTGTTTTTAGTCCTTCAAAATGGGGATAATCTTACTTGCCTGCAGCATCTGGGCTTCAGTCAGTTGATGGTCTTCTGCTCAATGAGGTTTAAGGTCCCTAAGATTCTCTCTGTTGCTGGCTTTCAATCCGGAGGATATTGCTGTTCTTGTTAGATTTGTTTCAGTGGATGCAGAATATTGTTTTCGTGGCTGATGCACTGTCAGAGGGAAATGGGGTTGAGAATAGGAAGTGGCTTGTTCTCATTTTTATAGTTAGCTCTCTTTGCAACCTTTGTATTCTCTTCTGGTTTCTCAACTAGAGAGGGTTCTTTGATCATCTGTTAGGCGTTTTTTAGAGTAAGGGCCTAGGTTGCTAGTTGCAAAACATGCTACCAGGTCAGTAGATCATATCTTCTGATGTCAGAGCCATTATGGTTTTCTTTTAAATTATGTCTCTCTATGTCATTATAACCATTCATAAATAAAAATTCTCCTGTTCACTGGGCACTGCTCAAAACTTACCCATAGTACAAGTCTCTCTTGCTCATTCTGAACCCATAACTCCCATTGTGGTTAGAGAGGGATGTGCCATCTGTGAAACAAATGCAGACTATGTAATAGCAATCAGCACTTCAGACAAAAGATCCCCAACAGGAGGAGTAGTGGAATCAAGTAACCCAAGCCTTAAAGGCAGAAGGGGTGGCTTATTGGTCTGAGCAACAGGCATGAAACTGAAAACAAATGTCTAATTTTGCATCTGCACTTAGAATCATAAAAATGTAGGGCTGGAAGGGACTTCGAGAAGTCATCAAGTCCAGCCCACAAATCTAGACTATCCCTGACAGGTATTTGTCCAACCTGTTTTTAAAAACCTCCAGTGATGGGGATTCCACAACCTTGCTTGGAAGCCTAGTCCAGAATTTAACTGCCCTTATAGTTATAAAGCTTTTCCTAATATCTAACCTAAATCTCTTTTACTGCAGATTAAGCCTCTTACTTCTTGTCCTACTTTCAGTGCACATGGAGAACAATTGATTACCATCCTCTTTATAACAGACCTAAGCATATCTGAAGTCCGTTATCAGCCCCACCCTCTGTCTTTTCTTGTCATCACAAAACATGCCTGTTTTTTTTAACCTTTCCTCATAGGTCAGGTTTTTTAAACCTTTTATCATTTTTGTTGCTCTCCTCTGGACTCTCTCCAGATTGTCCACATCCTTCCTACAATGTGGAGCCCAGAACTGGACTCACTCCAACTGAGACCTCACCAGTGCCAAGTGGAGCAGGGCAATTTCTTTCCATGTTTTACATACAACATTCCTGTTAATACACCCCTGAATGATATTAGCCTTTTTCTCAGCTATATCACATTGTTGATTTATATTCAATTTGTGGTCCACTATAATCCCCAGATCCCTTTCTGCAGTACTACTGCCTAGCCCAGGGGTGGGCAACCTTTTAGAAATGGTGTTCCGAGTCTTCATTTATTCACTTTAATTTAAGGTTTCGCATGCCAATAATACATTTTAACGTTTTTTAGAAGGTCTCTCTCTAAGTCTATATATTATATAACTAAACTATTGTTATATGTAAACAAGGTTTTCAAAATGTTTAAGAAGCTTCATTTAAAATTAAATTAAAATCCTGATCTTACGCCGCCAGCGCTCTCAGCCCATTGCCGGCCTAGGGGTCCGTTCACCTAGGCCGGCAGCAGGCTGAGCGGGGCCTGCGGCCGGGACCCGGCTGACAAGGGGCAGGCAGTCAGAACCCCAGACCAGCAGTGGGCTGAGCGGGGCCGGCGGCTGGGACCCCAGACTGGCAGTGGGCTGAGCGGCTCAGCCTGCTGCCACTCAGCCCGCTGCCGGTCTGGGGTTCCGTCCGCCGGCTCCTGCCAGCCAGGATCCCGGCTGCCGGCCCCGCTCAGCCCACCGCCAGTCTGGGATCCCAGCCCAGCCCACATAGAGTGGGTACGTACCTACCTTCTCCCTGGTTCTAGCCTATTCCCTTCCTCTCTCTCTCTGCACTGAGCTGAGGGTAGGAGTGCACTGAGCACAGGGCTGGGGGTGAAGGAGCGGGCTGGGGGTTGGGGTGCAGGGTCTGGCCAGGAGCTAGAATGAGGGAGGGGGTTCAGGGGTGGGACAGGAGGTTTGGGTGTGGAGCGCTTACCTGGGCAGCTCCCATTTGGTGTGAGGGGTGCAGGTGGGAATGTGGGGGGGTGTAGGAGCTCCCGTTTGGTGCTCAGGGTGGGAGTGGGGATGTGGGGGGTGCAAGAGTCAGAGCATATGGTGTTGGGGGGCTGGGTATGTGTGTGGGGTGCAGGAGTCAGGGCAGGGGGCTGGATATGTGTGGGGGGTGCCGGAGCCAGGGCTGGGGTTGTGAGGGGGTGCAGGGGTCAGGGCATGGGGCTGGGGTGTGGGGGGGTGCAGGAGTAAGGGCAGAGGGCTGGGTGTGTGTGAGGAGGGTTCAGGGATCAGGGCAGAGGGCTGGGGTGTATGTGGGGGGTTGCAGGGGTCAGGGCAGAGGGCTGGCGGTGTGTGGGGGGTGCAGGGGTCAGGGCAGAGGGCTGGGGGTGTGGGCTGGGGTCGTGGGGGTGCTCCCAGCCCCCTGCCCTGAGCAGCTCACGGCAGGGGGCTGGAGGAGATATGCCCTGATTCCACCCCCTTCCCCAAGGTCCCCGAAACAGATAGAGGCACTGCGGCTCCGCTTTTCCCTCGGGGTCGTCAGCTGATTGGCCGCAGGGAGGGAGAGAAGGAGGGGCACGAACCCAGCACTCTGGGGAAAGAGGTGGCAGGAGGGAGAAGCTTGCCTGCCCTGCAAGGAGAGAGTGGTGGGCAGGGGGCCAGAAAAGAGGGGCCGGGCCGGGCCGGGCAGGATTTTTAGTGGCACACTGCTGTCTGCCCGGGTCTGGCAGACAGCAGCGTGCCATTAAAAGCTGGCTCACGTGCCGTGTTTGGCACGCTTGCCATAGGTTGCCAACCCCTGGCCTAGCCAGACTGTTACTCTCCATTTTGTATTTGTGAGTTTGATGTTTCCTTAGTAAGTGTAGTACTTTGCACTTGTCTTTATTGAATTTCATCCTGTTGAATTCAGACCAATTCTCTAATTTGTCAAGGTTGTTCTGAATTCTAATCCTGTCCTCCAAAGTGCTTGTAATCCTTCCCATCTCAGTGTCAGCTGCAAAGTTTATAAGCATACTCTCCACATTATTATCTGGTTCATTAATGAAAATACTGAATCATACCAGTCCCAGGACTGACTCCTGCAGGACCCAATAGATACACCCTTCCAGTTTGAAAGCGAACCGTTGTTAACTACTCTTTGATTACGTTCTTTCAACCAATTGTACACCTGCTGTATAGTAATTCAATCTAGACCACATTTCCCTAGTTTTCTTATGAGAATATAATGTTCGACTGTGTCAAAAGACTTACTAAAATCAAGATATATCATATCTACTGCTTCCCCCATCCATGAAGCCAGTAACTTTGTCAAAAGAGGAAATTAGATTGGTTTGGCATGATTTGTGCTTGACAAATCCATGCTGGCTATTCCTTATAATCTATTATCCTCCAGGTGCTTATAAATTGATTGTTGAATACTTTGTTCCCATATTTTTCCAGATATCAAAGTTAGGCTGACTGGTCTATAATTCCTCAGGTCCTCTCTTTTTCCTTTTTTAAAGATAGGTACTTTGTTTGGTGTTTGCTCTTCTCCAGTCTTTTAGGACTTCTCCTGTCCTCCAGGAGTTCTCAAAGACAATTGCTAACAGTCCCAGTATTGCTTCAGCTAGTTCTTCGCGTATCCTCTGATGAATATTATCAGGTCCTGCCAACTTGAATACACCTAACTTATCTCAATATTCTTTAACCTATTCTTTCCCTATTTTAGCTTGTATTTGTTCCCCATCGTTGTTAATACTACTTGTGTTGAGTATCTGGTCACCATTAACCTTTTTAGTGAAGAATGAAGGAAAATAGGTATTAAACACCTCAGCTTTCTTTATGTGTCTGCACTAAAATAGAGAGCCAGCTCTAAAATGCACATGCAATTAATTAGTGGGTGTAAGTCAGAGCATTCAAACATTTAACTACCTAACTAGTCCCACAAAGCAGGCAGTTTGAGGTCTTAAGGCCATGTTTACACTACAAACTTGGACCAACACAAGTTATGTTGGCATAAAACCACCAGTTAGGATATTGCTTGTGTGCATGCATACTCGACTCCTTGTGTTGGCACTGCATGTACTCACCAGAAATGCTTGTGTTGATGCACGGTGCAGTGCACCATGGGTAGGTATCTCAGTGTGCAACTCACCACCATCCAGCCCACTGTCTTTTGAGAAGATTTGGCTATGCATTGTGGGCCAGGCACAAGTTGCGCAGATGACTAGGAGCAAAGAGTCAAGTTTCTAGCATGCAATTTTCTCCATCCCATAATGTTATCCATATCCCATAATTTTCATGCCTTTTTAAAAAATCCCATGAACGCATGGGGTCCTCCTCCCTGTCTGCCATCTCTGACAGAAGCATGGAAACTGCACAGCTCTGCACTACTGCAGTGAGCGTTGCAAGCACAGGATGCATGATCCTCCGGTATTTGCAGTGCCTCAAGAAGAACTGCATCAGTGGGGAACATGATGATTTTATGGAGGACATATTGCTATGGGACATAGCAGAAACCAATTCATGGTTGTTGGTGGTGTTCATGGAGCAGCTGCAGATAGTGAGCACCGCTTCTGGACCCGAGAAACAAGCACTGATTTATGGGCTTGCACTGTAATGTAGGTTTGGGATGATACGCAGCAGCTGCAGAACTGTCAGATGCAAAGGCCACATTCCTGGATCTGTGTGTTGAGCTCACCCCAGCTGTCCGCCGCACGGACACCAGAGTGAGAGTTGCACTGGGGTTGGAGAAATGAGGGGTGATTGCACTGTGGAATCTTGCAACACCAAATTGCTACCGGTCTGTGGGAAATCATTTTGGAGTTGGAAAATCCATTGTGGGAGCCACTGTCATGCAAATGTGCAGGGCCATTAATCGTCTCCTGCTGCGCAGGACTGTGAGTGTTGGCAATATGCAGGCCATAGTGACTTACAGCAGTGGGGTTCCCGAATTGCAGTGGAGCAATAGACAGGCATGTGTTTCCCTCTTTTGGCACCTTGCCCTAGAGTGTATCCACAGAAAGGGCTACTTTTCTATGGTTATGCAAGCATCAGTTGATCATCAGGGATGCTTCCGTGACATCTGTGCTGGATGGTCAGGGAAGGGGCATGATGCTCATATCTTTAAGAACATGGGACTGTTCGGAAAGCTGCAAGCAGGGACTTTCTTTCCTGACTGGAGGATTACCATAGGTGATGCCGAAATGCCCTTAGTGATCCTGGGGGGCACCCAGACTGCCCCTTTTCCCCCTGGATCCTGAAGCCACACACCAGCCACGTTGGCAGCACCAAAAGGAAAGATTCAAGTGCTGACTCAGCAGGTGCAGAATGACGACAGAATGTGCTTTCGGCAGACTGGAGGGATTGCTGGCATTATTTACTCACGAGATTCTATCTCTGTGAGAAAAATATCCCACTGGTTATAGCTGCCTGTTGTGTCCTGCAGATCTGTGAGGCAAATGAGGAAAAGTTGCTGCCGGGGTGGAGGGAGAGCAGCTGTCGGCTGAGTTTGAGCAGCCAGACACAAGGGCTATTAGCAGAGCTTGGCGCGGAGCTATATGGCTGCGGGAGTCCTTGGAAGAGCACTTTAACAGTGAGCCACAGTAAAGTGTGATGGCAGGCCGTGCTCTATCAGGCCCTGCAGTTTTGGGGGCCTGTTAGGAACTGATTGGTGCTTGGTGTTCGTCTATGAATATACCAGTGTCCATGCGTCTAGTAATTGTGTGGTGCTTTCTGAACATTTATAATTTATACATTGTGTTTGTCACTGATCCTGAGTCCTGGCCCACTGTATAATAACAAGTAAAGTGGGGGCTTTCAGTACTGCTAGGCATTCTGCAGCATATGTTGTGAACTAATAAAGACAAATGACTTTCCAAAGAATAGAGTAAGAAAACCAGTGCAAAAAAAAATCTGGGCAAATTAAATGCAAATACATTAAAAATGTAATAAATTATCGAAACAGAACTTAACAAGGGGAAAGAATATTCGTTTCCATCTTGGCTACATATACAACATCCATGGCTCTCACAGGTCAGTGTATGTGAAGCCGTGGTTGTCCTTCCTTCCCCCAGGAGTGGTAGGGATGTGGCTCCTGATGACGCGTGGAATGTTAAAAGGGGGGTGTAGGGAGGAGGTGCAATGGAGTTATCCAGGGACTGCAAAGGGAGGTAAGCCCATGATTGTTGAACCTGTAGGTCCACAAGAGTCTGCAACATCTGTGTGTACTGCTGTAGAAGCCTCATTATGTCCTAGGGTAGGGGTTCTCAAACTGGGGGTTGGGACCCCTCAAGGGGTCATGAGGTTATTATGGGGAGGGTCGCGAGCTGTCAGCCTCCACCCCAAACCCCGCTTTGCCTCCAGCATTTATAATGGTGTTAAATATATAAAAGAGTGTTTTTAATTTATAAGGAGGACCGCACTCAGAGGCTTGCTATGTGAAAGGGGTCACCAATACAAAAGTTTGAGAACCACTGTCCTAGGGCATCTCACTTTCCTTTTCTTGCTGGGACTCCTGGACCTTGTGTAACCCACACACCTCCTAGGTGTGGTGTTCTGTCCCCTCCAGTGGCACTGAGACCACTTAGCCCTGGTCTACACTACAAGTTTAGGTCGGATTTAGCAGCGCTAGATCAGTTTAGCCCTGCACCCGTCCACACTACAAAGCCATTTTTTCTGACTTTAAGGGCTCTTAAAACTGGTTTCTGTACTCCTCCCTGACGAGTGGATTAGTGCTGAAATCGATCTTGCTGGGTCCAATTTGGGGTAGTGTGGACGCAATTCGACGATATTGGCCTCCAGAAGCTATCCCAGAGTGCTCCATTGTGACCGCTCTGGACAGCACTCTCAACTCAGATGTACTGGCCAGGTAGACAGGAAAAGCCTCGTGAACTTTCAAATTTCATTTCCTGTTTGGCCAGCGTGGTGAGCTCTTCAGCACAGGTGACCATGCAGAGCTCATCAGCAGAGGAGACCATGCAGTCCCAGAATCGCAAAAGAGCTCCACCATGGACCGAACAGGAGGTACTGGATCTGATCACTGTATGGGGAGATGAATCCGTGCTAGCAGAACTCTGTTTGAAAAGATGAAATGCCAAAATATTTGAAAAAATCTCCAAGGGCATGAAGGACAGAGGCTATAACAGGGACCCACAGCAGTGCTGCGTGAAACTTAAGGAGCTCAGGCAAGCCGACCAAAGAACCAGAGAGGCAAATGGCCGCTCCAAGTCAGAGTCCCAGACATGCCGCTTCTATGATGAGCTGCATGCCATTCTTGGGGGTGCCCCTACAACTACCCCAGCCCTGTGCGTGGACTCTGTCAATGGACTCTCATGCAACAGGAATGCGGATTTTGGGGACGAGGAAGATGATGATGATGAGGAGGTTGAAGCACAGCAAGCAAGCGGTGAAACTGTTTTCCCCGACAGCCAGGAACTGTTTTTCACTCTGGATCTAGTAACGTCCCAACCCACCGAAGACGGGCTCCCAGACCTAGATGGCGGAGAAGGGACCTCTGGTGAGTGTACCTTTGTAAATATAATACACGATTTAAAAGCAAGTGTGTTTAATGATTAATTTGCCCTGAAGACTTGGGATGCATTCGCAGCCAGTACAGCTACTGGAAAAGTCTGTTAACGTGTCTGGGGATGGAGCAGAAATCCTCCAGGGACATCTCAATGAAGCTCTCCTGGATGTACTCCCAAAGCCTTTGCAAAAGGTTTCTGGGGAGGGCAGCCTTATTCCATCCTCCATAGTAGGACACTTTACACCATGCCAGGCCAGCAGTAGTCTGGAATCATTGCATAACAAAGCATGACAGCGTATGGTCCCGGTTTTTGCTGGCATTCAAGCAACATCCGTTCTTTATCTCCCTGGGTGTGTGTGTGTGTGTTGGGGGCGTGGTTAGTTGGGTTTGTGCTGCATGTTAACCCGAAAACCTCAGCCCCTCCTTTTAAATGGCCAACCCATTTTAAAGGGTCAACCCAATGGGTGCTTGGTATGTGAAATGGGGGAGCTGCTGTTTGAAACCATTCCCACATGTTAAGAAGGTTAAAGAAGCCAAAAGACTGTGGCTTACCATGTCTGCCTGCAAGCCAAATTCTATTGCCCGCCAGCCCTGCGTGTATGATCTCTCACACCATACCGGCAGGCCCTCGATATGAGGCAAAATGTGACCTTCTAAAGAAAGCACACGTGCTATGTAATGTTAACTGCTTGGTTCACCCATTGTTCTCTAAAATGTCTCTTTTTAAAGACTAATCTCCCTTTTTTCCCTCCCACAGCTGCAAATGTTTCATCGCTCCACATATCATCTCTGTCCCAGAGGCTATCAAAGATTAGAAGCCGAAAAAAATACACTTGCGATGAAATGTTCTCTGAACTCATGCAGTCCTCCCACGCTGAAAGAGCCCAGCACAATGCATGGAGTGAGACAACGTCAGAGTCCAGGAAAGCACAAAATGAACGTGAGGACAGGAGGGACGAGTGAGAGGAGAGGAGGCAGGATGCAATGCTGAGGCTACTGGAGGATCAAACTGATATGCTCCGGCGTATGGTTGAGGTGCAGGAAAGGCAGCAGGAGCACAGACCGCTGCTGCAGCCCCTGTGTAACCATCCACCCTCCTCCCCAAGTTCCATAGCCTCCTCACCCAGACACCCAAGAATGCAGTGCGGGGGCCTCTGGGCACCCAACCACTCCACCCCAGAGGACTGCCCAAGCAACAGAAAGCTGGCATTCAATAAGTTTTAGAGTGCAGTGTGGCCTTGTCCTTCCCTCCTCCCCCCCTCCAGCACCCCACCCGGTGCTTCCCTCTTCCCCCACCCCTCCCAGGCTACCTTGGCAGTTCTCCCCCCATTTGTGTGATGAATTAATAAAGAATGCATGAATTTGAAACAACAATGACTTTATTGCCTCTGCAAGCGGTGATCAAAGGTTTGAGGGGAGGGCGGTTGGCTTACAGGGAAGTAGAGTGAACCAAGGAGGTGGGTTTTCATCAAGGAGAAACAAACAGAACTTTCACACCGTAGCCTGGCCAGTCATAAAACTGGTTTTCAAAGCTTCTCTGATGCGCACCGCACCCTGCTGTGCTCTTCTAACCGCCCTGGTGTCTGGCTGCACGTAATCAGTGGCCAGGTGATTTGCCTCAACCTCCCACCCCACCGTAAATGTCTCCCCCTTACTCTCACAGATATTGTGGAGCACGCAGCAAGCAGCAATAACAATGGGAATATTGGTTTTGCGGAGGTCTAACTGGTCAGTAAACTGCACCAGCGAGCTTTTAAACTTCCAAATGCACACTCTACCACCATTCTGCACTTGCTCAGCCTGTAGTTGAACAGCTCCTGACTACTGTCCAGGCTGCCTGTGTACGGCTTCATGAGCCATGGCATTAAGGGGTAGGCTGGGTCCCCAAGGATAACTATTGGCATTTCATCATCCCCAACGATTATTTTCTGGTCTGGAAAGTAAGTCCCTTCCTGTAGCTGTTCAAACAGACCAGAGTTCCTGAAGATGTGAGCGTCATGTTCCTTTCCTGCCCATCCCACTTTGATGTTGGTGAAACGTCCCTTGTGATCCATCAGTTCTTGCAGCACCATTGAAAAGCACCCCTTTTGATTTATGTACTGGCTGCCAAGGTGGTCTGGTCCCAAGATAGGGATCTGCATTCCGTCTATCGCCCCACCACAGTTAGGGAACCCCACTGCAGCAAAGTCATCCACTATGACCTGCACATTTCCAGAGTCACTACTCTTGATAGCAGCAGCTCAGTGATTGCGTTGGCTACTTGGATCGCAGCAGCCCCACAGTAGATTTGCCCACTCCAAATTGATTCCCGACTGACCGGTAGCTGTCTGGCGTTGCAAGCTTCCACAGGGCTATGGCCACTCACTTGTGAACTGTGAGGCTGCTCTCATCTTGGTATTCTGGCACTTCAGGGAAGGGGAAAGCAAGTCACAAAGTTCCATGAAAGTGCCCTTATGCATGCGAAAGTTTCGCAGCCATTGGGAATCGTCCCAGACCTGCAACACTATGTGGTCCCACCAGTCTGTGCTTGTTTCCCGGGCCCAGAATCAGCGTTCCATGGCATGAGCCTGCCCCATTGACACCAGAATGGCCAAACTGCTGGGGCCCGTACTTTGAGATAAGTCTGTGTCCATGTCCTCATCACTCTCCTCACCGCGCTGCCGTCGCCTACTCGCCTGCTTTTGCAGCTTCTGCATATACTGCTGGATAATGCGCGTGGTGTTTAGAGCAGTCACAACTGCCGCGGTGATCTGAGCGGGCTCCATGCTTGCCGTGGTACGGCGTGAGCAGGAGAGCAGAGTGGCAGCGGAAGCAGCGGGTGGATGACGATGCTGACAGCAATATGGCACCCTCATGGAAAAAGGCACAAAATGATTGTTGGCCGTTGCTTTCACGGAGGGAGGAGCAAGGGGTAGGCTGGCAGCAGATGGTGCCGTACAACTGCTAGCGGTCGTCATCTCCTGGGTGCTCATGGTGTTGCTGGCTGGGAGAGCAGCCTGAGGCAGAATGGCCGCCTCAAGGATTGAACTCACAACCCTGGGTTTAGCAGGCCAATGCTCAAACCACTGAGCTATCCCTCTGCTAATATTCCAGGCAGGACTGAATCTCCATTAGGCAAAACTTAAAGCAGAGAATGACCTGAGTCACTCCCATTTATGTCCAGGCGCCCCTGACAGACCTCACCGAGGCCAGCCAAGACCACCCAGGAGATGACGAGCATGGCTACCAGTCATATTGCACCGTCTGCTGCCACAAGGCAATCAGCTGCTGCTGTGTAGCAATGCAGTCCCGCTTCTGCCAGCACTCAGGAGACGTACGGTGATGGTGAGCAGGCTCCAAGCTTGCCATGGTATGACATCTGCACAGGTAACTCAGGAAATAAGGCGCGAAAAGACTGTCTGCTGTTGCTTTCATGGAGGGATGGGGGGCCTGACGACATGTACCCAGAGCCACCCACAACAATGTTTTTTGCCCCATCAGGCATTGGGATCTCAACCCAGAATTCCAATGGGCAGCGGAGACTGCGGGAACTGTGGGATAGCTACCCACAGTGCAATGCTCCAGAAATCGATGCTAGCCTCGGTACTGTGGACACACTCCGCCGACCTAATGGTCTTAAGTGGGGATACACACAATCAACTGTATAAAATTGCTTTCTAAAAAATCGACTTCTATAAATTCGACCTAATTTCATAGTGTAGACATACCCTTAGACATTAATGAGTCTGCTACAGCCTTAGCTAAGGGCCATGTGGCTCTTAGGTTATGCAGTAGAGGCTCATGCATTAAGCTTTAGAGGTCCCAGGCTCGATTCGTCCTGCTGACGATCGGGGTCTGTCGGTATTACACTTGCTTCTGTCTGTTCTTTCCTTCTCTATACAGCCTGAAATATTCACCCTCCAGTCCCACTGCTCATGGGCTGATGCACCACTGGCTTGCATGATCTCACTGAACATGTCAGCCCAAGTCCTTTTCTTTTTCCTCCTTAACTGGCTCGGGTGTTCTGCGGGTATAGAGGGCAGCAGCTACAGATAAAACATACATAGGTACCATTGTCAGTATAGTCACAATGGAAAATGAAAGTTACGGTTCAGAACTCCCTTTGCTTGCTCCCTCGAAGTTTTAAACAAGATGTGCTTCTTCACACTTCTGCTTTGGAGTGCACCTGCCCTTCGCCACTCACAGCACCAGCCATGGGGAGTATGGCTCACCAGTGGCAAGAGAAATGAAGAGGGAATTGCTCAGTTGCATGAAACGATGAGTATAGGGCAACGGCACTGAATATTGGCACCGTTTCCCACAGGCAGTGGTGATTCTAGCTAATCTCTCGCTCCTGGGGGTAACAAAGGCATGGACAGCACAGCTGCTGCTGGTATCCTGAAGCTGCCTGGGCCCACATGCTGCTAGCCTGTATACTGCAGTGGTGCCTGCCAAAGTTATCATGAACTGGTATGGGAAAGTGTCCTGTTGTGGAGGAAGAAATAATATTGCCATCCACAGGCACCGACTCTGTGGATGCTCAGCACCCACCAGCAGCCCTCCATCAGCTCCCGCCCCCCCAGTGCCTCCCACCCGCAGGCAGGGACTGCGGATCATCGCCTTCCCTCCTTCCCCACACCTCCTGCCTGCCACAAACAGCTGTTTCGTGGTGTGCAGGAGACTGGGAGGGAGGGGGGAGGAGCGAGGATGCGACACACTCGTGGGAGGGGGCGGAAATGGGTGGGAAGAGGCGGGGGGGGCCTTGGGGAAAGGGGTGGAGTGGGGGCGAGGCCTGGGTCAGAGGCGGGGGTCAAGCACCTCCTGGCACTTTGGAAAGTCAGCCTGGCCTGCCATCCCTAGAAACCTTCAGGAGAGGACTGCAGTGTACCTCCATGAAAGAGACATCAAGAACTGTCAGGAGGATTGAAGGAACATCCCTGCATACATAGATACATAGGTTAGTGGAGGGGATGAGAAACAAATGCTCCACAGGGTAATGAAAAGCAGATAACATCTCTACCTCTTTGATGGTACCACGACCTCTCCTTGTAGGAGTAAATGAATGAAAAGTTGATAGCTGTGTGCATCATTGTAACAGGAAATACAACGACACACTTACCCAAGGTTCCTTCCCAGGCTCCACTGCTGGGACTGACTGGACTGCCGTGGAGTCTCAAACAGGTCCTGACTCTTGGCATAGCTGGACCCCCCCTGGTCACAAGTGCCCAATCCTCTTTCTCCTCCTCCTCCTCCTCACAGTTCATGGCAGTGATGGGGTCTTCACCAAGCGTGGCATGCAGCTCTTTGTAAAAGCGGCCAGTCTTCAGCTTGGCACTGGATTGACTGTTGGCCTCTATGGCCTTCAGGTATGCCAGCTAGTTCTTTCGCTTTAATACAGCCCTGATGCTGATCCCTGTCATACCTCTTCTCCTGCATCCCCTCTCTGGCTGGTCCATAGATGTGGCTACACAGCCTCTTCTCCCCACAGGCCCAGGAAAGCCAATACCTCCTATCTGCTCCAGGCAGGTGTGTGTCCAGCGTGTGTAGTCAGCAGGATCAGCCAGGCAATTGCACACAACATTGCCCCCGCCAAGCTGGGCAATCAGGAAAAGGCATTTCAAAAATGCGCAGGGTTTTAAAGAGGGGAGAGAGGGTTTTTGGTCTCTATGACCCCTGAGCAGTGGAGTTCACAAAGTGGCCAGAGCAGTCAGTGTTGGGCATTGTGAGACAGCTTCTGGAGGACTATTGGGGTTGACATAGGCAACACAGTGTCTATACTCATGCTGTATTAACCTCAGTACATCCACCACGGCTCTACACCGTTTGGGGAGGTGGTGTTACTGCATTGCCATAAGGGGGCGCTTACATCATTGGGAGACAACTGTAAGTTAGGCACATGTACAACTAGGTCGATGCTAGCTCTGAAATATGGACCAGGCCTAAGTCTTACCATTGGCACTCTCACTTAGCTGGGCCTACATTTTTTTGTGCCCAGTTAAGCCAGGCACAAAATTGAAGGCCAGTTTTTAAAATCAGGCTGCAAACATGCCATGGCACTTAGAGTAAGATTAGGGTTTTGCCCTGGTATACTTGTTCAATGTTTCTCTCCCTTCCATTGTGAGCCTATGAGCAGATGATGGGCTGCTGCCCTTCATTTCAGAAAGGGATGCACTTGTCTTGAGAAGAAAGGCTTATTCATGTGAAATATCAGAGATGGGTGTCAATGCCCCCAAACCTTGGGGGATTTTTAAAATTCAAGCCTAGATCCAGCTCTGAATTTTCTCAAATGGCCCCGAACCAAGTTCTCAGATCTTAATATCCCCAAATGTTGCAGTGTTCAAAATCCAGATTGGAATTTACAACCCATTTCTATTTATGTTTTTCTCATTTTGGTCAAAGACTTGTCAGGTTTTTTTTAAAAAAATGTTTTTAAAAGCCCTGGGGAGCAAGGCTTGCACTTGCTAAATCACAGGGCTCGCCACATTGAAGTGTAGGGACATGCCCACAAATGGGAACTGGCTGTCTTTACTTTTGTTCTTGAATGCTTGCCAGAGCCCTTAAGACAACACAATTAGGTTCAGCCACCTAACATCCTTACACAGAAGACAGCCTATAAGTATGTACACTGGCATATCAGACACCATCAGCACATTTGCCAGTGGTGCAGATGTCCTTGTTGCAAGGGTGTTTAAAGCTTCCATGGTGAGAAAGAACAGAAAAACTGGAAGCACAGACCATGTCTTCTCCTTGGCAGCTTTAGAAGGTTGAGGTGACCTGGGATTCAGTGTCATTTCAGAGCTCAGTGAGTAGAGAGAAAAGTGAGGTACTGACCCATCATTCCTCTACTTCCTTGTGTTCATTCTTGTTTAAAGGTTCTCATGGTAATGAAAGACATTAGAAAACTTTCCACAGCAGCACCATTGTGGCCTTTGAGTCTTTTTTGGACTGTGATAGGTTTTGCTTTCAAACGACACAATCTAGATGACAGGTTTCAGAGTAGCAGCCATGTTAGTCTGTATCCGCAAAAAGTAAAGGAGTACTTGTGGCACCTTAGAGACTAACAAATTTATTTGAGCATAAGCTGAAGTGAGCTGTAGCTCATGAAAGCTTATGTTCAAATAAATTTGTTAGTCTCTAGGTGCCACAAGTCTTCCTTTTCTTTTGACAATCTAGATGGCTTGACATTAAAAATAAGGTTACCCTAGATTTTGCCCCTGCTTAACTAATAGTATTCACACCACTCAACCACAGAGTGAGTGGTGATGAGAGCTAGCTCTGTGCCAACAAGATGAATGCTCATGTTCTTTAGGTCATCCTGTACCTCAGCACCCTGGAAACCCCATATTCACCACTGTCATATAATTATGAGATGTTTTGTATGAAGTATGCCTTGTGAGATACCATTTTAAAAGTCTTGATCTGTTGAACACTAATATCCTGTTGGATTGTATGTGCTGCCATTGCATGTGAAGTTATGAAGTTTTGTTATGTGTGTGTTTTTGAAATATGTTGTGAGGGTGGGAACACGCACAAGCAGTCTTTCAGGTACAACAATGGAGTAGCCCGAGAAGGGTTAAAGGCTCATCCACACCCATCAAGGAAAGAATTCACCATCCCAGGAACTGTCTACAATGGAGACTTCTCAGAGAGAACACAGAGACAAGAGAGACTGCTTGACCAATGGGGATGGACTCCCACATCACAAGTATAGATCTTTCTAGCACGTTGCAAGAAACTATAAATGAGGGGAAGTGACATCACTTGATCTCTTCTCCCCTCTCCCCTCCTACTCAACCCCTGGAAGAAACATCTGAAGGACAAAGACTTTGAACTGGAGAGGATGACAGTAGGCTCGAAGAGTACCAGTCTGCGTATTGAGGATTTGTAACCTGCTTGTACCATCTATCAGGGTGAAACACTGCTTGATTCAAATTCTCTTTAGTTTGCAGAACTCAGACTGTGAATTTATTTTTGTTTTTTAAGTAATCAACTCTGATCTCTCTGCCTGCTACTTATAATAACTTAAAATCTATCTTTCTGTAGTTGATAAATCTGTTTTATTATATTTTACCTAAAACAGCGTGTTTGGGTTGAATCGCTTGGGAAATTTCAGCTCAGTTCACAAAGGCTAATGTGTGTCCTCTCCACCTCAAGGGAGGGGTGGACTGGATAATGAACTTACACTTGTCAGGCTTCTGACCAGAGCAAGACAGTACAGTTCTGGGGTGCAAGGCTGGAGAGCTCAGAGGAATTACAGAATCACAGAATATCAGGGTTGGAAGGGACCCCTGAAGGTCATCTAGTCCAACCCCCTGCTCGAAGCAGGACCAATTCCCAGTTAAATCATCCCAGCCAGGGCTTTGTCAAGCCTGACCTTAAAAACCTCTAAGGAAGGAGATTCTACCACCTCCCTAGGTAACGCATTCCAGTGTTTCACCACCCTCTTAGTGAAAAAGTTTTTCCTAATATCCAATCTAAACCTCCCCCACTGCAACTTGAGACCATTACTCCTTGTTCTGTCATCTGCTACCATTGAGAACAGTCTAGAGCCATCCTCTTTGGAACCCCCTTTCAGGTAGTTGAAAGCAGCTATCAAATCCCCCCTCATTCTTCTCTTCTGCAGGCTAAACAATCCCAGCTCCCTCAGCCTCTCCTCATAAGTCATGTGTTCTAGACCCCTAATCATTTTTGTTGCCCTTCGCTGGACTCTCTCCAATTTATCCACATCCTTCTTGTAGTGTGGGGCCCAAAACTGGACACAGTACTCCAGATGAGGCCTCACCAATGTCGAATAGAGGGGAACGATCACGTCCCTCGATCTGCTCGCTATGCCCCTACTTATACATCCCAAAATGCCATTGGCCTTCTTGGCAACAAGGGCACACTGCTGACTCATATCCAGCTTCTCGTCCACTGTCACCCCTAGGTCCTTTTCCGCAGAACTGCTGCCTAGCCATTCGGTCCCTAGTCTGTAGCGGTGCATTGGATTCTTCCATCCTAAGTGCAGGACCCTGCACTTATCCTTATTGAACCTCATCAGATTTCTTTTGGCCCAATCCTCCAATTTGTCTAGGTCCTTCTGTATCCTATCCCTCCCCTCCAGCGTATCTACCACTCCTCCCAGTTTAGTATCATCCGCAAATTTGCTGAGAGTGCAATCCACACCATCCTCCAGATCATTTATGAAGATATTGAACAAAACCGGCCCCAGGACCGACCCTTGGGGCACTCCACTTGATACCGGCTGCCAACTAGACATGGAGCCATTGATCACTACCCGTTGAGCCCGACAATCTAGCCAGCTTTCTACCCACCTTATAGTGCATTCATCCAGCCCATACTTCCTTAACTTGCTGACAAGAATACTGTGGGAGACCATGTCAAAAGCTTTGCTAAAGTCAAGAAACAATACATCCACTGCTTTCCCTTCATCCACAGAACCAGTAATCTCATCATAAAAGGCGATTAGATTAGTCAGGCATGACCTTCCCTTGGTGAATCCATGCTGGCTGTTCCTGATCACCTTCCTCTCATGCAAGTGCTTCAGGATTGATTCTTTGAGGACCTGCTCCATGATTTTTCCAGGGACTGAGGTGAGGCTGACTGGCCTGTAGTTCCCAGGATCCTCCTTCTTCCCTTTTTTAAAGATTGGCACTACATTAGCCTTTTTCCAGTCATCCGGGACTTCCCCCGTTCGCCACGAGTTTTCAAAGATAATGGCCAATGGCTCTGCAATCACAGCCGCCAGTTCCTTCAGCACTCTCGGATGCAACTCGTCCGGCCCCATGGCCTTGTGCACATCCAGCTTTTCTAAATAGTCCCTAACCACCTCTATCTCCACAGAGGGCTGGCCATCTCTTCCCCATTTTGTGATGCCCAGCGCAGCAGTCTGGGAGCTGACCTTGTTCGTGAAGACAGAGGCAAAAAAAGCATTGAGTACATTAGCTTTTTCCACATCCTCTGTCACTAGATTGCCTCCCCCATTCAGTAAGGGGCCCACACTTTCTTTGGCTTTCTTCTTGTTGCCAACATACCTGAAGAAACTCTTCTTGTTACTCTTGACTTGGCTGGAGCCTCTCTATTGTTGGTTTATGAGTGGCTGGCAAAGCATTCCTGTAACTCAGTTGGGTGTGTCCCTGCCTGTGGATGTCTGGGTAAGTGCAGCACCTGTCAGAGATTTGTGGCTTAACAACAGAATCACAGGGTGACAGGGATACCCCAGGTTGGGGGGACAGAGGGCTCAGCAGTCCTACAGTCCAGATTGCACCCTGAGGACCCCATCACACATACTTTAAATCATCATCCTTTAAGACTAATCGTAAAGGGATTAGAATCCTCAGAACTGTGTGTTGGGAAAGGGAACGTAGTACTTATGAAAATAAATACACAGGCATTCCCCAAAGCCACATATGGCACAGTCAATAGCTTCCGCAACACAACTCTGCCAATGCACTGAGCTCTGACCAGCAGCTCCCCAAACTACTCCAGTTCCAGACATTCCCATTTAACTTGGCCAGTGCTTCCCAATTCTCATCTGTAGCTATATGTAGACCCTCTGTTTTTCTAATCATGGGATCTGCCAACATCAATGTATCGCACCTCCTTGGCCCCCACACTTCTATGTCAGTGCTTGCTTAAACAGACCCAGGGATGGAGTATGATCTAATGGTTAAGGACAGGGCACTGGGCACAGGTGATGTAGGATCTCTCCCCAGCTCTCTCAGTGACTTGGGGCCTAGTCAATCTTAAAACTAAAATAGGTTAAACTTAGGTGTTTAGTTAGGCACCCAAATCTATATTTAGGCATTTGTGTCAAGATCAACTAGTACCTGGTGCTCTGTGCCTTGATTTCCCCTCACTTCCATCTCCTGCTCTTGGATGTGCCAATTCTCCTGTCTCAAAATGATTTAGCCCTCGGGCCAAATCATGGAGTCTATCTTCTCTTCTGGGGTAAACAAAAAGAGTCCTCAAGTCTTCACCCTTGGCTCCAGTTCCCCCAAGCCTTTTGGCCCTCCTTGAGGACTCCTCAGTCACCTTTGTATCACATATTTGATCCCCCTTCTTCAGGGCTTCCTACTCATCCTTGCATCAGGGCTTCTGGCCCCAGCTTCTGTCAGCTCTCCAGATCCCTCTGAGCAGGGAAGCTCTGCCGGCCAACTCCAGACTTGGGGCTCTCTGGAGAGAGACTCCCCCACCTCTTTCCTTTCTAGCTGTCATCTCCATAGCTCATGGCCTCCTAGCAATTCCTACCACCCATCTGGCTCTATTGTTGGAGAACTTCCGTACATGCCCCCCCTCCCCACACCCGAGTAGACTCACTCTTATAGAAAGCAATGCCTCTGGTCTAATGCCAGCTGATGCTTGGTCACTTGACCCAGCCCCTGACCTAGGCTCAAACCCATCACCAAGGAGACTAATAACTAGGTGCAGATGGGGTTGAGCCCAACTCCTTTAAAGTCAGCCTGCCCTGTGACAGCGTCCAAATAAATTTCTTGGTTGTCAAAAGTGCTCAGCAACACAGCTCCCATTGAAGTCAATGAGCTCAGCACCTCACAGGACGGGCCCCTAGCCTTGTACTTCAGTCTGGTTTATAAGTTAGGTTATAAAGTTCAGATAGTTAGTAACAGTCCCACCCACAATTTCTTTCCACATAATTATAGTTAGCTAGATACCAGGAAAAGGAGAGCTCCTGCTCTGAGCTGCTGACGTCTTTTTCCTTTCGGGTTCATTGGCAGCTTTATTGTGGTTGAGTTTTCTTCCTTTTTGCTGCCCAATCTCTGTTTGACTGGAATCGCTCCCCTCTTACAAATGTGTGACTTTTGCTGAAAAGCAACTCGGTCGCTTCTGCAGAGAAACAGCTTGTACAAACGACACAGTGGTGGTTACGGGATGTGTGGTTTACCTCAAGACGTCATGTCTCCTCCTCCACAGAAATCAGAAGGGTTATTGCTCAAATTCAGCTTCAGTTGTATAAAGGAAAAAAGCCCTATGACTTTCACTACTAATTTTAATGTTCAAAGAAACCCTCACACCCACTCCCCAGCCTGTTTTAAAGAGATACGGTGCCTTTAGTTGAGGCTCCATATGTAACTTTTTTGTAAACACATGCATATGAAGTATGTTACAAAACACAGGGGTCAAATCTCAAGTTTTTAAGAAGTCATTATCCAGGCAAAATTTCCATTGCCTTTGATAGGATTTTTTTCCTGAGTAAAGCCTGGGTACAAACCAAGTAAGGACTTCAAGGACCATTTTCTGCTTAATTCCTTCCCCTTTGGGTCACTTATGAGAGGCATACCTGGCCCTACCTCTTGTACTAGTGTTTTGACTATGCTCAGCTGGCGAATGGTCCCTGGGGGACCATGGCTGGCTGGCACAGGTTAGAGCATCTCCAAAGACTGTTCTCATGGGCCCGAGTGCTGGGCAGAGAATCAACGTACAGTACCTGGTTCACTGACAGCTCCCACTCTGCTCTGCCAAGGGTGTCTATGTTATGGGAATGGATGCATCACAGAAGCTGCTACATGGTGCAGTTTTTTCAGTTCTGAGTTTTCCAAGTAAACAGTGGTGTGTTAAATTTGAACAATCTGAAATCAAAAGTGAGTTTCCTTTTGCAAGAATTATCAACCCTAGCTTCTGTCATGGATGCAACATTACAGGGTCACCTAGTGAGAAGGAGATTTATATTATAGACTGGCTGCATCCCAGAGCTGCTGCTGCACTTGGTTCCATGGAAAGGACATAGTCCGCACACATCACAAAGCTGCAAGTTGGTGGTGTGGCTAGAAGAATTAGAAGACCCCTTTTTATCTATGGTAAGATTTTGCATCCGCATATCAGAGTTAACTCATGGTATCTTCCTCTATGTGTGAAGTACCATGCTCTGGGCCTGCCTAGGAAATGCTTCTGGTTTCCTGTAGAGCAGTTAGATCATCGGTAATTAGTTAAGCAAAGCACTTACTCACCTGCAGACTGCCTCCCTGTAGTAATACCTAGCTCTTTTGTAGCCATTTTCATCTATAGATCTCAAAGTTCTTTACAAAGGAGATCAGTATCATTATCCCCATTTTACAGATAGGAATACACAGGGAAGGGAAATGACTTGACCACGGTCTCTCAGCAAAGAAGCCAGGCCTCCTGAGGCTCTGTCCAATACCCCAGTGGTTCTCAAACTTTTTTTTTTTGCAGGCCACTTGAAAATTGCTCAGGGTCTTGGTGGATCACTTAAAGATCTTTTCAAATGTTGTTTGTACCATTAGCTAACTATTGTAAAGTGATTTGGATAAAAGCACTATATAAAAAAATAACCTTAATAATAAACGGTTTTTTGTTCTACAAATAAAAGCACACAACTCATATTTTAATATCAGTAGTCTTACCTTTCTAATATGATAGATTAATGCTGGGGCTAGGAAGGAGGGGGTATTAATGCTGGGGCTGGGAAGGTGTGGGGGGTCTCTCCCTCTCTCCCCCACCACAGCAGCCCCTGAGCTGGGGCTAGGAAGGACGAGGGTCTCTACCCTGCCACAGTAACCACAGAGCTAGGGCTGGGAAGGAGGTCTGTCTCTCCCCACCAGCTGCAGCCCTGGAGCTGGGGTAAGTCGCCTCTTTCTCTGGCTGTTGCAGCCCTGCATGTCCCAAATTCCCCCCACCCCCTCTTCTAACTCCACTGCTCCCTCTGACCTACCCCCTGTTCCCCCCAAGGCCACCACCTCACCTTACATGTGTGTCTTCTCCAGGGTCTAGGCACCTAATTAGTGGAGCCAGGCCTGCACTGCTCCACTAGTTAGGTGGGTGGCCCTTCATTCTCTTGTGTGTGGCTGCCCAGGCGCGCACCTTAGAGGGAACTATCCATGGACCACCTGAATGGAGTTCACAGTTTGAGAACTATCCATGGATCACAGTTTGAGAACCTTTGCAATACCCTATCCACTAGGCCACACTCGTTCCTTACTCAGTCAGCATGGATACTGCAAAAAGGAGGAGGAGAGAAATGCAATGACAGTGGAAATGTGGCAGCTAATAGGAGACAAGCATTTATATTGAAATTTAAATTGAGTGATTACGCAAAACAAACTTAATTAAAGCCTTTGAAATCTCTCTCTTTTTGAAACCAAATATTAGTGTTTTTTATGTTCAGAAGATCCTTTCTTTGATCAAAAGGAAAAGGTTAATTTTACTCTCTGTTCTGGTGTTTGAAGAGTATTCACGTCTGATTCTAACAGAGATGGACACCAGGCGGAGGAGAGACTGGATAGAGAAGGTGGGGGAAATATGGCTTTGGTTGATGTCTTTAGAACACTGGATGGCTAATCAGTTATGAATGGATACTTTTGGCTGGCAGGTCGAACATGGCACCAGTTGCTTGGATCCTGGTTCACATTCCAGTCAGGGACATCATCTGGTTGGCTCCTTTCTCCTCAGAGGGAACAAGATTATGGGCATTTTATCTCGCTGTGCTGAGGCAATGCAGTTGATGTCAGGATCTTATGAAAAGCTGAGAGAGTGAGATGTAGGCTAGGAGGAAAGAAATAGTGGGGCAGAAAGTAACACAACAGGGAAGGAACACAAAACAAGAGTTTACATGCCTCTGCGATGCTGGCAATTAGGTATCTGCACTGATGGGCTCAGGACTGGAGGTCATGATGATGTGATGGTTTTCAGGACACACGGGTGAAAAACAGAGTTCCCCAAACAAGAGCAGGGCCTGTTGGCCTTCTTCTCAGGAGGACAGTCTTTCAGTCTGGTTTGCTCTTTCTATTTTAGAATCAGGGAAGATGAAATGATACAAGCTGGGATGCAAGGTGGGAGGGGAAAAGGCTCATTATTTTGTCCACCAGTTAGGACTAATGTCTGCCACACCAATCTTGGTTCATTAATTTCCGGTTCCACATTGTCTGTTTTTACCAAGCATGATTTCACCATAGTCCTTGAATCATATCAACTGAGCCTTTTTGTTTGGACTAATTTAGTCTTTCTGTCTGGTTCTCTTGCACCTCTTCATAACATTCACGATGGAAAGCAATTTGACTTACTTTCTACTAACGCTTGTTATTTTAGGTTATGTAATGTCTTATGAACTTGCATATACTTTTCACAGCTGAGCTCACAATTAGGGTAAATTTGTAGTCCCAGTTATTACAACAGGATAGATTGTAGTTCCACACTAATCTGGGCAGGGATAGATTTTGTGACCCAGCATATTCATTCCAGTTCCTCCCTTCTCTGATTCTCTGGGTAGATTCATGGACTGGTTTATTAACCCCTCAATAGCTGAGAACAGCCAGAGCACATTACTTTGACAGTCACACTTGCATGTTATCAACAGAGCTTTCCATCCAAGGATCTCAAACTGCTTCACAACTATTAATTCACTCTCCCACCTCGGAAGTAGGTACATATTATAATCCTCATTTACCAGCTGTGGAAACTGAGACTCAACAAAAATAATAAATCAGATACATTATGGACATGTCTAGATGAGGAAAATAGGTTTGTGTTCTAAAATGTGTTAATGAACCTGTGTTAAATAGATAACACATTTTTAAATGTCACTGAGCAACCAATGGAGACAAGGGCAGTGATGTTTAAAGATACGTTAACGGGCCATGATCAGGAGTAGGCTCCAGTTTGGTGCTTTTCCACATTGTCCAGCCACACCATGTTAGGGCTTGTTTATATGGGAAAGTTTTACCAGTTATACTCGTATAATTATTAGTTATAGTTAAACTAGTATAATTATGCTGGATAGTTAAACCACTATAGTCATACCAGTATAAATCCCTATGTGGTAGGGGCAACCACGAGACCCTGCCCTCTCTGTGGCCCTGCCACTGCCCCTCCTCTTCCCCCGGAGGCCCCGCCCCTGGCCAAGCTGGAAGCCAAAGCCTGCCGGGGTGGGGGTCCCGAGAGCAGCCCCAAGACTGTTCCTGTCCCCTGGGTCCCCTGCCCTGGGCAGGTGGAGTGTCCACGGCTCCCCACAGCTGCCTGCGTGGCTCGTACCCTGACCTGCTTCAGCTTCCGGCCTGGCCTGGGGGCGGGAATGCCGACCAGATTGGTGAAGATTTGAACAGATCATCTATTCTACTTTGTGAGGCTTTAATAAGCACTCAGGTACCTTGACTTCCCTTGCTTTCCTGAACATGCTCAATGTAGGCAGGCTGCCAAAGACAGTGTTCTCGGTTGTTTTATGAGAAAATGCACTAAAAAAAATACAATTCAGCAATTGCAATGTGTACAGTCTGAGCAGCTTTGCACACACCCTGCAGCTGTGCATTAATGACGCTCTGCTGAAGCAGTTACAAACAGATTGATTGATCTGTCCCGATCTGCACTCAGTCCTACAACTAATATTTTATTGATTGTATTATAGTTGAGCTGGAGCGAAAGCTCCTTGGGGCAGGGACTGTTTTCTTTGTGAGTGCTTATAAACTATTTACATAATTTTAAAAAATAGTACTTATCAATGAATTAGGCCGTGGTATAGTCTTCTAAGGCTACTCTGGAAACCCCAT
This sequence comes from Caretta caretta, assembly GCF_965140235.1. Classification (NCBI taxonomy): domain Eukaryota; kingdom Metazoa; phylum Chordata; order Testudines; family Cheloniidae; genus Caretta; species Caretta caretta. Next base: position 155,480,758 of record NC_134208.1, on the reverse strand, counting down.
CACTTGAGTCATTTAAATCTGGACTGAATCAAGCATTTGAGAAATAAATATCATTGCCTGTTGGCCACTATGTCAAAGATGGTCTGTTTATCAAAAGCTTTTATGAACTCTTAGGTGGCTAAAGAGCCCAATTCTTGATTTACAGGCCTTTGGACAGGTTCGGCAGGAGACTGCTGTGGTGTTTGTTACCTATGTTTCTATTCCCTGCTCTCTTTATTTGTAAATTCCTTCCCTCTCTTGTTGACTGTGACAAGATTGCAGACTCTAATGCAGGGGTCTTCTGTAGATTTATCCTAGGCTCAGGTGCTACAAACTTGCATTAAGGGTCAGGATAATTACTGCTGAGTCATGCTGGCAGGTTTGTCCATTTAGCTCCAACTAGGATACAATGGGGATGAGAATATCAGTTTGGGCCAGAATAAATTAGGGTTTCCCTCCAGAAGCTCCCTAGGAACAATCAAGCATGGAGAGGAAGCTTAGTCTGATCTTTATATTGCGTTATTGTTTTTGAGTTACCAATAAAGCCAAATCCTAGGAAGGGAATGAGTTTGGGACAAACTCAGGGCCCATGTATTCTGATGAGGTCAGGGAGGGACTCAACCTATTTGTAGTAAAATATCTCCCTTCACAACTTTCTGCACTAGATGTTCTTCTGATTGATTTGTTTGCTGCTTTAGCTTCCCACGTGTTGATACTGATGTCACACTGGGCGAGGTTCTTTTTCAGGCCATATTTGAATCTCCTCTGCCTCCTGATCTTTTGCCTCGTACAAATTCACTATACAAATATTGCCTTGGGAGAATTGTGCCCTCCGTGCAGAAGATATGTCCAGCCCAGTGAAGATGAGTTTTATAAACATTGCTTCAGTACTTGTTGTGCAACCTCTTTGCAGAATTTCATTATTTGTGATTTTATCATGCTACTTGGTATGCCTAATAGCTCGAAGGTACTGCTGATTAAATTTTTCCAGCTCTTTGACATGCTGGCAATAACACGTCCATGTTTCTCAGCCTTCAAGTAAGTGGAAAACGCTATCTACAGTGTAGTAAACATGGAGTTTGTTCTTCTGTGTAGGTTCCAGATTCAATGTGGCAATCTGCTTTTGGGCAGTACATGTTCTTTCATTTGGGTAGTGATTCATTGGTCAGTGGAGGCTGTTTGGCAAAACTACACCAAGGAATGTGAAATCCATGACCATGTTGAGCTCTTCACCATTGACTGTGATGATAGGTTCCTATGTATCTTTCCCCAGGAGTTGGGACTTCTTCACAATGAGGCCAGATTGTCAGGTGATGTAAAATCAGCATAGCTTCATGAAATTCAATGGATTTACACCTCTTACAACAGCCTATGGTCTACCGTATCATTTTTAGTTACTCAGCAAACTAGTTGGTGGTGAACTGAAGGTCCTCCATGAAAAATAACATTTATCTGCATAAGGAGCCCATGTGAAACCTCCTAATTTCTTTTTGTGGAGGTTTTTAGTCTGCCAAAGTTAAAAACTTGCCAGTTCAAAGTTTAATAACATTTTTTGGCATCACTACTTTTCGTGTTCATCACCTCTCTGGTATTAATTCACCTCTGTGGATTTGTCAGTCACCACCACAAAGAAACTGTGAGCCAAAATAAACCTGGCACGACTTGATTTGCTTTTACAAATGGATTGGCAGGAATGCTGTCTGTCCACAGAGGCCCTGATTCAGAAAAGCACTTAAGTGCCATTGACTTCAATGAATTAAAAGTTAAGCAAGTGTTTAAGTGCTTTGCTGAACTGGAGCTCAGCTGTCTGCATGATATGAACAAACTTTTAGAGGAGTGTCCAAATTTTGAACCAGGCGAAAGCATCAAAAGCTTTGGAAAGAGCAATAATGACTGTAGTCAAGGCCCACATTTTGTTCCTTATGTTTTCCCCCTAGTTACTGATGGTAGATTAAGCATTAAAGATTCAAGTACAGTGAATGGAACAATATAGAGACATACACAGTTTTTTTTGTTTTTTTTAAGACCCTTCAATCCTCTAAAATTTACAGTCAAATCCTGAAGGTCCTCGGGCAAACTCTTCACTGAGGGCAATGGAGATTTTTGCCAGCATAAAGACTGAGAAAGGCCTTCAGGTTCTGGACAACTATGAATGTCATTTGCTTCATGGCAGCTGGAGATGTGTCTAGTATTTTATACTGTATGCCACACCCAATCTCCCTTTATACAATTATATAGGCATATCAGTGGAATGTAGGGTTATAACAAAACACAACAGTCTGGGAAGGACAACTTTTGCTTCTTTATTTGGAAATGGCTCATCCGTTCTTAATCTGATTTTTTAATTTTTTTTTAAAGGAACATGTTATTTTAAACTTTCTGACTGTCTAACCCAATGGAATTTGTGTTAATTTGCCCTATATTAAATACAAATTTTCCATTGTTTCCTTTGCTAATCAAAATTTTTTCATGCAAAATGGAGTGTGGTGAGCAAATAGAATGTCACAGCTCAACCAAAAAGCAAAAGTAATAGCATGCAAATGACCCCCCCAACCTAATTCTCCTTATAGTGAAAGCAGTAGAACAGCAATTTTAAAAAAATTTTCATTTGTGGACCCCTAAAAATGTTCAGATGGAGGCATAGACCCCTTTGGAATCTTAGAGTCAAAACCACTGCAGCAGAAGAACCCATGCTGTAGGTTGAATGTAGAAGCTGCTGCTTCTTGACATGAGTGATAATACTTGGCTGCAAACATTGAGATGATTGATGAATGCTGACAATCAGCTGCAAACCTAAATGTTCCCCTAGTGACTTCCTTTTTAGCTCCAATCACAGTTGAACACATTACTTGGAAATGCCATGATATGGGGGAACAAAACCATTGTCTCTTTAAGACCAGGAAGAGTTTTCCTCTACTGCAAAGAGGTAGTATGTCGCAGTGGTTAGAGCAAGTGCATGGGAATTAGCACTCCTGCATTTTGTTCCTTGCTCTGCCACTTAACCGCTCTGTGCCTGTGTTCCCGTCTATAAAAGGGACATAACTACTACTTTGCAGGGTTGTTGTGAAGCTCAATTAATGCATGCTTCTAATGTACTTTGATGTCCTTGGATGAAAGGTATCTATAATTGCAAAGTGTTATTAATATTATAAATCAAAAACTTCACACAATGTCTTCACCTGTCAAAGTGGATGATTAGATGCTATCAGGTTTGCAGTTTGCATTTACAGCAGTTGCCTCAGCACGACTTTGATCATGTTTCTGTTTTTAATATTAACATCTATTACAGTTACAAACCAGTAAACAAGGGGTGCCCACAGTTGTCCACTCCCTGTAACTGCAGAGCTAGAACAATGCTGATCTATTGCTGGTGAAATCCACCAAGGAGCAACTTTGTCTTCTACCAAAAATAAATAAATACATAAATAAATTAAAAAACAAACAAACAAGGAGAAGCAGCTATTATGATTGAATACAGTGGGCCTAATTCATCCCTTGTGTAACTTAGTTTCAAGGTCTTCTGGTCCTAAATCTGGAAAGTATCCATATTCAGGAAGCACTTAAGTATGTGCTTAACTTTAAGAATATACTTAAGTACCATTGATGTCCATGTTTTTCCGATTAAGGGCTTCTCCTCCCATGTCAATACCATCTTCCTTTTTGGTATTTAATGTCTTTTGCCATTATGGCCCCAAACTCGATAACTGGATCCAGTAGAATGGACTCCCGTTTCCATGCTGAGATACACTGGCAGACCTGACTGCAGGATCAGACCTTAGATTTGTTTCCACCAGATTAACTGATTGCTTGACCTATTTGCCCCACTGTTCTTTAACTACTGGACAAAACTACTCTGAACTATTGGACAAAATTTTACCGTCGGTTACACTAGTGAATCCAGTAAATCCGAATTTGTATTTTCTGGTGTAACAGAGAGTACAATTGGGCCCAGTGTTTTAAATTCTTAAGATTCTTAAGATGCATGAAATGAACACTATGTCTAAACTAAAGGGAAATTATCAAGTTAATTTAAAAAAAAATCCAAATTCCATTACTGTGTACCATACACAATTAATGCGGGAAGAATTTTTTAAACTCTCACTTTCTTTTCCCATTTAATGCTGTTTGTTTACTATTGGGTAAACCTAGCCAAAATGTATGTTGCACTTCAACTATAAAAGAACTACAAAAACTATAGACCTATAAAAGAAACTATAAAAAGAAAAAAAGTTGTATAACCAGATCCTCTCTATTTAGGGGGCAAATTTTGCAGCTAGTAAGACCAAAGGCAGTCTGCAGTAACTCACCTGAATTCAGTGGGTTGTTCCAGATTGACATTGGTATAACTGAGATCAGTATCTGGCCCCAACCCTTTCTTTTTCTTTATTAAAAAAAATCTGAATTTGTTTCTAAACTTCCAGACACCATCCCTTTAATAAAATGAGTAAATAAATATATATTGATATGTAAGTTAAGTGCAGGGCCTTGGGCTCCTGCCATATTGCCCATGTGGCTGGCATCACAAAGTTAAGGCACTCCTGCAATAAACGTATTTGTGCTCTTGGTGCTTTGGGGAGTTTGTGCCAGACAGGATAATCTCTGTGCTGCACAAGGAGGGCTTGGCATCTACCCTCAGGTCTCCATGGAAAAGAGCAGCACAATTGGCAGCCAGAACCCTTGAGTAAGCACTATTTTATGGCTTCTCCCCACGCTCATCTGGACACCGTTCAGAGGATAACATCAGCCCTCATGTGGTGCTGCTGCTGCTGCTGGCGGCAGTGAAATGCTAGAAGCAGAGGCAGGCACTTTCAGCAGCAGTGTGTGTGCGTGTGTGTGTGTGTGTCTGTGTATGTCAGTGGAGAGGGAAAAAGGGGGCAAGAACTGAAGCCAAGTTCAGGTGCAAGCAGCTGGATACAGGAATACACACAATGAAAGGAAGCTGGGTACAAGAAATGGGCCAGACTCAGCCTTTACTAAAACAAACAGAAAAATAAAAAGTAAAAAGCAAGCCACAACAAAAGGAAAGAAAACACAAATTTGCCATTGTCAGCAATAATGTTGTGATGGGGGCATAAGAGATTGTACCCCGAGTGGGGGTCTGGTGGGCGCTTGAGAGATTGCTACAAACAAACAATAAGGCCAGAGAGTGTTTTGCTTTCAGAAGTTAATCACAGTTTGCCGAGTGTTTATATTTTTCTTTTCTATAAAGGCTTTTTTGGTCTGTCTCCCAAACAGCTTGTTTTGTCTGTGAGATTTAATCTGAGTGGCACGATCAGGTGCAAGACAATTTAGACAAACCTCAAAACAACTCTTATTTTTGTACAGCATGGTGGCGGTATGCAGGAAGCTCCTGCAAATGGACTGCTCAGGATAAGAAGTATCTTGACTTTTGCGACTGTATTTGTGCTGATATTAATTCCTTGTAGATATCACCTTGGACCACCCTCAGTATTTCACTGAACTAGGGCTATGACTACATTAGAGAGCTTACAGTGGCACAGATGCATTGCTGTAAGCTCCCCAATGTAGCCGATCTCAACCAATTCCTGTTGGCGAGTGGCGGTAGCTATGTTGGCTGGAGAAGCTCTCTCCCCCCGACATAGTGCTGTCCCCACTGACGTTTTTCGGTGTAACACATGTCGCTTGGAAGGGGGCGTAATTCTCACTCCCTGAGTGACATAATCAGTATTTGCAAAAAGAAAAGGAGTACTTGTGGCACCTTAGAGACTAACCCATTTATTTGAGCATGAGCTTTCGTGAGCTACAGCTCACTTCAAGTGAGCTGTAGCTCACGAAAGCTCATGCTCAAATAAATGGGTTAGTCTCTAAGGTGCCACAAGTACTCCTTTTCTTTTTGAGTGACATAAGTTATTCTGACAAAAGCTGTAGTTTACATACAGCCTCAGGTTTAACTCTTTCACTCCTCAGAGACTAACCAATTTATTTGAGCATAAGCTTTCGTGAGCTACAGCTCACTTCATCGGATGCAGCTGATGAAGTGAGCTGTAGCTCACGAAAGCTCATGCTCAAATAAATGGGTTAGTCTCTAAGGTGCCACAAGTACTCCTTTTCTTTTTGAGTGACATAAGTTATTCTGACAAAAGCTGTAGTTTACATACAGCCTCAGGTTTAACTCTTTCACTCCTCAGAGACTAACCAATTTATTTGAGCATAAGCTTTCGTGAGCTACAGCTCACTTCATCGGATGCAGCTGATGAAGTGAGCTGTAGCTCACGAAAGCTCATGCTCAAATAAATTGGTTAGTCTCTAAGGCGCCACAAGTCCTCCTTTTCTTTTTGCGGATACAGACTAACACGGCTGCTACTCTGAAATCTTTCACTCCTGTTTGCCAATCAATCTCAGACCAAGTTATTTTAAAATATATTAGATTTCAAAGTATATTGGGCCAATTTCTGCTTCCTTCACTGGTGTGTTTGTAAATCAAGAGAGGTGACTGGAGATAGCTATTTTGCTGTGAAATCCTAGTGAAGCCAAGATATTACAGTTTTTCCTTGATGGAGCTAGTCAATTTAGACCCCAGGTAGGTGGAATGGGGGAAGAGAGAACTGATTTGACAATAGGGTCTCAGTCACATTTTTGTAACACAACAGCATTTGTGATTTGAAGATCTGAAAATCCGGTTATATGTATTGAAGTTTTAAAGTCTTTAACCATTCTCTGCTTTTCATTTTCCTCTCTTCTTCCTATTTCTCATTTCCCTCCGAATTATCTTTAAAGGTGCTTTGTCTTCATAACAAACTAGTGGGTGAGGCTTCGACTTTTGTCACAGCTAGCACAGATTCTGGGATTTTCAGAGTTTTCAGCACTTCTGTCTCCATGACTAGACAACATGGAGTTTTGCATGCAAGTGAGCTGAAGTGATGGATACACACATTGATATGACAAGCAGGTGAACAGGCAGGACAGAAAGTGAATGGCTGGGTAGATGTCAATGAATGTGAGAGGGACACAGATATTTGGGTGTGACCAGTCAGTTTGTTGCTTGGGTGGAGGTGTGGGCTGGGTGGGTGACTGAGGCGAGGGGAATGATGGCCAAACAAACATGACAGATGCGTGGGGAGCAGGGGTGTAAAATGGGTACGCTGGATGTGGCAAGCAGCAAGTTGCAGTCTGTATTGGCCATGCTCCTCCATGGCTAGGTGCAGTGCAAGGCAGAAGGTGGGGGGGACCCAGGACCGTCTGTTACTCTGGGTCCCGACGCAGGGACCCTCTAGCGGCAGCCTCTCCGCCCTCCCTCTCTCCCCTTGTCTGCCTATCATCCCTGGGCCACTTCCCCTTAGCCTTTGCATCTTCTTGGCACTTTCTGGCAGGTGCCCGCAGCCTAGCAGATAATAGGCCAGAGCTCACCTTCCACTCCCCTGAACCTACCCAGCACTGCTCTGTCTCAGGTGCTAGGACTCAGCCAGTCCTCCTCCCTTGCTTGTCAGGGAGAGACCCCCCTCTGCTCTGCTGGGCAGCTCCTTATATCTGGGCTGCCCCAGCAGCTGCCTCCTATCTGGCTCCTAACAATCCTCGCCCTAATTAGCTGCAGGTTTCCACAGCCTCCCTGGCTGCTTCTCCCCAACCCCCTGCCCCACCCCCACCACTACAGGGAGGAATCAGAATAGGGAGAGCAGGAAAGATTGGGGTGCCCATCTGCTGCCTCAGATTCAGGGTCCAAGACTGGAGCTCCAAAGTGCAGGTGTAGTGGAGTTCCCCTCTCCTGTCAGCACTGAGGGACCACTAGGACTCTCCCTGGGGACAGGGAGAGAAAGGAATGGGAGGGAGAATCAGCATAGAGTAAGTAAGAGTGTATTGGAGGGCAAAGACAAGGAAAAGCAGAGAAGAGCGTGAGGGAGCAAGGGAGGGAGAAAAGCAGAATGAACGGGTGAAAAGAGATAGCAAAGAGCAGTAACCTGGAGAGAAGCAAGCTGTGGAGACGACAGCTTGGGCTCCATGATTCTAGGGCCGAGCTGAAGGCTAGTAATATTTTAGATGTTTAAAATATTCTTTGTTAGCAATGCTGTTATTTTTCCATGGCCTTCTGGGTTGGAAGACATCACCTCCCCCTTCCCTCCCACCGGTGGCTTACATGAAGGCTTTTATGTCAAAATGTTCTGACCATTGCTAATGTCAGTAATAGGACCATCTGTGATACCAACAGTGAGAGCGCTCGAGCAGACACTGGCATTTCATACCAACTGGCATCATACCAAATGCCACTGGCATTTCATACCAACATGTTGTTTAGAGCTGCTCAGGGCAGGGCCAGACAAGATGGTGGCAAACACACTGGTGGCTGCAGGAACTTTATGCACACTAGAGCTCACACTACTAGAGATGCCTTGGGGTGGAAGGAACATTTTGCAAAAAAGTCTCGTGTAGACCCAGTCCATGAAGGGCTAAGGGCAACATTCTGAAGCTTCCCTTGAACTCACCGAAATATATTTTACAGCTCCCACAATCCTATGCAAGTGACAGTGCTTCATACACAAGTATTCTTTTGCCATCCCTGTCCTGAGTATAACACTATGTTCTAGAAGAGGTAGGAGAAATTGTTCTCAGTAAAATTAATCTCTGGGAAAATTCTACTCCATGTGATGCTGGCAAGCTCTACAGTGTCAAGAGGAGTTATCTTCAGATGCCTACCTTCAAGCATAAAATCTGCCTTCGGCACTTTCATGATACCTTTAGAGCGGACAAAAGGAAATATTGCTTTTAGAGCGGGCAAAAGGAAATACTGTGCAGTTACCATGTGGAACTTACTGCCAAACTAGGTCACAGTGATGAAAACAGGGACGGAATTTTAAAAGGGGCTGAGTAACGTTATGACCCATTCATAAACACTGTTATGCAAACTAAGATATGTGTAATCAAACCCCCAGCTTGAGGGTGTAAACTGATTGTCAGTGAGCATCAGAGGATCCTCAGCCCCCATGTACAGTCATTGCACAATTGACTAGCTGGATTACTGAAGTGGTGTGGGAATGTCACTGTCCTTAAAAGTACCACAGTATTGGCCAGTGCCAGAGACAGGAAATCAGATTACGTGGACTGACATTCTATTGAGAAAATCCTATGCTTCTAATCAAGCAATCTTTGTTATGCTGGCTGAAGCCTCCCCTTTGAAAATTCTTCCCCTCCCTCTGTCACGTAACTGAGTGGTTACAGTTTTGCAGTGAGCAATCCATGTTGGTGATGAATACCAGTTCACTAGAAGTTACAAGGGAGGGTTAAGTTGCATGGGTTTTTCATGCAACCTGCCCATAATTAGCCCCAAGCAGAGGCTGAGTCATTCATAAGAGTCCAAGGTACTATTACAGCCAGACACGCCAAGGCCCGGTATATAATTTATACAATCCACGACTGTGTGGAAACTGCTCCATTAAGCCTTCTGACCCCACTAGAAAGAAGCTGTTATTGCTTCATGGTTACAAGCGCTGTTAGAGCGCTTCATAGGAAGAGTCCAACTCATACAGCACATGCTCGTTCACCCAAACTCATGTCCTTCTTGCTGAAACCAGAAAATGCCAACCTGTTTCCTGTTACCTGAGCTTGGAACCAGCAGTCCTGAGGCAAGTGGAAGATGCTGAAACATCTGGTGGATGTGGTGAAAACATATCAATGCAGAGGATCTATACTGGTAACTGAAATGCAGCAAGCTCACGGATCTTCTCCATCGAAATAAAGGCATTATGATTTTATTACAAGGAAAACAGGCACTGAAAAAAGCACCAGGCAAAAATTGAACTATTTCTATGAACCGGGGTTTCATTTTCAAATTTGCTTCCCCTCCAAACAAGCAAGAATGACTGGGAAGACTGGATGGCTCAGGATATAGTTTATGGGATATGGAGCCTTTTATGTCCACCTAGAGTTGGGGGCACAGGGGAGCAAGCTGTCTGCAACCTCTATTCTATTGGTGGGCTCAGAGCCAGTGGACACAGTCATCCAAGTGGGGATGGTCACTCAGCCCAGGCTGGTCAAAACATACAAACATTTTGGCATTAGCTGGCAGGGCTCTAATGGAGCGGCAGCTAGATTTTACAGCTGCCCTTTCCAATCAGAACCTCAGAAGAGGTGCCCCACCTCTTGCTCTGTTGGGGTGAGTCCTTCCAGCAGGCACAGCTGCTCCATCCAGTTCAAGAATTAATCTGACCCAATTTGCCAGTGACCAAAATTTGTTACCTTGTGAAGGCTGTTCAGTGTTCTATGTGCAGTGAGCTGGTAGGGACTTAGCTTAGTTGCTAGTGGACAAGGATATGCACTGCAGCACCACTATAATAACTGAGACTCCTTGGCCCCTTGCTGGCATTCTGAGCAAAAAGATCAAAAAGTGACTGGGCTATGGAGCATAAATTGCTCTGTCACTCCTAGGAGTAGTCCCGTCAGGGGAGGTTAAAGTTACATCTGCTGGAAAAGGGTGGGAAAGCGGCTGACTGCTGTTTTGGGGCTAACCAGAAGAGTCCCGTCTGACCAGAGCTGTCACTCTTGACATCAGTGCCAAGATGCGAAAACCCCAATGTGTCTTATTTATTAAGCAAGTATTAAAATATTTTAAATGCAGAAGACATTTTGAATAAACACTGAGACACGTAAAGGTACCTAGTTTGCTGACAGGCTTAGTAACTTACAAAATACTCACTCCACCCCAAATCAAGGACTTTAGAACTCAGCAACGCTGGAATAGATTCCTCTGGTAGCATAAGATTTAGTTTTCATTGGCACAGCTTTGCCATTCTCACAGGTGGAAAAGCAACATTAGGGTTTAAATAGAGTTTGATGAAAATATGTAGCACCCCAAGGATCAATTTTCACTGTAGGAGGTTGCAGAGTGTATTATACACTAGGCATTAATTCTATGTCCTCTTCTGATGTCAAGAGAGCTGCAGGCATGAATAACATTAGACTTCTGGTTTGTAGTTTGTACCTGCAATTAATCCTTCCTTTATTTCCTGTTGTTTAATATTGTATTTGTTCTTTATTGCTGCAAGAAAAGCCTCTCGTATTCTTCTGGTTTTTTTTTTTAAGCTGCAATGGGATATATTTGAAGGCCCATATTGTGGTCTCAGCAAGCAGCAGGGCAGCTGCCAAACATCGTTTCCTTTGTTGATTTCTTGATACTTTAAGAATTATTTTCAACAGTTAATCTTGATTTTTTTTATGCTTCTTTGGCAGATAATTACCACACAAATGAAACTGCATTTTGCACAGTGCCCTGGAAGCAAGAGTTGAGCCTTTACACAAAAGTGGCGAATAGAGGTGACCCTCTTGGAAGCAACATTAAAATCAGTAACACTGTGGCCACTGAAAACACACTGTGAAGTTGACGAGGCAACGGTTTGGAAATATTCTATTGCTAGAACTAAAAACAAATCTCACTTATTTCAAACTCACTGCTGTGTTTAGTGCAGCCATTTTACTGGGCTTACCTGTGGAGACCCTGATGTACTCTCTCAAGAAGCAAACAGCAGATGATACCACTGACAGACGTGGCAGTTTTATTCAGGTGCAGGCTTTCTTCAGAACAAGAGAGTACACCGTACTTCATTCCTCCACTGATCGGAAGGTGCCATTTAAATTAAGCTTTGGTGCAAGACTGATCTGATGTCAGTCTGAAAACAAATACTGCTCTCTACACTTCCTTAAAAATCAGTTCAAACATAGGGGTGATTTCAGGACACAATAAGAGCATGAAAACTAGAGAGGCAGCAGTGACTGGAATACCCATGTGAAGACTATAATTTCTGCATGCTTACAATTGGTGGGATCACATGCGGACATGATGGTGATTATCCATCCTCTTTCTGGTTAATGATGGAGTTAACCTCCCTGTACCAGCATCCTTCCCTGCAAAATACCATACTTAACTTCACAAGTAAGAACTGCTTCTAGCAAAAGACTGGTCATCTTTACAGAACAATAGTCTATATTTAATACAGGACTATGAAATAGTTGCATTCACTTAAACAACTGCTGTCTCTTTGTTAACACATCTCATAGGAGCTTAAATTTGTTCTAACTCACTGTCAAGAAACCAATAGCTTAGCGGTTCTCAAACTGTGGGTCAGGACCCCAAAGTGAGTCATGACCCTGTTTTAATGGGGTCACCAGGGCTGGTGTTAGACTTGCTGGGGCCTGGGGTCAAAGCCGAAGGCCAAGCTCCACTGCCTGGGGGCGAAGGCTTCAGCCCTGGGAGGCGGGGCTCAAGCTTCGGCTTCAGCCCTGGGTGGCGGGCTCAGGTTACAGGTCCTACCCTCCCATGGGGATGAAGCCCATGGGATTTGGCTTTGGCTCTCCTGCCTGGGGCAGCAGGGCTTGGGTGTGCTCAGGTTTCAGTCCCTTGTCCTGGGGTCGTGTAGTAATTTTTGTTGTCAGAAGGGGATTGCGGTGCAATGAAGTTTGAGAACCGCTGAGATGTGCTCACAAAATTATATGAGTTCACATTTGTGCATAGAAAGATATGTGGTATAAAGTGATAATACATCTGATTGGCTTTGTCCACACTGAGGTTCAAACAGAATTATGGAAACACGTTTAAACATGGATTCAGCTAACCTGGTTCCTAATTTGGCTTGGTTAGCGAGTGGGGATAAATCCAGACTGCCTTGGAATATTACAGAGAACAGAAACTAAAGCTCAAAAGTAGGTGAATTACGGAATTTTCACTAGCATTTTAAAAAGCTTGAAATAATATAGCATTTAGATTTAATGGGAGCAACTGTGTGTTAATTAAAGAGACAGTAGCTATTTAAGGAAAGATTGATTGCTCATTGGTCATCTGCTTTTTCATAGACTTCTCTTGCCCAATGGGTAAAGCACTGCATCCTGTCAATTTTCAACCAGGCTCAGAGGCTGCGTCCAAATTTTATCAACTTCCTGCAGCATGCTTTCCTCATAGGCTTGGAAGTCTGAGGTATCTTCTATATCTGCAAGGTGCCCACCCGGCACTCCTCTTTCATATTCATCTGCCATTATTGATTGGACTTGATGTCTGAAGTGGATTCCAAATTTGGAAGGGTGGTATTCCATGCTCTATCATGAGGTTTCTATTGCCTGTTACATCTGCTGTTAGTGAAGGCTATTGTTAGATAAGATGGGAGAAGAGGGACACACATAAGAAGGAAATGTTACTGACGTCCCTTCCAACCCTGATATTCTATGATTCATCAGTTTTTTGTAGCCCTCTCCTATACCTCCAGCCTTGTCTCAGGGAGTGCTGCTTGAAGTAGGCTACCTATTCTTATTCTACTCTTTCCTACTTTGGAAGTCTGAGGGACAGGGGCTGATCTAGTAACTTGTGCTGCGGTTCATTGACAGATCTTGTTTCCTGACTGACAGGGCCAGAACACTGATAGTCAAGGCTGTTGCTAGATAGGATGGACAAGAGAGACCTATGGGAAAATATGTCTAGTAAGGTTTTAATAATGTGTAGGAGATACATGCTACCTCCAGCAGTGATCTTGTCAGCTCTCAGAAACTAGAATGCATCAGGCCCACTCAATACTTGAATGGGATGACTGCCAAATAAATCCCAGATGGTGATGCAACTTGTGTTGTTGATTCAATGGGTGAGACGCTACTCTCTCCAAACCAGTGCCCCAGCAGGATGGAAGGAAGTTCCAAGATCAAACGTCAAGATATACTTGTCGATGACTGTTTTTTTTCATTATTCTTCCAGAATAACCATTTCTTTCAACCACTCACTTCATAACTTTACCAGAGGAGTTTACTCGAACTTTGGATCTGAATAAGTGGGTACAGTTCATGTCAGAGTTGGTGATGTATAAAGAAAAAGAGCTTCATTGTGTGTTGTTACAATTCAATATATTTTGAGGAAGTTCCATGATAAAGCCTGAATTCACAAGCTTATTGAATAAAGAGCAAACGCATTCCCTTCGTTGAAGCATGTGTTGGGGTGGAACTTAAATTCTTTAGACATATTCACAACAATTTCAAGGTGTTTAGTTATTTATCGTATGTTCTGCAGTTAATTGAGTCAAGCTTTTGTATTTTATTTTTTTTAATCTGCATATATTAAGAAGAAAAAGAGTGATAGTCTCATTCCCATGAAACTGGTTGCAAGGAATGTTATAATTAGAATACACACTCAACTCTATGCAAACAGGTAATAATAACTGCATGCATAACCACATTTGCCTCAACAAATATCTGTAACTTATTAATGTAAGACTGGTCAAACAAACTCTCTCTTAAGCATCTCCCACTTTATCATTCTATAAACCAATTTATAAGAGAGAAATTTTCTCATGTTCCTCCCAACACACCAATTCTCTCACTGCCCATTTTTCAAAATATATCGTTCTGTGAATGATCAGGATGGGCTCTATGGACTGTCAGCGGTTCACGGATCACCGCTTGAGAAGCACTGCTCTGGAATGATAAATAACTACACCATGTAGCTCTTCTATAGCGCTTTTCACCAGTAGATCTCACAGTGCTTTACAAAGGAGGTTAATATAATTATTTCCATTTTACAGATGGGGAAAAGCAAATGCTCATACCATCTAGGATTAGAAAACTGTACTCTAAAAAAAAAAAAAGGAAAATTCCAAAACATTAAACCTGGAGACTGAAATTACCCATGTTGAGCTGTAGCTCACGAAAGCTCATGCTCAAATAAATTGGTTAGTCTCTAAGGTGCCACAAGTACTCCTTTTCTTTTTGAAATTACCCATTTATCCAAGCTACAGGCAGTACAAGTTTCTCCCAATGGAGGACAACGTACCTCAATTGTGATTTTGAGGGACTACAAATTAGGGTAATAAAGCTCAATCGCCATCATCCTTTCAATCCATGGAGACTCTGACTACATGGCAAACAATAATGCCAACTGTGGTTTGTCATGTGGACATATGATCAGTTAGGAACTGGACTGAAACCATCAATTCATTTCACCTAAGCCACTGAACAGCCATTAGAGATTAGTGAATTTGAACATATCAAATGATTGGTTAGGAGTTCTTTATAGTGTTGGAGTGGCGCCTTAGGAGACTTTTGGAGCACAGAGACCACAGTACTAGAGTAGTCCAATGTCCAAAATACATAGTATTCATGTTAAGTATAGAATTTTGATTAAACATGTGTAGGTGACTATCATATTGAAATGCTTGAGGAACATTACCAGCCTTTGGTAGCTTCATGACAATTTCTGACATGTAAATAAGATAAAAAATGGAGATTATTACTCTTGCCACTTGAGCAATCAAAAATCTAAGCAGATATTCTTGAGTGAACTTTCCAAATCTTCTTAAAGAAGTCAGTCCCATCACAGAGTTCCTAAGTTAATAAATGCAGCGTAGATACATAATGGTTTACAAGCTACTGTTACTTAGTTTCAGCTGTGCATCACTAGAAAAGAAATATTTGAAATATTTCCTTTTAGAGATAAAGCAAAAAACTAGCACAGAAACTTGGATTTCAGCAGGAGAATAACTGTCTTTCTATATCCCCTCCCAACCACAGAATATATGAAAATGCTTGGTGTATTTATAGGTCATTTCGATTTATACCTCAGGAAGAACAGGTTGATGATTGTCTCATATAGATTAATGTAAAGTTTGTTCATATGCAGTTATGATGCGTGAATAGCAAAGACATATTTAATTACAACCCTGCTTAGCTTAGCTCGGCAAAGGGCTTCAGTTCTGTTTACAGCAGCGCAATGTAGGACCTGTGCTGGGAGAATCTGTCCTTGGCCCTTTGAAGGCTGTTTACAGCAAGGTCTATGATTTGACTCCAACTTGGTCTTTAACTCCTAACTGACTTTGACTTTTGATAGTATATGGCCATTTTAAAAAAAACAGAATTTGCTTGAAGGTTGGTAGTTTCTCAGGGAAACTAGACTAACAGAATGTATTAATTAAGAAAATTTAATTTACAAAGATCACACTTGTTCCTTGGACACACAGTTCTTCTAGTAGATAATACTTTTCTCTATAAATCCAAAGTAACATGAAGATTGGAGAAATTCTGCCAACCAATTAAAATTTGTATACAGATACCATAACAGTAGCAGAAATAGTGATATATTACTTTTCACTATTATGTCTTCAGCACAGCTCATCAGTCCAGTTCCCTAACACTTAGCAGAAGGTACTTTTTCTGTATGCCATTTATAACAACACATAAACATATTCCATGCTGGAAAGTACCCTGGCCTATCTACAACTTAATTTGGGAAGTGACACCACTAAGAGTCAGCTATATATGGCCTGCTATAACAAATCACAAGAAGGGGAAGATGAGTGGCTGGGATTCTTCATTTACCATTACAGCATTAGAAAAACTGATGCATCCCATTATGTCTTCTCATCAATTCTTTAAATATATGTGCTGACTATAACTGCAAGTCTTAGGTTAAATAAATCTGCTTCCCTAGATTATTGTATTTGTTGTCTTCAAAGACTCCAGTAATTCCTTGTTAAAGGCCCGTTTCATTAGTGGTATTTATGTTACTTGACAGAGTTGTGGGACTATGCAGGAGCTCTATTTTGTCTCCTTAATTTACACAATTGGTTACTTGAAGAGTTGATACTCAAGTGATAGACTGTTCTCAGTAACAGCAACTGATGTCAATTAGAAAGTCACCTTAAGTTGTATTACCTGAAATAAACTAGAATATAAAGACACTGAATTCAACATATGAGTTTTCAATTGAGCTATTAAAAAAAATACTGCCATGTCAATATCAGACGCATCTGAAAGGCACTGAGTAGTTAAATATTGTGACTCATACATGTGTCGATAAGAACCATAAATGTAGGCAAATGTCAGAGGCAGAATATGGCATTATATAGTCCATTAGGCATTTCTGGTAAATATGGCAGCTTTATATATTATTAGGATATGCTGAAAATATACAAAGGTTCAGAACAACAGAATACTGGTATGAAAACAATCACTTCTTAACAACACCTGAAAGACAAGCATTTTGGAAACAAGGCATCGCATATAACGTTGTTACAGGGAAATGGTATCACATCTAAACACTAACGTTTTAATCTAATCCAGTGGCTATAAAAGGAAATGATGGTGGTAGGAGAGAATTGGATAAGGAGTATCAAATATTCAGTTTAGAATTAGCCAGCTGAGGTCCTTGTTTTATAGAGTTAATGAAGTCTGTGGTGATCAAAGCTATTCCAGAGGCAAAAAGTATCAAAAAAAGAGGTTCCAACCCACTTCCAGGAAGTCGTCTTGGAGCTGACATGCATGTGGATGTAAGAATCTGTCTGGCATCTTCTGCAGACCAGGTGTTTTCTACAGCTTTCCATTGGCAAAAGCTGCCTCTTGGAACTGAGGGACAAACGTTTTGAAATAAGCCCTAGTGGGGAAAAAGAAAGTCTGTGGTTAGCAAAGAACAAACTCAGAACAATCATGTGTGCGTGGTATCTACAGCCAAGATTTTTAAAAAATGGAAGCCTGAAGTTAGCTGCCTATGTCCATATTTAGCCACATAAATAAGCGGGCTGATTCTCAAAATTCTACAGTGTATTTTTGGTGATCCTTGTGCTTCAATCTTTTTAATTTCCATAGGTGTTACTTCCTTTGATGAACTGACCAGTCATATGCAGCACTGCTAATGTGATCAGTACCAATGTCGTCTTGTAGTGTCAGCATAACTTTGTCTGATGCATATTTAATATTTTATACATTCCAAGACTATGTTTTGCAGGAAAAAATATTTTGTGAATCATTGGCAATTGTTCTCTTTTCTTTCTTTGATTTGTATTCTAATTCCTTTAGTCTAGGTACAACAGTATATCAGGTACAGAGATAAACAGTGTTGGGCTCTCTGAGTGAGAAACAGTGAGAAACAGAGTGAAAGGAAAGGTTAAACCACTTGCTACAGCATTATAAATTTGGCATCTGTTATATACTTGATGCTCACCATGCTTCTGGGATAACTGGATTTATTCAACTTTTGAAAAAGCTTCAAATAGAGCACCACAATCACTCAACGGAATTGCACAATCAGCTGGGAAAGTGAGAATACTGGCAATGGACAAGCTTTTGATTTGCCTTCTTCCAGGAACATTTATGAAATACAGAGTCAGTGTTGACAGGAGTAGAGCAGTTTATAAAGCATCAGTTAATTCTCTGTGGTAAATAAATTAAATGGATGAGCAGTAATTCCTTGCTTGCTAATTGGTAAAAGAAAAAAACTTTCTGAGTGGAAGTTTAGAATAAAGACAAATCATTTTGTAAATGGGGGTGTACTTTGTGTATTCTGGACCTTAGTGTCACTGTCTTCTCTCTGATGAACTTAGTGAGTCACTTTATCAGTCCATAGAATGAATCCATCCTGATCACTGCAAGTTGGTTTATACTGTACCTTTGGGTTCACTGTGCTTCTCCCCTCAACTCTGCACTAATAGCAAAATATGTCCACTTCTGCAATTAGAGGCTCCTCAAGATCTTTTATTTGCCAGGTGAAACAAAGGCAATTAAACCTTAATTCTGCCACTTGTAACTTTCACCTGTGAACTCTTCATTCTGTACTGTGAACTCTTCATTTTTCTATTTTTTGTTTTAAATCTGCTTTACAATCCATATTTATATTTTCTCACAGAGTATTTCTTTTTAATTTCTGAAATGAGGATACCTGTAAATTATGTTCACTGTATTACTTATATCTAATGCTATGGTAATAATGCATTCAAAGAATTCCAGGTATCGCATGAGACAGGTGGATATGCTGAATCTCCACAATCAATCAAGTGAGATATCTAATTTCATAAACTGGATAAAATTTCTTGCTGCCACTGAACAATTACTCCTGATCACGACCGAGACTGAAAATACTGTACAATCAAAAAAGGGAACACTCCTCTCCTCTTTGTGGCAATATGCCTGCTAAGCTCATTAGAAGACAATGACAATCAACTTGCATAAAATTTCTAAGGCTGTATGAGAATACTGGCCAAAGGCCAGATGAGTAGTGCAAGATAAGAATATTGTAGGATGCCTTAGGGAATCTGAGATCACACCTGGAGCCTAAGAATGATAATGGAGAGAGAGAGAGAGACAGAGAAAGCGTGCACACGAAACAGTAAATCAGTATATATCCTTTACTGAATACACAAAAGCTCCTGATTTTGCGGACTGAATTTTGGAAGAGATGGACTCTGAAACTGTGCTCAAAAAAGTGACTTAACATCAGTATAAAGAAAAGGAGTACTTGTGGCACCTTAGAGACTAACCAATTTATTTGAACATAAGCTTTCGTGAGCTACAGCTCACTTCATCGGATGCATATGCATCCGATGAAGTGAGCTGTAGCTCACGAAAGCTTATGCATCCGATGAAGTGAGCTGTAGCTCACGAAAGCTTATGTTCAAATAAATTGGTTAGTCTCTAAGGTGCCACAAGTACTCCTTTTCTTTTTGCAAATACAGACTAACACGGCTGTTACTCTGAAACCTTAACATCAGTATGGCTATACCAGCTAAGTGTGTTATCATCTGATTTGTACATGAAGATATGTGGTTTGCACTTGCATTTTTGTACTAAACATTTGAAAACGTGGCCTACTTGAGTATATCATGACTACCTTTGCAACATTCTGCCAGATATGGGAATTTCCCTTATATTTTGTCAACCACAGTATCTCTGTTATCCTCTTAGCATTTCTCCTTGCATTATTTGTCTTAATGTTAATTATATTTCCTCTACATGCTTATTTTAAATTGCTTGCTTTCTTCCCCTTTGAAAGCTTCTCTGGACTCTCCTCTTATGCCTGCTCCTTTCCTCTTGACTTCTAGTTTCAATAGTCTCTCAAAAAGCCACATATATTTTCCTAAATGGCAAGAAAGTTCATATTTGTTAAGCTGGATGTGTGAGAGAGTATTTCTATAGTTAGTTCCATTTCTGAAACATCCATCTATATTTCTCTTCCCTTTTGTATTAACACCACAAATACCGTTATCACTTTTCAGTCAGCTTTCTGCTGTGGCATGATTCCCAAATTAAATCTTATTGACACTAAGTACACACTTCCATGCTATCTTTATCTACATCTACAATGTCCTTTCTTTTCACTGTTTCCTCTTGTGTGCTTGTCTGTGCTGCTGCAATACTAATTTTAAATTCTTCCATACAGTCTGATTCTACAGTACTATTTCAGCAAACACATTACTCTGTTGTAAGTTCAGATTAAATTTATTGCTCTTCTAAGGGTTCCATGTACCCAAAAATGAATTTCATACTTTATAAAATTAAATGCCTATTCTTCCTTCCCAACTCTTAAGCCACATGTTTAGTTTTCTACTTTGTCAGTTGTTGTCTTGCCCAGAATGAGGTACAAGTAATATCAAAGGCAATTACTCAGGACGTATTTTCCCCTCTTGGTACCTGAGATGCAAGATATTATGGAAGACTTAAGATAATAATAATTAAACACACTTACTAGTTGGCTGCAGAAAGAAACAGGGAACATGCAAAGAACTTCAGCCATGTGACATGTTCAGACAATTCTTTTAGCTGCAGCATGTTGGACAGACTGGGGATGAGAGACAGGGAGATGAAAAAGGAGCAATTCAGAAACGAATGTGTCATGGTGTAAATCAGTGTTTTAATGGTGGGGACAGAGAGGAAATGCCAAACTTTAGAAATGTTCGAGAAGTGACAGGAATTGTCTAGAGCCTCCATACGGGGAGAGGAGGATAGAAAGAAGTCAAATGACTCAGATTATTAGAGCTGGTTGGGAATTTTCAGTCAAAATAATTTTTGCAGTTTTTGGTTACATACAGCGGGGGGGGGGGGTGTATAGGATGCAAGTATGTATGTGGTTGTATATCATTTTTAAACTCAGATCTAAGTAAAAGAAACTTTATTCAGTCTGATGAAAGCCATTTTCCATCTCTTCTGCAGACGAATGTAGACTAGCACAGCCTCTTTGTTTCTTTTTAGCATTACTTGGCTTTGTTTCTGTTGGAGTTATTCTTTCCCATAGTCATCCTCAGCCTGATGTAGGACATTGTCCTCTTCAGCTCTAGTCTTTTTCTGTTGTCACAAAAGGCTTGTGGAACCTCACCACACTGCACAGGTGCCAGCAGACAAATTCATGAAATGGCTTTGTCTTCTTAGCCAGTTAACAACTCCACAATTATGGTCCCTCCAATTAATAATCTCCAGAAATGAGCAAAAATCAAAATTTTCCATCTCATAGGAAACTTTTAATATTTTGACATTTGTTTTGGCCCAAATTGGGATGAAAACTTGATATATTAAAAATATTCATGGAACAAAAAGTGCTATAAATGTTTTGTTTTGAGCCAGTTCAATATTAAACTGCATCTGCTGGTGGTGCTGTACCGGTTCATGGAGTTGTAGTTTGAGTGCCTCAGGCAGTTATTCTTTCCTAAGGACAAGGGCCCCTGACTGGATTACATCTCCCATGATGCACCACAGTCATGGGACTCCTGTAATGCATTATGTAGCTCAGAGGGGAGACTGCAGTTGTCATAAATATAAAGGGAAGGGTAAACCCCTTTGAAATCCCTCCTGGCCAGGGGAAAGCTCCTCTCACCTGTAAAGGGTTAAGAAGCTAAAGGTAACCTCGCTGGCACCTGACCAAAATGACCAATGAGGAGACAAGATACTTTCAAAAGCTGGGAGGAGGGAGAGAAACAAAGGGTCTGTGTCTGTCTGTATGCTGCTTCTTGCCAGGGACAGAACAGGAATGGAGTCTTAGAACTTTTAGTAAGTAATCTAGCTAGGTATGTGTTAGATTATGATTTCTTTAAATGGCTGAGAAAAGAATTGTGCTGAATAGAATAACTATTTCTGTCTGTGTATCTTTTTTGTAACTTAAGGTTTTGCCTAGAGGGGTTCTCTATGTTTTGGAATCTAATTACCCTGTAAGATATCTACCATCCTGATTTTACAGGGGGGATTTCTTTATTTCTATTTACTTCTATTTTTTATTAAAAGTCTTCTTGTAAAAAACTGAATGCTTTTTCATTGTTCTCAGATCCAAGGGTTTGGGTCTGTGGTCACCTATGCAAATTGGTGAGGCTTTTTACCAAACCTTGTCCAGGAAGTGGGGTGCAAGGTTTTGGGGAAGTATTTTGGGGGGAAAGACGCGTCCAAACAGCTCTTCCCCAGTAACCAGTATTAGTTTGGTGGTGGTAGCGGCCATTCCAAGGATAACGGGTGTAATATTTTGTACCTTGGGGAAGTTTTGACCTAAGCTGGTAAAGATAAGCTTAGGAGGTTTTTCATGCAGGTCCCCACATCTGTACCCTAGAGTTCAGAGTGGGGGAGGAACCTTGACAGCAGTGCATTGTGGGAGCCTGGCCCATAATAGAGAATGGGACCATAAAACACCTGGACTACAACTCCCATAAGGCAATGTGGCACTTCAGGCAGATAAAGTTTACTGTCAAACTGACTTGAAACAAAACATTTTTCAGTGCAGTAAAACAAAATGTTTCCATTTGGGTCAAATTGAGCTGAAACAAAATATTTTGTTTTCATTTGCCACTGGGAAAAATAAAAAAAATTCAGCAAAATTAAAAAACTTGAATAGTGCTATGCCACAGAACACTGGGCAAAATATTTCTTAGCAATTAGAAACCACATTTTTATTTTTACAATACTTTACCGTCTGGTACAACTAAACATCTCAAAAGTGTTTTGAAATCCCTTCTCCCACCATGCAAGTCTTTCGATTCCAGACAAGAGGGTGTTAAAAACAATGCAGTCTTCCAGGTAACTGTTGAGACACAATGAGGATTGGGAAGCCTGCTCTGATGCTGCTTGGTTTGTGGCATCTCCGCCTTGTACCACTTTGGGAGTGGAGAGATTTTTTTTTGGTCAGTTTTTGGTTGATTTTTTTTTTCCTTTTGGGAAACGCTGAGGTCCCTTCATTCTCTGCTTTACTTCCTCCCCCTCAAATGGCCCTATATCACAATGATATCACAACAAGCTAAGGAGGACTGGCTGCAACACTCCCTGGAGTGCAGCAAAACTCCTGTGTGCAAAAGCCTCTCACCCAGGTGCTGAATACAATGTCTTTGCAAACCTCTCACAACTGTTTAGTTCTTAGCTTACACTGAGGCCCTGTCTACACTGGCAAGTTTCTGTGCAGTAAAGCAGCTCTCTGCGTTGTAACTCCCAAGGTGTACACTTAGTGTGCAGAAACTGCCCAGTTGCAGCGCTGTAAAAAAACCACCCCAATGAGAGGTGCACATATTTCTGTGCTGGGGGGTACAGCACCCTGGTTGATTACAGTGCTGCAATTGGCCTCCAGGTGGTGTCCCATAATTCCTGTTCTTGCCTCTCTGGTCATTGGTTTGAACTCTACTGCCCTGCCCTCAGGTGACCAACCATCATCCCCACCCCATATATTCCTTTGGAATTTTGAAAGTCCCCTTCCTGTTTGCTCGGTGATGCATGCAGTGGTCTCAGCACATCTTTCCAGGTGGCCATGCCTGCTCCACCCAGCAGGCGATTCCCTGCTTGGAGCAATGCCGAGCTGCTGGACCTCATCACCATTTGGGGAGAGGAGGTTGTTCAGTCCCAGCTGCGCCCCAGCCGTAGGAATTATGATACCTACGGACAGATTTCATGATGCATGACAGAAGGGGATCATGACCAGGACACACTGCAGTGCAGGGTCAAAGTGAAGGAGCTGCGGAATGCCTACCACAAGGAATGGGAGGCAAACCGCCATTCTGGTGCTGTGCCCACAAGCTGCCAGTTCTACAAAGAACTGGATACAATACTTGGCGGCGACCCCACCTTCACTGCGAAGACCACTGAGGATACTTTGGTGGCTGGCGTGTCAGTCGAGAGTGGACAGAGCCAGGAGGAGGAAATCTTGGACGAGGATTTGGAGGGGGAGGGGTATCCAGAATCAGAGGATGACTTGGAGGCCAGAGATGCATGCAGCCAGGAGCTCTTCTCTATCCCAAAGGAGGCTAGGTAGCCACAGCTGTCAGATCTTGGCAAAGCGCAAACAGGAGAGGAGACCCCTGGTAAGTGGATTTGATTTTGGGAATTGCTGAAGCCAGTTGTTGGGGGCAGGAGGGTTGCAGAAAGCAGGCTTGTCTCCCATCACATGCCTAGTCTGACTGGCGGAACAGGCTGTTGATTGAATCCCTCACTTCACAGGAATCTGCCTCAGAAATCTCCAGGAAACTCTCATGGAGATACTGGGCAATCTGCTGCTGCAGGTTCTTTGGCAGCGCTGCTTTGTTTCTTGCCCCATTAATGGTAACTTTCCCGCGCCACTGTGCCGTGACGGGGATGGGGGTGGGGGACCATTGGTGTACACAGGCAAGCTGCATAGGGGCCAGGGCGGAAGCCGCAGTCTTGGAGAAGACCCTCCCTTGATTCCCTGCTCACCCTCAGCAGTGAGATATCTTCTATAATGATCATATCCTGTGGAAAGTGTGGAAACAGGAATGATTATCAGGCACCCCCTATAGTGCTGGCTCTCTCCAAGAGCCACATGCCCAGTATACAACAGGGTCCCGGAACCCTGTGGCTACTCACCATTTTGGGGGTCTTGTGCTTCAAGTGTGCTTGCCTGGGGTCAGCCAGTTAGTGACAGCTGTGTGAGTACTGGCCGTGTTTTAAATCACTGAATCAGTGTTCTGTGTGTTGCAAACAATACTCCTTCTGTAAAATGCTGCATTTTGGCTTCACAGAGATGACCTTGGGAGCCCAGCCTCCCTCTTTGTTATCGGCGGCTGAACAGCTGTGCAGAATTAGAAAGGGACCAAGAGGAACTAAGGAGGACTTTCTGCGTGAGGTTATGATGCACTCCTCTGCCAAGAAATAGGAACTGAAGGAGTGGCGGGACAGCGAGAACAGGGACCGAAAGGAGAATGCAGCGCGCCAGAATGAAGCCATGGAGCGGCTCTTAAACGTTATGGAGCGCCAAGCAGACATGCTCCAGGCGATACTAACACTGCAAACTGAGCAGCTCCGCACCCGCCCTCCCCTGCAGCCGCTGTCACAAAACTCTTTCCCAAGCTCCTCCCAGGCACTGCCAACACACTCTTATCAACCTCCTGGCTCCAGTCTGTACCCGCTGCATTCCACTCCTGCCCCGTCACAATCCAGCACTGCGGACTCAGACTACCCACTGCACTCAACATCTGTCCCTCTGCAGTTTGGCCCTGCTGAAGTACAGTACCCTCTGCATTGTACTCCAAAGGAGAAGGTTGGATATGATCCCTGGGTGTACACAAATCTTTAGTCATCCCAGGACCCTTCTCTTCCCCCATCCCTCTCAGTGCTGATGGTTTTTTTGGTTTGACTCTCTCCTGCGGTTGTTATTTTTTAATAAAAGAATTGTGTTGGTTTGAAAGAAGTCTTTATTCTATTAACTGAAAGCAAATAGAGCCCTGCAAAGCAACAGACAATTATGTTAAATCTTCATATTGCTTTGTCTGCACCAATCACAATCACCTCCTAGCATTACAAGCACTGCACTCCCGAGCATAGCAACAAATATTAGTGGCTTTCAGCTTCACATTGCTGTCTCAAGGCATCCCTGATCCTTATGGCCCCGCGCTGCGCCCCTCTAATAGCCCAGATTTCTGGCTGTTCAAACTCAGCCTCCAGGTGCTGAGTCTCTGCAGTTCAGCCCTGAGTGAAGCTTTCACCCTTCCCTTCACTAATATTAGCCCCGTGAGGCACACGGCTATAAGCATAGGAATACTGTCATTGGCCAGGTCCAGCTTCCCATAGAGGCAACGCCAGCGGGCCTTTAAACAGTCAAAAGCATACTCAACAGTCATTCTGCACTTGCTCAGCCTGTTGTTGAACTTCTCCTTGCTGCTGTCAAGTTGCCCCGTGTATGGCTACATAAGATACAGCAATAAGGGGTAGGCAAGGTCTCCCAAGATTACAATCGGCATTTCGACTTCCCCTACGGTGATCTTCTATTTCGGGAAGAAAGTCCCTGCTTGCAGCTTCCTGAATAGGCCAGTGTGCCGAAAGATGCGTGCATCATGCACCTTTCCAGACCAGCCTGTGTTAATGTATGTGAAATGCCCACAGTGATCCACAATTGCCTGGAGAATCATAGAGAAAATACCCCTTCTGATTAATGTACTCAGTGGCTAGGTGGTCTAGTGTCAGAATTGGAATATGCGTGCCATCTATCGCCCCTCCACAGTTAGGGAAGCCCATTCGTGCAAAGCCATCTACAATGTCACGCACGTTGCCCAGAGTCACAGTCTTTCGGAGCAGGATGCAATTAATGGCCCTGCACACTTCCATCAACACGAGTCCAATGGTTGACCTTTCCACTCCGAACTGGCTAGCGACCGTTCGGTAGCAGTCTGGAGTAGCCAGCTTCCATAGTGCAATTGCCACATGCTTCTCCAATGGCAGGGCAGCTCTCATTCTCATGTCCTCATGCTGCAGGGCTGGGGCGAGCTCATCACGCAGTCCCATGAATGTGGCTTTCCTCATCTGAAAGTTCTGCAGCCACTGCTCGTCAACCCAGATGTGTATCATGATGTGATCCCACCACTCAGTGCTTGTTTCCCAAGCCCAAAAGCAGCGTTCCACTGTGGTCAGCACCTCTGTGAATGCCACAAGCAATCTCATGTCATAGCTACTACATGTGGCGAAATCAATGTCACACTCCTCTTGCCGTTGAAGTTTAAGGAATAACTCCACTGCCATTCATGATGTGTTAGTGAGAGCGAGCAGCATACTGGTCAACAGTTCGGGATCCATTCCTGCAGCCCAAAGAGGCAGGATGCGCAGTACACAAACAGTTGAAAGATGGTGCCAAATGCAGATGTAAGCACAGGGATTGCTGGAATGCAAAGCAATGCATCACAGGGCATTGGGACAGGACCCAGGATGCCCTGCAACCCCCTCTGTCTTCCCACAACTCTTAGCAGCAAAAGAGGAAGAAATGCTCTGTGGGATAGCTGCCCAGAGCACACCGCTCCAAATACCACTGCAAATGCCGCACGTGTGAACACGCTATTGAGCAAGCAGCTGACAGTGTGAACACACAACAGTGGTTTCCGTTCAGCGCTCTCTGAGGGCGCTGTAACTGCCAGCGCTGTAACTCTGCCAGTGTAGACATGCCCTGAGTATAAGGGGTTTGCTATCTTCGCTGCTCACAATGGGTGTGAATCATCGCACAGGTAGATGTCTAGCTCTTTGATAAGCATCTTGCTGCAAGAATCTTTTGTTTTTGTTTCTTCAAATGGTCATTTTCCAAGTTCAAGGTGTAAGTCATTGGGTTTCTATGGCAATTTTTCTTTAGCCCTTCAGAAAACAACACACATTCTCTGTATTTAACCAATATGTGTAGATAATAGCGTACACTGAATTGCAAGAGCTATGCTCAAGGACACTACTGAGAGTAAAGCACTTATCTTTCCTTGACCTTACTATCCACTAAAAAGAAAGTCTTGCTATTGCACATGGTAAATATCTGAGAAAAGGAAGAATCAGACAACTCAGTGTTTACATGTTCTTCCAGTCATTTAAAACCCTGACAGTGGTACAAGGTCTCAAGAAGGCTACATTTACTAATATATGTCTAAATCCAAGAGGCTTGGAAGCCAGGTGCTGAAAACATACTTGACTCACAATTCACTTGCTTTTGTGAAATTTCACCCTACGTTTAATGTTATTTTAATGCAGTGCAGTGTTGGATTTTATTGTTTAAATGGTAGCAAATCTGCACTGACATTGTACTTTGCCATTATGAGGTGGTTTCTACTGACTTGCAATGCTATTGTTTGACCTTTAGATTCCAACAAGGAAAATCCTCTCCACAAACTAGATTTGAAATTGTTTAGCTGTAGTAATTTCCCATTACACAAGGCTTCCCAGGAGCTTATGCTGAAAGAGTCCTGCCATTGTGATCCATTCTCTCTTTTCTCTCTCTTTTTCCTTTATTCCTTTTGCTCTTATAGATAATTGTTTAATAGTTTTTGTGTTACTGGTTGGTGTGTAAGAGTGTTGAGAACTGTTAAGGGTTTCTGTTTCTCTTCACCACCTTGATGTTCCCAAAATGTCAGACCCCAGAACAATCAGGATTCAAGCTGTGAGAGAAAAAGCCACATAAAGTGCCTTCCCAACCAGCATTTATTATGCTTCCTATGTCTGGGACAGGGACATGATGGTTGTCAGTCATCTTTCCAATTCACTCAAAAAGCCAAGTTGGAGAAAGATAGGCACTTCAAACTCCGCTTGTGTAGGAGTGTTTTGGTGCCAAGTTTTCTGACACGGACAGCCTCAAAATCATGTTTGCACTGACATCCTGCATCTGTGTCAAAAACTCAGGCTATCGTTGTCCCAGTGCCTTACATGTCAAGAGATTATTTCAGGAAGAAAAAAAAAATTCGTGATGGTCAAAGCACGCTTGCAAGGGCTCTTCCATACCCACTGTAAACTCAGCACCCAGAGCAGAAAACTCATCATCGATATGGTATAGTCTGTCTTTGCACTGGTTTTCAATGGCAAATGAATGCCCTACAGCAAAAAATTTGGATCCATCTTCTAAAGATATAGATGTCAGCACCTTCTCCTAGATCCCTAAATGTCTGGATTTACGTTCCTTCTCACTTGGAGGCAGCATCAGCTAATCCCACTTCGATTCCTCCCTCGTGCCAGTTTTGTGGGCAAACTTGATCCTTTAGATACTATTTGTCATTTAAGCATTTTAGTTAAGTGCTGTTTAAAAATGTTTCAGCAGCTAGTGTGAAAGGGTTTAACACCTTTAAAAATATGTTACCCCAAGGATTGACCATCACATTCAAAAGAGTTAAATCCTGTTTACAGATGTTGAGTGGATTTAAAATCATATTAGCTCATGTGTTGGGTTTTTTAAACACCCTTTTTCCTAGTCTAGATAGGGCTTAAAGGAGAAAGGTGGCCAGTAACTGAGGTCTCCCTGTTGCAAATCTTATTGAAACCTGCTGTATCTGGCTGGAAGGTGTACTCCCCTCTAATGATGGGGATCCCTGGAAAGTCAGGGAGCTCTGTGTCATCTTCTCATGGATCATGCTAAGAAATGTGGCACCCTTGGGCTCTGGCAATCCCCAGCTGCCTGAATAGCCCCTTGGGGTTACCAGGTAATGCCCTTTAAGGCAGCATTAAGGCTGCTGCAAATTATGGTGAGGACCTGGCCCGGGACTATGCACTCTCACCCCCACTCCCAGCTGCAGCTAGTGATTATTGGATGCATCTGAGAATCAGAGCCACAGAGACTAAATGATACCTTCATAGACATTACCTCCAAATTTGCTCCAATACCTTCAGAGAACACCATTTGCTTATAAATAACTTCACTCTATCTGAAATTTTCACATGCCAAATGATGAAAATCAATCTGCACCTCTCCTTCCCAAATGAACTGCTGTTGCAAAACACACACAAGTTCCTCTAGATCCATGGAAGCTGTAAAAGAAGCTCTACAGGAAAGACACTAGGGACTTTATTCTCAGTACTTTGATGGAATGTACAAGACATAGTGGTGACTCAGTGTAAATGTTGATTGAGTTGTCTCCTTTCCCTACTATGCTGTTCACAGCAACAGATGGGATGAGCTTACCCAAAGCAGAACTTAATATACTTAAGAAATTATTCAGGCAAAGTTTATTTTTACACAAAACTTATACTAGTAACAGTACCAAAGTTAGTTAGATCTTGAGTTATGTGCTCTGGAAGTGGTGGGGAAGTATAAACTACACTTCAGTAAATTTAACGCGAGCACTGCATTAATGTAATTTCGTCACTCTCTCCTAGTCAGATTATTATAACACTCCATCGCCATAGTATCTAAGAATCTTGGTATACATATCTATACTTGGTAGCAGGCACTCAGGTCAGAAATTCTCCTTTTTTCTGATCCTTAAAAAAATATCCGAGTTACTGGGGAGAGTGGAAACAATTCAAGTCAGAGAAGATTCTTTCATAAATTAGCTGGGAGAGCCATACTCCACCCTCTTCCGAGTAAATTAGGTGAAGGCAAGATCTAAACAGAGCATAGATCAGGGCAGAATAGAGCTCTGAGGCTTACTAGTATCTTTCACCTATTCCTCCCAGACTAGAATTATTATGCTGCCATTTCTTAATAAAATCATAATGTATCAGCGGTGTCAACAGCATGGCCATGTTAGACTTAAAAGAGAGGATCTCCAAAACCTATTAAAGTAATCTGACTATTCACTTTTTGAAGTGCAAAGTGGTGATTATAGGACACCTTTGTATTTTTCTGTTCCTGCTGCAACTTGTTCTGAAACAAAGAAAACTTGTTTTGAAAATGCTTGACACCCACAACAATCTGTTCTTGGGCACTTGACAAGAGGGCTTGTCCTTTCCTGACCACATCAGCGCTGTCTTTTTCCGTGCAACTCCCTCTAACTAATCCTTAGAAGTGTAAAAGGTACACATCATAACCCTCTCAAAGATAGGAGTGGCCATTTTTCCATAACAGGACAAAACCAAAGAGACAAATGTTAATGATTCTTTCACGTCTGTTTCTTCTTAAACTCAATTTCAATAACTTTCAGGCCCTATCCAATTCAACTTAATTAATATAAATTAGCTATGTGAATTTATAATTGTAGAGTAAATGATTACACTTATTCCTATAGTGGATTTCTATTTAGGTCACATTTTGCAACAGCATTTGCTAGAACTGTAACCTGTGATTATACTCTTCCTTATGTATCCCTAAGATCTACAAAAACAGTTTTGAATTTAACAATGATGTAATACAAAAAGTTCATCAAGTGCTAAGGTCATAAGAGAAATGTAACACACACTGAATGACAGATGTGAACATCCATTTAATATACAAGTGTGACATTATACCAGCTCTTTGGCTACAGTTAGTATTTTTATTTTAAACTCAGACTTGGGACATGAAACATCTCTGCTATTTTTACACAAAGTGAACTGAAACTTAATAACCTAGGTTAATATACTCAATATAATAATTATTGTTAAAATATTTCATTTGCTGACCCATATTTTGAGTTATATTTTATTTATTGATATGTATTTCTATAGTTCTCACCAATAACAGTACCAGAGTACCTCACAAGGTTAAGGATACGTTAGCACCTGCATGGTAGAACTTGCATCTCTATCTCTTTGCCTTTTTAACTATTTCTGTACAACAATAGGAACTAGTGGAGGGTATCTTATGACACAGCTATTTGAGGGAAATGATAGTTTAAGCAGATATATCATGGGCTACACCCTAAAGGTGAAAGCCAAACAATAAAAATAGAAAATATGAATTTCCACCTCTCCATCACCACATAAAAGTGTGAACTTCTGAAGCTAATCCCCATAAATCTATGAGGTGCAAACTCTAAACTCCATTCACCCCAATGAAGTGTTGACTTCTGAATTTAACGAGGACCTCTTCACTCCTCCAAAACTTTTGGTTAGAGAGTCTATCCAATTTCTAATTTACTTCACACCCATAGGAGAAAAAATTGTCATTGAACATGTCTTTCAAGGGTTGGCCCATTGTAGAAATGTCAGGTGGCACTGTTCTGCTACAAAGGAAACAATAATAGACATTAGATTTTCAGTTTGTTGTGCATTGTTAGAAATACTTCAGTAAAACTGCAGGTTATTGAATGATTTTTTTAAATCAATTCACATTATCACAGAATTCAGTGTAGCTCAGTCACATAAATTATGAGGGTCTTACTAATACACCACATAGTACAAAAAGCCTAGTCCATCTATCTGAAATAACAAATAAAAAATAAGTACAATAAACTAACTACATTGAAGGTAAAATGGGTGTAAAGGAAAAGGAGCATGAGGGTTCTGGATTCTCTTGAAAGAGAGGTCAAGGAATTAGTTTGGAGGCGAGGTTACATCTCCTTACATAACCTTCCACCACACGTTCAATTCTGAGAGGGGACAAACACATAGCCACTGCTTCCAGAGAACTCTGACCTTGGTTCTAAGAGCACGGATCTCTACTGATAATGCAGAAGAATCTAATTGCTGTTGAAATCTAAGTATACATTAAATCACCTTTTAGACAACTATCGAAAATGGATTAAAAGTACTCT
The DNA here is from genome assembly GCF_965140235.1 of Caretta caretta. NCBI lineage: Eukaryota > Metazoa > Chordata > Testudines > Cheloniidae > Caretta > Caretta caretta. The sequence continues at coordinate 155,448,722 of NC_134208.1, read as the reverse complement.
TTAAAAAAAAAAAGTAACTTTCCTGAATCATCTGTAAATACTAAAAATAAAATCTTAAAATCAAGACTCTCTGAGGATCTATTCTTTTATCAGCATTTGTGAACTTACATTTGTGAATTTATATTGCATTAAAACTCATGTGAGCAACATGTATGAGCCCCATTAAACATCAATGGCAGAACAGACCCCCTGCATTTTAAACTGGCTTATCGATGCCTTCTGTCTGGTTGTTCAAAACAGATAAGTATTTTACTTCCTTCACCTTCTCCCCAGGGTACATAAATAGTCTTGGTTTAGTCAGATGAAGGCTTGTGGTCTTAGATCACAGCAGTTTTACTTCTGCTTTCTTAACTTCCATTTTCCCCAGGGGATTAATTGGTGCTTAGAGTCCCAACTGTCTGTGAAGATAGGAGTCACTGGATTTTCTCTGTCACCATGTGAATGTTCAGCTTCTATGCTAGTGGATCATATGAAAGATATTCCAGAGTCATCATGGAAGTCTTTCATCTTAATGTAATCTCGCTAAATAAATTCCCAACTGCGTGATCCTCAGTGTGACAAGCCCACTCTATCTTCCCGTTTGCTTGAGGGCATTAACCATAGCTTTTCAGTAAACATTTTTAAAGATTATCCTCCTTAAAAAGGACATGGTTGATGTAAATTTATTATTACTGTTGTTTACTTCTGTAATGCTGAAAGTGCGGATAGTAGATGAATTGAGCCATATGGTAAATCCCAAACCTGAGGAGCTTCAAGTTTAAAGTTGCAAAGTGGTTCCAAAACAGCAGAAACACAGAATAGTGCATGGCAATTATAGCTCTAATGCTTTATTGAACAGGTGTGATTTTTTGTAGGAGAAGGAAAGAGCTAGGCATGATATAACTGAGATGATGTTCCAAGCATAAAAGGCAGTATGAAAAATGTGTGAAGTAAGGAGTGGGGGAGGTGTGGGTAGAACGTATGGAGGAAGACGGGATGTAGGAAGAGATTAGGACAAAGATGTAATCAGAGCCAGAGTTAGATAGCTTTGCAAATGAGATGTCTGAAAGGACTGCAAGAGAAAAGAGGAAGCCTGTACAGAGATAGAGCCATGGTCATTGCCTGACAAAATTTAACTACTTCAGATACTGAAAAAAAAGATCAGCCCCTCAAAACAGAAGGGTTAAATAGTGATACACTGGCGACTAATCATCGGGGCAATCAGCCAACCAACAACCTTTGAAGGTGGGTTTTCTTGAGTGTGGATGTATATTGTCAAACCATTCCCTTTGCACTGCCAGTTTGGCTCCATTCTGATGAGCACAGGCAGATTACTGAATTATACAGGAATTCTGTTTGGGCATTCAGAAGAACAGAGCAAGTAGTCAGAGGAAAAAGGGATGAGATGAGATCCATGAAGAATCACAGAAATGTAGGGGTGAAAGAGACCTTGAGAGGTCATCAAGCTCAGCCCCCTCCTCTGAGGCAGGACCTAGTAAACCTAGCCCATCCCGGACAGGTATTTATCCAACCTGTTTTTAAAAACCTCCAATGATGGGGACTCCACAACCTCTCTTGGAAGCCTATTGTAGAGCTTAACTATCCTTAGTTAGGAAGATTTTCCTAATATATAAACTAAATCTCCCTTGCTGCAGAGTAATCCCATTACTTCTTGCCCTACTTTCAGTGGACACGGAGAACAATTGATCTCTGTTCTCTTTACAACAGCCTTTAACTTATTTGAAGACTGTTATCAGGCCCCCTTCAGTTTTCTTTTCTCAAGACTAAAGAGGCCCAAGTTTTTTTAAAATCCTTCCACACAGATCAACTTTTCTAAACCTTTTATCATTTTTGCTGAGCTCCTCTGGACTCTCTCCAGTTCGTCCACATCTTTCCAAAAGTATGGTGCCCAAAACTGGACACAGTACTCCAAATGAGGCCTCACCAGTGCTGAGTAAAGCAGGACAATTACTTCTCATGTCTCACATACAACACTCTTGATAATACACCCCCAAATGATATTGGCCATTTCACAACTACATTATTTCACTGACTCGTGTTCAATTTATGATCCACTATAACCCACAGATCTTTTTCAGTAGTACTACTATCTAGCCAACTATTCCCCATTTTCATAGATTCATAGATACTAAGGTCAGAAGGGACCATTATGATCATCTAGTCTGACCTCCTGCACAACGCAGGACATAGAATTTCACCCACCCACTCCTGTGAAAAACCTCCACCTATGTCTGAGCTATTGAAGTCCTCAAATCGTGGTTTAAAGACTTCAAGGAACAATCCTCCAGCAAGTGACCCGTGCCCCATGCTACAGAGGAAGGCAAAAAACCTCCAGGGCCTCTTCCAATCTGCCCTGGAGGAAAATTCCTTCCTGACCCCAAATATGGCGATCAGCTAAACCCTGAGCACATGGGCAAGATTCACCAGCCAGATACATTTTGTAGTTATGCATTTGATTTTACCTTCCTAAGTACTCTGAACTTGTCTTTGTTGAACTTCATTTTGTTAATTTCAGACCAATTTTATAGTTTGTCAAGGTTGTTTTGAATTCTATTCCTGTCTTCCTATGTGCTTGCAATCCTTCCCATCTTGGTGTCATCTGCAAATTTTATAAGCATACTCTTCACTCCATTATCCGGATCATTAATGAAAATACTGAATAGTACTGGAATCAGGACTGACCCCTGTGGGACTCCTCTAGATACACCATCCCAGTTTGATAACAAACTGTTGATACCTGTTCTTTGAGTACAGTCTTTCACCAGTTGTATACCCATCTTATAGTAATTTCATCTAGACCACATTTCCCTAATTTGCTTATGAGGCTGTCATGTGGGATTGTATCAAAAGCATTACTAAAATCAAGGCATATCATATCTACTGCTTCCTGCCTATCCACTAGGCCAGTTACCCTGTCAAAGGAGGGAATGAGGCTTGTCTGGCATGATTTGTTCTTGACAAATCCAGGTTGGCTATTCTTTATAACCCTATTATTCTCTAAGTGCTTACAAACTGATTTTTTAATAATTTGTTCCACAATCTTTCCAAGTATCTAAGTTTGGCTGATCGGTCTATAATTCCTCTTTGTCCCCTCTTTTAAAGATAGGTCCTGTATTTGCCCTTCTCTAGTCCTATGGGACCTCACCCATCTTCCATGAGTTCTCAAAAGGTAACAGTTCTGAGATTGCTTCTTCTGGTTCCTTAAGTACCCAACAGGTTGAATTTCATCAGGCCCTGACAACTTGAATATATCCAACTTATCTAAATATTCTTTAACCTGTTCTTTCCCTGTTTTGGCTCGTGTTCCTTCTCCCTTGTTGTTGTTATTAAGTGTGCTGACCATCTGTCGCCAGTAATCTTTTTAGTGTAGACTGAAGCAAAATAGGCATTAAACACCCCTGCCTTCTTGATGTCATCAGCTATTAATTCTCCTTCTCCACTAAGTAGATGGCCTACACTTTTCTTTGTCATTCTCTTGCTCCTAATGTATTTAAAGAACCTCTTCTTATAGCCTTCTATGTTCCTCGCTAGGTGTAACTCATTTTGTGCCTTAGTCTTTCTGAATTTATCCCTATACTTGTGCTATTTCTTTTGTACTCCTCTTTAGCAATTTGTCCATGGTTCCACTTTTTGTAGGATATGTGAATCAACAAAACAAACTAAAACGGTTATTTATTTATCTGGATTGATGAGAAATGCCCGCCTGTATTCTAGGCAAATGCGTAACATAAAAGTTACAAATTTGACCAAGACACCAATTAAAAATATTAGAACATACCTTAATCATTTAACTAACCAACATTTCAAATCCCAGTATCCATCTAGATTATTAAAACCCAACTCTCCGCAAATCCAGACACTTCATCCTGCCCTTTTCCGCTTTTCAAAAGCCCAGAAGAAAAATTGGGCCTTGCAGAAGTCCCTGGAGATAAACACATAGGTCTTAATTTAGATTTAGCAGTCTTGACTGCATCCCTTTAGGGAACCCCACTATCTGTTTATCAAATCAGTTGATCAATGGTATTTTTAGAGCACCTATCTCTACAGTACCTAAGAGCAAATAATGCTTATTGCCCAAATTTTTTAAGTTAGCCTACATAATGTTCTATCTTTCAATACAATAAAACAGCTTATGTGAAGTGCTCTTTTCATATTCCAAGTTTGCCAAACAAAAAGCCTTATTTTGTGAATTTTCCTTGTTGATAAAATATACCTATAGATAAATTAGATATTTTCAGTAGAAATAGATTCTTTCCCCATGCATATTTCATTTCATACAGTGTTCTGTGTTCTTTAATAGTTGTTTTTCTTTTCCTTCAATGATAAGTGACCAGAAACAAGTATTCCAGCCCTCCTATCTTGGCTGAAATCCACATAATGCATGACAGCACTGAAAATCCCTGGCAGGCACCTCAGAAGCTAACATACCATATCTTAAGTGTCAGACTTAATTAGCCAAGAAGCCACTTTCAAAGCTGTTCATGAAAAATGTGATTAAACTAGAATGACTTTGTTATATGTATTGTACAATGTATATACACCTAGAACGTATTATCTTGATATGAAATGCTATTCCGTTTAAGCATTAAGGTGCAAGATATTCTTTGTTTCTTAATTTGCTATTTTTGCCTATAATACTGTATCTTACAATTAAAAATGGTTTTAGTATTAAGGTTGCCTATACAAAAACATTATATAATGTATTACAAAGAAGAACATTATCATTTGTGCTTTAGCAAAATGTTACTCCCCCCTCCCTTCATTTACCTGTCTTCTTTTTATGTATAATTCATGTCAGGATGCTGCTCTGTCAGTGAATATGAGCTTTGATTTGAAGAGTCATAAAACTGAATTAAGTCCACCACAAACCTTACACAGCTGCGTCATTTTCTATTGCTATATTAGAATTTACTGACTCTTTGAAGCTCAGGGGGAAAGACCATCTGGGGAAAATAAAATCTGCCCTCAGCTGATCCTTGGAAAGAAAACCCACTACCTCTGTTTCTACTGCAAGGCTTTAGCCAAGAACAGCAAGAGTTTCTTTTTTCTTTTTCTTTTTTTTTCTCATAATTGCTGCTATCAAAGATGGTTCCTGGGACCCAACGTTGAGAGTAGATTTTGGTGGATCTTATGTTTTTTTGTTTTGTTTTGCTCTGTTAAGTGTGACTGCAAAACATTATCATCACCAACTGGATTGCCATTAATGCACATGAAGATAACGCTTTGGATAGTGAGCAGGTAAAACACCATAGTTGTGGTTGACTTGACCAGACCCAGGTAAACCCACTTTAAGCGCAAAATACACATTTAGTATACATCCAGATTTAGCAAGCTTTGGAAGTAAAACCAAAGAAGCATGAGGTATCATACAGAAACTGCAAGCTGTAGGATGTAATATATATATTTGGTATTCAATAGCAGATATACTTCGGAGTGTTTTTCATGCAGTGAGAGCCTTCATCCAGGGCAATCTTTACAAGTGGCTGGACAATACAAAGCAGAGAACAATAGCAAAGGATATACAATGCTAATACACTCTTGAAGGAGGATGCAGACTGGTGGGGAAAGGTGTGTGCCTTCATGGCTCTAACTTTTTTCTTTGGGGATTGTGAATAATTTTTAACCATTTTCTCTTTAATTGGTTTGTCGGGTCGAGAGTCATTTGTTACAAGACACAGGATTCCAGTGCATGCACTGCTTTGTGCGGGACATATTAAATAATGATGGATGACCAGGTTTCTAAATGTAACTTACAATTTGTTGCTGCAAATCGTAAGTTCTAATAAATAAAAAGTTCTGACATACAATTTTAGAAAGGATGATTGGGTGTCAGGATTATTTGGAATTTTCTCAATTCTTGGGGTTCTCTTCTATGGTACTGAAAACTCGCTTAATATGTGGTAGTGCATCCTGGAGTTGTAAACCCCAGATGTATAATATTCCATTATTATTATTTATGCAGGTGGCATTTGAGTGTAGCTAGAGCACATCTCTTTTCCATTATCTTCTTCATTCATTATCACCTTCCTTCCTCCCTACCCCCTATTTTGCATTTTTAAACTTTATGATAACTTCTGGATAGTTTACTATAATATAGACACACACAAAAAAAGACTACACATGGATAGCTGATGTGTGGATGCAGAAAAGCTCATTTTAAAAAAAATCTACTGTTAAAAGATCCTGAGTGGATCTGAAACAATCATTTGAATGTTTGTGTTCAGAAGATTTTTTTTTTCATGGAATCCTTTTTATTAGCAGGCTGGGAGAAAACTATAATACAGATTTAATTCTTCCCAATAATCTTGTACTGTGATGTTTACCTGTGCCCACGTAAGGGTAGGAAAAAAAACTGAAGAAAGTTTTGCATGAATTGTAAATATTAAACTTTTCAAGGAGATCCAAAGTATCATAGATGGAAACCAAGAGTTTCAGGGTACTAGTAAAGCCTTTTTTTAAAACAGTGTAAAGAATATCAATAGATATTTTGTCTAAGATGTGGTAAGCCATATAATTGACTTAATATAGGAACATGGGATACAGGACTGGAAGGGACCTCCTGGGTCATTAAGTCCAGTCCCCTGCTATTGCCACCATATAATCCCACTCATAAATGTATCAAGCTCCATCTTAAAACTAGTTAGGTCATTTGCCCCAACTCCTCCTAGCGGAAGGCGGTTCCAGAACTTCATTCCTTCTAATTTCCAGTTTATACCCATTTGTTCTTGTGGCAACATTGCTCTTTAGCTTATATAGCTCTTGTCATTCCCTGGTGTTTATCTTCCTCATGTATTTTTAGCGAGCAATCATAAACCCTCTCAACCTTTATTTTGCTAGGCTAAACAAGCCAAGTTTTCTTAGTCTCCTCTCATAAAAGTATGAAGGCAGATGAGTTGAGATATTGGCTGGTGTCACTATATGAAGAATGGTTGCTAAAACAAATGTAAGGAGATTCATTCCCAAATGTATTACAAAAAGCTGGAAACCACTGGTTGAGCGCGTAAGCCCCACTCAAGCCTGGACCCATACAGAGCATGCAGGGGCACGTAAATCTGTAATGCCACATTAAGCAAACACACCAGTGAGTGGGTGGATGGCAACAGTATTATTCAGAAACAAATTTTAAGGAACACATTGTTTTAGCCAAGTTGGAGAGAGCACATAAACCCTGAAGTATGAGTATTTATTGGAATACCAGTTTTCCACTCTTCTGCAATTTTTGACAAGTAAAATACTTTATTTAGGCTAACACTAGGATAAAGGACTAAATTCATTCCTAACTTGCGCTCCTTGCAGCTCCGCTGAAAGCCATGGGGCTGCACAGGGTGCAAGTCAGGGCAGAAACTCAGCCAGAATGTGTCTAACAACTGAACATAATTTGTATAAACAAACGTTATTTACAATATTCCTTCATGAAATCACAGGCTCAGAGTCTGCATATTCTTTAAAGATACAATTCACGCACACTTGAATGCCTACTTAAGAAAAAATCAAGAGCTTTCCCATGGAAACCACACAAAGATATTTTATTTCACAGGTACTGCACAAACACAGATGCTAGCTTTCCATAATGTACTATACGTTCTTATGCTAGCCACATATTTTAGGACAACATCTTTGGCACACTTTTAGACAGATGGCTCATATGAGTTTAAAGGTTTGTCTATTCTGGGGAAATGTGTGTTGTTTTCAAATGTGCTAACTAATATGTTTGAATTAAAAAGCTCAAATACACTTTAGCCCCTAGTGTAGAGAGTCACGTTAAAAATGAATTAGCTGGTTGTGGTAAAAATGTGTTAGCTGGTCCTAAGGGTTGGGCCACATTACAAAATGTGACCATAAAACATACCTTAGTTTGGCACATCTTTCTTTGTGTCCTCACTTACTTTTGAGTCCTGGTAGTAAAACTCTAACTTTCTGTTGGTCTCATTAAACCATCTCCCTGAATTACATAAGCCCTCTACATGCACTATTCCACTGCTACAATGTCTGTGTGGATCATGTATTACCTATGCCAGTAAAAACAGTCCTCTGGGAATAGTCCTATAGTGCCCCTGTCCCTGTGACAATGACCCTCCTGATCACCATTCTGAACTCTGTTGTCAAGGGGTCACAGTGACCAGAACTCCTCCTCCCGCCAAAACACTTTAAAACACCAGCATGTTTTGGAAATGCGTCTCTTCCGGAAGCCCACCTCAGAGCAGACAGATATGGATACCCATAAAGAAACAGGTAAACCTTGCACTGCTGCCTGGTCAGGAAAGAAGTCTTGGATTTCCTCAGCCTGTGGGGAGGAGCAGTACAAGACCAGATGCAGAATAACTGCAGAAGTAAAGATGTCTATTTGGACATTGCAGAGGGTATGCAGTTGGGGCACAACAGGGAGGGGCATCAATGTTGGGTGAAGAAGAAGGAACTGCAGCAGCTGGACAAAAGGCAAGGGAGGCCAACAGAAAATCTGGGGCTGCCCCACATACCTGCTGCTTCTATGCAGAGTTGGATGCCATATTTGGTGGGGATCCTACCATTACCCCAAAAGTGACAGTGGACACTACGTGAGATCCTGAGGAGGGAACCCCAGCAATGCACAGCAACAAAGAGCTTGTCAAGGACATGGACGCAGAGGATGCAGATCCAGTGGAGAGCCAGAGTCAGCTGAACTTGACTCAGTTGAGTCCTGAGGAGGAACCCATTATGCACATTCTCTGACTACCCTTGGCTAATGTCAGTGAAACCTTCCTGGTGATCCACTGATGCCTGCATAAACATGAAAAGTACCACTTTCTGTTTAAGTACTCAGTCTGAGGGATAGGGGTGGGTGGACCAGGATCAAGATATGCATTTCCTCTATTACTCCACAGTTCAGGAAGTCCACTGCACTGAATCAGCAGTCCATTATTTCCTGCACATTGCCCAGAATCACAATCCTGTGCAGCAGGTGACAATTAACAGGCTTGCACACCTGGATGATGACTGTCCCCACTGAAGACTTTCTAACACCAACCGATAGCAATCTAGGGTCGCAAGCTTCCACAGAGAGATTGCTACCCATTTTCCACTGTCAAAACAGCTCTCATTTTGGTGTCTCTGCACTGGAAGGCTGGGGCGAGTTCAGCACACAATTTCTGCATCTGAAAGTTCTGAAGCCACTGCCTGAGCGTCCCAGATTTGCATCCATTCTCAACCATCAGTGCTTATTTCACGGGCCCAGAAGTCTTGTTCCACCATGTGTAGCTGGTCAGTGAATGCCTGCAGCATCAGGTGACTTTCATTCACTGTCTGCATCATTCACTCCTCCTCAGTTCTCTCATTTTCACTGTTGCATGCCTGGCCTCTGTGATAGTTGCTGAAGTTCCACAAACACAGAAGAAGCAGGTGCCCTGTCTCTAAAATTGATATGAGAATTCCAATGATTTGCCAGTGAGGTGGCGAAGAGATTGAAAACCAGCACAAGGAACTGTGGGAATTTTAGAAAGTGGTGTGAAAGAGAAGATCATGGTGGGAACAGAGGGAACTTGACCCCAAGGTCCCACAGTTCCCTGAGAGGAGTACTGGTTTCTCACAATACACTTCCAAAAGTCCCAGGAAGCTGGACCATGGTGTGGGGCACACTGGGATGCCTTCCTGTAGCACAGCGCACTTTTTCTCCGGTACAACCTCTTGACGTGAAGGCGTGCTGCACTGGCAAAGACAGTTGAATCTGCCCATGCTCTACTCGAATTGCAAAATCGGCAGCTACATGCTGGCAGAAATACTACCAATAAAACTTTCTAGTGTAGGCGTGACCTGAGTAACCTTGGCTAACACATCTTAACCTGTTTCAGAGTAGCAGCCGTGTTAGTCTGTATGCGCAAAAAGAAAAGGAGTGCTTGTGGCACCTTAGAGACTAACAAATTTATTTGAGCATAAGCTTTCGTGAACTACAGCTCACTTCATCGGACGCATGCAGTGGAAAATACAGTGGGGAGATTGTCTTTGTCTACACTAGATGTTACATGGAGCTTAAAATGTATTAATTAAAACATTATTCATTTTCCCAGTGTAGACAAACCCAAAAAGAGAGAAACTGCTGCTTTCTTCCCAATAGAGAGTAGGGTTTTTTTTTTTAAATCTGGGCTGCCCACCCTACAAGATGCAGTAAAGTCTCCAGTCACTCCCACAAACATTGTGCTATAAACAGAGGAGGAGCTTCTCTCTTCCTTTGTGCTTAAGAGATGGATACCCCAATCTTCTCTCTTCCCCCACCTGCTCACACTCTACTCCCTCTACTGTATGTATTTATGTTTAATCTAACTCTGCTTATATGCGAAGACTCAGAGGTGACAAACCTCATAAAAATGTCTAGAGGTAATACTAAAGAAAAATTATGCAGTCAGTGCTTTTCTAAAGGACTGTTAGGAATGGGGATTGGGCAGGGAGGTTCAACTTGCATGTGCTGATTTGTATGCAAGTATAGAGCAGACAGAGTGTGTGTTTGTGTACAACTTCCCCCCCACAAAACTAATGTATTGTCCAGTTCAGGCATGAAATAACTCACAATGATGCTTCCGAGTTATATTTTTCATTATTTTAAACAAAACATATACAATATTCTGGCACTTGCATATCTCTCATCAATCCTAGCAAACCAACTCAACAAAAAGAAAATACGTTTAACAGGAGACAGTGCTCCTAAAAAGTCAATTATTATAAATAAACAAAAACACATACCTAGTGCAATACGTCATCCAGAATCCCAAATGCTACTATTTGATATTCTCCATATTACTTAAGGCATTATAAAACTTGCATGTGTTTCATTTATTCACTGTTTACTTCTACCCGTCCCAAGTTATAGTCTATACAACCATGTGCATCATTCACCTGATTTTTGCAGCTGAGCTATTTTCCTTTGACTTCCTTGTTTAAGTGCCCTTTGCTAATTCATTTTAATCTTTTGATTCTGGTGTTCAAAGCCCTTCATTCTGATATGTTATTTTATTTATATATTTGATGTCTATATTTGCTGTAGTCCAACTTTTACTCTAAGTTATTGCTGTTTCAGCATTTCTACAATTTGCAACATCTAAGTACAGGGCCTTTGCCCACATAGTTCCATCTAGGGGAAATGTGTGTTGCTTATTCATTGCCTCACTTTTAAGTCTTATTTTAAACATTATATTCTGGTTTATATCGTTTCTACACCTTTGTGTTAATTCTATGTTGTTTTAGATATAGCACTTTTGGCGCTCACAGTAAAGTAAAGCAGTAGTTAATTAACATTAACACTGTACTATGTACCAAGATATAAATGTCTAAGTTATACTTAGTTATGCTTGAATTTGTAAATATGATGACTACAATCAGAAACTCCAGCCAGTAGGAGCAGGTGCAAAGCAACCCATTGCTACACTGGGGGGAGAGGGTAAAATGAGGCCACTGCTCCCCTCAGTATCCCCCAGACCCAGAACTGTGCAGGGAAGACCCTCCCATACTCTGGGGAAACAGAGATCCAGGTAGTGCCTCTTGGCCAATCTGCCATGTGGCCTTGGGGAAGGAGTGCAGAGTCTCCAGCTGGTAGGAGAAGCTAAAGAAGCAGCCAGAGCAGGGAGACTCAGAGTACTTTCCATGATTTAACTGGATTTTCTCTGCCCTGTGTTGATTGGCTGTTTGCTCCACCCATTCCCTTTCCCATCTTTCAGTATTTCTTCACTTCAGCTGCAGTCCACACCTGCCCCTTAGCCTCTTCTCCCCAGCCCTATTTCCCTTACCCCCTTCTGTTCAATGTTTCTTACCTTTCACTTTTCTTTTTGTTTAGCGTACCCCCTGCTAACAAAACCCACCTAAAAAAAATTGTGGAATGAATATGACATTTTCTGTCCTCAAACTGTTGACTCTGCTTGTTTGTGACACACCTTCCCTCCAACCCTGTGTTTGTCTTATCTATTTAGATTGTAAGATCTTTGGGGCAGGACTAGCTGCTACACTGTTTGCACAGTGCCTAGCACAATGGGGCCTCACTGGTTGGTCCTTTGGCAATATCATGATAATTGATTATTAATAATAAAATATAAACATGTAAGTTACACTCAAATGTGTGAATATTAAGACTGCATTCAGTTCCAACACAAAAATAACCAAAGAAAACACTATACAGAAACAGTGTCACATATAAGAATGTCCAATGCATACAGATAAATCTATACTCTAATACTGAACAACACTTGACCCTCTAACAAATGAAACTTTTGGTATTAAATTATAGTCTTTCTTACTTTGCTCTCTTGGCCATCTCATTGCCATCCCAGCGTGGGCTGTAAGGGTAGTTTTTCTGGGCCTGGGAATACAGCTGTCCACTGTTAGTGAAGTGATAGACTGACTGAAATGTTAGAGTTGGCTGGTCTCGAGGAAAGTACAGCGGTAGGTCAACTGCAAAGACAGCAAAAGAAAAAGATGACATGAAAGAGACACCTTTTCTTGCTTTCATCTTTATTGTGAAATATATCATTCCTACCTGTTGACACTAAACTCAGGTTAAGAAATGTAGCTAACCAGATCTTAAATGAAAAAAGTGAAAATGATGGGGAATTCTAACATTTCTTCTTGTACTTCCAATAAACATGGATTACATTATGTCGATGTCTGACTCAATTTATGTTTACTGAAGTATTTTTATTTTACAAAGCAAATGACATGATTTTATTGTGCATTTACAGGTTAATCACAGTATTTCCACCAGTTCAATCTCTCTCTCTCTAATGCTTAATGCATTAAAGTCTGTATTTTTCCAGCTTAGTTTCTACTTTCAGGAATGTTACTATACATTCTGTTTTGCGAAATAGAGCAATATTGTACTTTTATAGACCCTTTCATCTGATGAGCTCAAAGTGCTTTATCAGCCATAATTAATCCTTATACCTTGCCTGGGAGATGCAAGTATTATTATCCCCATTTTACAGATGGATAACTGAGGCCCAGAGAGGTTAAGTGACTTAATCAAGGTCACACTTGCAGAATCTAGAACAGACCAAAGGAATCCCAACTCACAGTCATCAGTGTTAAGCAAACAAACAACTAAAACTACAAAGTTACTGATATCAGAAACTTTTTACTCTTAAGTATCCCCAGAATTAGATCCTATCTCTTTTAACTCCCCTTGTTTATCACCCAAAAAGAAGGAGGCCATCTCAAGATTAGTCAGGTCTGTTAGATCAACAAACCAGTCTACAAGAGAGAGTATTCCAGAGACTCTTCAACTGGTAAAACTTAACCTTTTAATTGCCAAACGTGTTCTTGGAGTATAACATTTTCTTGGGTCTTTTATATTCGGTAGACTTAAAAAATCTCCCTAGTTTGTTTTAAGACTTTTACTTATACATCAATCTCAGTATTTACTTTTAAGGCCTGATCCTGCATCCACTGAAGTCAGTGGCAAAACCTGCACTGTCTTTAGTGATACGGGATTTGGCCCTTAAAGCACCCCTCACTATTCCATTTAATATCCCAAAATGATGCATTCCACTAACCCTAAGAGACAAAAGAACAAATTCTTTAGTCAGCTCACCAATTTAGTTTTGTAAGATTGTAGCTCATTCATGGGAACTTGGGACCTCAGAAATCTTCATTTGTGACTTCACAATTCTACCTAATGAGACGTCAAGGATCCTGACTGAATAATGTCAGATGTAGTATCAAAAGAGAAGCTAACCACCAACTGTAAAATTGCTGAGAATAATAGCAACTAAAAATGGAAAAGGCATGTTAAATCATCTATCCCATTTCTATGCCAGAGCAGGATTGTTTCCTCCAATATATTTGCAAGTGCTTTGTGTATCCTATTTTTAAATGTTTCAAGATATGATGCTTCCACCACTTCCTTTGAAAGCCTCTTCCACAGCCTAAGATATAGCAATCTCAGAAAGATTTTCTGATAGCTTAAATTTTCCTACTCTTTGAACTGGACAAGCCTTATTTCCCCTGCACTCCAAATCAAGCCTGCCAACCCCAGTCACTCCCTCCATATGTTTATGGTAATGAGATACACAAAACTTAATGAGGCATTCCAGCTGTGGTCTCAGGCTAAAGCAGATCACTTAAAGTACTGATGTCTGGCCAGTTCAGTGAGTTCAATAAGTTCAGTCCAGTGTCTGAGTTTTATGTCGTGATAAGGCTCTGATTAACTGGGGGACTCAGCCCACACAAAAGCTTACTTGATACATTTCAGAGGTAACATGATGGACTGATTTCAGAGTAGCAGCCGTGTTACTTTGTATCCACAAAAAGAAAAGGAGGACTTGTGGCACCTTAGAGACTAACAAATTTATTTGAGCATAAGTTTTCGTGAGCTACAGCTCACTTCATTGGATGCATTCAGTGGAAAATACAGTGGGGAGATTTATATACACAGAGAACATGAAACAATGGGTGTTACCATACACACTGTAAGTAGAGTGATCAGGTAAGGTGAGCTATTACCAGCAGGAGGAGGGGGGTGGAGAAACCTTCTGTAGTGATAATCAAGGTGGGCCATTTCCAGCAGTTGACAAGAACCTCTGAGGAACAGTCGGGGGTGGAGGGGGGGAATAAACATGGGGAAATAGTTTTACTTTGTGTAATGACCCATCCACTCCCCGTCTTTATTCAAGCCTAAATTAATTGTATACAGTTTGCAAATTAATTCCAATTCAGCAGTTTCTCGTTGGAGTCTGTTTTTTTAAGTTTTTTTGTTGAAGAATTGCTACTTTTAGGTCTGTAATCGAGTGACCAGGGAATTGAAGTGTTCTCCGACTGGTTTTTGAATGTTAGATGGACACAAATCAGACGTCAAGAATTATCAAGATCAATTTTGGGGAAGAACATTACTATGTTAAAGAAAAAGAAATATTAGATTAAAAAATGAAATACTTTGTCAAAGTCTTCTTGGTGGCATAGTTAATGCACGATATCCCTGAAAAAGAATTGCCACACATTGAGCCACTTATCAGTAAGCAAACTACTTGTTCCTCTCTCTTACAGACATTACTCTTATGCCAAATAATCAAAAGAGCTGCTCTGTAGAGAGCAACGGAAACCCCAGGAGACTGGTACTCAGTTTTGAAGTTGGAAGTTTACTTTGTCTAATTCTGTATATTGAAACTCCATTTCTTAGTACAACCTTTATCTGCTCTCTCTGCAGAATCAATTCCTTGAGGAAAACCCTCCCTCAAATAACTGTGCAAATGGTATGAAACACTTGTTTGCTTGTAAGTACGAAGGATAGCAAACTCCAGTAAAGAAATTAAATCATATTATCTCTATTTATTTCATTTTTTACTAGAGAATTTCTGGTCTCCATTAGCTTGATTTTGAAAACCTCTCCCTATGTGAAAGAGGCAATAATAGCATTTTTCCTCCCATTAACTAAACCAAAAGCTTTGTTTTTAAGAAAAAGTATATAGCAGTAGAGCTACTGTCTAAAAGCACTATAGAGACATTGCTGTCACTTCAGAGAAGCTCTCATTTCCTGTGATTAGCCGTTCATCTTTCAGAGTATTTTTTCAACAGAGGTACAGCAAGAGAAGAAAGAAAGAAAGAAAGAGCTTCCTCCTTTTCTGATCCAAAACATTTAGGGAGGCTTTCAGGAGTCAAATATAATGTAAACCGTGGAACCAGACGATCAAAATAGATAGGTTTACATTTGAAGTGTCCACTCCTGGCCAAGAGCAGTACCACCTTGAACTTCAAGCCAAATCTTGAAAAGTAATAGTAGCTGCCTTTGATTTCTAAAGCTATTGTCCACCTAAGAACACAAAGGACAACCAAAACTCCCATTTTTTAAACCAAGTGCTTCTCTAATTAAGGATGTGAGCTGAGTCTCATGAAGCAAAAATGTGACCCTAATTATGGAGCACAACCACACCTATAGTTCAAGAAAACAGGAAATGGCTCTGAACTTTAACCTGCTCTACACATCTCAAATAGCCAGCTATTATTTCAGAAGTAGACATTAAGGGCCAAATTCATTGCTGGCATAGCGGGCATAAGTCCACTGGAGTTAATAAAGTAGTAGTTTCTTATGTCAAGTTTGAATTCAGCCCCAAAGTTTTCACATCACATAAAATAAGCAAACATGTTATAAGTTAATATTTACAAGGGGTTTTGAAGATAAAGGGTCATATTTTGCTCTTGGTCAAACCTGTGTTTTTGTGGAGGAGGCAAAGGTGTGATGGAGAAGATTTTTACCCTTCACTGGTTATACAAATGATATAATTATGTATTATAGAACACAGATAAAATCTGCTTCTGTATAGTATACAAGGGTACAGAGTTAAGTGTTGGCAAAATTATATCAAGCGCACACCACATTTATATTTTACTATGTAGAATGCATCACAGTGCAAAATCAATCACACTTTCTTAAGTGAGCATCTGAATTGTGAAGATTACAAAAGCAAGCTTTGGTTTAGCATATTATTTAGCCACAGTACTCAGATACTTAAGAAACACAAAAAAAGTATTCATGTTGAATGCAAGTGCTATTTCCAAATCAAAGCTGACTCACAGGTACCTTGGTGGTGTATCTGCAGACAATAAGTGGATGATTCATGTCTGTAAATTCCTAAAAGTGGCAATAGACCCTTGCTTAGTCATCTTTTGCATGGATGCTGTTTCATGAGCTTTGTAAACCATAATGAGGGATTTAGCTCTTTACCAGCATTTTTTTTTGCCCTTCTAAACAGTACAAATTACATCTCTAAAAATAACTTTAGGTGAGTCACGTCACTTAACAAGCTTCCACAAGTCATACGGTTAAATAGTAATATTTACTTAGGAAGGTACAAATCTTGCTGTCAAACTAGTCTTGGTTTTAAAATGAAAAGGTTGTCAAAAGAAGTCCCATTTACCCCTTCTCTCCCAGGAATGGAAGCGCTTCCGTTGGAAAATTTAAACTATTAACTAGTTCAGGAAAGTAAAGCTTTCTGATTCAGTTTCAGATTCAGCATAATTTAATCATTTTGATTTTTTACTTTGGCTTATTTTTTTAAAATAATTATTTTAAATAACACAATAATTGGCCAGAGGAGCACACAAGTAGGGTTAAAAACAGAAAGACACTTGTTTCACTCAGACTTAGACTACACTAACATTTACAGACTAATTACCAATAGGGTCAACTCCCTAATTTGGCAAAGCTCTGATCCTTACTCAGGTAAAACTTTTATGGCAGTGCTGAGTAAACCCGAGCAAAGAACCTCAACATTGCCCCTAACTTTTTATTCTGTGTTTATTCCAAAATGAAAAAGAAAAAGTGATTTGCACATCAAGAATGAATCAAAGAGATTTAATTACAGCTTATAAATAGTTTGATGTTTTCTAAATATAAAAGAAGCTACAAAAAACAATACATACACATTTGAGCTTTTCTTGCTTTTGTGCTGTCATGTAATTTAATGGATATGCTCAGTATATTTTCAATATTGTTATCTAAATAACAAACCCTGGCTTACAATTGCCTGAAAAATTATGCCAGGAGTTAGTAAGCTTCTTTTGTTTACCTTCTCAAAGGTCAATAACACTGAGGTCTGGAACAGAACAATGTTAACCATTCACATCACACATGCAAACAACTCCAGAGTTAATAAGAAAGTATTATTTACCTTGGAGCTAATCTTACAAGTTAATATAACATGCAAATCTTTGATTCCTGATTAGATCGGTGGTAAAGACATTTTTTTTCGACATTTGATTTTATATTCCTTTTAGTGGTACAGTAGAACCTCAGAGTTATGAACACCTCAGGAATGGAGGCTATTTGTAACTCTGAACAAAACGTTATGCTTATTCTTTCAAAAGTTCAAACTCTAAACAAAACTGGTAGCAGTATGCAGGGGAGGTATGTCATAACCAAGAAAATCCCTGCTCCATTTCATATACAATAAAACCTCAGAGTTATGAACACCAGAGTTACAAACAGACCAATCAACCACACAGCACATTTAGAACTGGAAGTATACAATCAGGCAGCAGCACAGACCAAAAAAAAAAAAAAAAAAAGGCAAATACAGTATAGTACTGTGTTAAACGTAAACCACGACAAAAATAAAGGAAAAGTTTAAAAAGAAAGATTTGACAGGGTAAGGAAGCTGTTTCTGTGCTTGTTTAATTTAAATTAAGATGGCTAAAGCAGCATTTTTCTTCTGAATTGTAAAGTTTCAAAGCTGTATTAAGTAAATGTTTAGTTGTAAACGCTTGAAACAACAGCCACAGCGTTTTGTTCAGCATTATGAACATTTCAGAGTTACAAACAACCTCCATTCCTGAGGTGTTTGTAACTCTGAGGGCTTGCCTACACTTATTGGGAGATCGATGCATGGCGATCGATGCATCGGCGGTTGATTTAGCGTATCTAGTGAAGACCTGCTAAATCTACCACAGATCGCTCTCCTGTCGACTCTTGTACTCCACTGGATTGAGAAGAGTAAGGGGAGTCGACAGGAGAGCGTCTCCCATTGACATTGCATAGTATGCGCTCCGTGGCAAGTAGATCTAAGCTACATTGACTTGAGTTACACTATTCACATAACTCAAATTGCGTCGCTTAGATCGACTTTTTCCTGTAGTATAGACAAGGTCTTAGGTTCTACTGTATCCCCAGAGCAGGTCCCTCCTGTACACTAAAAAATGCAGGGATCCTGTGAAAAAAACAGTATATGATCACGTAACTAGACTATCATAAAACATACATACTACGGGGGCTGAATTAGGCAACCTTAATTCCCGTGTTTCCTAACTTTTGAGTGCTTGACTTTTCAACCTTAATAATGGTTCTTTTAACACAGTTATTTTGTGTGTAATTTCCTACATTTTATAAAAACAAACTGAAAAAACAAATTTCATCATATGATATAATCATAGAACCACAGACGTGTAGGACTGGAAGGGACCTCAATAGGTGACCTAGTCTAGTCCCCTGCACTTAAGACAGGACAAAGTAATAACTGGATAATTCCTGATAGGCGTTTGTCTAACCTGCTCTTAAAAACCTCCAATGACCGAAGTTCCACAATCACCCTAGGCAGTCTGTTCCAGTGCTTAACCACCCTGTCAGGAAGTTTTTCCTAATGTCCAACCTAAACCTCCTTTGCTGCAACTAGAAAAGGAGGACTTGTGGCATCTTAGAGACTAACAAATTTATTTGAGCATACAGCTCACCTCATCAGATGCATGTAGTGGAAAGTGAGCTGTAGCTCACAAAAGCTTATGCTCAAATAAATCTGTTAGTCTCTAAGGTGCCACAAGTACTCCTGTTCTTTTTGTGGATACAGACTAACACGGCTGCTACTCTGAAACCTGTCACTTTTGCTGCAACTGAAACCCATTACTTCTTGTCCTATCCTCAAAGGTTAACAAGAACAACCTTTTATGTACTTGAAAACTTATCATTTCTCCCCTCAGTCTTCTCTTCTCCAGACTAAACAAACTCAGTTTTTTCAGTCTTTCCCCATAAGTCATGTTTTCTAGACCTTTAACAATTTTTGTTGCTCTCCTCTGGACTTTCTCCAATTGTCCACATCCCTCAGGAAATGTGGCACCAAGAATTGGACACAATACTCCAGTTGAAACCTTATCAGCCCTCATCTGGGTCATCAGCAGGGTTGGATCTTTTAGCTCCACCACACAGACCTCTACCACTTGAGCTATCAGAGTAACTGATATGAGTAGTAGGTTGCCATCCTCTAGCACTTGAGGGGGATGAGAGACACACTTTGCCAGTGGGTTTCACGGGTATTTGCTGACAGCAGAGAGATGCTGAAATTCAGGAATCTGGGGTTCCATTCCAGGTTCTGGAAAGGAATGTGCTCTACTGGTCATAGACCCTTCTGTATCTTGTTTCCTCAAACCTGATCACTTCTGCCCACATCCTCTTCAGCCTCTTCACTGTCCCAGTCCTGTTTTTGTAAGCAACTGAAAACAGGATCTTGTTATGGGAAGTGTTGAGCAACCTTACTAATAAGCAGTGCTACCAGCTCCACCTATAATAAAAACGGTCTCCTATGTGAGGCTGGTTGTTTAACTGCTCTTTTCAGATCAAGCATGACTGAGGTACAGAGATAAGTGTCCTCAACATATTGATAACTCTGCACCCAGATATCCTAACTAACCTTCCTAACTGTCTCATGTACACAGGTTAATGAACACACACACAGATATATGATCTGACCTTCTTGTTGTTTTACGTTGTGGGATACTCACATACCTCTCAGAGTATTCTGAAGGTTGGGGTCAAATGCCCACAATGCCCCCATAATCAAACACTTTCATATGACATTTACGAACTCGCCACTGCAAACTCAGATGCAACAAAGAGGAACACAGCTCTCTGTTCCACTGTAAGGGCAGCACATACAATCCTTTTGTATTTGCAAGGATGCAGTGCTTAGAGAGATTCAACTGAAGCGGACTCAAGAGTGAATTTAGAGTTTTACCATCTCCTTTCCAAGTCACTGTAAATATTCTTGTTCCTGAGGGAGGGCGGTAGCTGTGCCTGCACATGGCTCCTCTCCCCATAGTGCACCTTCTTCCTGGACAAAGCAACAGCATGAGATGGAGTGCAAGAAGCCATGTTTTCATCAAAAGGTGGCAGCTAAGAGGAACAGATGTGGCTGTGAAGAAGACTGCACTGGGCATTTAAAATGAGGTGAACTTCTGGCCACTGTGACCTCCTGGGCAGCAGAGTTCAATCAAATGTACTATTGGAGAGGGAATTCTTTAAGGGAATGTTGCTTTGTGGGGCTGCAGCTGAAGGACTGTTTACAGGGGTGTAGGTATATGTGAGTCCAGAGTGCCACTGTGCCCACAGAACTGAACTGCAAGGGGCCTATATTGCTCTGGAAACAGGTATAACAGCTGGAGAAAGTGGGAGGTTTTTTGTAGGAGACACAATTAAGTATGGATGCACACCAAGCTTTACAGAAGAATGGAGAGTTTTGTTGGTATGACTTTCTAATGTAGATCAGGCTTTAGTCTTGCTACAAGCAAAGGGTAAATCACAGCCTAATCACAGACCTGCCTAGGGAGGGGTATGAGGCAAAAAGGACAGTTTGCCCTAGGCTCCCACATTTGAGAAGGCCCCCAAACCAAGTGACATTTTGACCTGAGGTGTGGGGTCGCAACACCACTCAGATGTGGCCCACCATTTGTTGCATACCAGGTTGCAACACCTGGAGTGGGGAGCAGGGCCCAGCTGCATGGGACAGGAGCTGAGACACTGCTGCAGCATGACTGTGGGCTGGCTCGCTCTCCAAACCAACCCCCTGCCTCCTGGGCCTCCCATTAGCGGTAATTTTTTTGGAAGGGTGGGGATGCCTCCGTTTCAGATTTTGTCCCAGGCCTCCAAAAACCTCTGTGCACCCCTGCTTAATCTGTATCAATTTCCTTAGACCCAGTCTACGCTTTCCCCTTATTTCATCTCCTTACCCACTGTTATCCCTCTATGCACCTCTTTAAATAACTGTCCTCCCTCCCTAGGGCTTAAATTTAGATTTTAAAGTAAAGATTGAGCCTGAGTATTTGTACATTTTACCTGCAAAATAAGAAACATTATAAACAAACCTTGGATTGTGAAACACGAAACAGACTATGAAAGTCAGCCTGTGAAACAGAGTGATTCATTACTAACTTACAGAACTGTAAACTGTGCCCCCACGGGCAGTGCAACTGAAGGTTATTTTTCTAGAAACTATGTACATCCAAAGTTGTAACAATAGGGTCCTATGTAGACCTTTTCATTTCAGTGCTATCTCGCAAGCAAGGTAAATAAACCACAGACAAAAAGGAGAGGAAACACTTTTTCTCTTTTAAAGAAGAGGTCCGGTGTGTTAATAATTTCCTATCTATAATCAACCCAGAATTTGTTTTATATTACAATACTCCAATTCACATTTCCAGCCCCCTCTTCCAGGCTGCACTTGTCTCCCATGTTTATAAATCTCAAAGAAAAGATAAGGTACTCAGACCATAAAAAAAGAAACAGGAGTGCTTTCACCCTATCTTTTATCTCTACCATATATTTAACTGGAACCCTCCCAGTATCTATTTGTAAAGAATTTGCAGTACAAGACAGGAACATGACTGCCTCAGTAATACTGTAGCTAAGGACAAAAGAAAAAATTACTTCTGTGTTAAATACTATGAGAAGGAATGGGAGATATACTGTATACTTGACAACATGGCTACCAAAGAAATCAATTCTTGATATTTATCTAACTTTTTAAAGACAGAGACAGTAGTGTGGTTTAGTGGTTAGAGCATGGACTGAACATCTCTTAACAGTGACTTCTTACATAGTAGGCAAGTCTCAAATTCTTAGGGCAAATGTACATTACTAAATTAAGCCGACCTAAGTCATGTTGACATACAGCCACCACAGTAATGGAATCGTTCACATTATGCTCTGTGTGTCGGTGGTGCGCTCCCTCACCAGGAGCACCTGCACCAATTTAACTGCCAGTATGGGGGCATTGTGGGACTGTTTCTGAAATGCAGCAACAGTCGATGTGAGCAACGCAATGCCTACACTGACACTGTGTTGACCTAACTACTATGCCTCTTATGAAGGTCGAGTTATTAAGTTGGCACAGTGAGTGAGTTACATCGGTGGGAGCTATATTTTAGTGTAGATGCTTACAGAGTTAGGTCAACGTGAACTGCCTTACGTCGACCTAACTCTGTAGTGTAGACCAGGCCTTAATGAGCTGTTAACACATGTCAGTCAGTCTGCGCTGTCTAGCATGGGGCTGATTCACATGCCAACTTGCCTCAGTCTAACTGTTCATACAGACAAAAGCACTTCGTGTTTGTTAGAGCAATATGTTTCCAAAGCTGTAAAATGGGGCTAGTAATGCCAACATACATACCACACCGGGGTGTTGGGCGACTCAATGAAAAGTGCTAAGCATTCATTTATGTTTTGGACATTGGGGTGGAATGACTTCATTCTATCACATTTCATTGAAAGGATTGTTCTACCTCCATACTTTCATACAGTATGTAATGAGGGAATGAAACCTCCTGCAGTGGGTGGAGATCAGAAATACAAATGCACTTCTGTTCTGGTAGAGAGAACAGTAACACACAGAAGCACTGGGGATTATGTAGACAGTCTACCACCCACATGAGATTAATGACTGACTAAGAGTTTGAATTTTTTTAAGAGGTATAAACACATACACTTTATTTGAGGTGTATAAGAAACATACCTGGCGAGCCGATCTGGCACTGGCTAGTGACAATTGTTTAGTATTTACTCCTGCATCTGTTCTGATATGTTATATATGTATATTTCCTTGTAAGAATCAGATAACTTTTAAAGGACAAAATATGTAACATTATCCAATAACACCATGAATTGTATACATGAAAAAGGAGAGAGATCACTTGATCATTACCTGTTAGGTTCACTCCCTCTGGGGCATCTGGCATTGGCCATTGTTGGTAGACAGAATACTGGGCTGGACGGACCTTTGGTCTGACTCAGTATGGCTGTTCTTATGTTCTTACAGACCATGGACCAGATTCAGACCATGGGTGCAGGGACATGAACATTGTATCCTCTGCATAGGTTAGGGCAGTTACACCAGGGGAGGCGTTCACCACTGGGAGAAGGCAGGTGATGGTACCATTGCACCTCCTCCAACTGGGTTTTACTAAAGAAAGCAGCTTCCATGAAGTTCTTGTGGGAGCTCCACCGGTGAAGGCTCCATAAGAGATCTGCTGATTCAGTGCACCTCCTGAATTGTCTGACCTGGCCTCGTCACCAGCACGTTTGGCTTTGCGGTGGCTGGGTCAAGATCCCTCAGTGGATCAGGGCTTATAGTTGGCTTGGCTACTGTATCTCACCACTCCTCCCTTGACTTTCTGCTGCTGAAAACCTGTAGCCTAAGTTCTGCTGATTCAAAGTGCAGACTGAAGGGGTGAATCTGGTCCATAAGTACAGGAATCACTATCAACCAATGAAGTGAACTTATCAATTGATTGGAAATGCATCAGCCATTCTATGTCAGTGACACCACAGTGGTAATATTTTTAAGGGAGGAGAAAGAGAAAGAATGAAGAATAACATTCAACTGAAATTACTGGGGCAAATTAGGTCTGTAGGGTCACCTGGATTAGAATTTGGTAAATATATTAGGACTAACATCCCTTCTGCTGCAGAAGGTCCATAGGATTGTCAAAGGAACACTCTCAGCTGGAAATCTGTAACCCAGTAGATTTTAAAAGTGAATTAAAAGCAGTTCATGGTGCTCCACCTGCCCCCGAGGCCCCCGCCAGTTTTGTGCTTTTGTAATCACATTTTATTATTTTGAAAAATGATTTTCTTTCTCTTGTTGCTGTGTGAAAGATGCATGCAGACAACATGGGGAACTGACTGCCTTTCCAGCTGAAAGAATTAAATTGATTATACATGAAATGCTGTCAAATGTACCAAGTGCAACTGAAAAAGAGAGAAAAATGTATGCTTTCTCTTAAGTTTTTGGGTTATATATTAATCTTAGGTGTAATAACAACAGTAGAAGGTTAAAAAAATCAGAAGTGTGTCATTTTAAGTGGAGTCCCTTTAATAACTGTATGTTGGCAATATCCAGGATTTACATTGTGTCTGAAATTCATACCCCATAGCATCATGCTGGAGCATTAATTTAATAATGACACAGAAGGAAGACTACTACTCATTGAGGACCCAGTCCTGAAACAAGATCTGTGGAATGGTGGACCCTTACAACCATGTGAAATTTTCCTGCCTCAGTTGATAGGAAGATCAAGTATTCAGGATTAGGAAGTAAGCCAGGAGTCCACTGAAAGGCTCAGAAGGTGAATTTCCTAGAGGGGTTATGAACAGCCTAATGGAATGGAAAGACTGGGGGTGGGGGAAATGTTGGTGAATCTTTGTCTTGGTCAGCTTTAATCCAGCCAGGTACCTCTGGGGCAGAAGGTTAGTGCTGTATGCTCATTTAGTTCTTGGCCTCTCTGTGGAAACTGCCAGCAAAGTATCAACTAATGACAACTTCGGGGGTGTGTATTGTGATGGAAACATGCTCCTTTTGAAATGGACAAAGGCCTCCAACTCTTTTTCATATTGGATAGGAATGGCTTTCAGTCACTATAAACCTCAGCTAGATTTGAACTGGTGACCGAGAAGAGCAAGGCTATACATCCCATTTTGAAGACCTTGAGCCATCCAACTTGTCCCTCCCCAAACATCTCTTATGATTGCATATAACATCTTTGCAGAAGGCCAACTTAAAAGTCTAAAATACAGAAGTGGTTATTTTTGATTATAATGTTTTTCCATAGCCCATGTGTTTTTCTGAATAATGGAAACAATGACTTATATTGGAATAAACTATTTCTGCATATTATGAAGTTTGAACTTGTTTATCTTGTGGATTACACTGAGCCTGGAATTTATGCATCTCCTATAAAAACTGTTCTTCAGAAGTGTGAAACTCTTTCTGGTTTGAGAATGACTGAACAGCATTTTGCCATTGCCATGTCTATACTGAGATTTTTCTTAAAATTCCTACCTGTGGTAGTAACAATGGGAGCTATAGTGTAGACCAGGCATTGGTGACCACTAGCATTTTTACTACTATGTCATCTAGATTTGATCTGCACAGAGATTAAGGTGACCAGATGTCCCGATTTTATAGGGACAGTTCTGATATTCAGGGCTTTGTCATATATAGGTGCCTATTACACCCACCACATCCTGATTTTTCACACTTGCTATTTGGCCACTTACCAGAGATTAGAGGACATGGTGGTAAAAATACCAGTGCTTTGTCTACACTAGAGTTCCCACTATTCCCATCACCAGGAGAGCAGCACTAGTAATAGTGCAATGGTGCAAAACTTTACAGAAAGCATCAGATTAGACAAGGCCACAATGCCAACACACTATTCTGTCCTTGTCAAATTTAGCCTGATCTAATGACTATGTAGTAATTATATTGATTACTTAAGAATTCCCAGTTATCACTTTGAGGTTTAACAGGTTCTTGTCTCAAGATCAGGTCCAATATTATTAAAATTACAGTACAGTGGAGAACCCTGATGTGCACAGTTGCAATACTCACACTGTAGGAGCCCTTCTATATTTACAATAGTTTATTAATACATTTAGCAAAGTCACAAACACTTTAAACCAGTAAGGTAGAGAGAGATAATACAGAATGTACATCTGAACATCCATATACTCACACCATCCCTTGCAGAAAAACCTGAAATGTTAGCCATGATTTTCCTCGTCAGCATCACCTTCCTCATCATCACCAGTGACCATTATCCTTTTTATAAAAAATTATGCTGACACCACTACATCTAATGTATAGTCAGTAGGGGTTTCTCTCGTCTTCCTCATTTGTATTTCCTCATCTTACTAATATTGGGATGTCATTCTCCTATAGATTAGCATATTAATTATCTCAACTTATTATCATATATGTCAATTTGTTGCCACGGCACTCTTGCGGTCAGATAACTGTGGATGTTCTATCCAGCAGCTGGTGTTAGCTCATGTTCCTGTGGTTTGCTGATGTCGTTATGAACAAAATTCACCCTTCCACACTCCATTTCCTGTTCCCCAAAACTTAGGGGTGATGGTTGGACCATTTATCTATGCCAATGTTCACAGGCCTCAAGTCTTATGCTAACTACTGAAGCCAATTTCTTACAAGATACAGACCTGTAGGTTCCTTGCATTACTGCTGAATAAAATAAATGCTAAAGTTAGCTCTATGGGCTACACAAACCAGAAGAGGTTATATACTTCAAAGGGACTTTTCAAGAAAGACACAAACAGTTCCACTGAATAGCTTTTATCTTATTTATTGTTAGTGGTAGATCTGCTGAACTTTGGGTTTTTTACTACCCCATTCTTATAATACAAAATAATCGCAGTGCAATTTGGGATGACTTTTTAGAAAGACTGTGCCCTCCAGCTTGTGAAAACGATAAATTTAAAATATGTCCTTCAAACAAAGTTTCTGTATTCTTTGTTTAGTCTTATATGGGAAATACTTCACAGCACAAATTAAGAGTCTGTTCAAACAGTCTCCAGTAATAAAAGGAAAGCATATGATAGGATGTTGTAAAACTAACCTGGCAAATGCTTTATAATCACTTCTATCTTTTGAGTGACATTATCCTCCAGCCCCATTAAACCTTACTGCTTTGGACTTTTAAAAGCTAGACTGGACAAAATACCAGAAAATGAACCAAAGGAAACTATCCTGCACTGGCCCCTGGGAAACGGAATGGATAACCTAATAGGTCTTTCTGTCTCTAACTCTTATGTAATTCTCTCCAGTGGGATTCGAGGGGGGCGGGGGGAGTTGCTGTCTGTCATGTGCATGCCACGTGTTAATGACTTTTCTTCCCCTCTCTCTCTCTGTCTCTCTCTCTCTCTTTTTTTTTTTTTTAATTCCCAAGGGTTACCTCCTCTGGTTTCCCCACTTCTTTGTATTGTTTCTGGTGCACCAGTTTCTATAGCAACTTCTCCTAGCAGTGATGAAACACTGGTGCACTATAAAGCTGAACCTTGCCTATTTGAGCCATTTGAAGTCTGCACTGTAAGTACAGCAGTGGTTTCTGTCAGTGTAGAAAAATCTGTGCTCAAACTTAGCATAGATTTGGGACTATGGTGTCCCACTGCTGGAGAAAAGACGCATTTATCCTTCTTATGGCACTAATGCTGTTAGAGGAGAGAGAAAGCCTTTGCAATTTGTTGAGTAGTTGCTAAATAGTGTTTCAGTAGAATACGGAGGCAATTAAAGTGTGTTTCTCCTCTGACAAGTGTCTGTGTAAAAATGGCAGTCAATTAATAATGGTTCCTTATTAATTTTATTCAGTTTACAAGTAATGATTTTTTTTCTGCTCATATTTCAAACTCAGCCTGGGAGCTGAAAATCAAAATGATTTGTTTTCTGCTCATGTTTCACCTCCAGAAATAAAGTTCCTAAAATCTTGACACCTGTGCAACCTCACCCTCTTCCAATTTCACTCCCATGCAATCTCACTGTTTTCAAATTATACTCTAAAGTACTCCTGCACAATCCAATTGTCTTCCAATTCCACTCCAGTTACTTCATAGAATAGAGTATCAGAGTTGGAAGGGACCTCAGGAGGACATCTAGTCCAACCCTGCTCAAACCAGGACCAATCTCCAATTTTTGCTCCAGATCCCTAAATGGCCCTCTCAAGGATTGAACTCACAACCCTGGGTTTAGCAGGCACACCCTAGTGCTGGCAGATTACATCCTAAATTGCATCTGTGCCACCTCACTTCCTTTAGTTGTGGCACATGTGTAACAGGTGAGAATTTGGCTCTGCAATTGGAATTTACTTCACAATTCTGTTGCTGATGCAAGAAGTATATTGGCTTTATAGTGATAACATGGTAAAGAGCTAAAAGCTTACTGTCTTAGAAAGTGAACAGATATAACTCTGAATACACACAGGAAGCAAGGATGGAGAGGAAAACTAGTCTTGCTGTTTAGGCACCGAACTAGGACTCTGGAAATCAGTATTTAATTCCCAGTCCTGTCACACATTTCCTATGTGACCTAAGGGAAACCACTTAATTGAATTGGCCTCGTTAGCACTGACCCCCACACTTGGTACGGCAACTCCCATCTTTTCATGTGCTGTATATTTATACCCGCTTACTGTATTTTCCACTCTATGCATCTGATGAAGTGGATTATATCCCACGAAAGCTTATGCCCAAATAAATTTGTTAGTATCTAAACAACGACTCGTTGTTTTTACTTAATCTCTCTGTCTCTGAGTTCCACACCTGTAAAGTAGGTATAATACATCTTCCCTACCTCACAGGTGATCTTTGAGGATAAGTTCATTAACGTTTGTGAGATAACTGTTCATTATGGTAGTAGTGGTCTAGACAGACTGTTGAGTAGTGACATTTCTACATAGTCACTTTTCAGAGTAAAAGAAGCTACTGTGAAAGTTGATGACTTTTCTAGACACTTGTTAAAGAGCTTGTAGTTCCCATTTCAAAGCAGATGAAGCAATACTAAATAATGAGCTTTAAAATATCCAGAGCAACATAATAAAAAAATGAAAAACTTCAAAAAATGCAAACCATACATATGTTTCCTTGAAACGACAGACACTGCCAATGGAAACTGACATTTTACCAAAAAATGCTTGCTTCTGCTACTACAACCACTGCCATAAAACCAAAGAATTTTAAAATCGAATTTACTTTTCACTATGTATGGTTTCCATTCATATTAAGTTTTATAATTTGTCCGATCTCAACCCGCTGTTATCAACAAAATCTACTTTAAAATATTGACATTTTTATATCAGTCTAATATGAACACAGGCAAACAGAATAAAAGGAGACAAACCACCTCTGCCTTCAACTTTACAAGCCTCAAACACAAAGCACTAAGGCCTGCAAAATGTCATTCAGCTCATAGAATATTAACATCCAGCAAGGAACCATAGGAACGTGATGTTGAAATATTCTCAATAGATAATGATGAGGTTATATAATTATTTACGATACAATACAAATTTGAAACTACAACTGGTTGACAATGCCCCTTTAAAGACCTGGCAATGATGGAAACTCGGTAGCAAAAGGGCAATTCATTCCCCACAATACTGCAATTGAGTTCTGGGATTAGCCTTGGACTGTACCCAGTTAAGTGAGGAACAGAGTAGCTTGTCTGTGACTAAAACCACTTTCCCACCAAGGTGCCTGATCCTCAGCGGTGGGGAGTACTTGCAATTCCCACTGAACTCAACAGGTGACATTCACCCCATGCTCAAGACCTACGTAGCATGTAAATTCCACTTAAACCTTATTGTGAGGACTTATGTGGGACTATCTTTGTGCAGATGCTCTCTACACAAGGGTGAATTTTAGGATCAGACGCCAAAGAATAAACATTACTGGGAGCAAATGGCAGGTAGCCAGAGGAGGGAATTGGGTTTGCCAGCTTACCCTTCTTTGCTGACTCCACTGTCAAGGAATCACTCCCAAGAACTGGTCCTAGTGGCCTCCTGGAACCATTGCTAGCCTAAGCTTTCCAGGAATAGTCCTTGAAAAGCTCCACCTTTTCCTGACTAGCTGTCATTAAGAGCAGAAAGCTATCCTGTCATAACCATAACAGACTTCTGACTTCACTGTATCTCAGTATTGAGCTTCTTACTTTTAAACCATTGTTTTTGTTATTATGCTTAACCTACCTTCTGCTGCCGAATCTTCCCTTCTCTTAACCAACGTGCATCACACCCTTCTCCTCTGTCTTGCTACCTACATTATTGTGCACTTGCTTTCTTTGTCTCGTCCCTTTCCCTTTCATTTCCACAAATTCGCCTTCCACAACCTTTCACCTCTCTTCTTGAAGCCACACCGTCACGAACAATAAAATAAAAAGAACCATACAATAATCAGGAGAGATTTTAGTTTATAAAACAAAAATTTCAAATATTTAATTAAAAACACAGAACCATCAAGATGTGTGCCAACTATCTCAAATAAATAGAGACTCTTACTGCTGTAACCCATGTCCTCCATTTGCAAGATGACCTGGACCATGGGACTGCCTGTTTTCCCAGACATTTAGCTGAAGGTGCTTTTCTCACACAACATCCTGTGGAGGAGGTGGAGCCAATCAAGTTCAAAACTCCAAGGAGAGCAGGAACCATAAGATGATCTGCTTGGAATTTTAGCCATTAGTCACGATTTCTGGCAGATATTTTGATTGAATCAGAGGAACAATTCTTGAAGACTATTTTCTTTTCAGCACCCAATGGTATGGGAACAAGTCCCACATGGGAGGAAAAACTGACAAGGCCTCCAAACTATCAAACTCATTAACATTATTATTTTTATTATTATTTGAATTGTGGTAGCACCTAGGAGCCCCAGTCATGGACCAGGACCCTACAGTGCTAGCCACTCTTTACTCCTAATATTTAACTCCACACAAGAGAAAGGTATTGGCTTCATGACCAAATCTGCTGAGAGACAGAGAATAACTGTGAGAGGGTGCACTGTCTTTTATGTTCTTGGTTCCAAATCAATGTCTCCTCTCGCCTATCCCCTAGAGACTTTACTGCTTTACACTGTTCTATGATTTGTGTGGCAGGGCAGTAACTCCTGGACTAGGAATCTGCAGAAGCAACTTCTCAAAGGACAACTGTAATACATGTCAAGGTAAAGCAACAGTTCTTCTTTAAGAAAGCCAGCTAGACTCAAATATGACCAGACACTAAACAGTACAATCGGTTGCCCTTTTTGGTCTGAATGGTTGGCCAATATTTGAGGCCTTGCAGGATGTTTCCATTAGGAGGAGAAATTGATGGTAGAGTCAGGTATTTATTTCTTGCAATCCTGTTTATTTACAAAACATGGACACAAACACCTGTTTCTCTGAACACAGTATGAACAAACAGAGCAGGCAGTGTCCTTGCTGGCTATTAGCCTCCTTTCCAGACAAAGCTCTGCCCAATATAATCTCTCTCTCCCAGCTTCCTCTCAGGGTCATGCTATCAGTGTTTCTCTGGCTTTGTCCTTACTTTTCTGGCTGCTTTCTTCTTCTAACACGTACAGCTAAAATAAAATTAATACCCCCAACCCCTGCTTTTGCAATCAGTTCCCAGTGAAACCAACTCATTCTTACGAAGTTAATTTTTTGCTCAAGCCTTTCATTTGGTCAGTGCTTGGGGTGGCGACTTCTAGTGCTCCAGCTATCTTACTACATAAAGGAGCTTAATTGCTTTTTCCATTTTGCCCAAGTCAAGTGTGCCCATCAGCTTCAAAAAGGTACGTTATTGCCCACAGAGTACACACTTGCTGGAAGCTACCAATATACTTGAAGGAAGCTACCATGCTCGTTGATATAAGATGATATATGGAGCAAAGAAGCAAGATCTTTCCATTTAAACCTATATCCTTACGAATCCTCCATTATAAGAAGCAAACAACCACTAATTCATCACTGATACTTTTTAGCTACTATTTCCAATCCTTCTATCTTCTACCAATCTCATTTGTGTTGAGATGCTAAACGTACATCTACAGTAAAGATCAAGTTTCAAAATAATTATGTAACACATTCTCTCTCTCGTGTCTATATCCAGAGGTCTATTCAACCTTGGACACACACCCATGAAATCTGTATTAACATTAACGTGAGGCATGTGTACATAGCCAAGGAAAGAAAGACCTTGTAAGTCTCTGAAAATGAATCATCTTATCTACAAAACTAAAGAAAAAACATCAGTGTTATAAAACAGTAGCAAAGGGAATAGAGTTACTCTTCAACTACACCACTATTAACATTAAACTTGGTTAATGACTTCCTCTCCCAAGTGAATGAACATGAACTTCTCTGAATGTTCATTTCTTCTCTTATATGTTTTCGAAAACACTTGATTAACTTTTAGAACTACACTACTAAAACAACAGTTCCTGTGGCCTCACTTTGACCTGACTTTGATAGACTCACATAATGATTAGATTAAAATAGTTGCTGAAGTCTGCAATTAGATAGCTCTCCTATATTGCAAGACAAGCTGTACAGACTTCCTTTACTGTGCCCTTTATTTCATAAGTACTGCACAATACTGTACTTTTGATCATGTGAGACTGTTCTGGAGTGGAGGCGGGGGTTCCAGTAGACATAAATCCTGAGTTGAGTCAACAGAAAAAAGACTTTAATAAAATATTAGAATAGTGTATGCAAAGTACAGTATTCTGTACCACTGTATTGTTATTTTAAAATCCAATTTACCTTTTACAGTTTCAGTCCTTTACTTTTTCACTTAACTCAGGCTACTTACTCTATGAACCCTGGGTACACAATCATTTGTGCAACCCACACTAATGCCTGTACCACCAAAACTTCACTGCTAATTTTAGTGAGCTAGCTAGATGAAAGCCCGCGTGGGTATGTCTACATAAGCTGCAAATCTATTTTAAAAAGAATCTTATTCCTTTTACTTGGTTTGCCACGATGCCTTCTGCACATTTGCACAGTTCCTCATTTTTCTCACTTATACTTTATTTATTCTCTGAAGATTTTTTCCATATAGCAAATACATAAAGTACAACATTTTTTCAACTTAAATCTATCTGTGCTAGACATTTTAACAACAGGCTGATAAATATTCAACCATAATATACACAGTCATTTCAGTGGTTAAGAGATGAAAGTCTGCATTACTTTATTCAGGAAATGAAATGTAGGTTTCATTGCAATATCCTTTAGTACATGTAACTTATTTAAGTTATGCAGTGGGTTATTCAACAAGCAAGTGATGCAATGACTTGCACAGATAAGTTACTGCACAATTTACAAGGCCTTGGAGCTAATTCATAGTGACAAGCTGTTCCGTTATAATCATACCTCTCAAGGGCTCGACAGTCATAAGTAGAGAGCTCTGAATATTACTTAACAATTAAAAACTGCTCTACCATTTAGCAGAAGTTTGAATTTTGACTCTTATGAAACCTAGCTACTTCCATGTTTATTAGGGCTAATACCACGCTTTCTTCTCTCAAGACAAAAATCTGCTCCACGGGAAACTTTAATTTAATACAACTTAAAACCAAACTAAAGACAATAGGGATGAAGAAGTCTGGGGAGGGTTGGGGAAAAAGATGGGGAGAATGATGCAGAAAGTGAAGGAACATTTACTAGGACACCCCTGGCCGGTGAGAGCATGGAGTGGGAAACGAATGTATAAAGAAAGGTTGACTTGTCCAACTAGACCTTCTTTATTGGCTTATGCTGTAAGTCCTACAGCTATAGTGGGAATTACATCCAGTTTCAAATTTTCTGGAGTTCATAAACAATAGGATCAGATGTTTTCTTTAGAGTCGAAAATGATTATAGTCTCTTGCATTCAGCAAGTTTCTATTTAGACACCACCATCAGTGTTCCCATAGGAGGAATTGTCCCAAATTAAAGAAAAAAGAAAGAATACAATCAAGAATATTCCAGCACTAAAGGGCTAACATAATACAATACTTGCAGGAGCAGTGCGGCATTTATCATTGTTCCACACTAAATGGCACCACAAAGAAGAGAAGAGAAGAGTACTAGTCAAAAATAAATAAATAAAGGGTAAGATGATTGACAGTCTGAGGACAGAGCACAGATACTCCTTCCCAAACCAAATACTCTCTGTATTTCTGTGTTTCTAAGATTCATGCATTTAAAGGCCAGAAGGAACTACTGGTATCATCTAGTCTGATCTCCTGCACAATGTAGGCCACAGAACCTTACCTAGTAATTTTTTCATAAAGCTCAGCTTTCGTTTGAGCTATAGCATATCTTTCAGAAATATATCCAGTCTTGATTTAAAGACTTCCAGTGATGGAGAATCCACCACATCCATAGGTAAGTTGTTCCAATGGTTAATTACTGTAACTGTGAAAATCATGCACCTTCTTTCTAGTCTGACTTTGTCTAAACTTTAGTTCCCAGCCCCTAAGGAACTGGTTATATTTCTGTCTGCTAGACTAAAGAGCCACCTCTTTAGTCACCTCATTCTCACAACATGATCAAGTCACCTCATTCTCACAACATGTTCTAGTGCTGTCTTGATTTACAAACTTAGTTTAAAGTGTTTGCATCAAGGATGCCCAAAACATAGCTGGAGTGTCAACTGTGGCCCACCGAGTCCTAAAATCTTGCTTGTGGCTGTCCTCTCTCTAACTACAGGAGGACAACAAAGGTGATCAGGTGCAGGTTTTTCTAGAGGGTGAATTGAAAAAAGCAACAACTTCTATTCATTTACCTTGGAAAATACAAGTACAAGAAACATTATGGATGTGTATATTATTTTGATCTAAAAACGCCCACAAATTTATTGGTTCGTGGCAAGTGATGAATGAATTTGGGTACCCCGGGGTTATGCACACTAATGGCCTGGGTGCCAACATGTGCTGCTAGAACCTTGGGGCAAGTTACTGGAGCACTTTCCCCAGGGCCGGCTCCAGGCACCAGCGTTCCAAGCAGGTGACTGGGGTGGCAGTCAGAAAGGGGCGACAGTTTCCGCGGCAGCAGCTTCTCCATTCCGCCAGCAACGGCGGCAATTCAGCGGCAGCTTCTCTCTCCCTTGCCGTCTACGGTGGCAATTTGGCGGCAACAGGTTTTTTCACTGCTTGGGGCAGCAAAAATGGTAGAGCCAGCCCTGACTTTCCCAGAATACATTTGGTGTTTTTATAAATTAGAAAATCAGATCTATCTGCATAAATCATCCCTCATTCTCAAATCGCAGTCAAGATTTTGTGTTTTCAAAAGTGTGATGGCCACATCAAAAATACATAGTCATTAAATAAAAATAGTCAAAGCTGTTTGCCTTTTTTCCTTTTACAGGAAACAATTTAACAGCTACTCACTGTGAACAAGGAAGCAAAAATCTTTCCACATCAGCAACAGTGTGAGCTTTGTGAAGCCCTCTGCATCATATTCCACCACACCACTATAAAAACAGAAATATAAAACAAGAACACAGTTTTACACAATATTCCTTACAATAATAAACAATAAGCAAATGGATATTGAGTTAAAGCGAAGGAAAATACTCAAGATTTTACTTTATTTACTATCTGCTATTATGTTCTATCCAAATGCAGGCTGCATGTGGCTCCTCTCAAATGGAATAATTTTCTAACTTCCATCACAATAATGGAGCTTCCATCTGAGGAATGGCTATAGTCATTGTAAACAAGATACTTTTGAAAATGCAGTGAGCTCTGCTTATGGCACTTGCAATGATAATTCAGTAATAACTGAACATATCTACCCAAAACTGCATGTATGTTACTCAGATAGAGATCATTAATACACTATGACATTGAAGTTAGATGTAAAAAGCAGAGACCTTACTGAAAATCTAGGGACCCATGTCAATAACATTGACTTCCAATAGTCTAGGTCAGGGGTGGGCAAACAACGGCCCAGGGGCCACATCCCGCCCTCCAAACATTTTAATCTAGCCCTCGAGCTCCTGCTGGGCAGTGGGGTGCCCCACTCTGGCACTCTAGGAGGGGAGCAGGGTCAGGGGCTTGCCCTGCTCCGCGTGGCTCCTGGAAGCAGCGGCATGTCCCCCCTCTGGCTCCTACGTGTAGGAACAGCCAGGGGGATCCACACACTTCCCTAACCCCAAGCACCGCCCCTGCAGCTCCCGTTGGCTGGGAACTACAGCCAATGGGAGCTACAGGGGCAGCGCTTGCAGACAGGGCAGCATGCAGAGCTGCCTGGCCTCGCATCCACATAGGAGCTGGAGCAGGGGGGACATGCTGCTGCTTCTGGGAGCTGCTTGAGGTAAACGCTGCCTGGAGTCTCCACCCCTGCCCCCCGTCCACGCCCCAACCTCCTGCCCCAGCGCTAATCCCCCTCCTGCCCTCTGAACCCCTCGATCCCAGCCCGGAGCACCCTCCTGCACCCACAACCTCACCCCAGAACCCGCACCCCAGCTGGAGCCCTCACCTCCTCCTGCATCCCAACCCCCAATTTCGTGAGCATTCATGGCCCACCATACAATTTCCATACCAACATGTGGCCCTCGGGCCAAAAAGTTTGCCCACCCCTGGTCTTAGGTGGAGTCTAAATCTGACAATATATACATTGAAAATATACAAATATACATTCAAAATCCACAAATCATATTTTAAATTTGAAGAAGAGCTTTCACATGGACATATTTTTAGTCACAGAGAAAAAAAATCCATATGACAGCTGAATTAATATCTTCATCCTCGATTCCTGATTATCTTATATTGTTAAACACTCAGGCGTGTCAAATTACTGTGGTGCTGTTGTTGTTATTGTTATTTTTGCTGCTGTTGTTTTTTTAATTTAGTTTTTGTATATTGTAAAATTTATCACATTGTCATAAATAATACACAAGGACCTAAATTCTGATTCAGTTGCTTATGCAATTCCCCTTCCCTCCCCCCCCGAAATGGATTAAATACCCAAACCAGTGTATGACAGCATCAGAACATGTAAACTGGAATGTTTCAGGATACTAATTTGTTATGTACCATGTGCGTTTCATGCTTTTCATCATCAACTGAGAGGTAAACAACTTTATCTTATCGACCCTGGGATCAGATGGGCTGTACGGTCATGTTTAAACCACAGCAGGATGCTAGCACAGTTTACTTGGTCATTATGGAGATGGATTCTTTTTCCCTTAAGAACTGTGTTATAAATCCACTGCACAGATGGAGGGTTTTCTGTAGCACAGATTGGATTGAATGATTCTCAGAAAAGAAATCATGTTTTTAGTCAGACCAGTTCTCCAAGGTCTGTACTAACTTCTGATTTGCACCATGGGGTAATTTAAGTCATTGATATCAATCTATAAAGACTTATATGGTTTGGATCCATAAGAGACTGCCTCTCTCCTTAGGTGTCATTGTGCCACCTCAGACCATCTGGGGTGCTCCTCCTTACAGTCTCTCTATAACCATCCATCCATTCATTTTTTGATGTGCCTATTGTCATAGTATCTCTGTAGTCACTCTATACAGAAATAAGGAAACTTCAGTTTCTTCC
The DNA here is from genome assembly GCF_965140235.1 of Caretta caretta. Taxonomy (NCBI): domain Eukaryota; kingdom Metazoa; phylum Chordata; order Testudines; family Cheloniidae; genus Caretta; species Caretta caretta. The sequence continues at coordinate 155,411,151 of NC_134208.1, read as the reverse complement.
CAAAGGGATGAAATCTACTATCTCCTCCTCATTTTAGCTTACTTCCTGAGTTGAATCAATGTAGTGGCTGGCTTCCAGAAGTAATAATGCTGGATTACTTGTTAGCATCACTACCAGGAGAAGGCCCATGTGCATCATTTTCTGAAGATGCTAGATGTGGACTTATCCAGTGGAAGTTAATTATATACAAGGGTCATGTAATAAGCATGCTCTCCTGCCCTACAGCAAGTTTTACCTCTAGCTTCAAGTCATCCTGTTGATTGTAGCTGCTATAGTAGGATTATATATAATGTGTCAGCAGAACCTTATAATGAGAGGTAGAATGTCATTGCCTCAGCTAACAAACAAGACATCTAACTGTGAATCAGAAAGGTAAAATAATTTTGCTTTTGCTGCTGTTACAGGAGAAGATGCATTAAAAGAAGACTTACGTTCCAAAGTGACTCAGGAAAGCTGCAATATACTCCCTTCTCTTGTGGTATCCCTGAATAACATACTGTACCTGGGGGGGAAAAAAGCCAACCTAAAGCTATGAAGACATTTTACAGAAAGAAAAGGCTCCCAACTTTTCATATTTTTCTAGTTTTATGGGAGAAATCTATTTACAGAATATTAATAACATTGCACCCTACTTTTAGATGGCATGTTTCATCCTAAAGGATCCTAAAATGCCTTTCAAACAAACTGTACACAGGGCTGTCTTCATTCACCTGTAGGTGAAGCAGCACCCAGTAGCACTACTGTGCAATAAGAAGTGAAGAAGAATATCATATCCAGTTGAAGCAATAGAAAGAACCTTAGATGAGCAATATGTAATTGGCTGAGCTAGCATTTGGCCAGGATGCTAGAGAAACACCCTGTTAAGAAAATTGCTTAGGACCATAATTGTGTGTGTCATCTGAAAAACAGCATCTCTAGCAGCAGAGTACTTCCTTACAGTAAGCTGTATTATTGGCTTCAGGCTGACCCAGATAGAAGAGAGCCACTTACTGAATTGTCAGCACCAAATTCTGAAGTATCCTGAGTTTCCCTTGAAAGTCTTTCATCCCAGCACTGATCCAGACCACTACACTTAGGTTGGAAGATCTGAGCCCATTGAATAGTCTTGCTTTACATGAATAGCTCTGTTGACATGAATGGATTACTTGCAAGATAAGCAAGGTCTGACTCATGATGAAACCAACACCAAAGATGCTAGGCTGAAGGAGTATCTAGTTCCCAACTCATTATGTTATATCTATAGGATGCTTCCATTCATAGTCACTTATACAAATCCTACTTTGCTTTTCATAATGGAAACTAACTCTTTTAGAGCCTCTTAATGCAGAGAGAAAGAAGAGTGGGGAAAATATATAGTTTATTTGTGTTGGCTATGGTAACATTGGATTTCCTTGGTTGGCAAATGCTTGTGTTAAGTTATTTGAAATAACCTTGATACAATCAGTGCTCAGAGCTATGTTATACTCTCTCAAAGTAAAATAATTCTATTTATGAAATAGGACTTATTTCAGTTTATAAAAAAGTGCTCAGTTTGAAGGCTGTGTGTGGGATCTGAAGCATTATTTTGGAAAAAGGAAAACAGATGATAAGTTTGCTTAAGTAACTTTGTTTAAAAAAAGGATAAAAAAAACAGTCCTGTGTACATGTAGGTTTCAAAAACGGAAAGTAGTTTTAACAGAAAACCACAACAAAACAGCTCTAAAGATAGATTTCTGTATAATTATGGAAATGCATTTTGAAGGAACCTTTTCTAAAAGACATCATTTAATTTCCTCATTTAAACAAGAAAAACAAAAAATATGAAATAAAAAAGACAAAATAGGGAATCTACAGTAACCAGATTGCTGAATATCTGACCCTAAGTTACTGTTCTAAGTTAAAAACTACATTTAAATCATCTGAGAAAATTTTCAAAATACTGTACCTAATGAATAAATCTTCTCTTTGGCTGAGACTCTAAGCCAAACGGAATACAACTTTCCATTAATGGAAAAGGTAAGTGGCTATTACTTTACTATATCAACATTCATCAGAGAAGATGAATCAGTCCATCTGGATGAATCAGCTGAGATAATATCACTGTAACAGGGCCTTTTGTCAAGTGCTCACAATCGACAGTAATCTAGGGATAGTTAGATGTCTTTCCACTGAAAGATAAAATCAATGGCTATACATTGCTATTTATCTAGCAAGAGAACAATAATATGTTGGGGTGACATTTTTATCCTAATGTACCTTAAAAGAATAAGAAAACCCCTTTAAAACCCAAGAAATGCTGTATACCTACAACTCCCACTGACTTTACTGGGACATGAAAATGTTCAGTCTCTCACAAGATCAGGTATAAGATGGTGTTACTTGAATAGTTTAACTTGCTTGAGTTTGCTTTACTTAAATCATCTGGTCGAATAAGTAGAATCCTTTGTTTCCACAGTGGTTTCATAAAAGTGCTTGCAAGGTACACAAGAAGGAAAGGAGAAATTACGTTCTCTGTATTAACTTACCTTGTTAGTTAGCAGCTGGCACACTTGTGGTACATAGTCAATGAGACAGCCTCCACCTGGAAAAGCTGGGATGTGAAGGGCAGAGGAGCCTCCAAGAGCACTAAAATTAAAATAATTTTATTTCACAATATATCAGATGCTGCTCCTACGGGACACGTTAGTGATTCTTACCTTTCCCAATGTAAAAAGCCCAGCATCACACTAAGAAAAGGTTACAAACTGATTTTTATTAGCCCTGGACTATGTAATAAATATTAGAGATACAAACCGTAACTTTACTGTATACTGCTGACACCTTACTGACAGCAGACGTCTTTAACCAAGAGTATCAAACCCCTCCAACTGGAAGAGTTACGTGCTCGTACTAGGAGTGGCAGACATACCAACCATCCTCTCGAAGAATAGTTTTAATTTTATTTATTTAATTATTTGTATTATTTTTATCACCATTGCATCTAGGTTCATAGCAGCTTAAATGCAACCAGACATTGCATCAAATTGTACACAACAGACAGTATAAACAGCCTTCCATGTAACACCCAAGCATCCATAAATAACCCACTTATCTCCACAGTAGTTCAAAAAGAGTAGTTTCTCAACACCTTCGAGAGCCACTAACTAAATAACATATCTATTATCCCTACCAAATCCTGTAAGTGTGAGATCAACACTTCATGGTCAAGCATATCAAAGGCATATCCAATAAAATCAACATGAACGTTTGACTGGAGCTGGCTGCCCTGTTTTAAAATTACATTATGTGCCCTCCCCTTTTCTTGACTAGCTCTATACCTGAACTTTGTCCATCACTAGAAAAAGATCATCTGAATAAAGGTACTAATTCTGTCCCTGTACCACACCTAGACCAGAAACCAGAATGTGAGAAACCTAGGACAGTGAGAGGAACCCAAAGCTGCACTGGAACAACCTTTTCAATAGCCTTTCCCATAAAAGGAAGATTTGAGGGAGGACTGTAATTGTCAAGGCCAGGAACTTCATCTGATGGCTTCCTCTGCAAGCAAGGCCCTAACTACTTTTTCTTAAATGTTGATTGTACACCCAGATAAAGGCAATACCAGTTTTTTCAACAACAGACCTAAATCCTTCCCATTATCTTTTACCAATCATAAGGGGCCTGAACCTATCTTACAGGTCATGGCTTGTATCTCTCTTTGAACATACAGTACTTCTCTATAAATGAAACTAAGCTATACTCCAAAAGTTAAGATGTTACTTTGTCTCACGCTGTTTATGTATTTCTCCCACAAAAACATTAAGATCCAACAGATCTTCTCTGCAAAGCAAGGTCCTTATCCTACAAAGGGATCCTCGGGCATGAATTCTTATGCCTTGACCAACTTTTTCTTTGTCTAGGTAGAAGGTTCTGTACTGGCAAAACCCTTTGAAGGATAGAAGCCTAATCAAAAATTTATCATTATGAGGTACACTGAAATCTTTTACTGAAACAGTCTGGAGTCAGCAGATTGTTCACCACATGAAATAGTTCTGTAGGTCTGGACTTTGCAGATGCAAGATTGAATAAGAAAAAGAAAACATTTCAATGTATATCACAGCCACAGAGGAACAAAACTCATTATGCTGTCATTAGTCAAATATGGAGCCATTTTTTGTCAACAACTTTAGTTTCCTTCTTGGTTGCTTTGTTTGTTGCAGGTCATCTATTTTCCAAGGTGATGTGTTGAGGAGTATGGGAATGCTATCTGGTCACTTATGGATGATCATAACGTATTAGCTGGCCATCAAAAGCGCGGTCCGATAGCCAAACACTAATTTCCCCTCAGAAAATTCTAAAATTATATTCAGATTGGAGGAATGAAGCAGGGTCCTCATCCTGACAAGTTAAGAGTGGGCTCTGATCCTACTCTGAAGATGATAATGATCAGGCCATGTCAAGTTTGCAATCACCACTCCCTATATTATACAAATATATCCCCTGAACACTTCTACCTTTAAACAAAGGAAGTGCTACTGCCCATCCCACAGTCTCCCTTGCTTCAGTTGCACTCAAATCTAAGGCTCCTCTCAGCAGTAAGATCCCACTGGAGATGCTCAAAATAGTACAAAGAAAATCAGAGATTTCTCTTTTGGTTCCAACAGACATAAAAGAATCTCTAACAGTTTTCAAATGCTGCTTCTTTTCTAATATTGCCCTAGTGCAATCCATTTTCCAGACTCTGAATGATTATTTAAAATTTGTGACCAATGGCTTGTCTACACTAGAGAGTTTTGCCACTTTAACTGTAACAATTATAGATAAAGTGGCAATACAATTCTCTACTATGAAAGCAGTTATATCAGTATAAAAATGCCTATACCAGTATAGCTTACTCTGGTTCAGGTACTGAAATAACCAATAAGCAATGCCATTCTAAGGCCATGTCTACACTTGCCATTTAAAGTGGAAAAAGTCCCTTTTTTTTTTTGCGCAAAAACCATGGGAGTGTCTACACTTGCCAATCACTTTTTGCAGTGAAACTCAGAAGTTACACCACAAAAAGAAAACCACCTCCACGAGAGGCATGCAGCTCTTACCGGTGATGCTTTTGCAGCCATGTGCAAGTGAAGACACGTTCTTCCTGTGTAAACAGCTTTTAGCCTCCGGAGGATATCCCACAATGCCTAGGTGACCACTCTGGCCAGCAGCTTTGCTGTTCTGTTGTGAGGTAAAAAAAGACATTCACACCTCCCCCTGTAAAGCCCAGGGAACTTTGAAACTCCCCTTCCTGTTTTCTTGGCAAGTGCTCACTTATCTGGCCAGGTGACAATGGCTATCCACGATCCCCTGCTTGGAGCAATGCTGAGCTACTGGAGCTTATCAGTGTTTGGGGAGAGGAGACTGTGCAGGGACCGAGGATGCACCGCGATCACATGACCCATCGTCAAACTGGAGAGAGCTGCACTGTGGGACAGCTGCCCTCGAGCGCTGCTCTCGTCCGCGATGGAAGTGCTGCTAATGTAAACAGTCTCTGGCGCCTGAGGAATTAAGTGAGTACACAAACCAGTGCTTTACTTTCACCGGTTTCCTATCACCGGTGAAACTTACACCGCAAAAACTCTGCAAGTGTAGACATATCCTTTAAGACACCTTTATACTGATATAACTGCACTGACATTAGGTTAATATCAGTATAGATATACCGGTAAAATATCACACCTCAAACTGAAGTAGTTATAGTGGTACAACTTTTCTAGTGTGGAGCAGGCCTAAAAATGTCTAGGAAAACCAAAAGGAGTACTTGTGGCACCTTAGAGACTAACCAATTTATTTGAGCATAAGCTTTCATGAGCAACAGCTCACTTCATTGGATGCATACTGTGGAAAGTACAGAAGATCTTTTTATACACACAAAGCATGAAAAAATACCTCCCCCCACCCCACTCTCCTGCTGGTAATAGCTTATCTGAAGTGATCACTCTCCTTACAATATGTATGATAGTCAAGTTGGGCCATTTCCAGCACAAATCCAGGGTTTAAACAAGAACGTCTGGGGGGGGGGGAGGGGGGGAGAGGGAGAGGGTTAGGAAAAAACAAGGGGAAATAGGTTACCTTGCATAATGACTTAGCCACTCCCAGTCTCTATTCAAGCCTAAGTTAATAGTATCCAATTTGCAAATGAATTCCAATTCAACAGTTTCTCGCTGGAGTCTGGATTTGAAGTTTTTTTGTTGTAATATCGCAACTTTCATGTCTGTAATCGCGTGACCAGAGAGATTGAAGTGTTCTCCGACTGGTTTATGAATGTTATAATTCTTGACATCTGATTTGTGTCCATTTATTCTTTTACGTAGAGACTGTCCAGTTTGACCAATGTACATGGCAGAGGGGCATTGCTGGCACATGATGGCATATATCACATTGGTGGACTCTCACAAATCTTGGGAGACAGGCCAGTCCTTGCCTACAGACAGCCCCCCAATCTGAAGCAAACACTCACCAGCAACCACATACCACACAACAGAACCACTAACCCAGGAACCTTGCAACAAAGCCCGTTGCCAACTGTGCCCACATATCTATTCAGGGGACACCATCACAAGGCCTAATAACATCAGCCACACTATCAGAGGCTCGTTCACCTGCACATCCACCAATGTGATATATGCCATCATGTGCCAGCAATGCCCCTCTGCCATGTACATTGGTCAAACTGGACAGTCTCTACGTAAAAGACAGTCTCTTCTTTCTTGTATTGAGAGGCTCAGAACTGTATACAACATTGTAGGTGCATTCTCACGAGTTTTTTCATAGATACATAGATTCCAAGGCCAGAAGGAACCATTGTGATAATCTGACCTCCTGTACAATACAGGCCATAGAACTTCCCCAGAATGAGTCCAAGAGCATATGTTTTAGAAAAACATCCAGTCTTTATTTAAAAATTGTCAGTGATGGAGAACCCACCACAACCCTTGATAAGTTTCAGAGTAGCAGCCGTGTTAGTCTGTATTCACAAAAAGAAAAGGAGTACTTGTGGCACCTTAGAGACTAACCAATTTATTTGAGGATAAGCTTTCGTGAGCTACAGCTCACTTCATCGGATGCTGTAGCTCTCGAAAGCTTATCCTCAAATAAATTGGTTAGTCTCTAAGGTGCCACAAGTCCTCCTTTTCTTTTTGCGGATACAGACTAACACGGCTGCTACTCTGAAACCTTTAAATTATGAGAGAATTAGACTGTGAGATATTCCAGCTGTTAAGAGTCTTTTACTGAAAGTTTATTTTAAGATGATGCTTACTCCAATCGTTACATATTTCAGTAGTTATGAAGTCAGAGGACAGAACCTAATTTCAACAGAAACTATCCAACATCATACTGATAAGCCCTGCTAACTGATATAAATATCTGCCTCAACAGGTAAACATACTAGTGCCTGCCATTGCATTGCTTTTACTGAATGATCTCAAGTGATCTAATTACTTTAAGAAAATAAACATTGTAAGTAGTTTCAAAAGAAACAATTGAAAAAAAGGAAGCTATGTAAATGTAATTTTAGAATTTACTGTAATAATTATTATTAACCATATGAACAAAGACAAATCAACACAGCCTTTGTATTCTGCTCTGAAGGACATGTCTCTCGTACCTCATCAGTCCTTTCCGTCATTCTCATCTGGACTGTGCATGCCTCTTTCTCCCGCTTTTGGGCACCATGAGAATGCTAGCAGTACCCTATGCCTTTCCTCTGTGAAGGTCTAGAAACTGTCCTCTCATGGGCTTGAAAGAAAGGTTGAGAAACACAACAAGAAAAGGATGGTCTTTCTCAGAAGTGTAGGTCAAGAGAGGACATGGTTCAAGACAAAGGGCAGCTATTTGTGATTTAATCCTTCCAAGAATTCTGGCTTGGTCCAGCTTCCCAGCAGCCAGAAACTCTTCCTCCTTCCTGGTACAGTGTGCTTGGAATAGCCTGTAAATAAGCCAGTTCCCAGATGACAAACCTGGCAATTATCTAAATTTCTAAGAAGTCTGATCTAATGGATTAGAGTGGCAAGCTGCTCTGTGTGGTCCCAGGTTTGGAGCGCAGTGGAGGCTGGAACTGCTGTAGACTTAGTATGCTTGCCCCTTGAGGGAAGCAAGATGCATCACATCACTCTCAAGCCATCTCCTTTGGCTGATCTATAAAACATTTTGACAGAAACTGAGCTTAACCCTGCTCAACTGCAAAGTAGGTTAATAAAAGGTAGGGTCTTTAAGAATCATAGAATATCAGGGTTGGAAGGGACCTCAGGAGGTCATGTAGTCCAACCCCCTGCTCAAAGCAGGACCAATCCCCAATTAAATCATCCCAGCCAGGGCTTTGTCAAGCCTGACCTTAAAAACTTCTAAGGAAGGAGATTCTACCACCTCCCTAGGTAACGCATTCCAGTGTTTCACCACCCTCCTAGTGAAAAAGTTTTTCCTAATATCCAACCTAAACCTCCCCCACTGCAACTTGAGACCATTACTCCTTGTCCTGTCCTCTTCTACCACTGAGAATAGTCTAGAACCAGAACTATGCTATGGAAGAATGGGGTCCTTCCATAGAAAGGAGGGAATCCTGGTGCAAACCCCCTTCTTTGAAAAGAGAAAATGGCTGCACAGAATTTATTTAAAGAAAATAAAGGTAAACAGGGCCAGGTGGAACTCTGAGCAGACGTGCATGTTTTTTCCTTGTGCTGGGCTGGAAATCTGTTTGCCAAGTACTTGAATAAAATAATAATATTTTGCATTTTCATAGTGCCTTCCATCCAACAACCTCAAAGCATTTTACAAATATTAATTAATTAAGCCTTACAACTGCCCTGTGAGGTATTATCTCTATTTTACAGTTGGGGAAGAGGTGAAATGACTTGTTCAATGTTACACAGGAAGTGTCTGGCTGAGTTGGAAAATGAACCCAGGAATTCCTACTCCAATGGATACAGTTAAAGATAAAAAGTGAGGTAGCGTACATAAATTGCATAAGTAGCTCAATACATTTTCCAAGAGTTTTAAATAGATGTTCTTATGTTGTGCATGCTTTTTACAGTTTCCAGTGAAGGCTCTCCATCTATTGTGATTTCTTTTTCTATTTATCTGGAGATTGCTGCAACAAAATGCATCTACCGTGAGAATGGAGGGAAGCTTAATCAAAACTTAGGTTGCAGAAAATCAAGGTTCACACCAGACAACACCTGCAAAGCAAGAACCAGATTGAAAGTCACATGGTAGTCTGCTTAGCATCTTAAAGAGGCCTTTAAAAGGCTGCAATCTTAACAGATGCCCCACCACCAAGATTGTATTATCATGCAGAAAAAACTTTTAAAAAGCAACAATCTTAGCAGATGTTGCATCATTAGGATTTAGTTGCACATGTAGATCTATCTGTGCTAGACCCTGCCATCTATGATACAAACATAACTATATTGTGTATGTAACTAGTCTTTGTAACTATGTTTTCCTATCCTTAGGAAAGTTAGCCTTGCTGCTCCAACTCCCAGTTTGTTATACTAACTTGTTGCTGTACTTATTCATACCTAAACACCTACTTGTTGCACCTCAAAGTTGATCGTAAGATTTTTGTGGTAGGGACTATCTCTTACTATGCGCTTGTACAATGTCAAGCAACATACTATCAGTTTCAGTTGTTTCTTTGGAGTTGATTTAATGAGAGAAGAAAGCAGAGGGAATATCATGAGGAAAAATATTTTTTTTTGCAATAACTGCAAACAGAGTAAGCCTAATTACATGACAACTAAGCAAGATTGTGTTTAAAATCAAGTTTTCTAGTGGTTTTTTAGCATCTTTCAAAGGCCTTTGTTCTGTGAATCAAACTTTAATTATATTTATAGACTCCCACTGTCAAATTCAACCAATGGCCAATCTACATTAATAGAGGGTTTTGTTCTGCAATTAACATATCTGCCGTAAACTTAAGCTTATGATATTGCGTATGTGTTTTGGGTTGTTTGTTGTCCCCATGCTGCTACATGTTTTTAAATGGCTGAGTCTTAGGAGGCCCTCTGTACATACAATCCAAAGTTAACCTAATTAAGTTAAATAGTTCTCCCTGAGAAAGGTTCAGTGTCATTGCTTTTACTTTATTCTTCACAAATTTATGGAAGTTCCTGCACTTGTGCCTGAGATGCTACATGCAAAGAACTAAATAAATTCACATTCATACTCCACCTTCCTTAAAAGATTCCTCTTTCATAACTGAAATGAGCTACAGGAAAGAAGAAGGGCCCAGTGGTTACAGCATTCAGGATTTGGGAGACCAGGTTCAATTCTGTGCTCTGCCATCCATTTCCTGTGTGACCGTGGGCAAGTCAGTTTGGCGTTCCTCTGCCTATCTTGCCTGTGCGGCCTAATTCAGTAACTGTGTTCAGAGGCCACCTAGCTATACACAAAATAGCTGGAGGAAGTGGCAGTGGCTTCCTTTATAGCAGTTAGCCCTGTGGTTAGGGTACTTACTTGGGGGATGTAGGAGACCCTGGTTCAATTCCCCCCTCTGCCTGATAAGGAGAAGGGATTTAACGATTACAACAGAGGCCTCTTCCTTTTCTCCCCCTTTCCCTGAGTCATTTTGTATGGAGGTAGGCAGGTGCCTAACTCATTCTCGCAAGAAAAAGCGTAGGCAATTAAGTCATCTAACTCCAGGTGAGGAGGTCCTGGTTGTGGATCAAAAGCAGAGATACCCTGAAGCCTGGACTTAGTTCTATGAAAGGGGCAGGACTTACGACACAATCCTCTAGTTGGCATCTCCCACTGGCTAGCTTAGATGACTCCACACGTAGCGTGCTGGTTTTTGTGGATCCCATTCTTAGGAGCCATTCTCTCCCTACACTTGGTTCATGCAGCCTAGGTGCCTAACTCAGGTGTTGTGGATCCCAATGTTGTTCCACTGATTTTCTAGGTACCTACACTTTCTTTGTGTGGATCCAGGGCTTAATGTTTCTGTGCCTCAGTTTCCCATCTGTAAAACAGAGATAATGGTACTTCCCTGTATTCACAGGAATTTTGTGAGAATAAACACTATTAAAAAGAGTGTGATGCACTCAGCTACTACCATGATGAGGTCCATATTACTGTAGATAGAAAGAAATATACAGTACTTGGTTTTTTTTTGCATCATTATGTGGACTAGGAGCCCCAGACACTTTTGACCTAAGTCTTGTGTTATTTTACTGTCAGCAAAGAGAACACATGCATCAGCTTCCCTTTCAACAGCATCAGCAAAGGAAGGAGCATGCATTTGAGGTAACACTGTATACTCGAGTGGGAGTTCTCTTACACAATAGCAATTTAATTTTGCTCTGTGAGGGGAAAAGAAGTGAAAAGATTTTTACATTTGTGAACAAGGTCTGGAACAATGAAAGGATGCGCACACTCATATTTATACCTGTACCCAGTGTCAATATATTATGCAACAGCAATACATCTATCACCAAGTGCTATATGTTAATTATTTGTATTCAGAAATCTTACTAATAAGCTGTATTCTCGCTGCAAAAAACACATTAAAATAATATCAGAAAATGACATTTTTGAGTGGTTATAAATCATATGGTTGGAAATTACTCAGACTTGAAAATGTAAACAAACAAAAACTTGCCTGGACATGGCGAACCTGTTTTTGTATTAAGTTTTTTTTTAACTTAGGAGTTTGTCTCTTGGATTGGCCAATGTTAAAACATGTTAAATCCCATTTACTGGTGATGGAAGGCAGGCTTTATACAGAATAGCCCTTTCTTTTACCTGGATACACCCTTGTTAATGCTCTCAATGTACACTTTGTCCTGCCTTATTTTGAAATTGCAAGTTCTTTTCAGACAGAGGCAAGCGTTTAAAGAGATCTGTCATTCAGGATGGCTGTAAGGAAGAGCAGCCTGAAGCATGTGAAAAGGAACTCCCATCTTCTCTCTTTTCTTCCAGATTGAAGACAGGTATTATGGTCTTTGATCTCCTGCTCTGTTTTCTTTCTTTCTCCTTTGTTACTAAACAGTTCTCTCTCTCTGTCTCCCTCTCTTTTTTTTTTTTTTTTTTGCAGCTTCATCACTTTTAGTACATTACACCGTTTGGCACAGGAGACAGAAGGAACCACATCAAATAAAAGAATGTGACCACAAAAGCTGCCTTGAGAACCATGATCCCAGATTTGTCATAAATTTACCATTTTCAGACTCACTCACCCATAATCAAATCCTCCCTATCATATTAACAATGTGGTGTTGTGCAAAAACATTGAAATTCTGCTTCAATCAGCAACAAAGAGCTTAACAATACAATGAGACAACAAAACATTACTCCTGTTATTAAGAAATATTCAATCTAAGTTTGATACTGTTTTCTCCCCTTTCCAACAACTCACTATCTATAGTAAGGTAAAAGCTCAAAGATACTGCATGTTGATTTAAATCTACTGCAAACTAAAAAGGATACCAAAAATAAAATAAACAAAAGGATTCTCACCCCAGAAATTGTGATTTAGGACTGGGTTCTCAGGCACTGGGCTCCATTTTTATAGGAACAATTTTACGCCTGTAATTACATCCACTACAATTTAGTTCACTCAGACGTCTAAGTTCCCGACTACAGGATACAATTTGACATAAACATCTGAGTGATCTAAAATGCAGACGCAAATAATCATGGAGACAAAATTGTGCCCATTATTCTACCTGGAAAAAGAGAGTCCTGGTCAAGGTTGGGCTCAAAATCTGGTTGTTGGAGAGTAAAGGAAATGTACAGCTTTCCTTTGTTTAGTCTCTGGGAGTTCTGGGTAGGAGTCTTTGAATAGCATCAATCTTTGGGATTTGCAGGTGCAGGAACATGAAACTCCTATTGTAAAAAATGAAAATTAAAAACTAGAAGCACCTTGGTCCGGTAGCTAGAGCAGGAAATTGTATGTCAGGTTTCCTGAGCTCTACTTTCAGCTTTGCTAAAGACTCGGGTCACGTTTTCACCAGACTTGCTAAATTGGCGCTGCTATAATTGATGCTGAGGTATCGATTTAGCAAGTCTGGTGAAGACATACTAAATCTATAGGAGAACGCTTTCTTATCGATTTCTATAATCCATCTCCCTGAGAAGCATAAGGTAAGTTGGCAGGAGAGCGTCTCCCGTTGACACAGTGCAGTGTAGATATTGTGGTAAGTAGATCTAGCTACGTCGACTTCAGTGACGTTAATTCACTGAAGTAGCATAGCTTAGATCGATTTACCACGGTAGCGTAGACCAGGCCTCCGGGGTGTTTATACAGGGTGTTAGTGTGGAGCAAGCTAGGCTCTGAATTTACAGAGCACTACATACTCCACACTAACTCCCCAGGTGGACATTCTTACTGTGCACTTTAGTTTAATACACCTTAAAGAGTACTAAGCTAAACGGCCGCAGGGCATATTTAGTGTGCAATAATAGAGAGTTCACATGGGGAGTTAGTGTAAAGTAGTTAGTGTACTGCAAATACACACCTTGCTATGCTGCACACTAACTTTCCCATATAGAGAAGCCCTCAGTGTGTGTCCTTGGGTGAGTCACTTAAGTTCTTTGTTCCTGTGTTTGTCCATCTGAAAAATGGGGGCATTAACACTGACCCGTGCTGGGGTTTAATAATGTTTGCAGAATAACATAAGAGCCTTGACTGAGAGTCACCTGTAAGAGAAAAGTATTATCATCACTGGGCTCTTGTTATATCAACTGGTGGACCTTCCTGCAGTAAAACTCAACCAGCAATTAGCTTGTGGCATATCACTCACTGTAGGTAAAGTGAATATACTAAGAAAAGTCTTATTTTAAATATAATTGTCTTGGGTTCAAACCAAATAAACTTTTTAATAAAAAAATAATTTTAATGTATGAATAGTAGCTCAGCTGATGCAATGATGAAATATATTTCTGGGGACAGGATCGCTATCTCCAGCAGTTGACTTTTTTTCTCCTCAGGAAAAAAAACCATGCAGCATAAAATGAATGGATAGCTAACCTTATAATTAGCGTATTTTAAACTAAAATGTGGGCAGAAAAGTGGAAAGCTAAACAGATGATCTTGCAAAATTTAAGATTTCTTGAGGCTATTGGATTAATATAAAAGTACAAGAACTCTAATACTACTATACCTTTTAGTTTCTTTAGTTGCTTGATTAATTCCCCTTTGTTCCAAGATTAATTGTATTCTAATTTTCTCATTAGAGATTCATGATGCCTGTGTAAAATATGTAGAACAGTTTGCCTTATGCTATCCAAGAGAAAGAGAATGTTATAGGCGGAAAACAACATGTATAAAAGGGAGTGTAAAAGGTTTCTACAAAAACTTTTGTAAACCTAGGTTGATGGTGATAGAAAGGGGAGTTCCCTCATAATCTCTCTCTTGTATCGCATGCCCCAGAGAGCAGACAAAAACCTTTATATGGTGAAGTTCAGAACCCAACTAACTGGGCTGTTGATGCAGATTCCTTTGAGTGAAAAACCAATATATATATAAAAAGGAATCTAACTTTTTAAAGAACACTATGAGAAAACCAATGCTCACAAGGATGAAGGTGGGAAAGTGTTGCTTTATAGATAAAATTTTCATCAGAGGATTCCAATTATACCTCAAAACAGATACAGTAGAAATGGAAAAGGTCAAAGAATGGGCAACAATAATGATTAGAGTCCAGAAAGGTTTCCATGCCTAGAAAGATTGTAAAGATTAGGGCCGCTCAGTTTAGGGAAGATGTGAACAAGAGGTAATATGATAGAAATATAAAAAATAATGAACAGAAAAGATTTATTAGTCACTCCTATTTACCTTCTCATAATATAAGAACAAGGGGACAAATATAAAACCAATACAATTAAAACTGATTAAAGGAAATTGACAATACATATGTAACCTGTGGAACTCATTGTCACAATACGGTATTATAGAATTAAAAAAAAAAAAGGATTAGATACAAAATTGCTGCAGTTATGTTTGGCAACATTACATATAAGGAGCATAAACCCACACATTTCAGGGCATAAAGTTAAGCAAAAACATCAGGCGTTCTTACAGCTGTGTATGAGACCATTTGTGAGAGGGAGGATGGGAAAAGGAAACATAATTAAAAGTAAGTAACATTCCATTTTGGAAAAAAAAATTAATGACAATGTGAAAACTCCAAACTATTGAAATAAAATAGGGTTATTCTTAAATTTTAAGAAATCTCCAAGTTACCATTTGCCAAGAAGTTACCGTGAACAACAATGATCAAGCAAATCAATAGAGCCATAGTAAGATAACAGTGTTGAAATTAACTATATCAACCAGTTCTTAATCAACTGAACACAAATTTAAAGTTGCTTCTTTTTTTTAAGTATTCCTGAAACAATCTCTTACACCTCTGGAACCAGAAGCTGTAAAAAAGGCTTCTGTTATACTGTAGGCTCTATTATGAGTCTCTTTCTAACTTTCTAATAAAAACTCCTTTTGGATTGAAAGTTGCTATATTGACTCTGACTGCAGAGGAGAATACTTTTTTGTTGGAAAAGTTTGAAAGACAGTGGTCAATGTATTTCTGAGTTATGAGTATGTACAAATGTAACATGTTTAACATACTTTTTACAAATGTGGAAAATGTATTTGGGAAATCATAACAGAAATAGCTGGAGTGGGAGAAATGAAATTGAAGGCATTTGTTAATCTCAGAAAATTAAAGAGCAGAGTTTTTATGTACTAAAAAATTGTGTTTAATTGATAACACTATTAAAAGTTTTCTTTTTGACCTGGTTCTCTGCTGGAAATATCAATGTAGAATTACTTTAGACAAAGGAAATAATTATTGCTATTTATTAGTGCACCTGAAAGTTTGTTAGATATCTCACGGTACATATAGGAAAACATGGTTCTTGTGCCAAACAGTACATATAATCAGACACTGCACAACAACACGGGCAACTACACAGTAGGGATGGATTGGCAGAGGAGGAAGGGCTGGGACTGTAGCAATGAGATTATATAGTTACTCAGCAAAGGTTTGGAGCAAAAATAAAATACAACAGGACAAACAAAAACACATTTTTGAAGTGCTTTGTAATCATTTCTGATAGGAAGAGTGGTAGAAGTCTTACGGAGGGATTTGAATGAGGAGAGGGTAGTGGACAGGCAGGATCCCTCAGGTAGGGAATTCCATGCATAGGGGATAGTGTGGAAAAAATAGTAAATGGTTGTGGGGAAAGCAGACAGATGGAGCACTGAGGCTGAATAAAGACAAGAGACAAGCTCAGTTAAGTAGGTATGGACATTATGTTGGATCTTAAAGATGAGGTCAAGAATTTAAAACATGAAGTGGTGAGGAAGGGGGAGCAGAAAAAGGGTTCAAGATAGAAAATTACATGGTCAGGTCCATAAGCCAGGAAAATTATTTTACTGGTTGTGTTCTGTATGGATCTGAGGAGGGCTGATATGAATGTTAGGCAGTTGGAGATTGGCAGTTATAATAATAATGACTGAGATTATGATAGTTTTTGATGTCTGAATAAAAAACCGAGATCTTAGAAATGTTGTGGAGACAGAAGCAGTAGTATCTGTCCACATCTTGAATATGCCAGGTGAAAACCAGGAAAGGACTGACGATGACTCCATGTTATGGGGCATAATGGCAGGAATGCTGATATCAACAGAGAGAAAATAAGTTGAAAAGTAATCAGTTAAGAAAGTTTTCTACAAGAAAGTGACAGGCTGTTACAGCATAAAGAGATTTCTACATTTCTGCCCCCCAAAATTCTATGGGAGAGGGATCTGACAGATATTTTACTATGACAGTGGATGGCTAATTAATGTAATATGCATCCGCATGATAGACCATAAATCATTCAAAGACAGAAAAACTATTTACATTAAAGCATATAACAGAGTGTTTGGCAGTGAACTGGGTTTTGATTACCCTTCTTCCTGGCCCTTTTCTCCCTTACACAAGTGGACCCCTTTTTCTAGACTAGAAGATAGGGTCTACACATGGTTTTAACAAAGTTTGGCACTGCTCAAAGTAATTGGCCAAACTGTTTTTAAAAGAATTAGATGAAAAAGTATTACACAACTAAGTTAGAAATCAATTCTGCAACTAAGCGTAGACTGTGTAAAATCAGATGAGTAAAAACTATATTTATCCAATCTGGAGAATTTAGTCCTATTAACAGTATATCTCTATCACTGAAATACACCGTAACTTTAATTCTTTGACCACAATAGAGATGGGGAAGCTGTAGTACCTATAAGAAGTATTTGCATTAGCATTTGAAGTTAAAGATGTGAAACTGTTTCAAGTTGTTTAAATATTTGTTCTGCTCCCCGATCAGCATTAGAGAACTGATGATGATGGCGGGGGGGGGGGGGGAGAGCACTGAAATTAGTGTCTGAAATTTAACTGTGAATTTCTTGTCCTTCAGACATCTACTTTAAAATAACACCTGCTGTTTAGTAGGTAACTTTATAACAATATTTAAGGTAATAAACTTTTGACATACAGGAAATAATAGAATCATAGAATATCAGGGTTGGAAGGGACCTCAGGAGGTCATCTAGTCCAACCCCCTGCTCAAAGCAGGACCAACCCCCAACTAAATCATCCCAGACAGGGCTTTGTCAAGCCTGACCTTAAAAACCTTTAAGGATGGAGATTCCACCACCTCCCTAGGTAACCCATTCTAGTGCTTCACCACCCTCCTAGTGAAAAAGTTTTTCCTCATATCCAACTTAAACCTCCCCCACTGCAACTTGAGACCATTATTCCTTGTTCTGTCATCTGGTACCACTGAGAACAGTACAGATTCATCCTCTTTGGAACCCCCTTTCAGGTAGTTGAAAGCAGCTATCAATAGAGGGGAATGATCACGTTCCTTGATCTGCTGGCAATGCTTCTACTTATACAGCCCAAAACGCTACTAACCTTCTTGGCAACAAGGACACACTGTTGACTCATATCCAGCTTCTCGTCCACTATAACTCCTAGGTCCTTTTCTGCAGAACTGCTGCCTAGCCACTCGGTCCCTAGTCTGTAGCAGTGCATGGTATTCTTCTGTCCTAAATGCAGGCTCTGCACTTGTCCTTGTTGAACCTCATCAGATTTCATTTGGCCCAATCCTCTAATTTGTCTAGGTCCCTCTGTATCCTATCCCTACCATCCAGTGTATCTACCACTCCTCCCAGTTTAGTGTCATCTGCAAACTTGTGAGGGTGCAATCCTCCAGAACATTAATGCATCACAAATCTGCTAAATAAATCCTGTATTTCTACTCAGAATCATTTCTCATGCTCAAAAGTATAAGCCTTTCAATTCAAATCTACCACCTTGCAGTAAGAACTATGGGAAAAAAAAGGAAAATGGATTACATAGAATCATAGAATATAAGGGTTGGAAGGGACCCCAGAAGGTCATCTAGTCCAACCCCCTGCTCAAAGCAGGACCAATTCCCAGTTAAATCATCCCAGCCAGGGCTTTGTCAAGCCTGACCTTAAAAACCTCTAAGGAAGGAGATTCTACCACCTCCCTAGGTAACGCATTCCAGTGTTTCACCACCCTCATAGTGAAAAAGTTTTTCCTAATATCCAATCTAAACCTCTCCCACTGCAGCTTGAGACCATTACTCCTCGTTCTGTCATCTGATATCATTGAGAACAGTCTAGAGCCATCCTCTTTGGAACCCCCTTTCAGGTAGTTGAAAGGAGCTATCAAATCCCCCCTCATTCTTCTCTTCTGCAGGCTAAACAATCCCAGCTCCCTCAGCCTCTCCTCATAACTCATGTGTTCCAGACCCCTAATCATTTTTGTTGCCCTTCGCTGGACTCTCTCCAACTTATCCACATCCTTCTTGAAGTGTGGGGCCCAAAACTGGACACAGTACTCCAGATGAGGCCTCACCAATGTTGAATAGAGGGGAACGATCACGTCCCTCGATCTGCTCGCTATGCCCCTACTTATACATCCCAAAATGCCATTGGCCTTCTTGGCAACAAGGGCACACTGCTGACTCATATCCAGCTTCTCGTCCACTGTCACCCCTAGGTCCTTTTCCGCAGAACTGCTGCCTAGCCATTCGGTCCCTAGTCTGTAGCTGTGCATTGGGTTCTTCCGTCCTAAGTGCAGGACCCTGCACTTATCCTTATTGAACCTCATCAGATTTCTTTTGGCCCAATCCTCCAATTTGTCTAGGTCCTTCTGTATCCTATCCCTCCCCTCCAGCGTATCTACCACTCCTCCCAGTTTAGTATCATCCGCAAATTTGCTGAGAGTGCAATCCACACCATCCTCCAGATCATTTATGAAGATATTGAACAAAACCGGCCTCAGGACCGACCCTTGGGGCACTCCACTTGATACCGGCTGCCAACTAGACATGGAGCCATTGATCACTACCCGTTGAGCCCGACAATCTAGCCAGCTTTCTACCCACCTTGTAGTGCATTCATCCAGCCCATACTTCCTTAACTTGCTGACAAGAATACTGTGGGAGACCGTGTCAAAAGCTTTGCTAAAGTCAAGAAACATGTAGAATGGAGATGGGAATTAGGATGTTGAGAAAAAAATCTGGGTAGATTTAGGATCTGTATACGTTTTACTGTAGTTCTTTTCCCTACAGATGTCAAGAAACTTTAAGCATGTATAAAAGGAGTTAGAGATCATGAAATTAAGCAATCCAAAAAGAAACAGGATGAGAAAATATGCACATTGTGAGCACTCTTCTGGAAGAGTTGTGTAGAATAATTCTTGATAAACATCTGAGATTTATGTATGGTGAAGATCACTGGGAATTCTTCTGCATTGTGTCCATGTGTGGTATATCAAACCACTTGCCTTTTGATTTGTGATGCTGATTTCTGTATTGTGGCCGACCCCTGTTGCAGCAGTGGGAATTTCCCCTGGAACTTCACTGTACAGAAGATTTATCTTAATGTACATGTGTATCTTGGAATGTTCAATATAAATGAAGGTCTTCCTAAGACTGACACCATCTACTTGAGATATTAAGTTCCTCTGCAAAAACAATATTAATGAACATTCATTGGAATAAAAACTGAATTTGCATGGATAGTTTTCACAACCCTTTTCATTGTTTTTTCCATGACATGAGATTTATATGAGCACATTTTGTTCTTAAAAATGTTTGCAAAAAGCAAGCAGCACAAATACCCATGTGAATATGTGACCCCCCTATGAAAACAGAGGGAACCATGGCTGTGTTACAAACCAAAAAGGTCAACCTTTGGCAACTGTAAGAAGTATTGTGAATAACAATCGCAGTAACAAACTTTCAACCCTAGAGACTGATCTACACTGGCTATACTTTCAAGGCTATTTCTGCGATGAAAAGGATAGACACCTAGTTTAAAAAGAAAAGAAAGCAGAGGTTGGTGTTGTTATTTGTCATGTATAAATCACATATAAAATCCGAGCAGGGCTTTTTGTGCATGCACAAGTACAACTGAGCGCTAGCCTTGTAGATGAAGCATAAAATTGCCAAAAGCACATAAGTGACTTAAGAACCTAAACCCCACTTTTAAAGGTGACTTAGGTATTCAGGAACCTAAGCTTCATTCAAAATCAATGGGATTTTTGTTCGTAAGTACCTGAATCATTTTTGAAATTGAGATTTATATCTTAAATCACATAGGCACTTTTGAAATTTTTACCCAAACTCGAATATACTGTTATATTGCGGTTGCTCTCATTGGGAAAGCATTCATTAGATATAATGAGTAACTGGAGTAAAATAAGTCATGTCACCAATAAACACAATTTGGGTGTAATTTATTTCTTCAGTTGCTTTTGACGTTTCTATTTTGCTTGCCATATACTGTTATCATACCTACATAGTGCACAAAACAGGATGTGCACTCAGCAATGACTCATTAGCAAATATGTGCTTTGCATAGGTGTATTAGGCAATGGGTGGGATTAAGACACGTGCATCTGACATAATGAATTTAAATATAAGGAAGAGGATTTTTTTTTAAAAACCCTTCAAGGTCTGTGTGTAATGTTTCATAATAGGGAACACATATGCTGAATATCCTCTAAAAGAACGTGTTTGCTACAGATATTGGCTAAAAGGACTGGTAGCCAGCCATGGGCCATTCATACCATTTATTTTAACAGCTAACACTAATATCCAGAATGGATGAGAGCCTTTCTAAAACAAATCTCTTTGCTGATGCTGCACTTATACTTCCATGCCAAAGATTTAATGTCCGAAGTGAGAATTTGTGTGCATGAGGAATCAAACAAAAGAGGAGGACAATGGCATATTTGTTATACATTCTCATGTGATACCTGACAATAATGCTCCTGTTGGACGTTGT
Organism: Caretta caretta; assembly: GCF_965140235.1. NCBI lineage: Eukaryota > Metazoa > Chordata > Testudines > Cheloniidae > Caretta > Caretta caretta. The sequence goes on along the minus strand of NC_134208.1, from coordinate 155,389,850 downwards.
CATTAGTTATATTGAGAATTTAGCTTTATTAATTGAAAACCATCCCAGAACCTGATGATGGAAGCAATTTATGGTTCACTGACAGTATACTGCCTATCTGAATTTCTTAGCTTTTTTGTGATATCAAATTGAGACACCCTCTATAAAGGGACTGTATTATTTTTATCTTTATCTAATGCAATGATTAATAAAGCTCTTGAAACTAAAGAACATTATCTACTACAGTGAAGTGACTTGAGAGTTAAACTACCACAGACAGATAAATTCTTCTTTTCCCAAAGTCACATGGATCTCCCCAATAATTTTACTAAGCCATTAAGAAAATCTGCAGTTACAGGGTATACTTACTAATAAATAACAAATATTTTAGTTACACTATTTTTGAAACAGCTGATGATAATATACTACGTATGTTTGACTGAATCAAATGAGTAAGAGGAGGCAGTTATAACTGTTCTGTATGGGTGAATAAATGACTAATTGCTACAAGGTAACTAATGTGCAGTTTAAAAGTACTTTAACTCAATCTAATTTTGCATGTACGTGAGAGAGAGTACATAAAGTGAAAAATTTCTATATTTTGTATTGCTTTTGGCTGTTCTTGAAGTACACAATACACTGTGTGTGTTTTCAAATTTTTATGTGGATTCTGGTGCATGAAGTGTATGAGAAATGAGAAAAACATATGTCTACAAACAGAGATCTAGGAAAATAACAGAATTTCTTTAAATGTTTCCAGATAGTCTCATTTTTCTTCTCTTTCATAACCAACCACTGTGTCATTCAAACTCCATCCTGCCAGGTGGGATAGGGCATTTTTTCAAAATGATGTTAATGCTATTTGATGAATCACTGAAATATAACACAAGACTAGCTACAATGATATATTCCAAAGTCTACTGTGGACTAAAATTGAACTATATGATGTTGTGATACTCTATGCATCTTCTATTTTCGTTCTTTCTGTGCTCTACTTTTCTCTCTTAAGAAACTGAATATTTTTTATTCTGTTATCAGAGATATTTCCATATCAAGTTAATTCATGCATACTACTGGGAGCAAAGAATTTCTTTGTTTTAATCCCAGCTCTGCCACTGGTTCTCACCTCCTCTCTTTCCCAGTCTCTAGTATATAGAAATTGAAATTTACCTACCTGACAGGGATTGTGCAAAGACTAACTGATTACCGTAACCGCTATAACAGGGGCGGGCAAACTTTTTGGACTGAGGGCCACATTGGGTTTCCAAAATTGTATGGACGACCGGTTAGGGGAGACTGTGCCTCCCCAAACAGCCAGGCGTGTCGTGGCCCAGCCCCCGACCCCTATCCAAACCCCCCTGCTTCTCACCCCGATGGCCCCCCTCCGGGACGCCTACACCATTCACCACTCCCTGTCCCCTGACCGCACCCAGACCCCTCACCTGACTGCCCCTTGCTGCCCCATCCAACCCCTCCTCATCCCTGACTGCCGCTCCCCGGACCCCTACCCCTATTCAGCCTCCCTATTCCCTGCCCTCTGACAGCCCTGACCCCTGTCCACACCCCCACCCCCTGACCACCCCCCAAACTCGCCTGCCCTCTATCCAACCTCCCCCCCCGCTCCCTGCCCCCTAAGCACGGTGGCTGGCGGTGCTACAGCCAAGCCTCCCAGCTGGAGCCAGCAACACACCGCTCAGCACAGAGCACCGGGTCAGGCCGAGCTCTGCAGCTGCGCTGCCCCAGGAGCTTGCAGCCCTGCCGCCCAGAGCATTACGCTGGCAGCGCAGTGAGCTGAGGCTGTGGGGGAGGGGGAATACCAAGGGAGGGCCAGGGGCGAGCCTCCCGGGCCAGGAGCTCAGGGGCCGGTCAAGAGGGTCCCCGCGGGCCGGATGTGGCCCATGGGCTGTAGTTTTCCCACCTCTGCTCTGTAAAGTACTTTTAAGATGAAAAGTGCTCTATAAGTAGCAACTATTAAGATCCCCACCATATGCTAATTGGACATTTAATATTGGTTCTGTTGGTATAGGTTTTATTAAAACTTCAATACAATTTTATTCATTTAAAAAGTATGCTGCAGAGAGAAACACAGCACAAACCATTTCATACTTTTTCAATATCCTTAAGACCTAAGTACCACAGTAATTACTCTCTCAATTCTATAGTTAAATCAGTGTCACTAGGAGAATCCAGCAAAACTGGGAAGTTCTCCTACCAACCACTGAATGGACATACCTGACGGTGACTGAATCAACATGGGAGGATCAGAAGATCAAAATCCTTTAGCATTTTAAAATAAAATCAATGAGTAATAAACTTCCTTCACAGAACACCTTTCATCCTGTAGGGTTCTGAAGTGCTTTAACAAATTGTTATCCAACCTCTGTATAGTACAGGGATCTCTTCATCCCCCAGTCGCATACAGATTATTGTTTAACATTGCACAGCAGTACTACACAATGGTGTAGAGCAGGGTTTTAAATAATGTCTTATGCAACTAAAACTGAAGGAGGAACCTAGGTAGACAACTAATTACCGTGATGAAATATGGCCAGGACATCTGTGTTAATAATCCTAGTCTTACAAAAATGTAGTCATGACTGGGCTACAGGTATTGAAGGGTATGTGCTGTTTAGGAAAGACCGAAATAAAGGTAAAGGTGGTGGAGTAGCACTGTATATCAATGATGAGATAGAATGTAAAGAAATAAGAAGCGATGAAATGGATATGACCGAGTCTGTCTGGGCAACAATTAAATTGGGGAAGAAAACTATTAGAGCCTCCCCTGGGATAGTGCTTGGGGTGTGCTATAGACCGCCGGGATCTAATTTGGATATGGATAGAGCCCTTTTTAATGTTTTTAATAAAGTAAATACTAATGGAAACTGTGTGATCATGGGAGACTTTAACTTCCCAGATATAGACTGGAGGACGAGTGCTAGTAATAATAATAGGGCTCAGATTTTCCTAGATGCTGTTTAGGAAAGACCGAAATAAAGGTAAAGGTGGTGGAGTAGCACTGTATATCAATGATGAGATAGAATGTAAAGAAATAAGAAGCGATGAAATGGATATGACCGAGTCTGTCTGGGCAACAATTAAATTGGGGAAGAAAACTATTAGAGCCTCCCCTGGGATAGTGCTTGGGGTGTGCTATAGACCGCCGGGATCTAATTTGGATATGGATAGAGCCCTTTTTAATGTTTTTAATAAAGTAAATACTAATGGAAACTGTGTGATCATGGGAGACTTTAACTTCCCAGATATAGACTGGAGGACGAGTGCTAGTAATAATAATAGGGCTCAGATTTTCCTAGATGCGATAGCTGATGGATTCCTTCAGCAAGTAGTTGCTGAACCGACTAGAGGGGATGCCATTTTAGATTTGGTCTTGGTGAGTAATGAGGACCTCATAGAGGAAATGGTTGTAGGGGATAATCTTGGCTCAAGTGATCATGAGCTAATTCAGTTCAAACTGAATGGAAGGATTAACAAAAATAAATCTGCAACTAGGGTTTTTGATTTCAAAAGGGCTGACTTTCAAAAATTAAGGAAATTAGTTAGGGAAGTGGATTGGACTGAAGAATTTATGGGTTTAAAGGTAGAGGAGGCCTGGGATTATTTTAAATTAAAGCTGCAGAAGCTATCGGAAGCCTGCATCCCAAGAAAGGGGAAAAAATTCATAGGCAGGAGTTGTAGACCAAGCTGGATGAGCAAGCATCTTAGAGAGGTAATTAAGAAAAAGCAGAAAGCATATAGGGAGTGGAAGAAGGGAGGGATCAGTAAGGAAAGCTACCTTATTGAGGTCAGAATATGTAGAGATAAAGTGAGACAGGCTAAAAGTCAAGTAGAGTTGGACCTTGCAAAGGGAATTAAAACCAATAGTAAAAGGTTCTATAGTCATATAAATAGGAAGAAAACAAAGAAAGAAGAAGTGGGACCGCTAAAAACTGAGGATGGAGTGGAGGTCAAGGATAATCTAGGCATGGCCCAATATCTAAACAAATACTTTGCCTCAGTCTTTAATAAGACTAAAGAGGATCTTAGGGATAATGGTAGCATGATAAATGGGAATGAGGATATGGAGGTAGACATCACCATATCTGAGGTAGAAGCGAAACTCAAACAGCTTAATGGGACTAAATCGGGGGGCCCAGATAATCTTCATCCAAGAATATTAAAAGAATTGGCACAAGAAATTGCAAGCCCATTAGCAAGAATTTTTAATGAATCTGTAAACTCAGGGGTTGTACCGTATGATTGGAGAATTGCTAACATAGTTCCTATTTTTAAGAAAGGGAAAAAAAGTGATCCAAGTAATTATAGGCCTGTTAGTTTGACATCTGTAGTATGCAAGGTCTTGGAAAAAATTTTGAAGGAGAAGGTAGTTAAGGACATTGAAGTCAATGGTAAATGGGACAAATTACAACATGGTTTTACAAAAGGTAGATCGTGCCAAACCAACCTGATCTCCTTCTTTGAGAGAGTAACAGATTTTTTAGATAAAGGAAACACAGTGGATCTAATTTACTTAGATTTTAGTAAGGCGTTTGATACTGTGCCACATGGGGAATTATTAGTTAAATTGGATAAGATGGGCATCAATAGGAAAATTGAAAGGTGGATAGGGAATTGGTTAAAGGGGAGACTACAACGGGTCCTACTGAAAGGTGAACTGTCAAGTTGGAGGGAGGTTACCAGTGGAGTTCCTCAAGGATCGGTTTTGGGACCAATCTTATTTAATCTTTTTATTACTGACCTGGGCACAAAAAGTGGGAATGTGCTAATAAAGTTTGCAGATGATACAAAGCTGGGAGGTATTGCTAATTTAGAGAAGGACAGGGATACCCTACAGGAGGATCTGGATGACCTTGTAAACTGGAGTAATAGGAATAGGATGAAATTTAATAGTGAGAAGTGTAAGGTCATGCATTTAGGGATTAATAACAAGAATTTTAGTTATAAGCTAGGGACGCATCAACTAGAAGTAACGGAGGAGGAAAAGGACCTTGGAGTATTGGTTGATCATAGGATGACTATGAGCTGCCAATGTGATATGGCTGTGAAAAAAGCTAATGTCATCTTGGGATGCATCAGGAGAGGTATTTCCAGTAGGGATAAGGAGGTTTTAGTACCATTATATAAGGCACTGGTGAGACCTCACCTGGAATACTGTGTGCAGTTCTGGTCTCCCATGTTTAAGAAGGATGAATTCAAACTGGAACAGGTACAGAGAAGGGCTACTAGGATGATCCGAGGAATGGAAAACTTGTCTTATGAAAGGAGACTCAGGGAGCTTGGCTTGTTTAGCCTAACTAAAAGAAGGTTGAGGGGAGATATGATTGCTCTCTATAAATATATCAGAGGGATAAATACCAGAGAGGGAGAGGAATTATTTAAACTCAGTACCAATGTGGACACAAGAACAAATGGATATAAACTGGCCACTAGGAAATTTAGATTAGAAATTAGACGAAGGTTTCTAACCATCAGAGGAGTGAAGTTTTGGAATAGCCTTCCGAGGGAAGTAGTGGGGGCAAAAGATCTATCTTGCTTTAAGATTAAACTCGATAAGTTTATGGAGGAGATGGTATGATGGGATAACATGGTTTTGGTAATTAAATATTCATGGTAAATAGGCCCAATGGCCTGTGATGGGTTTTTAGATGGGGTAAGATCCAAGTTACCCGGGAAGGAATTTTCTGTAGTATCTGGCTGATGAATCTTGCCCATATGCTCAGGGTTTAGCTGATCGCCATATTTGGGGTCGGGAAGGAATTTTCCTCCAGGGCAGATTGGAAGGCCCTGGAGGTTTTTCGCCTTCCTCTGTAGCATGGGGCACGGGTCACTTGCTGGAGGATTCTCTGCTCCTTGAGGTCTTCAAACTACAATTTGGGGACTTCAATAGCACAGATATAGATGTGAGGTCTTTTTTAGGAGTGGTGGGTGAAATTCTGTGGCCTGCATTGTGCAGGAGGTCAGACTAGATGATCATAATGGTCCCTTCTGGCCTAAATATCTATGAATCTATGAATCTATGAAAAAGGTCCCTGGGATCTTTCGCAAACTTAAGTGGTCAGGACTTTGTTTTTACAGTTCATACAAATGGCGCCACTTTCAGTTGCACACTTAATACACTTATTACCTTGTTAGTGAATTAAGGAAGAGTGTTATTTAGGCACTAACCAGTGTTGCCTAGTGGTAGGGTACTGGACCGGGACTCAGACTGGGTTCTATTCCCAGCTCTGCCAGTGGCCTGCTGGGTAATCTTGAATAAGTCACATCCCCTCTCAGTACCTCAGATTCCCACCTGTAAAATGGGGATAATGACCTCCTTAGAAAGCACTTTGAGATCTGCTGATAAGAGCTGGGAATTATTATTATTTACTGAATTCCAAACACCATTTTCTGAAGCATCTAGGATAGGTCTCCTTATCAAAGTTGTGACCCAAACCAACCCTACATGAGATCAGACTCAATCACAGCAAAAATGGTCTGGCTCTAGACAATTATGACTGTTTAATGCTAGAAGGCAGGCGCTCAATGCCAAGAAACACTACTTGCCATAGGAAATATCAAACTTTTATTCCATCTCTCAGTTTCTGGTGGTTATTCAGGAGCCTAGAAACTCATGTGAATATTGGCCAACACTGACTTCTTCACCATCACCACAGATTATAGCTGACATGACGATACTATTCATAGCTCATAATGACAATCGTGGAATACCCTCATTCTTACATTCTGAGAAGGGCAAACAGGGATTTTCAGTGGTTATCAACCAGGGGTACATGTATCCATGGGGGTATGCAGAGGTCTACTGGGGGTACATCAACTCACCTAGATATTTGCTTAGTTTTACAACAGGCTACATAAAAAGCAGTAGTGAAGTCAGTAAACTTTAGTCAGTAACTAAAATTTCATACAGACGATGACTTGTTTATACTGTTCTATATATTATACACTGAAATGTAAGTATAATATTTATATTCTAGTTGATTTATTTTATAAATTATATGGTAAAAATGAGAAAGTAAGCAATTTTTCAGTAATAGCGTGCTGTGACACTTTGTATTTTTATGTCTGATTCTGTAAACAAGTAGTTTTTAAGTGAGGAGAAACTTGGGGGTATGCAAGATAAATCAGACTCCTGAAAGGGGTACAATAGTCTGGAAAGGTTGAGAGCCACTGTTATAATCACTCATTATTTTACAAACCTCTTTCATGTCCCCTCTTATGCCTCTCCTCCGTAAACTAAGTCTGAATATTTTTAAACTCCCCTCATAAAGAAGTCTTTCCATGTCTTCTGTCATTTTCATTGCCTTTCTCTGGCACTTTTAGAAGCCAAAACAGAACAACAGTATTCAAGGCTAGTGTGAATCACTGATTTAAATAAAAGGCATTTGACATGATTTAGGGATACGTTTGTGCAACCTATGAATTCTGGTTGATGGTATAGAAGTTATATGAAGTTGTTATGAAATTACTGTATCATCAAAAGCCTCTGTACATTTGTATCCACCATCACTGTCAAGATCTGCAACAGAGGCACACCAGACTGAGGATAAAAGGAAGTACTTAGCTTTAATGACTGTGCTTTGATAATAGGTATGCAAAAGGAGTTTGCTTGAGTTGGGAGAAGGTACTTCCCTCTTCCTGCCTGAAGAGAGAGGGGAAGCAGGAGTGTGGAAAATTCCCAAACATAGGACAAAGAAGACAGGTGACCAAGTGAGAGCCAATAAAGGACACAAAGGAAGTTTGGGCAGGAGCAAGGAAGGGCACAGGCTAGCCAAGGTCAAAAGAAGCAAGCTGACCTAGGGATAAGGCTTCATATTTCAGAAGACAAGCCAGGCAGTGGTGCAGAAGGACTCTGGATGGGTCAGAAGGACTGACTCCAGCCCAAGAAATGCTCTGTTGTGACGAGGAAACTGAAGCAGGGAAATGAGTGTAGCATTTATTATTTTTTTAATAGATCTTTGTATTTTTCATGTGATTAAGTAAAGTGCAATGACGAATTAGAACTCTGTGCAAAGTGTCTGTGTGTTATATGCTAAACCTACCATGTGCCCCCTTGAAGAAGTAAAGCAGAAGGCTCACACCTTTGGGTGGAGTCCTGGGAGAGGGTGTGCCTAAGCCACAGGGGAAGTCTAAGGGGCCACCAGTGAGTAAAGGGGCTAAGTAGCTGACCAAATGGTCACAGCTCTCAGGAAGGGTGCTAAAACAGCTTATTTGACCACCAGTGTGTACTGAGTACATATTTTCATTGAGCTGTTTACAACGATGCTGATGCTTTTATCAAAGTCGCCACAGTTAGTTTAGAACCTGTCAATGTGTACTACTATGAATATTTCATCTACCATCATGTTACCCCAGTCTAGTTTGGGGACTGGTTCTGTGAGGTATTCTGCATCCACAACTTGCAATGATTATCATGGCAATTGAGGGTGATCAGACTCTCCAGGAGGTCCTTAGCAATTTGCAGGATCAGGCTAATTGTCAGTTCCTTCTAAATTCCTCACAATTCTCTCTAGTCTTAAATGATAACCTACATAATCTTAGTTGGGGCTTCTAGGTGCCATTGTAATACAAATAATAAATAATAATAGTTTTGTGTCAGCCATTATTTGCCAGCTCACTATTTACACACTCTGCCAAAATAATTAATAACCTAAAATTGTTATTATGACAACATCACTAACTTCCTAAACAATGTTCCTTCTAATTTTTTTTTGTACTGAGCAGGCTGCAAATTCACCGGAGCACGGCATATTTTTGTCCCTGGGCAAGCTTACACTATTTAAAAATAAATAAATAAAGAGAAATCCTTCACAGAGCTGTGGGAGAGTAGACACAATGGATTACAATTGCTTTTCTGAGAGACTGCAGTCTATTGTGTGAATTAGTATTTCAGGACTTTTAAAGTATGGATTATGTAAATGTGTATCTAAGGACTTTAAAAGTGCATAATATTGACAGGCCGACTACAATAGATTATCATGTAAATGTGTGTCCAGAGAGTTTTCAAGACATGCAGTATTGTGCCATATTGTGCCAATAGTTGAACATGCACTTGGAAAGCTTGAGACCTGCTTCCACTTCCAGCAGAGATGATGAGCCTAATTAATTACATTAGGAGGTGTTTTCAACAATAATTTTGTTCAGGATTCTAAATTTAACCATTAAACTCAGGACCATGGATGAAAGTAAAATCACCATATTTGGCATTTTTTGGGACTCTGCATAACAGTACCCACAAAACAGATTTTTGCCATGTTCACACAACTTTAATTATAGCATCACTCTAAGCTTCTCAATGTAAGGAACTGTAAGCCAACTTTATATTTGTAAAAACAGATGGTGCAGGTGTCTATTTATTTTTAGATTTATGGCTTTTGATAATAAAAAAAAGGGGGGGGGGATTTAATTGCCTTATTGTAACTGGAGTTCTTGGAGATGTGTGGTCCCTATCTGCATTCTATTGTGGATACACATGCACTCCAAGTGTCTGAGACACGAGAATTCTTGCAAGTAATGTCCACTTGTATGTAACAACGCCCGTTTTCCTCATGCTCCATAGCAAGAGTATATGGGGCAGTTCCTTCTCTACTGTGAATCTAGTCATGATCCGCAGAAGAGGGGGAAGAGGGTGGGTAGCGGAATACAGATAGGGATCACACATCTCAAAGAACTCCAGTTACAATAAGGTAAGTAACTTCCCTTTCTTCTTTGAGTGCTGGTCCCTATCTGTATTCCACTGTATCTCAATGACTGACAAGCAGTGGTCAGAGAGAAGAGGGGTGTGTGAGGATGAAGGTGGTACATTGCTTGTAGGACCGCTGTCCCAAAGGATACATCAGTAGTTGGATTCTTGGACCAAGCTGTAATGTCTTGTAAATGTGTCGCTGGAGTGTAGCTATCCTGCAAACATCAAGCAAGAGTACTTCTTGAACTGATGCTACAGAGGCTGCCTGAGCTGTCACAGAGTGAGCCTATGTCAACTGATAACAGAGTAAGATACAATTAGAGATCCACTTAGGGCTCCTCTGAGAAAATACCTCATACTCATTCTACTATGGCAACAAACACTCTAGCCCAGAGGTTCTCAAACTGTGGTCTGTGAGCTCCATTCAGGTGGCCCGTGGACCAATGTTCTCTCTAATTTTTGACAGGCCGCGTGCGCAAAAAATTTCTTCTGTGCAAATTTTTGTGCTTCTGTGCAAATTTTTGTGCGCATGGTGTTTTGCCATGTGCGCGGGGTTTAGGATCTGTGTGCGCATGCACACGCGCACAGCTTAGAGGGAACAGTGCCATGGACAGTTCCCTCCAAGGTGCGCGTGTAGACGGAAGCACACAAGAGAATGAAGGGCCACCCACCTAAATTAGTGGAGCCGTGCAGGCGTGGCTCCACTAATTAGGTGCCTGGATCCTGGAGAAGATGCACATGTAAGGTGAGGTGGTGTCCTTGGGAGGAATACGGAGTAGGTGTGAGGGGGCAGTGGGGTGAGAAGAGGGGGTGGGGAGAATTTGGGATGTGCAGGGGCGAGGCGGCTAGAGAAAGAGGTGACTTTCCCCAGCTCCAGGGCTGCGGCCGCCGTGGAAAGACGGCCCTCTTTCCCAGCCTCAGCTCTGTGGCTGCTGTGGCAGGGGAGAGAGGGCACATCCATCTCATTAGAAAGGTGAGACTACTGATATTAAAATATGAGTTGTGTGCTTTTATTTGTAGAACAAAAAAAACTTTGATTATTAAGAGTTTTTTTTTATATAGCGCTATTATCCAAAGCGCTTTACAATAGTTAGCTATAGTACAAACAGCATTTGGAAAGATCATTAAGTGGTCCGCGGAGACCCTCAGTAATTTTCAAGTGGTCCATGAAAAAGAAGTTTGAGAACCCCTGCCCTAGGGGACTTCCTGATCTGCTTTGTTCTCTGCAGATAGAATGCCAATGGTCATCGCACACTGAGGGAACAATGTCTGTGCTCCTTGCTAAAGGCAGGGGGCTTTGGAAAAACCACAGGTAGGTGAACTGACTGGTTTATATGAAATTCCGAAGTGATCTAAGGAATGAATTTCAGGTGGAGTCATAGGGAGACTGTATTTTTATGGAATATTATGTATGGTGGATCTGCCATCAAGGCTACAAGTTCACCTACAGTTCTGGCTGAGGTGATAGCAATGAGGAAGGCAACCTTCATTGATAGTTGAGACATGGAACAAACAACAAGTGGCTAGTGACTGTGGAAAGCATTACGTTCAGGTCCCAGTTGGGAGAGGGGTTGGTTTAGTTACTGGTGGAAAGGTTCTCATTAGGCCCTTCAAGAACCTGGCTATTACCAGGTGAGTAAAGATCAAGTAGCCATCTGTTGGCAGATGACACACAAATTGCTGCTAAATGAACCCACAGCAAATAAGGGAAATGCTCATCATCTTGATGGTAAAAAGATATTTAAAATAGCAGGAATATCCACTGTTTCTGGAAATATACGGTTTTGCTGGGCCCAGACAGAGAAATGTTTCCACTTTTATTAAGTACCATTTTCTTGTGAGTCTTTTCTGCTACAATGAAGAATGATTTGCACAGTTACAAAGCAGGAACATTCTAGGGTCAACATCCATCCAAATACCAAACTGTAAAATGAGCAACATTGGTATTGGGTTGCCTGATCCTGCCATTTTTCTGGGTCATGAGATCTGGAAAGGTTTGAATGCTGACAGGTAGATGGAATGATATTTGTAAGAGGTTTGGAAACCAAAACTGTCAGGGTCATCTGGTGGTTTTGAGGATGACTTGTGCCCTGTCTTGTCAAATTTTCTGTTGAACCTATGGTAGTAGCAGGATGGGAAGGAAGGCCTAACTGAAGAGATTTTTCCAAGGTAGGAAGAGAGCATCATCCCTAGAGGACTGACCAGGGTTGCTGACTATTTGAAGACTGTGTTTAATCAGGTCTAAGAGAGTGCCCATGGCTGGTTAGAAGCCAGGCATCCAAGTATGGGAAGATGTTAGAACCACCTTGTCTGAGCTAAACTGCTACTACTGAGAACACTTGTGAAGACTCAGAACGTTATCAAACCCAAATGGGAACACCCTGCATTGATATTGGTGAGGGCTCACCACAACCCTGAGTAATCATCTGTGAGAGGGGTGAATAGCCACATGAAAGTATGTGTCTTTATATGGAGAGCTATAAATTACATGCCTTTTTGTAGGGATGGTATTAGTGATGTTAATGTAATCATATGGATGTTTTTGAATAAATTTCTAATAAAAATGTTCAATTGACACAGGTTGAGAATGGATCTCTAGCCTCCTTCCTTCTTGGTGACTAAGAAATACTTTGAATAAAACACTTTTCCTTGATGTTGAGAGGGTACCAGCTGTATTGCTCTTCGTTGGACAAAACAGTGTACCTCCAGAAGGATAATTCCCTTGTGAGAGCGGTGGGTGAAAAGGTTTGGTGAATGCAGATTTGGGAGAGGTAGTCAGAAAAAGTTGACGGTATAGCCAGAATGGATGATGTCCAGCATCCTCTTGTATGTTGTTCTTGCCACCCAGTTTTGGGAAAATTTTGCTAGGCATCCCCTAAAATCGATCTTGGAATCGGGTGGAGATGGCATCAATATTGGGGCTCAGGCGTCAATTCAAAGATATCTTTTGGAAGATTAGGTTGGGTAGCTGTGGCTGAAGTGGAAGACACTGTGTATCTTGGTCTCTGCATTTTCTGTTTGTGACTCATAGGGGAGCAGGTCATGAAATGGCTGAAGTAAAGGGTTTGATTTGTAGGGCTGTTTATGACATTTTCTCTTTGAGGCAGGTGTGTATATACCCAGGATGTGGAGGGTTGCTCTACAAGTGCAGCGACCTCAGGCATTTTTTTGTTGAAAAGATTAGGTCTCAAGAAAAGGTAAGTCTTCAACCATGTTTTGAACCTCCCTGGGGAACCACAAAGAGTGTAATCACAATTCCCGTTGCATCACAACAGTAATCATCATGGATCTTGATACCATATCAGCTGAATTGACTGGGGCTTGTAATGAGGTTCTGATCACTAGTTTGCCCTTGTCAATAAGGGCTTGAAATTGAGCCCTGTCTTCCTGAGGCAACTTATCCTTAAAGTCCAGGAATTTAGAATAGTTCAGGAAATTATATTTGGAGAGAAAGGCCTGATAATTTGAGATCCTCAACTGCAGGGTGGTAGATGTAAAGACCTTCCTCCCCAAAAGGTCAAGACACTTGATCTCCTTATCTGCAGGGGTGGCCTTTCGGTGTTGTTGCCTGGATCTTTCAGTGGCTGCCTGGCCTACCGAGGAGTTCAGAGCTGTGTGGGTGAATAAATCGCTGCTGCCTTAGTTGGGACAAAGTACCACTCTGACCACTTGGGGGTAGGGGCACAGGTAGTCAGTATGCATCATACAGACCTTGCCAGTTCCAGTATGGCTTCATTTACTGGCAGTGCAACCCAACTGGAGCCCACAGGCTCCAGGATATCCAGGAACTTATGTTGCAGGTCCTGGACATTCTCTAAGGAGATTTGGAGTTCTTCCACCACTCTCCATAACAGCTTTTGAAACGGTCTATGATTATCCAGGGGAGATGGAGACGCTAGAACGACCAACTCAATGGGTGAGGAGGTCAATATCCCCACTGGAACCAGTGGATCCGGCTCATCTTTCCTTTCTTCCATGGGCTCAGGGGGTTCAGAATAAGCCTTTGGATGAGAGGGATGGTAAGAGTCCTCTTTTGGAGTGGACAGATTCTCACTAACTTGTGTAAGAGTTCCAAGGGCCCCAATAAGGGGTCAGTCTGAGGGGTCGAAGATGGATTGTGGTGGTCCCCAAGGCACTGGGGACCACTGGTCCCCAAGGAGGAAATCCCTATATGTGCGGCTGAGGCTGGTTCCACAAGATCCTCAATCCTCGTCTGGGCTGAATTCTCTGAGTGGAGAAACTGGTTCTACCAGTACATCCGACTCTCCTGAAGAAGAAAAGGTCAGACCTGGCTTCACTGGCAGTGCCAAAGGAGCTGTTGAGAGGAAACCACAGTCAGTGGATGGGACAGGAAAACCTTTTCTGGAGTCCTGTATTCCTGAAGGTGTTTGCATCTCCCTGGTGAGGATCAGGCCTGATAACAAGGAAACTCTGAGTCCAGGAGGACAGAGATATTGTCAGGAGTGATATAAGTCACCAGTACCTTCAGAGATTGTGATTTGTCACTCCATAAAACTGGACAAAGTGTCAACAGTGGTTCCTTATGGGAATGTGATGGTATCACTGGTGAATGAGACTCTGACCCCACCATCTCCGACAGCACGAGTGGTGCCCGATCTTTCAGGTCTTGGTGTTTTGTTTTAGGTGACACCATAATCAGTGTTGCAGTTGGTGCAGAGGCTGGTATTGAAGGAGTCTTGGCTCCTATGAGTCTGTTGAATATGTCTACGTGGCTTAGGAGGACCTAAGTCCTTATGGCTTGAGCATGAAGGCTCACCCATCTTGAACAGGATCAGGAAGGGATCCCTCCTCTTACAGAGTGTAGGAGGGGATCAGCTTTTGTATTTGTGAGAGTGCCTCTTACTCTCATGGGGGGGGGGGGCATACAAAGGGTCCTTCCCTCTGCCCTTCTCCATTCTGGAGTCAGACATAAGTAGGGGCGCATGCCTGATCAACTCTGGCTGATATATGTGGGGTGACAGGTATCTCCCCAGCCTGAGTCTGACTGATGCCTCATCTTGTGTCTGCCATGCTCAGTCACAGAAGGAGCAGCAGACACTGCACTTGAAAGAGATACGTGCCTCCCCAAGGCAGCAGAGGCAGTGCTGATGGTTGTCCCTGACCAAAAAAGAGTGGGAGCAGGAAATATATTTTTGAAGCCCGGGAGACTGGGAGGGTTCCCCACCGTGGGAACTAACAACAAAACTAAAAGATAAAACTATGAATATTTACAGAGAGAAGAGAAAGGATCAGCTCCAGACACTGGAGAATTCTGACTCAGGCCACTTGGTGATAAGAAGCAACTGGAGAGGCAGTCAGTCTGCCCCACCTTTTACACCCAGGGTGTGGAGCATAAGGAGAGCAGGGGCACAGGCACAGACAAATGGACACTACTTGCAAGAATTCTCTGGTCTCCGGAGCAAGGAGCTCATGTGTATCCATGGTGCAATATACATAGGGATCAGCACTTGAAGAAGAACATCACATTACTGATATTAGAAAATTGGCTACTGTTATTGTTACTCCATGTATTTTAGGAATTTCTATGTCAGAGTCAGGAGACTCAGCCCTCGAGGGAGCCCCCACTAGCAACCCCCTTTGAGTAGTCCATGCCTCCCTCACCGTATTCCTTACCCTCTCCCAGCTGGTCTTGAGAAGCAGGTGCTGAGATGTGCTGTCCTGTTGCGGGGAGGGGAGCCCCTTTGCCACCTACGTTCTATTTCTGCAAACAATGCAGATTGCTTACCCCATTTGGGGTAACTTTTATCCCCCCTATCCTACAGTTTTCCCACTCTACCATTCTCTGGCAGGTTTCAGAGTAACAGCCGTGTTAGTCTGTATTCGCAAAAAGAAAAGGAGTACTTGTGGCACCTTAGAGACTAACCCATTTATTTGAGCATGAGCTTTCGTGAGCTACAGCTCACTTCATCGGATGCATACCGTGGAAACTGCAGAAGACATTATATACACACACAGAAACCATGAAACAATACCTCCTCCTGGGGTGGGAGGAGGTATTGTTTCATGGTTTCTGTGTGTGTATATAATGTCTTCTGCAGTTTCCACGGTATGCATCCGATGAAGTGAGCTGTAGCTCACGAAAGCTCATGCTCAAATAAATGGGTTAGTCTCTAAGGTGCCACAAGTACTCCTTCTCTTTCTCTGGCAGTATCTGTACTCCTTTTTTAACCCCATCTCCTACCCCATCTGCCACTCTCCTTCCTGTGCCCCCATCTGCTTGACTCCCCCTCGTGCACAGTTTGACCCTTTGCACAAATTCATCCATGCCTCCCTTCCAATTTGCCCCCTCTTCCCCCTTAAGCCCCTGTTAATAACAGCAAGTATATTGTGATTCTAAGTGAGGGCAGAGTAAGGGTAGCAACTTCAGCAGATTTTACTGATTTTACAGTAACAGTAGTGTAGGAAATTGTGTCACAAAGCAGTGTGTGTGCCAGTACATTGGCCATGCTCCCAGATGTACATAGTGGATACAGGATAGCTGTGTTGCCACGTGTGCCCACAGCTTACAGGGAAATGCTATTTCTAACTATACTGTTCAAAAGTTAAAGAAGATATATTGTGCACAGAAAAGAGATCGAGGGACCTAAACTAGATCAAAGTTCTTGCCTTCTGCTTATGATGGTTGAATACTTTATATGCATATAAATAGTTACTTTAAAGCTCAAGTATGTTATGTTTTGAACAGCATAAAGAACAGCTAAAGGAAAACATTCAGCAATATTTAAAACTATAAATAGTATTTTTAAATTCCAGTGTGTCTGTTGGCTCCCTGGCATTAATAGCTGACTTGGGCTTCTACATGTGTAGGTAATTATTTTGTTCAGCAGTCTGAAGTTCCCAAAAATCACATGATCCCTTGCTTTTTCCTCTGTTTCCAATATACAGAAACATCAATGATGGCCTAAGTTAATTACCATGAATGTGTCAGTTTTTGAAGATTTTAGGCTTGCTAGATTTTAGTGTTAGATTTAAAAGAAGTTGTTCTCCATTTGAATCTAAATCTTTCTGCCATCTAGAGCCTCTGCCCACTTGGTTCCTTTCATAAATGCTTTGGAGGACTTGGCTTCAGTTGTTACCACTATAGTTAGTCTTTGGCTACTCGTCAGTTTCCATTTTTCTTAAAAAAAAAAAAGCAGAGGTTATGCCCTTATTGAAGAAGTCTTTCTTAATGATCGCCCTCTCAGGTTTGGAATCCCTTACTAAGATTTTGGGAAAAAGAAGCCACTACAGTATATGATCAATTTCACTTTGGGTTTAGGGCAGGCCATAGGATTCAAGGGAACAATTTGTTCTGTAAAACAAATACAGGAAATGTAGGGACTAGAGCCAAATCTTGAGGTTCTTCAGTTTTTTCTCAGGAAATTCCTACTGATTTCAACAGGAGTGTGCCTAAGTAAGAAAAATTGAATAAGGACCTCAGAATTTGATTATATTTCTATGACAATCTGACATGCACCAAAACTTGTGCCTGCTGTATGTCACATGCTATGTTGATTGTAAAATTTTCTTGACCAAATGCTAATCTAAAAATGTGATTTATATGTGATATGGCATAATGTATTATTCATAGTGGAACAATTACATACAAACCTAGATCTGTACAATATGGAATGTAGAAATCCTAAAGCAAGTATAAGTATTTGAATTCAGTGTCAGGTACCATTCATTTTACTTTTACCCACATGACTATATGCATCTATAAGAAGCTGATACACTCATTTATATCAAATGCATAAAGCTACGTCAAACATTGTAGTTAAGTTTTTACAAACACAAGAGTTAAGAAATTAAAAGTTATAATTCCCACAGCAACCATAACTTGGCCACCTTGTGTATGTGTAACATTCTGTAATGCTGTGAATGCTGTTAACTTTAATGCCTTACTACAATATATGGCCACAACATGGTCTAGTAATGTGATCTGGGAATCAAAGCTTTAAATAGTGTGTCTTCTGTGCATATAAAAAAAAGCAACGATAGTGTTTCACCAACGTAGTTTTTGCATTTCATTTCCTTGATTTTTTTTTAAATATATACAATAAGAACTTTTTAAAGTGTCACCATAGTTTCCCCAAACATAGGTAAATATTCAGGGTGAAATCCTGACTTCATTGAAGTCAATGACAAAATTCCCATTGACCTTAATGGGGCCAGGATTTCATCCTTATTCTTTACTGAAGGCTATAAATTAATGCTAAATCTGAAGCTTTAAATCCACATAATTTTTTAGTTATCTGAACAAACAGAAGCATGTGAAAAATATTAACTGGCAAAGCTCACAGATCAACACGTTTAAATAACTCAGACTAGATGAACATATTTTCTTCAAACACTTGCTTCCTAGGTAAGAACAAGCATAAGAAATTGCATTCTATTAGGTAACTGTTTGTCAAAGACATTGAATGTAGAAGCTTAAGAATGTACAGAGGCCCTTGAAGTAGTGACTTTTTCCCTCCAATCTCCTCTCATCAAAAAGCACCTACACCATTATTGTGGAAACTTCCAAAACTACTCCTTTTCAGGCACAGACCAAGCATGGAAACTTCAGCCTGAAAAAGTGAAAGGTTCAGAAAGTAATGAATGAATGAAAAAGAGTTTATAATGAAAAATATGCAACCTCAATTGAAACATAGCAGCTTTCAGAGTTCTGAGCACTCATAGCTCCCATTGGCTTCAGTGGAAACTGGGGTTGTTCAGCAATTCTGGAAAACCAGGCAATTTCTAAATTTGGACAAAAGAGCTTAATTTTACATTTAAATATTTGGGCTAGTTTTGAACCCTGCTGTGTATTTTGATGTCTATATATCTCTTGGGCAGTGTCTACACTATGACGTTTTACAAAAAAAAAACTCTCACCAGTGCTAACTTTGCATCATCTACACCTCTGTGTAGGTGGGAGACCTAGTATAGATGAGGCTCTGGTGGCTTCTCACACTTTTACGACTTTGTTTGTGTGACAGGATGTACCAGGCTTTTGGTGCCCCCTGCTGGAGGCACAACCATCTTGACACAACCCACCAAAATAAGGTATCCTTTTGAGGGAAAACAGAGTTCAGATCTCCAAGAACTGCCTGGACAGGCCACCCAGGATTCCTTGCTGGTGGAACCAACAAGAATTAGTCCCCCAGTGGCTAGAAGGGCCAGGAGCAGACAAAAGTCAACTTGGGCCTAGCAGGTAAAATAAAACGGGGTGGCTAGTCCTTCCAGGGGACAGTTTTGGGTGAAGCTGAGTCAAGGAAGGAAACCTCTTCCCTGTCTTAACTCACAGAGCTCAGCTTGGTCAGAGGCCTAACTCTGACTACATCTTTTTGGTTGAACCAGTGAAAGACTGGTTATGTTATGGCCATCTTGAGTTAAATATCAATACACGGACATAAAGTTAAGGAGAACTTTCTTTGTGGGATGCCTAACTAGCTAGGGGGAAGCCCATGATAGTTAGTTAAACCTTGCCTGGTGGGAAGGGAAGGGTAAAGATTAAACCTACTGACATGATTTAATTAACACAATGGCTAAAATCAGCAGAAGCTATCTGAGTCTTGTATACATCAGGACTCCCAGTGGTGCAGCTGAATGGATGGTATTTTTGTGCCATTTCCTGATTTAGACAAGGCTGTTGTGCTTTCTTTTTTTCATCAGTTTGAATGAAACAGTCATTTTGAAATGCAGGTAGCAGTCTCTGACCGTAAACTTCTTCATGGACTATCCATTTTAAAACCTGATATGGTAAAAAGATGAAATATTGTTGCTGCATTGCCTCAAAGCTAAAAACTCTTCCACAACATAAATTTCTGGTTGATACTGATGATTGTTCTGTTCACCTGTGTTTAAAAAAAAAGGGGGGGGGGGGCGGGAGTCTTCCCTAAGACATTACTTCCATGCCTAGCAAAAGTTTCTAGTGACAGTTCAACAATGTTTGAATTCGTCATGCATGTACTGTAAAATAGCAGTCTGTTATGCAAGGATAGTTAGATTGTCTAGGAAAGATACTCTCCAGATCAATTCAGAAATTCTGTCTCTTACATTTACTTGAATTGTTGCTATGTGCCTATAAATCTGCTTCCATGTTGATGATGTATACAAGATAATTCACCTGCTAAATATAGGTTTCAGAGTAGCAGCCGGGTTAGTCTGTATTTGCAAAAAGAAAAGGAGTACTTGTGGCACCTTAGTCTCTAAGGTGCCACAAGTACTCCTTTTCTTTCTGCTAAATATAGTATTATGCTTCTGGTTTTTCTCAAGTTCATCCCAAAAAGATGGACAAACTTCCAATGCTAATGGACACCTGTCAACAGAATCAACAGTGATGTGCCAAGCAAATGTGTTTTGCAATGGTCATTGAAGACATGCACTAGTATAAGAAAAAGTTTAACAGCTAACAAATAGTACTGTATATTTTTACAGACCCTTTCACTTGGAAGGCTCCCGTAAAGCTTTCCAAAGCTAACAAAGAGATTATTTTTTTTCCCACAGGAAGGGAACTCGATTAAGGACAGGCGATTTGTAAATGATTAGGTTAAGGCCACTAAGAAGCCCATAAGCCAACACATTACTTGAATAGAGCTGCTAAATAAAACATCTCATTGAAAGATGATATGCCTTTGCTGAACGATCAGTGGCCTTAGTTTCAAAACACCAATTGCAGAGATAGTAAGAATATTCTGTGCTCCCTGAGCTCCCACCACATGGCCTTGAGAGGTAGAAGTGAAGAAATACTTCCCTAGAATCCACTTCTATTGTTGTTCTGCCAGAACAACTCCCTTTAGAACCTTACTGTCATGACAACTCTACCAACATCCACCACTGAGGGATTCACAGAGTGGAGGGTGGCTTTTGCCTAAGATAATGCTGACAGCAGCAAATTTCCTCAGGTTCTGGGAAGGAGTATGCCATGGACAGTGACCATTTCCAGCCTTCCTTCCTCCTGCCAACATTCACTTCTCACAACCTGAAGAGCCTCAAACCTGGAGGGAGGAGGGGAAAGAGAAGAGAGGATGTCATAATTTCAGAGCATTCCTCCTATTAGGACAAGACTGGCTGACAATGGTTGGCATTTCAGCAGTTTCTGGTGCCTCAGTACATGGAGGACAACTAGATAATTTGTAGC
Organism: Caretta caretta; assembly: GCF_965140235.1. NCBI lineage: Eukaryota > Metazoa > Chordata > Testudines > Cheloniidae > Caretta > Caretta caretta. Next base: position 155,369,046 of record NC_134208.1, on the reverse strand, counting down.
TCTACATAAGAATCGCCTCTCTCAATACTAAAATAGAGCGAGTCTCTGGGATGGGGTGAGGCAGCTATTTAACAAACACCACTGTACAACAGGAAATGAAGACTATCTGAAACTGAAAGTGAGGGGTTTTTTTATGTAGGTAAAATTTCATTATTTAAATAACATGTGTGAGTATATGGCACAGCAACAAGAACTATTCATATTTACTTCCTAGGACAAAGAAAACCTTTGAAATAAATGGAGCTACAGGACATTAGAACTGTACGTAACTCCAAACAAAGATATTTCCCAAGCCTCTATAATGGTCATAATATAATTACCTCTAGTATATGATTTTTACTTTATATATTTTCAACACAGTTTATATATGAATTCCTATGAATGCAAGGTGAACACTAAAAAGAAAAAAGAAAAGGAGTACTTGTGGCACCTTAGAGACTAACCAATTTATCTGAGCATGAGCTTTCGTGAGCTACAGCTCAGAAGTGAGCTGTAGCTCACGAAAGCTCATGCTCAGATAAATTGGTTAGTCTCTAAGGTGCCACAAGTACTCCTTTTCTTTTTGCGAATACAGACTAACACGGCTGTTCCTCTGAAACTAAAAAGAAAGTTTCCCTTAGTGAGCTGAAGTAAAAAAGCAATAGAGTTTCAGAATGGTTTCTCTTTCTTTCTAGGGAAAGTTGTAAATTGACTAGTTTTATGACCAGCAAATAAATATGGATTGTATCTTGTGTGACAAAGCTCCGACCTTGTCTCAGTGGGTGCCACGCTTCCTGGCAGATTACGCTAGCCTCAGAGGCTCACTGTGACCCTCCACGTAGCCGCTCTCTCTCTAGAGGTAAGGGTGACAGCCTACTGAGCCATTTTCATCATAAGCCAGCAAGGGAGGTGAGGAGAAGTTATCCTCCCTCGCACAGTCTCTGTTGTCTCTCAGTCTCAGTGATTAGTTGGGGAGGGGAGGGGGAAGCCCGGGCCCACCCTCTACTCCAGGCTCCAGCCCAGGGACCCTGATAGTAGCAGCTCTTAGTAGCTAACTTTTTAGAAACAGGATGAGTATGATTCCCTGGGCCACTTCCCCACAGCAGCCCTCACTTCCTCAATATCTATGTCACCCTTACCTCAGGGCCTCCTTTTTTGTGCCTGATAAGGTTTGTTCTGCTCCATTTCTCCAGGAGCATGGCTCCCTTCTGCAGCTCCTAATACATGCCCCCACTTGACTAAGTGGGAGGCTTTTAACTAGGTTCACCCAGCCCCTGATTGGCTTCAGGTGTCCCAATCAACCTAGCTGTCTCCACTGCTTTCTGGAAGGATCTAAATTGGCCCCAGGTGTCGTGATTAACCTGGAGCAACTGCCATGTGGTTACCATGGTAACAGGGATTTGTTTATCCTGAGGCTAACATACCTGTTTCTCACTACTTTCCTGGGCGCCCCATCATCTCAGGCATTGGCACCCTGACAGCAGGATTGTCTGGCTATGTAGACTCCCTCCTCAGGCCCTACGCTACCAGCACTCCCAGCTACCTTCGAGACACCACTGACTTCCTGAGGAAACTTCAATCCATCGGTGATCTTCCTGATAACACCATCCTGGCTACTATGGATGTAGAAGCCCTCTACACCAACATTCCACACAAAGATGGCCTACAAGCCGTCAAGAACACTATCCCCAATAATGTCACGGCTAACCTGGTGGCTGAACTTTGTGACTTTGTCCTTACCCATAACTATTTCACATTTGGGGACAATGTATACCTTCAGATCAGCGGCACTGCTATGGGTACCCGCATGGCCCCACAGTATGCCAACATTTTTATGGCTGATTTAGAACAACGCTTCCTCAGCTCTCGTCCCCTAAAGCCCCTACTCTACTTGCGCTATATTGATGACATCTTCATCATCTGGACCCATGGAAAAGAAGCCCTTGAGGAATTCCACCATGATTTCAACAATTTCCATCCCACCACCAACCTCAGCCTGGTCCAGTCCACACAAGAGATCCACTTCCTGGACACTACAGTGCTAATAAACAATGGCCACATAAACACCACCCTATACCGGAAACCTACTGACCGCTATTCCTACCTGCATGCCTCCAGCTTTCACCCTGACCACACCACACGATCCATCGTCTACAGCCAAGCTCTGCGATACAACCGCATTTGCTCCAACCCCTCAGACAGAGACAAACACCTACAAGATCTCTGTCAAGCTTTCTTACAACTACAATACCCACCTGCAGAAGTAAAGAAACAGATTGATAGAGCCAGAAGAGTTCCCAGAAGTTACCTACGACAGGACAGGCCTAACAAAGAAAACAACAGAACGCCACTAGCGGTCACCTTCAGCCCCCAACTAAAACCCCTCCAACGCATTATTAAGGATCTACAACCTATCCTAAAGGATGACCCAACACTCTCACAAGTCTTGGGAGACAGGCCAGTCCTTGCCTACAGACAGCCCCGCAATCTGAAGCAAATACTCACCAACAACCACATACCACACAACAGAACCACTAACCCAGGAACCTATCCTTGCAACAAAGCCCGTTGCCAACTGTGTCCACATATCTATTCAGGGGACACCATCACAGGGCCTAATAACATCAGCCACACTATCAGAGGCTCGTTCACTTGCACATCCACCAATGTGATATATGCCATCATGTGCCAGCAATGCCCCTCTGCCATGTACATTGGTCAAACTGGGCAGTCTCTACGTAAAAGAATAAATGGACACAAATCAGATGTCAAGAATTATAACATTCATAAACCAGTCGGAGAACACTTCAATCTCTCTGGTCACGCAATCACAGACATGAAGGTCGCTATCTTAAAACAAAAAAACTTCAAATCCAGACTCCAGCGAGAAACTGCTGAATTGGAATTCATTTGCAAATTGGATACTATTAATTTAGGCTTAAATAGAGACTGGGAGTGGCTAAGTCATTATGCAAGGTAGCCTGTTTCCTCTTGTTTTTTCCTACCCCCCCCCCCCCCCAGATGTTCTGGTTTAACTTGGATTTAAACCTGGAGAGTGGTCAGTTTAGATGAGCTATTACCAGCAGGAGAGTGAGTTTGTGTGTGTATGGGGGTGGGGGGGATGTGAGAAAACCTTGATCTATGCAGGAAATAGCCCGACTTGATTATGTAAAGAGTTGTCACTTTGGATGGGCTAGCACCAGCAGGAGAGTGAATTTGTGTGGGGGGGTGGAGGGTGAGAAAACCTGGATTTGTGCTGGAAATGGCCCACCTGTTGATCACTTTAGATAAGCTATTACCAGCAGGACAGTGGGGTGGGAGGAGGTATTGTTTCATATTCTCTGTGTGTATATAAAGTCTGCTGCAGTTTCCACGGTAAACATCTGATGAAGTGAGCTGTAGCTCACGAAAGCTCATGCTCAAATAAATTGGTTAGTCTCTAAGGTGCCACAAGTACTCCTTTTCTTTTTGCGAATACAGACTAACACGGCTGTTCCTCTGAATACTTTCCTATAGTCATCTGGCCTTGCCCCGTCACACTTGAAACATATTTTTGCTAGAAGTGGCTGCCTTAAGTTTGATGAAAGCACTGAAAACACATTGCAATAAAAACATCCTTTGACTTGCAAGCTTTACTGCAAACATTTAGCTGTGTAGAAAACACCCTCTCATATCCATCTTTCAAAGCAAAACCAGAGCTTTGAAACACTGGCTGGGCATACCTCATGTTATCTGAGACTGGGTGGAAATTCTGGAACAGAATCCCATTTGAAGGTGTAGGGCCTTGCCTTCCTCTGTAAATGTGAATGCTGTGCCGAAGATCATGGCCACATTTTTATTAGTGCACAGCTCTGCAAAATAGACTGTTAGCTTCCCCGCCCTGGCTTAAAGTACAAGTCATTTAGCAATGTCAACTATTGCCTAACATTACATTTCACATACCAACTTGATTTAGGTGGCATGATGCTGGTTTGAAAGAGGATTTCAAACACTAACAGGGATACTGTGCTGAGAGAATGAATTGTTTATTGAGAACAAAGGATGTAAACTGAGAATCAAGTTTACAAAATGGGTGTGATTCACTGCTCTGTGGGGGTACAGCAGTGCAAACTGTCAGAAAAATCTATGTTCTGCTAGGGGACACAGAGCATGCCAGCACAGTCCAAAAAGCAGGTGGGAGTCAACTGGGGACAAACCAGGCCCAACATGGAGTCCACCAGCAAAACTCCTCAAGAGCCCTGGCTGGAGTTTAAAAGTATTTCCCGTTGGTGGAGGGCAGCAATGGTACCACCACCGGTCTTCTGCATAATGTTGTATCTCAACTTGGACACAGCTGTGAGCATGGGACAGGAGGGTGGAGCAAATTACTTGCCCTATGCCCTGCAGGGATGAATCAGGGCCAGCATATTTAATAAACAATGTGAGTTTAAAGGCAATAAAAATGTTGTATGATTAAAGTTCTGTTACTAGTCACAAACTCTGCTGTGTCTGTGACTAATATTTGTTTATGCCTCTAACAGATAGAACAATTTTGATAAACAGCCAGTGTCACTGCTGGAATCTGTTTACATGCTGCATGTTTTCAACTTGTCAATAGAGCTTGGGGTAGTTTGAGACAAATTTAAAATTTTATTTAAAATTTTTGAAAAAATAAAAAATGTAAACATTTAACTTGCTACAATGTTTTTCTTTTTCAATTGTTCTAGGAGACAACTTTGACATGAACAGGGGAGGGATAGTCACTCAAGTTACTTTCAAAAGTATAAAAATTGGAAGAAAAGAAATAGTGGACAGTACAGCTGGGAAAATTTAATGTTTGTTTTTTCATTTTTAGTGCTGATGAGTGTGTTGCATGGACATTTCCGGAGACTGATGTGCATTACACACAAAGCCGTTTCAGCATGGACAGCAACAATGTAAGCTTCCCTAGTGTACCACCACTATGTCTGAATCTAGACTTGGAGGACCCAACTGTAATGGAAACAGGGGAGTTCAATCCCCATCTCCCACTCAGTCTTTGGCCATTCCACTGAGACTTCAATTAGAGCTAACAGTGAAACAAACATTTGTCCACTAGGGGACAGATTCATAAAAGGATGTAGGCACCTAACTCCCAGAGTCAGGCCCTGCTGGGATTCACAAAACCCCCACTCAGCTGCCCCTGAACCCTGTAAGTGCCTATATTTTTGCAGGAAAAGTCCCCTAGGTGCCTATCTTTTTGCTTCAGAGCGTGCACACTGCAGACCCACCTCAGGCATCCAGACAGCTAAGCCCCATAGCGACGCACGAAATAGAAAAAGACAGGCATTTCTCTATCTGACTCGCCTGTGGGGCCCAATCCAGTAGGCATGATCGGAGCTTACCTGCTGCATCAAGTCCCTATGGAGAAGTTCACACAAAATGCCAGGTGGGGCAGGAGACAAGGAGGAGGATACCCTCCCTCATAACTTTAGACCAATGTTTAGGTATGTGGGAGATACCCAGTTCAAGTCCCCCTTCCACCTGAGGGAGAAGACGAATTTGAACTGGGATCTGCCACCTGTCAGTTGAGTGTCCTAGCCATGTGCTATAGGACATTGTGATGTGGGGCTCCCTCATTCTCTCCTGTTGAAGTTGTTTCACTGTGAATGTATAATGAAAGAATAACTGAGCCAGAGACAAGGCGAGCAAGCATGAGAATGATCTGTAGCCTGGTGGTTATAGCAGTCATCCGGAAGGTGCAAAATCCAGGATCCAGCTCCCCTGCTCCAATTAATTTATTTATCCACAGTGGAACAGCTTCAACAGGACAGAGTGACAGATTGCCACATCAGAATAGCCTATATTGTAGTGGCTAGGGAACTCATCTGAGAAGTGGCAGATCCCAGTTCGAATCCCTTTTCCCCCTGAAGTGGACTTGAACCAGGGGCCTCCCATATCCCAGGTGAGTGCCCTAACCAATGGGCTAAAAGTTAAAAGGGATGTGAAACACCTGTCAGGGATGATCTATATAATACTTAGCCCTGCCAGGAGTGCAGAGGAGTGGACTTGGTGACCTCTCGAGTTCCCTTCCAGTCCTATGATTCTATAAATCTTGTGAAGCTAGCTCTAGGAATTCAACTGAGATCATCAACTCATTTCACATAGGCCATCTAGGTCTTCTTATACTACATGAAAATATACTGGATGATGAAAAATCAACCAGTTTCAGACTCACAATCCTCTCCCCTCTTCATCAATTTGCTGCCATTCATGATAATTGTAAAAGGGTGGGGAGCTGAGAGCAGCTTTGCATTTTTACTTCCTCTATTGCGAAAGAAGCAGTTTGCCAGCAAGCTGATGCTGTGTAAGTTCTAAGTTTGTAATTGTCTGTTTCTCAAAATGAAGAATATAGGCAGAATTTTCATAGGTAAACAACCTCAGAAAAATAATACAAAAGAAAACAATGCCTTTACTACAAGGAAAGAACCTGAGGGCTGGTATTGTTCTGTAGTCGTGTAGGCAAAGGGTAGAGGCCACTTAGAATTTTTAAATTTGCATTTAACATGCATGCTAAAAGGTTCAAGGCACTAAAAAGGGTAGAATAGGAAGGCAAAAATATTTAATACTATTATAATGAGCAAGTAACTGGCTGATAAATCATTTAACTTATGTCAGGCACTTTAATCACACACTTGAAGCCACACCTTTCAAGAAATAGAAAGAAAAATAAAAATCTGCAACACTATCAGAACTGCTCTGAGACAATACCTTCCTACCTTTCAATCTTATATTTCAGCCTTATTTCTGTGTAAAATAGAGATGGTAAACTCCATGACAGAGGGACCATGTCTACTTTTTGGGTTTTTTTCAGTGCAAAGCATGCTGTTGGCACTGAATTAATGATTGCAATGACAATAGCAAAGAGGCTTAGGAACCAAATTTTCAGGCTGAGCACCACAGTTGTATACATTTCAATCTTTTCGCTTCAAGTCTCACATACATTTTCCTAGCCCATCCATTTCAATTGATACTTTTTACTCTCCTTAGTTCATGAAGCTAGTAACATGCAAACTGTCATCCTAACACTACACACTTGGACTATCCACCGCAAGATTACACACCATTTTTTTCTTAATAGATATAGAAGGTTTCAAACATTTTCATTGCATGGACCCCATTTTAATAGAGATTGTCCTGTGGACACCTAACCTCCAACTGTTGATTGAATAACATCCTTCTGACAATTACAGTAATAACTAGAATGTATTTAATTCATTCTTAGCATCTTTTAATTCAATTTATTAACTGGAAACAAGGAGGAAGGCTAGCACCATGTGACCAACCACATCACCACAAATAACCAGAAAGTGCTCTGCAGATCAACAGTGGTCTATGGACCACAGACTGGGAGCCCCTGCCCCAAATTTTTTCTTCTTAGGACAAACTGACCTCTCATCTAACACAACTGGAGACCAGTAAGCATGTTAATTCACTAACAGCATACAGTCAACTCGCACAGAACATTTAAACAAATGAACAAAATTGTCTATTACAAAAAAAAAAAAAGTGAGCTACTGAAGCTATTACCAGCAGGACAGTGGGGTGGGAGGAGGTATTGTTTCATATTCTCTGTATGTATATAAAGTCTGCTGCAGTTTCCACGGTATGCATCCGATGAAGTGAGCTGTAGCTCACGAAAGCTCATGCTCAAATAAATTGGTTAGTCTCTAAGGTGCCACAAGTACTCCTTTTCTTTTTGAAACAGGACGGTCTCATTCTCCCTCTTTCATGTTCTCCTCCCACCTGATTTTTCCTATGTTCTCCTCTTCTGGGTAGCTGCATTATAATGATGCATGAAGTTATCTCTGTATGTAGCCTGTATTTCAGTTACAGTTTATAATGCACTTTGGGATCTTTTAGGGGGAAAAACTGCTATACAAAGATAAAAGGTAAACTGCGTACATGTATGCACAAACAAATTTCTGAAGTGTGTGGAATTTTAACATTTGATTTGCAATTCACCTTCAAATCCAGTACAAGTTATACAGTACAAGTGATAATGTTTATTAAGGTTTCAGAGTAGCAGCCGTGTTAGTCTGTATTCGCAAAAAGGAGTACTTGTGGCACCTTAGAGACTAACAAATTTATTTGAGCATAAGTTTTCATGAGCTACAGCTCACTTCATCAGATGCATTCAGTGGAAAAAAAATGTTTACTAAACAACTTCAAACATTAAGAGGCTAACTTAAAGTATCCCACATGGATCAAGTTTGTTCTGCTGCAATGGACCGTCTCCATTAAGGAAGCAATTTTCACTGTAGCTAGCACTCTCTCACTATCCCCTGCTACAGAAATCTTCTCTCCAAATCTTTAGATAAAGAGAATTGTACCAATAGCAATTGAACCAGTGGGATTGTACCAATGCAGTTCACCTATACCAACTATCTTGTGTGTGGTTCTACCCTGTATCTACACACTACACATCTAGTCAAGTGTTGCTGTTGAACTATGCATATATCCTACCATTCTTGACAGAGATCCCTGAAGAAGCAGTTTGCAAGACATTCTGAAAGGCTTCCCAGGTCATTAAGGGAATTGTGGAAAACCGGTTCAAAACTACCACAACTCAGAAGGAGATGCAGACATTTCCAATTCTCAAAATGGAGGCCATGACAAATAGTCGGAACTCACTCTTTGCTCAGACAACTCCTGAAAAAGAATTCCCAACTGTCTCAGGAATTCCAGGAGAGGTGGTGGATAGTATTCCAGCAATACACGCAGAGAGCCAGAAATGAGACTAGTGGTAAGTGGAATTAATGCAGCAAGTTTGTAAGAGAAGCTTTGTTCTCTCCCATTTCTAGAATAACCAACTCTGTGCTCTACATCAAAATAAAAATCTCTGGGTGCCTTCTGGGCCAGGACGATCAGCACACACACATTGCACAAAGCTGTTCTTGAGACTCTGAGTGAACGGTTGTGGCTACAGAACTTCTGAACAAGGTAGACTTTTCTGGACTTCTACTGGGCATTGACTCTGCCATTGCAACTATCAGACCAGTAGGTGGAGATCTCGACGGAGAAGAGACTGGTGATCGCTCTGTGGAAGCATTATGGCTGGTTTCTAATTGTTTATCCAGGATGGCTACGCAAAATGCATGCCATGAGAATTTTTTTTTTAAACTCTGGACTTTTCAACAGCAGACAGAGGGGCATGCTCCTCTCATTCCATAACAGTGTTATTAATAGGATCTCCATCCCAAACATGATTTTCATTGTCCCTACTTACCCATTGCTTCTTTGGGTTACAAAGCCATGTTCAAACTATCCAAATCCTGAAAGGCAGCAAATCAACAACAGACTCAGCATGTGTAGAATATGGTTATGTGCACTTTAAGGTGACTTAAAACAAGGTGGACATGACTACTGAGATGCAATGATAGTGCAATCAGTAATGTGGGTATAGTATCTGCCCGCTGTGTTCTGAAAGCAAGGGTGAGGCATTTAAAAAACTTTGGACTGAGGAGGTCACATGCTTTACAAAAAACTATGTTGAATCTGTTGCAAATTTTTCTGCATAAAATGGTCAGCAATTGATGCTATAAAGGATTGGGACCTATCTTATAGAGCCATCCTCCTACTGGACCACGCTTTGCCTTGGTTGAGCCAGGGGTAAATCTGTCTGAGCTCTCTCAAGAAATCCAGGGAAGCAGTTTCCAGCAGGGTTAGTTGTTTTATTTTAAGGCTTCTTAACAAAACAAATAAAAACCTCACAGACTCTTCCCATAAAACTCTGTAGGCTGAGTAGTCCCTTCCTCAAGTCTATCCCTCACACCACTAACATCAGCAACCCAAAATTTCCTGGCTCTTACCTCAGAGCCTTAGAAATAAAGGACTTCACACAGTCTCCCTTCTGTCCTTAGTTTCTGCAGCAGTTACTCTTTGCAGTAGCTCCAGTAGCAATCCATTCATTGGAAGCATGGCTTCCAGCCCCTCAACTTTCTGGAGGGTGTTGCAGTTCTCCCCTCTGTTCTCTGCTGCCCTCTTTTATACAGGTCAGCTAATTAAGTTCCAGATCTTTCTCAGGAACAGCAAGTAAGGCTAACCAACCAGACACAGGCTTCTATCCCCAGAGGAATGGTATCCCTTATATCTTCACATAGCCAGCCCCATCTGGAGTGGTCGTACTTTCAACAGTGGCCAAAGCTGTTGGAACACCTGGGACATGAAATTTGCCTCTTGATCAGTGACAACTTCTGATGGAAGACCACCCTGGGAAAAATAATTGGACCAACAATCTTTCTCGGGTTTTCATCTTCTCCAGGTATCTGCACATGTGAAGAGTATGGGCTAGCTATAGATGGGCTTGGGGACTAGGAGATTATATTGTGTTCTTTAGTCTGGGGATGTCTCTCTACTTGGTACAAAACCTCATCCCAGAATTCAAAACAGGGAAACTTGTGAGATGCATGTTTCTTCTGTCCATTTGGTTTCTGGAGCAATTCCTCTCTATACTAGTTCCAGTAGCAGTCCATTGAGAGCATGGCCTTCAGTCCCTCAGATTTCTCAATGTCGTTGGAGTTCCCCACTCCATCTTCTGTTGCCCTCTTTTATAAAGATCAGCTAATCTAGTTCCATCTCTTTCTCAGGTGCAGATGGAGGGGGCTAATCAACCAGCTGCAGGCCTCTAACCCTAGAGGAATGGTATCTCTTGTACATTAAAATTTTTTTTTAAAATGACTAAGCAAAGACTAGATTCCCATCTCAGGACTGTTGTTTCTCAAAATTCAGCTTTTGCTTGTTTGTGGTCTTGGAATTTGACTTTGCTAACTCAGGTGGGAACAATTTCTGTTGCTACTATTCCAGGATAACTTCAAAGGCATGTAAGGGCAAATTTGGGTTATGGATGTCACAGATTTTGCTTCATTATAGAGATCAAAACACCAATGTGCTGCTTAGTTTTTCCCAATGTTACGATAAAGGCACAGTGTGAGATCATTCCTCCTAGCAACAGACAAAAAACCAAACATCTACTATGAATTTACATGCACTACATTGACTGTATGATTACAGGAACTTATAATTGGAATTTTCTTCTGCTATAAAACCAAACTGATAAGGAAAGTGTTTCTACTTCAGGATTACAGCTGTAACCTGGGAGGGTACTCCTTTGTTGAAACCATGTTGTTCACTTGGCCTTAAATTATTTTTTCTTTCCAAAACGGTCAATTTGGGAGATTCAAAATATCAGACGTACTAAACTGAAATGAACAACGTCAAAAAAGACTAACCTCAGAACCTTGGAAGCCACTGCTGAAGTGTCAGTTTCCATCAGCATTAGATAGACATCTTTTAAGCTCTCCCCAACACAATCCCTTTCTGAAAGGCCTGAAAACAAGGGTGGAGTCTCCTCTTTTCCTCATAGAACTCAATTGATTTATTAATCATAAAATAATATCTATTTGCTGGTATAATAAAGAACCAGAATTTTTATTAAGGAACTTACCATCAGACTAGCTTAAAAAGAGTAAGAGGAAGGCTACTAACAGTTTCTGTGTTATTAATCCAACCAGGCAGGTCTTGCCTAGATCTGAATTCCTGTTGTCCAACAGAATAGGAACTGGTGATGCAGGAAGAAATGCTTAAGTGTACAACATTATTTTGCTTTGGCTTAGCAAGAAGTTAACCACATATGCAAAACTCTGCCAAGATGCCCTCTTATAACAAAATAAACCTTTTTCTTTTTTTAAAAAAATTTACAGAACATAGATAAACCTGGTCATCAGGAACTGACACATTTTGGACAGAACACTATTTATTTAGTGTGTCCTCAAAAATAGCATCCAGCTCATTTTACAGCATTTTGCACACTGAAGTAAAATAATATGCTCTCTGCTGATTAGAGTCTAACCTTACAGATGCATGCAGCTTGTAGATTACAATATACGTCTATTATTACGTGAAATCCTGCATCTCCCCCAGGTTCTGTTATGACACCACTGTCTACTGAAGACCCTGTGCTATAACTTCTTCAGAACCAAATTCTGGCAGCTATCAAGGCCCAGAGGCTTGGCAGGCTATTAAATAAATCTTTTATATGGCAGCGAGAAGTGCGAATAATGTAGTTTTTGCATAGCAAAACTGTGAGAACTGATCATCCTATGCAGATCATATTGTTTTAATGGAATTTTAAAAAACAATGGCTGCAGATACTTCAGGAACATGCATCCCATATTAATGTGTACTTAAGTAAATACAGCACAAAGATAGCATCTGTAGATAGCATAGGGTAGAGTTGAAGGAGGACACCAAAGCCAAGCTGTGGGCAGAATCAATGACAAAAGTGCAACTGGGTGGTCACGGGACAAAATTTGACTTTTTTAATTACAAGGTCCAAAGTCTTCCAAACCCAGCTAGCTCCTTTGATACAGATGTGGGCTCTATCTCAGGTCGTGGGTTTTAGTCTCATTTGGGTCTAATTTTCTAACAGTGAAAGTTCTCTCACATGGATATAATAATACCTACCTATCTTGCAGGGTCCTGACAGGTCAAATTCATTAATATCTGTAAAGAGTTTTAAGATCCTCAGATGGAAGGAACAGTAAAAAGTGTTATCAGATTGTGAAATAATACAAAGGGCAGTGGCGAAAGCTCCACTATTTGAATTGTTTAAAATCAGCACTGGATAAAGCCACAAAAGATAAGTTGTATTGCATTTGGCAATCCCCAGTTGCAATTCTACCATTAAGACATATTAGTGGCACTGTACCGTTGAGGAAAATAAGAAAATACATCGAAGTAAAATAAATGTACTTTCATTTCCATTTTAAATACTATCCACAGCTCTCGGTTTAACAGCTTAAAGCTTACGTGAGTACATAAAGAATGGAACAACAACAAAAAAAGACACAAATGTTAGTTTCTACAGAAGGATGCCCTTCCAGGAACTCCCCCACAAACTCTTGTTTACATTATACTGCTTAACTACAGTTTATCACAGCAATATACTTTAAGGACTTTCCTCCATAACTTGAACTGAAGAGCCATACATCCCAGTTAGCTGGAGATGAATAAAAGAAAACTCAGCTATATATATATATATATATATACACACACACATATATATAAAATTAATTTATACTAATTAAAAAAACTGTAGTGTGTCAATTGTATAATATGTACTGGTCCTGCTATGCTTCAGATTAATAAATGTATGTCTATGAACTTTAAGATACTTTAAATTCTAAATGGCATCAACTGCAGGACCTAGTTAAGTATTAATTAACAAAGGAACTAGGAGTTGCCTAGGTGAAAGGTAAACATTGCACACAGGCTGATGTAACATGGGTGGTTGCAGACAGACTCGACTATTAAACTATTAATTCCAAATACTCTCAACAGATTGGGAGGGGAATGAGTACAGGACACTGGACTTGCACAATACGCAATTTGAACAGAAGAGAATAGGCCTTCCTTTTCTCTTGACTGCTTTGGAAGTAGACTGAGTAAACTGTAGGTAGAAAAGATAAAGTAAAATCAGGCAAACTGCTGAGGTCGTTCTCCATATAATTGAATATCAGTGCTATTCAGACTATCGTTATGTTTGAAACATACATTATTTGAGACAGAAATAATCTTAGCACAGTAACTGTCTACTTATGTATTAAGGAAAGAACAGCACCCTATACTGCCTATGCATGGTAGAGCCAGATACTCTTCTGGTGTGGTAGTGGTGGTGGGAATGGGGTTCAACCATGGAGACATAAAATTACCTGGGTTTTCTGCCCTGCACAGCCCCTACGCTGTTCTCACCTGTGCTCGCTTGCAGCTGTTCCTTAGGGACCATCCACCAGCTCAGCACTGCCAGAGCACATCAAATGCATTCTCCCTCCTGCCCCAGTATGACCCCTTCGCTGTTGGAAGACAGGATACTGGGCTAGATGGACCACTAGTCTGACCCAGTACAGCCATTCTTATGTTTATGTTCTATATCTGGTCAGGAAGTGGTGTCGTAGCCCATTATGCCAACTTTATGCCAGCTCATGGTGACCTTAAGCTAGAGGAATTCTTAGTTGGCAACATACAGCCAGTATCTGGCTCTTTTGTACTGCCTGAGAGGCGGCACTGAGGGAAAGAATCCTGTCCATAATTTACTGGGGAGGGAGGGAATAATGGACAAATTGCACTGATATAAACTAAGTTAATGTCCCACAACTGAGAAAGATAGAAAACATTTTAATGCTCTAAAAATTTGTCATCTCCATGTTTCTGTTGTTAAAAATAACATGTCAACAGGTTCTCTGTAAGACTGTAATTATCAGCTGCTTCAGAATGTGATGCTTGCTGTAAACTGAAATAACCCCCAATATTGTAATGCACCCCACAAAACCAAAAAAGAGCGAAGATATTCACAGTTGAGGGAAACATGGAGCCCATCAACATACAGGCACTAAATGGAATACTATGGAAGGAAGAAAAACGGTATTCATTTGTGCATACAGTAGAACCTAAGAGTTACCAACACCAGAGTTACGAACTGACCAGTCAACCACACACCTCATTTGGAACCGGAAGCACACAATCAGGCAGCAGCACAGACACCTCCCCCCCCCTCCCCACTCCAAAAGGCAAACACAGTACAGTACTGTGTTAAATGTGAGCTACTAAAAAAATAAAGGAAAAGTTAAAAAAAAGATTTGACCAGGTAAGGAAATTGTTTCATTTAAATTAAGATGGTTAAAAGTACCATTTTTCTTCTGCACGGTAAAGTTTCAAAGCTGTATTAAGTTAATGTTCAGTTGTAAACTTTTGAAAGAACAATCATAAAGTTTTGTTCAGAGTTACAAACAACCTCCATTCCCAAGGTGTTTGTAACTCTGAGATTCTACTGTACTGTAAGTCTCTGACATATCATGGTATAAATAACTAACTGGGAAATTCCTTGCCTTCACTGTCATGTGACACAACCCTGAATACTTATTTTTCCTGTAATTTTGGTGGGGTGAATTTCCTCTTTTATTGTCAGTTTGCTTAAAAAAGAAGCCATATTATTTTTGGCCAAATAATGAAAAGTATATAATGTTTATATACTGCAAAACCGCAAGCAGAAGGATCCTTAGGTAAAACTACAAAACTTTCTTTGCCATGCTTACAAGATGAAAATAAAATAAAAATAAAGAAAGAATGGTTTCTTACCCTGTATGGTAACTAGAGTCCTTCGAGATGTGCAGTCACTATCTGTATTCCAATCTAACGATGCACAAGCTCCATGAGCTTGAAACCAGAAGATTTTTGCTACCAGTCTATTCGTCCACACCTGTGCCCTCTTCTCCTTGTGCTCTGAATCAAAGGCATAAAGGGCAAAGTGGACTGACCATCTCCCTCCAGTTACTTTTCTACCACAAACAGTCCTATGATATGGCTCCACAGCAGAGGGGGCCAGGGGGTGGGGAATCTAGAAAATATGGAAGGTTTGCTCAGCGTCTAATGCATGTTGGTTGTTATCCCAATATAAATAATATAATAGTAGTAGTGGTGAGGCCATCTTAGGAGCCTCTGCCCTGGTGTTGAATATTACCCTACATGCATACATAATTAGGCATTTCTTGTAAATCATAGAATCATGTAAATGTAGGGCTGGAAGGGACCTTTACTGAGGCAGGATTAAGTATACCTAGACCAGGTGGATGTATATATGTCACCATGCCATCCCCTTTGCTCTGCCAGTTTGGCTCCATTCTGATGAGCACATGCAGGGTACTGAATTATACAAGAGTTCTGTAATGACATTCACAAAAACAGATTAAGATGTCAGAAGGGGAAGGGATGAGATGACATCCATATAGAATCATCAAAATGTAGGTCTGGAAGGGACCTCAAAAGGTCATCCAGTCCAGGCCCCCCCCCCCACCTTTGAGGCAGGACCAATAAACCCACACCATCCCTTGCAGTCTTTGTCTAACCTGTTCTTAAAAACCTGCAATGACGAGGATTCCATGATCTCCTTAAAAAAGCAGTGCTTAACTATCCTTGTAGTTATAAAGTTTTTCCTAATATCTATTGTAAATTTCCCTTGCTGTAAACTAAGCTGATTACTTCTTGTCCTATTCTCAGTGGACAAGGAAAACAATGATCACAGCCCTCTTTATAACAAACTTTTAAATATTTGAAGACTATGTCCCCCCTCAGTTTTCTTTTCTCGAGACTAAACATGCCCAGTTTTTTTAACCTTTCCACATACGTGATGTTTTCTAAACCCTTTTGTTGTTCTCCTCCGGCCCCTCTCTAGTTTGTCCAGATCTTTCTTACAGTGTGGTGCCCAAAACTGGATTAAGTGCTCCAGCTGAAGTCTTACCATTACTGAGTAGAGCCGAACAATTACATCCCATGTCTTACATTTGACACTCCTGCTAATACGTCCCCAAATGACATTTGCTTTTTTTGCAACAGGATCATCTTGTTGACTCATATTCAATTTATGATCTATGATCCATTATAATCCCATATCCTTTTCTACAGTACTGCTACCTGGCCAGTTATTCCCCATCTTGTTTTGGGCATTTGATTTTTCCTTCCTACGTGTAGTACTTTGCAGTTGTCTTTATTGAGTTTAATGTTATTGATTTCAGACCAATTCTCTAGTTTTTCAAGATCATTTTGAATTCTAATTCTGTCCTCGAAACTGCTCGCAACCCTTACCAGCTTGGTGTCATCCACAAATTTGATAAATGTACTCTGCAGTCCATCATCCAAATTGTTAATGGAAATACTGAATTGCACCAGTCGTGGGACATACCCCACACCCACGGGGAACAAAGAGGACTCAGGGAATGGTATGTCCTCAGTTTGACAGCCAACTACTGATAGCTATTCTTCGATTGTGGTTTTTCAAACAGTCGTACACCTACCTTACAAAAAGAAAAGGAGTACTTGTGGCACCTTAGAGACTAACAAATTTATTTGAGCATAAGCTTTGGTGAGCTATAGCTCACTTTATCGGAAGCTTATGCTCAAATAAATTTGTTAGTCTCTAAGGTGCCACAAGTCCTCCTTTTCTTTTTTGCGAATACAGACTAACACTGCTGCTACTCTGAAACCTGACACCTATCTTATAGTAGTTTCATATAGACCATATTCCCCTAGTGTGTCTATGGGAGAATGTCATTTGGGACTGTGTCAAAAGCCTTACTAAAATCAAGATATATCATGTCTACTGCTTCACCCCTTTCCACAAGGCTGTCACCCTGTTAAGAAAATTAAATTGGTTGGCATAATTTGTTCTTGACAAATCCATGTTTGCTATTACTTATCACTTTATATTCCTGTAGGTACTTACAAATTGTTTGTTTAATAATTTGTTCCAGTATCTTTCCAGGTAACTGCTCTTTGTTCCCCACTTTAAAGTTAGGTACTATGTTTGCCTCTCTTCTCCAGGCCTCCCTCCTCCATGAGTTCTCAAAAATAATACTTTAGCTAGTTCTTTATGTACTCTCGGGTGAATTTCATCAGGCCTTGCTGACTTCAGTACATCTAAATATCTAAATATTCTTTAACCCGTTCTTTCCCTATTTTGGCCTGAGTTTCTTCCCCCTTGTTGCTAATACAAATTTTGTTCAGCAGTTTTTCACAATTTTCCTTTTTAGTGAAGACTGTAGCAATACAGACATCAAACACTTCAGCCATCTGTCTATCGTTAAAGATTTGCTTTCCTTCTCCGTCAAGTAATGGACCTACATTTTCCTTCATTTTGCTCTTACTTCTAATGTATTTATAGAACCTCTTCTTATCGCCTTTTATGTCCTTTGCTAATTGAAACTTATTTTGTACCTTAGCCTTTCTGATTTTGTCCCTATATGGTTGTGCTATTCTTTTATACTCCTCCTTAGCAATTTTTCCTTGATTTCACTTTTTGTTCAATTCCTTTTTCATTTTCAGGACATTAAATAGCTCCTGATTGATGCAGCCATATTGGTCTTCCACTTTTCTTCCTGTCTTTCCTCAGCATCAGAATAGTTTGTTCTTGTGCGTTTAATAGTCTCTTTTAGAAACTGCCAGCTCTCCTTAACATCTTTTTCTCTTTTTAAATTTCCTTCCCATTGCATCATTCCTACCTGAGTTTGCTGTAATTTGCTTATAACATAAGGATAAGTATCTGATTCAAATATAGTATACAGAGAAGAACTTAGCTTGCAACTAGCTATCAAAGTTGGTTTATTTCAATTTGGTGCATTAGGTACATTTGTATAACATTTCTTAAAAAAAAAAAAAAAAGGAGTAGCTGGGAAATCACAATGAAGCAGCAATAAAGTGCCAAACCACCAAAAACTATCTGTCTGAGGGAACTAAACATCCCTCCCGCTGGAAGAAAAGTGTGTCAAAATTGGTGACTACAACCAATTTTAAAATGAGTCTCCCTGAGATTTACTAATTTATATCCCTTAAATGTAAGCACATTACTGCAACTATAACATGACTGGAACATCAAATTTTTTGTTCTTGTTCAAACTTGAGCCTTTACTATATATCTTTTATAACCAGGCATTAATTACTGAAATGAATAACAATGGTTAGTCACAGTGACTGTAATGAATATAGAAATGAAAATGTATTCAAAATGTATGGAACACAAGATTTCTAATTCACTCCCCTTTTAAACATGATTTTGTTGCAGTGTGGACATGTTTTTCTATTCTTAGTATAACTCCAAACCCAGTATTGCAGATATCATCTTCCCTTACAGAATGCACTTTACTCTCACTAGTTTTGCATTCTCAGAGTATGTGGCTTGTTTCCTGAATACAGTGAAGCTTCTTATAGTAAAGTAATTTTGTTCACAGAACAACATCACTGTAATTGGAAGCTCCACTCTTACCAGAGTTGTAATCTTCACATTACAACACAGTGAAACAAATTTTCGACTCTCATTCTAATTCATTACACATGGACTTTCTCTCTAATAGAGTTTACAGTAAAGACGGCCTATTGTATAAATAAATGTGCCATTTAGCATATATTTGGCAATGTTTTGGATAGTGTATTTTGAATATTGAGTATAGAACACTGTTTGTATTTTGAGTACTAGTTGAAAATTTAAACTCCATGATCAGAATATCAACTTTACTTTCTAGTGAGCATGTCTATGAACTCTGACTTTTTTCTTATTATAATGTATTTCTAGGTAGATAAAAAAACAGACTTTTCTGAGTAATAGCAAAGAAATTGATAGTGTAAGGGATGGTACTTGTGGGCAAGAACTATTTCACTGATTTTTTTACAATGTTACTTGCAACTGCCCTAATCATTATGTTGTTGTGCCCACAACGACTACCTAAGCACGTAAGATTTGAGCAGCGTTCTGCTCAAGTAAAGATGAAGCATAACATGCTTGGGTCTGTAGTTCTCTCTCACCACAGTTCTGTATGTGAGATGAGGGTAGCTGCTGTCTGCTCCATTTGTGCAAATTAGATATGATCATTAGATTAGCAACAAGAGGTCAGTAGGGCTCCAGCTGAGGAAAGTTTGGTAAACTCTTATTTAAGGTAGTTACCTAAACAGTGACACCAAAATAGTTATTTTCTAAAAACCTTTATTTCAGTTTTCAGAGTAACAGCCGTGTTAGTCTGTATTCGCAAAAAGAAAAGGAGTACTTGTGGCACCTTAGAGACTAACCAATTTATTTGAGCATAAGCTTTCGTGAGCTAGCTTATGCTTATGCTCAGATAAATTGGTTAGTCTCTAAGGTGCCACAAGTACTCCTTTTCTTTTTATTTCAGTGGTTCCATATTCTCAAACCATGTAATTGGCATACTAGTATTTTGGAAAAAATACATATGTGCCAGCATAGAATGTCATGGAATTAATATCACAGGCCTTGTGCGAACATGAGATTTAACATGTGCATTCAAATGTGTCTATATTTTTTATCCAAACAGAAACAAATTCATCTGGAGGACAATTGTGATTTCTAGAATAAGAAAGCATGGATTCGTATTTGTTACCTTTTTAAGCTAAATATAGAGCTTATTTTTGGTTCCAGAACTAAACTGGTAATACACCAGAAGGAAACACACACACTTTTACAACAATTTTCAGTGAGTAAAGTTGTGGTAGCACCAGAGTAACACATACTCTACAATGGAAAAATCTGTACAAATAGAGCGAAACAATTCTGCTTGAAGATATTTTCTGTTTAAGCCAATAAAGGGCTTTGCTTTTCTGTGTGGCCTACTGATGTCAAGCACTGTCTTGCTGGAGGCAGCTGTGCTACTGAAGTGCTTTCCTGACCTTAAATAGCCTATATACCGGGCATTAGAAGCATACAAATAGAAATGTGGGGCATGTAAGGACACAAGGAGGCAAGAAACCCATCAAGCCCCCTACCCTCCTCTGAATTAGCAGATGTATCCCACAATATTTTTTCCTTCTTGATATTTCTCCAAGTTATTTCCAGAACAGTGTATACTAATTGTTCCCTTGTGCTGCTTTGGAACAGTTTATTCCATATGTTAAGCACTGCATGCAAAGAAATTCTGCCTAACTTCTTCCTGTAGCTGCCCTGTCCTTAGTTTAAGTCCATCCCCTTTTGTTCTTACATTTGATAATAGCTCAAACAGCCTTGTAGAACTGAACATCACCATTCCCTTCAGAAGGCTGTATGCCTCATTGATGTGTCCCCGTCCTCTGTTTGAATCCACTCTCTTCTTTTCCAAAAATTAATGGTTTCTCTAACATTTTGAATTAGTAACTTGTTTAGGTCATGTTGTCTTTTTGGTTGGCCTCTTGCGTACTTTCTATTTTTCTATCATTCCCATTTGATGGTAAGGTAGGCATAATGGTGCCTGTATGCAGTAGATAAATTGTGATCCCATTGGCCCCTTACACAGCACAAGGATATTTTTCTTCTTCAAGTGAGGGTCCCTATGTGTATTCCACTCTAGTGTGAATGTGCTCCATGCACCTGAGGTTGGAAGATTTTTGCTAGCAGTGTTGTTGGTCCATGCTTGTGCCCTTCTCGTCATGCACCAAACCAAGGGCATAAGGGTCAGTACAGACCGACTGCCTCTCCAGTTCCCTTCTACTGCCCATGCTCTGAGATGGAACCCCTTCAGTGTCCAAGGCGTTAGCTAGTGTTCTCCTTTAAACCTGTAGTCATCTGTAAATAGCTTTTAAAACCTGTTTATATAGTTGTTAGAGTTAGGGTATTTTTAGTAATTCCGAGTTTGCGGGTGTCCGCCCATCCTGACCAATAGGTTTACCTAGTGTGCTTAGCATTGCAGGATTAAAAAATTGTGTGTCCTGCCCCCAGGCCTTTCCAGTCATTGATGACCATAACAAATGCCTCTACTGCCTCAAGGAAGCTCATATGCCCACTTAGTGCCCATCTGCCAGTCCTTTCCAAGCTGAACCCATCAAACCTGTGAGTAGAGGCTTTCTTCAAAGCCTAGTGGCTTTGTGCCTAGTGGATAGAGCTGTGAGGTCCCAGTCCGTTCCTGGCCCATCAGCCTGTCATATACATTGGGCAGAGATCCGAGAAGTGCCTCTCTGAAACGGTGATGTCAGGCTCCAGGGTCATTTAGCAAAGGATTCCTCCAAACAAAGGCATGAGGAGGGTAAGAACAAACATTCTCTCAAGAAAACCCCCTCCAAGGCCTTGTCCAAAAAGAAGGCCTCCTCTCCGACACTCTCTAAGTCAGTTGAGACTCTGCTCTCTGGTATGGGAATGTCAGGAGCTCACAAAGATAACAGTACGATTTTCAGGCATTGAATGGCAAGAGTATCCTAAAAACGGCCCTAACCAAAGGAGAAGGACCATCTTTGGTACCAAGAACTGGCACCTCTTTAGCATAGGAGAAGAGGTTTTTATTCAAGATATTTCCTTATCCCCCAAAAAGAAAGGATACTGAAAGCCCATACTAGATCTCAGACAGCTGAATGTCTTTATCCACTGCTTGAGGTTCAGAATGCACACCCTGGCCTCTATAATCATCTCTCTGAATAAGCGTGATTGGTTCACAGCTCTCAATGTAAAGGGCACTCATTTCCACACAGACATCCACCCTGCACATAGGAGATGCCTGAGATTCACCGTTGACCTAGACCACTACTAATTCAGAGTGCTCCCCTTTGGCCTTTTGATAGCACGAGGGTATTCAAAAAGGTGCTATTAATAGTCGCAGCCAACCTCTGCCATCAGGCCTCCTCAGTGTTCCCCTTACCTCAACAACTGGTTATTTACAGGAAACATCTCATCAGGAAGTATGGGGAACAACCCTGTTCCGACTCAGTCTCCTACACTCTGTAGGGCTGGAAATCAATATGGAAAAGTTCACTTTAGTTCCCACACAGACTATAGACTTTATTGGAGCAACTTTAGACTCAGTCAGTGGCAAGGCATACCTTCCTCAAGACAGATTTCTACCTACAAAGGATCTCATCTCCCAACTTTGGCTGAGCCCCCAGATGATAGTCCAAACTTGTCTCATCCTCCTGAGTCACAAGGCCTCTTGTACCTATGTGACACCATTCACAAGACTTTGCCTTCAGTGTCCATGGGCTTACTGTCCATTTACGCACCAGGCAAGCACAGTCTACACAAACTTATCTCACTCCCCCACAGAGTTTGGACTTCTCTCTTCTGGTGGGAGGAAATGGTATGGATGAGGATTCCCTTTGTCCGTCCCCCCACTCCCCCAACCCTTGACACAAAGTCTGATTACCAATACCAGCCACCTGGAGTGGGGATCCCATCTGAAAAAAACATATAGCATAGGGTACCTTGACCCATCAAGAATACAGTTGCATGTAAACTTTCTGGAATGCGTGCAGTACATGAAGCCTGCAAATTCCTACCATTTATTCAGACCTTGTATGTCCAAGTCACATTGGTCAACAGTAGTTTATTACATCAACAAATGGGAAAGCAAGGTCCACCCCTCTTTGCATGGAAGCAGTCAGTCTCTGTAAGTGGTGTATTCATCACCAGATCACCCTCTTGGCGTTATGCTTGCCAGGGGTACACAGCATATTATCAGGCAGCCTTAGCAGGCACTTCTCCACAGACCACGAATGGTAATTATATGTTTTGGTAGAAAGGAACCTCTTTCAGCAGTGGTGATTCCCATCTTGGGATCTCTTTTCACGTCAAGAGAACAAGAAATACCCAAACATACTCCTCCAGAGCAGCTCCAGAAGGGTGCATTCCTAGTTAAATGGTTGGGACCACTGATGTACATGAGTACATGATTCCTGAGTACAATGATTCTGCCCATCTCTCTCTTAATTTGGGTTCTGAGGAAGATCCAACAAAAGGGAGCATCTGTGATCCTGTTTGCTCCCAGATGGCCCAGGCAGTTATGGTTCCCTAGCATTCTTCAGATGTCTGCATGCTCATGCACCCATATTCAGCAATTCCCAGACCTGTTGACTCAGGACAGAGGCAAGTTTGAACACTCCAAACCAGCATTCCTCCATCTAACAGTGGTGTTTGGATGGACAACTGACCTAGAAAAGTCATGCTTGGAGACAGTACAATCTATCCATCCAACCATCAATACTAGGAAAAGTTCCATAACACCATGCTACACAGCAAACTGGAAACAATTTTATGCCTGGTACCAGCATTGTTGGGTGCCGAGATTCCTTCTATTCTGGACTGCCTCCTCTTTCTAAAAACATTGGGACTATCGCTCAGTTCTGGGCGAGTGCACTTGGCAGCTATCAGTGCCTTTCAACCTCCAGTGGACAGATATTCAGTCTTTGCCCATTCTACTACAGAACAGTTTCTGAAGAGATTCTATTCCTCTCATAGTGACACCTATCTCTATCCCCCCATCCCTGCCTTGCTCACACAACCTAAAAACACAAAAAACAGGCTTCTTTTTCAAAGCACTCCAGGAAGTCTGGAGCTGAACTTACAGGA
The DNA here is from genome assembly GCF_965140235.1 of Caretta caretta. Lineage (NCBI taxonomy): Eukaryota > Metazoa > Chordata > Testudines > Cheloniidae > Caretta > Caretta caretta. The sequence goes on along the minus strand of NC_134208.1, from coordinate 155,345,192 downwards.
AGAGAAGTCCAGAGTGCTCCCTACTTTAGTGTAGGAGGTGACAATTACAAGCAAATACGGTACTCCATATGCATCATGATTAACTCCTAGGCAGACAAAAGAATACACATGATCATCTGTATAAGTAGGGGCATAGCGAGCAGATCAAGGGACGTGATCGTTCCCCTCTATTCGACATTGGTGAGGCCTCATCTGGAGTACTGTGTCCAGTTTTGGGCCCCACACTACAAGAAGGATGTGGATAAATTGGAGAGAGTCCAGCGAAGGGCAACAAAAATGATTAGGGGTCTGGAACACATGACTTATGAGGAGAGGCTGAGGGAGCTGGGATTGTTTAGCCTGCAGAAGAGAAGAATGAGGGGGGATTTGATAGCTGCTTTCAACTACCTGAAAGGGGGTTCCAAAGAGGATGGCTCTAGACTGTTCTCAATGGTAGCAGATGACAGAACGAGGAGTAATGGTCTCAAGTTGCAGTGGGGGAGGTTTAGATTGGATATTAAGAAAAACTTTTTCACTAAGAGGGTGGTGAAACACTGGAATGCGTTACCTAGGGAGGTGGTAGAATCTCCTTCCTTAGAGGTTTTTAAGGTCAGGCTTGACAAAGCCCTGGCTGGGATGATTTAACTGGGAATTGGTCCTGCTTCAAGCAGGGGGTTGGACTAGATGACCTTCTGGGGTCCCTTCCAACCCTGATATTCTATGATTCTATGATCTGTTGCAGACATAGTTCTACCGTATTGACACAGACTGAAGCTGCTAAGCAACCTTCCTTTCTCCTTCAAAAATGTACTAGAAAAGGAGATACAACGTGTGACACCAAAAGAAACATAACATTATGCTGGAATATGGGGCAGACCTTGATGCACCAAAGCCTCTAAAACAAGGCACTAGTGTGCCTTAACTCAGGCATGAGGTTGCCAGGACAAGAAACCAATGTAACCAAGATCAAGGCAGGCACTAAAAATGCCAAGAACGTAAGAATCAAGGAAAGGGAAAAATAAGTGCGAATGCACTACAAAAATGCCCTTGTGTGCCAAAGCAAAGACCACACAACTTAATACAACTGTTAAGGAACCAACAGCAAGAAAGGGATTACTAATGAAGGGTAGGATGGAAGTACTCAGTGTTGGCTTAATGCTACTTCTACTGAAGTCTTCAATGGGAGTTTTACTGTTGTCTTCTATGAAGCAGACTCAGACCAGTGCTGAGACCTTTTGAAAATCCCATCCTAAAATGGTACAGGTGTGAAGGGCTGGAGCAGCAAAGTAGCAAACTGGAAGCTTTTCCACCAACCAAAGTCAAGAAAGAACTGAAAAGAATCCCCTTTGGGGAGTGGTGCTTGATGGAGGGAGACTGGTCTGTGCCCTCTTCAATTACTATTGTCCTCAGAAGGCAAAATTCATTAAGGGCTGAGGGAGTTCTACCACTCTTATCCTAAGGAGCTAAGACACAAGGAACGAGAACCACAGAGGATGGTACTTTTAGGGAAACTAAATGTAAAATAAAATATTTAGAAGTGACTGTGTAAAAACAGAGATTATAATAATTAAATATAGTATAGTATAACAAAGCATACACTCATGATAATACAATCAATATACCTGAAAACTAATGCCCTAATTATATTTTATTAGGCTGTACTGCAGGAAAAATGAACATGTCTGAAAAAGTTAATATCTAGATGGAAAGTGTTTTATCTAGATCAGACAAAAAATTTGTTTAAGCTTCTTGAATTTAGGTAGATCATTCCAAAATAGTCAAAAGGATGAGGGAAATATGATGTATTTTAAAATCACATTTCTTTCTGTTCTTTCACATTTCATTTCTAACTTCTTACTTATGAAATTTTGCATCACATCTCCAATCTTGCAGCTCTATGGTGAAAGCCCATAAAAGCATGCAGTAATACATATACAGACATGTATAAAAACACTTTACCTTTAAACAATCTATATAATAACCTGCCAGCTTTCACAATCCCCTGCAAAAGCATGAGGCACAACATTAACATTCTAAGATATTCTAACATATTAATTAAGCATAATTCTAATATATTAACATATCAATGAAGGCAAAGGATGGGAAAGACGATACACTACAAGCCCAGTCAGTTCAGACACCATTGTTGACATATAAATAGTTAAACCATGTGAATAAAAGAAAAAAATCTAGTAAACTCTTGTAAAATCCCATGAGATAGCACAAATTACAAGAAACTTCCAATAACCAGCCCACACACATTAAAATAATTAATTTTAATACGTTGGTTTAAATGCTCAGTAGTAATAACAGTCACATATAATGCCAGTAGGTATGATATGCCCGTATTTTGGAAGCTGACAGTCACGTAAAAGAAAGAAAGAAGGATGTTGTTTATTGCTAATAAAGTAACATCACTGTAATTTGAAAAAAGAAATGGATCTCAAATGTTTCGTTTCTGCAGACCTCTTCATAAGAGAGAGGTCATTTCATGGACAATCTCCCCAGTGCTCAATCCCCTATACCTCTGGTTTCAAAATGTTGATTCTGTGGACTACCAAGAAGTATTCTCTGTATTACTAATGGTCCACAGGTCATAGTGTAAGAACCACTGATTTGAAACCACAATAAAACCTCATGCCTCATAAAAATATAATTAAATGATCAGCCTCTTCTTCACCATTATGTCTTATAAACATTTCAGATTTCCTACCACTGGGCCCGTGTAATCTAGTCTGGAAGGAGTTCTATTTCTGAACAAAGATCAACTTAAAAATTCTCACAAACAAAAATATCTGACAATACATGTTCAATATTAAAGCACTATTAAGGAACTCAACCCCACCCTCACCTGCCAGAAGAGACTCTCCAGGCCCTTTGTCATTAGAACTGGCTGAATTTAATGTTTACAGTTTAACTTTCAATAAAAAGATGCTGGGCTGGGATCCTCTATAAATGAAATCAAATAGAAACTTCCTAAGGATAGGAAAGGGGAATTCCCCAACCTTTCACATGTCTGTTCAGAATCTGCTTTTCTAAGAACTTCATTTTCCTATCAGCTACCAGATTTAGGTAGCATTTTTGCTAGCTTTTGTTGTTTCTTTAATTTAGCCTCCACAGAAGAGGTTGTAGACTCCATATTATCCACTCAGTTTCACCTCAAGTAACTACATGTACCTCAAAGGTACTGAGCTCAGTAAAGGCCTCCTCTATCATATCCAGAGATAACTGGCTGCAGAAAAGTCTCTCCAAGGAAGTGGTGGAAACTCTACGGTAAGATATATTTTAAAACTAAACTGGACAAAACACCAGAATATGCACTATAGGAAACAATCCTGCACTGGCCTCCAGGTGATGATCTGGAAAATGTAACACATTATTTCCATCTCTGCCTTCTAGGAATCTATGATACAGCTAAGAAGTCCATTAGATGTAACCGTGTTACCAAAAACTCATGCAGAGCAGGGCTTTTGAAATGGTAGGAAGAACTTATGTTCATGGGCTCCTGACTAGATGTTGCATGTCAATTCCATTAGTACACACTCTCAAATTAATTTAAAACTTACAATGAACAGTCACTACTGGTATGAGACTCATATAAGGAAAGTGCTCTAATGCAAGGTAGTAGAATGTTTTTATTACCTAGTGCACTTTTGTTACACAATTTTTAGGGTAAAAATGTAGCATTAATTCTTACCATTACAGTTTACTGTCAAATGCAAGGATTTCTTTATGTCTCTCACTCAACACTTAATAATTTACCACTTGCCTCATTAACTTCAGTTTCAACACGTAGTCATAAATTTATATCTCTTCAGTCCCGCAATAAAATTGCCTTGCACATTAAATTTGTTAGCAACTAAGTCTTATGTCCTTCACATTCTATTTTACTATTTGTTCTGTGTCAGTTTCAGTGGTGAAGACTGAAGGAAATAGGGTAGGCATCTAGCAGCACTTAGAAACCATGGTGATGGATATTAAACAAACAAAAATAAGATAGGCATGTAAATGAATTGCCACAATAAAAATGAAGAAATTATACAGAATATAAGCACCTGAGATAATGTTATTCCATCATTACTTTAAATTAAAAACTTATGTTACAAGTAAATGAGAGTTTGCCTATACATTTATCTTCCTAAGATTATGAATTTGAGATCTAAAGTCATAGTTTATTCACCTTTGAAACATGTACATAGTTCTAATAAATCATAATAAGTATTTTACAGTGCCTTTTCTCTAAGGATCTCTCAGCACTTAACTGTATAAACAATACTTTTCACAACATCCCTGTGAGACAGGTGTTATTGTACTCCCTATACAGATTAATTAACTGAGAAAGAGAAAATTAAGCTACTTGTCCATGAGCACACACAGCGAGTCAATGGCAAAGCTGGCATCAGAATCACAGAGACCTGACTCCAGCTCTCCTTTTCTAGTCGCTTGTCTGAAATCATATGGTCTCCCTATTAGCACTGATGGGATTCACAGGTATGCATTTTGAGCAAATTAGACCTTTAGCACCTATTATCCAGTTCTCTTTCATTCATCTCAACAGCTGTCAAGGACAGGCAGCAGCTCAGAAATCTTCTGCTTTTCTTAATGGGCAGGGGAATATTAAAAAAGTTCAGCTAGTGTTGAAAACTTGCTGAATATAGAATTCCATCCTCAATCATGAAGAACTCTTCTGGCCCTGCTCCCAGACTAGTAAAAGGAACATTCCAGCCTTTCTAAAGGATAAAGCATGGACCCTGCTCCCTTAAAGCAAAACAAAACTTCTTCTACTGGCAGCTGGTTTTCTTAGCATACTCGAGTTTGTGTACTTATCAAAGAAAAGCCCTTCAGGACAACAGTATTTATGATAGGATTATTTCTGTGAATCCAGGGAACACAAGCACTAGCTAAACAACATTATTTTTACCATTATAGCCTATTATTTAAATGCTGAAAAAGGCTAACCAAGTCATTTTAATTTTCTTTTAACAAGGACTGCTCATAAGGAAAAAAAAATTAAAACTACAAAATATCTGTCACCTTGCAATGAACTTGTGGAGAACTGAAACAGCTTCCATCCACTCCTGTAGAACATAGCTCTTCAACCTCTCAGTACTTTCTTTGACTGTGCCGTGGTCTACACTATAGAATCAGGTCCCTCACTACACCAACATAATAACTCCACCCCCATGAGAAGTGTAGCACTTATGTCAATGCAGTTAGGGCGACACAGTGTCCATGTAGACACTGCGTTTACTTACATTGCCGGCTGGCCGTCAGCCCTGAGTGGAGCTGAGAGATGGAGTTGTCCCACACCACCCTGGCGCTGACAGCCTGAGCTGTCAGCTGGGTGCTGGGCTCACTGCTGGGCCCCCTGCCCCAGTGCTGACAACTCAGGCTATCAGCACTGGGGAAGTTGTCACTGGTGGTGGGGGCCGTCTGTGAGCCCCAGGCAGGGCTGACAGCTGAGGTTGTCAGCCCCAAGGCTGCCAGGCTGCAGCTGTCAGTGTCCCACAATGCCCCACTTCAGTCAGTGGATAGCGCTACTGGTGAGGACCTGCACCACCAAGAGGAGGAGCAAATGTGGACATGAACCATCGCTTTTATTACTGCGGTGGCTGTATATCGACTTAAGTCAATTTAATTTTGTAGTGTGCACAAGCCCTTAGATTCTAGTGACTTTGATAGTAGCAGGAAACATAATGATGTGACAGGTTTTCTATTATAAACCCTTTTTTCTTCGAGATTCTTAGAGCGAAAATAAGTAAATTCAGTAAATTCACCTAGTAATAGGTACTGGACTGATAGTCCTGGAGACTGTACTACAGATTCTCTCTTTATACACAGAACAGGTACAGTACAGGCAGCAGCTCTACAAGCTTCTCAGACCCCATACCACCAATAGGCTTCAAACCTGGCCTGGAAAGTCCACTTTGAGGAATGGAAAGTCTAGTCATTCTCTATAGTTGTGTCAATTTTACATTTTTGAGGAAACCTCCCACTGTCGCACTAGCACCAGTGCAGCTATGGTGGTGCTAGCAACTGTGGGCATGCCAGTGTAGACAAAGCTCATAAATTCTTACTACAATGTCATCGATACCTACTTAAAGCATGGTTAGACAACACACCTGAGCCCCGTTTACATGAGCACTCCCACTATTGCCACCACCAGCAAGCAGAACAGCACAGGTGCTACTGCAACCGTAAAAGATTTCCCCAAAATGGTAGCATAGCTCCCTACAATAGGCACAGCATATGCCAACAGAAGGAGGAGTTCTGCAGTTTGACAGAAGGAGTTCACCATTAGCTATGCCCAGAGAGGCTCCTCTTCTGTCAGCACAACTGTATCTGCACTGGAGGTTTTGCTGGAATAGCTATGTCAGCTAGGGCCATGATTTTTTCACACTTCTAGCCGACATAGCTATGCAGGCATAACTTTGTAGTGTAGACCAGGGCACAGAGATTCTCAGGGTATGTCTATACTACCCGCCGGATTGGTGGGCAGTGATTGATCCAGCGGGGGTCGATTTATCGCGTCCAGTCTAGACGTGATAAATCGACCCCCGAGCGCTCTCCCGTCGACTCCTGTACTCCAGCGCCGCGAGAGGCGCAGGCAGAGTTGACGGGGGAGCGGCAGCAGTCGACTCACCGTAGTGAAGACACTGCAGTGAGTAGGTCTAAGTACGTTGATTTCAGCTACGTTATTCACATAGCTGAAGTTGCGTAACTTAAATCGATCCCCCCCTAGACCAAGCCTCAGTCTGCTGAGACTGCTAACAGTGAGGCCAACTAACAGATTATTGTGATGATGCCCATTTACAACATACAAAATCTCTTCAAGCAGAAAATTCATTCAAGTGTCTGAACCTGGATTCAATTTGTTTAAATTTTTAAAATATTTTCTTTAAAAGTTTAAGGTAAAGCAGAGACTGCTTTTCAAAACTCAAATTTATATAAAATAAATTAAGCAAATTACTTTTAATACAGTCAGTAACTGTTGGTATTTCGAAAAACTAATACAAATGCTGAAAAGTGATTGTGTCAGGCAGGACCTTTTCTTCCAAGGATTTTTTACTGTGGTAAGCAGCACAGGAATGGGCCTGATCCTTGAGTCTGATCCTGCACCCCTTGAATGAGAGATGGCTCAGGCCCCTGGGTTGTATTCTTTACTCAGCTACTGACTTGCTGTGTGACCTTTTGGCAAGTTACCTAATCTCTTTGTACCTTACTTTCTTCTCTGTAAATGAGGACACTTTCCAGCTTCGTTAATTCTTTTGAGAGCTTATGATGATACATGTAATGTAAGTATTATTTTGATTACCATGCATACGTAAAACACACCAATGTGCATTTTAATAACTGTGCAAAGTAAAAACAGTGTATTTACATGATATTGTGTTATGCCTCAAGTTGCTGATATGCTCTGTGGGTAAATATACATTTTAGAAAGTATGGTCATGTGTAATTATAGGATAGGGCCTAACAGTGACAAAATCTCTCAGAAAATTTGGCCAACTTTCATGTTTCATAACAACAGAGCTCTGCTTTACTTGCTCCCAAAGTGGAAACGTTCGTAGCAGAATGAGCCTTTGTCATAAAGTGTGAATGTACAGCTCATTTAATATTCCTCACTAAGAGGGATACAGTTGGCAGCAGTAATAAAGTTACATTGTGATTATGTGGGAAAGGGGCTTTTTGTAACATTGTTCTGTTTCCACAAATGTTGATAATTTCCCCAAAATGCTTCCCAAAATTGCTATTACCTCTCCTTAAAACCTGCCACATACAAAATGTTTTGGTAATTTGCTTAAACAGTTTTGGTATATCCAATTATAATCTTTAGCAGCAGCAGGAGACTTCTGTAGCAGTGAACAACACAATGTAACATGTCATGGCCTCAAGTCGTTAAGATAATCCTCAGGGCTTCTTGAGGCCATTTTGTAGTTCTGAAAAAAAAATACAAAGAAGTAAATATTGTTGGTTAAATGCTTCAGTTTTCAAACAATGGAAGTTTAGCCCATATAACATCTTGATTGTGTCAGAACCTCTGTTAGGACCATTTTTGGGGAGTTCAAAGAACTGAAATGTAACTTTGCAAGGAAGCCCAGTTCAATAGACAGTATCGAAAACCTGGTCATGAAACTTCTAAATTAAAAGAAAAGATGCTGTTAGAATGAAGGAAGATTCAACAGCCTAATGAAAGGGCAGCGAAACGTGCTGAGAAGAGATCTACCTCAAGGAACAAGAGAAGATAATAAAAATTACAATGAGCATAAGTTACTTTGAAAGAGTAACTTATTGTAAATGACTAATAAATGGATCGGAAAAGTAATTATATACTATGGATTACTGGTGCCTACATATCATGGTGATGGTGTTTTATAAATGAAATAGATAATCTAGGCTATTCTAACACTTTCTGACTGAAGAACAATTAGATTGGTAGATGAGATACACAAAGTGTGCATCCAGGTTTGAATCCGATCTGAATCCAAGAAGGGCAATACACAGGAAAAGCGTGACTGGGACTTGAGATAAAGGAGATGTGTTAAGAAGAGGCTCATATAAGAAACTTTGCTCTCCCAGCAGAAGACAGCTAAATCCAATCCAATCCAATCAGGGACCGGTGGGTAGGGCCAGGCTGCAGGCATGCAGTCTGTCTTTCAAGCAAACGCTCTTAGGCTATATCTACACGAGAGACCTTACAGCGGCACAACTGTACCGCTGCGGCTGCACCACGATAAGGTCTCCTATGTAGCCGCTCTATGCTGACGTGAGAGAACTCTCCCATAGGCATAATTAAACCATTCCCAACAAGTGGTGGTAGCTATGTCAGAGGGTGAGCGTCTCCTGACCGACAAAAGTGGTAGTGTAGACATAGCATTAGCCAAGCAAGGGGAAGCTGAAGGTTAGGGGAGAGTTGTGCATTTAGACTTTTTAAAATCTTGCCATTTTAACCCAATGTCCCTGAATATTGTATTCTTGTCAAATAGTAACTAATCTATTGTTCTGAAATGGCTGTCCTGTGTCACTGCAAACATTTGCTGGCTACATAGCTCCCAAGGACGTAACTAGGGTCCAAACTCATCTGGACCTCCTAAAGGAGCCACAGTGAGAAACAGAGGCGTTGAAGCCAGGGCATCTTTCTTGAGCAAAGTGTAGGCTCACAATTTTTGTGGCAGCTGAGAGAATTAGAGGTACGTAATAAATATAATTTATCACATGGATAACATGAACATATGTGGGATGGCTAGCTGGAGACACTTTCTGACAGAAATAACAGAGCTCTGAAACATTTTCACAGTGTAGACCACATCTTATTTTGCAATGTGTGTGAGAGAACTGGACAGCGAGCCTATGGCAATTCTGTGACCAATATATTCCTTGCTAATGTGAAAACAGTAGCGGATAGGACAAAATCACCTGCAAATCTTTATGGGTCTGTTAAGCTCAATGCTCTTCTGCATCTTCTCATAGAGAAAGCACTGTGGCAGTGGAGCATGCAAGGGGTGTGCCTGTCTTCCCTGGTTCAAGATCCATAGGAAAAGACAAAGGTGTTGTCTACACTAAAGGGAAAAATTGATCTAAGCTACGCAATTTGAGTTACATAAATATCGTAACTCAAATCGACGTAGCTTAGATCTACTTACCATGGGATCCGCACTAAGTGATGTCGATGGGAGACGCTCTCCCATCGACTCCCCGTACTCTTCTCGATCAGATGGAGTACAGGAGTCGACGGGAGAGCGATCGGCGGTCAATTTAGCGGGTCTTCACTAGACCTACTAAATTGACCGCCGATGCATCGATCGCCACAGCATCGATCCTCCAGTAAGTGTAGACAAGCCCAGAGAGGACATCAAAGATTTCTGCCCCCGTGAAGACAGTTCTTCCACTTTCACACTTTTCCATATAGTACCATCCTCTGAGCTTTGGCACTGATGTGCTGCCATTGGTTAATCATCTATCAACTAAGTACTTCTGCTATCTTCAGGCTGTTGAAGGGGCTGAGGAGTTACCTCTGCTCAGAGCAGTAAAACTTACCAAGGGCTTGTTGTCTATACCTGAAAGTTACCTGGGATTATGGCACAGTGTGATTTTAAAGTGCAACATCTGTTCCTGAATAACTCCACTCCTGAACAAGAGTGTCCACACATGGAGTTAATCAGGAACAATTACTCTGAATGGGAAACATGCTGAATTGAGAGGCTGTTCCCCCAAATCTTCTCCCTTTCCATCAACATGCCCTCTGTCTCCATGAAGTGGAACTAGGTTGACCAGATGTCCTGTTTTGGCTGGGACAGTCCCTTTTTTAAGCCCTGTCCTGGCCTCCCGACTTCTTTGGCAAATGCCCACTTTTGTCCAAAAAGTGGGCTGCAGAGGAACATGCCTGGGGGGGAGGGGAAGAGTAGCGACATCAGCCTCAACCCCGTAGGGTGGGGGAGGCCTTGGGCCAGCCCCACATGGTGTCCCGTTTCCCCTTTGGTAAATATGATCATCTAGAACTCCTGCATAGTTCCTAGAAAAGAATAATAAGAGCTAGGCAGTGGGTGGGGGTGGGGGGGGGGATAAAATATTAATGTACCTTCAACCTGCAGATTTTCTGCATTATTACTTCCCTGCACACTGCAGAGAGGAAATTTGTGGTAGACCAATGTATCATCAGTTATATTTGAGATACGAACAGTGAAATGACCAAGTAAAGTAACTGACCTTATCTGCATTATTCTGGCCGAAACAGTACCAGCAATACTATTATTACTACTACTGATTTGAAGCTCCCATCTAAGGGCAACAAACAACTTAAAATGAATGTATTAGTTAAGCCTCACAACACACTTGCGGAGCACTGTAACTAAGTACAGCAGTTTATAGAAAAGTAAATAGGCCCAGAGAAATGATGTAACTTGCCCAAATTCATTAAACTAAATGCTTTTAATGATACAATCAGGTTAATTCAGCATTTATTAAAAAAAGACTTTTATATATAAAAAGTTCATAGAATCAATTACTTAAAATAATCTAACAGCATGTAACTTGTTATGCTAATCATGTTGTACCTGAGCTAACCTTTTCACTATCACAAAGCTCAACAGAGAATATGACTTGCATTTAAAATGAGCCGCTAACGAAATCAACACAGCCATAAATAATGTTAAATGAAGGAGAGAACAAAAACCTTTTCTAAAATAAGGTTAGATGCTAAAAGGACTTGAAAACTCAAAAGAAGCAATACATACATTTTCTATAGATTTTTCTTTCCAGATACCTTATAAATCTTATGATTTTATCTCAGAACTAATCTTGGATTTTTTTAACCCATCTACCTGGTCATCCATTTTATCCATGTCAATGCCTTTTTGGTTTAAATATCAGAATGTCATGCCCTTTCTCAAACTCTGTGTATTCTTAGTAAGCTATTCTAAAACTATGGTAGTCAGTACTTTTCCATCTCTTCTACTCCACCCAAGGTGTTTTCAGCAGTTGAAAGAAATGCCATTTCAGTACTGACCAGAAAAACAAAAGCACTGAATCAATGTTAGCTTAACTTGACCTCTGTGTAACTGCAAAGTCTAATGTAGTTACTTCTGTGTAGTAATGTAGATAAACCAAGTAAAATGCTTAACAAGGCAAAACAAAAGAAAGTGAAAAACAAGCTCTCCTTTTAAAGTATATTTATTAATATCAAATACTTCCCCCACTACCATTGGTTCCTTATCCTGCACTCTAGAGTTATAGTTAGGCAACCAGACCTCCTCCCCCATACTAAGAAGTCTTTTCAATATTCCTCTGTAAGGGCATTATGAATCTTCGAAGTTTTCTTCAAGGTAACAAACTAGGAAGCTTTTCTTTTGGGAAACTTTCGTTTGTCAGGTGCTGTGCAAAATAAGGACTTGCACTACAAGATCTTCCAACTTATCTCTAAGTGAAAGTCACTTGTAAGCCTGAAGTGCTTTTGATGAAACTTTCAAGCAGATATTTCAAGACTGAAGCACTGAAGGGGAGGGGGAACATTGTTAATTCCAAAAATGGAAGAAGCAAAATCTAATTTAGGAAGCAGATAGATTTTTCCTTCCGACCCTTCCATTTTAGGAGTAAAAATTTGTTTATTAGCAAGTCTGTGTGCCAACTGTGTTGTCCAACAACCTTAAAATGAAATACTCTGACACACCCTCGGAAAAACATCTTACTGAGACTGCAAATTCCTGACCACAGTTTAACAAATATAGCCTTACGGCTCTTGTTACAAACATTGATTGGAAACTGTTTAACTGTATCACTTCCTATTGTACAAACTGTCTCTCTTCAGGGAATATGTATCGATCACACACAGGTACAGTGCACACCTACACATACAGAGATATATAAACACAATCTTAAAAAACAAACTCTCCCTCTTTTCTGGAGGAAATCTGCCTGCTAAGCTGAACCGGATGCCACTTCCAGTAGGGAGTCATTCCAGGAAAATGTAGGCTGATTCTCAGGGATCAGTGGGCCCCGCAACAGTCTAACCAATGGTGGCTCAGCTCTGTAAGTGGTAGGCACATAAAAATGGGACTGGCAAGACTAACTGAATTGCTCCCTTCCAGTCAAAGCCAATTACAGTAATCACCGTCATGGCTTTTGTCAATTAAAAGCCAAAGTGGTTTTATGGCCTACCAAAGACTTCCTACATAAACAATCAGAGTAAAAATTAAAAGTTCTGAGAAGAACTGGAATACTACAACAATTATTCTACTTACTGTTCAATACGTGGGGACAGATACAGCTTGGGGAAAACCTGAGCAGCTTCTGTATCCTCAAAACTGACTGAAAGAAGAGCAACATCCTCTCCTGGATCTTCACTGACATCCTAAAAACAAGGAAAAAGCAGACAACATCAAACTTAAAGTCATCAGAACCTTACTAGTAAGGGGTGAAAGAGGGTTAAATACCCAGTGTGGGTAAAAGGAACATCATAAAGGTTGAAGGGACTCAAATTTCACAATTTAAAAAAATCTGTTTGTAAATTTCACTTAATTTTTTAAAAATATTTTGACAACAAATTCCACAGCGCTCGTTTTTCTTCAATGGATCAAAAGACAATCAATGATACTAGCCCAGCATTCACAAGCAACCCCTTACAGTAACACACCACCTTTTCAGTGTGTTGGAGCATAAACATTTCAGTAAAAAACAGATTTCATTTCTAAGATTCCAGGGACTGTTATAAACAACTGATGAAAATACCAAAAAAATCTTCATATAATATTGTTGGGTCATTGAGTAATACACCCAGATGTTACATTTATAAACGTTCATTGAAGTATATAGACCTGATTCTCTGCTGTGTTCAGCTTCTGTTTGAGCTGAGGGTGGCAGGGATTCGGGGGGTGACATTAAGGTGTAGGTTATGGCTCCCTGATTCTCTGCCTCAGCCCTGGCCTCAGTGCAAATTAGAGTGTGCATTAATTTAAGGCTGCCCTTTCATAACCAATCTCTGAAGTGTCCCTCTCTCGTTTAGGCCCTATCTGCACATAACTTCCAACTGTGATTTTGTAACCAGTAAGTGGTAGTGACCTTAAATAGCCTCACAGACATACACACAAAGTAGCATCAACAATACACACAGCAGTATGCTCTGGGATGCTCCATCACACCATAGTTGTGAGAAAGAAGGAACATCTATTAAACCTAATAAACAATGCTAATAACCCCATTAAACAATGCCAGGTGATTCCGCCCAACCTACCAAAACCACAGTGTGTTGACTGGTTACAGGAAGATAATCATGTGCCAGCCCAGGCTTCTGGCAGGAGTGAAACACTACTGGCTGTCATGGATTCTAGCAGCATATTAACCATGTGGTATGCGCAGACCCAAACTATACCAGTGACTTGTTCCAAACACAGTTAAAAACTGTAGTGTGGCAGGGCCTTAGAACAGGCTGGCCATATTACATAAAACAATAAGAAAGACCTGACAGTGTTTTTTCAGATATTTCTCCACTCTGTGGCATAGTTCTGATCTACAATACAACAATAGTGATCACAGTCCACAAAATGTCCCCTGAGTATTCCATATGTTTTCATGGTTAGGGAAAATTTGAGACAATTAACATCTTTCACTCCTGAAGTCTAAGTGCAATATTAACTGTGTTGTCCCTATTAACTTGCTAAGTCACACTAATCAGACAAACAGAAGTGTTAAAACCGATTAAGCAGTAGACCAAAAGGATCTTGTTTTAATTGACAAGGATTTGTCATATGATGAAAGGTATAGAGTACGTTTACCATTTTTATATCCAGGGTATCTCCAAGACCACAAATTCTTTTATGCTGGAAACCCTTTTCAAACACCGTGCTCACATTAGCACTGAACACATGCTTTTTATTGGCTGCACAACAGCAAGGAAAAATTGAACAGTTAAAATCCCACATGAGTATTGTTAATGCTCAAATAGATCAAAAGTTCAACTCTCCACACATACACTCAATACAATGTGACAGTACATGTACAGTTTCTAGAATATACCATCTAGCTCTACTTTCTTTCCTTCAAGATCTCAGTGATCAAAAGGACTCCAAAAAGACAGAGATATAAAATAACATATATCAGGGAAACTAAACGAAAATTACCAAGAATTATTATGACCACTAATAACAGCATTTAATAGAGACTTTCTTGGTGGGAGAAATTTTAAAATATATACTCTTACATGAACACAGTGCCTTTGATATTTTAAGATGCAGCAAGCTGAAGACTGCAATACAGGTGGTAAACCCAGACGCCTAATTTTTCTCCCTCTACAGAAGATAATAAACAATAGTAACAAGTTAATGGTGCAAGTACTCCTGCCAACATGGCATTGCATTGAATATGAATATAGCTACAGTTCAGTGCAAGTTTGTGGAAAGAAACTGACATTTGTCCACTACATTTCAGATTGTCATTTTTCAAATATACGGTATAAAAAAGGTCAATCAGTTACAGACACAATTTGCTTAATTCTCCAAAAAAGGTTTAAAAAGTACCATAATACAGTAACTGTTGCAGAGCTATTATGAAGCTGGCTAACCTGTGGCTCACCCTGGCCAACATAGGATGGCCACAGAGCTATCACAATACAAAGCTGCAAAAAGGTCATTTTTGTACAGATTGGCTGGACCTAGGTGCACATTTACTTTATGTCAGACTGTCAAACATTATTATAATTAAGTCCTTTTGTACATAACAACACACTGTTTATTTCTTTCGTACTGTACTTTGTTACTTTTATTTATGCAACAATCCGCTTGGTGGAACTGCATTCAACCTTAATATGTCGGTTACAACTGCTGTTTATAAAACTAAATTGAAAACACATGTTGTACAGATAAACGATGGGGAGAAAATCTGCCTTTTAAATTAATGGACCTTTTTGAAGTGTCTGTGCCAGTCAAGATTTAACCCCTCAGAGCTACATCTTTCAGTCATCTCTACAGACCTGTTAATGATTAGATGACTTGATATTCAGTGTTTGTGTTGGGAAACAATTATCTTTTCACAGGACAAAGGCAGCTCCTTCGCAGGGAACCCAAGAGTCAGAAGGCCAAGGATGTTTTTATGTTTCGTACCAAGCTATAACCATACGTTACTTCCCCGTCTGCCTACATTTTGTGCATGTGTTTTAGTCTCAAAGAACAGGCCAAATAGAACAAATACAACAGACCAAGGAAAATAACAAAGCAAAAGCACCTTTTTCTTATTATTTTTCATTTAGTTTCAGAAAGAATGATATTTCTAGAGAATATACTTTTCTGTTACTGTATCTTCCTTAGTGTCATGAGCAAATTTTGTTTCTTCAGTATTTTTCCCATTTCCAGAATACAAAAAGAAAAAGGTACTCAAACTTAAATGGCAACAAATTCTGAATATTTAAAACCAAACAATCTTTTGCACAACATATAATTAACCATGGAACTTGCTGCCACGGGATGTTGTTAAAGCAAGTAGCTCATACATTTCAGAACAGAATTAGACACTTGTATGAATTAAGAATGGAATTTTTATAATGAACAATAGCATCTGTAGTTACACTAGTTAGGCTAAAAATAATACTACTTAGCATTTATAGAACGTCTTTCATCAGAAACTTTATAATTTATATAATTTATATTTTTATTATTATTTATATTTTTATTATTTATTATTATTTATATTCTGTTTCCCAACTGTAAAATGGAGATAATAATCCTTCTCTACATCACAAAAGCATTGTGTGATGTAATGACTGAATGTTTGCAAAACATTTTGAAATTCTTGGATAAAGCACGTGGTACTAAGTAAAAATATCAGGGTCTCAGTAATACACAGTATCTTAAAAGAGACATTTTAAGAAACTTGAAATCTAGCCCACGTAAAAAAAATATACAGATTTAAAACTAGTTCCAGGATGTCCCTCTAACAGTTTAGGTGGCTTTTTTACAATTACACATTCCTACTTTAAAAATGCTTTCTCTCCCCTGTTTCACTCACTCACACAACAGAGAAAATGGACTGCACAGGAAGTCAGTGAAAATGACCATAACAGTGCTGTCAAATGCACAAAGTAAAGAAACTAAAAAAAAAAGGATGGATTTTCCTCTTGTCTCTTTCAATTAGTCACCTCCAGTGACTACTTATGACAACAGCAGGTAAAACATTTCAGATATAAATGCAATTTTTAAGTTTTTGACAAACTGGAAGAAAAGTCACAACTCTCAGCTGTCATTTACACTTGTACTCCCATGTCAGAACTTTAGTAAATAAGAATCAGGATGATAATCTAAATCCTGAAAACTACTAAAAGTCTCCAGGTTTTATGAAAATACAAAACCAACAGAAAAGTTATGAAAAGTGTGGTTCTGAGACATTCAAAGAAATAAATGGTCTTTCCTTGGAAGCTTAAACAAGGGACACCAAGTAACATGGGAACCAAAAGAAACATATCATTGAGTTGTATTTCAATTTATATTAATTAGCACTATCTAAATGATCATGTGCTGGCTTTCATTCACAGCTAATGAAGCTGTCATTCACAAATACCCTTCAGTTTTACATTTTACTGGAACAGCTGCACCTCTTTCACAATAATTTATCCTTTTGTAAATGAATATGGATTGTGGTTAACTGTTAATACCAAAACCACATTTTATATTTTTAATTTAAAGGCATTGTTTTCCTGCGTCCTACCTATTGTAACTGAAAACTGGGAATTTACGGGAACTGAGGATTTATGATGAGTCAGATGGTAGATAGCTAGTCCAACCAAAACATCTGCTCTTCACAGTCACAACTGTTATAATCCATTTCCTCTTGGGCCTGGAGCATAACCAAGTTGTAGATTAGGGCTCTTTTTCCTTAAAAATGCAGATTCTGGAAAATCAGGCATAACTCAGAAAAGGTAATCTAGAAGCTTTTTGTCTTGCTACCTTAGTTTGTAGTACACTTTCAAGAAGAGACATTTCTATAATTTGATTTCCAAAATATTCAATCTGTTTTCTTCAAAGCAGTTGTTTCTTTATAGCACTTACACTTCAACTATGTCAAGAGGCTACTTAATCAACCGCCTCCTTTTTGGTGTAACCGATCATTGTTATTATTAATATTTCTACTGCAATAGTGCCCACAGGTCCTATTCAGGATGGGAGCTCCGCTGTGCGAGGTGGTATAGAAACATACATTAAGACACATCTCGGACCCTGCTCTGAACAGCTTACAGTCAAAAAACAAGCATCATGGTGAAGATGTGGGAGAGGGACATATTCGAACAGACACAATTTTAATATATTTATATGCACATCATATTTTTGCTTCTTTTTTAACACACTTAAAGAACTAACTAAGAACAATGCCATGAAACTGAAAAAAGTAAATGGGCTGTTACCAGGAAATACTTCTTAACTGGGTGTTCTATCATATTGTGGAATAAGCTCTCCAAAACGAAACAGTGAAAGCCCCTGTAACTTAAAAATGTTAACACTATACTTGACAAAGTACTGGCAAATATACTGTAGGGAACAAACCTGTGCTGGCCAGAGACTGGAGTTCTTTTCCATTTTTAATCTCTATGATTCTGTGAAAGGGGAGTAAAATTAAAGCAAATTAACAAACTGTTAGTCTGTGTCAGCAGGGTTCACATGAACAGTAAGATTGCAGCAGGCTAGTGAGAGTTAGATTCTCACACCAGCTTGCTGTAAACTAAACGTTCATGTAGACAAGCCCTATGTTTAGTAGTTTAAGAAAAAACAAAACAAAACAAAACACATAGTAGGGAAAAGTAATAAGAAATCAGGAGAAGCAAATGCTCACTCTCAGTCTCCCCTGCTTCACTCTGGGGAGAAGACTTAATTATTCCAGAAAGTGCTTTCTTGTGCCTTCCAGGAAATCCATCAGGATTGATCAAGGAGTGCCCATTCTTTAAATAGCATAATTTATGAAAAGAGAGGCAGACACCTTGCTTGCACTACACTTAGTACTGAAATGTTACAAAAAACAGCTCATATATCAAGCTAATACATTATGAAATCTTTACCAAAATACTAATCAGGATAAAGTTCTGAAACTACAAAAAATGCCTACACACTGCTTTAGGCAGCAAACACTTTGGATAGCTGGCAGCTGTTTCTGATCTTCATCAAAAGTTATACAGATCTGAATTGTAGTGTCTGAAGAATATTTGCACAACTTGAATAGTTCATCTGTTATAGAATATACTCAGTCTTCTTCATTAAAATGAATATAAACCTAACTTTAATAAACTTGCAAACTGAATATTTGGTGAGCGTGAGATAATCATTAGCAGCACTAAGGAGGATCCCTCTAGGCGTCCATAATCAGCTATAAAGACACATAGGACATTACTCACGCATAAGCAAGGCACCAGTTATATGAGTTTTCTGAGAATTTTACATATAAATATACGGTGCCTGCCTACCATGAGCAACATTATGGGTCTGGTGTCTATCCAAGCAGTTTTCTTTTAGTGCATACATGGTAACTCACCACTACATTCCCTGTACAAGAGGGAAATGTCATCCAGTTAGACAAACAACTCTGTTTGGAAGAGCATAGAAAAACCAGCACATTGAAGAATAAATACATAAGATAATATTCTTGTCTATGGGAATACACATTAGACACCACAACTTCCGAGATGGTTTTGTCCACTTATGTGGCATTTACTTTGCACCTATGTCATAAAGAACACAAGAAACCTCAAAATATGGAGCAGTTTCTTTTAAAGAGTTAATTGAACACTGTGGGAAGCAAGAGCAGGATTATGGACTTGATAGACCAAAGCCTGTATGAGAAAAATGCTGGGATAGTCTCTCTAATGGATAAATATGGATGACTTTTAAGAACAGATAAAAAGTTTAGCTGGTTTTGCACTAAAATGTGTATAATCTGTAAATGCAACAGCGTAACGGTTACAAAGGAGATTCATTATATTCTACTCTAAAACTGGAATTTTTAGGTCCTCACAAAGCCCTCTACCTATTGGATGTGCTTTAATGACACTGGGCCAAGGTGATTTGTTTGTTTTTAATACTAAGGACCTGATTCTGAAAGATGCTCAGCATCATCAACTTCAATTGAGTCAATGAGAGGCAAGCGCCTCAGCATATTGCAGAAAATGCTGAGCATCTCATATCATCAGGCTCCACATTAAGACTTCAACATAACATTTACACAATGGAGAATATTTGTAGAGTGGATTACTATTTACAATCATCAAGAATTCACAATAAGGAGGAAATGTGACCAATTAGCGCACAATAGAAGTAAAGACTGCTGGGTTCTGTTCCTGGTTTTCCCATTGATTTTCGGTATGACTCCCAAGAAAGTATTTTAATTTCTCTGTGCCTCAGTTTGCCCCACTGTAAAACAGGGATATCTATCTTTCTCAAAGGGATATTAAAAGGCTTTACTAATCAGTGTCTGCAAGCTGATTATATAAGTGGAAAGCTTTATGAAAACATTACCAAGTTGTTCTATTTCTACCTCTTTTTCAGGTGTTTTATCATCAGATCCAAAACAGCAGAGCACTATATAGTATCTCTATATGAAGAATGTCTTTTGCTTTCCTAGTTGGGAAAACACAAAGTTCTATGGTTTGGGAACAGATGCCAACAGCATCACATCTCTCATAAGGCTTCAAACAAGACAAACACAGGTCTCTCAGCCATCACTGGCAAATAATGGGGAAGATGAAAGACCTGGAGACTCCAAAGTTTAATAATTTTTCTGAAAATATTCTTCCTCCAGCATGTCTGCACTTATAACTATGAATCATTCCATTCACTCTCACCAAGCCACATTGCTTTGTGTGCCTACCTAAAATCCATTTTCTCTCTTGAAAACAGGAACACTAATACATTTTTCAAAAAAAATCAAGATTTAAGCAATTTTTTTTTAAGCATGACAGTTTGATGACAGGTTAAATCACAAGACCTATTGGTTTGGGATAGTCAAGATGACTTGAACAAGTTACACTGATTTCTTGATACTGAAGGACAAAAGGTAAGTAAGTATTTGTATGTGCTGATACATAAATGTGTAAAATAACTCTTATTTTATTTCTGTTAATGTTATGCCAATTATTGCATTGTAATCCAAACACTGAGCTACAAAATAACACTAACGATATCCATAATGGGCAGCACAGGAACTGTTGCCTTTCTGTACAATGCATCATGTAACCCTATAAATTGTGAACCATGTTAGTGGAAGTCAGGCAAACTCCCGCAGCTAATGCTGCCCCCTCCATCTCCACCTTTCTGTGTATCAACAATCAGCACCACACACTTCTCCAGCTCAGTGTACAGCTAATCTGCTTTCATCATGATCTTGGTTTGAGACTGGGAAAGTAATGAAATTTGTAGAGATGTAAAGGATTTACATTTAATGAAAATTAAAAACATAAACATTCTTGGGAGCCTGAATGCGTCACTTTAGTAATTGATGATGGCCAAATTCTGCCACCTTTACTCACATTGAAATCAATAGTGCTACCAGCAGCGTAAGGAACTACTCCGTGTGAACAACAGCATCAGAATCTGGAGTTGAGAGCACAAGACTGAAAACTTTAATGCTGCTTCATAAGCACATATCTAGGTCAAATGGCCTTTAAAATATTGCTCCATAGTAGTGAAATATGATTCTTTGAGTTAATTGCTTCTTGGTTTAAATATAAGGGTAAGCATCTTGTGTACCCTGAAAAGCATACATGTTTGCAGATGCAATGGGACTCATGATTGAAGATCTGTAAAACTGGATATTCAGACTGATGCTGCCAGTGTCCTCAATCAGAGATCAAATGGGAGAGGGAGGGAGTGGAATTCTGTCCACTTGTATCAGCCCAATTCATGCCCTGTCCTAAGTATATTAATGAAACACTTGTTGAGACAGGGCACACATTTAATTTGTTCTCATGTACTTATGTTCATATATGAATAAAAACAAATTTTTCTCTCACCTTTTTACAGCTTTTGGGGTAAATTTTTAATAAAACAAACATAAATTGATTGATAAAATAATAACAAAGAGGATTCCACGTATATTTCCCTGATAAGAGTGTTGCCTAGTACCCCTCCTGAAATGGTTCTGCTATACAATTATTAAACATTAGAGACAGCAAAGCAAAAACTAAAATGGGGTGAAGCCCAGGTTTCTGTGCTTATTTCTACATGTATGCTGTGAAGGAGGTTCGGCACAGGAAAACATTTTTAAATCAGGCTAACTTTTAAACCATTCTTATTCCTCTCTGTAAACTTCTTTTATTACTTCCTGGTTCAGTGAAGATTATTCTGTGAAATCGTAAGTATCATAGATTACATGGGTCACACCAAGAACTCTAGTGTGGAGTTATAGTCTCAGATACCTTCAGTGAACCAGGAAGTACCAAGTTCTCACAGATGGAAAAAATGAATAATAAAAATGTCAGATAAAAACAAGCAAACAAATGTAGTTGTGTTCAAGGCTCTCTCCTCCAGCCTGATTAGTTATTGTTATCTTGATTTCAGTATCTAAAATATGTTAAAGGATATTGTTAAAATGGAAATATTATCTGGTAATATATTTACCAACCGAAGTAGTTGCTTTTCTTAAAGTACTCATAAAAGCTCTTTTTTTAAAATAATGTAAAATATACTTTCATAGGAAAAGTCCATAACACAGCTGATTATGTATTATATGCTGTATTTGAAGCAGATTAATATGTACCTACATATTTTTATAACTGTTTTAAAGAAGGGCTCTATTATTATTATTCTTTTGTCCTTCTATTATGGCAGTGCCCAAAGACATAAACAAGTTTGAGGCCCCGTTGTTCTAGACACTGTACAAACACAAAAAGCAGACACTATCTCCACCCCAAATAATTTATAATCTAAGAAAATAATGTGTTTTATATTTATATTTTGAGATTATTGATGACAAAATAGTACTTATTTTAGGTCAAAGGTAAGGATATTGGTACAGAGTCTCTGGACTCTCTGGTTAAGCACAGTCCTAGGGTAGCGGAGGCAAAGGTGGCACTGCAATATCTTTGTGGCATTAGGATCCTGGGGCTGGCCAGAAACCAGATGGTTTTCTGGAGTAAATTAGAGCAACCTGAAGTTTGCTTAAAATTACATCAAGTTGCCCTCCCATCCCTCCGCCCATCCATTCTAGCAGCCAAAGCACATCATATAAGCATGTGTACATATGTATATTCTTATCTTACTGAACCCATCCTGCTCTGTTTTAACAGATCCTAAGTAATTTTCATATCTGGATAGAGTCAGAAGACGTGCCTGCTCCAGTTCCACACTCACAATGACAAACACTGCATTGTGCACATAATTGCTAGAAAATACCTACATATTAAAGCATTTGGGTATTGAGACAGAGGCAAGGAAACTACTGCAGACGGACACTCCTTTTCACAATATTCTGCGAGCTATTCCTTGGTTTCTGAGATACGTGCTTGCTCTGTTCTGCCACTTGCCCATCTCAGAGTACATTTACCCTTTGTACACACATCAGCCCAGGGTGTGGAGGAATTATGTGCACAACGCCCAGTAAAGATAGGCTGAAAATGTACTCCAATCAACTATAATGTCAAAATTAACTTCCTGACTCTGAGGACTTGTCTACATGGGGACATTTATTGGCATAATTATACCGGCATAACTCCCTATGTGGACACACTTACGCTGAAATATGAGTGTCCACATAGGGCACTATACTGGTATAATTAAAAGATATAATTAGACCAATATAATTATGCCAGTAACTATCCCTGGGTAGACAAGCTCTGAGATTTGGTAGCATGCAGAACTATTTCCAAAAAGCTATGAGTGAGTTCAAGCTAACAAATCCCATAACTATGATTTACATCATTATTCAGTGATGATTTTGACAAAGAAACAAACAGAACTCTGACTAGATGGTTTGTAGAAGAGAAATAAATCAGTGCATGACAAATGGAAAAGGATTAAACTGTAAGAAATAATATTTTTTTTGTTTCTCAAGACAGTAAAGAAAAGACATTTTAAAATGTCCAATAGAAATTCTACAGGTTTTATTTTTCACATTAATACCTGGTGTTTAACTATAATGTTATATCTTTTGGGATATAAAACAAGATTTAATTGTGTTAAATGTTACAGTGTGGTAGTCAAAGGGTACTAATCTGACACCTTCTCCCTGTCCCAAGCATTGGCTTTCTACTCTACTAAAAGTCTGTGGAGGAAGTCACACCACCAGCATAGTGCATGTTGTGTCTTCATATGGAGCAGAAGTGATGGTCAGTGTATGCCACCCAGTAAGGTGAATTTTAGGGTAACATTCTGAATTCACCACCTTACACTGGCTATTGGAGGCATATCCCACCGTAGAAGGAATTTAGTAAAATTCCTTTGCAGTGGCCATTACCTTGAATTTTCATTTTTTAAGCAATGCAAGACAGAGGGCAGTGGAGCAGGAAGAGGCCTGGAATTTGTTTTTTAAACAAACATATGTTAGCAAAAAACTAAATTATATTGTAACAGATTATGATCCCATCTGGCGACACAGTGATGCCACAAAATCATGTCATAACCAGAAACCCAAGACGGAAATTGTCTCTTCTGATATTGGGGTGAAGACATCATTCTTCAGTGCTGATTGTTGATTCAAGAGGGGCACTATTTGTTTTTTAAATTCCTTGCCAATAATTGTACTCAGCTCTGGAAGAGTGGGAAATTCCTGGAGACCCAGTATGGTTGCAATTTTCAAACCCTGAAAGAACAAAAGCTATGAAACTGCTATGGACTAAGCTGCACCAAATGAAGCTGTTGAAACAGTTTGTTTTTTCCCTTCTTACACAAAAATAAAAACAGTTACTTACCCTTCAGTAACTGCAATTCTTCAAGGTGGTGTAGTCAGTGGGGATCCCATTGTAGGTGCACAAGCACTTCATGCATGCAAAATTGGAATATTTTGAATAGCTGTGCCTGTTGGGGCCATGCATGTACCCTGTTGTGCCTCTTTATGGACCAATGTGAGGGCATAAAGGGAGGAGCAGCCACAACTCTCCCTTAGTTCCCTTGCATTTCAAAGCCCACGTTACCTGAGGACTCCAAAAGCGGGGATGGAGGGTGGGTCCTAGATCCACACTGACAACTTGAAGAACCATAGTGACTGTAGAGTAAGTAACCATGTCCCTACTGGTCCCTCAAGAAGGAGGGTGAAGGTATAACAAGATAATGAAGATTAGGAAAAAGGACCAGCAAGTTGAGAACCTGTCTCAGATCTGGCTTTCTCCCAAGCAGAACAGACATTGACTATATATCTACCTGAGAGAGGATGAAGCAGTAATAGGATGGATGGATGGATAAAATTTGAACCATAAGCAGCTTAGAATCCGCAATGAGTTCACCTTGCTGTGCATGGAGTTGTATGGGAAGGTTGCCAGAGAGAAGTAGAAGAAAGAAGAAATTTTGTGTGTGTGGGCGGGAAGATATTCAATTGGAAGAAGGGGAGAAGATGAAGTTCTTCAGAAATTGTTTATGAAATATAAGTTTTGAAGCTCTCAAGTGTAGCTGGTCAGAAACCTGCTGGGTTATGTCTCGCTGACACAGGTGATAAGAGGGAACTGAGGAAAGGTTGTAGCCACTCAGCACTTTATTCACTTGCATGGGAGCAGAAAGACACACAGGGCCCATGAGCAACCTGGTGGACACTGCTATTCAAAAGACTCCAGTTTTGCGCACGTGAGGTGCATGATCACCTACAGTGGGATCCACACAAAAAAAAAAAGAGAGAAAGAAAGTAGTTGTTTGAACAACTTAGGTAATTAAAATGCAGATTTGAAAAGCACCTTATTAGTAATCTACAGAAAGCCATAATAGCTTCCAAAAAAACTCAAGGGCAAAGAAAGAAAGAAAGGTCCAACCAAGGGACCTGTTAAAAATTAAAATAATAAATTTAAAAAAGCCTAACTCATTGCTGTTAATTAGTGTGACCATTAACGTGTTGTCAGTCTAATAGCATAAAGCCTAACGCAGTGTTTTCCAAACTTGGGACTCCGCTTGTTCAGGGAAAGCCCCTAGCAGGCCAGGCCAGTTTGTTTACCTGCTGTGTCCGCAGGTTCGCCGACCACGATTCCCACTGGCCGTGGTTCGCTGCTCCAGGCCAATGGGGGCTGCGGGAAGCAGCGACCGGTATGTCCCTCAGCCCACGCCGCTTCCTGCAGCCCCTGTTGGTCTGGAGTGGTGAACTGCGGCCAGTGGGAGACGCGATCAGCCGAACCTTTGCATGCGGCAGGTAAACAAACTGGCCCGGCCCACCAGGGGCTTTCCCTGAACAAAGTGGCATCCCTAGTTTGGGAAACACAGGCCTAACCTGATAGAAATTTAGTTGAAGAACAGCTCCATGTCTATTGGTACCATAATAGCTGTGAACGGACTCCTCTGTTTCTTCTTTTTCTCATCCTTTATCCACATGCACTTTCCAGACTTCTTAAATATCTGCCATAACTGATTTTATCCAACTTGACTCTTAACACATCTTTTCTGCTCGCTTTGTCACGAGCAACTTGTCTCCCCTGCATGCCCATTTTAAAATCACTTCCCATGCCTTGGGGTCTCATGTACAAAGGATTTCCACTTTTGATTTCATAGGCTTTTAGCTGGAGATAAAATACACATACACAATGTCTGAAGCCAAAAAATAATGTACAAAAGCTTCAAGTCCAGGCTGACTTTTTTGCTGGTTTATGTACATTACAAAACAGAGTAATAGCTAGGTATCAGAAAAAAAACTGGAATAGAAATAATTCATATGAGTGTCAGAGATGTACAGTATATTTTCTCAGTGAGTGGGACCTATATCATGGGGGTTACAAGGCACTGAAAAATTTATTAAAATCTAAAGCAACGAAAACCTCACTCCCCCACTCCGTGTGTATTCTTATCTTTCAAGGTAAAGGATTCTCTGTCAACATCTTGAAACACACACACAAATTTTATAGTCTTATTATTGTTATCATTAACAATTTTTTACTCTTATTGTTATAGTAAATGTACGGGGGATTGTGAAAAGTTGTTACATCAAATAAGGAGTCACCAGGCTGACAGGTTGAGATACACAGGTTAGGCAACAGCTGTGAAGCGTACTGTGTGTTTTAGCCACAACATAAAACTAACCCTCCCCCCAATTAAATAACAATTAATAAATTTATCAATATTATTTGTTAAGTACTGACAGCGTGTTGGCATTGTTCAAGACTTAAGGAAGAAATGATCCTTTTCCTGAGGAGCTTATAATTGAAATAGAAATAGACCAGACACAACAACAGGATGAGAAACCCAGAGAATGACCTAATATAGGGCCCAATCTTACAAAGTACTAGCAATGAATGTGAAGACTTAATAAATAAAATTCAACAGCTAAGGGAGAAAATAGTTTGTGTACTTACTCCATATACACTATGTGAATTACAAGATTTTTAGAGCTATAAATGACACGCTATTCTTTATGTCATCATAACGGCACACTTACTGCAAGGAATTGACACTCATTCAAACAAACACACTACCTCCAATACATACTTTTCCTTTTCAGCTACACAGGCTGATGCCTCTATTTCTTCTGTAATGACCTTACAACAACATGACAGACCCATATGATCATGGGGTTTGATTACTCTAATTTCTGTAGAGGGCTTCTTGCAGTACATATTTGTTGCTTGCAGTTCATTCACAATGCAACAGTTCTTGTTTAAGTGACCAGGGTTATAGTGTACCTGATCTGTGTTCTTTAATATAGGCTGCCTTTAAAGTTGCAAATTGACTAAATTGTCACTGTTTTCAAATTTATAATATGAATAAATGCTGAATTTTATGTGATTATGATTCAAAACCTGCAATCAGCAAGGGATTGCTCAATACTTAATGAAATTTTAAATGAAACCCCCAAATCAGAGAAGAGTCACTGTGATTCCACTCTAACACGGTGCTTTTTTACTTGTATGAAATCATAACACAGGGAAAGAAATCTTCAGCAAAATTTCTGCAGCCTTAATTCATAAGTTACGAGGAGCTCCATAAAGTTACAGAAGTTGGAAATAGAAGTCCTGGGTAAAACTTCCCTTGCCAATGCATTGTTGTTCGCTACAGTGTATTCTTGAATGCTTAGTCTAGACTAGTTTTAAATGACTCAATAGATGCAGCTTCTACCACTTCCCTTGGGAACCAGTTCCACAGCTGTATACATTTCAGAGTTAGAAGACATTTCATTACATTAATCTACATCTTCCTTTGTACAATCTTATACCATTGTATGCTCTTCAGATATATGCAGATGGTCATTTGGGGATTTTTAACCTTAGGTATATATATATTTATGTGTAGATATATATATGAATATTCTTTTACAAATATAATTGATTAGTTACCAAATGACTAATTTCTATTTTATTCACATGTCAGGTTACTGAACCAAGTGGAACAACCTCTTTACTCCATTACTGCCTCATTTAAAACTCACCTAACAAGTGTTGCCAGGTTTTAACCCACATGGCAAAGCAACCAGAGGAGATAAAGTGTAAACTGTCTACACCACAGAATTGCCTTATATCATAACAGGCATTCCCCACTGGTTTTGAAATCTATACACTTTCTCTCTACACTATAGTGTTTTTATTGGCTGGTTTCCAAGAGCAGCTGCTCCTGCCTTCACTCACATTTGGCACCAGAAGGACAAAATCACCTGTCTTGACCCAGTCTTTAGTTCTTTTGCCAAATACTTAAACCCATCCTTTTAAAAACTGACTTTGCTTTTAATCATATTGTGGTCTATACGATAACCAGTATTAAGTGGAAATTCTCAAAGAAGTTTCAGGAAATAATCTCTCTCCTGGTACCTGGGAAATATTTTTTTTTATCCTATTCTTTATATGGTATAGGTCAAGATGGACCAGAGCATGTTTGCCAATATCAAGTCTCTGATCTTGCCTCTTCTGCCTTTCTGGTGGCTCCCTTTTGGGGACTGTGACAGGGTGTATAAGCCCCGCACTAGAACTCAAGTTTTTAAAGAGCAACTCTGGGCACAGATGACCCTACCCAGCTGCACCTGCAGAGCATGCTCCAGATGGAGATGGAGTGTAAAAGGAACCCAGACAGCTCAGAAGGGGGCTGACAAGGCTTGGAGAAGGACTTGCCCTGGACACTCATGAGGAGGGGTGCTGCAGAAGCCCTCTCTTGGAGAAGAGGCACATACCTGCTGGGCCCAGACAGACTGAAGGTGCAGTTCGTACCTTTTTCTATTACTTTTTCACAACAGACTGCAAAACCTGGACAATAGAGTGGGTGATATGAATTGGCACAGGGAGGGCAGCCTTAAGGCCAGGCCCTTGGTAACCCTTACAGGGCCCTAGGCCTGAGCCCTGTGGAGTTGGAAGGCCCAGGCTTCGCTACCAACCTCCTTCTGCATTAAGGCCCAACTCCCCCTAACCATCAGGCAATGCTTCCAATGCGAATTGACCATCACAGGGGCGACCTTTAACCTCTTTGTCTTATCCCCTATTTTGTCAAGGGGACAATTTGTTTGTGTTTATGTCTAAAGGTGAAAGGCTCTATACTTATTTTTAGGGCTGTCAAGCGATTAAAAAAATTAATCCCGATTAATCGTGTGACTAATCGCACTGTTAAACAATAATAGAATACCTTTTATTTAAATATTTTGGGTGTTTTCTACATTTTCAAATATATTGATTTCAATTACAACACAGAATACTAGTGCCCACTTTATATTTATTTTTTATTACAAGTATTTGAACTGTAAAAAGAGAAATAGTATTTTTCAATTCACCTAATACAATCTCTTTATCATGAAAGTTGAACTTACAAATGTAGCATTATGTTCAAAAAACTGCATTCAAAAATAAAACAATATAAAATTTTAGAGCCTGCAAGTCCACTCGGACCTACTTCTTGTTCAGCCAATTGTTCAAACAAACAAGCTGATTAAATCATTCTCATGCCTCTTCTCTGAATCCTCTCCAATTTTTCAATACCCTTCTTGAATTGAGGACACCAGAACTGGACACTGTATTCTAGTAGCAGTTGCATATCTGGCATGTAAATACCTTGCAATGATGGCTACGAAAGTGCCATGCAAATGCCCATTGTCACCTTCTGGTGACATTATAAATAAGAAGCGGGCAGCATTATCTCTTGTAAATGTAAACAAACTTGTTTGTCTTAGTGACTGGCTGAACAAGAAGTAGGACTGAGTGGACTTGTAGGCTCTGAAGTTTTACACTGTTTTGGTTTTGAGTGCAGTTATGTACCAAAAAAAAAAAAAATCTACATTTGTAAGTTGCACTTTCACGATAAAGAGATTGCACTACAGTACTTGTATGAGGTGAATTGAAAAATACTATTTCTTTGGTTTAACATTTTTACAGTGCAAATATTTGTAATAAAAATCATATACACTTTGATTTCAATTACAACACAGAATACAATACATATGAAAATGTAGAAAAACATCCAAAATGTTTAATAAATTTCAATTGGTATTCTGTTGTTTAACAGTGCGATTAAAACTGCAACTAATCGTGATTAATTTTTTTAATCGCGATTAATTTTTTTTAGTTAATCACTTTTTTTTAGTTAACTGTGATGAATCGACAGCCCTATTTATTTTCCTTCTTCACACTTCTGCTGAAACTCTTCAGTCTCTTTTTATCCTCCTCCAACTGAATACTGGTCTCAATCGGCCACGCCTCTTCCAAATGGTTACTCTATTATGTTTCTTTGGCTTCCTTCTGCCAGCAACTTCAGCTGTTTGAGTCCATCCAGAAATGAAATCTGTTTGTAATTCACACACACCTATGCATACTAGTTCTCATTAAGAAATAGTGCACACATTTGACATCAGACTGCCTTAGAGCCATCCTATGTCCAAGTACATGCTTCGTACTTCTATATATGCACCTTCTCTTGCTGGAACTTGCCAATGTCTAGACACTTCACTGTATTTTTCTCCTCAAGGTGTTTGCTGTAGTCTATTTAGAAAACAGTTTGAAACACCTCGGCATTAATTAAGGGTAAATATTCTACCCACATAAAGAAATTTTTCTCTGAAGGTATTGTAGTATCTGGGTACCTGCGTTCCCATCTGTATCAAACTGAAACTTTAACCCTAACAAAGTCAACATAATTATTATTAGTAGAGCTATAATAATTGGTTTAGTGGCAACAATATATTTGGTGCTGTACTGTATACAAAAATGAAGATAAACCCTTTCCTAAAAGTTTACTGTCTAATAGACAGACACATAGGACACAAGTTAATCCAAAATGTGCTTTTTTTGAGAGGAGGAGAGGTGGTGTTTCTTTCTGTTTGTTTGTCTTTATAAATTCTCTTCTTGTGGGCCTCACAACAGACGTGGAATTTTACCAGAGAAGAAGCTGCCAGCAGAACATTTTCCATGAGAGCCTGCTTGACTCTGGAACACATTTTCACACTCCTTGTTCAGTGACAGCCCAGATTTTTTAATTTGCTGGACATAATACAAAGCTCACATTTTTTCCCAAACGAGGAGGATTGCATGAGGTTATTTATCAACAGACTAACTAGATTTTCATTGTGGGAAGAAAAATGGATTAATGTAGCCCAATGTGATTTACAGTATATTACAGTAATCAAGATGTGAGATGATCAGAGCCTGGACATGAGTTTTTGTTGTTGGGATAAAGGGAAAGGCTTGGATTTCCCCTGTGCTTTTACTTTACTTTTCGGTTGAAGACAATTAGCTGCGACAAAAGATTTAGGGTAAAAAATTTTGTAAGTGATTTAGGAGTTTAAGTCCCATTTTCAAAGGGGATTTAGGCAATTAGGACTGGTCTACATCTAAATTAAAAAAAAAAAAATCACATAGTTAAACCAACCTAAGTCCCAGTATAGACACCATTAGGTCGAAAGAAGAATTCTTCTATCGATCTAGCCACCACCTCTAGAGGGGGTGGATTAACTTCAGCAACGAAACCCCCACCCCTTTTGCCGCTATAGCAAGTGTCTACACTACAGCACTATAGACATAGTAGTGTCTGTAGTGCAGTCATGAACTGTCTCGCTGAAAACCCCCACAGGCCCTTTTGTACACTGCTCCTTGAATTAAAATTATTTTAAATCATTTACCTGAGTTTAATTATAGTTTGGTACAATCAATACAATTACTGATCTTGTGAACCCAGAGCCAGTTTGTTTGCTGCATTAACTAATATTAATTATTCTTTACCTTAACTTCTGGTTCTTTCTGATATTCTTTTATAGACTGGTGTGTGAGAAATTAAAAAAACCCCACATAGTAGACTTGTGTTAAAACATAGCATACAACACAGTAATTAGCCTAAACTCACCCCCCAAAAAACACTCCTAGCACAGCAAGTCATGCTTAATTGATATATTTCATCAGTTTGAAAAAGTACATCATGGGAACCCTACAATTAAAACCAGCATGAATTAATGTTTTAAATAAGATAGTTTGGGGACTTACTAACTTTGGCCTGAACAGAAACAATCAGATTCTCCAAAAACCATGAAATTAAAGGATGTTACTTAAAGATTTAAAGCATCTGTTGAATGTGAGATCTCCAAGTTTTGTAAAGTTGAGCCATAATAAACAAAGATTCAACTCAAACAAACAAACAAAACAAATAGCACAGAGTGCAGCTTGTACTTGCCTATTAATGAATAAAATACTATGTACAGGATGATAACCACACCTAAATTAGTAGGGAAAATAATATACTACAGTGGTTAGTTCAGGGACTGGAAGTCAGAACTACTAAGATCTATTTCTATTTTGTCATTGACTTTCATCACCCTGGAAAAGCTAACTAACCTACTGGTGACTCAGTTATCCAATCTAAAAAATGAGGATAAAGATACAACACTTTCCTAAGGTACGGGAGTGTTATGAGATTTAATCAAAGTTGGTGAAGTGCTTTGAGCTCCAACTGCTGACTACTGCTTCAGAAATGGCAAGAGACATTCAACAGATTCAGAGATTATAAGACCATATCATCTATAACACAGGTCCTAGGACACTCCTGAATTAATTCCTGTTTGAACTACAGCATATCTTTTAGCAAAATATCCAAACTTGATTTACAAATTGCCAGTGATGGAGAATACACCACAGCCCTTGGTAAGTTGTTCCAATGGAAAAGGAGTACTTGTGGCACCTTAGAGACTAACCAATTTATTTGAGCATGAGCTTTCGTGAGCTACAGCTCACTTCATCAGATGTTATACCGTGGAAACTGCAGCAGACTTTATATACACACAGAGAATATGAAACAATACCTCCTCCCACCCCACTGTCCTCAGGACTGTCCTCAGGACAGTGGGGTGGGAGGAGGTATTGTTTCATATTCTCTGTGTGTATATAAAGTCTGCTGCAGTTTCCACGGTATAACATCTGATGAAGTGAGCTGTAGCTCACGAAAGCTCATGCTCAAATAAATTGGTTAGTCTCTAAGGTGCCACAAGTACTCCTTTTCTTTTTGCGAATACAGACTAACACGGCTGTTCCTCTGAAACTTGTTCCAATGGATATACTTTCACTGTTAAAAAAACTGCACTTTATGACTGGTTTGAACTTATCCAACTTCAACTTCCAAGCACTGGATCTTGTTATACCTTTGTTTGCTGGATTGAAAAGCCCTCTATCATCAGTTTTCTGTTTCCCATGTAGGTTCTTATAGACTCTGATCGAGTGACAAATGTGTAGTCACACTGCTTAACACTCTACTCAGATACTAGGATGATTCATGCAATATAAAAACCTATAGAGAACAGAATAGAACCTTCTCTTTGTTAAACTAAACAGATTGAGCTCCTTGAGTCTATCATTACAATAAAGCATGTTTTCCAATCCTTTAAATCATTCTCATACCTCTTCTCTGAACCCTCTCCAATTTTTCAACACCCTTCTTGAATTGAGGACACCAGAACTGGACCCTTTATTCTAGTAGCAGCTGCACCACTGCCAAATACAGAGGTAACAATCTCCTACTCATATCCTGTTGATACATTCAAGACTGCATTAGCCCTTTTGGCACATTTGGAACTCATGTTCAGCTGATTATCCACCATGGCCCCCAAACCCTTTTCGGAGTCACTTCTTCTCAGGAAGGAGTCCACCGTTCTATAAATATGGCCTACGCTATTTTGTTCCTAGATGCATGACATTATACTTGGCCTTATTAATACACATATATTTTATTCGAGCCCAATTTACAGAGTAAACCAGATTGTTCTGCATCAATGACCTGTCCTCTTCATCTGTATCTTCTGAAAACTTCATCAGTGATGATTTTATGTTTTCTTCCAGGTAATTTATAAAAACGTTAAATAGCATAGGGCCAAAAACTGATCTCCTATGGGACCCCACTAGAAACACTCCCTTCGAAAGTAATTTCTTGTTT
This sequence comes from Caretta caretta, assembly GCF_965140235.1. NCBI lineage: Eukaryota > Metazoa > Chordata > Testudines > Cheloniidae > Caretta > Caretta caretta. The sequence continues at coordinate 155,311,251 of NC_134208.1, read as the reverse complement.
ACAACTACATTTTGAGACCCATTATTTAGCTACTTTTTATTCCATTTAATGTGTGCCATGTTGATTTTGTATTGTTCTAATCAAAATGTCATGCCATATAGAAGACAAAGCTGTAGACTTTCGTAGCTGTAGGAGTATTTCCAGTATCACATAAAAACATTAAACATATATAAGATAAAATAATAGTTATTAGAATAAGAATATAAAATAATAATTCCTGGGACAAACCCTTATATGCCAAAGTCCTGCCCAAAGCTAGTTTTTATAGCAGAGTTATAAATCTCTGAAAATAGGACTTCAAGTTATTAATGAAAACACTTAGACAAAAAAAAAACAATAGCGGTGCATATGCACCACTAAAACTCCTCTACTTGTCTGAACTGGTTCTGTTGCTTTAACATACACAATTTTTGTATATATTTCTCCCTCTGAAGCACAGGACACGCATGCCTTTATACAACCATAATAATTACCCTTTATGTTGCATATGATTTAGAAAAACTATTTAGATGAACATCTTTATTTATGGTCTGATCCTCTTCTGATTGACTTCAGTGGGAACAGAATTGACCCCACATGGAATAAAAAGCATAATAAGCTTTGAGTGACAAACCTCACAAATTGACCAACATATTGGAACTATCTTACTAATAAGAGATATGGTATAAAGTTTGACAAATATGTGATTACCTTAAATCACAAACCACACACACACAAAGCAGAATAGGGACTATGTTCATATCCTTCTAACAAAATTAGTAATTGTTGCTTGCATCAATTGTTCTGCAGGACTAGAGCCTTTGTTTGTATTATTACTCACAAGGGAAAAAATGGGTGGCTTATGAGCATCTGAAAACAGCAGTAAAATGAGTCAGGAAATTTCTATAATTTGCCTCATCAGACGTCAGTGGTTCTCAGGAACTGGTGCAATATTAAGCAGTTCAACTGTGTTTGGAAATGAGCACACTCTGACATGCTTATCTGTGATGAACAGTAGTTTGTTTCTAGTTTAATGTAATCTCTTCTTTAGAGCACGACATTTGGAATGTATATTACTGTTGATTATACTGAAGTCCAAATGATTTTCTAGTAGAAGTGAGAAGTGCTATTGAGTAACATGGTATGTGGGTATTACAGCAAATGAATGAAAATTGCCTTTATTTGTGATGTCCTTGATTTTTAGTGATTGCACTGATGGAGTTTACACTTGAACAACTTCAACTCTAACTCTAAATTAACTAAGTTTTTTGTTTGGAGGATATTAACTGTGGATTAGGATAGTTTTAAACAAACCTATGGAGGAAAGATAACCTCTTAAAAAGGGCCACATAAGGCAGTCTGCTTCTGTTATACTTTCCTTACATAGAAAGCAACCTTACATTTCCAATCTGAATGTCTTCTGTGACAAAGTTCCTGCTCTACCTTGGTGGAGCTTGTTGGCGGATTTGGCGGATTTGTTGGCGGATTTGCTCACCTTGGAGTTTCACGGCAGCCCTCAGCTTGGCCATTTTTCTGAATTCACAGTCAACTCCTCCTGTGTCTGATCAGGAGTTGGGAGGTTTGGGGGGAACCCAGGCCCGCCCTCTACTCCGGGTTCCAGCCCAGGGCCCTGTGGAATGCAGCTGTCTAGAGTGCCTCCTGAAACAGCTGTGTGACAGCTACAACTCCCTGGGCTACTTCCCCATGGCCTCCTCCCAACACCTTCTTTATCCGCACCACAGGACTTTCCACCTGGTGTCTGATAATGCGTGTACACCTCAGTCCTCCAACAGTCCATGTTCTCACTCTCAGCTCCTAGCGCCTCTTGCTCCCAGCTCCTCACACGCACACCACAAACTGAAGTGAGCTCCTTTTTAAAGGCAGATTTGTTGGAAGTTTAAAGATACATTTCAGAGACAATAAAGTAACAAAAAAGTTACATCGCTACAGACACTACACAGTTTATCATTTAAAAACCACCAACAAATTGCTGAATTAATACTAGGAAGGAGGGCTTCATTTTGTTTCTCCATTTCTATTTTGGGGATTCAGAGAACAATACTGCCAGCACTACAGACTTGCCATACTGTCATGAAAATTTAGCAGTCCAAGGCACCAAATGATTGATTATCGTTTTCCATGATGTTGATAATAATGAGGGAACAAAATTTAACCTTTCAATTTAAAAAAAAAACCCTACTTGCTCAAGCAAATAAGTGAGAAGACTTTTGAAAGGCTAGAATAACCATTATCACAACAAAACTATTTGGCATAGGTAAATTCTATACTACACCCTCTTATAAAGCTGAATCTTTATAATTTCTCATTTTAAATATTACATTTGGAAGAAATTATCTGACCTCAACAAAGCAATCTGCAAAAGGATATGCACGCCTGAACTTGCTAGCATTACTTATTATATCCTCCAGTTTTTTTCAGAAAATCAAAATAAAGCCAACTAGCACTCATTTGGACCTTATTACAACATTTAAATTAATTATTTCATATGTGTTACACTTACTTACAAACAGAGAGAGAGTTTAGAGGAAAGAATAGATGGAGAGGTTACTTACCTGTAACTGAAAGTTCTTCGAGATATGTGGTCCCTATCTGTACCCACTGCAGGTTATCCGCGTGAGCCATGTGCTTGGAGCCAGAGCTTTTTCAAAGTAGCAATGGTCATAGTCTGCACATGCACCCTTGCACTGCCTCATGGTTTCACCTGAGACGATAAAGGGTGGGGTAAGCCGACTACATCTTCAGTTTCTTCTCCACCGCAGATCTACCAGATCCACAGCAGAGAGGAAGGAGGGTGGGACTGGAATACAGATAGGGACCATGAAGAACTTCCAGTTACATGTAAGTAACCTCCCCTTCTTCTTCTAGTGATGGTTCCTATTGTATTCCACTGAGCGTGATTAACAAGCAGTACCTAGATAGGCGGAGGGTGCGAGGAAGATGATGGAATTGTGAAATGGAGGACTGCTGCGCCAAACAAGGTGTCCGTCGCAGAATCATGCACAAAAGCAGGGATAGGCAACCTATGGCACAGTGCCGAAGGCGGCACATGAGCTGATTTCCAGTGGCACTCACACTGCCCGGGTCCTGGCCACCGGTCCAGGGGGCTCTGCATTTTAATTTAATTTTAAATGAAGTTTCTTAAACATTTTTAAAACGTTAAAATGTATTACTGGCACACGAAACCTTAAATTAGAGTGAATAAATGAAGACGGCACACCAATTCTAAAAGGTTGCCGACCCCTGCACTAAAGCATAATGAGAAGAAATGGTGTGCACCGAACTCTATGTGGCTGCCTTACAAATGTCTGCAAGGGGCATGCCATGGAGCGCGGTGGTAGTTGATGCTTGTGCTCTCGTGGAATGGGCCCGTATCCCACCTGGTGGGGACCATCCTGATAACTGATAGCAGAGCGTAATGCACCCTGAGACCCACTTTGAGATTCTCTGGGTGGAGATGGCCTGTCCCTTAATTCTCTCTGCTCTAGTGACAAGTAGTCTGGGAGATTTCTGGAATGGCTTCATCCTTTGTCAGTAAAAGATTAGACTAGAGTAAAAGACTAGAGTAAAAGACTAGAGTTCTAGGCTTTAAATCAGGTTCACTGGGGAAAGGAGACCAAAGCCCTGAGGTAAGTGGGGAAGTGGGATACCGGGAGGAAGCATGAGCAGGAGAGCGCAAGGGGGAGCACTCCTGCCTCATACTGAGAAAGTGGGACAATCAGCGAGTTATCTTAAGTGCCTATACTCAAATGCAAGAAGCCTGGGAAACAAGCAGGGAAAACTGGAAGTCCTGGCACAGTCAAGGAATTATGATGTGATTGGAATAACAAAGACTTGGTGGGATAACTCACATGACTGGAGTACTGTCATGGATGGATATAAACTGTTCAGGAAGGACAGGCAGGGCAGAAAAGGTGGGGAAGTTGCACTATATGTAAGAGAGCAGTATGACTGCTCAGAGCTCCGGTATGAAACTGCAGAGAAACCTGAGAGTCTCTGGATTAAGTTTAGAAGTGTGAGCAACAAGGGTGATGTCGTGGTGGGAGTCTGCTATAGACCACCAGATCAGGGGAATGAGGTGGACGAGGCTTTCTTCCAGCAACTAACGGAAGTTACTAGAAACCAGGAAGAATTAGTAGGGGAAGCAAAAGTGGATGGGAACCTGGGAAGCAGTGACCATGAGATGGTCGAGTTCAGGATCCTGACACAAGGAAGAAAGGAGAGCAGCAGAATATGGACCCTGGACTTCAGAAAAGCAGACTTGGACTCCCTCAGGGAACTGATGGGCAGGATCCCCTGGGAGAATAACATGAGGGGGAAAGGAGTCCAGGAGAGCTGGCTGTATTTTAAAGAATCCTTATTGAGGTTGCAGGAACAAACCATCCTGATGTATAGAAAGAATAGTAAATATGGCAGGCAACCAGCTTGGCTTAACAGTGAAATCCTTGCTGATCTTAAACACAAAAAAGAAGCTTACAAGAAGTGGAAGATTGGACAAATGACTGGGGAGGAGTATAAATATATTGCTCAGGCATGCCAGAGTGAAATCAGGAAGGCCAAATCACACCTGGAGTTGCAGCTAGCAAGAGATATTAAGAGTAACAAGAAGGGTTTCTTCAGGTATGTTAGCAACAAGAAGGAAGTCAAGGAAAGTGTGGGCCCCTTACTGAATGAGGGAGGCAACCTAGTGACAGAGGATGTGGAAAAAGCTAATGTACTCAATGCTTTTCTTGCCTCTGTCTTCATGAACAAGGTCAGCTCCCAGACTGCTGCACTGGGCAGCACAGCATGGGGAGGAGGTGACCAGCCCTCTGTGCAGAAAGAAGTGGTTCAGGACTATTTAGAAAAGCTGGACGAGCACAAGTCCATGGGACCTTATGCACTGCATCCAAGGGTGCTAAAGGAGTTGGCAGCTGTGATTGCAGAGCCATTGGCCATTATCTTTGAAAACTCATGGCGATCGGGGGAGGTCCCGGAAGACTGGAAAAAGGCTAATGTAGTGCCCATCTTTAAAAAAGGGAAAGAGGAGGATCCGGGGAACTACAAGCCAGTCAGCCTCACCTCAGTCACTGGAAAAATCATGGAGCAAGTCCTTAAAGAATCAATTCTGAATCATTTAGAGGAGAGGAAACTGATCAGGTACAGTCAGCATGGATTCACCAAGGGCAAGTCATGCCTGACCAACCTAATTGCCTTCTATGATGAGATAACTGGCTCTGTGGATGAGGGGAAAGCAGTGACTGTGTTATTCCTTGACTTTAGGAAAGCTTTGATACGGTCTCCCACAGAATTCTTTCCAGCAAGTTAAAGAAGTATGGGCTGGATGAATGGACTATAAGGTGGATAGGAAGCTGGCTAGATTGTCGGGCTCAAGGGGTAGTGATCAATGGCTCCATGTCTACTTGGCAGCCAGTATCAAGCAGAGTGCCCCAAGGGTCGGTCCTGGAGCCAGTTTTGTTCAATATCTTCATTAATGATCTGGAGAATGGAATGGACTGCACCCTCAGCAAGTTTGCAGATGACACTAAACTGGAAGGAGTGGTAGATACACTGGAGGGTAGGGACAGGATACAGAGGGACCTAGACAAATTAGAGGATTGGGCCAAAAGAAATCTGATGAGGTTCAACAAGGTCAAGTGCAGAGTCCTGCACTTAGTACAAAAGAATCCCATGCACTGCTACAGACTAGGGACTGAGTGGTTAGACAGCAGTCCTGCAGAAAAAGACCTAGGGGTTACAGTGGACGAGAAGCTTGATATGAGCCAACAGTGTACCATTGTTGCCAAGAAGGCTAATGGCATTTTGGACTGTATAAGTAGGGGCATTGCCAACAGATCAAGGGACGTGATCATTCCCCTCTATTCAGCATTGGTGAGGCCTCATCTGGAGTACTGTGTCCAGTTTTGGGCTCCACACTATAAGGAGGATGTGGAAAAATTGGAAAGAGTCCAGCAGAGGGCAACAAAAATTATTAGGGGGCTGGAACACATGACTTATGAGGAAAGGCTGAGGGAACTGGGATTGTTTAGTCTGCAAAAGAGAAGAATGAGGGGGGATTTGATAGCTGATTTCAATTACCTGAGAGCGGGTTCCAAAGAGGATGGATCTAGACTGTTCTCAGTGGTACCAGATGACTGAACAAGGAGTAATGGTCTCAAGTTGTAGTGGGGGAGGTTTAGGTTGGATGTTAGGAAAAACTTTTTCACTAGGAGGGTGGTGAAGCACTGGAATGGGTTACCTAGGGAGCTGGTGGAATCTCCTTCCTTAGAGGTTTTCAAGGTCAGGCTTGACAAAGCCCTGTCTGGGATGATTTAGTTGGGGATTGGTCCTGCTTTGACCAGGGGGTTGGACTAGATGACCTCCTGAGGTCCCTTCCAACCCTGATATTCTATGATTCTACATACATCGAGGGAGTGGAGCTGCTAATACTCACCGAAGGTGTGCAGTTTAGGAAAGAAAGTGGGTAGATGTACGGCTTGGTTGAGGTGGAAGCAGGAAACCATTTTTGGTAGAAACCTGGGATCCAGGCACAGTGAAACTCTGTTCTTATGGAACGTGGTGAAAGGGGGGTTTGCCATCATGGCTCCCAGTTCGCCAACTCTCCTTGCAGAGGAAACAGTAATTAGGAAGACAACCTGCATGGAAAGTAGGGAAAGACAGCAGGAAGCCAGAGGTTCAAAGGAATAGTTCATTAATGTCCTAAGAACTTGCTTTTCCCTCCTTGGTCACATGGCAGCATGCATGTACGTCCTGCACTTCCACTGTCTATAGCTCTGGCTTCAGGGAATCTACTCCCATGCACCAACCCATGGACAGCATTCTTACCGTTCCGCCAGAAGTCATCTCTTTCCTTCAATGGTGTATAGACCCGCTCCAAGTTTGCTTCAGAATGCCCTTCCTTCCACCCTCCCTGAGTGTGACAATCATAACGGATGCATCGCTCGACGGCTGGGGTGCCCACATAGGAGATTGCATGACACGAGTCACTTGGACCGTTCTGGAAGCCAGAATGCACATTAACATCCTGGAACTTTAAGTGGTGCACAAGCCATGCCATGCATTTTTATCAGCTATCTGTTCTCGCCTTGTCCTCATTGTGTCGGACATCATCACTACAGTTTACTGCATAAGCAAGCAAGGAGGTACAGTGTTGTCGACTGGTCTGACCGAATCAACTATGCCTTCCCTCTCCTACCAATCTTGCCACGTGTCCGTCACAAACTTTGATGGAAGAAGGCGATGGTCATCCTGTTCACGCCTTTCTGGCCTCACCAGTTCTGATTTTCCCTTCTTCTCTGCGTGTTGAAGCATTCTCCCCTCCCGTTATCAGTGATTCTGCTCACACAACACAACAGCAGACTCCAGCACCCCGGTCCACGGATGCTTTGCCTGACAGCTTAGTTTTTGGATGGACACCTCTGCTAGCACAGGAGTGTTTGTTAGCAATATGAGATGTCCTCTCCAATAGCAGGAAAGACTCCATGAGATGATCCTACCAAGTCAAATGGACATGTTTTACTTCTTGGGCCCAACTGGGAGGTTTTGCCCCTGAGGCTGTGGGCATCCCTATGCTCTTAGGCTATTTTCTCTATCTGAAAGCCTCGAGGCTTGCTCTCAGCTCCATCACAGTGCATGCAGTGAGTATTGCTGCTTTCCACCCTCTGGTGGAGGGACATTTGGTCTTTACCCATCCTTTGACTGCCTGTTCTGGAAGGGCTTTGTATATGAATTCAATGGTCTAGGAGTCTTGGCCTGGCATAGATTCCTTTCTATGGCATGAGTGCAATTTGTACAATCAAAATGGATGAGAACTTAAAAACTGGAGGGTAACAGACTGTGAATCCCAGCAATGACTGAACCTGATGATATTCTGAACAAAAACAGCCCTCCACCATCCTTGTAGCTGTTTCCAGGATTTCACACTGACTCAACAGACATTCTAGGCTTCAGAATGACAACCGTAGAATCTTATTATATAGATAGAACAGATAAGATTAGCACTATCTGCCCCTTTACACAGGCATGAATTCCATCAACAGCGAGCCAGCGGCAGAGATGAAGCTGGTGGTTGTCCTTTGCGAATAAAGGAAATTCTTAGTACTGATAATTTTAACAAGAATAGAAAAATATCCACTGAGTATAACAGAAGTAGAAGTGCACTTAACAGGTTAATGGTGGCTTTTCACTTTCAAATCTCTTCCACGAGACTGAATGACTTGTATAGTTTCACACAACAAAATGTGCCATTTTCACAAAATAAACTATTTGTTTGTTGCTAGTTTTGATCAGAATTCCCAGGAATCTCTCCTCAGCACCATAGGAAAATAGACCACAAATAAATATTTACTGCAATACTTATGTCTCCACAAAAACAAGACAGAATACGAAACACAGATAAAAGACCATTCCTCTTAAAATACTAAAGTAAATTCTAAGGAATATATATTTAGAAAAAAAATAATGCTAGATTTTGATACTAGCTTATTTTTCTGCATTTTACATGTAAGCTTCAGCTACCTGATCATGTATAGGTCTGAGTTACAAAAACAAAAAACTATTTAGGCTAGACTAGGTACCTTAAGGGAAGATACTTTCAAATATTTCAGCATGTCACTAAAAATGCACTTTCTATCTTGATGAAGTTCTTGCAGTTACTTTTAAAATTTTCAGTTTTATATATAACCACAGGTTGTTAATAAAACACTAGTTGGTTATTAGCTAGAAAGCAAGTGACTCGTACTGTTGCTTCACCCATCAACCAAGGTTGTTTTCAGGCACATTATTCCTTCACACACTGCCTGAAAGGAAATATTTCTCTGCAATAAAAATTCTTTCTGTATTTTTTACTCCCTTCCAGCTAATGCAAAACAGGAAGGCATAACACATTTCCTTTTATGGTTAAAAAAGATCAGACCAAGGTTCTTAATGTTCTTGGACAAGTGATGCCCACATTATTACCATAAACACTTTTTTGACTTAACACTGTTTGAAGAGGAAGATGATGCTTTGTATGCTCTAGGCCTAATAGATTTGTTAGGAAGATATATCCTGACAGACTTGCTTACCAGAATAAGGTCATTGATTAATCAGGCAGGGAGTCTATTAGAATCGCTGAATTAATGTATCTGAAGATGGTTACTTAAAAGGACATTATCAAGGTATTTTTATGATTTTTTAAAAATATTTTTCTTTTGATAACTTTCTTACTGCACAATTGTTTAGCTTCCATTATATCAGCAAACTGGTTTGTAATTGCAGAGTTGCTCATAATTGCACAGGGCTGTTCACTTTGATTATTATTTTTAAATAAACAAAAAGAACACAAGCATTTTGAGAATTCCCTTTTCTCTATGTAATAATTACATAAGACAGTGCAAACATATCTAAGCATGTAAGAGACAGAGAAGTAAATACTGGGACCTGTACCTTTACAGCTTTGAACACTAATATATCTCAAAGTCCAAAACCACAGTGAGCCTTTCTATGGCATATTGGAAACTCACACGATGGACTGATTTAAATAAAAGCAATTTAAATCACTGATTTTAATCGTGGTTTAAATGAGCAAAGTGGTCTTGGTCTTGATTTAAATAATCGATTTTAATGGTGCTTTGCATTTGTACTTTTTAGTTGTTTTCCTAAAGAAAGATTGATTCTCATTGTTTGGTAACCATTAAAACAGCTGAACTGCAAACAAATAGAGCCTTTAAACTAGATTTGGTGATTTGTTTTGCTAATCTGGAGGATACACTAAATCGATACACATCTATTTAAGCAATTATAGCTTAACTTACATATATTCAAATTCTTAACTTTTTACATTTTTATTATGTTAGAAATAGTGAATTATGCATTTTAATTTACTAGATGATGATTAAATTTTTTACTTGTGATCTATGCCAAGCAATATTTGGATGAAAATTTGAATTCAATTGAAAATGCACAAAAACACTTGGAAAAAAAAAATAAAAACGACCTTAAAATTTGTTGGATAGATAAGGAAAAATAAAGTTTAACATAAAGTTATCAAAATATGTCAGATTTAAAACAAGAAATATCTGTAGTTAGTGAATTGAACTGATTGTTTCTGATCACCATGCCCTTCAAGCTTTTAGAATTAATAGATCTCATCCTCTCACACACGGTTTTTATTCGTAAATTTGAAGAGACTAACAAGCTTTCCTGCTTCTTTTCAACTCTCAATTGGTTTGTAAACTTTGAATTAACTAGTAATTGAACTGAACTAGTTGAATAAATAGAAAATGAAAAACATGGTTTCTGTACTGTAGGAGAGGCTACCACTGTCAAAAGCTGGGTTGTCACTTCAACAAACTCTGGTTCCAGGGGCTTAGCCAGTGACTTTAAAACTTGGGAGCAAACATATGATGCTTAATATTATTATTTGTATTTAATTTAAACGATTTTAATTGGTGATAATAAGTTTAGACCTTAACACAGCTTGTCAGTTTTAAATTTAATTTTAAATACATTTGCTTTTTAAAAAATAAACTGTATTTCATTTAAATAAAAAGATATTTTAATCATTAATTTTTATTCACCATGGAAACTCATGTTTAATTTCCTGACCGTCCTCATCCCTGGGGCACTTTCATCTCTACCACTTTCCATATTTTAGATTGTTTTCTGGTTTTCATTTTTCCAAGCTGAATCTCATATAGATCTTTTTCTTAGTAGGGTTCTAATTTCTCTAGGTTCCTACTATTTCACTTTCCTCACATATGGGTTTTTTTTTAAGATCATTTCTCTGAACTGATGACAACTGCACCAAAATAACTACAGGAATGTTACAAATAATAAAGATAGCACTGCCTATGATGGACCATGTAGCTGGTGGCTAATATATAAAGCCTAATTGCTTGAGTACTTCATTCTACATGGGCAGACTCTTCTAAACCTGATCTAGCATCATTATTGAGGTCAATACACCGGTCTGCAACTTAATCACAAAGTTTCCAGGAATTAATTAGGCTTTTAGTATAAAACAAAAAAGAATAATTACATGTGTCCAATGCTTATTAAGTAGCTGCTGCATTATAACACTACCACATTTGATGTTGTGCTTGCGTTATGTACAAAAATACCTGTATAGTTTGTGACTAAACTTAATGGTATTTGCTCCTCCTGAAACATTTACTATTATGATCAGAAGAAGTGGTAACTTTAAACAAACATTTACTTCATTTTATTTTTTAGGGGCGCTGATAAAACATGCAGTTTTAAATGTTCATACTACTAGTTTCAAATTGCTCCAGATTCGTGAATTCTCCAGTGTGAGTCATGGCTGTATACAGCCCAACAACTTGCACTGTTTCTTTAAGCAGACCATCCTTTAATCCCCCTATTTTGAAATATCAAGTCAACAATGGGTTTAGGTTTTAAACATGTCAAAAGTTCAGTGCCTACTCCAAGATTTAAATTGTGATGTCTTAAGTGAATTCTTTATGTAAGATAAACAACGCTTCAGATCGGTACCTCTTCTGAAGTCTGTAGTCAAAGATAATTACAACATGGAACAAAAGCCAAAGTTTACTGAAATTTTAACAGGATTTTATATATATACTGTAAATATATAACACTCATACAACATATATATGAATAAACAAAGAACTACAGTTCTACCTCAGTGTATCATAAGTCTTCCATTTAAACAAATTCAAAACTATGGTGTAAAAGAAGATATTCAAATAAATATTTTAGCTTGAGTTTAGCTCTTTTTAACTCAGAGAGCACTGACAGTCAGGTCTGGGTTCTCTTCTTTACTCTGCCACTGATTGTCTATGTGACTGAGAAAGTCACTAAACTTTTCTCATGCCTCAGTGTCTCCACCAGTGAAATAGGGATATTATTTTTGTTACTCACAGGAGTAGTGTGAAGCATGATTAATCTTTACTGTGCTTTGAGATATTTGGATGGAAGATGCTATAAAACTGCTAAGTATTATTTTTGAAATGTTAAGTGACATTTAATATACTCTATTTCAGCAAGTCTTATCATTCCCCGTTAAAAACCTCATCCTGAGCACTAATGAGTACTTGCAATTATCACTGGAGTCAATGGAAGCTGGGGGTACTCTATGTTTCTCGAAATCAGGATCCAAATTATCCTGAATAGAACTGGTCATAAATTTTCCATGAGGAAAATCAAAATGATTGCTAAACAGCTGCCTGCCTAACTCTCTGCCTCTCAGCCCCCTCCCCGGGACCCGAAGAGGCAGAGAGCTTGGGTGGCTCAGCCTCACTGCCAGCTCCAGCTGCCAGAAAAGCAGACAGCTAGAAAGCTCAGCCTCCCAACCAGCTCTGGGTCCACAGAAGCACAAAGCCAGAGTGTGCCCAGTCTCCATGCCTCTCCCCAGCTCTCGGGCCAGACAGGTTGAGCATCCAGTCAGGCAGAAAGTAAAACTGACAAGAGCCTTCCAGGCAGCCAGCTGAAAAATTCCATTTAGGGACTTCTGAAACAGAATTTTTCTTGAAATCCCCTTCTGGGAAAATTTTTGCAGTTTTGACATTTTTCCCTAGTTCAGGACAAAATATTTTTCAAAAATATAACATTTTTCACAAGAAGGGATTTCTATTTTCTGGCCAGTTCTAGTCTTGAATATTTTAAAAAACAAAGTGTAGAACTTTGGACTGAATTTTTGTAAACACTAATTTTCACTGTGTGCATAATAACGTATTTGGATAACAGAATAGGCATATCCCACCAGAAAGTCTGGAGCAGAAAGACTGACATATGCGTAGCTGATCTATCCACTTTTTTCTAAATTATTGGGCCAAGTCCTGTGAGATACTAGGAGACCTTAATACTAATGCAAATCATTGGTAATTAAGGACACAAGACCACAAAACACCCAGCTTAAAGCACCAAAATCAGTGGAAGACGTGGTCCACAAAAAACAAAACAAAACAAAACAAACCTGAAGGGCTTGTCTACAGAGGGAAACTATTCTGAAATCATAGAATCGTAGGCCTGGAAGGGACCTCGAGAGGTCATCTAGTCCAGTCCCCTGCATTCATGGCAGGACTAATTATTATCTAGACCATCCCTGACAGGTGTTTGTCTAACTTGCTCTTAAAAATCTTCAGTGATGGAGATTCCACACCCTTCAAGCAAGGGCGTGAATTTAAAGCACAACTCTTTTGAACTAGCTCTCCATGTGGATTAAGCTAAACCACATACAGGCACTCTGCGTGGAACATGAGTGTCCACATGGGGAGCCAGTGTGCAAGAACTGTTGCAGAATAGCTATTCCTGGCTATTATCCGTGTAGAGATGCCCTAAGTAGAAATAACATTCTGAAACCATTTAAGTTGCAATCTCTCTGTGCCTTAGTTCCCCTTCTGTAAATTGGACATAACACTTCTCTACCATACAAAGGTGTTGTGATGGATTAATTAATTAATACTTGTGAGATGCTCAATATGGTGATGGTGGCCATATAAGTAGATAGAGACACAGACACATCAAAGTGGAATGCACAGGGGAACTTCCATATAAATTGTCCAATGCTTGCTAATTTTATAACAGAGTAGACAGATGAAAATTAAACAAGCTTTATGATTTATAGAAGTCCTTAGTCTGGTTGAAATGAGATGGAATTAACGATTTTATCTAGGGCACACACATTATAAATGCTAAAGCAGTGAAAATACTCATTTGGAACTAACTTCTCTATTCTTTGTTAACCAACCTACTGTCCTCAGGGCTCTTGAAAACGAGTAGCTGATGATTTATATAAGATCAGAAAGACATCAGTCAGCTAAGATGATTCTTCACATCTGTCTAGCATTTTTCAAGACCCTAAAACGTTTTTCAGTACAACAGAGGAAATCTGCTGGCTCAGTACAAACTGGTTTAGACATACAGAAATAGAGGTGGGGGAGAGGGGACATATTATTTGCAGAAATTCTTGATGTGATGAGCATTAACCCGGAAATCGGTAAGACTGGTGGGAGATACCAAAGTTATTGGTTTAACTTTATTTCATCCTCTTCTTCCTTGAGGTACAGTGCTTCCTGTCTGCAGTACGCAGCTATATTTAAAAACATAAGGATTTATTCATTGCAAAATTCATTATGAAACTGGGAACCAAAGTTTACTTCAAGAGCATCCAAATTTTGCCCAAATGAGGGCTGCACTGGCAAACTGTCAAGAGCCGTGGGGTGCACCAAATTGCACAAAATGAAACAGACTAATGCCATACTCATCTTTCACCTGGACATGCATCTTGCAGAGATTATGGGTTCTAGCATACAACAGCAGTACAGGTTCCAGCATAAAAATGTTTAGTGGTTAAAGTAAGGGAGTAAGAATCAAGAGATCTGATTCCATTTCTGTCTCTTCCACAGACTTGCTATGACATGCTGGACCGCTTAGTTGTTTCTTTACCTTATTTACCCATCTGTAAACCCCTTCCTCAGAGGGATACTGAGAAACAATTCATGTCTGTAATACTTTCATATCCTCAGATGGAAGATGCTGTAGAAGTGCAAAGCTTTATGTAGCATTATAGGGAAGGAACACCATATTTCTTTGGCAGGAGTTAGTGGAAACATCCTTGCTTTGTATCCTTTTGGGGACAGGGAACCAAACAGCACAACATGCTGCATTAGTGATCTTTGTACTTTATTGTGTAGTGTCATAAGTTACACATTTTCTAGATCAGTTACATACAAAACATTTGATGGCTCACTGATTAGACAACAAAGCTCTTAAAACAAGTTTTAGTCTTAAAGCTTTACACCTATGAAACCAAATCAAGGTAGGATAAAATACTGACCAGCAACTTTTTGAATAACAATTAAGAAACAAAACATGCACTAGACTGCCTTTATAAGGGGAAATGTATATCATCTCCTTAACTGGAGGTGATATACATCAATCTTAAGTGATAATAAGTACGGTACCACTAATACATCTATAGCCCTTACAATGTATAATGCCATTTTCACATGTGGAAGTACTTCAGTGCCACAACAGCTGTGATGCTGCAGTGCTCATTCCAATCCCCACTGTAGGCAATGGAAAGACATCCACTAACTTTAAGGGGCTCTGGATCAGAGCCTTACTGTTTAGTGACAGGATGTGATGGCTACACTAGTAAAAGAAGCCCTGCTGATGGGCTTAGTGGATTATTGCCACACTTACAACGTCTTTTCTGTGATTTTTGAAAGGCTATATTATCTACAAGCAGAGAAATTAACTCATTTGGAATCTAAAGCAAATGTGCAATAAAAAAATTCAAGAAGTTAATTCTATTTCAGACCATTGTATACTGCTTGTTTTGTGCAATGTGATTGGACAAGAAGGGGGGATGAGGCGGGAGGCGCTATCATTATGTAATAACCTGCAATTATTTTTATGGCAACTGCATTCCAGTCTTCTTACCCAATATACACAGTGCTAATGTACAGCAATGGCACAAATTACACGTTCTAACAGAGGAGTAAAATTGAAGCAAGTCACGCAATGTAATGTGTTTGTGAACTCCCCCACCTGATGTGACAAAGCTTATTAAAATACAAAAGCTAGTCTGCTTAGCTTCTTATTTTTCTTAAGTTTCTTAAACAAAAACAAAAAACACCTAAACCAAACAAAAATTCTATCTCAGCTCATTTCAGAATACCAAAGTAGTATTTCTATCAGACAGTAGGAAAATCCAAACTAAAATTATGTGGCTACAATTAGATTTTTGATATCATATAACTGCATAACTTGATGGTTCTTTTTCCCAGTGCTACAATTATAAAAACAAAATAAAATGTTTAAGCACTAAATAGATGTCATTAGGAATTTAGTTGATTATGACTATGAAGGATTATGATTCATATGAAAATCATAACCTATAAAAGTCATCAACTGTGCTGGATGAGCTCTTCCAGTGACAGATCTCATCAAGAAAATCTGCTAATAAAATACAGACAAAGCTGGTTAAAAAAAATTCCTGTTGAGTTTCAGCATATGGAGTTCAGGTACTCCTGACACTGACATATTTTGCATGTTTTTAGCTGCTGACTACTAAAAACAATGAGGTTGATGTGAAAAAGCTGGAGCTAATAAGATTTGGCAAGCACCAAGGAAATAGCACAGATTTTTTTTTTACAAAATGTAATAAAAATGTTCTGTGTATGGAACACCTTTAGCTCAATATTTACTATTGTTTCACCTGCCTTGAAATGGGGACTACAAACAGTTGGATAAATGGACTAAAATGTTGTCCAGTTCCACTGTAGCTTCTGTGTTGCGAGTATGGCAGTGAACTGAGGTCTTGATGTATTCGCAGGTCCAGAGCGGACAGGAAGCCTTTCGGGATCCATGCATCAGTCCTACAGGCCAATGGAAAGGATGCCAGCTCTTGCTGGCTCGAATTGTGGACTGCTTGTGACATCCCAAACAAAGACCTGATTGAAGACCCAATGAAAGCAGTCCTGGGATTCTACCTATCCAGTAGATAGTGGACTGCACTTAACCGCACTCAGACCTAATGCATGGACAGTGTGGATATCTCCTCCACAAATGGAAAATCAAAGAATCACGAAATTGTGACTGTGGTGGGGTAAATACTACGCAACACTTCACAGAAAACTGCCCCATTCACACTTACAGTGGTGGCATAAGGGGGATCCACCTAGCTGCCCTAGAAATATTAGAATGTCTTTCAAATCTCATGATTCAATTATATCAGCCAATTGCTTTTCAAAATGCCATATGGAAGAAGACTGCAGCTTCTTTACATGCTTTTGGATCTTCTATTCAAAATGCTATTTGAAAACATGCTAAAGCAAGTTAGGGAATTGTCAGTGAATTGTGGCATGCACCCTTACATCTTTTCAAGTAACTGCACACTACAGGGTTTGTTCTTTCTCTTTCTCCAGTGACAGATGCACAGCATAGGACTCCGTATTACAGTGTGATGGTTTCAGTCCTCTCTGCTCTAATACAAAGAGGGAATTAAACACCCTCTTACATCAGTTATGTGGTTTACATCATGTTGCATTTTTACAAACATAATTAACACAAACTACAACACTGGTAAGTGACTAAAACTGTTAAACCACAAAAGTAAAGAAACTGCACAAGCAAAAGTTCCTTAGAACCCATATATTATACTTAACATTCCCACAGATTCCTTTTGTTTGTCTACTTCTTTTGAATACTCACAAGTAAATGTACACAAGCACTATCATCTTCTTTGCATGGAATTTGGTCTGTCTCATAAACAAAGTTCTACCGCAGTCTTTAACACAGATTTCTAAATGATGAAGTCACCGTAGGGATTAAACAGCAAATATGTTCTTATCTTTGATGATAAACCTTCTGCACTGACAGCACAGAACGCAGTGCTTGGCCCCTGGCAGTGTGTCTAGCCAATGTCTGTTATTCGTTCCACTTCTTAAAGATATGGATTGAATACCATTACTATGTTCATAAAAGAAAAATGAAAACACATTTGTGCAAAACTAAAAATACGTGCCCTTTACATATTTCATTCATATCTGATTAGTTGGAGATATAAAAGCATCTGAAAAATTATACCGGAATTGGTCAGAACTGCATAGCTACGATTGGGGGCAGACCCTGGCTACCCACTGAAGCACACCAACCTTGCATAAAAACTAGGAAATTAACACATACAACAACTGCATTTAGTGACCCAATTAAGTCTACATTAGGACACACCATCCACTTCAAACCTTGAAAATACATATATAAGACATTAACGGAAGTCTCCTGTGTACTTTGCTGGTTTCTTGTTGCCTACAACACTGTTGATAAACTATCATTTCATAAGGCATTCACTTAGATCTCCATGGACACCAAAAAGCTATACATTCCCTAACTTTATTATGCTTACACTCAACATAAAACCTTAATGGCAACCTTAGTATTTGAAAGCAGATTAAATTCCTAAACGAATAAACTGGGTGACAGTCACATATGCTGGTCTGTTGATGCAGGAGAGTATGAAATCATCATTAAGGTTTTGTGTTTGAGTGCAAGTTTGATGAAGCTGGGGTATATATTGCTTTTCGGTATCTATTGGAGCTGGAATCCCAATTGGCCTGGTCTACACTACGAGTTTATGTCGGATTTAGCAGTGTTAAATCGAATTAACCCTGCCCCCACCCACACAACGAAGCCATTTTTTTCGACATAAAGGGCTCTTAAAACTGATTTCTGTACTCCTCCCCAATGAGGGGATTAGCGCTGAAATTGACATCGCCATTTCGAATTAGGGTTAGTGTGGATGCAATTTGAAGGTATTGGCCTCCAGGAGCTATCCCACAGTGCACCCCTGGACAGCACTCTGAACTCGGATGCACTGGCCATGTATACAGGAAAAGCCCCGGGAACTTTTGAACCTCATTTCCTGTTTGGCCAGGTGAGCTCATCAGCACAGGTGACCATGCAGTCCCAGAATCAAAAAAGAGCTCCAGCATGGACTGAATGGGAGGTACTGGATCTGATCGCTGTATGGAGAGAGGAATCCATGCTATCAGAACTACTTTCCAAAAGATGAAATGCCAAAACATTTAAAAATATCTCCGAGGCCATGAGGGACAGAGGCTACAGCAGGGACACAACACAATGCTGCGTGAAACTTAAGGAGCTCAGACAAGCATACCAGAAAACCAAAGAATCAAACGGACACTCCGGGACAAACGGACACTTCTATGCTGAGCTGCTTGCAATTCTGGGGGGGGGGGGTGCGCCACCATCACTACCCCACCCCTGTTCGTGGACTCGGATGATGGGATGGGGTACTCTTCGCCATGCCTGAGGATTTTGCGGATGGGGAAGATGATGAGGAGGAGGATGAGCTTGAGGAGAGCACTCAGCACACCATTCTCCCCGACAGCCAGGATCTTTTTATCACCCTGATTGAAATACCCTCCCAACCCAACGAAGCTGGAGAAGGGACCTCTGGTGAGTGTACCTTTTAAAATATAATACATGTTATAAAAGCAAGCATTTTTTAATGATTAAGTAGCCTGAGGACTTGGGATGGATTCGTGGCCAGTACAGCTACTGGAAAAGTCTGTTAACGTGTCTGGGGATGGAGGGGAAATCCTCCAGGGACATCTCCATGAAGCTCTCCTGGAGGTACTCTAAAAGCCTTTGCAGAAGGTTTCTGGGGAGATCAGCCTTATTCCGTCGTGCATGGTAGGGCACTTTATCACGCCATGCTAGTAGCAAGTAATCTGGTATCACTGCATGACAAAGCCTGGCATTCAAGCAACATCCGTTCTTTATCTCTCTGTGTTATCCTCAGAAGAGTGATATCGTTCATGGTAACCTGGTTGAAATAGGGGAATTTAATTAAGGGGACATTCAGAGGTGGCCGTTCCCACTGGGCTGTTTGCCTGTGGCTGAAAAGAAATCCTCCCCGCAGTTAGCCACGTGGTGCAGGACTGGGGGGTGGGGATGGGGCGGAATTGGCACTGAGCTGTTTGCGTTTGGCTAGCAGGGATCTTCCTGCGCGGTGGGGGGAGGGGTAAAGCAATCATCCCAGAGAATTGGATGGGGGGGGCGGGGTTAGTTTGGTTTCTGCTGCTGCACGTTAACAGGAAAACCGCAGCACTAAATGGCCAACTCAACGTGCTTTGCTTGGTATGGGAGAGGGGGGCACTGCTGTTATGAAGGTTGCAGAAGCCTCCAAGCCGAATTCTGTTGCCCAGCACTGCATGTGTGATCTCTAACACCAAAGCCGCAAGCACTCAATATATGATGCAAAATGTGACCTTGTACCAGAATCACATGTGCTATGTAATGTGAATAGTGTTGTTCACCATGAAAGAGTACAGCCATTGTTCTGTAAAATGTATCTTTTAAAATACTTCACTCCCTTTTTTTCCTCCAGCAGCTGCAAATGTTTCAAGCCTCCCCGCTCCATCCCAAAGGCTATCTCAGATAAGGCGGTGAAAAAAACGCACGCACGATGACATGTTCTCTGAGCTCATGCAGTCGTCCGGCACTGACAGAGCTCAGCAGAATGTGTGGAGGGACACAATAGCAGACTACAGGAAAGTGGCCAATGAACGTGAGGAGAGGTGGTGGCAGTTAGATCAGAGGAGGCATGAGGCAACGCTGGGGCTACTGCGGGATCAAACGGACATGCTCCGGCATCTGGTGGAGGGTCACGAATGGCAGCAGGATCACAGACTGCCGCTGCAGCCCCTGTTTAACCACCCTCCCTCCTCCCCAAGTTCCATAGCCTCTTCGCCCAGACACCCAAGAACGCGGGGGGGGGAGGCTCCGGGCACCCAACCACTCCACCCCAGTGGACAGCCCAAGCAACAGAAGGCTGTCATTGAAGAAGTTTTAAAGTGGCCTTTTCCTTCCCTCCTACCCTCCTCCCACACCCCACCCAGGCTACCTTGTGAGTTATCCCCCTATCTGTGTGACGAATTAATAAAGAATGCATGAATTTGAAACAACAATGACTTTATTGCCTCAGCAAGTGGTGATAGAAGGGGAGAGGGCAGGCGGCTTACAAGGAATTTAGAGGCAACCAAGGGGGCGGGTTTTCATGAAGGAGAAACAAACAGAAGTGTCACACAGTACCTGGCCAGTCATGAAACTGGTTTTCAAAGCTTCTCTGATGCGCAGCACTTCCTACTGTGCTCTTCTAACCGCCCTGGTGTCTGGCTGCGCGTATTCAGCAGCCAGATGATTTGCATCAACCTCCCACCCCTCCATAAATCTCTCCCCCTTACTCTCATAGAGATTGTGGATCACACAGCAAGCAGTAATAACAATGAGAATATTAGTTTCGCTGAGGTCTGAGTGAGTCAGTAAACTGCGCCAGTGACCCTTTAAACGTCCAAATACACTCTACCACTATTCTGCACTTGCTCAGCCTATAGTTGAACAGCTCCTTACTACTGTCCAGGGTGCCTGTGTATGGCTTCATGAGCCATGGCATTAAGGGGCAGGCTGGGTCCCCAAGGATAACTATAGGCATTTCAATATCCCCAACAGTTATTTTCTGGTCTGGGAAGTAAATCCCTTCCTGCAGCCGTTTAAACAGACCAGAGTTCCTGAAGACGCGAGCATCATGAACCTTTCCTGGCCATCCCACTTTGATGTTGGTGAAACGTCTCTTGTGATCCACCAGTGCTTGCAGCACTATTGAAAAGTATGGTTTATGTACTGGCTGCCAAGGTGGTCTGGTCCCAAGATAGGGATATGCGTTCCCTCTATAGCCCCACCACAGTTAGGGAATCCCACTGCAGCAAAGCGATCTAGTATGACCTCCACATTTCCCAGAGTCACTACCTTTGATAGCAGTAGCTCAATGATTGCGCTGGCTACTTGCATCACAGCAACCCCCACAGTAGATTTGCCCACTCCAAATTGATTACCGACTGACTGGTAGCTGTCTGGCGTTGCAAGCTTCCACAGGGCTATTGCCACTCGCTTTTGAACTGTGAGGGATGCTCTCATCTTGGTATTCTTGCGCTTGAGGGCAGGGGAAAGCGAGTCACAAATTTCCACAAAAGTGCCCCTACGCATGCGAAAGTTTCAGAGACACTGGGAATTATCCCAAACCTGCAACACGATGTGGTCCCACCACTCTGTGCTTGTTTCCCGGGCCCACAATCGGCATTCCATGGCATGAGCCTGCTCCAGTAACACCATGATCTCCAAATTGCTGGGAACAGTGGTTTTACAGAAATCTGTGTTCATGTCCTCATCACTGCGCTTCCGTCACCTCCTTGCCTGGTTTTTCAGGTGCTGATTCTGCATAAACTGCACGATAACGTGCGAGGTATTTACAATGGTCATAACTGCTGCGGTGAGCTGAACGGGCTCCATGCTTGCTGTGCTATGGCGTCTGCTCAGGCAATCCAGGGAAAAGGGCGATTGTCTGCTATTGCTCTGACGGAGGGAGGGGCGACTGACAACATGGCTTACAGGGTTGGCTTACAGGGAATTAAAATCAACAAAGGGGGTGGCTTTGCATCAAGGAAAAAAGAATGGCCCCCTCAAGGATAGAACTCAAAACCCTGGGTTTAGCAGGCCGTTGATTTCACAGAGGGAAGGAGGGAGGAAGGGAGGAGAAAACGAATACAAAATAAATCTGATCTATTTCTTGTTTTGATCCACTTCATCTATCTTTATACATCTTGCTGGCAGCAGACGGTGCAGTACGACTGCTGGCCATGGTCGTCTCCTGGCTGCTCATTAGAAGACGGTGCAGTAGGACTGCCAGCAGGACTGAATGGCCATGAGACGAAACTTAAAAGGGAAATGACCTGGCTGAGTCACTCCCATGTTTGCCCAGGCGCCCCTGACCGACCTCACCGAGGTTGGCTAAAAGAGCACCCTGGAGTACGGTGACGATGGCTACCAGTCATACTGCACTGTCTGCTGCCAAAAGACAATGAGCTGCTGTGTAGCTGTGTAGCAATGCAGTACCATGTCTGCCAGCACCCAGGAGACATATGGTGATGGTGAGCTGAGCAGGCTCCATGCTTGCCGTGGTATGGTGTCTGCACGGGTAACCCAGGAAAAAAGGCGCGAAACGATTGTCTGTCGTTGCTTTCACGGAGGGAGGGAAGGAGGGAAAGAAGCGGGAGCCTGACGATATGTACCCAGAACCACCCGCAACAATGTTTTTGCCCCATCAGGCACTGGGATTTCTACCCAGAATTCAAAGGGGTGGCGGAGACTGCAGGAACTGTGGGATAGCTACCCACAGTGCAACGCTCCGGAAGTCGACAGTTGCCTCGGTACTGTGGACACACTCCACCGACTAAATGCCAACTAAATGCACTTAGAGCATTTGTGTGGGGACACACACAATCGACTGTATAAAAACGCTTTCTACAAAACCGACTTCTATAAATTCGACCTAATTTCCTAGTGTAGACATGGCCTCACAGAGCATAGGAGCATATTATTGTGAAAGTGAGTGGCAAGGAACACAACAGACTTCTCCCTTATCTTATTTCCATGGTTTCAAGACTTTGGGTTGGTGTGGTGTGTCCTAACACAAGCTTTACTATCACTAAACAAAGCTTTTGTGTTACTAATACCAGCATATGTTTAAGACTACACTGCTCCTCTCAAATGGAATTGACTGATTACTTATAAACAAAATTACATCCCCAAAACTTACTAATTAGCAGTACAGTAGAACCTCAGAGTTATGAACACCTTGAGAACGGAGGTTGTTCATAACTCTGAAATGTTCATAACTCTGAACAGAACGTTATGGTTGCTCTTTCAAAAATTTATAACTGAACATTGACTTACTACAGCTTTGAAACTTTACTATGCAGAAGAAAAATGCTGCTTCCCCCTCTCCCCCCCCCCCCTTTTTTTTAGTAGTTTACATTTAACATAGTACTTTTTTGGTGGTGGTGGTGGTCTTTGCTGCTGCCTCATTATCCAAATGAGGTGTATGGTTGACTGGTCAGTTCATAACTCTGAGGTTCTACTGTTCTATGATGTAGAATCTGTAATTATAAGTCAGACTACCCTCTCACTTGATCTAACTATTTCCTTTACTGAAAATGGAAAATTCCACAAGTCTCTGTGGATAACAAGCACCCCTCCTTTCATTCATCTTATGCTATTCAATTCACGCAAAATAGTAAAACTGCATTATTTAAACAAGTGTGACAGACCCAGACCAGTGGGGTACAGGAGTCTGGTAGAAGGCAAATATACTGGCCACTGGATGAACAGTTTTCTGTTCCCTGAGTGACCAGAGCAGGGGCTGCACTAGAGCAATCAAAAACCTGCTAGAACCAATTAAGACAGGCAAGCCAATTAAGACACCTGGAGCCAATTAAGAACATACTAGAATCAATTACGGCAGGTAGACTAATCAGGACACCTGGTTTAAAAAGGACCTCCCATCAGTTAGGGGAGGGTGTGCAAGGAGTGAGAAAGTGTGGTGCTGGAGGACTGAGGAGTACGGGCGTGTTCAGGCTTCAGGAGAAAGATCCTGCGGTGAGGATAAAGAAGGTGTTGGGAGGAGGCCATGGGGAAGTAGCCCAGGGACTTGTAGCTGTCACGCAGCTTGTACAAGAGACACTGTAGACAGTTGCAATCCACAGGGCCCTGGGCTGGAACCCGGAGTAGAGGGCGGGCCTGGGTTCCCTCCATCCCCCTCAACTCTCTATTTGAGACAAGAGGAGGTGACCTGGACTGTGGGTCCCACCAGAGGGGAAGGTCCCTGGCTGATCCCTTGACCAACTAGGTGGGTCCGCAGAGACTGCGGGGATTGTTCTCCTCCCTTTCCACATGCTGGCTAGTGATGAGGTTGGCTGAGTGAAGCAGGTTTGAGCCACTAGCAAAAGTGGCCAAACTGAGGGCTGCCATGAATCTCTGAGGCAAGCAAATCTGCCAATAAGTGCAGGACCCACCAAGGCAGAGGAGGAACTTTGTCACACAAGATAATGAATATCACATTCAGATCTTTTCAGCTAACCTGAAACACTGCTACTACAACTTCTACTGAGACCTTAGTCAGACCAAACTCCCATTAAAAAAGAATTTTACCTGAGTAAAACTTGAGACAGGACTTCAGGATTTATCCTAGTATTAACTTATATGGGCACAATCCTGAAAGGTGGTGAGCCCCTCTTGTGATGTGCTAACTACCCTCAAGCTGATGGGAGATGAGGACAATCAGCACCTCTCAGAACTGGAACTTTATGTACCACTACAAAATTACCAAAGACAAAGGGCTGGATTCTCCAGTCCACCAAGTTTACTTTGCACCACTTACTTAGCACAAAATGAATTTACAAGGGAGTGTGATTGTCACTGGAGAACTCTCCCTGGGTAGGGGGAATCTCCATCAGCATAAAGTAGGTCGAGGTAGCTCTGGTAAAGCCAACCCACTGCAAGTATAACTGGCGTCAAGGTTCGGTGAATGAGAATCAGAAAGTCGCGTCTAGCCCCTTGACAGCAGGGAGTTCCCTTTCATTTCAGGTGCAGTGGAGAATCAAGCCACAATTATTTATGGACATGATCCAAAGCCCATTGAAGTCAATGGAAAGACTGCCATTGACTTCAATGGGGTCTGGATCAAGTCCTTAAGGAGGAAGTTGTTATTGTACAGCATTATGGGGAAAATTTTGCAAGGCATTCATGTGATTTGTCTTAAATTCACATTTTTGAAAAGCCCAAGTTAATTAGCAACAGTAAATCAAAGATTTATTTCAGTCAAAAAATTCAAATTTTATGGGATTTCTGGGTATTCATTTCAACAGTCATAAAAGCATGCCTTAAGTTATTTGAAAAAAAACCCTGCAAATATTTCCTTTTGGATTAGAATAGAACAGCAGAATTCCAATGAATACTTTACAGCCTTTCAATTACAGCACAATTATTTATAACTTTACAGCCAGATTTCACAAGTTTAAGCAAAAGATTTTATTTCTAAAAGCTGCTAATAATATGTGATTTCTGGAAAACAAAAATCACTAAAACAGGTACACAATTCCGAACCATTCCTTCAGAGATTCTGCACAAAATCCTTACCTTGCAGTCAGCCTCCATATTTATAGTCATTTTGCAAGAATGTAGGGTGAATTAATAACTGCTACAGTATTTTGTACTTGCTGAAATAGGATGTTATTGATCAATATCAGCCTAACAGTGTTGTCTCATAACTCAGCATGGCCAGAAAACAAATTAAAAATAAATGTCAAAATTTTCCAATTTCCACCTCAGTAAACAGAATTTTAAAAGGTTTCCTAATGCAATTCACATGGCAAAATATATGCCTAAAAGATGCTAGCGAAAGAGCTAGCAAAAAAGAGCTAACAAAATATTTCAAACCCTAACTTTACAGGGGAAAATATATATCTACAGATATACCTACATTTTCAAAATACACAGCTAGCCACCTTTCCTAAGAATAGAGGAGAAATCAACCATGCCACTTAAATAATTAGATTTTTTTCAAAAGTCTTCTATTCAGAGATCATCAGAAAAATATCTTACATCTAAATACCTACATCTTATCCAGCCATAATACCATAGTCTCAAACTATTTCCTTAAAGCTCCTTCTCCATGGTTACAATGTTCGATTCCCTTGCAAAACACTTTAATTCTCTCTTTAAATCCTCACAACAGTTACCATTTTCAAAGTGTCTCTGACCTCTGTCTTTCAAGAGTCACCAGTAGTAGGTTAGGCAGCATATATTTAACCTTGGGCTTGATCCTGAAGTTGTTTCAATATGTGTAATATTCACGTCTTGCAGTCAGTGAGAATTTTGCATAAGAAAAGAACGCATGATCGGGTACAAGGCTCTCATATTCAATTCAGTAAGTAAAAAGTATAGTTTTGCAAAGAAAAAATATGGAAATTTGTCTTTGCTGCAAGTGCATTTTCATTATGTTTAATCCTTTCTTTCTGAACCATTCTTTTGTTCGTAATATACAAGATCAGATGCTTTTTATTTGCTTCTAATATGAAGCAATATGCCTAAAAAAATCCCACAATCATTAATGTCATAATCTATTAATGATCCAAATGATGGCTGTTATACTTTCAGTCTGCAAGAATTGGATCAGTTTTTACATCTGAATGGTTTTTAAGGAAGAGACTATTGTCTAAGACAGCACCTCTGGTAGTTACATTTTCATGTGGATCTTATTGGCATTCATACTCTTATTTTTATACCCACTACTGTTCTTAGAATTCAGGAAGCCAGCTGAACTCAATTCAAAATTAATACAGTAACTACTTTAAACATGATCCGTTCCTTCAGTCTCTCTGATACTTAAAACTCCATTTATATTTGACCATCATTTCAAATTGCTATTCTTTGAAGAACGAAAATGCTCTCACCACAATTGATAGAGAATAGATAGCAGACATCCCCATGAATCAAGAGGAGACTGTACCCCAAAGCTTTAGTAGCACTACTAAGAGTTTTCTCAACAATGCAACTCTTCAAACAAGAGCATAACCTTTCAATGAAGAGCTTTAAAGAGACATGTCCTGTATTTGATCAGCTAGTGAGAAACTGGTGAGAATTCAGAGAAGAGCACCAAAAAAAAAAAAATCAGGAGTCTAGAAGGACTGATTTATGACAAAAGATTAAATAACTACAGCTTGTTTAGGGGACAGTGTGTGTTTGTGTGGAGAAGTAGCAGTGAAGGGCCAGGAGAGAAGAGACATAGGACATGTTTACACTGCAGCTGGGGGTGTTCTTTCCAGCTCAGATAGATGTGCAGGCACTAGCTTTCATCAAGCTCGCATGCTAAAAACAGCAGTATAGACACAAGGGCGCAGGTGGTAGCACAGGCTAGTTGTCAAGTACATACATAGGATCTCGGTTGGGACTGTACTCAAAGTAGCTAGCGTGTGGTGCTGTCATTGCTGCCGTGGCCACACTGCTATTTTTAGCGCATAGCTCAATGACTGCTAGCTCATGTACATCTACCTGAGCTGGAAATGTCACCTCCAGCTGCAGCCTATAAATATTTGAAGGGTATAAACACAAAAGAGGGAGTAGAATTATTCAGCATACTAAAGAGTATAACCAGGATAATGAGATGAAATTACAAAATAGAAAATGTAAGTCAAGTATCAGGAAATACTTCCTAACTGTGAGATCTATTACAACTGCAGAAGAGTCTCTTCAGGGAAGTGGTGAAAACGCCATCATTTAGGTTATTTAAAATTAGATGGGAAAATACCAGCAATAAATTTTAATAGGAAACAATTTTGCTTTGGCAGGAAGATGGCCTAGATTAACTAATAAGCCTTCTCCATATGATCAAGGTAACCCTTTAACCTCAAGCAAACACAAACTCTTAACCAGTTTAACTCTGCTTTACAGTTCACCATTGGAAATTCTTAGAGCTTACCTTCATTAGGAAAAAGGTGTACTTTTAACACGTTAATCAATGGGTGTTAAAATCCTAGTGAAGACAAGCCAGTTGTAGTTTTACCATGTGTTATCTTGTTGAGGTAAACCTTAGTGGGGAGCCTAGGGTTTACCTTGACAAGATAACACATGTCAAAACTACAACTGCCTTCTCTATGCTAGAATTTTAACACCTACTCATTTACATATGTTAAAAATACATCTTTTATCTTAGTTTAGACATGATCGTATAGGAGCTTCCTCCTCCTTTAACTTCACTACTCTAATATAATACACTATTTGGTGTTCTTTTGAAGACTAGCAGGATTAACGGTATTTAAATAATTGAACTGGATTGGAACACAAGATGACGAGCAACTACTGGGTAAACATGAGGGTCTTATGGCAGTTCACTGCACAGTCATGTGAGCAATGAGTTTGATTCCTAGATCCAGCCTTCTATTTAATGACGCTAATCAGGACAATGAGTGTTGTGGGGGTAGCACGTTGGATCCTTGGGAAAAAGGAGTACCACACATTGCTATTTAATTATTTTGACAACTACAAAAGGAGTTGTGGAAATTAATTCTGCAGGATCTCAAGTCCCATTTCCCATGGCCAGAAGGAAGGTGGGTGTGATACGGTGCCAGAAGCAGAGAGTACGGGGGGAGGGGGGAATGGAGAGGACCCAAGTGACAGCACAAACAATCAGGGTTCAGGCATGAACATAACAGTTGGGAGCAGACAAAGAAAAAGGTACTGTTAGACATCTTGCAGGCTTGGAGACAGAATTTTCATTAACAAAAATACATAAAGCTATAACTTATATTCAACTGCTCAACCATTTAACTACAATTAACTCTTAGGGTATGTCTATACTGCAAAGAAAGAGCTGAGGTGCGGAATCTTACAGCCTTGGCCAATTGACTCAGACTCGTGGGACTTGAGCTGTAGGGCTAAATGTAACAATGTAAATGTTCCCAAACTGGCTGGAGCCTGGGATCTGAGACCCTTCCCTCTCATCAAAGATCAGGGCCTGGGCTCCAGCCTGAGCAGGAATTTCCACACTGCTATTTTTAGCCCCTTAGCCCAACCCCTGAGAGTCCAACTCATTTGACCCAGGCTCTGAGATTCAACGCCATGGGCTTTTCTTTGCAGTGTAGACAAACCCTTAGCTTCTAGTTTGATTAGTGACTTGTTTGATCAAACATACCCATAAACTTTAAAAAGAAGTGCAGGTCCATGAAAAATGCAGACTTGAGAATCAGTCTACTAAGGGTATTTCTTCCCTGTTGTTAACTTGGGTGATAGGCAACTGGAACTGAGTACCTGGATTAACCTGGTTGTGGCTACACTGCAAAACCATGCCCAAGTTACTGTGCCCTCACTGGTACTCTATGCACCCATCTGTGTCTCCAGGACTTTCGAGGGCATAGCCATGGTTCTTTGTCCTGCAGTAAGCTGAGCCACTCTATGATTCTTTCCTTCTG
The DNA here is from genome assembly GCF_965140235.1 of Caretta caretta. Lineage (NCBI taxonomy): Eukaryota > Metazoa > Chordata > Testudines > Cheloniidae > Caretta > Caretta caretta. Next base: position 155,281,903 of record NC_134208.1, on the reverse strand, counting down.
CACATACAGGAGGAACAACGGAAAGGCAATGGAGGACCATCAGCACTCAAATGATTAGCCTGCATCCTCATTGCAAAGCGAGCAGGTTACCAGCCTGAGTGAAAGCAGAACTGAGCTCCAAATCATGTCCCCAGATAGATCAACTAGTCTGAGTTTAAAGCACCAAACACGGGTGAGAAGCTTTTGCATGTGGATGAGAGGGGGGTTAGAAGAAACACCTAAGTAACAACCCAAGTTAACTCTGCAGTGAAGACGCACCCAAAAAGAGTGCAAATCAGTTTGAAATTTTCATTATTTTCTTATTTTTAATCTAATCTATTTCCCTGTGGCAAGATAGATGTCTACCATTCTTTTTTCAGTCATTATCAGAATGAAAAGTCGGTTAGATTCCATGAACAAGGAGGTACTACAACACACAGGTTGTTAAATCACTTTGCAATCATTTAAAAGACACAGCATTATGAAACCTTTGTGAGTATGGCTGCAGGCTACAACACAACAATACGAACATACAATCCTACATTCACTTCTGTAGTTCACACTTTAAGCTGTCATTATGCTTGTAACCCATTTATTTGTCAAATTCTGTCTGTCCTTTCACCTCTTCATGTAATTTATTCACATCTTTTCTTCCTACGTTGAAAGTTTAAATGAATACTACAGCATTTATCAACATTCAGTGGTCAGTGCATAAACCAACATAATAACTAACAAGAGAGCACTGAATGTAAAATCATCTTTTATTACAAAGCCCCAAGGCCTATTTGTTATGTCTCAAGGGTCTCATTCACAAAAACATGGCTTATACAAGGGCAGGATAAGAATTGCAAATTATTTCTGAATAACTGAACATGCCCTGGCTACTCTAATTCACAGAAATGTTTCAGGAACCGTTAGGACTCATAAACTACAAGAGCGCTGTTCCAACCCTACCTTCAGATACATCTTATAATTATAGGTGGAGCGTGAGTGGTGGCAGGGGAACAGGGGCAGAAGGGTCTCAGCCCAGCTGGCCGCCAGAGCACACGTCCCCCTAGAACCTGGAATGGAACTCAAGATTCTTGAGTCTCATTATTCCTCTCCTGCTAGCAAGACTCTGCAGAAACCACTGGTAAAATGTGTGTCTCATCTTGCTCTATTGACTGGTCCACATAGACCTACTACTGCTACTACTGCTACTCAGTTACTCTGTTGGCTCAAGTGACAGAAGTCTGTGTGGTGAATCTAAATATTCCAACCCTGCTGATAATCATGTGGATGTCAGTATGGTGGAACTTATGTTTTTTCAGTTTGCTTTTTAAAAAACAGAGGGAATTTTATCAAAAAAACCAATGTTAAAAGATTATTGTAAAATTTCAAAGCCAAGCACTCATAAGTTAGGAAACGCTAAAAGTTGGCCTGTGTAACCTTAATTCAGCCCTCTCAAGTGTATGCATTATGATACGTTCTTTATTTAGATATCACATACTATTTTTTCCACAGGACCACTGCCTCATTCAATGCACCGAATAGACTGTGCTCTGGAGATGAACCAGGGTTATGTAGTGAAGGAGACTATTGTCTGCAGGACCCCTGCCTCATTTGTTGCAGGGGTTGGAATGTGTGTAGTGAATGACACTAGGAACGGCAAGAAGGAAAAAAAATGGTATCACGGTTAAGGCACCTGAATGAGGCCCTGGAGAAGCAGATTCTACCAGTTACTGCCTCTGGCATAGAGTTCCTGTGTTGATAGGTATGACATATAAACCAGACCTTTCACAGAGGGTCACTTATTGTGCTCCTTATTTTCTGGTAGCCCAACTCAAGACACAGGATTCTGATTTGCAGAACTGCCAAGCCCTCACAGTTGCAATTGAAGTCAGTGGGAGCTGTGCTATATAATGGTAAGTACTCTATAAAATAAAGCCCTAGATATCTCAAATAGGTACCAAAATTAGTGGACATTTTTGGCCTGAATCTTTCAATGCCTTGCTATAAAACAGGGATAATAGAACAACTTCATCTCAGAAAGCTGTTTTGAAGATAAATTAATTCATATTTATGAAGCATTCAGATATTATAGTGATGAGCACTATGGGGAAGCCCTTGAAGAAAGCAATAATTCTGTACTCAAAGCAGGGTTTGAACAGCATGTAGTAAAGTTGCAGTAAAGTTGCACGGGCAACTTTAATTCTGCTTCACATTGCAACCTTAACACTCTTTTAATGAAAAAAGAAAAGGAGTACTTGTGGCACCTTAGAGACTAACCAATTTATTTGAGCATGAGCTTTCGTGAGCTACAGCTCACTTCATCAGATGTATACCGTGGAAACTGCAGCAGACTTTATATACACACAGAGAATATGAAACAATACCTCCTCCCACCCCACTGTCCTGCTGGTAATAGCTTATCTAAAGTGATCAACAGGTGGGCCATTTCCAGCACAAATCCAGGTTTTCTCACCCTCCACCCCCCCACACAAATTCACTCTCCTGCTGGTGCTAGCCCATCCAAAGTGACAACTCTTTACATAATCAAGTCGGGTATGTGGATGTTGGAAGCAAATACTCACCAACAACCACATACCACACAACAGAACCACTAACCCAGGAACTTATCCTTGCAACAAAGCCCGTTGCCAATTGTGCCCACATATCTATTCAGGGGACACCATCACAGGGCCTAATAACATCAGCCACACTATCATAGGCTCGTTCACCTGCACATCCACCAATGTGATATATGCCATCATGTGCCAGCAATGCCCCTCTGCCATGTACATTGGTCAAACTGGACAGTCTCTACGTAAAAGAATAAATGGACACAAATCAGATGTCAAGAATTATAACATTCATAAACCAGTCGGAGAACACTTCAATCTCTCTGGTCACGCAATCACAGACATGAAGGTCGCTATCTTAAAACAAAAAAACTTCAAATCCAGACTCCAGCGAGAAACTGCTGAATTGGAATTCATTTGCAAATTGGATACTATTAATTTAGGCTTAAATAGAGACTGGGAGTGGCTAAGTCATTATGCAAGGTAGCCTGTTTCCTCTTGTTTTTTCCTACCCCCCCCCCCAGATGTTCTGGTTTAACTTGGATTTAAACTTGGAGAGTGGTCAGTTTAGATGAACTATTACCAGCAGGAGAGTGAGTTTGTGTGTGTATGGGGGTGGGGGGGATGTGAGAAAACCTGGATCTATGCAGGAAATAGCCCGACTTGATTATGTAAAGAGTTGTCACTTTGGATGGGCTAGCACCAGCAGGAGAGTGAATTTGTGGGGGGGGGTGGAGGGTGAGAAAACCTGGATTTGTGCTGGAAATGGCCCACCTGTTGATCACTTTAGATAAGCTATTACCAGCAGGACAGTGGGGTGGGAGGAGGTATTGTTTCATATTCTCTGTGTGTATATAAAGTCTGCTGCAGTTTCCACGGTATACATCTGATGAAGTGAGCTGTAGCTCACGAAAGCTCATGCTCAAATAAATTGGTTAGTCTCTAAGGTGCCACAAGTACTCCTTTTCTTTTTGCGAATACAGACTAACACGGCTGTTCCTCTGAAACTCTTTTAATGTACATTTTTGTATGTAATGCTATATTTATCTCCAAGAAATAGAAGTAGAACAAGGGCAAAACTTTCCCTTTGCTTTAATCCAGTGAAAGTCACAGGTCCCTGAGGATTAGAATTAGAACTACTACATACTTTGCACTTTTGCTGCCATGTAGCATGTGATACTTGGCCCATCTCTTTCCTCACCCTTTAATGAGACACTTCAGGCCACCATCCTGCATATGAGATCGGCCAGAGATGTCAAAGGAGGTTTTGGTGTAGACTGATGGCTGGACGTGGCGCTGTAATCTTAAGAAAAAATGAGTCTTCACATTTCAATTTCTTTTTTGTGAGGAGACAGAGAGTGGCTCTGGCTAAAATTTTCCAAAACACCTAAATGAATTTGGTACCTAAGTCCCATTTTCAAAACTGATTTATGCACTTAGCCTCGTAAGTCTCATTGAAAGTCAACAGAATTTAGAGTTAGGACTTGTCTAGACGAATAGTAAGTGCACAGCACTTTCCTGTTTGCAGGATTGCTGAAGCCCAATCCCACAATCAGTCTCTCAGAGTCAGTCCCTTATTTGTATTGATTCAGATCAAACTTGTGCCCAGGGCTAGCTGACACTCAGTCCACTTCCCCTTAGGAGCTGGTAAAGTTCCTCTCTTACACCCTGCCTGTTTTTCAAAAGGCAGCAAAGAGTCTCTGACTCAGGAGACCATGAGTATCTGGCTTGGCTACCCAATGCACTAAAGTACTTGCTCTTTTCTGATTTGCATGGTCTTCAGCAAGTTCCACTTTCATCAGGAACCCTTTCCCCTATAGCTGGGGAGTCAACTATGCACTGAGTTCATTTCTAAGTCTCATTTCATAAATACACCCCAGCGATTAGCCTACTTAGCAAATGTTTCCCAGAGGAAAAGAAGACAGAGAATGGGTATCAGATTTTTAAAAATATCAAATTGCCATGTATATTTAAATTAGATATTCTAGATTTATTAATATTAATATATTTCTATATTAGATTTTTGAAAAGTCTCCTCCAATATTTCCCCACCAGTTTTGAATAACTATCTCATCTGGATATTTTTGGAAAGTCCTAGTAAACTGATCTGATCTGATCTCTCAGTGAAAGATGGATAAGTTATTATTCCTGATGTTCATTTAAGTGGGGAGTGAGGGGAAGCTAATCCTATGAAGACCTGAAGTTCTGAAGGCTATGTTACTGTCGACAGTAAAAGGAAGCAACCAAATCTCATTGCAAACCTACCATGTTATTTGGGCTTGGCTGGCACAGGCATTCATTTGAGCTCAATCTTGTGTGCATGTGCAGTGAGTTGCAAACTTCCATTCCCAGCCTAGGAACCAAATCCATGGTCCTACACTAAAATCAATAGGAACAAGAAGGAAATGACCATGATATAGTCTCTCCCCAATTCTCAGATGTCTGTCTACCGCCATATACATACCTTTGCATTTATAATCACTAGAGTCTTTGCACAATGCTCAGCTAACTGATTACACATTATGCACCTATGAAAATAATAAATTGAAATGTTTTTCTTATTTACAGACTATATATTATATGCTCTGTCTAGTTTAAGGAAGATGGAGGCAATTTCCATAGTGCACTGGACCACAATACTCTTTAATCCAGCCTTGAGCGTGCCTTGAGAGTCCATGTGGCCCCTCCTGATGCACACTAGAAGTTCCCTAATGTGCTTTGTGTCTGATGTTAGGAAGGGATCCTGAACCTTTTGCTGTTGCAACACAGTGGCATAGTGTGGAAACTAGGACGGTCAAGCATTTAAAAAAATGAATCGTGATTAATTGGGCAACTAATCACACTGTTAAATAATAATAATAGAATACCATTTATTTAAATATTTTGTATGTTTTCTACATTTTCAAATACATTGATTTAAATTATAACACAGAATACAAAGTGTACAGTGTTCTCTTTATATTTATTTTGATTACAAGTGTTTGCACTGTAAAAAAAACAAAAGAAATAGTATTTTTCAATTCACCTAATACAAGTACTGTAGTGTAATCTCTTTACCATGAAAGTTGAATATACAAATGTAGACTTATGTACAAAAAAAAACTACATTAAAAACAAAACAGTGTAAAATTTTAGAGCCTGCAAGTCCATTCAGTCCTACTTCTTGTTCAGCTAATCGCTCAGACAAACAAGTTTGGTTACAATTTGTAGGAGAGAATGCTGTCTGCTTCTTGTTTACAATGTCACCTGAAAGTGAGAACAGGCATTCTCATGGCACTGTTGTAGCCGGCGTCGCAAGATATTTACGTGCCACATGTGCTAAAGATTCATATGTGTCTTCATGCTTCAACCACCATTACAGGGGACATGCATCCATGCTGATGACGGGGTCTGCTCGATAACAATCCAAAGCAGTGCATACTGATGCATGTTCATTTTCATTATCTGAGTCAGATGCCACCAGCAGAAGGTTGATTTTATTTTTTGGTGCTTTGGGTTCTGTAGTTTCTGCATCGGAGTGCTGTTCTTTTAAGACTTATGAAAGCATGCTCCACACTTCGTCCCTCTCAGATTTTGGAAGGCACTTCAGATTCTTAAACCTTGGGTCGAGTGCTGTAGTTATCTTTAGAAATCTCACATTGGTACCTTCTTTGCGTTTTGTCAAATCTTCAGTGAAAGTGTTCTCAAAATGAACAACATATACTAGGTCATCATCTGAGACTGCTATAACATGAAATATATGGCAGAATGCGGGTAAAATAGAGCAGGGGACATACAATTCTCCCCTAAGGAGTTCAGTCATAAATTTAATTAATGCATAATTTTTTTAACGAGCGTCATCAGCATGGAAGTATGTCCTCTGGAATGGTGAACGAAGCATGAAGGGGCATACGAATGTTTAGCGTATCTGACACGTAAATACCTTGCAATGCTGGGTAAAAAAATCCCATGCAAACACCTGTTCTCGCTTTCCGGTGACATTGTAGATAAGAAGAGGGCAGCATTATCGCCTGTAAATGTAAACAAACTTCTTTGTCAGCGATTGGCTGAATGAGAAGTAGGACTGAGTGGACTTGTAGGCTCTGAAATTTTACACTGTTTTGTTTTTGACTGTAATTATGTAATTAAAAAAATGTACATTTGTAAGTTGCACTTTCATGACAAAGTGATTGCACTACAGTACTTGTATGAGGTGAACTGAAAAATACAATTTTTTTTGTTTATCATTTTTACAGTGCAAATATTTTTAATAAAAATAATATACACTTTGATTTCAATTATAATGCAGAATATAATATATAGGAAAATGTAGAAAAACCTTCTAATATTTAATACATTTCAATTGGTATTCTATTGTTTAACAGTGAGATTAAAACTGCGATTAATAGCGATTAATTTTTTTGAGTTAATTGTGTGAGTTAACTGCGATTAATTGACAGCCCTAGTGGAAACATATGAGAAACGCTGTTTTAGAGAATATATGTATAGCATTTTTTTAATGCAAACAACATAGAAAATAGGACTCTGAGTTGATCCTGGAAAGTGTCACAAAGAAGCCAACATTCCACAACTTTTAAATATAAATGTAGAGACAAGCTCGTAAAATTCTAAACACCTAATCCCTCCTTTGTCCATGCTATGATGAGGATCAACAAGAAAGCTGACAACTGCAGCTTCCGGTCTAGGAATCCTGCCTGCAAGGATACAATTCCACAGTATAGGTATAGGGAACAGCCAAAGGAGCAGATCAAGTCACCAGCTAATGCATGCTATTCACTAAGCATGCATGCTTGGACATACAGAGAGTAGGATATGCTTTTAAGCCAGCAAATTGTGTCCTTTTGCCTGCAGTACGCAGTTCCCAATTTAGAGCACACGGGAATATCCCATGAAGAAATCCTGTCCTGCTGCTTGCATGGAATGGGAAGATGGTACCCTTAGACTCTTTCCCCTTAGCACTCACATGCAGCATAGAGAACGTCTAAACTCTAACATGGCTGAGCAATAGATCAGCTACTTGTCTAGGAATATTATATTCCAATCAAGCTCTAGATTTGTTGAGAAATGGATTAACCACTATTCATATTCTCCTCCAAAAAGTTCTGCGAGACCTAAGCAGGATGATTCACCTCTGAAGCAGTTTTGTAAACAGAGAGAATGAGGGGGAGTAGCAACACTTAACCAACGGAGAAAGTCTAGAGTATGTGGACACAATGAACATAAATGACCTCAGAACCCTCTGGAGGTGACTGGGCTCATTCAATTAACAATGCACTTTCTAAAAACTGCCAAAGTAATGATGAATGTGGTACTGTATGTAAAACACATATCGTTCTTGCAATGCATCAGTGGTGGGCTCCACAGTCCAGGAAAGATGTGGAAAAATTGGAGAAATTCCAGAGGATCAAAGGTCTAGAAAACATGGCCTATGAGGAAAGATTGAAAAAATTGGGTTTGTTTAGTCTGGAGAAGAGAACTCTGAGGGAGGACATGATAACAGTCAAGTACGTAAAAGACTGTTATAAAGAGGAGAGTGATAAATTGTTCTCCTTATCCACTGACGACAGGACAAGAAGTAATGGGCTTAAATTGCAGCAAGAGAGATTTAGGTTAGATACTAGGAAAAAACTTCCTAACTGTAAGGGTAGTTAAGAACTGGAACAAATTACCTAGGGAGGTGGTGGAATCTCCACCCTTGGAGGTTTTTAAGAACAGGTTAAACAAACACCTATCAGGGATAGTCTAGGTAATACTTAGTCCTGCCTCAGTGCAGGGGACTGGACTAGATGCCCTATCAAGGTCCCTTCTAGTCTTACATTTCTGTGGTTTTTCAAGTGAATAATAAGCATTCCCAATGTTAGAACACACTCCAAAATATCACACAATAACCTAGCATATCTCTATCTAATAGATATTTATTCTTAGTACTAGCACCAAAACATCCTTTCTTCCACTATCTCCATAAGCTCCTCATTCATTTCAGGATCTAGTGGAAAACTACTCTCCTCATTCTAACTCCCTCTCTGGGCTTGTTCAACTCTACTTTATGGATCCTGTCTGTCTCTGTTCCACTTATCTAATCATTAATCTTCTCTCAATCTCTATAACATACTACTGTAAATGTAAGAGCCTTCTTTTCTACAAATTCTTACATCTGAAATAGCATCCTTCTATTACTCTACTTTATGTGCACTCCACTCTCTTGTTGATTTCACATGAGATTTGAAAGCAACTACCTTTAATGTTTAAGAAACGCAATCTTGCCACACAGTAAATTTATTGAAGCATCACAGAACTATTTATGGAATAGCATTATATATCATATTTCACAGTCCTGTAAATTTACAATAGGAAAACTACATTTTTGGGACCTTCACTATACCTCTTAATTTCTCTGTCCCCTTCTGCTACTATTTAATTCTAATTACACAAATTGACCTCTACTTGAGAAAAGCCAATTTGGGAAAAATTAAGCTCTACGAGTTCACATTCAGAGAGTTTCTTTAGAATTGTCTCAGCATTTGTAGGTTTGCTCCCTCCTTCTACCTCACAGAACTGGCCAGCATTTTGGCCCCCCAACCCCATGGATCACTAGAAATCTCCAGAAACCATATCCATCTGTCAAAAGGCCTTATGTTCTGTCCCCAACCCACAGCAGAAGTGTCAGATCTGGGTCCCTTCCATTTCTGGAAGTGGAGGGGACTTCTCAAACCAGTAATATATAAAACTCTGTAAAGTTCTTTGAATTCTCTCCTGTATAGAAAGTGTCATACGTAATGAAGTTATATTTATCATATACACTTTGATATATGTTCAAAAACACAGAAGATGAAATATATCCTCTTACCAAAATAAAGATAATATTTATGCCAAAACAGTATTTTATTGCTTTAATAAACTGCTTATAAATATTCCTAAATACATATTCACATGATCTTAAATAGATGCCTAATTGAAACAACTGAATGATACAAGCATGCATGTATCCACAGGGGTGCCCAGGTAAACGTATTGCTGTTCTGGAATAGAGAAGTAATTAGTAGACCTAAATTAACTCTACTTCATACTCATTTTTCAAGTTCTTCATTTTGCTTTACTATATGTATTTTTGCAATAAGGCTAGGTCCAGGGGACCTGCTGTATTGTGCCAGACATCATCCCTGCTTGGGTTGTATAACCCAGGGTGCATAACGAAGAGTTAGTCGACTGTAAATTGAGGATGAAGGTTTAATGAAGCACAGACTTGACTCAAGAAAAGTACAGTGCAAATATTTTCTTGAGTTAATCACATGAAAATCTCTTATAAATAGTGCCTGCATTTTCAATGCCTCAAGCCCTTATTTAAATACTCTACTCTACAGAGAACGCCCATTTTTTTCATGTAGTACACGTGCACACAGCATACCTCTTGTTGGCCCCTAAACCACAAAGAACAGGGGTGATGAAAAACAGCTACAGCAAACTGCTGCTAATTAGGCAAAAACCACCATCCATTCCATCCTGATAGCTGCACAGATTTAAAGGTTATATTTGAATTCATTCTCGCATTGCCTTTCTCATGTTGGTGATAAGACCACATTATCATTATATCACAATTGGCTGCAGTTTTAGGTGAGTAGGAAGAAGTGATGTAGGGTCAGAATAAGCACAATAATAAAATGGATTTAGTGAACCTTAGGCTCCTGCATAGTCTTTAAAATGGAATCTAATCAATCAGTATGTCAGTTTTGTTAGGCAATTAATCCAGGTGGATTCTCCCCTCCCTCCCTATCCTGATGGGTAAAACTTTGTGTGTGGGGGGATGGGATATTTTTTCATTTGTTACACATTTGCAAGGACAATTGAATCATGCATACAAAGTAACTCTACTGACACTTTTCCAGCCCACCAACCAAACATTTTGAAAAGTCTGATTTTCAGCTTCTTAACTAAATTTCTGAAATTCAAAATAAAATTATTACTGAGAACATCTCACTAGTCCAAACTTTCTCACAAAATGAGCACTGTCAATACAGTCACTTATTTTACCTTGAGAAGGTATGTGGGAATATTGCTGAAATCCACTGGTAACTTCAAAAGGAAGTGAGCTGAGAATTCACCAGTCTGAGGAGAAAGCACAAAAATAATGAGACCTAGAGCAAAAGTGATCTCACTCTCTATTATCTACAGCAGACAAGGTCACAAGCGGAACCTATTCAGACTGAAATATTTAGCAAGGCAATATCTTCTAGCAACTGGGGGAGGAAGAGTTAAGCAACAGCTTTCAATGGTAATTGTTGAAAATGAAAAAAAAAAAAAACATTTATTTACAGCTTTCACAATAAGCAATATGGCAAAGTACCCCAAGACTCTAAGGGCATTGCTCCCACTGAGTCAATGGTAAAAAGGTCCTTAGAGAGCATAATGGCTGGCACCATATAAGAACCTAGATTAGATTAAACCAGGCCCTATGGCTTCTCTTTACTCATCACTGTTGAAGTCATTGCTTCTGCAGCCACAAGTTAACTTGCATACTAGTATTTTAACAAATGGATTACATCTAGTAGCAAAAATTATTCCCACGAATGTAAATACCTCATGAAAACTCAAACTATAATAATAAGGAGGGAATGTAAAGGTCATCAATGACACGTTTCACAAACTACATCCTGACTGCTAAATAGGTATGTCTTTAAAGGACTCTACTTTAAAAATCACAGGCAAAAGAATTACTATTCTGTATTGCATCCAGAATACAATGTAATACACAATCTCTCTATTGTGGTTTCACTTAAACATCCCAATCAGGACAAGGGCCCTACTGTATTTAATACTGTACATACACAGAGGTAAACAGTCAGTACCCTGAAGAGTTTACAATCTAATTTTAGGGCTAGATTTTCTGAAGAGTTTAGAACCCAACAGTTCTCACTTAGGCACCTAAATATATTGCTCAGATTTTTCAAAAGTGCCCAGCACTCAGTAGCTCCCACTGAGAATAATGAGAAAAGTTTGCCCCTTCGTTTAGTTGTCATAGTGGAAACTGAGCATGGTTTTTTGAAAATCAGACCCCAATTTTGCAAATCTGGCTATTTGTGTGTTCCACTACAGCATTTAGATGCATCAGAAATTAGCATGCCTTGCACACATCTCTAATTTTTTTAAAAAGAAATTCATTATATGTATTTTGATGGTACACTTACTTAATATAGTGACTGCCTGAATGTAACTGGGAAGAACTGGCTTAATTACCACTAATAACTAAAGAGACTGCAGTACTGCCAATCTCATCAACACTTTTTTCTACAGTGAAAACAAAGCTCAAAAAATACAGTGAAAGTACCAGGATATCAGATAAAAAGAATAATTTTTCCTCGCAACAGAATAATCACATATACACAGAAATGTTCTTTTTTACAACTGAAGAGACTTGTTGAGAGAAAAAAGGGATGTAACAAGGTTACTCTTTCAAGAGGTATCTACTGATTACATCTCTATTTCCAGGGATTTAAAATATGGCTTAAAAATCCTTTGGGCATTTACCTGTCAAACTGTACAAGATCTTTCTTTGACAAAACTATATTAGAACATTTATAAGTTATATTAGTGGAGGAAAATAGAAAAGCATGGATAGAGTTTTCCTCTTCCCCCATCATTCAGGTATGTGCTTGCTTGTTAAATAACATTTTTCATGCCATTAATTTCCAAAGTGGGATCGTGTCTCTGAATGGGGGGTTGGGGGGGAAGACTAGTAGATATTTTATTTTATAAAGACAGCTACAGAACCTGTATGGCAATGTAAATTACTTCTTTTAAATAGACATTTATGCAAACTTTTGGTGTTATTGTAGGCTAGAAACCAAATTTTAGCTTTCTACCATTTTAGACCACAAATTAGTTTGGCCACAATTCATCCATATTGAAAATTTCACTCTGTCAACTAATAATAATTAGAAATGAGTGAAGGAAATTTTGTTCAAATTAGAATCCACACTGGACTATGATATGGGTTCCAGAACAAACTAGAAGTACCAGAGCTATAGTTTGAGTTTGGAGGATGCCATAAATCTCATGAGCTGTTTGATAACAAACTGCAAAATGGGGATCTCTCACGGAGAAGGGATTCCTATATCCTCTCATTAGGGTAGTCCACCTCTGCACACATCTGGGTAGCAGCCCTTTTCTGTCAACAGAAAGTGACCGCCCTTGACTCTCAGGAATGAAATGATCCTCCTACCTGTAAAGGGCTCAAGTTTGCTCCCATTGGCTTCAGTGGCGCAGGATTTGTTCAAAGGTAAACAAATGTACTGAGAACTTTAAGACTGATTTCTGTAAGTAAAGCCTTTGTTTGTGAGAGTAACTGGAATGTGCCAAATAAGTTGTACATAATCAGGAAGGGAAAGAGATTCTTTCATTCTCAACATCTTCCGGTTTGTTCTACTCTTAGCAAACTTGGAGAGATCTTAAGGTGTGAGAACCTGAGCTGAAAATAGTGTAGATGGTTCAGAAGTAGCATTTAAATCAGTGTGGAGGAAAACCCTCTTACCAGTTCTTTCTATAATTTCTCTTTAGGATTATGTAAATTGTAAGACCTAGAGGGCTGCTTTGCAACTGTTGTCTACTGAGAAGTTGCCAAACTCTCCCTAACACATTGCTGTTTTTATGCATCAAGTGTACGCAAAGGAAATGGGAAGGATTTCCTTTCTGTTTCATACGCTTCCTTAAAACGAGGCCTTACCCACCTGGCTATGAGAAGACTAAGCTCATTCTTCTAGAAGGAAATAAACATTGGTCTGATTTCCTAAAGATTTTAACCCCACTGAGACAAAAAGTAAGGATATTTCATGCATTATGTCAAGAAAGTGATGAAGTTTGTCTTTTTTTGTATAACCCATGAAAAAAACACCCCTTTAATTAATCTAACATTAAGGACAAAAAAATCAGGATATACTGAGGAAAGGCCAGGTGAATGCTTGTTCAGTTTTAACTTGGTCTTATTTTTTGCATATGCATTACAGATCTGGTATCTAATTACTCAATCATATACTGTTTTTCAAATACAATACTTTTTCCTATAACCCACAGGAGAAAATTTAAGGTTGAGTGACTCTTCGGTGATCATTCAGCATTTCCTGACATTTTTGTGCCACTTTCATGTTGCACTACTAGAGTTCTTTGCATATGATTTCCAGGGGGTTTGAAAAATTTTAAGTGGACAGAAACAGAAAAAAGGAAAGGAAGAAGAAAAAAGAAAGATGTGAAACTACTGAATGCAAGTACCATACATATGGTGTGTAAATGAGAATGTGTTTGCATATGTAGGGGCTAGGTATATATTATGTACTCAAAGAAAGGGTGTGTGCTGTTTGTCTTTGCAGGTAGGTGCAGATAAGATTGCTTGTAGTTGTGTACACAGCTTTAACACAATGTAGGGAGGGGCATCCATACATGCAATCTGTGTCTCTCTCAGAGTGTGAGGTGAACTGAGGCTCTCTACGTAGAACATATTAAAGTATGCACTTGGTAACATTTCTATAGAAATAATTCCACAGAGCATTTTTATAATTCAAGTTCAGTTTCCCTCCAAACTTAGCATAGCAGGCATTTCTTACTGAGCAATACTTTTCACATCCCAAGTCGTCTGGTGACCATCTTTGACACACTCAAAGCACTCCTTAAAACTAATTTATTCCAAAAGGCCTTTCCACAATAAATGTCTAAGGGCCTGACAAGTTAAGCCCACCTGTTTGTGCTGGGATTTGTGCATAGTTAACAACACTAAGAGAGTTTTTCAAGATTCATCTATGTTCTATGCTTTTCTTATCTGTATGACCACAATATGTTTGAAATGTACAAGGTTTCTATCTACACTATAAGGTCTTCATTTTCCTACATCTTCTCTTTAGCAGCAAATACATTTTAAAATTCAGATATTTTTATCTGAGTTACAATAAATGTGTCCATAATTTATTTAATGTTTAACAAATTGAATGTTTCCACCCTCACGTAACTCTTAAAATGCTCGAGGAATTTGCTTCAAAATTTATTTAAACACGTTTTTTGTAATTGAGACAGAAAAAGAAGTTAGAACATAAGAACGGCCATACTGGGTCAGGCCAAAGGTCCATCTAGCCCAGTATCCTGTCTACCAACAGTGGCCAATGCCAGGTGCCCCAGAGGGAATGAACAAAACAGGTAATCATCAAGCGATCCATCCCCAGTCACCCATTCCCAGCTTCTGGCAAACAGGATAGGGACACCATCCCTGTCCCTACGACTAAGAACCATTGATGGACATATCCTCCATGAACTTATCTAGTTCTTTTTTGAATCCTGTTATAGTCTTGGCCTTCACAATATCCTATGACAAAGAGTTCCACAGGTTGAATATTTGTTGTGTGAAAAAATACTTCCTTTTTTTGTTTTACTGCCTATTAATTTCATTTGGTGACTCCTAGTTCTTGTGTTACGAGAAGGAGTAAATAACACTTCCTTATTTACTTTCTCCACACCAGTCATGATTTTATAGACCTCTATCATAACTCCCCTTAGTCGTCTCTTTTCCAAGTTGAAAAGTCCCAGTCTTATTAATCTCTCCTCGTACGGCAGCCGTTCCATACCCCTAATCATTTTTGTTGCCCTTTTCTGAACCTTTTCCAATTCCAATATATCTTTTTTGGGGCGACCACATCTGCATGCAGTATTCAAGATGTGGGCACACCATGGATTTATATAGAGGCAATATGGTATTTTCTGTCTTATTATCTAACCCTTTCTTAATGATTCCCAACATTCTGTTCACTTTTTTGACTGCTGCTGCACACTGAGTGGATGTTTTCAAAAACTATCCACAAGATCTCTTTCTTGAAAAGTAACAGCCAATTTAGACCCCATCATTTTATATGTATAGTTGGGATTAGGTTTTCCAATGTGCATTACCATGCATTTATCAACTCTGAATTTCATCTGCCAGTTTGTTGTCCAGTCACCCAGTTTTGAGAGATCCGTTTGTAGCACTTCGAAGTCTGCCTGGGACTTAACTATCTTGGGCAATTTTGTATCATCTGCAAATTTTGCCACCTCACTGTTTACCCCTTTTTCCAGATCATTTATGAATATATTGAATAGGACAAGGCCCAACATAGACCCCTAGGGGACACCACTATTTACCTCTCTCCATTCTGAAAACTGACCATTTATTTCTACTCTTTGTTTCCTATCTTTTAACCAGTTACCAATCCATGAGAGGACCTTCCCTCTTATCCCATGACAGCTTACTTTGCTTAAGAGCCTTTGGTGGGGAACCTTGTCAAAGACTTTCTGAAAATCTAAGTACACTATATCCACTGGATCCCCCTTGTCCACATGCTTGTTGATCCTCTCAAAGAATTCTAGTAGATTGGTGAGGCATGATTTCCCTTTACAAAAATCATGTTGACTCTTCCCCAACAAATTATGTTAATCTATGTGTCTGACAATTTTGCAATTACTAATCAACTAATTTGCCCGTTACTGAAGTAAGGCTTAATGGCCTGTAATTGCCGGGATCACCTCTGGAGCCCTTTTTAAAAATTGGCGTCACATTAGCTATCCTCCAGTCATTTGGTACAGAAGCTGATTTAAATGATAGGTTACAGACTACAGTTAGTAGTTCTGCAATTTCACATTTAAATTCCTTCAGTGAATACCAGCTGGTCCTGGTGACTTATTACTGTTTAGTTTATCCATTTGTTCCAAAACCTCCTCTAATGACACCTCAATCTGGGACAGTTCCTCAGATTTGTCACCTAAAAAGAATGACTCAGGTTTGGGAATCTCCCTCACACCCTCAGCTGTGAAGACCGATGCAAAGAATTTAGTTTCTCCGCAATGGCCTTATCGTCCTTGAGTGCTCCTTTAGCATCTCGATTATCCAATGGCCCCACTGGTTATTTAGCAGGCTTCCTGCTTCTGACGTACTTAAAAAAAAATTTGCTGTTACTTTTTGAGTCTTTGGCTAGCTGTTATTCAAATTCCTTTTTGGCCTTCCTAATTATATTTTTACATTTCATTTCCCAGAGTTTATGTTCCTTTTTATTTTCCTCAATAGGATTTAACTTCCACTTTTTAAAGGATGCCTTTTTGCCTCTCACTGCTTCTTTTACTTTGTTGTTTAACTACGGTGGCACTTTTTGGTTCTCTTACTATGTTTTTTAATTTGGGGTATACATTTAAATTATTTAAATCTATTATGGTGTCTTTTAAAAGTTTCCATTCAGCTTTCAGAGATTCACTTTTGTACCTTTTAATTTCTGTTTAACTAACCTTCTCATTTTTGTGTAGTTCCCCTTTTTGAATTAAATGCTGCAGTGTTGGGCTGCTGTGGTGTTTTCCCCACCCAGAGATATTAAATTTAATTATATTATGGTCACTATTACCAAGTGGTCCAGCTATATTCACCTCTTGGACCAGATCCTGTGCTCCACTTAGGACTAAATCAAGAATTGCCTATCCTCTTGTGGGATCCAGGACTGGCTTCTCCAAGAAGCAGTCATTTAAGGTGTCAAGAAACTTTACCTCTGAATCCTGTCCTGTCCAAGCTGTCTACACATGTACCCAGTCAATATGAGGATAGTTGAAATCCCCCATTATTATTATTGAATTTTTTATTTTAATAGCCTCTCTAATCTCCCTGAGCATTTCACTATCACCATCCCAGGTGGTCTGTAATATATCCCTATTGCTATATTCTTATTACTAGAGCATGGAATTACTATCCATAGAGATTTTATGGTACAGTTTGGTTCATTTAAGATTTTTACTTCATTTGATTCTATGCTTTCTTTCACATATAGTGCCACACCCCCACCAGCACGACCTGTTCTGTCCTTCCGATATATTTTGTATCCTGGTATTACTGTGTCCCATTGATTAACCTTATTCCACCAAGTATCTGTGATGCCTATTATATCAATATCCTCATTCAATACGAGGCACTCTAGTTCACCCATCTTATTATTTAGACTTCTAGCATTGGTATATAAGTACTCTAAAAACTTGTCATTTTGTAGCTGTCTGCCATTACATGATGTAATTGAATGGGACTTTTTTTCATTTTACTGTTCCTCATCAGATCCTACCTGTATTTTATCATCTTCCGTCCTCTCCTCCTTACGAGGACATAGAGAATCTCCATTAATAGATCCTCCCCTAAGGGTGTTTCAACTCCAAAGACAAATCCTTCAAAAACCATTAGCCACTGAAATCATTCAGTGGGTGTTGGACTGAGCCCAAAAGTTAGAAGGACTAGAAACACAAAATATTTAGGCTGTGTGTGTAGGTACAGGGAGCTAATTTTCTAGAGCATGCTTTCCAAACAACAACTGTGAAAGGATTTCCCTACATTTCAATTCAGCATTTTTTTTCCTGAATGAGGGGTCTGACCAGATACAGTACTGTGACTTACAAAAGCAGAGTGGACTTATGAGACCAAGTAAATGTTAAGAGGGTGGTCAGACAACATGTAAGAAAAGGGGTTAAGGGGTTGACAGTGCCCTATAACTATATTATAATCAAATACCCCTGTGCTATCTACAGCCCTCAGATAGTGCAGTTCAGATAATGAAACTAAAATCCAGGCCCTGGAGGTGTGGAATTTGAAAACTTCAATGACATCCAGGTTATGTCCACACTAGAAGGCTTTGCTGGTACAGTTATACTGGCAAAGTGCTCCTAGTGGGGCCAGAGCTATACTGACAAAATTGCACTGTTGCCAGTGTAACTGTGTCCATGGTAGTAGCTTTTGGCAGCCCAGCTATGTCAGTAAAATCACATTCCATCATACCCTAACTGAAATAACTATGTCAGCAAAAGTCTTGTAGTGCAGACATAGCATGTGATTCTCACAACAAATTTACTAGTTCATCTGTAAACCAGATGTACTGCCATCAGCTCTGAAGACAGTTGCTCACCTGGAAATCAGATTCAAGTGAGGCAATGGAATAGAAGCAGTGAACAAAAGAGGGAGTGGAGAGTGCAGAGGTGAGCTGGGGACAAACAGGGTTTTTTCACCACTGTAAACACACAGTACGTGTGCACACATCACACAAATAGCTCTATTTTACAAGGTAATGGCTAGAATTACTATAGTGAAAGGAACTCTAAAAGCATTAGTTTATTGTGCTTTTATCAGAAGTGTTCTGAATAGCTTACCCAGTTGTTCTTTTTGCCAGCATAAACTTCCATGTTCTCTCCATACTGGGGTTCTTCAAGTAAAGTCTGGTATTCAAACATGAGGCGAGAGCTCTCCCGTAATCGGCTGCATTGGAATTGGTGATATTGCTGGATGAGCTCTTTCACAACAAGCAGGAGGCATTCAGGATTTGAGGGATTCCAGGAGGCTAAATTCTGTTGAATAAGGGAAAAAAAAAAAAGCACAGACTAGTTTACAGCAGTAGAAAGAGATGAGCATTCTTGCCTACATACGAGTACTAACTAGTACTTATAAAGTCCTCATCAGCATGGTGTCTTGTTACATCTGAGGACCTGAGACCTTTCCATTCACAAAACAAAAATTGATCTGAACAGTTTATGAGAATTGGTTCAGATAAATGCAGTCCTGTATTTAATCTGAATCAAAAAGTACTAAGTCAAGTTAGCACCAGTGAATATGCCAAACTGATAAGAGCCTTGGAAATCATATTCCTCTGCTTATCCACAGAACAGGTACAGCATGGGCTGGAGCAGAACAAGCTTCTACCCAGCTGCCTCAATCACATGCCTATCAGCTTGATGTCTCTGCAGAGTTAATTAGAATTATAAACTGAGTGTTGCCCTTTACTTAAGTGTCATCCACATACAAAATCCCTTAACTTCAGTGTGTTGGTGTTTTTAAACGTGAGTTCGCTGGCCTGTCAGGGGGCATAGGCTAGAGCTCAAGTTAACACAAAACGTCAGCTGCTGACATGACCACTCTGTGATAACTAATCCAATCACTCTGTGCAGCTCAAGTATTATTTCAGAGCGTGGCTGTTCTCACTCAAGTTAGGCTAAAGCTATGTCCTCACAGCAAAAAAATGTGTGTGTGGGGGAAGGTCCCCCAGCAGGATAATAATGTACATTAAGTATCATGCTGAAAAATCCTAATGTAGTTTTTACCACAAAGTAGCTAGGAGAGGTCAACAGTATACAATTAGCTGCGGATGACTTCACCTAGTTTACCCTGTGGTAAAACTACAAGGACTTGTGTCCACTAAGATTTTACAATGGGATAGCTAATACATGTTAGATTTATTTTAATTGTATTCATTGTATCATTAATTATGTTATGGTGCCTATAGCCTGGAACAGGTGTCTAATTTTAAATCTAAATAATAAAATAAAAAATAATATCAGTCCCCTCTCTGCCCCTTCAATTTAGGCATTTCTATTCAAACAAACAATCTAAAGAACCTACAATTACTTTTGACATGGAAATATTAACTACTTATAATGGATATTTTAATTGTATACAATCTGCATGTGTGAATAAAAACACACTGACTTTTCTGAACATTCTAAAGTGGAACAAATTGGTTTTTTAGTATGTAACATTTCAAAAGCTAGAAAAAGATAGAAAAGGCTTTGTTTTTTAAAATAATGAACAGCAAGTGACTGTTTTGTATTCAAATATATGCCAACATTTATTTTTTAACCCAGATTTTCATAAAATGAATTAAATCGGAATAAAAGTTTGCCCCAAAACATGTGTGGTACATTTTGTACACCACCAGGGATAATAAATACTAGTAAAAATATCAAGATAAAGAACCCAAACATTAAAAATATGCAGAGGCTAAACAAGGGAAAGGATCCAGAGTTCTGACTTGTAAAATAAAAAAGAGATGTGTCAAATATCTATTCTGCCGTTCTGGGAATGGAGATGGGACACTTGTATGGCTATCCAGCCATGAGCTTGCTTGCAGTCCCTTCTGAACACTATTTCAAGCAAAATGTACTAACGATACATATCTTGCAGATTGTGACCATTTGTTTCAGGTTATTAAAAATGGGACTTCTCATATTTCTTGTAACTGAAAACTGTAAGTTTATAGTACACACCCTCCGACTACTTTTATAGGATTTGACTGTATCAGTGTTTATGTCAACTTCACTTTTCTTTTTCTCTCGGCAAGTATTTCTCTCTTTGGACCACTTCATCATTTATCTGGGAAAAGATTTAAATATTAAATTATTAAAAAGATATTCCCCAGTTTTGAATGTTATGATCCAAAGTAAAAAACAAGTACAATCTCTCAGCAGGAGTGATATTGTGCATGTGTAAAACATCAAGATCCTTTCTTTGCAAAACTGTCAGGAAGTTTACCAACATAGGCATAAAATCAGTGTTATCAATTTTCATGATTTTATTTCAAGTTTCATGATATTTGGTATTTTCTTCAAGCCCCAAATCCTGGAGTATTTTTGTGAGAATCTCAGCTTTTACTACAAATTTTTCTAGAAATCATGGCTGGGAGAACAGCCTGAAAATATGAATCATGCATACCCTAGCGGCAAATTAAAGGCAAATTAAAAGAATGCAATTAAAAAAAAAATCTCATTACTTTTAAGCCACTATCTTGACTGTTTGGGGCCTGACTCATGATTTTTGAATGCCTGGGGTTGGCAATGCTGCAATATCTACTCACCACTCATTATCAGAAAAATAAAAATAAAATAATGACGATGTATCAGTCACCCATTTAAAAATAGAGTGGGTGAACTGAATTTTGGAAGGCTGGCCTCATTCTTCAAAAATATAGACCCCATTCTTGCCTGAACAGACACAAGTCACGTGAACAGAGTGCTTAAGGGTATACACCTCTACCCCGATATAACACGGTCCTCAGGAGCCAAAAAATCTTACCGCGTTATAGGTGAAACCGCGTTATATCGAACTTGCTTTGGCCTTGAGCATTTCCTTTATCAATAGTCACTTCCCGCCCCCTGACTGACCCTTCAGAACCTCCAATCCATCTAACCCCCCCCCACTCCTTGTCCCCTGACTACCCCCTCCAGAGATCCCCGCCCCTAACCACCCCTCCCAAGACCCCAGCCCCATCTAAGCCCCCCTGCTCCTTGTCCCCTGACCACCCCCTCCAGAGACCCCCACCGTCCGTAATCACCCCCAGGACTCCACCCCCTACCCATCCCCCTGCTCCCTGTCCCCTGACAAACCCCAACCCCTATCCACACCCCTGCCCCCCAACAGGCCCCCCAGGACTCCCATACCCTATCCAACGCCCCTGTTCCCCATCCCCTGAATGCCCTGCCCCCAGAACCTCCAAACCATTCAACCCCCCCCCCCCCCCGACCCTCTGCCCCTTATCCAACCCCTTGGCCTTGGCCCGGCACCCTTAACATGCCGCTCAGAGCAGCGTGTCGGAGTCAGACACAATGACGCGCTGATCTGCCGGAGCGCACAGCCCCGCCCCCGAGAGCGCTGCTTTACCGCGTTATAGCCGAATTTGTGTTATATCGGGGTAGAGGTGTAGTTAAATCCAAAGTGGGTATTTGAAACAGGCCAGGGACTGATAGATTTGTAAACCTCATGTCTGAAAAAGATGTTGTGACTTCAGAACTATGACTATGCTAAAGAGCCAGATGACCTACAATACCTCTATTTTTATTTCACACACACACACATACGGCAATTGCCCACAATCTGGTACAGCTGAGTGTTGACTTGTGATCCTGGGATGAAGGATGTCCAGTGGCTAGTTGCTAGCCTGTGACTGCAAAAACCAGGATATTATTTCCTGCTTTGCCACGAACATCCTGTGTGACCTGGGAAAACCACTTTGGATACTGAGCCACAGCCTCACTATCTGTAAAATGGGGATAATAGTACTGTCCTACCTCATAGACTGTTGTGAAGATAAATACATTCAAGTCTGTGAGGTGCACAGATACTGTAGTCATGACAGCCATATAAGTTCTTAAGATTGATACCACTGAAGTGATTATGAAAACCCTCAGAACTGACAATCATTTCTTATCAACCTGAGTTCATTTAAGTTTAGTTGATTTAATAAAATAGTCTACAAAATACTATACAGTACACAATGTCTTCTAGGAAACAGACCTTGCATCATACAGTCTGAAACCAAGCAAACATACTATGTATAACCTCAGACTTCCTGTTCCCATGCACCTAGTCAAACAGAGCATTTCCAGAAAGCCGAAGAATGTAATATGCTCGTGTGTACTGACAGCAGCCAGAGAAATAGGAATAACCTTTCCACCGAATTCTATTGTGTTACATCAACGCCAACATGTTGTCAAAGGAAATGACTGACTGTATTTTAATAACTGGCCTAATTGTAACTGAGCATTTTTTAAAAAAATAACATTACACCAGAAAACAAGAAGGCAGCAAGAGGAAGCTCATTGTCATCTGTTCTGTACAGAACTACGGAATGACAATTGCCCTTGTCAACAAGGAACTTAACAATATCGCATCAGAACAAAGTTTTTATGCTATCTTGTCACTCACAGCATATCAACTATAGGAATTCAAAAGAAATTATGTCATTGCAGGGCTTCTAGGTTAATGTGTCTTTCATTCAGAAACTAGCTAGAAATTAAAACCGATAACACGGCAGATAACTTGTTAGAAAAAAACAGCAACAGAATTTAGCAAACCTGGCAAATGCTGTGCCGATTTCCCAGTGCAGATTTATGTATTTATTTCAATAGAGTCACACACAAAGTAAAGCAAGAAATATGTATAATGGCTACATTCGATTACCTTTTCACTTATACCATTTTAATTAAAAGGTCTTTTTAACATGAGGTTGCACCAACTAAAGATAAAAAGAAAAACCTTAAAAACTGTTTTAACACAACTGCATGAATAAATTGAGATTTTTCTCTGTGGGATTTTTTCCTGCTACTCAGTTGCTGTAGTATTTGCTGATCTGAGGACACTTAACTTTTCCATCATCTTATCCTCATCCAATCTCCATAATATGTGAAAATACATGTTTAGCTGTTCCTTAAGTGTTTCAAATAGTACCTTCTTTAAAATATTTCTTCTTTTATTTTACAATAATTCAAAGGCAATGTAAGCACCCTGCTGCAATTTTCAGCTTTGGGAAGAGAAAAAGTTAAAAGAAACCATTTAAAAATTTTAAGAGTCATCAAGTTCTGTTTTAGTTAGAGATTATAAAACACATGATAATCACGACAACTAATCACAAAGAAGAGTAACAGATTAAGTTACAACAGGTCAAACCCTTCCTCTGAAAACACGCATATAGCTCTCACTGAAGTCAGTAGGAGTTGTTGTCTCTGTGTATCTGAGAGAAAAATTCACCCCTACATTTTTTAAGATAAAGGAACGAAATAAAAAAGTTATTTTCTTAATCATCCAGGTTCCTGAATGTATTATAGGCCTTCAGAAGAGATGTTAATGAAAGGGAGTCTGGATTTAAGGTTTGTCTACATGAACACTTCCCTGCACTAGACTGCCATACATTAAGTGCTCTGTGGACCCTGATACCGTGCACTAAAACTTCCCGAGTGCACTTTAATCTACACCTACTTCAAAGCACACAAGGGAATTTTTAGTGCAGGGTCCAAACAAACACGTAGTCTGTAACATGCTAGTTCAGGTTAGATTTATACTCCAGCTTCCCATAAAACTAACTGTTTGTTTAGACAAGGCCTAAGACTCTGAAGAAACCTATAATAGGTCATGCTGTCAATAG
This sequence comes from Caretta caretta, assembly GCF_965140235.1. Lineage (NCBI taxonomy): Eukaryota > Metazoa > Chordata > Testudines > Cheloniidae > Caretta > Caretta caretta. The sequence continues at coordinate 155,257,656 of NC_134208.1, read as the reverse complement.
TGTTCCAGTTATCACTGTGATGATTTAGGTCAGGGGTGGCCAAACTCAGCCTGAGAAGAAGCCAGAATTTACCAATGTACATTGCCAAAGAGCCACAGTAATATGTCAGCAGCTCCCCGGCCCTACCCCCTGCATCAGCTTCCCCGCCCCACTCCCAGCAGCTCCAGCCCACCGGCGGCCCGCATCAGCGTCCCGCTGATCAGCGTCCCTCCCTCCTTCCCCCACACCTCCTAATCAGCTATTTCATGGTGTGCAGGAGCCTCTGGGGGGGGAGGGGGACAAGCAAGGGCACTGCAGGCTCAGGGGAGGGGGCGGGAAGGGGTGGAGTGGGGGCAGGGCCTGTGGCAGAGCCAGGGGTTGAGCAGTGAGCACCCCCTGGCACACTGGAAAGTTGGTGCCTGTAGTTCCAGCCCCAGTGTCGGTGCCTACACAAGGAGCTGTGTATTAACTTCTGAAGAGCCGCATGTGGCTCCGGAGCCACCCCTGATTTAGGTTATTAATTCCTAATTTTTATTTGTGATTTCATTTAAGTTTTATACAACATGAATCATATCTTTCTTCATGCCTGCACATGCCACAATTTGTTTACAGAAGGAATTCAGGGCTAAGTCATAAATAAATAAGATGTTGTGTGTAAGGTAATTGAAATCAGCCATCTGTAACAGCTGATGCTTTGTACAGCAACCAGTTCAGGGATCAAAAGCGAAATCCCAGTTCAGCTCAGCAAGCCTAAAACATCGAGAGAAAACAAACCCAAAACATCCTGCCTGTCTTCACTAGGGGGAAAAAAAGGGTGTGTTCTTAATTTGAGTTAGTTTTAATACAACCTGCTAATTCACATGAAAACTTGTCTTCACCAGGATTTTACTTTGAGTGAGGTCTGGTTACACCTAAAACAGGGGTGGGCAAACTACGGCCTGGGGGCCACATCCGGCCCTCCAGACATTTTGATCCAGCCCTCAAGCTCCTTCTCCGGAGCTCCATCCAGGGAGCGGGGTCAGGGGGTTTCCCCACTCTGCGTGGCTCTGAAAGCAGTGGCATGTCCCCACTTCAGATCCAAGGTGTAGGGGCAACCAGGAGGCTCCACAGACTGTCCCCCGCCCAAATGCCGCCCCTGCAGCTTCCATTGGCCAGGAACCGCGGCCAATGGGAGCTACAGGGTCAGCGTCTGCAGACGGGGCAATGCGCAGAGCTGCCTGTCCACGCCTCCGCGTAGTGGCCAGAGGTGGGACATGCCGCTGCTTCTGGGAGCTGCTTGACGTAAGCACTGCCCAGAGCCTACACCCCTGACCCCCTCCCATGCCCCAACCCCCTGCTCCAGTCCTGATCCCCTTCCCACCCTCCAAACCCCTCTGTCGCAGCCCGGAGCACCCTCCTGCATCCCCCACCCCTCATCCCCAGCCTCACCCAAGAGCCCGCACCTCCAGCCGGAGGCCTCACCTCCTCCCGCACCTCAACCCCCAATTTTGTGAGCATTCATGGCCCACCATACAATTCCCATACCCAGATGTGGCTCTCAGGCCAAAAAGTTTGCCCACCCCGACCTAAAACTTAGGTCAACCTAGCTACATCGTTGCATCGCTGTGCAACGTAGTTAGGTCGGCCTAAGCCCCACTATAGATGCAGCTAGGTTGACAGAAGAATTCTTCCGCTGACATAGCTACTGTCCCTTGAGGGGGTGGATTTATTAGAGCAAACGGAAAGACCCCTTCCATCACTGTAGCAAGAGTCTGCACTTCAGCAGCGTAGCTGCAGCCGTGCTGCTATAGCTGTAGACATATCCCTCGTTAACTCAAGTTAAGAACACACCTTTTTTCCCCCCTAGTAAAGACAAGGCTCAAGAGAAAAACATAGTCATGAACTTAACCAGGGTGAAACTTGGTGATGAAAAACAAATGTGTGAAAGGAGATGGCAGCAGTTTTTCTGTATACCCACTTATTTTCTGTTAATTGTTAGCAGGTGTTTCAAGACAAAACCCTTGGTGTTCTAACAGCACAGTTCACTGCAGTATATGAATGCAAGAAATAGTATTAAAAAAAAATCAGAGTCAGTTTCAAATAGCATCAGCGTAAACTAGGCTGAAAACAAGCCCTCTGTATTCTGCGGCTACAAGATTTGGCACAGAATTCAATCCTTGTCTGAGCAACATACACTCCAGACTGTCAGTTAACTTTTCTTAAAATTATGCATTTAGTCATTGTGGCTGCAAAGAAGATCTTGAAAATGTGAACAGAGTGTAAACCAGGGGTATCAAAGTCCCGGCCTGTGGGCCATCTGCAGTCTGAGAACCTCCCCAGTGTGGACCGCGGGGCTCCAGCAGTTTTGGGGCCGGGTCTCTCCCTTGGACTTATGTACAGATAGTATTATTAATGTTTGTATTTAAGTCAATAAGTATCTAAATTTTTTTAGTGTAACTGAAGTTGCTGTAAAATTTCCAATGGACTAATGCAATTCCACAGACACTAGTGATCTATTAACACCTCTCTACAATGCAGGAAATCCAGGCTTGACTCTAATTCCTTATCTCTTGCTCTGCATGACAAGTGATATGTCTTCACTGCAGTTAACTCGAGTTATCTGTACTCAAGTTACTCCTCTCAAGTTAACTGAACTTGAGAAACCTCACTGTGAAACAACACATAAAAGTTACCACAAACAGACCTCAAGTTATTGCGTCCACACTGATGCTGTTCTCACTCTGGAGGCATAACTCATTGTTCTTAGTATTGCACTTAGCTAAACCACCCTATGAATTCTCTCTCAGTGTACAATGAGAGAACTTATTTGTCTTTTCCAAGAAATGGTGCTAACTCGACAACTCATTCAAGTAAACCACTTCCACTCCACTTTTCTGTCCACCGTCTCCACTACAACTGGTGGCAAAGCATGGATCCTACTCTAAGCAATGAACAGTGCTTAATGCTGGCATTAATGCAACCCATGTGGGTTTCATTTTGTGGGGAGAAAAGGGGGTGACTGATATAAGGCATGAGATACAATGGAGGGCATTTCAGCATTGGCTTAGTGCCATGGAAAAGTGGCAGCACGCTTTGCTAAGAAGAGCTGCATTCAGAGTCGGAGGAGTGGAGACAGTCAATGCAGTTTGTAATGGCTGACAAATCCCCCTATGATGACTGGAAATTTTGGGCTAGGACCACGAGCACAGAGTGGTGGGACTACATCATCACGCAGACCTGATACAACAAGCTGTGGACCCAGAACTTCCACATGAGGAAGGCTAAATTCCTGTAGCTGGGTGAGGAACTTGCTCCGACTATTCAGTACAAGGATGAGCAGATGAGAGGAGCCAAACCCAGTCCAGAAGGGGGTTGCTATTGTCAAATGGAAGATGGTTACCCCAAACAGTCATAAATCTGAGGTTAATCAGTTCAGCATTGGCAAGTCAACTCTTCAATTGTGGAAGAGGTTTGCCATGCAATTATTGCTTTGGTCCATCCATGGATGGTAATGACTTGAAATGTCCCCAGAGTAACAGTGGGCTTTGAATACTGTGAACAATGGGCTTCCCAAATTGTGGTGGGGCTGTTGATGGCTCATATGTGCCCATTAACTGCCCTACCTTTCAAGGAGAACATAATCCTATAAACGGAAAGGATACTACTCACTCGATATGTGAGCCTTGGTGGGTCATAGAAGGAAGTTCCTGGACTCCCACATGGGGGGCACTAAATTGTACTATTGTATTCAAGAGATCTGGCGTATCTGAATTTGACCAAGTTAGGACTTTGCTCCCAACCAATAATGTGGATTTCAACAAGATGTCTGTCCCCAATGTTGTTTTGGGAGACCCAGCCTATCCTTTAGTCATATTATTATTAATTATTATTATTATTATTGTGTTACCACAGCACCTAGGAGCCCCAGTCACAGACCAGGGACCCCACTGTAGTAGGCAGCGTACAAACACAGAACAAAAAGATGGTCAGGCCACATCCAAAGGGGCTTACCATCTATTTATAAGACAAAAGGCAACAAATGGATATAGACAGACAACAATGTGACAATACTGGCTTGCATGACAGGCAGTGATCTCTACTCTCCTGATGTAAAATAACCTGCCATAGAAAGGTTTAATTGCACACAGACCAGGTGCAGGCTAGTGGTGGAATATGCCTTTGACCAATTGAAGATAAGATGATGTTGCCTATAAAATAGTTTAGGTTTTGTGTATCCGCTGCATGGAGAGAACAATTTGGAACACTTAAATATCAAGTCTTCTAGCTGAATAAGATTATATACTGATTGGATTCTGAAGGGAGAGACCTGTCCAGATGATCCGCAGCCAGAGGATAAGTCTAAATGTGAGTTTTTAAAGGGTGGCTGAGTACAAAGAACAACATGAAGGAGCATCTCAGCATTAACAGGAAAGATAGAAGTCCCTCTCACCAGTATACAGAATTTACCTTTTTAGAATAGTCATGAGATCTGACTTTGGGCTAAGAAATAATATTCAACCTTTAGACTGGAACACAGTGTTTTATGTTCTTTTCTTTATCTTTACACAAACCTCCTCAGCCCCTACATCAAAACTTCATAATGGGTGAGAATTCTCTTTTCCCCATTTTTAGCTTATTAAGCACCTTGCGTCCATTAGCAGCTAATTCATTGATTCCACAACAGGATATCGGCTATTTCAGACTTTCAGGCAATGTCCACAATAAACTGTAACCTCACAATCTCAGAAAGAAAATAAGCGAACATAATTTCTAATTGAATACAAGTTGTTTTTCTTAAGAATGTGTTTAAATATCCAGGTTGCCAGAATATCTTCCAGGAATGTGATTTTTAAGAAGACAGCTTGTTACTGTTTTTCCTGGCTACACTACAGGAAACAAACGACAAGATCTTATTTAAGTGAGTGTTCTTCTGTATTTCTAAGCAAGAAACTAACTCCAATCAATTTCATGAGAAAATGTCAGTAAACACAAAACCTCTGAAGCCCTTGATGACAATAACAGTAATGCACTTGCAGTTCTATAATATCTTTTAATCAAACTGATCACAGTGCATGAGACATACAGATTATACAAGCACATACTGCATTTTATTCATATTATATACCTCCCCCTCACACAAATAGGTGTAGTATAAAGGTTTAATTAGTAATCATTTAGGTTTTGCCACAAGTAAGTAATGTGGTCATCCTAAACTTACGGTGTTAAAAACCCGTATTCTATCACACTTTTTTTTTTTAATTATTACACACACACATAGAAAAAGAAGGATGGCCCAGTGGTTAGGGCACTAATCTGGAATTTAGGAGACCCAAGTTCAATTTCTTGCTATGCTACAAACATCCTGTGTGACCATGGGCAAAACTTTTAGTCTTTTTGTGCCTCAGCTCCGCACCTGTAAAATGGGGATAACACTACTTTCTCTGTCTCACAGGCCTGTTGTGGAAATAAATGCATTAAAGATTGTGAAGTGCTGAGATACTATGGTAATGGAAGACATGTAAGTACTGTGATCCAGCATGGCCAGAGGGCAGCAGGAGAGTGTTAGAAGGGAGCCTTATTCCCTGTAGAGGGAAGAAAGTTTCCTATAGATTAATTAAAGAACCTGAAGTCACCTGACAAAACCCCCCTGATTCAATCAGACAAGGGAAGGAGTTGAAGCAGAGTGGATTGGTGTTGGAGCAGAGAGCAGTTTGGGGGGAAGCAGAGGAGAGTTTGGAGAAATTCTGCGTTGGGCTAAGACGACCAAGACCCCAGGTAAAGGGACACCTGGTTTGTGCAGAGGGCAGGAAGCCCCACAAGCTGAAGGGCAGGAGAGGGAAGTAGCCCAGGCGAAGGAACCGCTAGTTCAAGCAGTTTACCACTATCCCTAGGGCCCCTGGGTTGGGACCTGGAATAGAGGGCAAGCCCGGGTCCCTCCCTCTCCACTTCCCTGGGGCAGTTAATACCCCAGTTCAGCGGTGAGAAATGGTGCCCTGAACCCTCCCCAAGAAGAGAAAGCGTGAGACCCATCAAAGTAGTGCCTGCAATTTGCCACAGTACCAAAGACAGACAGATGTTTTATCTCAGTGAGTCTACATATATAAATATTTTTAACATACATACATGGAGTATATAATAGGAGATGTCACACTGGATCAGCCCACTGATCCAACTAATCCAGTGTCTTTTCTCCAACGCTGGCCAGTATCAGTTCATTCAGAGAGCATTTTGTCTCCAAAAGAATACAGTCATGGAATAACTTGCCCAAAGCAAAAAGTCTTCTGTCTCAAAGCACAAAGGTTTATATCCCTTCTAAGACTTAGTTATTTTTTTTAAATGCTTGATTTTTACAATTCTGTGTATTCTTATCCATAAATATGTCCAAACATTTTACTAATCCTGGTAAGCTTTTGGTCATAACACCTTGTGGCGATGTGTTCCATAAACTAATTATGCGTTGTGTGGAAAAGTATTTCCCCCTTTTATCAGTTTTAAATTTCTCACCTTTCAGTTTAATTGATAGTCTTCTTTTACCTTGATTATGAAAAAGGACTAAGAGAAGTAACTGAACTACCTTCTCAAGATCATTCATTATTCTGTATACAGTACTGTCACAGCCAGCCTTAGGGAAAATGGCACTCATAAGGGAGAACTCATATTTTGGTGCCCTTGGTCCCCAGGATGTAGCTCCCCGCTCCTGTACTCATGTGGAGAAACTGACCTGGATGCACAGAGTACCTGGTATTGCTGCTTGTTCCCCCCCTTGAACACTGCTCCCACATGCTCTCCTAGGGAGCTGTGATGGGGGGGAGCGAGGAGCAACACCAAGCACTCTGTGTATCCAGGTCACTTTCCCCACCTGGGCTGCATAAGGCGAGGGCAGAGAGCAGCAGCTCCTGATGCTCACCTCACAGCACAGCCCAGGGGGGAAAGTGATCTGCATGCACAGAGCACTTGGTGTTGATGCTCATTCTCCCCTTCCCAGCCCACTAGGAGTGTGTGGAGGAATGCTGGGGTGGGGAGGAGTATCCGTGTGTCATCCGATGAAGTGAGCTGTAGCTCACAAAAGCTTATGCTCAAATAAATTGGTTAGTCTCTACGGTGCCACAAGTACTCCTTTTCTTTTTGTGTGTCATCGTTGCCTCCCCCTTCCTCCACCAGGAGGAAGAAGGGAGAAATCTGGGTGCCCCCCCCGCACCACACAAACACACCATGACGCTTCCCTGCCAGCAGGGAGCATTCTGACTCTACATCGGCAGCGCACATCTCTGCCCTGCTTCAGGGTGCCCCCTTAACCATGGTGCTCCTGGGTGATTACCCAGGTGGCCCACCCCTAAGGCTGGTCCTGAGTACTGTATATATTATTCTGTTCAGAAATGAACAAAGTAACCCAAGTGAAGGTAAACCATTTATTTATATAATAGCATTGTAATATTTCCCATTTTATTATCTATCCCATTCCTTTTACTTCCTATTTATTTATTTTGCCCCGCCCCCTTTTTAACCACTGCTGCTAAAGAAATAGGTGCACCATCAGTCTTTCTCCTGAAATGTTACTGCTAATTTAGCGCCCCTTAAGGTGTATGTAGGTGGGGGAGGAATAGCTAGGTGGTTTAAGCATTGGCCTGCTAAATCCAGGGTTGAGTGTTCAATCCCTGAGGGGGCCATTTAGGGATCTTGGGCAAAAATTGGGGATTAGTCCTGCTTTGAGCAGGGGGTTGGACTAGATGACCTCCTGAGGTCCCTTCCAACCCTGATATTCTATGTATGCATAGTTCATATAATTCATTCCAACATTCATTAGCTTGCATTTGTTGAAACAGAATGGGGAAGACAATGGCAGATGAAATTCGCCTACTATGATTAGATCTCTGTGAAATTCCTCAGTCCTATCCAGTATTGACTAACCTAAATAATTTTATATTATTTGCAAATTTTGCCACTTCACAATTCAGCTCCCTCCCTTTACTAATTCATTAATAAAGATATTAAACACCAGTCCCAGTAAGCAACCTGGTGGCTCCCTAACGTTAACCTTTTGTCATGACGACAACTATTTATTCCTACTTTGTTTTCTGTTTCTTAGGCAGTTTCTGATCCATGACAGTACTCTGCCTCTCACTCAATGACTATTTAGGTAACTTTTTCACCTCTTGTGAGAGTTTTTGTCATAGCTGTTTTATAAACCCAAATAAATTATGTCACCTAGTTTTTTTTATCCACTGTTTATGGACACGTTCAAAGAATTCCAACAAAAATAGAGAGGCACAATTTTCCTTTGAAGAAGTAATACTAGTTACATTTTATATACTATGATGATCTCAGTGTTGTATAATTCTCTTGTTTGTTATTATTTCAACCAATTTACCAGGTGTGGAGATAACTCCTTGTCTGTAATTCCCCAGATCACCCTGAGTTTCATTTTGTTTTTCTTTTAAATATTGGTACAACATTTGCTACCCTCCAATCCTCTACTGTGACAGCTAAAACTGCGTATTATTTTTAGCAGCTTGTGCATTTCATTCTTAAGTTCCTTCAGATGTATACCATCTGGTCCAGGTGTCTTGCTTCTTGTCATCAGTTTATTCCAATACCTCTTCTTTAACCACATCAATCTTTGACAGTACCTCATCTTCATTAGATCAGACCCAGGTAAGTATCTTCCAAACATCCTTTCTGATGAAGACTGATGTATAAATATATATGAGAGAAATCTCTTTCCTACATAATACACACGCACACACTATAAAAGAGGTTAATAATTAATAATTTTGCTCATCAGTGTAATACAGTCACTTCTGGAATTAAACAGAGAAGTGGTTTAGCTGTATAAAGCTACCATATATACCATTTATGTTAAAAAAGCAGCAGGAATTTAGGGAGGCAAAATGTAAATACTCAACTTGAAACCAGGCCAGGCCCTAGAAATACTAACCCTGCAATTGCAAAAATTACCTGGGGATTTTCAATTACCACAAATGGTCAAGACCTTGTTCTTAAAACCGCACATGAAAAAATCCTACCCGTGTACCATGCCTGGGTAATGGTTTGAAGGATTAGCCACCGAAATCACAAATACTACTTCCCAAAGCATCTGGATTTTCCTCCGAGGTTTTGTGTCCAAGTTCTGACCTGGCTTGACCTTCTGCTTACAAAATCTGACAAATTTCAGCATAGCGTAACATGGCTGCAAATATCTCATGAGCAGTAGTATGAGGCTTTCTTTTCTTTAGTGTTTTCTAAATTCATATCCAGCCAATTGTATCAAATGATTTGATGAGTAAATTCAGCACTACATGCAGAAATGTGATGAGAGAATAAGTCTGGTTTATCATCATTCCCATAAAGATAAGAGGGAAGATATGTTGAAACTCTCCCTAAATTATCATTTCCAGACTGACTTTTAAGTTGACTTTTTATGATACTCCAGAGACAACTGGTAAGCAGATTAATTATACATCCATATCACAGATATCAGATTCCCATTTACATATTAGCTGTTGTCTGAATTCACATGAAGTACTTGTAGTATTTACTTTATTAGTTAACCAAATTATACACTAAATGTTATTTACAATGGGTAGCATCACATTTTTCAGCTGTCACTACCATCCACTGCCTGGGTATTAAACATATCCACAGTATTACATGGAAAAAATGGAATTTTAACAGAGGAAAATATTAAGTCCTTCCACATAGCCCTCTACTCATATTTGTATATGTTTATGTGACTGGACTATCAAAACACCAAGTTTAGTAGCTTGACTTTAGGAGTAGCCTAATTCTGAGGCTTTAAATGGAGGCAAGTCAAAGGGCAATGCTGGGTGGGGGTGGGAACTCTTCCCAGAATGTTCAAAGCTGCTGCCCTCTTTTTAGACTAGCAATGTTATGTGGTCCCATCCCCTAAGACATCTACTTCTAACTATGAGCAAGTTAAATTGTGTGTTCATTACCATATGTGAAATAACTAATTTCTGCTGTTTATTCAAAGCACTGAGTTAGCATTTTATTGGAATTCCACCATGACCAAGATTTCAACAATTTCCATTCCACCATCAACCTCAGCCTAGACCAATCCATAAAAGCAGTCCATTTCCTGGACACTACTGTGCTAATAAGTGATGGTCACATAAACACCACCCTATACCGGAAACCTACTGACCGCTAGACTCACCTACATGCCTCCAGCTTTCACCCAGATCACACCACACGATCCATTGTCTACAGCCAAGCTCTAAGAAACAACCGCATTTGCTCCAATCCCTCAGACAGAGACAAACACCTACAAGATTTCTATCAAGCATTCTTACAACTACAATACCCACCTGGTGAAGTGAAAAAACAGATTGACAGAGCCAGAAGAGTACCCAGAAGTTACCTACTACAGGACAGGCCCAACAAAGAAAATAACAGAAAGTCACCTTCAGCCCCCAACTAAAACCTCTCCAGAGAGCTCATCATCAAAGATCTACAACCTGTCCTGAAAAATGATCCCTCACTCTCACAGATCTTGGGAGACAGACCAGTCCTCGCTTATAGACAGCCCCCCAACCTGAAGCAAATACTCACCAGCAACCACACACCACACATCAAAAACACTAACCCAGGAACCTATCCTTGCAACAAAGCCCGATGCCAACTCTGTCCACATATTTATTCAAGTGACACCATCATAGGACCTAATCACTTAGCCACGCCATCAGGGGCTCGTTCACCTGCACATCTACCAATTTAATATACCATCATGTGCCAGCAATGCCCCTCTGCCATGTACATTGGCCAAACCGGACAGTCTCTACGCAAAAGAATAAATGGACACAACTCTGACATCAGGAATCATAACATTCAAAAACCGGTAGGAGAACACTTCAACCTCTCTGGCCACTCAGGAACAGATTTAAAGGTGGCACTTTTACAACGGAAAAGCTTCAAAAACAGACTCCAACAAGAAGCTTGAATTAATATGCAAACTAGATACCAATAACTTGGGTTTGAATAGAGACTAGGAGTGGCTGGGTCTTTACACATATTGAATCTATTTCCCCATGTTAAGTATCCTCACACCTTCTTGTCAACTGTCTAAATGGGCCATCTTGATTATCACTACAAAAGTTTTTTTCTCCTTCTGATAACAGCTCATCTCAATTAATTAGCCTCTTACTCCACTTTTTTATGTTCTCTGTGTGTGTATATATATATATACACACACACACATATAATTTTCTTACTATATGTTCCATTCTATGCATCCTATGAAGTGGGCTGTAGCCCACGAAAGCTTATGCTCAAATAAATTTGTTAGTCTCTAAGGTGCCACAAGTACTCCTGTTCTTTTTGCAGATACAGACTAACACGGCTGCGACTCTGAAACCTGTCATTTTATTGCCTGAAAGTCACTTCACTCCAAGGTGAAAGAGGAGTTACTGGTTAAGGGAGCTCATGTCATCACAGAGCAATACAAAAAGTCAAAATTCAGTGAACCTTTATTGAAGTTCCCTACTTTGGCAACATCTTTAAAGGATTTGGCTTTTTTTTTTTTTTAATGCTTTTTCCTCTGCAGCAAGAGTTTGGTCATGAAGCGCTAGCTGCAAGGTTTTAGATCATGTGACCAGATCACTATTCTTACCTGTCTGACTTATCACCAACAATGTTGACTACAACATAACAAATCTAGTAAACCTAGAAACCTTTGACTGCTTCTGGACACATCATGACTAAGCTTTCTTCCATTGTGCATCCTTTATAAAAAAGCAAGTCTTCAATACAAATATCAGAAACATACCTGGCAAATGGCAGAGTTGTACAACAACAGACAATGAGGGACTCATCAAGTTGTATTAATGAACAGTTACTTCTCAAAAATTTTGAAAGCAGTTTTCCTATACCGCCTCAGCCACATTACTAATGCAGCACAAAACACTCCATGCATCTGATGAAGTGTGTTCTAGCCCACGAAAGCTTATTGCCAAATGAATCTGTTAGTCTTTAAGGTGCCACCAGACTCCTTGTTGTTTTGCACAAAACAGTGTTATTTGTCCAAAGCAGTTTTTTCAGTTTGATAGCTGCCTGAAACTAAGTCTCCTGTGGAAAGAAGAGTAATATTTTTTGCTCGCACTGTTGTGCAGTTCACAGAGATTCCAAATAAGATGCCTGAAGGGAGTTTGTGTTGACCTTACCAGTTTGAGTCAAGTCTGGTTGAATTTTCAAGTTTTCTTTAAAAAGCCTTATAAATTTTATCTTTCACTGATGGATAGTTACTTGGTTCCTGTAGCCTCGCCTGTACTAGAAGAAGATATCTGTTGCTGACAATGGGTGTGTCTGAATTAGTTCCATATACTATTTCACTGCAAATGTGTAACTGAAGGAATGATGCTGAACACAGTTTGTCCTTGGCTACATTTCCAGTTAAACCACATTCAGTACAGCTGTTCAACTACATCCATCATTCACACCCATTGTCAACAAAGATACTTTTCATGTTGACAAGGCCTAAATGTATCAACAACTTTGAAGGCTTTAGACTCTAAGCAACCAGCACTTCAGAACACCCTCCACATTCAAATCAATCAGTATAAACCTACACACCATTGACTTACCATATTTTCACATTTGCTGTTTTCCCTTTCTGAGCCATAACTGGAACAACTTCCCACAATAATTTTCATGATATGATCTATCTTTCCAAATTACCCTCTTTGGCAAAATGAAATACCAATGAAAATGGAATGATCTATGAAAACGGACAAATAATGCTCAGCAGAACCCCTGGGTCTTAGCAACTATAGCCGACATATCTGGTATTCCTAAGCAGTGACATTTTGTCATGGGCCATTATACTTTGCGTCATACATACCAACATTTTTATTGAGGCTTAATTTCTTTTACACAGTATAAGGCAAAACCACAAATGCTCACAAGAACGGGTGTAACTTTTGTTTTACTATCAGAAGCTTTAGAAGTCTGATGCACAAACTCACATCTTTTGACACGGTCTCCCACAGTATTCTAGCCAGCAAGTTAAAGAAGTATGGGCTGAATGAATGGACTATAAGGTGGATAGAAAGCTGGCTAGATTGTCGGGCTCAACGGGTAGTGATCAATGGCTCCATGTCTAGTTGGCAGCTGGTATCAAGTGGAGTGCCCCAAGGGTCGGTCCTCGGGCTGGTTTTGTTCAATATCTTCATTAATGATCTGCAGGATGGTGTGGATTGCTCCCTCAGCAAGTTTGCAGATGACACTAAACTGGGAGGAGTGGTAGATACGCTGGAGGGTAGGGATAGGATACAGAGGGACCTAGACAAATTAGAGGATTGGGCCAAAAGAAATCTGATGAGGTTCAACAAGGACAAGTGCAGAGTCCTGCACTTAGGACAGAAGAATCCCATGCACCGCTACAGACTAGGGACCGAATTGCTAGGCAGCAGTTCTGCAGAAAAGGACCTAGGGGTTACAGTGGACGAGAAGTTGGATATGAGTCAACAATGTGCCCTTGTTGCCAAGAAGGCCAATGACATTTTGGGATGTATACGTAGGGGCATTGCCAGCAGATCGAGGGATGTGATCGTTCCCCTCTATTCCACATTGGTGAGGCCTCATCTGGAGTACTGTGTCCAGTTTTGGGCCCCACACTACAAGAAGGATGTGGAAAAATTGGAAAACGTCCAGCAGAGGGCAACAAAAATGATTAGGGGACTGGAACACATGACTTATGAGGAGAGGTTGAGGGAACTGGGATTGTTTAGTCTGCGGAAGAGAAGAATGAGGGGGGATTTGATAGCTGCTTTCAACTACCTGAAAGGGGGTTCCAAAGAGGATGGCTCTAGACTGTTCTCAGTGGTAGCAGACGACAGAACAAGGAGTAATGGTCTCAAGTTGCAGTGGGGGAGGTTTAGGTTGGATATTAGGAAAACCTTTTTCACTAGGAGGGTGGTGAAACACTGGAATGCGTTACCTAGGGAGGTGGTGGAATCTCCTTCCTTAGAAGTTTTTACGGTCAGGCTTGACAAAGCCCTGTCTGGGATGATTTAGTTGGGGATTGGTCCTGCTTTGAGCAGGGGGTTGGACTAGATGACCTCCTGAGGTCCCTTTCCAACCCTGATATTCTATGATTCTATGATCTTTCACTGACCTGCAATGAACCACCAGCTGGGTTTCTCAGGATAAACAATATGATTACACTAACACAGGGCTCATGCTCCATATCCATTTTTCATCATCCTAAAGTTATTCAATTGTTTTTGCCACACATTTCCTTTTGTACTATCTTCCATCATGCTTTCTGCCTCCCCTCCCTGGCTAGGGACACCAGATAGTAAGTGTGAAAAATCAGGATGGGGGGGGGGGGGGAATAAGTGCCTATATAAGACAAAGGCCCTAATATTAGGACGTCTGGTCATCCTATCCTTGGCCCTACAGAGTCCTGATAAATTAACAAATAAAGCAAATTCAAAGGTGGAAAAAAAAATTTGCCCACAAATCTCAGTACTACAGAAAATTTGCCCCATCCCTTCAAGTAATTCATCTGATAAAGATACAAGACGTCTTAACTAGAAAGATACTATAGACTTGTCCTGTATGTCCAGGAGAGCCTCTTCCTGAATTCCTTGTGAGCTTAATAAGAATTTTGGATGAGCAAGGAATACCAGAATGGCCCCAGAAGAGCATCCCCAAATTGCAGGTTCTCTCTGAAGGCAGACCCGCCTCCTTTTCCCTCAAGATTATAATCATAAAATGAGCAGAAGGCCTAAACCTGCTAATGTAGATTACTGCAAGAGACAGAGGACAGTAGAGAGTTTCTCAGGCAGAATGATCACGCATTATTTAAGGCTTTAAATGTTAATAGTGAGATCTTGAAATGCACACATTAAATCACAAGAAACAAGTGCAGTTTGTGGACATCATGGGTCTCTTACAAATCACTCCTGAGCAGTTGTCACGATTGAAGGTGCCAAGGCACCTCTGTTCACTTCCTGGTCTTGCTGAGTACACGCCGTCAGGTGTCTGGCCTTGTCTCTATACCTCCCTTGGGGTGGAATTTCACAATTCTCTCACACTTACACAGGGTATTGTAATCCAGGACACAGTCTACCAACTATGTATACCTAATTGGATTCAGCACCTGTAGTTCTTCTTTGGGGGGGAGTCTATGACTAGTGGTATATACAGAAATCAGACTTCTCAAAACCAACGTATTGTTTATTTTAACACTGGAACAAAACATTTAGTGAACAAGAACCTTAAGATAACAAACAATCTACATACATCTTGCCTGAAGGCACACCATCCCCTGATGTAGCCTCGGCATGCCTGGCTTCCTCAAACACCCAGTTGCTGCCTATCCCACTCTGCTTTTCCTGAACAAGTCTCTGAATAGCAACCCCACCCTCATAACAGGGAGTTCCTTTTTAAACTGCTATAGTCATTTGCTTTTATCAGTTCCTGGGCTTTTCATGCTTGTCAAAACAAGTTCTCTAAACTGGCTAGAGCCAGGAGGTAGAATCTTTACAGTTAACAATTTGGGCATTGTCTCTTAACAACCCTTAAATGTTTACCTTGTGGTGGCTTATCTTAAGCCACTGTTTTCTTTCTGCTTGCTTTTCCTTAAGCTTGCTATTACACTAAAACAATATATTCATACAGTGAGCACCCCAATAACCAGGTCAACATATGGTATTCATAAACTATTAAAGAGCAGCTCCATTTCCATGTGCAGCAATAGCCCCAAACCTGTACATTGCTTGACAGCATGGCCCCAGATAAAACATTTCTGCATAATACTCATGCCTAAATAATAAAATGTTGGAAATCAAAAGAATTTCTAGACCATATTGGACACAATAAAGCAAATTATAACGTTCCCTTCTGAAAATTATATGTTACAAAAGGGAGCAGAATTCAAAACATAAAAATTAATCTAAATCCAAAACAGCATTATCAGACTGAATATTTACTGGTATTTCTTAACTGACCTTCTGTAATCAGTTAAATTAAAAGGCTGTTCTGCTTTCATATTCATAAGCAGTTAGTGACTTTCTCTGCAGAAAAATGAATTTTCACGGTTCAACAACTTGAGTCTAAAGGGCACAAAATGGTGAATTTAAGTGAGTTCTCAGTTCAAAAGGGCTTATGCTAGATTTGATTTTCCTGGTTTTTTTTTTAACTTTGCAAATGTGCTTCCAGAAAGCTAACAAGCTGCTGCCTCCAAGCCAACCCGCTCCTTACTGTTTTGGAGTTCTTGCAAGGAAAGGGAGTGTGCTGTGCCAATATCATTACACTTTAGGGCCAGAATCATTTTATTTTAAGCCAGTTTCCTTTACAGTACATTTTATTCAGATTCTACTAAAATGCTGCTTGCACAGTATTATATTTTGCTGAAATGAAGACTCACAACTTTACTAATCTTACAATTAAGTTTTTTTCCCTTCTTCTTATTCTTGAATAACTGATAATATTACTTCCCCTAAAGCTGCTATTTCCAACTTTTTTTTTCTAATAATTCTTCTTATAAACAGCCATGTGGGGCTAAGCATCTTTTTCAGTCTGTACATTAAGTCTTATCAACTTTGTTTTTTGGTCTCAATTTCTAAACCACCTCGCTGTATTGCCATGCAAAGGGTAGTGGCATTAACGTAATGTAATGGCAGAAAGCAGCAGTTTCTAAAACAGAAGTATTTTCTCATAGCAAATAGCTTTCTAGGTCCGACATTCCACCAGTTCAGAATGAATAGGTACTTTCTCATATTCAGATTAGGCAGAATAGCAGCAAGGAGTTTCTCTCCTTTGGGCATCCTCCAATTAACTAAACTCTGATGCTTATTAATCATTATTAATTATCATTATTTATTTGTATGACCATAGTGCCTAGGAGTCCCCGTCATGGACCAAAACACTCTCCCCCCATCTATGTACTTCCTGTGCTGAAAAACTAGGTTTTTATTAGAATTAAAGTTTAAAACTTCCCATAATAAAGGGTCTTTTAACTAGCCAACAGGATGTAATCTATGCCAGAAAGAAATGAGGTAAGAAACTTCTTTCTGTCTTCCAACTCCACAGGCAAGAACAAATGGGATCAGTTTGGCACTCCCCATTAACACATTTTCAAAGTGGGATAGGCAAAGCTGCTGTAGCTATCCAGATCCCAAAACAGATACTTTTCCAATTTATTTTTTTGAAACAAAAAAGAAGCCAGTTATGAGGAACTGTGGGAGTCCCAAACAACTAGAGTAGAGATAGTTGGCTTGGGAATGGCCTACTGAATTGTTACACAGATAATGCATCTTTCAAAAGGTCACATTTACTGAAGCAAAGCCATGCAGTCAGACTAACACAGCTGCTACTCTGAAACCAGTCTGTAATAGTTACAGGTCACATGTAAGAAGATATCTGTGCTGCACAGTTCTCCTAAAGTAGACTCACCTATCTCAGATGAAAAGACCAAAGTTGCCTTTGTAAAGTGAGCCTCAGTGAAGACTAAAGAGGATAAATTAGTAATTTTACAGGCTTTTAAAGAGTGTTTCATCTGGCTCTCTCATCTGGAAGCCAGCCAGCCTTCCTTTGCCCTTCAAAGAGAAGGAAAAGGGATTTAGAAGCCTAAAGTCTTATATTCTATCCAAACTGAACTTTAGAACCATATGCACACGCAGACTGTACTATATCCTTTCCTTTCTTTGCGTGAGATTAGGGCCAATGTTTGGCAAAACTATGTCCTGATTAAGATGAAATGAGGCCAAAACTTTGGGAAGAAAAGCGAGGCACATACATAGGACCATTTTATTTCCATAGGAAACCATAAAGAGAGATGCACAAGTAAGAGTGGCTAAACCCTCTAAGAAGCCACCTTCTAGGAAGCGAGGGGAAAATATATGAAAGGGGCTAAAAGTGAAAAAGACAGAGGAACTGAAGGACTAAATTCAAGCTCCAGGGAGGTACACGGAAAATCTTCAAGGAGAAGAGGGTAGAACAGGAGGGCAAGGAGATGGGAGCCCATAGAAAAGCCTCCTGTCCATCCTCCTACAGAGAATAGAGGCCTGAACCTTAAGGGAAATGAGAAGAACCCACCAAGAAACACACACAGAACAAAAGGGATGCCAGATATCTTAGGAGAGAGTTTCCTCACAGTACACCATTGAGAAAAGCACTCCCACACACACCAGTATACTATCAAGGAAGACTTCTAAGGATCTTCCTGAGTCTCTTGATAATGTCTAGCTTTTTCAGCATATTCCTTTCATGTGCCAGGCCAACAGTGAAAATGGGCTTGGGTTCAGATGTATCTGCACAAAGAGGCCTTAGGATAGCAGATCCTTCTGATGAGGAAGGAGAAATGTGATTTCTGGACATTCTTAGTAGTATGAATAGCATATCCCAGCCCTTTAAAGCAGGTCCAGGGACATGAAGATTACAGTTCCCCAAGTCTATTTTTATTAGAACCGTCAAAATGAGAGTGAGAAATGGAACGCAGATGCCAGACTGAATTTCCTTGGGATGGAACCATTGCCCAGAGGTCTGGAAACCTGCTGCAAAACTTGAACACCATCCGTTGTGTCTTATGGTGAATAAACCTATCTGTTCAAAGTCCAGTCAAGCCACCAAATCGTGAAATGCATTTTCCTTGAGGTTCCATTCCCCTGAGTGAATCTTTTACTCTTGTAGCTGGTCCACTTGTACTGTATGTTCCCTTTCACTAGCGCATGCAAAGCCCTGATAGATTTTTTTTCCAAGACGAAAAGCAGGCTCCAGAAGGACAGAGGAGGATTTAGTAAAGGTTACCACTGAAGGATCTGTTGAAGGAAGAGTTAATGAAAGGTCCTGAATTTCCCTATCCTATTTGAAATATCTGCCCATTGACCTGCCTATAGAAAGCTTAACATTTGGGAATTCCCAGCAAACTTACATAAATTTTGTTTTTATACCACAAAAGAGGAAACCAGTAAGGTTTGTTTTTCTCATTTGGCTTCATCCAGAAAAATGTGGAGAGAAGAATTCTCTTCTTTTACTGTTCATTAAAGTGTCCTGTCCATCTACTTAATTAGAATTTTCCATTCTCTAAAGAAGCCCTCTTTGAGGAATCTGGGAACTCCATTTCAGGCTCCAAAGATAGCATCTTCTATCTCTTGTACCCAAGGTGATAGCAAGTTGAGGGGAAGTGGAAAATTTTAGCTTAGAGAAGGGGAATGATACAAGGAAGAAGGATCTTCTTTGTTGGGGTCCAGATTGAAAAGCCCACACCTCCCGACCAGCTGTTTTGTGGCATGGAGGAGGCTGGGGGGGGGGGGCATGGCAGGCTCTGGGAAAGGGGCAGGAAGGGGTGAAGTGGGGGCAGGGCCCATGGCAAAGTCAGGGGTTGAGCAGTGAGCACCCCCCAGCACATTGGAAAGTTGGCACCTGTAGCTCCAGCCCTGGAGTCGGTGCCTATACAAGGAGCTGCATATTAACTTCTGAAGAGCCGCATGCGGCTCCGGAGCTACACATTGGCCACCCCTGGTATAAACTGTGTTTCCACTAGGGGGTTATCCAAGATAGTTGTACAGGTATATCTATACCAGAAAATCATTTTAAGTTTACACAAGGCCCCACTATCTTGCCTCACCGCATATGAGCTACCCATTTACTCTGTGCTGGGGGAACCAGGTCACAGAAGTCACTAATTTCTTTTAGAAAACATTATAAATTATTTTTAAAATTGTGTGTGTGATTTCAAGATAATAAAACTAGAGATGAAATATACATTTGTGTAGATTTTTTAAATATAGCAAGTAAACTTTTGATAAAATACAGTTTGGCACTCCAACTGAGTTCAATGGGAATTATGGGCACACAAGGAATGTAGAATTATACTTTTTCTCTCTCTATTTTTTTTATTTGTATTTTACATTTTTCACTCAATTTAATGCTAGATAAAGGTGTTATACTGCTCTACGATTGTGCCTCAATACTGAGTCAAGCACAGCACTTCTACAGTTTAGAGAACAATGTAAGTGCTCATAACCTCGTTGCCCATAGAAAACCAAGCCACTGAGAAAAGGCAACAAATATCTGAGTTGGTTTGAATCAACAAGCTAAAGGTGAAAGGTTTATTATCCCACTGACAATCTTCTGATTTATCCTCTTTATCAACAAATATTGCATTTTCAAGAAATCAGACATATTCTAACAATTAACAATTTGTTGATATCTTTTCAATGACTAAGCAAACAATGTTTTGTCAAATTCGAAAATTAGATTTTGAAGTTTCTCTGTGCTATATACACCCAAATTACATGCACTATTTTGGACAAATCGTTATTCAAAATATAAACAGGATTCAGCTGGCACCTCCATTATAAGTCCAGATTTTCAGGTTTAGATATCTTGGCTCTTTTAAGCTTCCGTGGGTGAAGTTTGGCATACAGTTGCTGACCAGATGTAGAATTCAAATGTTTTTAGTCAAAGAGCTTTTCACACTCTAAAAAATAATTAACCACCTTCCCACTTCCACTCCCCTTCCCCCAAACAAATTTGGAATAGGTTTCAGACTCAGTAAGAGTAAAAATAAGTTTTATTTTTAAAGTGCTCAACCCCAAAGACATCCAAGCACAGCACAAAAACAAACTGAATATTTTCAAAGGCAACTGAGGCCTCAGTGAAAAGTAAAATTGCCAATCTAGCATAAAAATGCTTAAGAAAAACAATACATTAACTCAAAAACAATACATAAGCCCAATAAACAGCAACTAAAAGGAAAACAAGCTCTGGCTAGAAAAATGGTTTAGGCAGGAGCAGTGATGATAGAGAACAGAGACTGTAAGTGTAACCTCCCTCACTAGTTTAGTTCATGTTGTGGTAGCAATCTTGTTCAGAGCTCTTATTTAGACCTAATGGTGTCCATTTCTATAAAAAGTGGAGCACATTCTAATACAGTTATGTGATAACATTTCACCAGTATCATTTAGGTGTATAGACTTAACTGTCCAAACCCTACCCCATATTGAGATGGTCAGCTTCCAGGCTGTGAAGATCTAGGGATATATTTTGTACATTAACTTACTCCCAGTTAGCTCATGGTGAAGGTGTTTGGACACTAATCTTCTCCAAGATGTCTGGACATTCCCAAATGTAGGAAGCATCACCACCTAAAGATATCAAGGATAGATATGCTTGCAAATTTTTGCTGGAATAAAATGGACGTAGTGCTGCAAGAACTAGAGTCTGTGAATTCTCTTTAGGAAAACACATTCTTGCTCAACTTCATTCTGAGTCTGGCTCTGACAAAAATCTTGTGTTGAGGGCACAGAGACTTTTGGAAATTTAGGAAGAATCCATTAATGTTTTAGAAAACATTCAATTTGAGTCATGTCAGAGATTTTTTGTGTGAGGACCCATACAGTAACTCATTCCAAAAAGACCACCCACAAGAGCACAATTTATATCATAGGGTGACCCTGTATGGTTCTATCTGTCAAGAAAATGATCCTGAATGGAAAGGGAAGTAGCATGGTCTGTGAGATTCTCTGCACAGTTTGCAAGTTTAAGAGGGACTCCTGTCACTGGACCATTCTGAAATGTTTTTAAAAGCCTTAAAGAAATGCTCAGTCAAAACATAAACAAAATTAGCTAACTTGCAACTTGGTTTGTAAATATATATAAACAACACAAAGGTGGGAATCATTAAGAGAAGTTGCAAGCAAAGTTAAGATTAAACATCAAAATAAATAGAGCTCTGTGCGGAGACAAAATTTGCATCCGCATCCGATCTGCAATCCGCAAACATGATCCACGGATACCTGCGAATAGAAAGTGGATAACTGCAGATTTGCAGGGCGCTAAAAATAAAACACAAAAATTTAGAAAGTATGGAAATTACAGTTACCATCACCCAAACAACCATGAATCTGCCCACGTATCATGATGTACAGAACATGAAAAACAGAAGATAATGCTATTCTCAAACAATGCACCAATGACTCAAAAAAACAGAAGTGTACTAACTGGACTAATCCTACCTTTTCTGATAAGCTAATTGTAAACTCACTAGATTAGCATTTAAATCAAATTGCTCCTGTCTTTAAATGCCTACCAAAAGTGAATGCACTCCTGACACCATTAAACCGATATGCTGTCATTGGAAAAAGGCAGGCTTTCATTTTTTCCTTTAAGTAAAAATGTTCGCATTGAGATAATTACACCAAAGAATATTGGTTTAAAATATAGAAGTGTTCTGAAACTTAGCAAAAAGATACCCAGCTACTATATCTGAGGATACTAAATTCTTAAATGGTCAGAGCAAAAATTAGGTAATTTACATACAAAGATATAGTGCATCATTGGAATCATATTTACATAGACACAAAAGTGCTAAACCAAAGCCAGAGCTCCTCAACTCCACAAACTTGAAAAATAAAATGGATTTAGTCAAGTAAAGCTGATTTAGTAGATTTAACATAGCCTCATTGCAAACGCTCTATCAAACATGCAGAAGTTAAGATTCTAATAAAGTTCTTCTTTTTGGCCTTGAAATATATACAGTAATCATTTCTCCAACCATTGAAATGCAGCCACCTTTAAGATATAGGACAACACATTACAGAAAGGAGAGGAAAATTCTGCCATTGAGACAAAATCTGCTATTACAATAAGGATTGTGGAATCTTTAATGACCACAAAGAGAAGATACAAAGCTTAAAAAGTCAAGGTTCCATGAAAGATCTTCATAAAGTAAACAACACATCACTCAGTTAGTGTGTCTCAGTAGACTAAATGGCTGAACTGAGTCTACTGGGCTTCAAATCTCTACCAAATATTGGCAGTTAGTTAAGATATCAAAAATCAATCCTAGTCAAATTCAAATGGTAACTTTCACCATAATGCTGTTGTCTACGTCCCACCAATCAAAGCATACTTCAAAATATTGGAAAGCCAAGGTTAACATTTCACCTATGCACTTCAATTATTGACTTGCTCACACTAACAAATAACAAGGCTAACATAAACAATTCTTGTTACTCAAACCGGCATCAAAGTAATGAGGTCCAAATTAATTTAATCTACACACACAAATTACTAATCTGGTTTTGTGCCAACTGAATTTTTATCTGAATACAGTGAAACATGGTGGGGGGGATGTTTGTTGTTATTGTTTGTTAAATACTTGTCCAGTACTTCCCATTCAAAATGAATAAACACCGAAGAGAGGAAGAACTTTATTATTTACAACCTGGGAAGCAGTCTTTTTATATTATAAATATATAAACACAAATATGAAATGTAAGTCTATACGTTAATGACAGGTTTCAGAGTAACAGCCGTGTTAGTCTGTATTCGCAAAAAGAAAAGGAGTACTTGTGGCACCTTAGAGACTAACCAATTTATTTGAGCATAAGCTTTCGTGAGCTACAGCTCACTTCATCGGATGCATACTGTGGAAAGTACAGAAGATATTTTTATACACACAAACCATGAAAAAATGGGTGTTTACCACTACAAAAGTTTCTCTCCCCCCACCCCACTCTTCTGCTGGTAATATCTTATCTAAAGTGATCACTCTCCTTACAATGTGTATGATAATCAAGTTGGACCATTTCCAGCACAAATCCAGGTTTTCTCCCCACCCACCCCACAAACCCACTCTCCTGTTGGTAATAGCTTATCTAAAGTGATCAGTCTCCTTACAATGTGTATGATAATCAAGGTGGCCATTTCCAGCACAAATCCAGGGTTTAACAAGAACATCTGAGGGGAGGAGGGGGTAGGAAAAAACAAGGGGAAATAGGTTACCTTGCATAATGACTTAGCCACTCCCAGTCTCTATTCAAGCCTAAGTTAATAGTATCCAATTTGCAAATGAATTCCAATTCAACAGTTTCTCGCTGGAGTCTGGTTTTGAAGTTTTTCTGTTGTAATATCGCAACTTTCATGTCTGTAATCGCGTGACCAGAGAGATTGAAGTGTTCTCCGACTGGTTTATGAATGTTATAATTCTTGACATCTGATTTGTGTCCATTTATTCTTTTACGTAGAGACTGTCCAGTTTGACCAATGTACATGGTAGAGGGGCATTGCTGGCACATGATGGTATATATCACATTGGTGGATGTGCAGGTGAACGAGCCTCTGATAGCGTGGCTGATGTTATTAGGCCCTGTGATGGTGTCCCCTGAATAGATATGTGGGCACAGTTGGCAACGGGCTTTGTTGCAAGGATAGGTTCCTGGGTTAGTGGTTCTGTTGTGTGGTATGTGGTTGCTGGTGAGTATTTGCTTCAGGTTGGGGGGCTGTCTGTAGGCAAGGACTGGCCTGTCTCCCAAGATTTGTGAGACTGTTGGGTCATCCTTCAGGATAGGTTGTAGATCCTTTATAATAATATTATAATAATATAATAATAATAATAATCCTTAATAACCAGACTCCAGCGAGAAACTGTTGAATTGGAATTCATTTGCAAATTGGATACTATTAACTTAGGCTTGAATAGAGACTGGGAGTGGCTAAGTCATTATGCAAGGTAACCCATTTCCTCTTGTTTTTTCCTCCTCCTCCCCCCCACCCCGACGTTCTTGTTAAACCCTGGATTTGTGCTGGAGATGGCCCACCTTGATTATCATACACATTGTAAGGAGAGTGATCACTTTAGATAAGCTATTACCAACAGGAGAGTGGGTTTGGGGAGGGGGGTGGGGAGAAAACCTGGATTTGTGCTGGAAATGGCCCAACTTGATTATCATACACATTGTAAGGAGAGTGATCTCTTTAGATAAGCTATTACCAGCAGGAGAGTGGGGTGGGGGGAGAGAAAACCTTTTGTAGTGGTAAACACCCATTTTTTCATGGTTTGTGTGTATAAAAAGATTTTCTGTACTTTCCACAGTATGCATCCGATCAAGTAAGCTGTAGTTCACGAAAGCTTATGCCCAAATAAATTGGTTAGTCTCTAAGGTACCACAAGTACTCCTTTTCTATATGTTAAGATTTTTTTTAGAAATGAAAATAAAACCATACGAATGTTCATTTCCAATAATACTTTGAACTTCTAAACCACCTTCCAACCAATGATTTTAAAGGATTTTTACAAATTTGCATTAATATGCAGCAGTTACAAAACAATCTAAAATAAAGGTTTTGGGGAGAGGAGGCTGTCCAGTCCCTGCTGCACTCCAGCCGTAGGAATTATGATACCTACAGACAGATTTCACAATGCATCACAGAAAGGGGCCATGATCGGGACACACTGCAGTGCAGGGTTAAAGTGAAGGAGCTGCAGAATGCCTACCACAAGGCATGGAAGGCAAACCACCACTCCGGTGCTCCACCCACAAGCTGCCAGTTCTACAAAGAGCTGAATGCAATACTCGGTGGCAACCCTACCTCCACTGCGAAGGCCACTGTGGATACTTTGGTGGCTCGCGTGCCAGTCGATAGCAGACTGAGCTAGGAGGAGGAAATCTTGGACGAGGATGTGGAAGAGAAGGGGGACCCAGAGGCAGAAGATGACTCGAAGGCCAGAGATGCATGCAGCCAGGAGCTCTTCTCTATCCCGGAGGAGGCTAGCCAGTCACAGCTGTCTGATGTTGGCGAAGCGCAAACAGGAGAGGAGGCCCCTGATAAGTCGATGTGATTTTGGGAATCGCTGAAATGAGTTGTTGGGGGCAGGAGAGTTGCAGAAAGCAGGCTTGTGTCTGGATGCACGTACCACCACATGCCTACTCTGAGTAGTGGAACAGGGTGTTGATTGACTCCCTCCATTCGCGGGAATCTGCCGCAGAGAACTCCAGAAAACTCTCATGGAGATACTGGGCAATCTGCTGCTGCAGGTTCTTTGGCAGAGCTGTTTTGTTTCTTGCCCCACTTTCCCGCACCACTCTGCCGTCACGAGGGGTGTGGGGGGAGGAAGCATGACCTTTGCTGCACATAGGAGAGCCACATAAGGGCCAGGGCGGAAGCTGTAGTCCTGGAGAAGACCCTCCCTTGATTCCCTGCTCACCCTCAGCAGCGAGATATCTCCCATAATGAACACAGCTTGTGGAAAATGTGAGGACAGAAATAATTATAAGGCCTCCTTTACTGTGCTGGCTCTCCCCAAGAGCCACATGCCCAGTGTACAGTAGGGTCCAGGAACACAGATTTCCCCTGCAATTACTCACCATTTTGCGGGTCTTGCAGCTCATGTGTCCTTGCCTGGGGTCAGCCAGTTAGTGACAGGTATGTGAATACTGGCTACATTTTAAATCACTGAATCAGTGTTCTGTGTGTTGCAAACAATACTGCTTCTGTAAAAGTTTGCATTTTGGCTTCACAGATATGACCTTGGGAGCCCAGCCTCCCTCTTTGTTATCACTGGCTGAACGGCTGTGCAGAATTAGAAAGCGGTCATGAAGAACTAAGGAGGACTTGCTGAATGAGGTCATGGTGCACTGTGCAGCAGAAAAACAGGAACTGAAGGACAGCAAGAAGAGGGACCAAAAGGAAAACATGGCACAACAGAATGAAGCCATGGAGCGGCTCTTAAACATTATGGAGTGCCAAGCAGACATGCTTCATACTCGCACTGCAAACTGAGGAACTCCGCACCCACCCTCATCTGCAGCCGCTCGCAAAACTCTTTCCCTTGCTCCTCCCAGACACCACCAATACACTCTTATCAACCTCCTGGCTCCAGTCTGTATCTGTGGCATTCTACTCTTCCCCTGTCGCAGTCCAGCACTGCGGACTCCCACTACCCACTGCACTCAATACCCATGCCTCTGCAGTTTAGCCTGCTGAAGTACAGTACCCGCTGCATTGTTCTCCAGAGGAGAAGGTTGGATGTGATCTCTGGACATACACAAATCTTTAACTGTCCCGGGACCCCACTCCTCCTGGGACCTTCCCTTCCCCCATCCCACTCAGTGCTGATGTGTTTTTTTGTTTGTCTCTCCCCTCCTGTTGTTGGATTTTACTAAAAGAATTGTGTTACTTTGAAAGCAATCTTTATTCTATTAATTGAAAGCAAACAGAGCCCTGCAAAGCAACAGGCAGTTTTTTTAAACCTTCACAGTGCATCATCTTCACCAATCACAATCACCTCCTAGCATTACAAGCACTGCATTCCTGAGCATAGCAACAAATATCAGTGGCTTTCAGCTTCAAAATGCTGCCTCAAGGCATCCCTGATCCTTATAGCCCCACGCTGCGCCCCCTAATAGCCCTGGTCTCTGGCTGTTCAAATTCAGCCTCCAGGCGCTGAGCCTCAGTGGTCCAGCCCTGAGTGAAACTTTCACCCTTCCCTTCACAAATATTATGGAGTGTACAGCACGCGGCTATAAGCATAGGAATATTGTCATCGGCCAGGTCCAGCCTACCATATAGGCAGCGCCAGTGGGCCTTTAAATGGCCAAAAGCACACTCAACAGTCATTCTGCACTTGCTCAGTATGTTGTTGAACCACTCCTTGATGTTGTCAAGGTGCCTTGTGTATGGTTTCAAAAGCCACGGCATGAACGGGTAGGCAGGATTTCCCAGGATCACAATGGGCATTTCGACTTCCCAGACGGTGATCCTCTAGTCGGGGAAGATAGTCTCGCTTGCAGCTTCCTGAAAAGGCCAGTGTTCCGAAAGATGCCTCCGTCATGCACCTTTCCAGACCAGGCTGTGTTAATGTCCATGAAATGCCCACAGTGATCCACAAGTGCTGGAGAACCATAGAGAAATATCCCTTCCAATCAATGTACTCAGTGGCTAGGTAGTCTGGTGCCAGTATTGGAATGTGTGTGCCATCTAGCACCCCTCCACAGTTAGGGAAGCAAAGCCATCTACAATGTCACGCATGATGCCCATAGTCATGGTCTTCCAGAGCAGGATGCGATGAATGGCCCTGAACACTTCCATCAACACGAGTCCAACCATCGACTTTCCCACTCCAAACTGGTTAGCGACCAGATGGTAGCAGTCCAGAGTAGCCAGGTTCTACAGTGTAGAAGCTTTGCGGTCAGCTCAGAAAGAAGGTTCCATGTGTAGGAAGTGACATGGAAGAAAGCAAAGGGGTGATTGTGGGAGAAGGGGACAAACAGCCATTGAGGTTGGCATCTCTGGGGAGAAATGGGGATGGTGAGCTACATGATAAAAGACAAAGTTGGATAAGTAAAGAAGGGACGAGTTAAGAAAGAGGCGGCATTGGACAGATTAAATGACTAGGTTGACATGACCAGGAACTCTTTTTTAACATTAAAGATAAGGTGATATACCATACTTTGTCAAAATTTATCACACAAAACTTATTTAGCAATGAATTTTATATAAATATTTCTTCTGCAAGATGCCCAGAATTCCCTTGAAGTGTTTCACACCTCATTTGCTGCAAGTATCTCTTTGCTATAAAAAAAAAAAAGTGTGTTACTCTTTACTTTGTATGTCATGTATGTATGTGACGGAGACACAAACCTCTAAGTGATGTTGCTATAAGCACCACTGAGAAGCTTGGAATAGAGTGAAACAAGAACTAAACAGAGAAAGGGGTAAAAATTAGGAGAATTTAAGAAATTAATTAAAGATTATGAAAATACATTTTAGACTCTACTTATTATAATGCATATTCTTCTTTATATTTGATTTAACTTCCCAGTAGCCCACAATTAATAAAATCCAGTTAGTACTGGATTACTGCATCCTGCTTGAGAACAGAAATAATGTGAATATTAAGAAGATAGCCCTAAAAAGCCCAAGCACATATAAAGGCCATAATAAAATAAAATTCCTGAAGTGATTTAAGGGTACAAAACAACTTAGATCCATTTAAAGAAAGCACTCAGCTTTTCTATGTGGTAGACAATCATTTTTGCCTCGGAAAGAAAAAAGCTATCTCTTTTAAATCATGTTTTACCTTTTATTTTTCAGCGTTTTAAAAGCAACAATAATAAAGAAATTGGTGTTTTCAGTTTTATGAACAACAGTTTTAAATTAACAGTCCATTTGCCAAGTCACAGAAACATTCCAACTATCGAGAAATCTAAGTTAGACATCCCAAAATGTAACAAATAGATACTCCCTGCTAGCAAATGAGCTAGTCAGATAAATTAAAATAATTGGTTAGCCACTCTGCAGCCTCAGAACAAGAGACAAAATATATCCAGTATCCAAATGACATCTTTCAAATTTCAGACACACAGAATTAGGTACAGAACTTCCAAAGCGCTTGGCTAGCTGAAAAACCCATCTTAGTATTTCCAGTAGAATTTTTGTTAACACGCTGATGACTAATGGATCAATATGGAATGTATCTATGACTAATGGATTCCTTAGTATGATGTATCATTCATAAGAGTATAGAACTAGAAACACAACAGAAGTCAGCAAGCTAAAAAATATTTAGCAAAAACTGAAAATTTAATTTGAGCTTTAAAACACTACAACAGAAGTGAGAAGAACTGCTGATGTTAGCCACTGATCAGGAATAAGACTGGAACTCTATGCAACAGGCATATTTGTCTGACAAGGGAGGCACACTAACGTGACTACTATATCAGAGTTAGAAGTATCACAAGTACCCAACCAAAGTTCAGTTCTAGGTACAAGGCTTTGTTATTAAAGACTAATTTTTAATACTCAGTAATATTTCGTGTTTATGGTACTTGGCTATGGTATGTATTTTCTTCTTCTACACTAGCAACACTGTGCAACGAAGTATTATCCACCTAATGTGCTCATTTTATTATCTCCCCTCCCCAAAGCATGCTTCTGTCTTTACTGCAGCACATTTCATTACCAGTATAAAGTTTTCAGAGTCTTGCCTGACACAATGGTGCCACAATACACTCCCACTTGTTTCCCACCCTTTCTGGTATTAATACAGACGAATGCCAAAGCCCAACCCAGTTATACCTCATTCTCTGCCATGAAATAAACTCTGCCAAAGTCCAAATGATGTTCCAAGGGCAAGGCAAAGGTTAACCCCTTTGCTGAAAGAAGCAAATCTTTGAAAATTATCAGGTGCTAAATAGAAGTAACTGATTTTTTAAAAAGCAACTTTTTTTTGTACAGGGTTATGTCCTGCAGAACATTCTAAATGATTAGATATGGGGAATATGATGTCTTATTTTAATTAAAACATTTTGAAATGAATGATTTAGTTGACTCCATAATTATGGTTTTAAAGTGGAGAAAGTGTCTACATACCCACATGACAGTGAAATAAAAGATTTTTTTAAAAATCTGCATTGTTAGCAAATTCCTATTATTGAGCCATTCTCAAAAGCCAAGTCTCTCTCCAGCACATAATGATCACAAAAGCACTGCAGCTGTACTCACATGCAAGGCAGAGGGATCTGGCAGGAATTCAGCATCCTCTCCAAAGATAAAATCTGGTGGCAGCTCTGGGTAGTGGGCATTGAAAATTATATCCCCTGAAATAAAAATAAATGAAAAGCACTGTTTATTTCCACTTCATATCCCCAAACTTCTAAGTACTGCAGAGGAAAAATTCAGTAAGTCCATTTTCAATTAACAGACATCGTATGCAAAACACAACTATCAGATGTACTGGATGATAAAGTTAATTCTTGAAGGCACTGAATCTTCCTGTGGAAGAACAGAAAACATGGAATAAATTATTGCTTTGTTTCTCACTGCTTATCCCACAAGGGGACACCTTGAAGCACTGATATAGTTAGAAAAGCAACCATATAAAAATAGCACCTTCTTGAAAGCAGCACATCTGGGATATTAAGCAATTCAAAATTAATACCCAGCATGCCTATTTTATGTATTTTTGTGAGTCATATCTGTTTACTAAGGAAAACCTGTTGTTTTGCTATTGATTTTATATGGAAGGCACTCAGGTACTATGGTGATGGGTGGCAGTATAAAACCCTAAGGTAGACATACAGAAAGCCAAGTTTTCAATGCAGTGAATATTGGGAGAGGAAACAAGAAACAATACTGCCTCGAGAATTATCACAAAACTGTTAGGTAAGTACCATTTGCAGAATCTCTATTACTGAATGACATAAGAGACAGAACACAGGTTAATTGTTGTACCTAGGTTTTCGGTGCGGACAGCTGTGGAGAAAAAAAATCATCACTGGAGTTGTAAACTGACTACATATTATTCAAATATCAGGGAAATAAAATATGAACTCCTAGGTATCCTTTTTATAGCACTTTCTACATTTAGTAACCTATTTCAAAAAGAAAGCTTTTCATTTTGTCTACATGGCACAAAACACACTCATTACACATGAACAGAGAACTACAAAATAAACATTTTAAAATGCATTAAATAATCCTGATTTACCGACAGGTTTTGGGCATTCTGTTAAATGACAACAACAGCCCCATTCATTAGGCTATTTTAATGCTGGTTTTGATACGAAAAAAATCTTTATACAGTAGAAGTCGCTTAACAGACACACAGGCCTCTCAAACTTCATTTAAGCAGCAATCTTGATTAAGGTGAGTTAGTAAACTCTGTGGGGATTAAGGTAGGTACGGAGCTTCTAAGTTTGGTAGAAGTCTCTGTGGACCTTACCAACTGGATTGACTGAGACACAGACTGTCATCAAATCTGTATTAAACAAATAGTGCCATGGATTTGGAATGGTCCTATCATCCTATTACGGAGTGGTTTTTCCCAGCAAACAATATTTGGGAGAGGATGTAATAGATCAACTGGAGTCATCCCAACTAACCACATCCTGACTGAGTGGAACAGAATATAATGGAAATACTAAAGATCTGGGCTATATGTTATTTTTAATGTGTATTAATGCCATCTGAAATTAAATAAGAATATTAATTAGGCCACAATCTCTGACATTGAGTTCTCACCTTACACATCACAAAATATGTAACAAAACTACTTAGCAAGATTATGACTGCTTACAATAGGTTAACAAATTCTAGTTTGTACTATACAAACTTAAATGTCAAATAAAATTCAGAGTTTACATAGATCAATATGTGATTGTTATCATGTAAACTTTCAGAGAACTACACTCAGCTAAACACGAAGAACTGGCTTCGAAAGAAACTGCATTTAGTACTTCTTCCCTGCTTCTCCACTCTCCGTTTGAAGATACATAATAGGCAGTAGCTCCACAAGCAAAATAGATTTTCGGGGCAGCAGGCATTAAAAGAAAGAAGCCAACAGCTAAAACCTATTTTTATGTACTATTACCTGTGTAAAACCCATACAACACAGTAAAACTGAAGACAGGAAAGTAGTATATAAAATTCTGTCCACACAGAGACAAAACCTCTAGGTGGTTTTCAGCTTTCAACAAATTGTGTATTAATTTAGTGCTGATGAAAAATACTGGATAAACAGCCCCGCAACCTGATATCCTCTATTCATTCATGGGACAGGTAGAGAATGGGAAATGCTGACAATCTGTAACAGCTAAAGTTCTGCAAATATGTCTCAACGTTCATTGAAAGGCATCACCTCCAGAAGCTGTGTGGTCCAGTGGATAGGGTGATTAAGAGACCCAGGTTCTATTCCTAGTTCTGATGCTGGCCTGTTGGATGACCTTGGTCAAATCACCTACATTCTCTCTGCTTCACTTTCCCTCATTCGTAAAATGGGGATAATGACACTAACCTCCTTTGTAAAGCACTTTGAGTTCTACAGACAAAAATGATATGTAAGTGCTAGATATTATTATTATTATAGAGATGAGGAGGGCAGCTCAGTCATGATGGGCTTCAGTCCTAGGTCTCCCTGCCAACTAGTGTGCAACTTATGTTGTTTTTTATTAATGTGAATGTGTGCCCACTGGAAACTGAAGTGGAAACCATCAAACTCATTTCATGTAAGTCACCAAACCACCATCACATGGACACAAATTTCGTTCACACCATTCCTAGGGATTTGAAACAGTAACCTAAAGCTGAAAGTTTCTGTAGTCTATGATCAGCCACCTGACCCACCCAATCAATCCACTAAGAATTTCTACATGCATTTTTCTGTTCAATGGAGTTTCAAAACATAACAATGATCTATAATCTATGTTGCATTGGACCCGTCATCAGCATGGACCCATGTCCCCTGGAATGGTGGTTGAAGCATGAATCTTTAGCACATCTGGCACGTAAATATCTTGCGTCGCCGGCTTCAACAGTGCCATGTGAACACCTGTTCTCACTTTCAGGTGACACTGTAAACAAGAAGCAGGCAGCATTATCTCCTGCAAATTGTAACCAAACTTGTTTGTCTGAGTGACTGGCTCCACAAGAAGTAGGACTGAGTGGACTTGCAGGCTCTAAAATTCTCTAAAAGAGATTGTACCACTGTACTTGTATTAGGTGAATTGAGAAATACTATTTCTTTTGTTTTTTACGGGGCAAATATTTGTAATCAAAAATAAATATAAAGTGAGCACTGTACACTTGGTATTCTGTGTTGTAATTGAAATCAATGTATTTGAAAATGTAGAAAACATCCAAAAATATTTAAATAAATGGTATTCTCTTATTGTTTAACAGTGCGATTAATACGCACGAATAATCACGATTAAATTTTTTAATTGCTTGACAGGCCTAGTTTTGATTTCATAAGAGCAGCATTTTCTGAAAGGCATCTGTTCAGTCTGAAAATTTTCGACCTCTAAAAATATGAAAACATAATAGATATTACAATCCAACCTGAATATTAACTGTATATGTAGTAAATGTTTAAATCATTTATAATATCTTTTTTAATTGAGAAGCACGGAACCCAGGGATCACCACCCAAGGGTTTTACTCCCAGTTCTCCAATTCATTGCCTATATAAGTCTGTGCAAGTTAATTTAGTTACGCCTTCCCTCCCCCTCTCCCCCCGCATCTATAAAGTAAGGAAACTTAATTACCTCACAAGGGAGGCTGAAGATGAAAGCTCTGATCCTGCAATGAGCTCCACAAGTGAATCCCTGCAACTGTGCTGAGCACCATTTAAGTCAGTGGGATTTAATGCAGGTGCAGGGATCTGTCCATGCACAGCCCATTGCAGGATCGGAATCTGAACTTTTAACATCTGTAAAGCACTTTTAGGTTCTTGGAAGAAGAGCTTGTAGGTTCAGATGAATCAACCCTACTAATATCTGTGTAATATTGTCCTTATTTTACAGATGGTGAAACTGAGGCATAGAAAGTTGTATGACATCCCCACCCCCAAAGGTCACACAGCAAATCAATGGCAGAGCCAGCACAGAACACTAATTGCCTCTCAGTCTTCTGCTATAGCTACTCGATAAGGATCCTCTGAAATGCAACCCTTTTGAGTTTAGATGTTACCCAAATACTATTTGAATAAGATGGAGTTTTAAAATATACAAACGCTATGGTAAGAGGTAGTAGGTTTGCAGTTTGACACTGCTGCTCAGGTTGCCCTGTCAGGCACCGATGTGTTTACCTATCATTTGTGACCATAGAGGTCCCTGTTGGTGACAGCATTTAATACAGTTTAGACTATTGCAATACTCTTTTCTACAGTTTTCTGGTGTCTTCAATTAACAAAAGGCTATTTTTAGGACTGTCCTTAACACCAGACAGCACAAGCACATTACCCTATGTGTGAATCAAGGTTCCTAGAGGACAGTAAAATTCTACATTAAAATCAATGTCCTCCCTCTTCACGTAGAAAGCCCTTCAGAGTATTGGGCTGAGCTCTCTCTCTAACCAGATGACATACATTATCACCAACTGAGGTCACCTTAAGTTAGGCCCCTTATCACAGTAGCAAATAAAACTTGTCATATTGTTTCTTCAGCTACTTTTTGCCAAATCAATCTTGCAAACACAGTAATTTTCCTCTTTGCTTTCAGTCATTAGTTTGATGCTTTCAACTGAATTTATACATTGGAGAGAGACAAGGTAGGTAAGGCAGCATCTTTTACTAGACCAACTTGTGCTGCAGAAAGAGACAACCTTTTGAGCTGCACAGAGCTCTTCTTCAGGTCTGGGTAAAGTACTCAGAGTGTCATAGCTAAATACAAGATGGATCAGACTGTTTTGCAGTTAGCACGTACTGTAATAGTCCATTCAAGCTGAAGAATACAGAGGGTATAGCAGTAGCTCCCTTCCTGTTACTGTTTCCCTCTCTCTGAAGCTGGAAGACAGAGACACCCCACAGGCACCTCTTGAAATCACTTACTGAGGCAGGGGTTCTTCTCATATGGGAGGACCCACATCCTTATGTGCTGCCTATGGGAGTACCAGGGGACACCCAGTCATCCAGCCTAAGTTCAAGAATGGTACAACATGAGGTAAAATAGTTCTTAATTTTTTTTCCATGATGTGGATCATATGTTACTAGGCAGATAGTCTTGTGCATGCCCAACCGTCCCATGTTTGCAAACAAAAGAAGGGGACCAATCATATACTGCATCATGCCTGTTGCAACTACAGAAATTACTTACACGGAAAAATAACGTTAGAAATGTATTTTTAGATTCTATAATACAATTTAACAGATGTAAAAAAGGAGTGGAATCATCTCTGTGGATGACCAACAAACATTCAACAGACCAGTTTGAGAACTCCTGCGGTGGAAGAATGAATTAATATTCATTTTTTTACAAGAGGGACTAAAGAAACACCAATTTATGACTACATGAAATCAGGAGTGATGAACTTCTTATGACCAAGGACATTAGTTATTATAAACAAGGCATGAAAAATTACAGCCAGATAATATTGGAAGTCTCACTTAAACTCAGAAAACAAAGAAAAATAAAGTTTAATACTAAAGCTAATGTTCACCTTTATCCTATTCTGTACTGCAACATACAGAGGGCTGAATTCTGCTGTCAGCTTTGCACGACAGATTTAATCTTTGCTATTCAGCTCTCCCTTTGTATACTCCTAGAGAAACATTCATCCAATTCTGCACTCAAAAGCCCCACATAGAGCATTTGACGGGGTCCCTCTGGAGTCTGTCAGCCCCACTATTGAGTCACCTGAAGAGGGGTTCAAACAGAGCATTGCAATGTATTCCAGAAAGCATTCAACTTCACGTAATCAGATACTCAACAAAGTCAACAACAGAGGAACCTATGTCCAGAGAACAGAACAGGAAGCTGCAAGGGACATACATGCCGGGTGTCCTTGCAGTATGAAGCAAGTAGACACCACGAGGTGTTCTTCAATCATCCTAAGAAGTCAAACCACAGTCAACAGTAACTCTATATTAAGAAGAGTGGATGCAGAATTCAGCAAGGGATACAAGGAAAACAGGATGGTGAGCTTTTTCCCTGGAATGAAAATTTGAGATGTAACTGCAAGATTGGACAGGTTTATGAAGTTGTTCTCCATTAGTGATGATACATATTGGAAGCAATGACTCAGCATTGTGTGGAACAGCACAGATTACAGAAGACTTCAGGGATCTTGGAAGGGAGCAAATCCAAATGATCTTTTCAGACAACCTTCTGGTCCCACAAGTGAGAGAAGGCAGAAAATACTGGAGCTAAACCATTGCCTGCATGACTGGTGTGATGCTGAAGGTTTTGGTTTTGTGGGGCACTGGGCCACATTTCAGAGAGAAAAAGGGCAGTACAAACAGGACAATCTGCATCTCACAGATATGGGTGCTCATCTTCTCAGATGGAGACTAGCTGCAGGAGCCAGGAAAGAGATGGGTGCTGTGGAGGCAGATGCAGTACAAACAAACTCAGTGTGCCAAGAAGAGATTGAATCAGTGTGTCAAAGACCATGAAGAGAATACATTTTTCAGTTGCTCGTATACCATGGTAGAAGTCTGAGTAACAAGCAAGAGAAACTGGAAATTCTCATTTAAAAAATGTATACAATTGGCATTACTGAAACTTGGTGGGACAATCTGCATGACGGGAATGTTAAAGATCACAGATTAAAAGAAATTATGGTGTCTTTAATGTAGGGTGTCGCCTCTCACCACTGCCCCCTATATCCTTCCTAAACAGGTTATTGGTAACTCAGAAAAACAGGATTTGAAAGCTTACAAATCAATGTGTTAAGAAATCCCAGGAGGGGGTACTGGTGGGGTCTGTAACAGACTGTCAAATCAAGCCAAATAACAGGATGAGTTACTCCTTAAGCACCTATCTAAGAAGTCTGAAAACAAAAATTGTGTTGTTATGGAGGATTTCGGTTTGGAAGACATGCTAGAAGCCACATGCAGTCATCATTAGATCATTAGAGTTTCTAAAAATTATAGATAATTTAGCACAAAAGGTATAGCGTTCAACATGAGGTGACTCTATTTTGGACCTTATTATGATGGATAAAGATGAATTAATCACTGGACATGAAGTTGATGGTTGCCTAGGAACCAATGGTTATAACCTGATTATATTCAATATGGACAAACAGAAGATCACAATCAGTAACATGTATATTTGGCACTTCAAAAGAGCTGATTTCCCAAAGCTGAGGAAAATTATGAGCAAAATTAATTGGGAGGAAAAATTTAGACAAAAAATATGAATGAAAATTTGGAACTCTTTAAGAAGAGTTTATTAGATGGCCAAAAAGTTACAATACAACAATCAAGAAAGAGGACAACTTTGGCTAAAAGCCCATCCTGATTCAGTGGCAAAATGAAGGCAGCAATTAGAAATAAAAAAGCAATATATAACAAATAGAAACAGGGGGAACAGATGACAATCAATATAATTTAGAAGTTATGAAGCATAGAAAAGTGATAATGTAAGCTAAAGATATCAGGGGAAAATCCATGGCTTGCAGAAGTAAGGACAATAAGGAGGTGGTTTTGAAGATGGGGGGTTGAGATACATTAGGAACAAAAGAAATCCTAAGAATGGCATAGGCCCATTATTACATGGAGACTGTAAAAATATTAAAAATTATGCAGAAAAGGCAGAAGTGTTCAATAAATACTTCTGTTCTGTATATGAAAAAAAAAGCAGGATGATGTGCTTGTATCACAGGAGGCTGATGAGTAATTTTAAGTCTATTAGAAACCGAAGAGGATGTTAAACATCATCTACTAGAGATAAACATTTTAAAATCAAAGGCCCAGATAACGTGCATCCAAGAATCTCTGGCCCACTGATGATAATATTTAATAAATCTTGGAATACTGGGGAAATTCCAGAAGACTGGTAGAGTGCTACTGTTGTGCCAATATTTAAAAAAGGCACACAGGATGACTTGGGAAACTACAGACCAATCGATCAGATATCAATCCTGAGTAAAATAATAGGAAAAGCGATACAAGAGTCAACTGATAAAGAATTAAAGGCTTGGAACACTGTTAATGCCAATCAACATGGCTTTATAGAAAACAGGTCTTGTCAAGCAAATCTGATTTCATTCTTTACGGAGATTACGAGTTTGGTTGATAAAGGTAACTGCATAGATGTAATATATTTAGACATCGGTAAGACATTAGACTTTGTACCACACAATATTCTGATAAAAAAATGAGCAATATACATTATCAATAAAGCACATGTTAAATGGATTAAGAACTGGTTAATTGAGAGATGTCAAAAAGTAGTTGCCAATGGGAAATCATCATTGAGGAGAGGAGTTTCTAATGGGGTTCTGCAGATAGGTAGGCTTGATGCTCTTCACATTTTTCATCAATCATCTATATATAAATACAGAATCACTGCTGATAAAATTTGTGAACCACAAAGATTGGCAGAGTAGTAAATAATGATGAAGACAGGGCAGTCATATGGAGAGATCTGGACCACTTCATAAGCTGGGACCATTCAACAAAACATGCCAAATGCAGACACCAGAAAGTTATACACCTAGGAACAAGTAATGCAGCCAATAACTTCAGACTGAGGAGACTGTATTCTGGAAAACAGTGACTCAGAAGACGATCTAGTGGCCATCAAGCAACTCCATGAGTTTCTAGTGTGATGCTTTGGCAAAAATGGGTACTGGGATCCTTGGATATATATGTGGGGAGGAGTGAGATAATTTTGCCTTGTATACAGCAATAGCAAGAGTGATACTCAAATACCACATCCAGTTCTGGTTTCCACATTTTAAAAGGACACTGAAAAATTGGAGAGGGTGCAAGAAGGAGCCATAAAAGTTATTCAAGGGCTGGAGAAAATGCCTTACAGTGAGATTTTTAAAGAGCTCAATCTGTTTAGCTGATCAAAAACAAGACTGAGAGCTGACTTGATTGTCGTGTGTAAGTACCTTAATGAACAGAAAACACTGGGTACTAAGGGCTCTTTAATCTAGCAAAGAATGGCATAACAAGAATCTATGGCTGGAAGCGGAAGCCAAATGGCCTGTGATTTATAGCAGGTAAGACCAGATGATCTAGTGTCTATTCTGACCGTACAAGGTGAGTAGAAAGCTGGCTAGATTGTCGGGCTCAACGGGTAGTTATCAATGGCTCCATGTCTAGTTGGCAGCCGGTATCAAGTGGAGTGCCCCAAGGGTCGGTCCTGGGGCCGGTTTTGTTCAATATCTTCATAAATGATCTGGAGGATGGTGTGGATTGCACTCTCAGCAAATTTGCGGATGATACTAAACTGGGAGGAGTGGTAGATACGCTGGAGGGGAGGGATAGGATACAGAAGGACCTAGACAAATTGGAGGATTGGGCCAAAAGAAATCTGATGAGGTTCAATAAGGATAAGTGCAGGGTCCTGCACTTAGGACGGAAGAACCCAATGCACAGCTACAGACTAGGGACCGAATGGCTAGGCAGCAGTTCTGCGGAAAAGGACCTAGGGGTGACAGTGGACGAGAAGCTGGATATGAGTCAGCAGTGTGCCCTTGTTGCCAAGAAGGCCAATGGCATTTTGGGATGTATAAGTAGGGGCATAGCGAGCAGATCGAGGGACGTGATCGTTCCCCTCTATTCGACATTGGTGAGGCCTCATCTGGAGTACTGTGTCCAGTTTTGGGCCCCACACTTCAAGAAGGATGTGGATAAATTGGAGAGAGTCCAGCGAAGGGCAACAAAAATGATTAGGGGTCTGGAACACATGAGTTATGAGGAGAGGCTGAGGGAGCTGGGATTGTTTAGCCTGCAGAAGAGAAGAATGAGGGGGGATTTGATAGCTGCTTTCAACTACCTGAAAGGGGGTTCCAAAGAGGATGGCTCTAGACTGTTCTCAATGGTAGCAGATGACAGAACGAGGAGTAATGGTCTCAAGCTGCAGTGGGGGAGGTTTAGATTGGATATTAGGAAAAACTTTTTCACTAAGAGGGTGGTGAAACACTGGAATGCGTTACCTAGGGAGGTGGTAGAATCTCCTTCCTTAGAGGTTTTTAAGGTCAGGCTTGACAAAGCCCTGGCTGGGATGATTTAACTGGGAATTGGTCCTGCTTCGAGCAGGGGGTTGGACTAGATGACCTTCTGGGGTCCCTTCCAACCCTTATATTCTATGATTCTATGATTCTATTCTATGATTCTTAAACGCTATGAATCTTGCTATTAAGAAAAATGATACCACAACTAATTACAGTAGTAACTTGATATAACACATGTAAGAAATGTGTACATTCTTTATTCTTGAAACATGTTATTTTTTGTGGGATTTGTAAAGTAGAAGGACAAATCTGCAGTTAAACCATCTTCCTAATGGGTAAGCTTTTTCCATACTCAGTTAGAATGCTGGAACATCACCCAGCCCAAGTAAGCAAAACACTGTTTTACACAATCTTCAGCACTTCTAAATCAGAAGCAAACAAGAGAACCGAAAGAGAGAGCATATATACAAACTCTCTGTGTCTTTGCAGCCTGTGTAGTTCTGGGGATTGGTGGTGGGACACAGAACTTTTCATACTTAGGATCCCAATTCTGTACTGAGAAACACTTGTGAATCTCTGTGCCCACACTTCAGTGTTCAGTGCAGGATTCAGCCCAGATAGGTAGTGACTGAACCTTGTTATTATCAGACAGTGGTCTGCTACTCTTCATGAAATGAACTGGTTGTTCTCACACCACTTCCTAACACATAAGGGTATACATCACTAAAATACCTATCATTGTTGGCTGTCTGCACAGAGGTCAAGGAGTCAATGATCTTAAGAGACTGAGATTCCCACCAACCCCTTCCAACATGGGTCCCCTCCAGATCAGGATTTATTTAAAGGAGGGGATCAACATGGAGGGGAAGTTTGCATTTCCACTGCCTATAATTTACTTGTCCTGTGGAGAAACAGGATTTAAGTCTGCAGAGCTGTCACTCGGACCCCCTTTTCCTCATATCAGATTCACTCAAATTAAAACTAAAAAACAAGACCTTGCAGGTGTTGAAGTGAAACTGTAAAAGGATGAGCACTGTTTGCAAAAGTTTTTAAACTGCTTCACTTCCATGCATCTCAGTTATAACTCATAACTGTGTACAAATATTTAAACTGTGGTTATGGCTACAGAAGTGACTATGTAAAATGGCACAGTATTGCTCAACAGATCTGCTCTCTCTTTATATTAAGAGTTATAGTGTTTACTTTAATAACTAAAACAACATTTTACTACTGTTAAAATCACATGGTCTATACAGGTATATGAGAATGAGCTTGCTTTAAGACAGGGGTCTCAAACTCAATTTACCTTAGGCCCAGTGCCAGTCCTCAAATCCTCCCAGCGGGCCAATAGTGTTACTCATGCCGCCCAGAACCTGCCCCCGCAAACTCCGCCCCACACCTGCCTAAGGCTCTGGGAGGGAGTTTGAGTGGGGGAGGAGGTCTGGGGTAAGGGATTGGGGTGCACGCTCTGGGAGGGAGTTTAGGTGCAGAAGGGGTGAAAGGTTGGGCTCTGGGAGGGAGTTTAGGTCAGAGAGTGGGTCTGGGGTGCAGGCTCTGGGATGGAGTTTCGGTGCTGGGTGCAGGCTCTGGGCTGGGGGTGCAGAAGGAGGGGGTGGGTTGCAGGCTCTGGGATGTAGGAGGGGGGAGGCGTGCAGGCTCTGGGAGGGAGTTTGGAAGTGGGGGGGTGGGGAGGGGGTGCAGGCTCTGGGAGGGGATTGGGGGGTGCGGCGCTTACCTGGGGCTCCAAGGCGGGGCAGGGCGGGGAGCCTCTGCACGCTGCTGCAGGCACCACCCCTGCAGCTTCCCATTGGCCGCAGGGGCATGGGCAGCATGCTGAGGCACAGTCCCACCCCAGGGCCAGAGGGGGGGGCCGGCAGACACATGGAGCGAGCAGGCAGATGCCACTCAGCTCCGCTTTGCTGCCAGGGCCCCGGGCCATTGTAAATAGCCTGGGGGTTGGGGAGCACCCGGGGGCGGCAGGTGGGGCCAAGGGAGAGACCTAGCCCCAAAACTGCTGGAGCCCCGTGGGCCACACTGGGGACATTTGTGGGCCACAGATGGCCTGCGGGCCGGGAGTTTGAGACCCCTGCTTTAAGAAGATTAGAATCAACAGAGCTAAAGTTTTAATTTCAGAACCTTTATTACTAACAATGCTGAACAAGCCAAAAAAAACCACAGCTTGACTGGCACTTAAGAAAACATGGTTTTATCTGTAAAGTGTGTAAATTTGATATGGACATCATTGTGACACAAAAAATCATTGCATGCCCCTCACTGCCACTGATTAGAATGTAACTGCACTTTATTGTATATAAACACAATATAAAATCAGCTTCATCTTTTATATAATGTGTGTTGGAAAACCCTTTGCAGAGTTAATTAATATATCTATTGCAAAGTTAAAATAAAGAGAAGAGAGAGAAAAAATTAAGAGGGTATCTGCATTGAAGAAATATGTATTTTCAGCTGAGATATGAAGATAGATGAAGAGTTGATGAGGAAGAGAAATAAGATACACCAACACTGTTTTGGATGGCAAGAGCTGCCATTGCAAAACAAAGTTAAGATTATGTGAAGGAGGAGAAATAGAGCCAGTGCCAGAGAAGCAGAGGGGGGACAGTGATAAGATATAAGAGACAGACTGGAGCAAATACTTGTAGAGTTTTTAAATAAGAGCAATTTTGTACTAGATCCTGAAGTGAATGGGGAGCCAGTGGAGGTGGCTGTATTCATTTGGAAATGTGAGAAGGTGGGAAATGTTACTTGGGACCAACGGATCACCAATAATGAGATCCTTGATAGAACTGGCCGAAAATCTATGCCAGTGGTCCCCCAACTTTTCACAGCCATGCCCCCCTTTGCCTCAGCTCCCCCTCCCTGGCATGAACAGGGGTAAAGAGGCCGAGGCTGGGGGGAGAACTGGGGCCAGGGCCAGGAGTGAAGGGGCCAAGGCTGAGAACAGGAATGGAGAGGGAGCTGGGACCACAGCAGAGCTGGGTGTGGAGCAGGGCTGGGTGGCACTCCCTCCCTGTCCCCATGGTGGCTGGTCCAGCCCCACTGCACACACCCCCAAACATTCCTCTGTGCCCCCTAGGAGGGCGTGCCCCACAGTTTGGGGACCACTAGTCTATGCAGACTATGCTGGACATTCACAGGCTTTGCTGGTTGGGACACAAGGAACGCATGCCTCAAGACTGTCTGCCAAAGGTTGTGCTCTATGACCAGCTTAAGAACTGCCCACGATGCAGAGGAAGGCCAAAGCTCTGATACAGTGACAAGGTCAAGCAAGGTCTCAAGAAATCCAGTATTCCCACTGACAACTGGGAAAATCCTGCCCACAATCGCTAAGTTTGGAGAAGCCAGGTTAAGGCTGGTGCAGTGACTGTGGAGAGCCATCAGAGAGCCCAGGCTGAGGCTCGCAGGCAAGCCAGGAAGCAACGTATGCTTCAACCACCATCTGGCAAGTGGACCTGTATCCACTGTGGGAAGGTTTGCTGATCATGCATCGGGCTTTTTCCCCATACCATTGATAAGCAGCACTGATGGACCGACTTTGTCATGTCTCCTTTCATCTGTCAAGATGTTGGATGGCCAATGAGAAGATGGGCAGCAGATTTCCAAAGATGTTAGTAATTGGTATGAACATAGAAAAAGAAGCAATAGTCAAAGCAAGAGAAGATGAAGATATAGATGAGGATTTCAGCAGATACGGAGCAGAGTAATGATATGCAGAGTCAGACACTGAAGGAGGTAAGTTGAATGAAGGGGATACATATCGTGGAGGCAAACAGGAGGTCCAAGTCTAGGACAGCAAAAAAGGAGGTGGAATTGTCTTGAAGGATATTTCTCTTGTTTAAGAAATAATCTTCGGTCTGAAACCTTTGGCTTAAAAAAGGAAAGATGATGTCATATGTTTACTTGTTCAAGACAGGCTGAAATTGTGGACA
Source organism: Caretta caretta (assembly GCF_965140235.1). Lineage (NCBI taxonomy): Eukaryota > Metazoa > Chordata > Testudines > Cheloniidae > Caretta > Caretta caretta. Next base: position 155,213,596 of record NC_134208.1, on the reverse strand, counting down.
GAGAAAAGTCAAAATGTCATCAAAGTCAAGGGCATGCTAGGGATAGAAATGAGGGAGACTGATTGTTTAGAATGGGACAGCGATTATAAACTAGAAATAAGATGAAATAAAGCAAAGAAAAAAATAGGCTGCTATTGGAAGATTCCCAGTGGCGAGATTTAATAGACAGTGAAAGAGTATCCCCAAGTAGAAGAAGCCTGCCAACTGAACTAACTATACAGGAACCAAGAACTCAATGCCTATCCCAAGCTGAAGCAAGGCATTAACCACCTCTGGTGCAAAATATTCAAAGCTTTATATAAAATACTGGAAAAACATGCTGCAGCTCAATTATGGAAATCTCTCAAATCACACTTTAATTTGAAAAATTACTTTTACGACTGCAGGTAAACAAGAGGATCTAAAGTAAAAATAACTCCAGAAAAGCAAATAAATCAGTAAAGAGGCAAAAACGTATCAAGAGGGTTCAAACAGTTTTGCAGAACCAATAAGCAATGAATAACATAGGATCCCACCTTGAAGAAACAGGCCAAAGAGAACTAGAAGAAGAGCCTATTGCACTAGGGAAAAGAATGAATACAGAACTATAACATGGACTGAAAAAATTTTTAAAAAGAAAAACTGGTCTTCAGAGGAGACAAAAAGTGCTCTTCACAATAAAGGAAGAGAAATGAAGTGGTGAGATAGAGCTCAGATCTGTAAACCACTCACATAAAAACAGTGAAAATCAGGAAGAATAAGATAAAAATACTGTAGTTCAAGAGGCCACAGAGAAGCACAGTAGTATCACAAGGGCAACACATTGTTTAATCACCGTTAAATTCCAGATGACAGCACTCAAGGACAAAGAGAGAGGCACAGCGCCTGAAAAAAGAAATGTGAACAGCACAGAAGAAAATTCTATCAGAATTTCTTAGCAGCGAAAAATAGTGAAAGCTTTTGAGTGAAAAAAAATCAGAAACAAGACAAACACAGGATTCAATGAGGCAAAAGTACAATAATCCGGGGACTGATAATTAAAACAGGGCATTAAGAAATACTAGAATTATGGTTATCATTCATAAAGGTAAAACCCAACAAAAATATTAACAAACCTGCTCACAGTGAACATTCTGATACAACACTATTCCCTTGCTCCTTCACAAAGGAGACCAGCAAGAGTAGCTGGATTACTGTAGTGTATACTTCTTCTCAAACAATAATTAATTTTTCAGAACAAGAAGTTGTCCTGTACTTGGCATATGTGGTAGCTCAGTTGGTAATTATGGAGACATCACTTGCAGCTCCACAGTTAAGGCAGAGTTTTGCCCTTGTAGCAGGGATTCAATCTCCCTGATATATATTATCTGACCCTTTTTGTACCTAATTATGTTAATAATGGGAATATCACAGACTCTTCAAAACTTTCCATATAGTAAAAACCTTGTGCATAGGCTACATTTGAAGAATTTTTTAGGATTAACTGTCATTTCTCCATTATTCTTCATAAATGAAAGAGGCTGAATAAGTAACGTTCTAGTTCAGAGAATTCCGTGAGGAACTGTCCTCTTTCAAAATGGCTGTCATCTATTATCGTCAATGGAACTGAGGCAAAAGACTGCCATCAGTTCACTTACCCTTCTTAAATTGCCCTCCCAATCTCCCATTTTTCTCAGTGGAAAGAAGGTCATAGGCTGCCATTAGCTAAGATGGCTCCTGCCTCCATTCACCTGCTCCTCCCAGTGTTCCTCTCCAGCTCCTCATAGGATAAAGGGCCTAACATCATCCCCAAGAGCAACTTGACTTCATTCCCATCAGGAGCAATGGGAGGCAGTGGCTATTTTGAAAAAACAACTTAACTGAGGGCAGCCGACAGCCTCATGCTCACTGGGAAAAATGAGATGTGACAGTAATTTTGAAAGAGGACAATTCTTTCTTTCTTTAAAGGAAAAAGGAAATAACCTAATTAAAAACAAGCATTATACACACAGAATTCAGAGTTAAAAATTAATCTTTTAATTTAAATAAATATCAAAGTTAATAATGTACTCAGTACAGCAGCCTCTATGTTACCTGATATTTAAGACATTTATTTTATACTAGAATAGGAGCTGGAATTTTGACCAAGGACAATAAGGCAAACCTCTATTTTTGAAAAAATGGTATTTGTGAAAAATGACATAAGGTATTTAACAGCCATGCAAAGCAGACATCACCATGATTTTAAGGTCACAGCTAAAAGACCCTATTATACCAAACTATGGAGTTTAATGGAACACCATAGAACACTGGAAGAATGAAGCTCCAGGATGACCCTGCTATGACTTTAATACACAATTATAAGAAGGTTAAGCCTTACGTTTAAACCATTAAGGCATCCACTCTGTCGTGACCATAAAAACAACAAGACAAAATTATTATTTCCCCGTCAAAAGATGATGGACTGTGCATGATTCTTTAAATGAACATAGTTTTCAAATTACTAATCTTTTATTAAAATACATATGCAATATAGGCAAATTGATTTATATTTATGCCTGATCTAATACAAAGTGTTCTCCAGTATTAAAGTCTCTTTTAAATGAAGTAAAAAACACTGGAGATCCCCAGGGCCTTATCTGGGCTGGTGTCAGATAATCTTCCAAGAACACCAGAGCAAGCAAAAACTAAAAGCAAAAGTGAACTGAATGTGAAATTTGAAGGACAGAATAAATCCCCATTTGGAACTGAAGAAAATGTATTAAAATGGTAGGAAAGGCCATTCTGAACTGCTAGCTGCTCAATGTTACCAAAGCCGTCAAAAACATGATTTTAAGTTGCTGGCCGGCATCTACTGAATTTACTGCAAGTAAATTTTTTCCCATTTTTCAAGGAGGAAAGCAACAACAGTAACCATTGTGAGCTTCCTGATATTATGGAAAACAAGACTGTGATTGTACAGCTGTACTTCCCTAAATAAGTATGCCAACCGCTTTCAACACATTGGGACAAAGTACCAGGGTATTTGCATTGTGGCAGCAGTTATGATTGATGATCCGCACAAACCTGATCTGTTGCAAAGAGGATGTAGCACAAACCACAAAGGAACCAGACACTTCAGCCTATGTTTGGCACGATGCCCTGGACACAGGAGACCCTGACCATTTCAGCCTACCTTTTTCTACTGCAAGATTTTGCAATCTTCCTTTGCAGAATTATTCTGCCTTGGAAAGATAAACAGATCTGGCAACAGGCTTCAGGGAGTTTTTACAGATTTCTGCTTGCCTACAGAGGCAGGCTTCCCCCACAGTGGTCACAGACTTATTTACTGAACCCTAAATTATTAACCCTTTCTTGTGCCCATTGGCACAAATCTTTATTGTGTGAGCCATAACATTGTTTTATGCTATGAATGATTCATAAGCATTTTTAAATTCATAATGCTGAGAAGAATTAACACTTCCATTCATCAATTATTATTAATAATCTGAAAAATCAATTAGTCTGAAAAAAATACTTATCTGCATCACTTTCCTTATTCAATTAGTGTATAAGTTAACAACACGATTACATGCATGTATTGGCTGTTTTGGTTTTTTAAACCATGGAACCTGGAAACACAGTGAATGAAGAAAAGCTGATTTGATGGCATTTCCATCTTGATACCAAAGTTCAATGCACACTCCACAAAGATAAGTAAGAAGAGCAGTTCCAGGCACACTCTTACAAAGCTAGGCTTACTGCCTGTGTTTACCAGTATGCACTTTGTACACCTACTTCCTTGCACATGGCTCATTTGTTTATGAAATTTTCCCTCATTGGGAATAACTCTGGTCTCTCTGCACTCAAAAACACTCACTTTTTTTGGTCTCTCAATGAACTGTTTGAAAACAGAGCTCTGCAGGTGATACATCAGGCAGCTATTATATTCCTATGGAAACATTCTCAATCCCGCTGTTGCACTGTTAAGATCCTTCAGTGCAATCTGGCACTGGCCACAAAGCAAGTCTTAAACATTGTTTTACAGAACTTAATATATGGAAGTAGGTTGTTCAAGGCTTTAAAATGCGGTTGAACTTGCCACCCTGGATGCTGAAGAATTTTATTATTATTTTTTATCTAAAAATGGACATCTCTCTAAACAGAGAGGTTACAGTGTACACAAAAGTAAGGAACGCCAGTTGACATAGTTGTCTTCTTCATATATGAGGAAAAAATACCACCAGGTCCCAAAGTAGTATGTACCAAAGGGGTTAGGCTAAATTCATGGTGGAAATATCCAAATTTATAATGCTCCAGTGTGTTCTCTGTAATCTCTAGCATCTAAGATTCTATTTTCATCTTTCTGAAATTATCTACCCATATTTCTGTGAGGAATCCCGAGCAACACTGTCATAACCATACAGCTAAGGGTAGCCTAGAATTCCTCCTTACCTGTAAGGGGGTAAGAAGCTCAAATAACCTGGTTAGCACCTGACCAAAAGGACCAATGGGGAAAGAAGATACTTTAAAATCTTGGGGGAGAAGGGGGACTTTGTTTTGTGTGTTCTCTTGAGAAGCAGAGAAGCATCAGGTCAGAACACTCCTTCTCCTATAAACCATCCTAAAAGTCTCTCATATTACAAAAATTGTAAGTAAAAGCCAGGCAAGGCATGTTATCTTTTGTTTTGCTTGTGAATTTTTCCTTTGCTGGAGGGAGGTTTATTCCTGTTTTTTGTAACTTCGAAACTAAGCCTAGAGAAAATTCTGCTGTGTTTTTGAATCTTCTGTTATCCTGTAAAGTTATTTTCCATCCTGATTTTACAGAGGTGATTTTTACCTTTTTTTTTTTTTTAAATAAAATCCTTCTTTTAAGAACTTGACTGATTTCTCTATTGTCTTAAGACCCAGGGGTTTGGGTCTGTGATCACTCTGTAACCAATTGGTTAGGATATTATTCTCAAGCCTCCCCAGAAAAGGGGGTATAAGGGCTTGGGGGGATATTTTGGGGGAATAGGAACTCCAAGTGGTCCTTTCCCTGATTCTTTGTTAAATCACTTGGTGGTGGCAGCATACCCTCCAAGGGCAAAGAATTTGTGCCTTGGGGAAGTTTTAGCCTAAGCTGGTAGAAATAAGCGTAGGGGGTCTTTTATGCGGGTCCCCACATCTGTACCCTAGAGTTCACAGTGGGTAGGGAACCCTGGCAAACATTTTGGCACTTTTAGAACAGGAGATTAAATATAAACTTCATCCTGACAGTCATGTTGGAGTCTAGGCGAACTATAATCACAAAATAGAAAAACTAAAATAATTTCATGGCCTACCTAAAGTAAATTCCTGGAATGATAGATTTTGCTGTAAATGTCAAACTACCAATAAAATATTTGTAACTATACAGAAAGTAAACTCTATAGATTGATGTTTGTAAAAGGAGCATGGCTTCTAAAGTATTGTGCAATCAGATAACAGGTCCTAATGCATACTGAAGTATAAAAAATTCTCAGCATTTAAACTGTACCATACACTCTCTAGATCAGTGTGACTACCAGAGTACAAACAACAGGTTTTGTGAATAAAATCTATACTATCCATCACTTACGACTGACCTAAATAAAAAAACATGATGACCCACCTCTAATTACAAAATAAAATTTGAGAGGGAATGATGAATTTCAGAAATGGCAAGTGAAAACTTTACAGATAAAAGCAAAGATACAATAAACCAAGCCAGTAGACCACACTGAAATCATACAGTGTTCCAACTTGAAGGCCTGAGTGCAGCAATGGTGCAGCAAGCTAGAGTGTGAACTGACAGCACACGGGCTACTCCACACTATCTCCCCAAGTGAACATTCTTGCTATGTACCAGAAGTGCTCTCAGGCGGTTTAGCTTAGTACAAGAGTATTCACATAGAGAGTTAGTGCAGAGTAACTTGTGCACTGTAAATTCACACCCTAGCCTGCTGCACACTAACTTCACATGTAGAGAAGCCCTTAGGTTATGTAGCTGCACCTCCTACCAGGTCGAGCTTTGGGATAGTCACTGCCTCGGTTTCTTCTCACTTAGATTGAACCTCCCAACCTCTCAGCTTGTTTTGGTTGCAGTGATAACTTGCGACAGAGACCTGGCCATTTAGCTAAGTCATTAAAGAAAAAGTGCCTCTTGCTGGATATCCAAGTACAAAACAAACACAAAAGAGTCTTCTGTCCCCCTAGTCTCTAGCTGGGCCCAGGCACTCCTTGGTTCCTTTGAGTCTCTACCAAGCAGCAGCTCCCCATGGGTTCATACCTGGATTCTCCCTTCTCTCCCTCAGGCTCTTCACAGGCTTCTGTCATATCTCCATCCCAGAACAGCTGATTTAGCCACACAACCTATCATGTGACTTAGCTCACGCAGATGGAAAAAATAAGTGTTACAGGTAGGACTGGATCAGTCATGCTCAAAGGGCAAGGCACCCTGTGACAGGCTGTAAGAATTGATTTGAGAGACAGACAAACATGGACACTTTTTGATCATTACATCTGAATGAACACTACATGAAATTCCATGGAAGTGTGATCTTCACAAGTCAGATACATTGATGGAAGCAAAATCACGGCCATGAAACAATAAAGCAAGTTTTTAATATGCATTTGATAGCCAAGATAGATCAGTCACTTTAGTATTGCTTTAAAGTTATCCCTCCTCACAACTTCTACCATTCTTCACCTGCAGCTGAATGGCAACAGAGAAGATGAGAAAATTCTTTCCTGTCTTCTAAAAACATGAAAGGAAATATTCTCTTATCTAATTTTTACAACCAAATACTCATTCAACAATGGGAGGGTCAAACAAACCAACATTTATCACTAGAAATGGCTTTTAGAAAGGAAGATTTGATAGCCAAATGATCTCTGAAAGTATTAATGACTAAAAACAAATTCCACTGCTTCACCCAGCATGACAATCTGTGCCAGTTATTTGTGTCTCTATACAATATCACAAATACTGTACCAGTAAGAAAATCCTCACTACCAGAGAGGAAATCAGTACTGTCAGCCCAAAGCATTCCAAGAGCATGAGTCTGGCCTCCAAAAATTATAACAGTCTTAATCACCTTTTACAAAATAATAAATTTTGGTTATCTTTTTATGTTTTCAACCTTTTCTCTGCATCTATAAAAACTAGAAACTTATTTCTTAAAAAAACCAAAAGCTAAGATTTTCACATAGTCACATTACTCCAGAAGTTGGAGCTTTAAGATGACACCAAATATCACAAGACTCACGATAAAATGGCAAAGTTTGAAACACTGGGAAATATTAAGTTGTTAGCACAGAGCATTGTGACTGACATAGAACGGGGTGAGAGAAGTCGAGAATGGGTGATATAAAGGGCTTTAACTTACATTTGAGTGTTTCTCCTGCATATGGTATATGCAACTTAAACCGATCACAGCTGGGTCCAGGCATCAAAGAGGTACAGCTAAAAATGAAAACAAGAAAAGGAATCTCTAAACAATAGTGATAGACGTAACAATGCTTAACAAGATACAAATGAGATGAGCGAGCACTACCCAGATGGTATAGTAGAAATTCTTATGGAAAGGCTGATAGCATCCTGCTCTCCTCACATTTCTGGAAAAACAAAAAGATTAAGTGCGGACGGAGGAGTAAGCCACAGTGCTGGAGGTTCGGTTCATTCCATTCAGTCCATCCGTAAGTTCACACAAAAATTTGAGATATCTAGACCTGTCCCAATAAACAGCAGTTTCTCTACCAGTCTGAAGCATCAAAGGATCTCCCAGGAAAACAGCTCCCTGATTTGAGACACTTCTCTATGACACACTTTAATCAGCCTCCAAACCCACCAAACTCTCTAACTCATGCAGTACAGAAACAGCCAGCTCTCCTTGACTTACTCAACAGTACCACAGACTTGTACACCCTGTCTCCATTATTGAAGAAACTGAGATGCATTGTGAATTTAAATGAAGTAAAAAATTCACAGCCATTTTTACCCATTTTATGGCTCGGGAAAATAAAACAGAGAGATTAAATTATCTGCCCAAAACCACAGTAAACTAGTGACATAGCTGGGATTAGAAATCAGGTGTTCCAGGTTCCCATTCCCATGGGCTAACAACACTAGTGATTGCACCATGTCATTTAAGAAAAAAATATTTTAATGTGTATGTACGAAATTATTTTTATTACTGCAGAATTTAAAGGCTCCAACTGAGATTGCGTCTTATTGTGCTAGGCACTTTACAAATGCATACTAAGTCAGTCTCCTGCTCCAAAGAGCTGGCAGTCTAAACAGACAGGTCAGACAAAAGGTAGGAAGGGAAAGAGAGGCCTAGAGAAGTGAAGTGACTTGCCCAAGGTCACACATAAGATCAGTGGTAGAGTCACAAATACAACCCACGTCTCCTGAGTCCCAGTGCAGTACCCTACTGACCACCTTTTCAAAATGCAAAAACAGGACGTAGGCAGGAGCCCCACTCCCTCTGTGGCCCTGCCTCCTGCTCCTACCCTTCCCCCGAAACCGCGCCCTGACCAGGCCAGGAGCCAAAGCTATGCAGTGATAAGAGCCCCAAAGCAGCCCCAACCCCAAGGGCAGGTGGAGGGTCCGGGGCTCCCCACAACGGCCCAGGCTCCCCGGGTGGCTCTTAGCACGGCCCAGCTCCGGGCCTCGGAGGAAAGAGAAGGATCAGGGGGTGAGTCCTTGTGGCGAGGGAGGGCCTCAGCCCCCCACACACACATACACACACACACACACCAGGAAGAGACTGGCACCACCACTAAGCCTTGGGCAGGTGCATAGCAGCATCACAGGGAATCCGGAACAAATGCTGACCCAGTGTCATTCAGCCTGGGACCGGGACTTGAAATGTACATTTCAGGACTCTCCTGCCCAATTAGGGACGGGTGGTCACTCATACTACCCACCGGATCATGTGCATAAACAAAAGTAAAATGTGGGAAGTAGGATAGCACAGGGACACCTAACCTTGTACAGCGAGAGCTATTATGTAGATGCAAAATTGCACCTGTCTTGCAGCTGAAGAGAGGTTAGAGTAGTGCATATAGCTAAGTGCCTCACTGGCATATTGAGAATGGTGCTTAAACTCATTTCTATTAAAATAGACATTCCCAAACTTTTTTGCTGTGCCCCCCTTTCTCCACGGACCCTCCCTCCTTCCCCGACTCGGACCCATCCAGGACAGAAAGTGACTCATGGAGAACAGGCGGCTCACATCTGGGGTAGCGGCATGATCTGGTTGACTCCATCCCCAGAGGAACCTATGGCAGCGTGGAGTGCAACGGGATTCCTTGCCCTCCCTCCCCTATTCCCAGAGCCTCTCACACCCACAGGCTCCAGAGAGTAAATACACAAGGACTGCAGCCAGCCAGGTATCTGGGCCAGGGCAGGGCAGTAGCAGGGAGAGCAAGCAAGAAGTCCCCAATGGTCAAGTTGGGAGGAGGGGAAGAGGAGCAGCCTGCTGCCAGGACTGGGTGTGGCTGCGCTCCCCGTCATCTGCTGGGGACTCCCTATGAGTTCTCCCTGCTACTGCCCTGCTCTGGCCCAGACACCCAGCCAGTCACAGACCCACATCCCATCACATGCCTCCCAGTATCCTCATTGCACCCCCACCCAACCACCACCGAAAGGGGACATGCCCCACAGTTTGAAAACCAATGTCCTAAAACACATCCATTCTCTCCCTGCACCCCACCTCTGTTTTACCTTACACTCAGAAAACTAAGTCGAGGACATGCAGGGGCTTCAGATTGACTTTTGCTCACCATACTATTGTTTAACCTTATTTGTGCCCATGTGTAGCCCGCACCTTGTGTTCACTGCAATGCACAGAGGGCTTGATTCAATAGATGTGGGATCAGGCTCTGAGAGAGGACTTTCAGGATCAAAGCCTCAGTGTAGTCAGAGTAAGGGTATGTCTACACTACGAAATTAGGTCGAATTTATAAAAGTCGGTTTTTTAGAAATCGTTTTTATATATTCGAGTGTGTGTGTCCCCACAGAAAATGCTCTAAGTGCATTAAGTGCATTAACTCAGCGGAGTGCTTCCACAATATTGAGGCAAGCGTCGACTTCCGGAGTGTTGCACTGTGGGTAGCTATCCCACAGTTCCCGCAGTCTCCACTGCCCATTGGAATTCTGGGTTGAGATCCCAATGCCTGATGGGGCTAAAACATTGTCACGGGTGGTTCTGGGTACATATCCTCAGGCCCCCGTTCCCTTCCTCCCTCCGTGAAAGCAGCAGCAGACAATCGTTTCGCGCCTTTTTTCGAGTTACCTGTGCAGACGCCATACCACGGCAAGCATGGAGCCCGCTCAGGTAACCGTCACCGTATGTCTCCTGGGTGCTGGCAGACGTGGTACTGCATTGCTACACAGCAGCAGCAACCCCTTGCCTTGTGGCAGCAGACGGTGCAGTAGGACTGGTAGCCGTCATTGTCATGTCCGAGGTGCTCCTGGCCACATCGGCCAGGAGCGCCTGGGCAGACGTGAGTGCAGGGACTACATTAGAAGCGACTTGACCAGGTCATTCTCTTTAGTCCTGCAGTCAGTCCTATTGAACCATCTTATGGTGAGCAGGCAGGCGATATGGATTGCTAGCAGTCCCACTGTACCATCTTCTGCCAGGCAGGCAAGAGATGAGGATGGCTTCCAGTCCTTCTGCACCATCTGCTGCCAGCCAAAGATGTAAAAGATAGATGGAGTGGATCAAAACAAGAAATAGACCAGATTTGTTTTGTACTCATTTGCTTCCCCCCGTACCCCATCTAGGGGACTCATTCCTCTAGGTCACACTGCAGTCACTCACAGAGAAGGTGCAGCGAGGTAAATCTAGCCATGTATCAATCAGAGGCCAGACCAACCTGCTTGTTCCAATAAGAACAATTACTTAGGTGCACCATTTCTTATTGGAACCCTCCGTGAAGTCCTGCCTGAAACACTCATTGATGTAAAGCCACCTCCTTTGTTGATTTTAGCTCCCTGTAAGCCAACCCTGTAAGCCATGACGTCAGTCACCCCTCCCTCCGTCAGAGCAATGGCAGACAATCGTTCCGTGCCTTTTTTCTGTGCGGACGCCATACCAAGGCAAGCATGGAGGCCGCTCGGCTCACTTTGGCAATTAGGAGCACATTAAACACCACACGCATTATCCAGCAGTATATGCAGCACCAGAACCTGGCAGAGTGATGCTGGGCGAGGAGGTAACGTCAGCGTGGTCACGTGAGTGACCAGGACATGGACACAGATTTCTCTGAAAGCATGGGCCCTGCCAATGCATGCATCATGGTGCTAATGGGGCAGGTTCATACTGTGGAACGCCGATTCTGGGCTCGGAAACAAGCACAGACTGGTGGGACCGCATAGTGTTGCAGGTCTGGGACGATTCCCAGTGGCTGCGAAACTTTCGCATGTGTAAGGGCACTTTCATGGAACTTTGTGACTTGCTCTCCCCTGCCCTGAAGTGCATGAATACCAAGATGAGAGCAGCCCTCACAGTTGAGAAGCGAGTTGCGATAGCCCTGTGGAAGCTTGCAACGCCAGACAGCTACCGGTCAGTTGGGAATCAATTTGGAGTGGGCAAATCTACTGTGGGGGCTGCTGTGATCCAAGTAGCCCACGCAATCAAAGATCTGCTGATATCAAGGGTAGTGACCCTGGGAAATGTGCAGGTCATAGTGGAAGACTTTGCTGCAGTGGGATTCCCTAACGGTGGTGGGGCCATAGACGGAACCCATATCCCTATCTTGGCACCGGAGCACCAAGCCGGCGAGTACATAAACCACAAGGGGTACTTTTCAATAGTGCTGCAAGCTCTGGTGGATCACAAGGGACATTTCACCAACATCAACGTGGGATGGCCAGGAAAGGTACATGATGCTCGCATCTTCAGGAACTCTGGTCTGTTTCAAAAGGGGCAGGAAGGGACTTTATTCCCAGACCAGAAAATAACTGTTGGGGATGTTGAAATGCCTATAGTTATCCTTGGGGACCCAGCCTACCCCTTAATGCCATGGCTCATGAAGCCGTACACAGGCAGCCTGGACAGTAGTCAGGAGCTGTTCAACTACAGGCTGAGCACGTGCAGAATGGTGGTAGAATGTGCATTTGGACGTTTAAAGCGAAACCAATATTCCCACTGTTATTACTGCTTGCTGTGCGCTCCACAATATCTGTGAGAGTAAGGGGGAGACGTTTATGGCAGGGTGGGAGGTTGAGGCAAATTGCCTGGCTGCTGGTTACGCGCAGCCAGACACCAGGGCGGTTAGAAGAGCACAGGAGGGCGCGGTATGCATCAGAGAAGCTTTGAAAACCAGTTTCAGACTGGCCAGGCTACGGTGTGAAAGTTCTGTTTGTTTCTTCTTGATGAAACCCCGCGCCCCTTGGTTCACTCTACTTCCCTGTAAGCCAAGCACCCTACCCTCCTCCCTTTAATCATTGCTTGCAGAGGCAATAAAGTCATTGTTGCTTCACATTCATGCATTCTTTATTCATTCATCACACAAATGGGGGATGACTACCAAGGTAGCCCAGGAGGGGTGGTGGAGGAGGGAAGGAAAATGCCACACAGCACTTTAAAAGTTTACAACTTTAAAATTTATTGAATGCCAGCCTTCTGTTTTTTTGGGCAATCCTCTGTGGTGGAGTGGCTGGTTGGCTGGAGGCCCCCCCACCGCGTTCTTGGGCATCTGGGTGTGGAAGCTATGGAACTTGGGGAGGAGGGTGTTTGGTTACACAGGGGCTGTAGTGGCAGTCTGTGCTCCAGCTGCCTTTGCTGCAGCTCAACCATACACTGGAGCATACTGGTTTGATCCTCCAGCAGCCTCAGCACTGAATCCTGCTTCCTTTCATCACGCTTTCTTCAGCCAGCCACTTACTCTCTTCAGCCTGCCACTTACTCTCTTCAGCCCGCCACCTCTCCTCCCGGTCATTTTGTGCTTTCCTGCACTCTGACATTATTTCCCTCCACGCATTCGTCTCTGCTCTGTCAGTATGGGAGGACAGCATGAGCTCAGAGAACTTTTCATCACGAGTGCATTTTTTTTTCTTTCTAATCTTCACTAGCCTTTGGGAAGGAGAAGATCCTGTGATCATTGAAACACATGCAACTGGTGGAGAAAAAAAAAGAGACAGCGGTATTTAAAAAGACACATTTTATAAAACAGTGGCTATACTCTTTCAGGGTAAACCTTGCTGTTAACATTACATACATAGCACATGTGCTTTCGTTACAAGGTCGTATTTTGCCTCCCCCCACCGCGTGGCTACCCCCTCAACCCTCCCCCCTCCCTGTGGCTAACAGTGGGGAACATTTCTGTTCAGCCACAGGCAAACAGCCCAGCAGGAACGGGCACCTCTGAGTGTCCCCTGAAGAAAAGCACCCTATTTCAACCAGGTGACCATGAATGATATCTCACTCTACTGAGGATAACACAGAGAGATAAAGAACGGATGTTGTTTGAACGCCAGCAAACATACACTGCAATGCTTTGTTGTACAATGATTCCCGAGTACGTGTTACTGGCCTGGAGTGGTAAAGTGTCCTACCATGAAGGACGCAATAAGGCTGCCCTCCCCAGAAACCTTTTGCAAAGGCTTTGGGAGTACATCCAAGAGAGCCGCGAATGCCAGGGCAAATTAATCCTTTCACATGCTTGCTTTTAAACCATGTATAGTATTTTAAAAGGTACACTCACCGGAGGTCCCTTCTCCGCCTGCCGGGTCCAGGAGGCAGCCTTGGGTGGGTTCGGGGGGTACTGGCTCCAGGTCCAGGGTGAGAAACAGTTCCTGGCTGTCGGGAAAAACGGTTTCTCCGCTTGCTTGCTGTGAGCGATCTACAACCTCATCATCATCATCATCTTCTTCGTCCCCAAAACCTGCTTCCGTGTTGCCTCCATCTCCATTGAAGGAGTCAAACAACACAGCTGGGGTAGTGGTGGCTGAACCCCCTAAAATGGCATGCAGCTCATCATAGAAGCGGCATGTTTGGGGCTCTGACCCGGAGCGGCCATTCGCCTCTCTGGTTTTCTGGTAGGCTTGCCTCAGCTCTTTAAGTTTCACGCGGCACTGCTTCGGGTCCCTGTTATGACCTCTGTCATGACCTCTTCATGCCCTGGGAGATTTTGACAAAGGTTTTGGCATTTCAAAAACTGAACGGAGTTCTGATAGCACGGATTCCTCTCCCCATACAGCGATCAGATCCCGTACCTCCCGTTCAGTCCATGCTGGAGCTCTTTTGCGATTCTGGGACTCCATCATGGTCACCTCTGCTGATGAGCTCTGCATGGTCACCTGCAGCTTGCCACACTGGCCAAACAGGAAATGAGATTCAAAAGTTCGCGGTTCTTTTCCTGTCTACCTGGCCAGTGCATCTGAGTTGAGAGTGCTGTCCAGAGCGGTCACAATGGAGCACTCTGGGATAGCTCCCAGAGGCCAATACCATTGAATTGTGTCCACAGTACCCCAAATTCGACCCGGCAAGGCCGATTTAAGCGCTAATCCACTTGTCAGGGGTGGAGTAAGGAAATTGATTTTAAGAGCCCTTTAAGTAGAAAAAAAGGGCTTCATCATGTGGACGGGTGCAGGTTTACATCGATTTAACGCTGCTAAATTCGACCTAAAGTCCTAGTGTAGACCAGGGCTAAGAAAACACCATAGTTGTGGGGTTTGTTTTGGTTTGCTTGTTTATTTTTTAAGAAGATATCTTATTTTACTTGTGCAGGTAAGAACATCAAGGTAGAAAGGAATGCTCAATGTCAGTGCATACACAACTATGACTAGAAACGTAATCAGAGGAGAGAACTATTATAAGTATTTTAGCCTATAGTTTTGAAGCATTTGTAAGGCACCCATCACTATAGCATCTAAATCAAACCTTCACAAATGAGGTTTTTTAAAAAAAAAATTAGTGTAGAAGCTTCCAAAATAATACATCAACAGCAGTTAATATTTAATGGCAATTTATTTTGAAATATCACAGGTCATAGGGGTCCTGTCACCCTTACCATTAAGACAATATATTTTGGTAGCTTTTAAAATATCCACCAAAATTTCTGATTTTGCAAATTCAATGTACTCCCAAAGCCTTTAGTACACTAAGCATTTGGAAATACTTGAAGGAAAAGTACAATATACCTTACATTAAAAGAAAAGAGTGATCTGATGATATTAATGTCCCTAAAAGCAACACTAAGTATTTCTCCTAGGTTATTATAGCTCACTTAGCATGTTTTTAAATTTTACTGATCTAGAAGTGATGGAAAGTGACAGCTTTCACAGTCATTTTTTAGCAAATTACCCCTCTTCGAGTAGGCTACACAAGAGATTTAAAGCACTGCGATTGGCTGGGTAACTAAGCAAAAATCTTTCAGAGGTGCATCTAAAGGGAACTAGTTACTTCTCACTAACAGAAATGGAAAAAAAACCACTATAAAGCAATTCAGAATTTTGATACAGAAAGTCTAATGGAAAAAAACAAAACTTTTTAATAATTTCCTCAATGGGACAAGTGCTTACCATTTGAAGCTGAAATTAAAGTGTTGAACGTATCAAATGGTTTGTCAAAAGAGATGCTTACACAAGTCGAACAGAATGAAATGGATAACAAAACTGCATATACAAGCAGCCCATCCTGCATGCCAATGCAAGGGAATAAAGAGACTAAGTCACACTCTTACTGCCTTGCGCTGATGTGGCATACCACTGCTTCAAGTGCCCTGCCATGCGCAGGTTGGCAGGAAGAAGCATGGTCTTGGCCCCAACCCCTCTAGGCTGGTCAGTGGCATAGCTTCACTGGCATACTGGGGAGAGTACACTGCACAAGCTATAGACATGTCAACAGTGTACTCCCTCTACAGAGGGGTGAGGCTACCGGAAGCCCCAGAGTTACCATCTCCCTCTAGGCGGCTCCAAAAGCTTTGCAACAATGCACCACTCCCTTCCACTCCCCAACCCCACCCTGCCTTCCAGGCAGACTGTAAGCTTAACACATAGCCCTTAATTATTTAGGCACCAATCCTGCAAGCATGCACACATGAAGTAGTCTTACTGAATTTAAGAGGGCTAATCATCTGGGCAGGTGCAGGATTGGAGTTTTAATTGGTCATCTTCAGGCATTTTAAAGAAAAAATAAGGTACTTAAATACTTTAAGGTAACTAAAATAGAAAAAAAAATTATATTGCCATTTCTGATAAACACTAACTATTCCAACGTACTGAGAGGTATCAATTATACTTTATTCCATAAGACCTGATTTCAGAGTCAAAACCATGAAGAAAAAAATAAAAACCAAAACACACAATGATTCTTAACCTTAATTGAGGTTAAATGCTACCTTTGTCAGCTATCGCTCTGCTTCAAGTTTTCCCATGTGGCCAGACAAATCAGTACCTGCACTGTCTGCTGATGACATTGTGTTAGTGGCCAACCAGAAGGCTCTAAACTCATCTATTAAATGCTCATTGTCAGCCAGTTTCTAAGTAAAATGGTTGTCTCCAGATGACTGAACAGCCATCAAAATCTAACAAAAAAAAAAGAAACATGCAGCCCAGCCACCAGAACTCCTCTTGCCTCTTTGTTGCATTTAATTATCTTTGTTTCAGATCACGTGTGGGCTGAAGAAAGCGACGTGCTAGAATATGAACCAAAAATGAAAATACTGATTTTAGATTCTAAGGCCAGAAGGGACCATTGCAATCATCTAGTCTGATCTCCTGGATAGCACAGGCCATATAACTTCTCCAAAGTAATTCCTAGAGCAGAGCTTTTAGAAAAACTTCCCATCTTGATTTAAAAATTGTCAGTGATTAAACAATTTACCAAGGGTCATTGTGGATTCTCCAACAAACCAGTAAAAATTTACACCTTTTTTCCAGTCTGATGTCCAAGTTGTTAAAGTAAGTCTTATTCGTGTTGTTTTCAATAGCCCTTTGTGGAAATCAATTTACTTTATGTAGATTCTCTTGTCAATATACAGTAGTTAAGATTATAACCAAGTTACAGTATGATCCATAGTTTTAAATCCACCACACATGAAGGCATGGTCTTGTCTGAAAATTGCTAAATTTACTCCAAATACTAAGGAGAATTATTCTACAAAGTCTGAAGAAAATTACTCTTAAAAGTTTATGAGTTATAGGTCATTAACATGTTACCATGCTTTGAAGGGGACTTGTATTTAATGTTACTTTGTAGTCCTTAATTAAAAAAGTACTTGTTATCAACCCTTCACCATTCACTTACATCTCATTTAAAATTTGCGCAGCAGCTATGTTTCAAGAAAATAGCTGTATTTAACCAAAGTTGTTAGCTGCTGTACCTAACTGTAATAGCTACAGTCTGCATTCAGTATAAATAGCTTGCTTTATGGTGGCGGGTTACAGGTTAGAGGGAACATTAAGGTCCTTCTAAGTTTTGCCACTGCAACGGAGGTCCTCCCTTTGCTCAAGTGGTAAAGGCTTGTAAGTTTTGGAATTAAATGCCTAGCATTCTAAATCCTGGCTCTGCAGGTTGGTGTGATTCATCTAACAATTGTTTTTGTAGCAATAAATTGGTTGCAGAATGACACCCTCTGTATGTGCGTGCATGTACACACAGAGAATGGAAAACATGATCAAACTGTTTTTGAGCTACAGACCATAAAAAGTTACCCTAAATATGGAGCCAGATTTCAGAACAGCCTGGCTCCAGCCGATGCACGGTTAGCATCACTATGTAAAACTGGAAGTAAAATGTAATTGCTAATTACCTGCAGGCAAAAGAAGCTCACCATGTAGATTCTTGTAGTACAGATTTGTTTTCTAGATTACCACAATTAAGGTTACCTTCCACTTTCCACTATAAGTCCCTGTTTCCAATTGCTTATGATTTTGCCATACTTCAACTGTTCAGGCTGAAATTTCCCATTCCAGGGATGAGCCTCAGGCTTTTAGCTTTTGTTTTTGTTTGTTTCTGTGGTTGTTTGTTTATTTAAAGAAAAACTTTCAGCTAAAACAGTTCAGCCATTTCCCACAACGAGATTGAAGAAATATACATTATTTTGACCATGCTAAAGTCTTACAACTATTTCACTGAGAAAGTCAAGTGCCTCTAGGCTTTGGAGGAAAGACTTGGAATTTGACGATGGGGTCTGGGACATCCATTGTGCTCTCCCAGTGAAATTCTGCCCAAATCTGGCCAAGCTATATAGTCTTCTGAAAAATCCCACTGGATACATGCTCACTAGAAGTTAGAGTATGGCAACTAAATTCCCCATGCCTTCACAGCTCCTACATGGGACTGGACTGTGCATGTGCCATTCCCACAGAACAACTGAGCATGTGGCAAAGGCTGAGCAGAACTTTTCCTTGCTCCTCCTGGCAGCCAGAGCTATTATAGTACTGGGCACAGGAGCTGACACGAAGACTCTCTCTCCTGTACTCTCAATTTTCCCTCACTAGTGCCCAGAAAGCATGGAGGAGGAGAAAGCAGCCTGACACAAATGAATATCGATGAGAAGCAGGGAGTGGGTGAGGAGGCAGAGGATAGGAGCAGGGAGTGGAGGCCAGGGCAGGAACATGCAGAGCAGAGCATAGGGTAGAGACAGGAACTAGGGGATGAAGAGGAATAGAAGCAGGGAAGAAGACAGGAACAGGAGCTCAAAAGAGAAGACAAGGAGAGGAACAGAGGGACAGGGAAAGGCAGCAGGTCAGGAGGGATGGCAGGGATAGGAGCAGAGGGTGTTTGCTCATGCAATCTTAGTTCCGCCCCATTGTGTGTATGCATTATGATACAGTATTTAAAATTGCCAAATCAGGAAGAGGAGGTGGATTAGGCATTTCTGGAACAAACAACAAAAATATCTAAAACACAAGATTTGGTAGTAATGGAGGACTTTAACCACCCAGACATCTGTTGGAAAAGTAATACAGCAAAACACAAAATTTTCTTGGTATGCAACTTTCTGTTCAAGAAAGTGGAGGAAGTAATCAGGGAACAGCCCTTTTAGATTTGATTGGAATAACATCCCTTTTAGATGTGATTTTAGATGTGATTGGAATAACAGAGACTTGGTGGGATAACTCACATGACTGGAGTACTGTCATGGATGGATATAAACTGTTCAGGAAGGACAGGCAGGGCAGAAAAGGTGGGAGAATCGCACTGTTTGTAAGAGAGCAGTATGACTGCTCAGAGCTCAGGTATGAAACCTGAGAGTCTCTGGATTAAGTTTAGAAGTGTGAGCAACAAGGGTGATGTCGTGATGGGAGTCTGCTATCGACCACCAGATCAGGGGGATGAGGTGGACGAGGCTTTCTTCCAGCAACTAACAGAAGTTACTAGATCACAGGCCCTGGTTCTCATGGGAGACTTCCATCACCCTGATATCTGCTGGGAAGAGCAATACAGCGGTACACAGACAATCCAAGAAGTTTTTGGAAAGTGTAGGGGACAATTTTGTGGTGCAAGTGCTGGAGGAACCAACTAGGGGCAGAGCTCTTCTTGACCTGCTGCTCAGAAACCAGGAAGAATTAGTAGGGGAAGCAAAAGTGGATGGGAACATGGGAGGCAGTGACCATGAGATGGTCGAGTTCAGGATCCTGACACAGGGAAGAAAGGAGAGCAGCAGAATACGGACCCTGGACTTCAGAAAAGCAGACTTGAACTCCCTCAGGGAACTGATGGGCAGGATCCCCTGGGAGAATAACATGAGGGGGAAAGGAGTCCAGGAGAGCTGGCTGTATTTTAAAGAATCCTTATTGAGGTTACAGGGACAAAGCATCCCGATGTGTAGAAAGAATAGTAAATATGGCAGGCAACCAGCTTGGCTTAACAGTGAAATCCTTGCTGATCTTAAACACAAAAAAGAAGCTTACAAGAAGTGGAAGATTGGACAAATGACAGGGGAAGAGTATAAAAATATTGCTCAGGCATGCAGGAGTGAAATTAGGAAGGCCAAATCACACTTGGTGTTGCAGCTAGCAAGAGATGTTAAGAGTAACAAGAAGGGTTTCTTCAGGTATGTTAACAAGAAGAAAGTCAAGGAAAGCGTGGGCCCCTTACTGAATGAAGGAGGCAACTTAGTGACAGAGGATGTGGAAAAAGCTAATGTACTCAATGCTTTTTTTGCCTCTGTCTTCATGAACAAGGTCAGCTCCCAGACTGCTGCACTGGGCAGCACAGCATGAGGAGGAGATGACCAGCCCTCTGTGGAGAAAGAATTGGTTCGGGACTATTTAGAAAAGCTGGATGAGCACAAGTCCACGGGGCCGGATGCGCTGCATCCGAGAGTGCTAAAGGAGTTGACGGATTTGATTGCAGAGCCATTGTCCATTATCTTTGAAAACTCATGGCGATCGGGGGAGGTCCCAGAAGACTGGGAAAAGGCTAATGTAGTGCCCATCTTTAAAAAAGGGAAGAAGGAGGATCCTGGCCAGTCAGCCTCACCTCAGTCCCTGGAAAAATCATGGAGCAGGTCCTCAAGGAATCAATTCTGAAGCACTTAGAGGAGAGAAAAGTGATCAGGAACAGTCAGCATGGATTCACCAAGGGCAAGTCATGCTTGACTAACCTAATTGCCTTCTGTGATGAGGTAACTGGCTCTGTGGATGAGGGGAAAGCAGTGGATGTGTTATTCCTTGACTTTAGCAAAGCTTTGATACGGTCTCCCACAGAATTCTTGCCAGCAAGTTAAAGAAGTATGGGCTGGATGAATGGACTATAAGGTGAATAGAAAGCTGGATAGATTGTCAGGCTCAATGGGTAGTGATCAATGGCTCCGTGTCTACTTGGCAGCCGGTATCAAGCGGAGTGCCCCAAGGGTCGGTCCTGGAGCCGGTTTTGTTCAATATATTCATTAATGATCTGGAGGATGGAATGGACTGCACCCTCAGCAAGTTTGCAGATGACACTAAACTGGGAGGAGTGGTAGATACGCTGGAGGGTAGGGACAGGATACAGAGGGACCTAGACAAATTAGAGGATTGGGCCAAAAGAAATCTGATGAGGTTCAACAAGGACAAGTGCAGAGCCCTGCACTTAGGACGGAAGAATCCCATGCACCGCTACAGACAAGGGACCGAATGGCTAGGCAGCAGTTCTGCAGAAAAGGATGTAGGGGTTACAGTGGACGAGAAGTTGGATATGAGTCAACAGTGTGCCCTTGTTGCCAAGAAGGCTAACGGCATTTTGGGCTGTATAAGTAGGGGCATTGCCAGCAGATCAAGGGACGTGATCGTTCCCCTCTCTTCGACATTGGTGAGGCCTCATCTGGAGTACTGTGTCCAGTTTTGGGCCCCACACTACAAGAAGGATGTGGAAAAATTGGAAAGCGTTCAGCAGAGGGCAACAATAATGATTAGGGGACTGGTACACATGAGTTATGAGGAGAGGCTGAGGGAACTGGGATTGTTTAGCCTGCAGAAGAGAAGAATGAGGGGGGATTTGATAGCTGCTTTCAACTACCTGAAAGGGGGTTCCAAAGAGGATGGATCTAGACCAGGGGTCCCCAACGCAGTACCCACGGGCGCCATGGCACCTGCTGGGGCATTTTTGTACACCCGCAGGAAACCCCGCCGCCGAGCATGGCCGCTGGAGAACCACCCAGCAGCAGTTCAGCGGCGACACTTCTTAATTGGCGGCGGGGTATCCAGCACCCGCCACAGTCTTCTGGGAATAGCAATATGCCATTCCCACAAGAAAGGCTGGGGACCACTGATCTAGACTGCACTCAGTGGTAGCAGATGACAGAACAAGGAGTAATGGTCTCATGTTGTAGTGGGGGAGGTATAGGTTGGATATTAGGAAAAGCTTTTTCACTGGGAGGGTAGTGAAGCACTGGAATGCGTTACCTAGAGAGGTGGTGGAATCGCCTTCCTTTGAGGTTTTTAAGGTCAGGCTTGACAAAGCCCTGTCTGGGATGATTTAGTTAGGCATTGGTCCTGCTTTGAGCAGGGGGTTGGACTAGATGACCTCCTGAGGTCCCTTCCAACCCTGATATTCTATGATTCTGACCAACAGGGAGGAATTCGTAGCGCATCTGAAGGTGGAAGGCAATTTATGTGAAAGTGATCATGAAATGACAGATTTCATGATTGTAAGGAAAGGAATGACTGAGAGCAGCAGAATAAAGGCAATGGACTTTAAAAAAGAGGGCTTCAACAAAGTCAGAGAACTGGCAGGTAAGGCCCCATGGGAAGAAAATCTAAGGGAAAAAGGATCCCAGGAGAGCTGACAGTTTCTCAAAGAGACAATATTCTCAAGGAGACAATATCCCGGTGAGAAGAAAAGATAGGAAGAGGCCAATATGGTCCTGTCAGGAACCCTTCAATGACCTGAAAATCAAAAGGGAATCCTACAAAAAGAGGAAACATGGACAAATTGCTAAGGAGGAGTACAAAAGATTAGCACAAGCAAGTAGGAATAATATCAGAAAGCCGAAGGCCCAAAATCAGTTACACCTAGCAAGGGACATAAAAGGCAGTACAAAAAGGTTCTTTAAATATATTAGCAGCAAGAGGAAGATGAAGGAAAGTGAAAGTCCTCTATTTAGCAAGGAAGGAGAGCTAATAACTGATGACATCAAGAAAGCTGAGGTATTTAATGCCTGTTTTGCTTTAGTCTTCACTAAAAAGGTTAATGGTGACCTGATACTCAACACAATTAATATTAACAACAAGGGGGAAGGAATACAAGCCAAATTAGGGAAGATCGGGTTAAAGAATATTTAGACAACTTAGATCAAGGGTTCTCAAACTGCGGATCATGACCCCTCAGGGGGTCATGAACTGTCAGCCTCTACCCCTAACCCTGCTTCACCTCCAGCATTTAAAATAGTGCTATTATTAAAAAAAAAAAAGTGTTTTTAGTTTGGGGAGGGGGAGGGGGTCGCACTCAGAGGCTTGCTGTGTGAAAGGGGTCACCACTGCAAAAGTTTGAGAACCACCGAGTTAGATGTATTCAAGTCGGCAGAGCCTGATTAAACTAATCCTATGGTACTTCGGGAACTAAATGAAACAATCTCAGAACTGTTAGCAATTATCCTTGAGAACTCCTGGAGTACAAGTGAAGTCCCAGAAGACTGGAGAAGGGCAAACATAGCACCTATCTTTAAAAAGGGGAACAAAGAGGACACAGAGAATTATAGATCAGTCATCCTAACTTAGATACCTGGAAAGATAGTGGAACAAATAATTAAACAATGAATTTGTAGGCATCTGGAGGTGTAAGATCTGAGATCATTTTCTACAGTAAAAGCAGCAACCATGAGCAAAGTTGCAGAGTTGCATCCTCACATTCCAGCTAAATTGCATCAAAGAATGTAATATTGGGCTGATAAGAAGGCACTCCAGTCCTAATAGTACCCACCATCACCAAATAAAGAAACAGATCTTAAGATGTTTAAAGAAAACTTTGTTTGATAGCCTTTGTCTGGGAAGAAACCACTTATCAATAGTTCTGATTGTGAAATCTATACTCCTATTGTTCTGCCTTTATGGTCCCTACTGGTGGTAGTACTGCTGAAAAGGATCTGGGGGGTTATAATCGATCACAAACTAAACATGAGTCAACAATGTGATGCAGATTGGGCATGGTTAGTGTTGAGAAAAGATGACTGAAAGGGGAGCTGATAACTCTTCAAAAATATTAAAGTCGGTTATAAAGAGGATGGTGATCAATTTTCTCCATGTCCACTGAAGGTAGGAGGACAAGAAGTAATGGATGTAATCTGCAATATGGGAGATTTAGATCAGATATTAGGAAAGGCTTTCTAATTGTAAAAGTAGTTAAGCTCTAGAATAGGCTCCAATGGAGGTTGTAGAATCCCCATTATTGGGAGTTTTTAAAAACAGATTGGACAGACATCTGTCAGGGATGGTCTAGGTTTACTTAGTCCTGCCACAGCATGGACTGACTACTTCTCTAGGTCCCTTCCAGCCCTACATTTCTATGATTCTATGATCACATCATATTTTTTCCAGAGGATTCTGCCTTGCTCAGTGCACAGGATAGATGGCGTTCTGGGATAAATCAGGGTTGTGAAGTGAAGGCAGCTGTTGTTTCCTATGACCCCTGTCTCATTTACTGCAGAAGTTAAAAAGGTTTGTGATGAATGAGACAGGGAATTCTAGGAAGAGAAACAATTGTCTGATGGTTAACACAGTTGAATACCACCCAGAAGAACTGCTTTCTATCCCTGCCTCTGCCACAGAGTTTTTATGTAACGCTAGGCAAACCACTTACACCACTCTTTTTTACAGGTGACCACTAGCTGTGTGTTCCTCACTTTCTGGGTGCTCAGCTTGAAATAACTGAACATGCAGAGTCCATCTCAGCTAAGCACTGACAATTGCAACAGAGTTCAGTGGGGCTATATGTTGAACATATAGCTTTTGTGGAAATTAAAGTTACTCATCTGTAACCACAGTTCTTTGCGGTGGACTCAACACATTCATACTCTTGGGATGTGCCAATGCTGAAGCATGGACTGGTGAAACCTTTTACTAGCAGTGCCTGTTAGAACACACTCACACTGCTACTCCCCTTGCAGATCCAAAAGTTCAGAGGCAAGGCTACAAAAAGGGGCTGCATTACACACACCTCATCAGCTCCTTCTACAATCTCCCCCAGGTCCAAAGTTTTGAGTAGGACTCAGAGAAAGGGGATGGAGAGTGAGAAGTGTGAATGTGCAGAATCAATAAAGAACAACTCCAAATACATGTTTGTAATCTTCATTTCTACTTTCAGTGGCCTCTGCTCAATTCCTACTCTTGACAGTTTGGCAGGCAAAACGCTTTACCTCTCGACAACAGGCCATGGAGACCTAGTTAACTACTGTAATATTGCTTTATCAAATTGGGTATCTGATCTAGGTGACAGATCTAAGGAATAATGTTTTGTGAAAGTATTAATTGAGCTTCAAGTGGCTGCACTACAGATTTCTAATATGGGATTATGTCTAAAGCAGGCCGAGGAAATAGACTTCATTCTAATCAACTACATTCTAAGTCCTTCTGGAAGAGGAACAGTTTTGTTTTTAATCACACTCTTCAATACAGAGCCTAACCCACTCACAAAAGTGTTGGGATGTGATCATCTGACCTTTACTCTTTTGCCCATAAACAACAAACAATACAGGTGATTTTTGGTATTCCGTGGGCCTATTCAAATAGAAGGTTAATGCTCTTTTAGCATCCAAAGTGTATAAGCTTGGCTTCCCCAGAGTGAGGCCTAGGGAAAAAAATACTGGCAGGTTTATGGACTTCTTGAGATAGACTTCTGTTACCACTTGGGGAGAAATGTAGGCTGTGGATGAATAATTGCTTCTTCTTTATTAAAGACTGTGAAAGGAAGGTAAACCATGACAGCCTAAACCTCACTCAACTTTTCTAGCAGATGTAATAGCTGTAACAAAGACTGTCTCCACAGAGAGATGAAACAGGGAATACTCCCCCATAGGTTCTAAGGGGGTGTTTCATGAGTTAAGAAAGAACTAGATTAAGGTCCCATGTAGGTGTGCATTTTCTAACCAGAGGGCAAATGTTCATTAACCCTTCTAGAAACTTTTTACTATATCATGGCTAAGTATAATCATTTGTATGACTGAACTGTGATGAGCTGAGATGGCTGTGAAATGTACGTTGGGAAGTCCCAAACATTTCAAATAATGTATTCTAATACAAACTGTCTAAGAGATGAAGTTGTATGTATGTTACTAGTGGTTGATGGCAAAGAGAACCATTGCCACGTATAACTAAGGTTAAGATTCTGTCACGGGTATATTTAGTAAAAATCAGGGACAGGTCACGAGCAATAAACAAATGGAAGCCCACGGCCTGTCTGTGACTTTTACTAAAAATACCCTGCGGGGAAAAACAGATGACTGCCAGGCTTTTGCAGCTGTTCCAGCCTCGCCGCTGCTCCTGCGGCGGGGGCTGACTGCTGCTGCTCCAGCCTCAGGGGAGCTGATCCAACCCCAGCCACTGCTCCTGCAGCTAGGGACCGCTTTTGCAGTGGTCCCAGGGCTGGCCACCAGTCAGCTGTTCTGGCAGCCCGGGGTTGACAGGTGCTCCAACCCTGCCCCAGAAGAAGTCACGTGACCTCTGTGACCTCCGTGACAGAATCATAGCCTTACTTATAACAATAACACAGGTAGGTTGACTGCTTCCTTGAGTTTAATAGAATCTCCCGTTTTCTCCACACAGGAAAGTTCTAGATCTGTCAAAGTCTTGTGGTCCATGCTGTCAAGCCAGACTCAGTCTGGATGACAAATCTAAACCCTCTGTTAGGTCAACAGGCCTGGAATTGCAAGGAGATACAGATAAACCCTTTGCAATAGTTGTGGTAGATCTCTGCACTAATGCTGTTTTGCCCAAGGCAATCAGAATAATTTTGGTTTTGTGATGTCTGATTTTTTTCAGAGCTCCTTGAATTAGAGGAATTGGAGGGAAGACACAGAGAAGACCTACCCCGAGGCTAGAAGAAATCAATTCTAGATGGATTGCTCTGCTCTTCTCTGGAGCAAAACCCCAGATGGCTAGACCTGTGTCTTTTTACAGGCAAACAGGATTATCTCTCGCTTGACACCCCCATAAGGAGAAGAAGATGTTTGTACCCAATTATTGAGTGACCATTCAGGCTTATCATGATGGACTCTGCTTAGCTGTTGTATTAGTGTATTGTCCTTGCCCTCAAGGGAGGAACTACTGGATAAATCTGGTATACTATGAGTAAGGCTACAATTTTGTCAAGGTGGTCGCGGAAGTCACAGAATCTGTGACTTCCAGAGATCGCAATGACTTCAGCCCTGGCGTCTGGGAGCTGCAAGGTCCTGCCGCCTCCTGCAGAGGCAGGGAGTTCTGAGGTACCCCCGCCACCTGAGGCAGCGGTGCCCTCAAGCTCCCAGCCACCATGGGCAGTGGGGGTACCCTGCAACTCCCCACCAGTGGTGGCGGAGCAGGGCGACCCCCCGCAGCTCCCCATTTCCGGGGCAGGGCAGGGGGACCCCCACAGCTCCCCAGTCACCACCGTGGGGAAGGGGAACCCCCACAGCGGCTGTGGGGCAGGGGGACCCCAGCAGCTCCCCGCCACCACAGGGACCCCTGCAGCCCCTGGCCACTACGGAGGGGTAGGGGGACCGCCATAGCTCCCCACTGCGGCAGAGACAGGGGGACCCCATCAGCTCCCTGGCTGCTGCCACAGGGCTGGGGGACCCCCGCAGCTCCCACTGCAGCAGCAGCAGAGAGATTCCCGCAGGTCCCCACTGCTGGGGAAGGGGCAGAGGGACCCTGCAGCTCCCCTCTGCCCCAGAGCTCCCAGACACCCCGCAGCTGCCCTGTCCCTTCCCATTTTATCATGGATATTTTTAGTAAAAGTCAGGGACAGGTCATGGGCTTCCATGAATTTTTTTTTATTGCCCATGACCTGTCCCCTGACTTTTACTAAAAATATCCATGATAAAATTTTAGCCTTAACTATGAACCACTCCCACCTCTTTGCAGAGCTGCCTAGAATGCACTCCTTCCTGCTTGTTTACATAAAACATCCCTGTAATTTTGTCAGTGACTATTTGAAGCACTATAGCTCATAGACAACGGAGAAAGGATTTGGGAGCCCAATGTATCGCTATTAAGTCTGAAACATAGATATGGAGAGGTTTTGTTTGTTTGTTCTGGGAAAGACTTTGTTACACCTCCACACCCTCCCCCCAGAAGGGCCAAGTCATGAAGAGGAGGCTGCGGTTCCTGGAGTAAGAGGGGTCCACAGGATGAAGGACAATGGGAGATACGTCGCGAGAGGAGGGCGCAATGCCTGGCTAAAGCTAATCCTGAGAGTGACGAGGAAGAGGCACCACCTCCAGTGAGTGGATACTGTGGCAGGTAGATAAAGAAAAGATTATCAAAGCTAGGGTAAGCATATAGAATTTTAACTTTTTGATGAAAGAGATGAGCTTTCAAAGGCCTGGAATGGGTTGGAGGCTTCTGTCTGGAATAAAATCTCTTTGTACCTGGAATAAAATTCTTTCCCTAAATTCTTTGAGAACTTCTTCTGTGGTACCCAACGATCAGTGAATGAACTTGTGATCTTAGCAAGTTCTCATGAGAAGGATCCTTGAAGAGATAGTGTCGAACTAAACGGAGTAATCCTGTAGGATGATCTCCAAGATCCAACAGCCCATGTGACAGTATTCCATGTATCTAAGAAATGAGAGAGAGACAGTTTCCAAAGAAAGACAAGATTGCTAATAGGGCTAAAACTGGTCCAGGGTTCTCAGATGTTCTGTCAAATCTGAGGCCAAGAGTCTGCTTTCAAGTGGATCTCCCTTTAGTCCATGGTTCAGGGGGTTTATATCTGTGCTGATGCAGGAATGTATTCTTTTGAAATGAATAGAAAATAGAGGCTATATACAGTCATCCCTGGTAATAAAACATTGGTACGCCAAATCATTTCCTAGTGCATTGTGAAATCCCCAGAGACCTTGCAGAAGACCTGCTGTACCTCATCTATTCTAGAGCTAAAATAGCCCTTCACCTTCAAACAAGGGGTCTTCTTTCCAGAGTCTTGTTACTGAAGGAAGGCCAGATTAATGTAACCACAAATGGTGTCTCAAAGTAATCATAGATGGAACAGCTCTAAATGACACATTAGAAGCACTGACAGATGCTCTCAAGGTGTGCTTAACAACTAATAAACTTTCAATAATAAAGGTCTTGGCCAGTTTTTCTGGTCTTCCAGGAATGACTGGGTGAAGAGTACAGTTTTCTCCCATAGAACTGATATCTGGACATTACTGCCTGATAGTTCAACACTCTAGAGCCCAATGTAGCAGAGAAGAACATCTATCTGCCCACAGCATCCAATTTCATACCCTCTCTGTTGGAAGGGGTAGAAGGGACCTGACTGGTAGCTGTCACAATTAGTGAACTTGGAACTGGTGGGTTTTGAAGACTGAGAAGCCCCCAGAAGCCAACTGGTATAACTCGACCAATTTCTTAGATACTGTTGACCCAGATGCTGGATATACCCAGATATATTTTGAAGGTTGTAATAAACTGCCTATAACCAGTACAATCTTACTGTAAGAGGGCAAACCAAGAATATCAAATACCGGGCACAGGGAGGGGGGAATGTAGTTTCTTTTTAAGTTTCATCTATGTTGTCTACAAGTTCATAAAATTGAAACACATCTTACAAAGAAGAGAAAGATGATGCACCCAAATTGTCATCCACAGAGGGTTGAATATCTGGATACATATACAGTATAACCTCAGAGTTATGAACACCTCAGGAATGGAGGTTGTTCATAACTCTGAAATGTTTGTAATGCTGAACAAAATATTACGGTTGTTCTTTCAAAAGTTTACGACTGAACATTGGCTTAACACAACACAGCTTTGAAACTTTACTAGGTAGAAGAAAAATGCTGCTTTTAACAATCTTAATTTAAATGAAACAAGCGCAGAAACAGTTTTCTTACCTTGTTAATTTTTTTTAAACTTTCCCTTCATATGTTTAATAGTTTATGTTTAACACAGTACTGTACAGTGTTTGCTTTTTTAAATTTGTCTCTGCTGCTGCCTGATTGTGTACTGCCAGTTCCAAATGAGGTGTGTGGTTGACCAGTCAGTTGCTAACTCTGGGGTTCTACTGTATGCATCCAGAGGCTTGACAGGTCCCACTAGCTGTTCTTCATACAGCATGTCTGGGACACGTACCAGTGATTCCCACAGTACTGGTGAGAGTGAAGATGAGGGAGAGAATGTTCCAGTGAACAGAGCCATCCCTTGGGTATGGCGAATCAGGGGGACCGCCCCGAGCCCTGTGCTTTGGGGGGCCCCACACGTCTATAAAATCGTGAGGAGGTGAGAGAGAGTGGCAGGCAGGGTTGAGGAGCCCCCCTGCCAGAACCTCCCTCCTACCCCCCACGCCTCCTGCCCACCAGCGGGACCCGCCAACCAGCACCTCTCCCTCCCTCTCAGTGCCTACCGCCTGCTGCGGATCAGAAGTTTCACTGTATCAGGAGGTTCTGGGATGGAGGGGAGAGGAGCGAGGGTGCAATGCACTCAGGGGAGGGGGTGGAACTGGGCACTGAAGAGGCGGGCCAGGGGTGGGAAGAGGCAGGGAAGAGGCGGGCCGGGAAGAGGCAGGGTGGGGGCAGAGCAAGAGTGGGAAGAAGCAGGGCAGGAGTGAAGCCTTGGGGAAAGGGGTGGAATGGGGCCGGGGCCTGGCTGGAGCCGGGGGGAGCTCCCAAACTCAACGCCTATGTCCCGGGCCCCGCACCCTGCTAGGGATGGTCCTGCCAATGAGTGACATTTCTCTTGAAACCTTTTGGGAGAAGACTACGTAGGCAGTTGCTTTAGTGGCTGCCTTTCTTCAGCCCTTTTAGAATAAGGGTAACACTTAGGGGAGGACGCATATGGCCACATCGCCCATGGTGGCACCTGACCAGTTCTGCTAGTAGCCTCCAGGGTAATCCCTGTCATAATGCCTGGGTGAGGGAGGGAGAAATTGAAACTAATAGTCCCCTTAACACTCTGATCCATTCCCTGGGATAGTAAGGAAATTCTGTTCTGTTCTGTTCTATGGAGGTTTTTATACCACGGTCACCACCACAGTATCTGTACGGAATCAGGTCAGTTGTGGCCTGACTCCAGATCTAAAATGTGGATGCAAGGAAGTTTCCAGAACTGACAACGTGGCTTGGTTAAAAAGCCGAAAGAGGTGAACCAAATTTTCCCAGGGAACCAGTAGGGTCCCTAAAGAGGAGCTCTGCATATCTCTGGGTAGGATGCCTAGCTAAGGAAATAGATTTAGCCTTTAGTTGTTGTTTTTTTCCTTTTTCTTTCCCAGAGGAGAAGCAACAGGCACCACTGCCTTACCCTTCTTGCCTTTAAACTATATATTTGTTTAGGAAGTTTTAACAGGTTTAAAAATCTTGCTATGTAAATATCGGAGACAAAACAATAATCATTACAACAGTGAACTTTTGTTTTGAGAAACATTTTAGTGTAATATAATCATTAGATCTCTCTACTTAACAAGCTGTTACCATACTGCAGATGGAGTTTCTTTATACTACCCATGACATGTCATTTCTAGTGATTTCATTAAACTGAGTGAAATCTGATTACACATATTTAACAAACCAGGCATGTCGACCAAATGTTCATATTCAAAAAAAAAATTGGACAGGTGTGCTGGGTTTTTTTGCAGACGAATGTACGTTGAGTATTGAATAAATTGTAACCAAATATCTAAGTATCTATTTGCCCTCTGTCTATTTTGCTGGGTTCATAATTTATACTTGCCTTTATCTTTAATCACCAAGGATAACCTATCTGGTGCAGTACGAGGGACATTCAGATCTCAGGCAGATCCAAGTGAGTGAGTGTTTCAGGGACTCAAAACAATGAACCTGAGCCATCATGGTAACCATGGAACCTGTAGGAACCAACAACTCCTGCAATGAGATTTTGAACACAGAACTGATGGCCTTGGATCCGGAACAGGATGCAGATCCATAATATAGCCTTGACCCTCAAGATCACCTTTTGCTGTAGCTCTGACTTCTAAGAATGGAGCCTTGTGAAAAAGCTTTTGCACTTCAGTGAACAGAACTGAAGTACTGGATTATTAGAAGTATGCTATTGAGAACTGGCTCTTTCAGCAGAGGCTGACACTTGTGAGTCCAAGCATTTGCACTCATATGAATCCAATCTTTCCAGCCAAGGAAGCCAAAACCTGAGTCAAGACTTTGCTGGGTTTCTTTTAACTTGGTTAGGAGTTGGAGCAGAGGTTGGTGTCCCAGCACTATGGGTCCCTGAGTTTCAAAACTGGAAGGTTTAGCTGCTAACGACTCTTGAAATAGCATAGCTTAGAGGGAATACTGATGTTCTTTCTAGCCTTGAGGGTAAAGGTATTGCATATAGAGCAATAAGAAGCAGAATGATCTTCCCCCAGCAACCCACCTATGTTTCTGAGGCAGGAAAAACACCAGGACAAGAGGTCCACCTCTTGAACCCTGACTTGTTTTGGTTTTTTTCCCTGACTTAGCAGAACTAAGGACCCATGCTAGAATGTGAAGATCCTCAGATGACAGGTGAGAACATGAAAAACAAAAACAATGAAAGAAATAAAATAACTCACCAATTCAAAGCTAACAAGATTTACAAGGCAGTTCTGGGAACAATCCATTCAGAGGAATCCTAGTCTGAGGACCCTCTGGTCCACCTGCTACCATGGCAGGAAAGGAACTGAGGCAATCAGTGCCCCGGGCCCACTTTTATAGCCTGGTCCTCTCAAACATTCACAGTGGCAAGGAGAGAGAGTGCAAGAGAGCTCCAAAGGACACTGCTACTGTAAGTTTCGCCTGATCCAGGCTGCATAATTGGCACATCCCAAGAGTGGGAATATGCAGAGCACATTCAAAGAAGAATACTACATATTCTGAAAAATCAGGTCCTAGACATCTTAAATTGGGCACTCAAAATTAAAGGACGACATTCCCATGTGTAAAACAACTAACATTCTCATGAGCAAACTAGAGAAATATGGTCTAGATTAAATTACTGTAAGTTTGGGGCACAATTGGTAGAAAGTGTTTTCAAAGAGTAGTTAATGGTTTGTTGTCAAAGTGGGGGAACATATCTAGTGGGGTCCCGCAGGGTTCTGTTCTGGGTCCAGTATTAGTTAGTATTTTCATTAATGACGGATAATGTAGTGGAGAATATGCTTATAAAATGATGACACCAAGCTGGGAGGGGTTGCAAACACTTTTGAAGACAGGATTAGAATTCAAAGTGACCTTGTGTCATGACCCACAAGTACTGAACTCAGAACCACAGGGTTCATGGGAGCAGCCACATGCCAGTCCTCCACCTGGTAGCCTATTAACAACTACTTTCCTAGGACCCATGAAGCCCAGACCCAGTTTGAGACTGCTCCCCTGAGGTCCTATTGGCACAGTCTGAGGGCAGATGATTGGCCCACTGGCCCTACTTAAGCCAGCAGTAGGAACAGAAAGCTGTCTGAACAATTGGGCTCCACTCTGCTTCGGACTGTGTGCCTTGTACTTCCTGCTACCGCTACCCTGGCTTGATTTCCTGACATCCTAATGTGGGACTTGTGGATATTTGACTTGTGGTTCCTGACCTCCAGTTCGTCTCCTGCCTCTGGCCCCCTGGTTTCCTGACCCGCTTGACTCTGGTTCTTAACTCGTAACCATAGACTCAGTCTCTGACCATCAGATCTGGCTGTCCATAACCCAGCCATGACAGCTTGACAAATCGGGAATTGGTATGAAATCAAAAAGATTAAATTGAATAGAGACAAGTGTAAAGTACTACACTTGGGAAAGAGTAAGGCATTAGTACTAATTTAAAATTAGGTCAATGCAGCTGCTAACAAAGTATACTATTAGTGAAATGTCATTGAAAGTGACAGTGCTCAGTGATTTCCTGTAATTAATAAAATAGCAAATTTAATAGCATTATAATCTACTAATGGCAAGTGCAGGTTTACTACATAATATCAGTGACATTTTGCTTCCCGACTGTTGCTGAAACAGCTTCAGCGGTTGTGGGGGGAGAGAGTGCTAAGTCAATCTTCTTCATTCCTCCTCTCCTACTCGTCCCTAGATCCGGAACACAGCCCAAAGTCCTATTCCCATTCTGGGGACACCAAATGAGGCAGGAGCCCCCCCACTTCCTTGCATGGGATTAGAACCCAGCTGCTATTGCAGGAACTGCAGGAAAGGAGAGAGAGAGAGAGAGAGCGCACGCACACCTTCAAATACTTGGGAGCCATTTTAAAGAACTTAAAATATTTTTTAAAATAAATATATTTTAAATATTTAAAAGAGAGAAACCCTGAAAATTTTAATGTCAGCAGTTCCCTGCTCATTTTGTTTAGGACTGAGGACGTTTTTTTTATGTTGACAGGCTGAAGGAGGTGCTCTCTGGGTCAGTAATGGTGGTGCAGGTTGGCAGGGGCACTTGTACTGAGGATAGGGAGAGAGGGGAATAGGTTGGGGGAGCTAATAAGTAACTACCAAGCTTTGTACCTTTTAACACTTTGCTTGTATGTGTTCTTAAAGTGTACACTCTTCTGGGCAGAGACCATCTCATACTTTGTCCCTGTGCAGTGCTTGACACAATGGGCCCCATTCTGAGTTGGGGCCTCTAGGAGCTATTATTACAAATAAATAGTAATAATAGTTTGTGCAGCAACAGAGAAAAGCTTCACAATTTTGTTCAAGTAATAGATTGTCTTCTTAAACACTTTATAAAAGCTGATCTCATTACTTTGTAAGAGAGACATTTATGACTTGGGATGTGCCTGTAACTGTATTTAATACACATGTACAAAGAGGTTAATATACTCCTAACAAGAGTTAAGAGTTAACAACAATTAAAAAGAAAAGAAGCGAAGGAATGAAATTTTAAAAATCACAGATGCAGAGGGAAATTTTAAGGGAATGGCTAAATTATATGTTCGAAGGGGCTGAAGTTAGATGGAAAATTCCAGACTTGACCTGATTTATTTAGCATCATCACATAGGGTTCATTTTCTGCAAATTCAGATGGGGATAAAGTTGTAAAAAGGAGCTCATGGGGAGGACCTTCCATGGGTATGAAGGAGTTGAAGAATTGCCACTTAGGTCAATTTTATCCTTCCACACTAGAAGGATTTTTGCTTGCGAGCAAAATTAAATAAAAATTCTTGTGACATATTTTCTCAATTACTGTTCTCTTTACCATGTATTTATTCATTACGGGGTAATACCAATCACACATGCACTGCTCTTTACAAATATGATTTCTGCTCTTTACAAATGTGAACTCCAATTCTGAGAAAATCAACAGACCATGAATATTACCACTTATACATTATTCTCAAAAAGAGGAGTATTCAGTATGAAATTATAGTTTACCACCTGCAGTTTCAGATCCTCTTAATGATGTTCATGGACAGAACTGATTCAAACAGAAAGTTCCAGAGCTACGCTATCATAAATGCAATTTTCATTAGACAGTAAGCATTGTTTCCAGAATTCCATGTAGTAGTCAAAAATCTCACCAACTTCTCTATTAAAAGCACAGACTACATTTCAAACTAGGTTTTTCGTTTACTGAAAATGTATCACTGGGACCAAGAGAGCAGCTAATGTTAGAAAATACAACATAACTAAGACTGCATACAGGTTTATGTAAAACATTTTTCTTAAACTACTTAACTAATTCATTGTTAAAGGAGTTCCTTCAAAATACTAAAGCCTTTGTTTTTTAAACTCATACTTTCCCTTCCCGTCTAGTTCCCAACTTTTCCAATTCTGTTTTTGATGCATATGTTGAAACTAATTTATGTCTTGCACCCCCAAATGCTCCATTTGTTAATCTTGGGGGAACTCAAACAAACAGCTCGTGAGTACAATCAAACCATGCCCAGCTTGAATTTACCAATTCATTAGGACCTCCAGAAGCTTCAAAAGACGTGTCTGAAATCTTGCAAGCCCCTTTGGGATTGGGCTAAAGCTTTTAAAGTGCCCTCATTCAATCTTGGGGTACACTGAAATGAACTCTGGGATAATCCTAACGTCCCAAACAAACATCTGATTGCTGACACCACAAAAGAACTTCCAAGCTTGAAACCTACCCTGGAAACAATGGTCCACATTGAACTGTTTCAGAACATTACATGGCAGATGCTGTCATCTCTTACACCTCTGGAAGATGAGAGATAATGCACAATGTGACTATGGACATCAGCTGCAAATTATGGATCATATTGTAAATCAGTGCCCGCTTCTATCATTTGCTGGTGGCATCTCAGACTTACACCAAGCCACTTCCAAAGCTATTCACTGGCTCACTAATCAAGATTTGGTTAATTAAATGTTGCTAATCACCTCTCTTGCCATACGAAAAAGAAGAAATGAACCCTTTGTCAGAACTGCTTAGGAATCCAATACTTTGGATCCGAGAGCTAGACTGAGTGGAAAGCACCAAAGGTATATTTTGGAATTTGAGGCTATGCCTTAGCCCTATCCTTTGACTGTCAAGATCTTCAATGGTGTACCTCTGCTCTACTTACCGTACTTTCACAGTGTGTCCATAATGGACACTACAAGTACAAGCTGCTTTAGGAATGAGGGCAAAAGAGCTAGGTCGGAGGCCAATGACAAAAACTTTAATAATTCCTAGCTCTTGAACTATCACTGTCATGGTGAATAGGCCCCCGAGTGCCATTAAAAATGGACTCAAAATTATTTTTAAAAAACCCATTATTTAGGGTATCCAGTAGCATTGTCCACACTAAGCATTCAAAAATCATGATACTGTTTTTAAAATAACAAGATTTAAAAAAAATACTTTTGGGGGATGTTATATGCCTTTTGATTTCTGGGCCTTTATGGTGAACTTGGTTCACATTTTCAGACTTTTCATTGCAACCATGAGGAATAGAAACTTAAATTATTTTTAACGAAAGCTGAGATTCACCATAATCACCTGCCTTCAGGAATACGGTTTTAATAAAGACACCAAATATCATGGGATTTGAGATAAAAATCACAAGAATTGGTGACCCTGCATTTTGAGGTGGTAATAAGAATTTATGGGTTCAGTACCTAGTGCGTGGGTTGTGGGGACATGAAGATGGAGTTATAATTGAGAGTACGTAACAATAATTTAAGGATTAAAAAAATTAAAGAAATGTTGTAATTATTCCAGAGCAGGCATTATAAACCCAGAGGTAGGAAAAACCCAGATTTCCCCCTAAGTTTAGAGTTAGGAGATAAGCACATTATTTTAGCAGCAACATCTAGCTAATCAGCAGTGAAACGGTTAATGTTGATATTTAATCACCTCTGATTTCAGGTTGTTTGCAAACTAAAGACAACACTAGCAGTTAAGCTTTTCAAGGTTTCTTTACAACCATAAGGAATAGCGACATTTGCAGAAACACATGTTGCACCAGTTTAACTTGAATTGGTTTTAAAACTGATTTAGTGAAACCAATTCAAACCCTTTATCAATATCTTTGGTTTACAAGTGACTAATTTTGGTTTACTTTAAACCTGTTCCTAATTGGCTTAAGTTAAAACAATGTAAACCAGGTTTATGTCAAATTAAGAGTGTTCATGCAGGTTTTTGCACTGGTTTAACTAAACAGATTTTTAAATCATACCTTTAGATAAACTGGTGCAACTCTACATATAGACAGGCTTTATTTAAAAAAAAAAAAACAAAAAAAAAACACCACACAGGCCTTATCTACACTAGAAAAACTACACCAGTTTAGCAAAGTAAATTTTTAAATCAATCTAGTTAATCCATTGCTAACCCCTAATTAAGACATGCTCAAATCTATTTAACCTTTTGGTTTAAGTTATCAACACAAGCTAAAATCTTTTCAGCAAGAGCTCAACCTGGTAGAGAGTGCCCACATTAAGATTTTGCAGCAGTTTAACTGGATTGATATAAAATTGATTTAATTAATCCAGTACAACTTTTTTTTAACACAGACCAGCCCTTAGATTCTGGAATGCAATTTTGTATAAAAGGGTGAATTTGACAGTGAATTTCACAGCCACATGAAGTACATGGGCCACTGACAATTACATATAAAATTGTCAGCCTCCTCACAAATTCAAGGCATTTTTGACTAATCATAAGTCATGGTTATTTGAATTTCCAGAGGAGGCCAGGAGAGCTTTTAGGCACTCTTGCCAGGACATGATGGGAAACAGCATCTGAGAACAGACTGCACCCTAGCCAGGAATAGTCCTTCTCCCTTCTTCTATATCAATAAAACATTGAAAAAGAAACAACCATGAAGTGTTGTATTTATCCAAGTGTATTTATCATAAACAAGGCCACATTTGAGCAAAGGCTCAGTAGAGAACATGATTCAAAAATCTCTGTGCATCAATGCCTTCATCCTAGCAGGAACACAGCACTCATATGGGACGAGCCCAAATCTAGTTCCTTTCCAAAGCAACCATGCTTGAATCTTGATGTGTTTGGGGTGGAAGGGAATATGGTAAACTTAACAATGAAACAGTAGAAGTTAAATTGCCAACACAGGCAAATGGAAGGCACAATGCCACTGGTGATGTTAATTATTAGATGATGCCTCAACAAAGGTTATGCCAGTGCTTCACAGATCCTAAATGCTGAGGTTTATTTGAGAGACTGACCACAGGAATACAATAAGAGGACAAGGGGAAGTGCGTGTCAGTGGCACTGGAACTGGGGGGCGGGAGGGCAAAGTGCCACGGCCCTCCCACTTTTTGCCGGGGCGGGCCCTGTCCCCTTCCCCTCCTCTCCTCGACCAGGCCAGTATGGAGCCCAGGCAGTTGTGGGAGCCGCGCGAGCAGATCCTCCACCTGCCCGTGATGGGGGGAGATGGGGGGGGCTGAGAGCAGCTCCCGGCCTGTGTCCCTGCCCCCCTGGGCTTCCCGCCCAGCCCAGAGCAGGTGGATGTGGACGATCCATGACTCTGCACTGGCTCACCACAGCTGCCTGTGCAGTTCTCCCTGACCCAGCTCCGTCAGGAGGCGTGGGAGCTCAGAGCCGCAGCCCAGCCATAGTAAGAGCCACACAGGCAGCTGTTGGGAGCCGCAGACCCTCCACTTGCCCTGGGTGGGGAGCCCGGGGGCGGGGACACGGGCTGGGGGCTGCTTGGGGCCCCCACACTGCAGTCAGGTGGAGGGTCTGCCATGGCTTCCCACAGCTGCCCGCGCAGCTCTTACCATGGCCGGGCTGCAGCTCCAAGGCCCCCACACCAGCTGGAGTCAGGTCGGTGAGAATTAAGCGGGCAGCTATGGGGAACCGGGGTCCCTCCATC
Source organism: Caretta caretta (assembly GCF_965140235.1). Taxonomy (NCBI): domain Eukaryota; kingdom Metazoa; phylum Chordata; order Testudines; family Cheloniidae; genus Caretta; species Caretta caretta. The sequence continues at coordinate 155,174,813 of NC_134208.1, read as the reverse complement.
TGCCCTAGGCAGGGAGCCCGGGGGCAGGGCCACGGGCAGGGGGATGCTTTTGCTGCCTCCCGCCCCCTCTCCAGGTGGGGGAGCGGGCTCCCTGGCCCTGCTCCGGCTTGGCCGGGGGCAGGGCCTCCGGGGGAGAGAGGGCGGGGCCTCGGGGGGCAGGGGCCCCCAGCCCCCTCACTTTTGGGAAGGCTCCAGTGCCCCTGGTGTGTGTGCGAGAGGGGAGAAATCAAAGCTGGAAACTGTTATCAAGGATTACTAGGAGTTATTATTATAAAGGTGAGTGTGAATGTTCCTGAGTGAACTCATCCACCAAACCATAAAGCACTGACCATGAAGTGCAGTGGAGCAGCACAGGTAAATTGACTGCAGTGTCTGCAAGGCACAGCAGTAGCTGCCTTAAAGGCTTAAAATGTAAGCGCTCTGGGAATTCCTATATGGTCTCCTGTAGCAGTAGTTCTCAACCAGAGGCACACAGAGGTCTCTAGGGGGTACATCAACTCATCTAGATATTTGCCTAGTTTTTACAACATACTCCATAAAAAGCACTAGCAAGTCAGTATAAAAAAAATTCATACAATGACTTGCTTATACTGCTGTATATACTATACACTGAAATGTATATATTTATATTCCAATTGATCTATTTTATAATCATATGGTAAACAATATGCTGCGACACTTTTGTATCTTTATGTCTGATTTTGTAAGCAAGCAGTTTTTAAGTGAGGTAAAACTTGGGGGTACACAAGACAAATCAGACTTCTGAAAGGGGTAGTCTGGAAAGGTTGAGAGCCACTGTCCTGTAGGATGCACATAACCAAGAGTAGGGATAAAATCCTGACCCCATTGAAAATAATGGATGTTTTGCTATTCATTTCAATACAGCCTAGGAATCCACAGAAACAGGTATCTTGAGAAAAAATAATATTTTAAAGAAACAAGTTTTTATATTTTTATTAGAGTTTCTATTTACAGTTTCACGATACTCAGATTTCCCCAACTTCCTCCATGTTTTGATCAACTGTATTTCACTAGGATACCTTTGTCGTCTCAGTAATAACTAATATATCTGATCTTAACAGCAGTCCCAATATAACTCCTGAACCTCTTTGATGTAGCTGTTTTTCTTTTGTAATCATCACCTAATCTTCTCAGTTGTCTGCCTCCAACACATCAACTTCCTTCTGGCCAAAAATGAACAGTAAACAATGTTCTCTTTAACAAGTGCCTTTTTTGTTCTTTGGATTAGCTAGAAGGCTTACTAAGATTAGTAATGTCTCAAAGACCAAATGCAATAGCTTCGATAAAGTGTAGCAAGTATCCAACCAGAAGCTATAAAAATCCTATTTGCTTATGAACCTAATTCTCCCTTATGGCAGCATATTGCCCTGGTACTCCGTCACTAGATCAGGTCCATTTTTAGAGGGACAATTAAGATACACATTGAACTGTAAAGAAAATACAGTAGCAGCCTCAGGTCTCTTGCTTCCCCAGAGCAGAAAAATCAAACACGTTGCAGAGATAACAGGTTTGGCCACCAATGATAAAATGACAGTTGCTTGCTATAAGTGACTTTCCTGGTAGCCTATAATATCAAGGTAGTACTCAAAGTAGTCTATGTCCTCACATCATAGCCAGAAGAAGAGTACTAGGATTATGGTTATCCAAGGGAGCAGAGAGAGTTTGAAAGGGATAGCACTACTAGCAGATCTTTAGGCATTTTTTTCCAGTATCAGTGGAAATCACATGCTGAATAACAAGACTGACTTTGTTGTTGTAGCTGTGTTGGTCCCAGGATATTAGAGAGACAAGGTAAGTGAGGTGACATCTTTTATTGGACCAACTTCTATTGGTGAGAGTGACGGGCTTTTGAGCTTCCACAGAGCTGAAGAAGAGCTCTGTGGTCTAATAAAAGATATTACCTCACACTCCTCCCTCTCTAAGACTTTCTTTGGAAGATTTGTGTGCTGATTTATACAACGTTGAAAGCACTCCAAAAAAAAAGGCCTATGAAGAGGTGTTTGTTTCCCACGGTGCCAGAACAGCACCGTGCCTCGTTGGCAAACTAGGAAACTCTTTTAAACCAATTTGTTCAAATACTATTAAATCTCAAACATGACTGTCCTATAAGAAAACATAGTTGTCCAAATTTGCTTCTTACGAGACTTTGTTGTTTTCAGAAATTAAGGACTTGATTCTGCCTCCCTCACTGACACTTACTAGCACCTTACTATTCAAATAGTCTTTACTTTAGTTGGGTGTAATGTAAGGATTGCAGAATCAGGCCCTAAATGGTACTGTACATATTCATAGATTTCAAAGACAGAAGGGACCACTGTGATCATCTAGTCTGACCAACTGTATAACCAAGGCCATAGAACTTCCCCAAAATAATTGAGAGTATAATTTTTAGAAAAACATCCAATTCTGATTTAAAAATTATCAGTGATGCAGAATCCACCATGACCCTTGGTAAATTGTTCCAGTAGTCAATTACTCTCATGTAAAAAATTATGACTTATTTCCAGTCTGAATTTGTCTAGCTTCTACTTCCAGCAGCTGGATCACGTTATACCTTTCTCTGCTAGACTGAAGAGCCTATTATCAAATATTTGTTCCCCACATAGGTATTTATAGGCAGTAATCAAGTCACCCCTTAAATTTCTTTGTTAAGCTAAATAAGACTGAGTTCTTTGAGTCTATTACTAAAAAACATGTTTTCTAATCCTTTAATCATTCTCGGGACTCTTCTCTGCACCCTCTCCAATTTATCAACATCATTCTTGAATTGTGGACACCAGAACTGGGCACAATTTTCTAGCAGCGTTCACACCACAGCCAAATACAGAGATAAAATAACCTCTCTAACTGTACTTAAGATTCCACCTGCTTATGAATCCAGTTCATGCACATGAATGTCAGCCCTTCAGGGTCAAACTGCTGATCTCATCTCACCTGCACTTAAAACTCCAAAATGCAGCTATTGACTAATCTGTCTGATCTGAGACTGAAAATAAAAGCCAGCCTCCCTTGCCTCTGTTCCATTGTAAAACACCACAAAACGGCCATTTAATCCCATATCTGAGTTGCAGGAAAACACATAATTTAGCCACATGCATCATGGAATATGATGGGCTGAGAGGAGCTAGATGAGGAATTTAGCAAAACAGCTGTCCTTCTACGTAAATCCATTTCTTCTCCACCCAGTGCTGTTTACAAGGAAATTGGGGCAGAAGAACAGCTTTCTTTTTCTGTCTCTGGTCAGATATACCAATCAGTTAAAAATCTTTGGTGCACTGACCAGGTCCGGAACTTGTCCAGCAAATATTTAATTGCATTTGTTAAAATAAGTAATTGAATATCACTTGTCCATATCAGATATTTAGTTGCACCAGGCTTTTGACTACTATGGTTTTCATAGCATCCTTAACAGCCACCTTTACACAGAAAGGAAGCCTTTTATGACAGGAGCTTTTTCTGAACAGTGCTGCCCTATGAAGAGAAAAAGGAGGGCAGTTTTGACAATAGGAAGCTCCCAGCAGAAATCTCTAGTACATTAATAAAAAGTCTGGTTTTCAAAAAAGGTTGAATGTGTCAACCAGGTATAGACAACTAAAATAAATAAAAAGCCTTCTCCCTATAACAATCAGGAAGAAGTACATTTAGCACAGAGGAGGGAAAACTACAGCCCACCGTCCTGACCGGCCCTTGAGCTCCCAGCCAGGGGGGCTAGCCCCTGGCCCCTCCCCTGCTGTCCCCCACCCCCACAGCCACGCTGCCATGTGAGCAGCGTGGCTTGTGCCCACCCACCTCCCAGGCTTTCCAATAAGCCAGTCCTGCCACTCTGGGAGACATTGTAAGGGGGCGGGGAGCGGGAGGGTTGGATAAGGGGCAGGAGGTCCCAGGGGGTAGTCAGGAGACATGGGGCAGTTTGATAGGTGTGGGAGTACTGAGGGGCCGGTCAGGAGCTGGGGGGGTGGATAGGGGTTGGGTTTCTGGGGGTGGGGGCAGTTAGGGGCGGGAGATCCCGGGAGGGGACGGTGAGGGGACAAGGAGCAGGGGGGGTTGGATGGATCAGGGATTCTGACGGGGGGCAGTCAGGGGGCAGGAAGTGGGAGAGGGCAGATAGGGGGAGGGGGCCAGGCTGTTTGGGGAGGCACAGTCTTCCCTACCCAGCCCTTCATACAGTTTCACAACCCACATGTGGCCCTTGGGCCAAAAAGTTTGTCCACCCTTGATTTAGCAGATAGATTTAGTGCTATATCATGTCAAAATTTCTTCAACCAGACTACATCAGGCACCTCACAAATAGCTTCCCCCCATTGTTATTGAAGTGTACACCTGGCTGAAACAATATTCAGCGTTTGTGAGGTCAGACAGGAGGAAGTCTCTGACTTTACCAAACTAAAGATATTAACATAAAAACATACAAGACAAAGTTTAAGTTGAATTGAGAAAGAGAGAAGTAAGTGGTCTTTCATGAAGCTGTTAAACCACAGACCCCAGGCTAACACAGCCATGGCAGTTACTAACCGTAATTCATTTCAATGTTCTAATTTTCTTTTTAAACCTTATAAACACTTATCTCTTTATCTACTCACCCCATTTAGGCAGGCAAACAAATGCTGCCCCATTTAGGCAGGCAAACAATTGCTCTTTTTTCTTTCAAAGTTATTACTTGCATCACATATATACATTCTACAGGAATGGCCAAACTTCCTGTCCCTCTGGGCCACATACGATAATCTTCAGAAGTTCAAGAGCCGCAAGACATGGGCAACCTTTATATATGCATTTTTTAAAATATTAAATATTACTGTAACACTGCTAATTACTGCTAGAGCTAAGGGCGTTGTGGGTTTCCATCCTGGTTGTAAGTCTATGGAAAACTGGTTGATACGTTGTCAAGGTGGTAAGGAGGAGCTCGGTCAGATGTTGATTTGTAAGGACTGCACAATGTTTTGATTTTACAAACTTCATCAAAGAGCACAGCAATTCACAACAGTATGTTGTGCCAATAACTGAAATGAGTCGCACACGAGTCTTCTTGAGTTGAGGATACTTCGTTCCTGGAACTTGCTTCCAGAATTCAATTGTAGACTGTGATTCATGCATCATCTTTAGAGCCTGGTTTTCGTGGAGTTCCAATAGCTCCTTCTCTACAGTAGATGTTTCTGTAACCACAGTTTTGGGAATCAGACAGCCATCATTGATCACATCAACCATGAAAGGGTTTACAAGAAAGGTAAAGCAGAATCTCAGCTTCTGCAAGTCTTCAAACCTGGCCTGAAAGTCATTAAACATTCCTTGTAATTTACCTCTGTGTTCCTCGACTTTGTGATCTTCTTCTTTGATTTCAGGGAATGTGTTTACCCTACTCTTGAGATGGGGAAAGTGCTGGCAGTCTCTTGACACTATGTGTCTTTGCAAAAGCTTTAATTTGTTTTGGAAACCGAAGACTGTCTGAGTAAGGTCAGAAATAATCTTATCCTTCCCTGGGAGTGCCAAGTTGAGAGTCTTCAGTTGCTGCATAATATCAGTGAAAAACATCAGATCCTGCATCCATTGGTCATCTTTCAGTTGTGGATAGGACTTTTCCTTTTCTTCAAGGCAAGCACTGATAGGTTCCAACAGTTCCACAAACCTATTTAAGACATTGCTGGTTGATAACCACCTCACAATACAGTAGAAAGAGACATTGTTAGGTTTGTCTTCAAGATTCAGCCTTTCAATTACATTTTTGAACTGTCGATAAATCTTCCCATTCGAGCGGAAGAAATTGACAGTTTCTAGGACTATTTTTGTAACATTTTTATACTTGAAGTATCTGCTTATGACATGTTCACAATGAACAGGGAGAAACTCCAGAAATTTGGGATCACTTTTCAAGAGTCCAATAAAGCCTACTTTTTTTCCCCACAGTACATCAGCATTTGTCAATGCTTTGTCAAGTACATTCTTTATGTCAACACCGTGTGTTGTTTCTTTTAGCACCAAGTCCAACATTTATTCTTTCACAATTACATCCGTGGAAACATAACGAACAAATATCGCTAGTTGTGGTTTATCTTGAATATCTGTGGACTCAACGACAGCTAGGCTGAATGCTAGAGAATTCTTTAAATCATTTTGCTGGTTGCTTGCAATATCGGCATTGATCTAGGAGATCCGCCTCTCTGTAGTGTGGGGCGAAATTTGAATTTGCTGTATTAGTCATTAAAGTTTCGTGTTACTCGGATCTAAAACTGCAACCACTTCTGCAATATTCTTCTTAACAAATTCTCCATCACAATATGGATGTTTAGCACAAGCGATATTCCATGCCATAACAAAACTAGCTTCAGTCATTATGTCAGCTTCCTTAGTGAATGCAAAAAGTGGTGTCTGTTGAGGCATAATTTTATGTGATTAGCTTGTTTTTCCTTAATTCTGATCCAGGATGGTACTTAGACGAAAAGTTATTGTGAGTCGTTTCATAGTGATGTTTCAAGTTGCTTGCTTTATAGTGAGAGAGTGATGCATTGCAAATTAGGCACAGGGGTTTGCCACCTTTATTAGTGAATGCAAAATCTTCCTCCCATTCTGGCTGAAAACTTCAGTTTTCTTCTTCGTACTTGCGTTTCTTACAGTTTGAGGATGTCATTGTCATCCACGAAATTAGCATAGGGTTAACACTTAAATCTAAAACTATTCAAATGCGACTTATGAACAGTACACACAGCCTGTAGTGTGCAGCTTGCAAGGAGATCATAGCACAGGAAGTCTGCACAGCACTACAGTGATGCAATTTCCTGTTAAAATAAGCATGTGCAGCTGAAGTCAGAGCCTAGGCGCCACCTGCAGGGCTGAAGCCCCAGCACCAGCTCGCCTCCTGCTGCAGGGCTGAAGCCATGAGCACTGCCTCGCTGTCTCCTGTAGGGCTGAAGTCCCAATCATCAGTGCCCCCTCCTCAGCAGTGCTGAAGCCTCGAGCTCCAGCTCACCCCGCTATGGGATGAAACCCTGAGCCTCCACGCCCCCCTGACGGGGCTGAAGCTGCACGTGCCAGCTCACCACCCCCCATGGGACTGAAACCCCAAGCAATTTTTCATAATAGTATCTGTCCATCAACAAAAGCTATCAGGCCTGTCAGACTTTATCCTAAACTAATCAAATACATGTTAAAAAAATTATTGTGAACGATGAAATGCAATTTTTCTCCAGTACTCGAAGCAGAACCTCTCACTTCAACTCATACAATGCCAGGAGATTAAAGCGTTAAGGGAAACACTATTGCAATAAGGGAGTCCTTATTTCAATATTTCACAGTACATTCGAAAATGATATACTGAAAAACTTTAAAATGTAAATGTGCCTTTACATTAAAAAGAGAAATGCTCATATGAAAAAGGAATTACCAAAACACATCGCAGTCTGTTTGCTAAACACAGAAAATAAAGTAACACTGTCGGTCAGGAATCAGGGCAATAAATTCATGAACATCCTACTAAAGCTCTGTATAGAACTTGCATGTTGCCAGCATCTGCCCCAGAAAGTACATCATTATTTTTTACCACTGCCGTATATACATTCTTATTTAGGAATTTAAATGATTGTAAAGAAAGCCTGATGTCAGAGATCCAGGGATCAATGAGAGATTTGCCAAGTGGAAACATCAAAATACCAAAACTGATTACTATCAAGGGATTACAAAAGGAGAATTTTCCATTGAATCTCATCGCAGGAAACACAAAATAGACTGTATATGTATAGCATCCATATTTTATTGATATGATTATGTAGCACCTAGAAGAAAATTATACAAGAACTCAAACCTAGTCCAAATAGTTCTGCTCTTAAAACTCTGCCTGGCCCAAGACTTCTAACTAACCAAAACAAATACAATAATAAAAATATTGACTAAATAAAAAAGCCTTGTAGTATGATCTGAAGCTCACCAACCTTGGACTCTGATGTACAGTCAAGGAAAACAGGTTCCACAGGCAAAGACTCTCTACTGAGAATGTCCTTCCATCAACACAACTCAGAAACTCAGAAACACAAATGCTTGAGGTCAAAGACCTCAACTGTTGTAATATGAGAGAGGAAAGACAGCAGCCTCTTAAATAACTGCATCCCAGCAACACATAAGGCTTTAAAGAGAGGCTTTCATATGGAAGACCATTCCATTTGTACATCAATCTGGTTGATAAGTGACTTTCCCCATTCACATTCTCTGCTCTACTTAAATATTGAACTCAATGAAAAATGCCTTCAGCCACACCTCATTGTTCTGTCGTTAGATTTTTAAAACACAGCAAGGTTAGGAAGTCGTCAGCACATGGAAGAAAGACCTCCAAAGAATTCAGTGCTGCAGGATGTGATGTTGATATACCAGGAGGCACTCTGGTCCGGGTCAGTATCGAACTGATAATCCATCGAAGTGTGAAGTGTGTTGATTCATTCAAACACTTTTTGAAGAGTAGGGCTTTTATTAATACTCTAGAGATGCCTGATAGTGTCTTTTTAACACCATAACTGATGCTGTTGAAAGTGACATCTTTCAGATGTGTTACAGTATGTCACTTTCAACAGCCTATTTTTGTTCACTGAGGAGTCCATGGCACTTTTCACAAGGACAAGGATGAGAGTACAAAATTCTGATTTGGGTAAGAATACACTTCCTACCTAAATTCTTCCTGCTTTTTCTTTTGGAATAAAATATTATTTCTCTCTTCTTGTTATGCAGTGTTTCTGAGCACTGCTAAATAATTGCCACAATCCACTCCAAAGATGTCTGCATTTCAACAAAGTGGTCCCTATAGGGCTGATTCCTGAAGGCCCTACTCACATAAGTAAAAGTATTAGGCTCATGCTAAAGATTGTATGTCTCTACATTTGTAACACACTTTGCATTATGCAACTGCAAGAAATTATTATAAAAACACATATACATACAAGGATTGCAGAAAAAAATGAGGGATTTCCTTACCATGACACTCTCCTCCCACACTCCCAAGCAGCACGAATTAACATACCATTATATTTTATCTGCTGAATCATATTGCTTAGCTGCACATCAGTTCTTCGGGGGGGGAGGGATAGCTCAGTGGTTTGAGCATTGCCTTGTTAAACCCAGCATTGTGAGTTCAATCCTTGAGGGGGCCATTTAGGGATCTGTGGCAAAATGGGGGATTGGTCCTGCTTTGAGCAGGGGGTTGGACTAGATGACCTCCTGGTCCCTTCCAGACCTGAGATTCTATGATATTTTCTATTAAGTTTGCAAAACATGGAGAAACCTTAACTCTACCACAAACCTAGACAGTACATTTGGAAAAGTAAATGGTAAATATGTTCGTTACTGAAAACATCTAGCACATGGTTTGACTTCAAAATAGCACAATGATTAAAAACACTTTTTAATCTTGCTGATCATTTAAAACTCAAAATTGATTGAAATGATATGATAGAAACTTAGAGCTTGATCCAGCGCCTTTCAAGTCAATGGGAATTTTTCCACTGACTTGCATGGAAGGAGGAACCCACAGTTCCAAAATGCTGATGAAAATCTCAATTAGTTTTACAACTATCCCATAACTTGCAATAAAAATATGCAATGTCTTGTAAATGCTACAAGTATTCAAAACTCTACCACTGTGACCTAATGCAGAACATTGTTAACCCTAATTTATAAAAACCTATAACATAAGAACTGGATGGCTAGTAAAAAGATAAGAATTCATTCACATTTTGGTCATGTGCAATCCACCGATTTTAGATAAACATCCGACTACCCAAGCAGATCCCTGAAACACCGTGGAAGAGGTGCCTGCAAACTTATATTAACTATGCTCACAGTTACTGAAATGGCCACTTGTCAAAATGTTAGGGTCACAGAACTTTTATTTTCTGTTGCATGTTTTGATGTTCTTTTAATATTGTCAATCTATGCAGAATGTTTTTTATGATTATTACAAATTCTTACGTGCCCTGTAATAAACAAACCCATGGCAGTGCTTTGGCAGAGACATCATGTTCCCAGAGCTTTGTTCATATTCCCACAAAGTTATGATCTCTCTTTTTTTAAATTTAATTTTTGATTTTTGAAATTACAACATTTACAGGAAAACTAGAAATGTTTACTGCACAGAGACTTCAAAAATTTCTGTTCAGTCAGTCATTTCCAAACATTCAAGCATCAGGTTCAAATGCCTCTTCCTCATTTTCAACACTCGCTTTAACTTTAGGCCTGATCCAGCACCAGTGAAATCACAAAATGGAAATTTTGTTACTGACTTCAGAGGGTGCAAAAGCAGGGTCCTTGTCCCAATCTACAGCTCTTCTTTCCTTTTCCTCCTATTCGTGCCCAGTCCTCCCTCCTAATGGCTCCTTTTGTTCACGCCACCACCTACACTTGGAACAGCCTCCCGTTTCCTCTAGACACTAAGTGTTCTCCCTCTCCTCCTCCAAATCCTTCTACTTTTACAAAATCTTCAAACTTTCATCTCATCACTCAAGATGCCTCCATGCCATTTTGTACTTGTAACTGTATCCCATTATATCTGTTGTTAGATCATAAGGAAAGAACTCACCAGGAATTTGTCTGTTCTACATTTCTGAAGTGCCTTGCAAACTCCCACAGTGCTCTATTGATAACATATTATTATACCCCATAAGTAAACTATGACAAAATCAGCAACCTTGCTGAAAGCCCACAAGCTTTACATATATTAAAAACATTTGCAGCTCACATACTTGAGAAGCAAGAGGAATTATTAGGTGTAATTAACATCCCTAAACAGCTAATGCAATAGCTATTAAATCCTGATGTTTTGGAAAAAACTGGTAGCATGGAAAAAGTAGGGCTAATAGAGATTTTTCAAGTAAAACACAGAATCTTGAATTAATACAATTCAGTCTGAGCAAGAACCCACATACAAGTTTGAATATGAGGAACAACCATATCAAGTATCAAGACACAGCTGGGCCCTGGAACAAGAAAATATTAGGACATAAGTACTAGACCTTGTATATGGCAACCTAGACTCATTCATCATGACCCCCTCTCTTTGGGGCTACTTCTTTCAAGTCCTAGATTCCTGTGCATATACACTAGGTACTGTGCATAACTATACAATATAAAAAATCCTACCTAAAAGAAGAAACTCACCTAAAAGAACATTTAGAGAAATGAAGAATGAAAAAAAGCATTTTTTTTAGAAAAAACACAATATCTAAAAAAAAAAATCAGCCAGAAAAAACACATCTTAGTATTATGCTGCACACAGAATGTATCTTGCAAAGCCAAGATAAACCGTTTTGTGTTTTGTGTACATGTTGGATCATATTGAAGAAGATCTGTATTAAAATCACAAATGAGTTTGATTCCCCATAGTTTAAATTCCAGGATTTTACTAATTAAGAGGTCTCTTGGTTTTTGGTACTGTTTCTCTCCCTCTATGAGTGAAACTTGCAAGCTGCTAATTGCGTTAGTATATTCTAAGACAGAGTCTGTTCTCAAAGCAATTCACAGAGAGAGAGACTCAAAGCAATACTCTGTAACAACAGAAACAGCACCCAGAGACTCCCCGCCCTTTTGTTGTATTAACAATTGTGATTAAAATAGAGATAGAGGATGTATGTGGATGGATGCTTGGTGTGAATAATAACTGAATGATCAGGGAGGTGCCAGCCTAAGAATGCAGTGTCCATCGGCTGAAGAAGGTGTCAAGTGGAAATAACCAGAGGACCCCTGGAGGGCAGACTGGAATCCACCCAACAGCCTCAAGAATGGGAGAACCAAAGAACAAGATAACATCTGGCAGCACGGAGCCGTCAGGAACATGCCATCTGCTGATTGATTCAGCAACAGCATGATGAAGCAATTCCCATAGACTGGCATAGGAAGAAATTCCTATAAAAACGGACTCTAGAAAGTGAGAACTTTGGGGTCTGATTGTGGAAACCAACTTCCAGGAGCATCAGATGAGCATCTGACAAGGCCCTGCTCCCTCCTCATGTCCAGGCCACCTGGCCAGTGGCTTGGCATGAGCAACTCTAAGGCTGGTAACTATGATAACAACCTTGCAGAAAGCGCGCGCACGTGTGTGTGTGTGTGTGTGTATAAATATGAGATTGAATGGAATGTTATAGCTATAACTAACTGCTTACTATAATAACAACCTTGCAGAACCTGTGTGTGTGTGTTTGTATGAATGAATGTGTGAATAAATATGAGATTGAATGGAATGTTATAACTAACTGCTTACTATGATTCTTTCTGTATTCACAATAAATGTGGTATTTTGCCTTTTTCCCTTTAATAAGATCCTGCTGGTTTTTATTTTATTGGTATAACATACACCTTTCCCTCATTCCCCTTTGCCTAATGTCAACTGTTGTGTAAGTCATGTTTAACCTAGGTTGTAAACTCCTTTGGGCAGAGATTGCATCTTTTCTATCTCAGTAAAATGCCATGTACACCTCTAGAGTTTCCCAAGTACACATAATAATAAAAATTACAAGCAGATATGAATCTAGTAATTTAGTAAACCCCACACAAATGGATGGCCCTGCTGATAATTGGCACATATGAATGTATCTTACTGACCTCTTGAGAGAAATTAGACTGGAAGGAAGAGCTATTCCTCCTCCCTTACAGCATGGAGATGTCATATTCGTTGCCAGAAGCAAGGCTATTCAAGTTTATCTTAACCTAGAGCATTCAATATCCAGGTTAAAGTGAGAAAGCAAGCAAATGACAAACTCTTCACAGCTCTGGGTTTACTGCGTAAGGATCATATTATCAAGATGAAAATGTTTTACAAAGAAAGCCATTGCCAATAGCACAACAGATAAAGTCACAAATACTAGAGAATGGTAGTGCAGGACAAAAGAAATCTAGTTAATCTCTCTGCTCCAGATAAATTAAAATGCATACTAACACAGTAAAATCAGCACTCTAAATAAAGACATATGGCCTTCTTCTCAAATACATTATTCAAATACTTACCCTGATTTCAGGTCTGTAATTCTTAGACAGTTAGTAGCATCCAATCCTACTTTTCCATTTCTGACCACATTGGAAATGAAAGGAGAGAGTGCTGGTGAAATTCTGTTCAAGGCAACTTCAGGAGACATTTTAACGTGTCCTTCTTTTCTGCTGTACAGAGCTCTGCATGGGAAAAATCAAGAAATTACCTGGTGCAAATTCCCATGCAATGTAAGTAACTCAAAGGAAGGACTGGGATAGCAAAGGTTTTTTTTAAAAAAAGCAATAAATTTGATGTGTTAGGTAACTATTATTTTAACACAGCGATGAACTCAAACGTTCAGGAATGTTCCGTAATTATAAACAGACTGAAGTACATACAGGTTTATAAGAGATATGAGCACAGTATAATAAGACAGTTCTCTCCTCCTAACTCAATAATAATGGGCAAGTGGTCAGATCAGGAAGGCCACTCATTGAATCTAAACAAAAAAATGGAACCTTTCCTGGTCCTCTGCTTTTACTAGAGATCCAATCTCTATGAGTAAGCAAAATCAACTGAAATGGACCAGTCTGACTCCTAAAAACATAGCAATGCTTACAGCCCTTACAAATTAAAAATCCATAAGTGACAAATCCTGGCCCCACTGAATTCAATGGGAATTTTGTTAGTAACTTCAATGGGATCGGATTTGGCCCCCTAGATATATCTTCACATGTAATTTCTAATGAGCCCAAAACATCAGAAAATAGATTAATTTCACTACTACGGCTGGTACAACCAGAACTGACATCACTTTTGCAATTTTATTTCTTCACTAAATACCTGTTTGGAAAGACTTTACTGAACATATCAGATTTACTTATTAGTAACAAATAATATAACGCTTATCATCCAAAGATCTCATTGCACTTTTACAAAGGTATCACTATTCCCATTTTAAAGATGGGAAAACTGAAGCGTAAAGACATAAGGGTAAAATTTTCAGAAGTGCCTACGTGACTTGGGTGCCTAGGTTCAATTAAAAATCAGTGGGACTTAGGTGCTTTTGAAAATTTAACCTTGAATGATTTACTCAAGATCATGCAGAGTCACTGGCACAGCTGGGATTAGAACCCAAATTCTGTATTCTGATTCTAGACCATAGCTTTTTATATGTTTGAAAAGGTCAACTGATGCTCTATTTACCTTCTTACTGCAATACAGCCTTCAGTTACTCTGGACAATATCTACACCCTCTATCTACAACCCAGTAGAGTTCACATATACAAAATCATCTCCAGAAACCAAATACACACAGAATAAGCCTAAAATCTGGGGGATTTGAAATTTCACCCTTCTCTCGACTTTCATTTATGCTATTTTTCCTTCTGTTATCAACCCTGATAGTTGTAACTGCTGTTACTATGATATCTTTCTTCCAGAGAACAAGACAAAGACAACAATAATGCTGTGTATGGTCTGTGGCTATTATCAAGTGTTCCATAAAGAGAATAATTAGTTCCCTGCAGTAAAACCTTCACAATATGATGTTTTTCTCTTGTTTTAACATTCACCAATTTTAATCAAATCCCAGTTCCAAGCATTAGTAGGCGACTAATGGCTAATTCCTACAAAATTGATAACTCCCTGTAATTGATAGCAGTGTTAAGCATCTGATTTAAAAAATTAGCTTTTATGAAAGTAATTCACATGAAAATATAAATCTTCAAGAAACAGAGCCTAAATTAGCTTTTTAAAACATTCTATTAAAGCAAAAGCCTAGCACTTTATGGCAACCAAGAGACAATTACATTAGTGTCTATCTTACATAATTATCTCAACTGAAAATCATAAGGTTGCCAGTATACTACTGTTCATGGCATTTCCAGAAGGCACAGCAACAAATATCTGTGATTGTGTTCAGCTCAGCATGGACGGATTGTCATGGACTACGTCCCCATAGCCTCTTTGAAAGACACATAGGAACACCCAGATGTAAGTGTTGAGGAAGATAGTAGTTTTCACCCATTTCCTGTATAATGGGGGGGAGAGGGGTGACCCTTTCACCTTTCTGCATAAAAAAGAAAGTGAGTTCAGTTTTCACTTTGTATTATCTGTATGATCTTTTTTCTGATTCAACATAATCTTCAGTCACTTGAAGCTGAACCTTGCAGGATCAGGCCCTTTATCTTTGATTCACAAAACACAAGGATATTGTCAGAATAAAGGGCTAACAGCGCCTACTCATTCTCCTCATCCATCTCTGATTATGTGGTACAGCACATCATTTATTTTAGACCCATATTTACTTCTACACTACATAAGTGAATTATTGCTCTCTTTATCAATTTCACACAACACTTAAAGAGATACTATCAACTAAATTTAAAAATAACATTCAAGTTTAGTAAACAGAGGTTTTACAAAATACACTATGTTTACAATCCATCAGAATTTTTTAATTTTAATTCACATAGAAATGTTTTCCCCCAATTTAATCCTCTTCTCAGTACTGGAAACAAAACACAACAGTACTGGGTTTACCAAAGTGAAATGAAAGTGACCAGAGAGCAAAAATGATGAGTCAAGTATCACTACCTAAAACAAAATACTTGAAAAAAGAAAACAAAAAGCACAAATGAAGAAAAGTAAATTGATTTCTTTTAGTCCTTTCAGTTTTAATAATCTGTTACTAGTAACACAGGTAAAACTAACATATGCTTTTTTACTCTTAATAATGACCCACTAGATCTGAGAAAATTATGAGTGGGAACTGCATCAGGCAGCATGAGGGATCCGAATATAGGCTATGCCCTTCCCTTCA
This sequence comes from Caretta caretta, assembly GCF_965140235.1. NCBI lineage: Eukaryota > Metazoa > Chordata > Testudines > Cheloniidae > Caretta > Caretta caretta. The sequence continues at coordinate 155,159,037 of NC_134208.1, read as the reverse complement.
ACCTGGATGGCACCATTATGGATATTACATAAATTAATCCATATGAAAGCAGCAAAGAATATACTGGAGGAAACAATTCTAAACTAGCAGAGAAAATGGATTTGAAATTACTTAAAGGATCCTTTCCATCTAATCCCTGATTCTATAATTTCCACCAAACTTTCCTTTGCTCTTTGTGGTAAAGTCCTTCATTCCAAGGATCTTTTACAACACACATTTTAAAGTTTACATTGTCCCACAATGGGGGTCTTCTGATAAGCAATATGGTACAGACCACTATGTTACCTCTCCCCCCTTTCTTTTACAAGATCTGCAGGAGAAAACACTATACCAGGGCTTCTTAAATAAGAGTTGCATCTGTTGAAAGCCTGAGGATGATACTAACAAACATAAAATGGGGCACTGGCAGGTTGGTGATGCCCTTAACTTTAACATAGGTGTGGGGACTGTAGAGATAACAAGTCTTCAACATTCAGTGCTCCATCCTGATCCGAGACAAAGCCACTAGAATCAGGATGTTGCTTCACAGACTCCTATTTTAATAGAGCACTGTAGCAGCGATCTGTTTTCTTATCAGGATGGATGCTGGAACCTGTCACTTACACAAGGGGCAAATCAGCAATCTAATAGAATTGCTTTGAGCAAGGCTGCAGATTAGAGTGTAAACTCTTTGAGGCAGGGACTATCTTTTCACTCAGTGTTTGTACAGCACCTAGCGCAGGGGGGTTCTGGTAAATGTCTGGGTCTCCTAGGTGCCATTGCAATACACATAACAACAAGACCTCTTCAGGCTCAAGTGTTGAATACGGAGACTCATCACCACCAGCAGCAGCTGGGATCAGGCTGGTGTGTTGCCTATTGAGACCTGTTGTCACCACAGGCCACACCTGAGATTAGACCAGTGCACCCCACGCTCGGACCCACTGCAGTCCAGTGGTGAACCTATTCCACGCTGGGTGGGACTCCTCGCACCACCGCTCTGGGGAGAGGCCTTGCAGCAGGATCCCTCGTGCCAACGGTGGGGAGAGGCATCCACTATGTTGGGACCCCTCGTGCACCCACGTTGGGTGGGGGATGGGGGGAGCATAACCCACAGCAGGGCCCGTCACGGTGCATGGGGCAGCCCCTCCCCTAGACCCCCCTCCATGTCTACGCCACGCCCCCCAGGGCGAGAGAGACCCGGGAGGAGACCCACCCAATTACCCCGTTCCCCACCCCTACCCCAGCCTGCTGGGGGCGCTGCTCCCTCTGGCCCCTCCCTAGCGCTATCTCCAGGTACCTCCAGTCACTACGGGGCAGTAGAAAAAGCCTTAGCATCGGCCGCGGGCACGCGCCTTACCCCGGCACCCCTCTCGCCTACGGGCGCGCCCCCTGCCGAAGGCGTGCGCGCTCCCGGCTCGCAGTTACCGGGAGAGCGTGGCGGGAGGGTGTCAACGTAACTGTAGGGGACTCCGCACCTGCCTGAATGAATGTCCCCGTCTCCCAGGAGCGGGGGCCGCAGCCGAGAGGGAGAGGAGAGAGTGGAGGGGGTGACCCATAGGGCGGGGAAGGAGAGAGGCAATGGAGCGGGCTCGGCAATCAGGCATTTGAGGGGAGCAGCCCTGGGCTGGCCGAAGGACCCCCCCCCCCCCTCGTTGGCAACCAGCGAAGCTCCCGAAGCGGCTGCCCAGGCAGCAGGGGGGTCAAAGTTCACAGGACGGAGACCCGGCCGCTGACCCTGCGCCTCTCGGGCGATGGCCGCTGCTGGCCCGACTGAGGTGGTGGTGGTGGGATCCTGCATGACCGACCTGGTCAGGTTAGTACGTGGAGTCGCTCGCTGGTGTGGTGACGAGCGAGCGCCCCTCGGTGCCGGTGCCTCAGCCCCACCCCCATCCTGGGCAGCACCACCCCGCCCCCATTGCCCGGAGGAGGTGGGGGCTAGGCTGAGGCACAGAGAGCGGGAGGGTCACACGGTGAGTCAGAGTCTGCAAGAGAACCCAGGGGTCCTGGCTCCAAACCACAGATCACACCGGGCTGGGAAAATCCTCTTGCCCCACGAGCCTGTGCTAATAAAGCCAGTGTCAGGTTTCCCACCTGCTGTGGGTGGATGAATGGGGAGGAACAGGCTGGGTGTCATCAGCAGATCAGCACTGGGCTGCCAGTCAGAAGGGAGGGTGGATGGAGGGGATGAATGGGACTGAAGCAAAGACCTGCTTCGGGTGTAGAGGGAAAGGAGAAGAGGTATGAGCAGAACAATGTAACTGAGCTGCCAGTCAGAGGGTTGGTCCGAGCTGATGTCAGCCGTACCAGTAATGCTTTGAGAGAAGCGTGTAGACCCAGGGAGAAGTGCACTGAGAGGAATGCCTGAGGCTGAACCTCAGTTTGAATGCATTGTCTGCTAGCGCTTTGATCAGCCGTTTGTGGTAACTTGACGACAGGGACATTGAGTCTGGGGTTTCCAGCTGTACTCAGGCTGTTCAAAGTTCTCTTTGCCAGAAGGGCAAATTATATTTTTCACTCAGACCATAGTAGTCTGTGAACCCTTTCTTAGATCCAGGCAAATCTACCAGAAGGACAGTTTGATTTGATCTTAAGAAAGTAAATAAAGCATGCAAACAAATCTTCAGCTAGTTCAAAGGTGATTTTCTCTACCACATAGGCAAGTGACAGTTTAATATGCTAACTCCCCCCCACACACACACACACACACACTCGCGCGCGCCCCTCAAACCAACCCATCAACCTATATCAGCATGGGATAATACTGAAGTTCCTGGTCAAGAAAGTATAAAGTACATGGCTCAGAAGAATATTGAAGGTGAGAAACATAGACACAGACACCCATTCCAGAATTCATGAAAAACTGTCCATGGGTTTTGTGTCAGGAAGATTAAGTGTTTTGTGTAATTTGTAGAAAGCATCAGAAGCTTTCTGAGAAAGAGTCCTCTTATAAGCAGGGGTAAGACCTTTTAGAATTGATCCCTATGTGTACGTGAATGCTCCAACGGAGATTTAAAAGTCCTAAAAAAGAAAATGCGGCCTTTTATCCATGAAAAGTTCCTGTTACTAGTTTGTTCTGTAAAATGCAGTACGAGGAGATGCAAAAGTTTGTCCCATATATAGCACAACTGTCACAATTGTTAAATGCAGTTACAGTCTTAGGCCCTGTCCTGATTGGAAAAAAGAGTGTGTGTTTCAACTGTGTTAGTTTAATGTGATTAAAGCTTGGCCCTTGTTAAAACACATAGGATAACACATTTGAAGTCATGTTAGCTGGACCTTTTATAGCTGATGGATTAAAACATATTAGCCTGCACATTAATAGGCGTTGGAGGGCTTTTCACTTGTGTTAAGCTAACTTGATTTAACTAATATGATTGGGAAAACCTATCCATTTTGCTCTTCAGTACACCGGGCCTTGGGCCTTATGTGTAAAGTAGTGTTATTAAAAAAAAAAATGTGGAAGGTTGCAATAAAGTTAGCTCAGTTGAGCTAGCTTAACTTGCTTGAAACTCCACTTAAACTGTGTCTACATTGATGGCAAGTGGGGTTTTCAGTTGAGTTTGTAAGCCAACTTGATGAAAAAGCACCCCTTTTCTAAGTCTAGAGAGGTCTCTGCGATTTTAAAATGCTCTACATTTGCAGGCCAAAAACTACTTTAATCTTGTATCAAATTACGTTAATACTCATGATGAGGAAGACTTTATATGGGCAATTTCAAAGTCTCTGAGGGAGGTGTCTCAGAAGTGCATACAGAAAGCTAGATGTATTACTGTGCTTGCTGATGGATCCAGTGATGAATTTGCATCTGAGCTAAATCAGCATGCATCAGATTTGTGGAAGATAGGAAACCTTGTACTCTCTTTGCTGGTGTACCATCTGGAAATAAAAACAGAATCAGGGAAACCTGGTATTATCATGTGGGGAATAATAGCTTTGTGAGAGTTGTGAATATCAAATCAAAACCTATTAGATCTTGTGTAAACAGGGAAATGAACGGGAATTGCTATTCTGAAATATTTAATCTGGAATACTATTCCTGATTAATTCCCCATTTGGATGCTGTTATTCTGGAGTGAATCAGGAATAGTATTCCTGATTAAATTCACAACCTATTTTATTCTAGAATAATTTTCTACATAGACATGCCCTCAGTTTGAATTTAGATAGCAAAATTTGTACATAATGTGCTGGTCATGTTTAGACAAGATGCTCTTGTTGTGGTTGATGCCATGCAAAGCAGCAACCTGTGCTTTATATTCGGGATCTTCTATGTAAAAAAATCCTATCTTGAAAAATTTGAGTTTGTGTTGAAAGACATTTAAGTCTCTTGTGGCACCTTGGAGACTAACACATTTATTTGAGCATAAGCTTTGGTGAGCTACAGCTTACTTCCACTGAATGCATCCGATGAAGTGAGCTGTAGCTCACTAAAGCTTATGCTCAAATAAATTTGTTAGTCTCTAAGGTGCCACAAGTCCTCCTTTTCTTTTTGCGGATACAGACTAACACGGCTGCTACTCTGAAACCTGTCATTTAAGTCTCTGTGACACTGGCAACCCAGCTAACCTGTATCTGACCCAAACCACTGAACAAGAGGCATTACAGTTGTATCAGGACAATTCACATGTATGAAAATTTCAAAGAGATGTACTAGACCAGCAATCATTAACCAAATCATTTGTAGTAATAGAAACCAAGGGTAAATGCGAAGTGTATTAGTCTGTGTTTACCTGTATACTATTAGACGTTTAACAATGTAACTAAATTAGCTTGTAGATACTAATCCCTTTTCATGTCTTCGCAAAAAGAAAAGGAGTACTTGTGGCACCTTAGAGACTAACCAATTTATTTGAGCATGAGCTTTCGTAAAGCTCATGCTCAAATAAATTGGTTAGTCTCTAAGGTGCCACAAGTACTCCTTTTCTTTTTGCGAATACAGACTAACACGGCTGTTACTCTGAAACTTTTCATGTCTTAATTGCCTTTACATATGTATGCAACTGTTTTCAGTCAACCTTAAGATCAAAGATGTGAGACACTGCATGAAATTAACAATATTGCATATATTGTCTTCGGCTTTTCTATCCATGATATAACGTATAACCGGCAGTTGCCTTATGTTAATCAGTGTAACTCTATTACTTGTGTATGCATAAATAGAATGTTAACTTCAAAGTGATGGGACAGTGTGTGCTCAACAAAGAAGACTCCTCAGTCACATGCTGTGCTCAAAACACTTAACAGCCTGCTTCAGCTATAAAAGTGAAACCTGGGGCCTGATCCTTTCATCTCTAGTCTGCTGAACTTTGAACAGGGAAAGTTTAACCTGTGGGACTAAGATCTTCCAAGTTATTTGGAATACCTGGGAAAATTTATGGAAAGACTCTCTATCAAACTTTACATCTAAGCAGCATTTGGATTCTGACCTTTTGAGATGGTTCCAGAGAGACTGTTACAAGCCAGCAGATACAACTTCACTGCTATGATCCTGATCTATGAACACTGAAAATCACTTGTATGTATATGATTCCGTAACCATTTAATAACTCTTCTTTTCTTTTATTAATAAATCTTTAGTTAGTTTGCTAAGGATTGGCTGACAGAGCGATATTTGAGTAATATCTGAAATATATATTGACCTGAGGGTAAGTGTCTGATCCTTTGGGATTGGTAGAACTCTAAGTATGGTGAATAGGGTTTTCAGTAACCTATCACTATATTTGACCTGTTTGCCCAGATGGGCACCAAGGGCTGGAATGCCTAAAGGGGACTGTTTGGCTTCTGGTTAACTAGTGTGATATGGCAGAATTTCTTTTGTTACTGGCTTGATTAGTCTAATTATAGAATAAAGAACCAGTTTTGGGGACTGTCTGCCCTATTTCTTGCAGTCTGCCCTGAGTATGGCATTCTCTGTGTGGCCCATCCGGGCACCCGCTCACAGTCCCAAAGAATGATGGCAACTTCAAGCATGTACTGGTTACTGAGAGCTATTTTTGAGGTCTCCCCAATGTATGCTGGTTTACTATAATGAGGACAGAATACTGAAGGCAATGATCAAAAGTTATTTCTCTCACCTATTTGGAACATATTGCAAAAATTAAATCAGAAGCTGATGTAGCCCAAGTTAGGGGCACTCTTAAGGAGATCAAGAGAGACACATTTTTGAGACATTGCATTTAATGAAAGACTTAGCACTGACACTGAATTCTATCTTACTTTTCTAGAAGATAATCTTATTGTTGAGGATTGCCTAAACTATAAAATGCTATGCTATGATTCACAGCAATGTAATGCAATCTTCTGTCTGAACACTTAACTTTAAGGATGGCAGACTTGAAGGAATAAACATTTCTGGGTCTTTGTGACAAAGTTACAAAAAATATCAGATGCATATGCTTGAAGCTTCCATTAAACATATGGATGCCAGATTAACCAGGCTATAGCAACAACCATTCAATGCTTTACTCCATACAGTGGTCTAGCAATTAAAAACAAACAAACCAAAAAAAAAAAAGAAGAAAGATGGCCCTTTATAGTGGTGTACAAATTGAAATCCGCTAGACCAGTTTACACAAGTGGTGAGTGAGAAGGAAAAGGAAGAGTGCCCTGTTCAAATATTGCTTCTAAAATTAGATTTAAATACCATCAAATTCACTAGAAATGATAGTGTACATGCATATTTTTAAAAAGGTTTTAACCACGAGGCCACCTGCCTTATAAAAGACTGCTTTTATTAGAAATTCTGTTCTCACTGTCATCGCCCTGCAGTGGCTGAACATGGGTTTTCCACAATTACTTTAGGATAATCAAAAGAAACTCACATACATATATTCTGGCTTCTAGTGAGACCAGGAACAGAACATATTTGTGGGCACAGTCACAATCAACACTTTATCAGCAATAGCAGACAGTAGTAGTGGAAAACAAGACCAGCATTATTCCGTATGGATCAGATCTAGATATCAAAACGGATGCAATCTATAATATCATTTAAATATTAGACATTTTACTTGAATTTTAAAGTTTTTGTTCTGACTCACATTCCCAGACTGGTGGTGGCAGAAGCATATTATAAGGACAAGATAGTAAACATATAAGCCGAATGAGAGTCAGACACTAAAAACACTTAAACAGAAGAAACTTTAGTACAATGTTCCAAAACAGCAAAAATGCAGAGAAATCCCTTTAGACAATTTCTGCAGCAATTTCATATTAACTTGAGAGAATGAGACCACAGCCCAAAAATGAACAACATTTTTTTTTGTTGGATGTTCAAAATTTGAAATTTTTGTTTCCTATGGATGTTCTCCCCCACCCCACCCTCGCCACCTCCAGTCTGTACAGTCCCTCTTAGAGCTGGGAACTGAAACTAGGAGTCCTGGCTCCCAGCCCCCTGCTGTAACCACTGTTATTATTAATTATTATAACAAGCTGGCTGACTGACTCTGGAAGAAATTTAAAGAGATGGCAGAGAGAGCATCAAGCTACGGAGCAGCCTGAGCCCAAATCGGAATAAACAGTAGTGACAAATGCATATATGGGATTAACCCCCAAGCACACTGTGAAGCCTTATTTTATTTGACAGCTAATGGATGTATTGTGTCTGTTTTTGACAGAGACATAAATGTTCTGTCTCCTCTAAACTTTGGAAATACTTGCATAGTTTGTCTTGCCAATAAAAGACCAAATTCCCTGCAGTGTAAATTGAGGGAGTGCCGCTGATATGCATCCTGGAGGGTTTTACACCTTCCTCTTAGAGCGTCAAAATTGGCCACTGCCAGACAGGATATTGAGTAAATTGTTTGTTGGCCAGTTCTGGTATGGAAATTCCTGTTCCTAAGTTATGTTCTTGCTAAAAATTGTTAAGTAAATACATTGTTTACCTTTTATTTTTATTTAATACATCTTTAATTTCACTTTCTTTGTGGGACAGAGGACAATATTTCCTTCCTCTTCTCTTTCAAATGGACATTTTTTCCCTTTTCTCTTTTCCTTCTTGGTTTCCATGCATGTCTTTTCCATGTGTGCACATTTCCACAAGCTCACACATGTGCACATTCGTCGTCTCTTTACAACATCCTTTCCTGGTTTTATTATTTTTCTGCTTTTACCCACATGCCCCTAGCAGCAAAGGGAAAATCCTCCTCAATACCCACAACCAATATCCGCAGCAGTAGCACCTAATTCTTGTTAGTTTCAAACTGCTGTTGCCTGCAGCGGGAGGAAAGCACAACTGTGAGGTAGTACAAGTGTAGTACAGCTGAGGAAATTATTCTGTTGGATCCGGAGAAGTTAGTAAGGCATGAGAGAATGTGTCATCTATGAGGTTTTGGTTTTTTTAATTATTATTTATTTATGTAGTAATGAGAGAGCTCGGCTTGATTTCAGAACCTGGACTCTTTTTGTGTCTTGTTCTCTCTGACCCAGCAAGGCCTAGGTATTCAGTAATGCAGCACACAGCATCTGTGTTGTGTTTTCTGCAATGACTCCTATGGCAGATCTCAAAATGGCACGGATTAGCTCCAGAGAAAGTCCCATCCGCTCTTTCTTGGCTGTAAGGAAGAATTATGTGACTTGGGACTCTTGAAGGAATGAAGGGTGAACATCAATGGGATGGAATCCTATATAATGGAATCCGGGGGCAGTGGGGGAGTGTTCCTTGCATGTACAGTTCTTGAACACTTTAAATGTTCTGAACTTTGATTTACTGACATGGTGCCTGATCCAGAGCTCATTCAAATTAAAATCTTTTCACTGACTTGAATGATCGTTAGATTGAGTCTTCAGGGCATAAGCGCCATGATATATTTTAGTCTGAAACTCAAGTCTACAGACGAAAGTTTTGTTTTTCAGTGATATGTGCACTAAGAATCACTGCTATGATATTTTGGAGAAGAACATTTTAAATCCAAAGAAAATTCACTTTCCAAAAATGACATTTAAAATAAATCTATGTATTAAGCAGAATCAATGGGAAAGAGGCCCGGTTACGTGTCATTTAGGTTCGTACATAAACGTGAATGCAAATGCAGCTTTTGTGGCAAATTAAAATGTGATTAGTGACCTAAGCTGTTACTGTTACCCACAATACAAAAATGCTGCACTATTTATCATGATCAACACTCACTGTCTAAGAGAAGCTGTTGTCTGGTAAAACCGGAGATGGTATGGATCTTAACTGAGGTGCATTGGTAGTATTCAGGAAACCTGCTCAATACTTCTGAATGTTGTCCCTGGTTCTTACCAGTAACATTTACTTTTGTTGTTTGTTTTTAAAATAGGTATATGAAGGTTGTGTCACAATTCAGGGCAACTGCACCTATATTCCCCCTCCGTGATCCAGCTTTTGGTTCCTAGCCCTCGCCTCTCTTAGGCAGATATCCCTGTCTCTCTTGCTCCTGACTGGGTTCCCTGTCTGCACTGTGTTATTCCCAGCAAGCTAGACAGGCCAGCGTCTGCACTTAGCTATCTCTCTTCAGAGACTATACGCAGCATAATTGCCCACAGGTGTAAGTTACCACACAGCTCTGTCTAAGCCAGTGGTTCTCAACCTGCTTATCATTGTGGGCTGCTGCCAACAATGTGTTACCTGGACTGCAGGATGAGAACCACAGCATGCCTCTCCCTCCACCCCACGAACTGCCCCCTACAAACCCCCATGCCCAGCACGTCTCACCCAAAGACCCCTCCACAGAGTGGAGCCCTGGATGGGGGGCTGGGCAGCAGGGACCCCAGACCCCACTGTGTGGGGCCGGGCAGCAGCCCCCACCCTGGACCCAGCCGGGCAGCAGCCTCAACCCCACAGGGCCGGCCGGCAGCTCTAACGTCGACCCTGTGGGACAGTCCCCGGGTCCTGTGGGATCGGGCAGCAGCCCTGGACTCCAACCCCGTGGGGCAGTCCCAAGACCCCCGCTGGGCTGGCTGCCGACCCTGGACCCCTGCTGGGGCAGCCCCAGACCCCGTCACGCTGGGGCAGCCCCAGACCCCGTCACGCTGGGCAGCCGGGAACCCGGACCCCATGCAGCCTGTCGGCCTTTAGCACACAGCTGGGCCACAGTTGTGTGCTAATTGGGCCGCATGCTGGCTGGGGGTTGAGAAAAGTTGGTCTAAGCAAACACTTTTATTTGTAAGGTGAAAGCATTACAGAAAAAAACATATTAAAAACAATTTTAAAAATTTCTATGCATGCTAATAAGCTCACCAGAGATCATCCCCCACAACTCCAACTGGGGCTCTGGTAGCAGTCAGTCCTTCAACCCCCAAGCAGAGATCTTCCTGTGGTTACAAGTTCATAACAGTCTCAACTCAAAACAAACACACCGACTGGGCAGATCAGCCTGTTTCTTTGTACAGCTTGGGCTTTTGATTTTCAGATTCCGAAACAGTAATAAGTAGACAATGGTCCCTTCCTCAGGGCATAGCTTCAAAAGGCTGGATTTTTGCATAATTAGGAGGAAGGAATTTGCGTTCACCTCCCCCCTACACATTTTCCAGTAAATCCACTTCACACATATTGTCCAAAAGAGCATTCCTGTCTGCCACATTATTCGGTGTAGTCTTTTGATCATCCAGGCCTATAAAAATACATAGCATTTGTGTTTAATACAATGGACTCCAAAGATTCTTAAACTTATTTCAGTACGGTTGTCTAAAGATGTTTCAGGAAAATTGCCATATCTGTCACATATAACAAACTGAAGGAAATATAAAGATGAAACTTTCTGTACACTATCTTTTAATGCAGAAGTCCAACAGGACTCCACTTATGAGACTTCACTTAACTAAAATTTCCCCTACCTTTTCATTTGGGTATGGTGTCTTCACTTCTTGTCTTGAACTGTTTTGTAGTATGCCTGTGCATTATCAAACTGCTGCCTACCATCCCAGAGGTGGCTGTATTTTAGTGAGGAGTTACATGATCCCCGTTTATAAATTTGTATATCTAGTTTGTAAATTGCTTTGGGATCCTTTAAGATAAAAGGCTCTACTTAAATGTAAGATCATTATCTCCTCCAGCATTCCTCCACCCCTGTGCTCTGCTCAGACTTCTCTCTTTCAGCTAGGGCTTGATCCTGCAAGGTACTGCAGCCCTGCTGTGTCAAAGCACTTAAACACAACTTTTAACTTTTCAACCCTTGAGTAATCTCACCAACTCCTATGGGACTACTCAAGAGCTGAAAGTTAAGCAGATGCATATGCGTTTGGCTGGATTGGGACCAGAATGCTCAGTACTCTGCAGGATCGAGTTCCAGCTTCTGAAGTTACACCTTGCTTTGTGTTGCTCTGTGCCTGAAACAGCCTTACAGTTCCCTTCCTCCCACTCCTTAAAAACTGACTGACTTGTTCCATGAAGGATTCCAGCTATAATAGCCATGCCTAGTTCTTTGTTAATGCTCATGGAGTTAGCCTTTAAGCCCTTCAGAGCAGAGACCTAATGTCTGTTTGGCACAGCGAATTTATTACATAGAACAGGAGTGGGCAAACTTTTTGGCCTGAGGACTACATCAGGGTATGGAAACTGTATGGCAGGTCATGAATGCTGACAAAATTGGGGGTAGGAGTGTGGGAGAGGTGTGAGGGGTCCAGGTTCTGGGGTGGGGCTAGAAATGAGGAGTTCAGTGTGTGGGAGGGGGCTCTGGGTTGGGGCTGCAGGGGGGGTGAGGGCTCTGGGGTGGGGTTGGGGATGAGGGGTTTGGGGTGCAGGAGGGGGCTCCAGGCTGGGACCAAGGGGTTTGGAGGGTGGGAGGGGGATCAGGGATGGGGCAGGCTGTTGGGGCTTGGGGGAGGTGAGGGCTCTGGCTGGGGGAGGGGCTGGGATGAGGGCCGTGGGGTACAAGAGGGGGCTCTGGGCTGGGATCGAGGGGTTCGGAGGGCAGGAGGGGGATCAGGGTTGTGGCAGGGAATTGGGGTGCAGGGAGGCTTAGGGGTGCAGACTCCGGGAGGCGCTTACCACAAGCAGCTCCCGAAGCATGTCCCTTCTCTGGCTATGAGGTGCTGCCAGGTGGCGCTGTGCGCTGTCCCATCAACAGGCGCCACCCCTGCAGCTCCCATTGGCCAGGAACTGTGGCCAGTGGGAGCTGCGGGGGTCACACCTGCAGATGGTGCAGCACGCAGAGCTGCCTAGCTGTGCCTGCGCGTACTACATAGGAGCCGGAGGGGGGTCTGCCATTTGCTTCCTGGGAGCCACACGGAGAGGGGCAAGGCCCGCACTCCAGTCCCTGGCTGGAGCGCAGGAGCAGGGCAAGCCCCAGACCCTGCTCCCCGGCGGGAGCTGAGGGACAAATTAAATGGCCTGACGGGCTAGATGTGGCCCGCGGGCCATAGTTTTCCCACCCCTGATATAGAACCATTGACATTCATGGACCTATATAAGTAAAATTCATAATGCCACTGTGCCTTGGAGATGGAGAACACCTAGTGGGTCAACTGTACCTCTGTCACTTTCCATTTTTTTCACTGTTTACAGTCATAAAACATTTTCCCTGTAGTATCTTGGTGTATGTATGTGTTTATTCCGAGTGTCTTTCCCATTCCACCCAGATTTCCCTCCTTTCTAGTAAAGTGAGGTCACTAGAAACCTATGTTTGTGATAATAGTCATTTCCATGGCAGTAGACTATGATGTCATCAGTGGAGGATTATGCCCTTCCTATGTGTGTTTGCAATTAAAAATTATAGTTTGTGAGAGAAAGTTTGTGTTTACCAAGCTTTTAAACATAGTCCACATGAGGCTGGGAAACTATTGCTTAATTCTCAAGAGAGTTCACATGGGGTAATGGAATACATGAATTAGGAAGCCTTTTGATTCTAGCAGGTGATAAGTTGCATTTTAAAAAAAAAAAGGAAAAGAAAATCAGTCACTCTGTCTTGCTCCTCACTTGATGAGAGAGCACATTTGTGTCTGACACAGTACCTTATCCCAGTATGCTTTGTATTACACAGAACCTCTTCTGTAATGTCTCGGCTTAGAACATCACAATTTTTCAGTCACACTTGTTTTTTTTTTCCTTTTAAGGAAGTCAGTGCTAAACAAATATACTGTAAAATATCCTGCTTTACCCACAGAAACGTAAAACATTCCAGCACGCATATCACTCCTTTCATCTCTATTTCATTGGTGTCCTACTTGTCAACTATCAGTAGTTCAATCTCTTTTATGTCTTTAACCTTGTGAGGTATGTGTGTTTTCTGCTAGCTTGATCACAGCAGAGGCTGTTTTCTGCCACCTAATATTGAAAATAAATTAGCTAATTGAAAATCCACGATTAAATGTCACAGCTACTACTGCAGATGAAAACCATACACTTGAAATTGTGGGTTTGAGGTGTAATTCATTTCTTTCCTGAAATAATGCAGCAATCTCAAAGCCAAATATAGGTGAAAGAGATTTGAATACAGAAGTTATGGAGTTCAGCTTAAGCTTTTATAAAAAAGGTAATGAGTTTTGATCCTGGAAATGGAAAATAAATAATAATAAAAAGGTAAATCTTTATGGATTTTGATTATAGTTAATTCCACACACACAAACCTGAACTCTCATGGAGTCTCTTTCTAGGGGTATGTCTACACTACAGAATTAGGTCGATTTTATAGAAGTTGATCTTTAGAAAGCGATTTTATAGAGTCGATTGTGTATGTCCCAACTAAGCGCATTAAGTCGGCAGAATGCACCCTCAATACCATGGCTAGCATCTGACTCACGGAGCAGTACACTGTGGGTAGCTATCCCACAGTTCCTGCAGTCTCTGCTGCCCATTGGAATTCTGGCTTAAGCTCCCAATGCCTGATGGGGCAAAAACATTGTTGCAGGTGGTTTGGGGTACATGTCGTCAGTCTCCCCTTTCTTCTTCCCTCCCTCTGTGAAAGCAATGGCAGACAATCATTTCACGCCTTTTTTCCTGGGTTACCCATGCAGACGCCATAGCACGGCAAGCATGGAGCCCGCTCAGCTCACCGCTGCTGTTGTGAGCATTGTAAACACCTCGCGCATTATCCTGCAGTATGTGCAGAACCTGACTAGGAGCCGCCAGCACGAGGACGATTGTGAGGAGGACATGGACACAGACGTTCCTGAAAGCACGGGATGTGGCAATTGGGACATCATGGTGGCAGTGGGGCAGGTTGATACAGTGGTACGATGATTCTGAGCCCGGCAAACAAGCACAGACTGGTGGGACCGCATAGTGTTGCAGGTATGGGATGAGTCCCAGTGGCTGAGAAACTTTTGCATCTGTAAGGCCACTTTTCTGGAACTTTGTGAGTTGCTTTCCCCCACTCTGAAGCGCAGGAATACCAAGATGAGAGCAGCCCTCACAGTTGAGAAGCAAGTGGCAATAGCCCTGTGGAAGCTCACAAATGCCTGACTGCTAATGGACAGCCAGGAATCAGTTTGGAGTGGGCAAATCTACTGTGGGGGCTGCTGTGATCCAAGCAGCCCATGCAATCACTGACCTTCTGCTAACAAGGGTAGTGACTCTGGGAAATGTGCAGGTTATAGTGGGATGGCTTTGCTGCAGTGGGGTTCCCTAACTGTGGTGGGGCGATAGACGAAACGCATATCCCTATCTTGGCACCAGACCACCTTGTCAGCCCGTATGTAACCCGCAAGGGATACTTCTCAATGGTGCTACAAGCACTGGTGGATCACAAGGGACATTTCACCGACGTCCACGTGGGATGGCTGAGAAAGGTGCATGACGCTTGCATCTTTAGGAACTCCAGGCTGTTCGAGCAGCTGCAAGAAGGGACTTACTTCCCAGACCAGAAAATTACCATTGGGGTTGTTGAAATGCCTATAGTTATCCTTGGGGACCCAGCCTACCCCTTAATGCCCTGGCTCATGAAGCCGTACACAGGCATTCTGGACAGTAGTAAGGAGCTGTTCAACTATAGGCTGAGCAAGTGCAGAATCGTGGCAGAATGTGCATTTGGACATTTAAAAGCTTGCTGGCGCTGTTTGCTGACTAGGTTAGACCTCAGCAAAACCAATATTCCCATTGTTATTGCTGCTTGCTGTGTGTTCCATAATATCTGTGAGAGTAAGGGGGAGACATTGAGGCAAATTGTCTGGCGACCGATTTTGAGCAGCCAGACACCAGGGGTATTAGAACAGCACAGCTAGGCTCGCTGCGCATCAGAGAGGCTTTGAAAACTAGTTTCATGACTGGCCAGGCTATGGTGTGACAGTTGTGTGTGTTTTTCCTTGATGCAAACCCACCCCCTTTGTTGATTTTAATTCTCTGTAAGCCAACCACTGTCCCCCCACCCTTCGATCACAGCTGGCAAAGGAAATAAAGTCATTATTGTTTTGAAACCATGCATTCTTTCTTTAGTAATTGGGGGAAAAAAAGTTAGGTAACTGACGAGGTAGCCCGGGTCGGGTTGGGGAGGAGGGAAGGACAAGGCCACATTTTTGATTTGTAGCCACACTACAAATCAAAACTGTTCGAAGGACAGCCTTCTGTTGCTTGGGCCATCCTCTGGAGTGCAGTGGCTGGGTGCCCAGAGCGCCCTCCCCCATACCCCCAGTGTTCTTGGGCGTCTGGGTGAGGAGGATATGGAACTTGGGGAGGAGGGCAGGCGGTTATACAGTGGATACAGCGGCAGTCTGTGCTCTTGTTGCCTTTCCTGGAGCTCCACCAGATGCGTGAGCATGTCCGTTTGCTCCCCCATTAGCCTCAGCATCGCCTCCTGCCTCTTCTCATCACGCTCACTTAATGCTTTCCTGGCCTTTGTCACTGTATGCCTCCATGCATTCAGCAGTACCCTATCAGTGTGGGAGCACTGCATGAGCTCAGAAAACATGTCATCGTGAGTGCGTTTTTTGTTGTTTTTTTTTGCCTTCTAATCTGCGATAACCTCTGGGACAGAGATGATGGGGGGAGCGTAGAAACATTTGCACCTGCAGGGGGATAAAAAGGGAGAGTAGAATTTAAGAAGATACATTTCTGAGAACAAAATGGAGACTCTTTCACAGTGAATCAAGCAATTCACAGCAGACAGCACATGTGCTTTAGGTACAAGGTTGCATTTTACCTTTTATATTGAGCACCTGCTGGTGTGATGACACATCACACACGGCTAGGCAACAGAATTCGGTTTCCAGGCAGCCACAGTAAGCCAAAGGGCTTGCGGGGTTGGCTTCCGCCTTCATAACGTGGGAATGGTTTCAAACTTCGGGGCCCTCCTTTCCCACAGCAAGCAATGCCGGGTGGGTTTGCCATTTAAAAGGAGGGGCAGCGGTTTTTGGGGGGATGTGCAGCGCACCCCTCCCCACACCTCACTGCGTGGCTATTCTCTGGGATGATCCCTTTTAGCCAAGAGCAAACAGCCCAGCATGAATGGGGTCCTTTTACTGTTCCCTTACAAAAATTCCCCTATTTCAACCAGGTGACCATGAATGATATCACTCTCCTGAGGCAAACACAGAAAGATAAAGACCGAATGTTGCTTGAATGAGACCAAAACCCTGGACCATTTGCTGCCATACTTTGTACTGCAGTGAATTCCAGACTACTTGGTACTGGCTTGGCATGGTAAAGTGTCCTACCATGGAGGACAAAATAAGGCAGCCTGCCCCAGAAACCTTCTGCAAAGGCTTTCAGAGTACTTACAGGAGAATTCCCTCTCCATTCCCAGACACATTAACAGACTTTTCCAGTAGCTGTACTGTCCGCGAATGCATCCCAATTCTTCAGGGCAAATCAAACATTTAAACACAATTGCTTTTAAACCCTGTACTGTAGTTACACATGTGCACTCACCAGATGTGCCTTCTCTGTCTTCAGGGTCCGGGAACCTGCCTTGGGAGGGTATTGGCTCCAGGATGATGAAAAGGTCCAGGCTGGTGGGGAGAACAGATTCTCCACTTGCCTGCTGCGCATTCTCCTCCTCTTCTTCCTCCTCCTTCCTCATTCACAAAATCCTCCACCCTGTTACATGAGACTCCCCCCTTGCAGGTAGGGTTCCCCCCCTAGAATGCCATGCAGCTGATCATAGAAGCATCGTGTATGGGGCTCTGACCCAGAGCAACCATTTGCCTCCTTTGTCTTTTGGTAGGCTTGCCTGAGCTCCTTAACTTTCACGCGGCACTGCTGCGTGTCCCTGTTGTAGCCTCTCTCCACCATGCGCTGTGCAATTTTGGCATATATATTAGCATTTCTTCTTTTTGATCGGAGTTCAGCCTGCACAGATTCTTCTCCCCATACTGGAATCAGATCCAGTGTCTCCCGTTCGGTCCATGCTGGAGCTCGTTTGCGATTCTGGGACTGCATGGTCACCTGTGCTGCTGAGCTTGCCACGCTGACCAAACAAGAAATGAAATTCAAAATTTCCCGGGGCTTTTCCTGTGTACCTGGCTAGTGCATCAGAGTTGAAAGTGCTGCCCAGAGCAGTCACATTGGAGCACTCTGGGATAGCTCCCAGAGGCCCATACCGTCGAATTACGTCTGCACTACCCAAAATTCGACCCAGCAAGGTCGATTTTAGCGCTGCTCCCCTCGTCGAGGAGGAGTACAGCAGTTAATTTTAAGAGCCCTTTAGGTCGACGGAACGGGGTTGGTTGTGTAGACGCATTGCTTATAAAATCAACTTAACACAGCTAAATTCAACCTAACCTCGTAGTGTAGATCAGGGCTAAATATCTTGCATTGGTGAATTTGAAGGGAGAAAAAACACCACATAATGTTGTCCATTTGCATTGAAGGGGTTTGGGGTCATTAGAGTGAAATAAAGGCGTGCTTACAACTTTTATTAAAGAACCATTAAGACTAATGACTACGGCGTCAGTATTGCTTCCCCTGAAATCAATGGAAACAGAATTGGGCCTTCTCTATTAGGACTGGAACAGGAGAGTCAAAGAAGAGAATGCTTATTGTAGATTCCAGGTGGGGACTAGCATTATAAAGCTATTAAGGTTCACGACAGCCCGCAAATCAGTGTCTTTGGTTGAAGAAAATGGAAAGTTAGTAAGAGGAGGCCAAAACATCAAGATCCATCAAATACATATTCATCCAAACAACGGTGTTTCTTTTCCGTGGTTAAAAGCATCACAGATTAAGGAGGTTTGTTCATTTCTGCTGCTTGAATCATACCATTCTAACACAATGGCCCGTACACTGTTGTGTGTTATATAATCTCACATGCTACAGAAGTACTGTTGTTTCCTTCTGATTGCACAGAATTTCTAGATCACTGTGCAGATGCAGGGAGCTGTGACACACAACAGTGATATGTAGGTAACTATGCCTAAGGCATTGGGGGAGGAGGCACTAAATGGAAGGGAGGGTTGGGGTGATTTCACTACCTGTGATGAAGTCAAAGACTTTATGAAAATTCCAGTACGCTATATCAACTGGACCACTCTTATCCACAAATGTTCAATTTTCACAATGGAGAGACATGAACTACGGGGTCCCCCAAGGATCTATACTAGGACCTGTGCTGGTCAATGTATTCATTAATGATCTGAAAAAGGGGGTGAACAGTAAAGCGGCATCGTTTGCAGATGATACAAAATTATTCAAGATAGTTAAGGCCAAAGCAGACTTTGAGGAGTTACGGAGGGATCTCACAACAGTGAGTGACTAGGCAACAAAATGGGAGATGAATTTCAGCAATGATAAGTGCAAAGGACTGCACATTGTAGAAAATAATCCCAACTGTACATATACAATGATAGGTTCTAAATTAACTGTTACTCCACAAGAAAAAAATCTTGGAGTCACCATGGATGATCCTCTGAAAACTTCCACTCAGTGCACAGCCGCGATCAAAAAAGGCTAAGAATGTGGTAGGAACTATTAAGAAAGGGATAAAATAAGATAGATCATCTCATAATGCCACTATATGAATCTAGGATGTGCCTACTCTTTGAATATTGTGTCCAGTTCCGGTTGCCCCATCTCAAAAAGGTAATAGTAGAACTGGAAAAATTTCAGAGAAGGGCAACAAAGA
The DNA here is from genome assembly GCF_965140235.1 of Caretta caretta. NCBI lineage: Eukaryota > Metazoa > Chordata > Testudines > Cheloniidae > Caretta > Caretta caretta. The sequence goes on along the minus strand of NC_134208.1, from coordinate 155,140,102 downwards.
TGAACATGGGCATGAAACGTCTTCCATATGAGAGGAGACTAAAAAGATACGGGTTATTCATCTTAAAAAAGAGATGTCTGGGGGTGGGGGCTGATAGAGGTCCATAAAATCATGAATGGTGTGGAAAAAATGAATAGAGATGTGTTATTTATCCTTCCCCACAATACAAAAAACAGAGGTCACCTGATGGAATTAATAGACAGCAGAAGTACAAACAAAAGGGAGTACTTTTTCACACAGTGCACAATTAAGCTGTGGAACTCACTGGTATGGGATGTTGTGATGGCCAAAAGTATAACTGGTTCAAAAAAGAACTGGATACATTCATGGAGGATAGGTCCGTTGATGGCTGTTAGCCAAGATGGTCAGGGGGACAACCACACAGTGGAGGTAATCCTGAACTTCTGACTACCAGAAGCTAGGAGTGTAAGATGGCTGGATCATTCAATAATTGCCATGTTCTGTACACTACACCTGAAGCTCTGATATTGGCCACTCTGAAAGACAGGATACTGGGCAAGAAGGACCATGGTCTGACCCAGTATGGCGGCTCTTAAGAATATAAGAATGCAAGTTATTTACATGAAATGATTTTGACTGGGCCTTGGCAGCTTCAGATGTATACTCTGAACCCCCTACAAGATTTGTGCTTCACCCCAAATTATGCAAAATGAACACTATGGTGCATTGTCAATATACTCACCAGGAACAAAGCAGTGTATAAAGATTTCCATCATGTGACACTTAATGTTGTTTGGCAAGTGTTTTTTGATTGCTTCTTAGGCTATTATTGTTTAAATGGATCGATTTCCTAGTCCTTCACCCCTTGTCTCTAGAAGGACTTGTATGCCAGCCACACAAGGTTGATCATAGATTAAAGGGGAAATTTTCTATGGTAACCCCTTATTAAAATGTCCATAGGACATCATTGACACAATGAAGATCTATTATATTTGAGATATAACACTAAATACTGAGAACATTGTATTTTTCTCCTTTATGAGATGTGGAACATTATGGTGAATAGTTCCCTTCTGTCTTGTTTATAAATTACTTACTGTATCTACCAGTAATGGAAATAATTCTCTTCCTAGATCCATCTATGGACATAAATATCTTTACTAGCATTTGGTGAATTTTAGTAGTCGTGACGGTAAGGAGCTGCTGGCACAAATCAGAAGCTGCAGTAAAAAATCTTACAGAATTGATGGTAACAAATGAGTGAAAAAACGTTCTGGACAGGCATATATGTGACATTGCCTTTAGGAATTGTCTGAGCTGTTCTTTCCATAGAAGAAGTTTACTAGCAAGGAATTTTTTAAAAATAAAAGGGGGGAGAGCCCTAATTGTTAGCGCCCCTTCCCTTCCTCCTCCCTCCCCGCTGTCACACACAGTAAGCTTTTCCAACTTGACATCTACTGTTTCCATCCTAGCCTAATATATGATGTATTATGTGCACAGACAGAACTAGAACAGGCTTCTTTACCTATATGTTTCCTAAACAAACGGGTGAGGGTATTTTACAGAATAAAGAGATCCTTGTGGAAGCTTATTGTGAAAGAAGGTATTATTGTCCCAGAGTAGGTTGGTTCTGTGTCCTCAGACACAGACTTTTACTTTCAGACTTTCATTTTTTTGTCACCTGTGAACCTGGACCTGCCTTTCAGTGCTTGTTGTCATGTCTCCCTCTAGCACAGTGGTGCTCAACTTATTTATAGGGTTGCCAACTTCCTAATCACACAAAACCATACACCATGCCCTGCTGCTTCTCTGAGGCCCCGCCCCACTCACTCTTTCCCCCTCCCTCCGTCGCTCCCTCTCCCCCACCCTCACTCACTTTCAGCGGGCTGGGGCAGGGGGTTGAGGTGCGGGAGGGAGGGAGAGAGGGCTTCTGCTATAGGTGCGGGCTCCAGGGTGGGGCCAGAAATGAGGGTTTCAGGGTGTGGGAGGGGGCTCCGAGCTAGGGATGAAGGGTTTGGGGTGTGGGAGGGGCGGCAGGGGTTCGGGGTGCAGACCCTGGGAGGGAATTAGGGTGCAGGAGGAGGTTCCAACCTGGGGCAGGGGGTTGGAGTGTGGGAGGGGGTTCAGGGTGCAGACTCCAGCCGGGCGGTGCTTACCTCAGGTGGCTCCCACAAGCAGCCGGCATGTCTGGCTCCTAGGCGGAGGGGCCAGGGGGTCTGCATGCTGCCCGCGTGGGCTGCATCACACAATATATATTCTACTTGATGATGTCACTTGCGCCACAGCTATGTGCTGATTGGGCCTCAACTGGCCTGCGGGTTGAAAACCACTGCTCTAGCAGCTAGATCTGTAAATTTCCTATTTATTCATAGCAAAAAGGAGTAGCTGTACCTTAAGTATTAGGGGCTTGTGCTCTTAACACAGAAGGTCTCCCTTTTGCTTTTTGATGAGAACCTTGGTGTGTCTATGCAGGGTTTGAAAAAACTACCCCACACTTATGAGCCAAAGCACTTAAGCCTACTACCCCAAGGTGAAACATACCTGAACTGTCACACTCTGACGGCCAAACGTTCCCCTCAATAATAAAAAGGAATACAAGAGTTGTGTGATGTTTTTAACCGTAACATCATCAGTCAATTTTCTATTTAATATTTTTATATGTAGCTTACTACATCTCTTGTATTATACCTTCTTTCCCTTTCTGGCTTCATTCCACATTTTTTTCCTTATCTTTTCTTTAATAGATCATGGTGTATCATTTCCTGAGTTGCCTTTAGTGTCACTTTCTTCTTATCTCTCTCCATTTCTTATCTTTCTCTATTTCTGCATTTTATTCTCTACCTCCTCTGATGTATTTTGTCTTTTTTCCTCCTACCTCTGATCTCCCCAAAAATCTCTTTCACTCTCTCACTACTGCATTTTCCTGCCTACCCCCACGCCAATCCATGCATACATATGTAGACCTTCATAGTGTTACCAGATACCTACTAAGTAAAGGACTAAACCTATTAGTCCAAGACTGACATGAAAGATAGGGAGGGGATGGCACTGACCAGGGTCAATGCCCAAGTGAGAAACCAAGAGTCTTTCTTACCCCCAGCTACAGAGAAATGAGAGCCAGCTTCCTCCTTCCCAGAACAGCACCAGTACATTCCTCACTGTTGCTCATAGCTTTCCCAAGCAACACCTGTAGAACGAAACTGACCTATTTCTTTTCAGTTACACTATCACAGGGGCAGTGAAAATGATCAAAACTCTAGTCAGTTTTCTTTCTGCTATAGCTAAGCCCTGGTCTATACTAGGACTTTAGGTCGAATTTAGCAGAGTTAAATCAATGTAAACCTGCACCCGTCCACACGATGAAGCCCTTTATTTCGACTTAAAGAGCTCTTAAAATCGATTTCCGTACTCCACCCCTGCCAAGTGGATTAGCGCTTAAATCGGCCTTGCCGGGTCCAATTTGGGGTACTGTGGACACAATTCAACGGTATTGGCCTCCGGGAGCTATCCCAGAGTGCTCCATTGTGACCACTCTGGACAGCACTCTCAACTAAGATGCACTGGCCAGGTAGACAGGAAAAGAACCACAAACTTTTGAATCTCATTTCCTGTTTGGCCAGTGTGGCAAGCTGCAGGTGACCATGCAGAGCTCATCAGCAGAAGTGACTATGATGGAGTCCCAGAATCGCAAAAGAGCTCCAGCATGGACTGAACGGGAGGTACGGGATCTGATCGCTGTATGGGGAGAGGAATCCATGCTATCAGAACTCCGTTCCAGTTTTTGAAATGCCAAAACCTTTGTCAAAATCTCCCAGGGCATGAAGGACAGAGGTCATAACAGGGACCCGAAGCAGTGCCACGTGAAACTTAAGGAGCTGAGGCAAGCCTACCAGAAAACCAGAGAGGCGAACGGCCGCTCCGGGTCAGAGCCCCAAACATGCCGCTTCTATGATGAGCTGCATGCCATTTTAGGGGGTTCAGCCACCACTACCCCAGCCGTGTTGTTTGACTCCTTCAATGGAGATGGAGGCAACACGGAAGCAGGTTTTGGGGACGAAGAAGATGATGATGAGGTTGTAGATCACTCACAGCAAGCAAGCAGAGAAACCGTTTTTTCCCGACAGCGAGGAACTGTTTCTCACCCTGGACCTGGAGCCAGTACCCCCCGAACCCACCCAAGGCTGCCTCCTGGACCCGGCAGGCGGAGAAGGGACCTCCGGTGAGTGTACCTTTTAAAATACTATACATGGTTTAAAAGCAAGCATGTGAAAGGATTAATTTGCCCTGGCATTCGTGGCTCTCCTGGATGTACTCCCAAAGCCTTTGCAAAAGGTTTCTGGGGAGGGCAGCCTTATTGCGTCCTCCATAGTAGGACACTTTACCACTCCAGGCCAGTAACACGTACTCGGGAATCATTGTACAACAAAGCATTGCAGTGTATGTTTGCTGGCGTTCAAACAACATCCATTCTTTATCTCTCTGTGTTATCCTCAAAATGCGACCTTGTAACGAAAGCACATGTGCTATGTATGTAATGTTAACAGCAAGGTTTACCCTGAAAGACTGTAGCCACTGTTTTATAAAATGTCTTTTTAAATACCGCTGTCCCTTTTTTTTTCTCCACCAGCTGCATGTGTTTCAATGATCACAGGATCTTCTCCTTCTCAGAGGCTAGTGAAGATTAGAAAGAAAAAAAACACACTTGTGATGAAATGTTCTCTGAGCTCATGCAGTCCTCCCACACTCGATTTTAAGAGCACAGACGAATGCGTGGAGGCAAATAATGTCAGAGTGCGGGAAAGCACAAAATGACTGGGAGGAGAGGTGGTGGGCTGAAGAGAGTAAGTGGCAGGCTGAAGAGAGTAAATGGCTGGCTGAAGACAGGGCTGAAGCTCAAATGTGGCGGCAGCGTGATGAGAGGAGGCAGGATTCAATGCTGAGGCTGCTGGAGGACCAAACCAGTATGCTCCAGTGTATGGTTGAGCTGCAGCAAAGGCAGCTGGAGCACATACTGCCACTACAGCCCCTGTGTAACCAACTGCCCTCCTCCCCAAGTTCCATAGCCTCCACATCCAGACGCCCAAGAACGCGGTGGGGGGGCCACCGGCCAACCAGCCTCTCCGCCACAGAGGATTGCCCAAAAAAAAGAAGGCTGGCATTCAATAAATTTTAAAGTTGTAAACTTTTAAAGTGCTGTGTGGCATTTTTCTTCCCTCCTCCACCACCCCTCCTGGGCTACCTTGGTAGTCATCCCCCTATTTGTGTGATGAATGAATAAAGAATGCATGAATGTGAAGCAACAATGACTTTATTGCCTCTGCAAGCAATGATTAAAGGGAGGAGGGGAGGGTGGTTAGCTTGCAGGGAAGTAGAGTGAACCAAGGGGCGGGGGGTTTCATCAAGGAGAAACAAACAAAACTTTCACACCGTAGCCTGGCCAGTCATGAACCTGGTTTTCAAAGCTTCTCTGATGCGTACCGCGCCCTCCTGTGCTCTTCTAACTGCCCTGGTGTCCGGCTGCGCGTAACCAGCTGCCAGGCAATTTGCCTCAACCTCCCACTCCGCCATAAACGTCTCCCCCTTACTCTCATAGATATTGTGGAGCACACAGCAAGCAGTAATAACAGTGGGAATATTGGTTTTGCTGAGGTCTAAGCGAGTCAGTAAACTGCACCAGCGCGCCTTTAAACGTCCAAATGCACATTTCTACCACCATTCTGCACTTGCTCAGCCTGTAGTTGAACAGCTCCTGACTACTGTCCAGGCTGCCTGTGTACGGCTTCATGAGCCATGGCATTAAGGGGTAGGCTGGGTCCCCAAGGATACATATAGGCATTTCAATGTCCCCAACACTTATTTTCTGATCTGGGAATAAAGTCCCTTCCTGCAGCTTTTGAAACAGACCAGAGTTCCTGAAGATGCGAGCGTCATGTACCTTTCCCGGCCATCCCACGTTGATGTTGGTGAAACGTCCCTTGTGATCCACCAGTGCTTGCAGCACTATTGAAAAGTACCCCTTGCGGTTTATGTACTCGGCGGCTTGGTGCTCCGGTGCCAAGATAGGGATATGGGTTCCGTCTATGGCCCCACCACCGTTAGGGAATCCCACTGCAGCAAAGTCTTCCACTATGACCTGCACATTTCCCAGGGTCACTACCCTTGATATCAGCAGATCTTTGATTGCGTGGGCTACTTGGATCACAGCAGCCCCCACAGTAGATTTGCCCACTCCAAATTGATTCCCAACTGACCGGTAGCTGTCTGGCATTGCAAGCTTCCACAGGGCTATAGCCACTCGCTTCTCAACTGTGAGGGCTGCTCTCATCTTGGTATTCATGCGCTTCAGGGCAGGGGAAAGCAAGTCACAAAGTTCCATGAAAGTGCCCTTATGCATGCGAAAGTTTCACAGCCACTGGGAATCGTCCCAGACCCGCAACACTATGCGGTCCCACCAGTCTGTGCTTGTTTTCCGAGCCCAGAATCGGCGTTCCACCGCATGAACTTGCCCCATTAGCACCATGATGCATGCATTGGCAGGGCCCATGTTTTCAGAGAAATCTGTGTCCATGTCCTGATCACTCACGTGACCGCGCTGACGTCGCCTCCTCGCCCGGTATCGCTCTGCCAGGTTCTGGGGCTGCATATACTGCTGGATAATGCGTGTGGTGTTTAATGTGCTCCTAATTGCCAAAGTGAGCCGAGCGGCCTCCATGCTTGCCTTGGTATGGTGTCCGCACAGAAAAAAGGCGCGGAACGATTGTCTGCTGTTGCTCTGACAGAGGGAGGGGCGACTGACGACATGGCTTACAGGGTTGGCTTCAGGGAGCTAAAATCAACAAAGGGGGTGGCTTTACATCAAGGAGTATTTCAGGCAGGACTTCACGGAGGGTTCCAATAAGAAATGGTTTACCTAAGTAATTGTTCTTATTGGAAAAAGGAGGTTAGTCTGGCCTCTGATTGATATATGGCTAGATTTACCTCGCTGCACCTTCTCTGTGAGTGACTGCAGTGTGACCTAGAGGGATGAGTCCCCTAGACGGGGGAGGGAGGGAAGCAAATGAGTACAAAACAAATCTGGTCTATTTCTTGTTTTGATCCACTCCATCTATCTTTTACATCTTTGGCTGGCAGCAGACGGTGCAGAAGGACTGCGTGCCATCCACATCTCATGGCTGCTCGGCAGAAGATGGTGCAATACGACTGCTAGCCATCCTCATCTCTTGCCTGCCCAGCAGAAGATGGTACAGTATGACTGCTAGCAATCCGTATCGTCTGCCTGCTCACCATAAGACGGTTCAATAGGACTGACTGCAGGACTAAAGAGAATGACCTGGTCAAGTCACTCCAAATTTAGTCCCTGCGCCCATGTCTGCCCAGGCGCCCCTGGCCGACGTGGCCAGGAGCACCTCGGACATGACGATGATCGCTACCAGTCGTATTGCATTGTCTGCTGCCAGAAGGCAATGGGTTGCTGCTACTGTGTAGCAATGCAGTACTGCGTCTGCCAGCACCCAGGAGACATATGGTGACGGTTACCTGAGCGGGCTCCATGCTTGCCGTGGTATGGCGTCTGCACAGGTAAATCAGGAAAAAAGGCGCGAAACAATTGTCTGCCCTTGCTTTCACGGAGGGAGGGAGGGAACGGGGGCCTGAGGATATGTACCCAGAACCACCCGCGACAATGTTTTAGCCCCATCAGGCATTGGGATCTCAACCCAGAATTCCAATGGGCAGCGGAGACTGCGGAAACTGTGGGATACCTACCCACAGTGCAACACTCCGGAAGTCAACGCTTGCCTCGGTACTGTTTAAGCACTCCGCCAAGTTAATGCACTTAATGCACTTAGAGCATTTTCTGTGGGGACACACACACTCGAATATATAAAACCGATTTCTAAAAAAACGACTTCTATAAATTCGACCTAATTCCGTAGTGTAGACATACCCTTAGAAAAATCCTGGGCACCAGCTGAGGCACAGGAGCTGTCTGTCAGCAGATTCCAGAAGGCAGCATTGCGTTGATTTATACTACTTTAATATTTAGAGGGCTATCTTTGGAGCCATAATTTCTAAAGACTAGAAATGTAGTCTGTTTTTAATAAAAGCGCAGATAATTAAAAAGTGAAAGGTATTCACCTAGGAAAGCTTCCTACTTATCGCAGAGGATGAGTAGATTTTTATCATAGTATTTTCTCACCAACAAAATATCCTGTTGGGTATGTTCTGGAGTGTGGAATGAAATGATTCCAGGGCCCTATACTTTGAGAGACCCTATTTAATGATTGTTGTTGTCCAGAGACTGCCTTCCTCAATGGATTTGTAATCCTATTATTAGAGTCAGAGATGGGCTTGTTTCAAAATAATGACTCTGATCTAGTGGAGATTGGTGTATCAAAATGCCACTTACTTGAATGTGTTCATTATCCTGTATTATCCTGGTGACATGTTAGCTGAGTGAAGCCTAAACTGAAGATTGTTCTAGTGGTACTAGTAATTTGCAGCCTGTATGTCGATTCTTTAAGATGCACTTTACAGCTGAACCTAATGAAATGTTATACACTTATCAGAATTCTTGTCTTGGGGTGCATAATTTCAGAACAACAACTCATTGGGGGAAATATTTGTGATAACCATGTTTCCTCCTCCTAATCTTTAGTTTTCTGAAGTGTGATTAGATAGTAACAATGTTTAGATTTTGTTACTATAGATTGTAACATTAATAAAGCAAACTGTTTGTGTGTTGAAGATGTAGCTATTTAACCATAAACTGAGTTCCTGCCCTGATTTTAGAGAGTTGGAGGTTGAAAGCAGGGAGAACACACTTCACATCCCATTGTTACCATAAACTATTTCATTGAACACACAAGTATATTAGTTTCCCCTTCAGTAAATGACATTTCTATAACCTGTTTTGAGAGCCTCAGATAGAACATGAGTATTAGCAAATTAAGCTTCCCAACACTTCTATGTGATAGATAAATATTGTACTTGTTGCATAATAATGAAATGGAGGCACAGAGCATTTCAGTGATTTAGGCAGGTCATGAAGTGAGGCAATAGTAGAGAAGAATAGAATCCAGGAGTCCTGACTTGCAGACCTCCCTGGCCTAACCACTAGACCACAGTTTCCACTTTGTTAAATGATTATCATTCAATCCCTTCTCACAATATTATATATTTTATGTCCATATATGTCTTGCCTACCCTGATCTGTCCTCAAGGACACAAAAGTCAGTTTTTGGGTGGGCTATGATGATTTTTAATTTAAGTAACTGATATTTTATCATAGTATACTCTTCTAAACGTATAAGCGGTCTTCTTCAACACTGGACAAACTGAAGAAATCTAAAAAGTGTTCTGTGCCAACATTGCAATCAGATCTCCTAAAAAAAAAATACACAGTTGCAGTTCCAAAAATAATGTAATCAAGAGAGACATCAAGGAAGAACAACGTGGGAGAGAAATCAAGTTAGAGTGGTAATTTTGAAAATTTCCATAGTCTTTTTAAATACAGGGCAGATGTTTGGTAAGAATGATGGAATGTTTTCTGAGTCTTAAATGTTTGAAGATAGATTCATATTGTATTTTTAATTTCCTTACAGCCTAGAATTTACAGTAGATTTACAGATTTTGTTTTTTCCTATTTTTTAGCCAGTTTATAGAGTGGTCAAAATCTTTAGAAAATTTGAAATTTCAACAAAAAGTGTTGATGGAAAAATCCCAAGACTTTTGATGATTTTTTTCTGCACTTTGCCCGGCTATAATAGTAACTTTTAGTCACTACTGACCTGGACTGGTTTGAAACCAGGGATATACAAGTGAAAGGCTCCCCTAATCCATTCTCAATCCTGCAAGCCATTCTCTCCACATATCATGGAGGTGCAGCTTCATGAAAATGGATTAGAATATAAGTAGATCATTAAAATCAGATATTGAAAGAATTGCTGTATTTTTGTCTACATCCCATCTGATGCAGGATTGTTTCCTCTAGCATATTCTCTAGCATTTTGACTAGCTAAATTTTAAATGACTCAAGTGATGGGTTTTTTTCACCACTTTTCAACTATGTGTTTGTATGGTCCTTAGCCTAACAGGGTCCAGTGGTTATGGGAGCTGGATAGGCACTTGCTACACTGTCTCTAAACCCACATGGGACTCCCCAATATTGGGGAATTCCAAGCAGGGCAGATACAGCCAGTTTTTTCCCCTTTGCACTGAAAGAGTGACTCAGAGGGAGCAGAGCCAGGTTTTAGCCCATATATTTTATTACTTTACTTTTGCAAGCAGCATTTCTGCATTGTTCTGTTATTATCTGTATTGAGGTAGCACCTAGAGACCAAGATCCCATTGTGCTGGGCACTGTACAAATGTATAATAAAGTAGCATGGCAGTCCCTTCGCCAAAATACATATGTACGAAGTATAACATCACAGACAGTAAGTCATTACAACAAACAGAAGGAGAAGCACAGTGAAGAAATGAGACAATAATGTTTGGCAAAGTAAGCAGGAGTCACAGCATGCCAGATGACTAGCTATGTCAAATTCTACTCTCACCTTGTGGTTCAAGAAGAATGCTTGGAATTTTTTTTTTTTTTTGTCTTCTAGTGTAATTGGTGTTCACTTTAAATAATGATGTATTTAAGTGGACATGAAAATTCTCTTGTTCCCCTCTAAATTGCCTATTAGAACATGTAATTTTAAAAGTAAAATGTATTGCTAGTCAGTAGTTTTACTCTCTACAAAACTAGTAAGCTATATACTATATTTGTTTGATAATACTTAATATGTAGCACTTGTATTAATTTACACATTAAAAGCCTGCATAGACATTAACAAATTAATTTTCAAGCTTTATTTAGAAGTAAAACCTTACAGCTTGATTAATTTAAAAACTAATTTATGCAAGCACAGCTTCCCCTCCGCCCCCCACTCCCTTAGTCTTTCCATCTTTGGCTATGATCTCACCACTACTTGGATGGGAGCTCTTCAAAGAAAATCCAGAATACTGTGGAAAGTAGATAGAACTTTTCCCTATGAGAGAGTGTTGAACTTGTGCCCCAGCAAGGTATTGAGGGGCTCTGTACTGTTTGCAATTCCATCATTCCTGAGATGTTTATTTTTTTTAAAATGCTAACCATTCGTACCCTTTAAGGACCTCATGGAACCTTACATAGTAGAAGAGAAATTCTAACTTAGGTACTTTCATTCTGCCTAACTAAATCCTCTAAAGTTTCAATTCGATATGGTATTCTTCACTTCCTGTCCAAAACTGAATTGTTCTTGTACACCATTAAACACCTGCTGCATCTTGTCCAAGAACAGATTGTATTTCAGAGATAAGTTAACTGATTCCTCTACTTGTTGTGTGTTAAGCATTTCGGGATCTTTCAGCATGAAAGGTGCTCTATAAATGTGAAATAATATAATTATTAAGCCCACAATTTGCAAAACACGTGTTATATATTTTATAATTTTATTTTTCATTTATTGAATGGGGAAATATGTCAAAACTGGACAGTGTTATCCGTAGCATGTAAGGTTTCAGTATGTAGTTGGTGTGCAATATATAGCATTTATTCTTTACAGAATTGAGCAGAAATTGCTCCATAAGCTAAGATGTAGGCTGTTCAGTTTTCCACTTAAATCCATTTGCTATCTAGTTTAATGTTTTCAAGTTACGTCAAAGTTGTAAATTGCGTTACACAACATTGCATATAACCATTTGAAAATTGGTGTAACAGTTTTTCTAATTAACTTGTTTAGCCTAGTTTTTTACTAACATTAGCTGTTTCGTCATTTTTAATGTATTATGAGTACTCTTTGTGACACCATCAATAACCTAAGAACTCATATGGTTCCTTAATCATACAGATTACTCATCATTGCCTGTTCATAACAGAAGCCTGAATTGCATGTTAAGATTGTCTGATGATCAAAATCTAGTATTCGCTTATCATTGCAGAATTAAATGACAAGATAATAGCATTATATTAGAACAATGTTTCTTTTGATTGAATACCTGTTTCAGTAAAAGTGAAATCTCCAGATCTATATATATAGATCAGTACTGTGAATGTGTTTAATAATAGGATTGAAGTGGAGAAGTGTCCTAAATGATCAGAGATCATTTTTTGAAGCCAGATCAGTTTTTTAGAGTGAATTACTTAGAACTAGCTGAATATTTTTTGCCTAATTTGCTTGGAATAGTTGTAAAATTGCATAATTGTAATTCACTGTTCTAGCTTGATCTTTGGTCTTCATATTGCACATTCTCATAAACAACAACAAAGGTCATCTTCCCATATTAAGCAAGCTGGTTGCTTCCCACAGGCACTAGTTATGCTATGTTTCAGAGTAACAGCCGTGTTAGTCTGTATTCGCAAAAAGAAAAGGAGTACTTGTGGCACCTTAGAGACTAACCAATTTATTTGAGCATAAGCTTTCCGATGAAGTGAGCTGTAGCTCACGAAAGCTTATGCTCAAATAAATTGGTTAGTCTCTAAGGTGCCACAAGTAATCCTTTTCTAGTTATGCTATGCTGCTTTAAACACTGAGGGCTGAATTCCCATCTCACTTACCCTGCTTTCACATGAGTTTAGTTCCATTGACTTAATTGTGAGTTACTTTTGATTTACATCAGTGTGACTGAGAAGAACAGCTCTGTTCACTGTTAAATCAAGAATCTATATGAGTCTGCTTCTTGGAAAGTGTACATGAACTCAGAGAGCAGGGCTACTACCTGACTTCTGTTGGGAAGCTGTGGTTACAGACCTTTGTTTAAATATATTGTAGCTTTTGTTGAGCCTAATCATATCTAGAATAAATCCCAGTCTCCTGGAAAAGTCTTCAGGAATGAAAGTGAATTAGCAGTGGATACACGCTTTCTTAATCTAATTTCAAAGTTGAGTGAAATGACTGTTCATTATGAAATGACATATAGCTTTAGAAGGTTGCCTGCACTTACTACGATGTTGTCACAATGGGAGTCTTTTGAAAGCTGCAAAACACAGCCATGCTCAGCTCCACAGCCATCAATATTTTGGTTCCCTACAAGGCATTGTTCTGATGACACATGAATTAGTGCAAGAAGCAGTCAATTGTAATGGTTGCCATTAAAAGTCAGCATGCACCCACATTAACTACACAATGGTATTTGAGATCTTGCAGTTATCCCCTCTTCTCAGTATAGGGAAACACTGCAGAATGTGACATGCCTCTGGGTGGCAATCATTTGTAAATGCTGACTTTATTTCAACACTTCATAACCCATCCGTTGATTGATTTTTTTTAAAAAAATCTATGTATTTTGGTTTAAAATAGCTGGAACCCTTCCACTTCTCCATCCTGTCTTTCCACTCCCATCTCCTTGGAAACAGGTGACACGGTTCAGGACTAGCTAGCTACACCTTTGATCCCTCCCTGATCTCTCCGAGTGCATCCGCATAGATGATAAGCCTTGTTCCTTCAACTCTTTCAGGGTGGAATCCCATGATTCTGCCACTCTTAGACCGGGCTCCAGTATCCTGTGTACCAACCATGATTGCCCAGCATGCCCAACAGGGATTGGCTGCCTGCAAGTCTGCCCTTCTTGAGCTGTGACCAGTGTTAAACACAGAGACAACAAATAGCCTTTTCAAAACAGGGTATTGTCTAATCATAGCAGTAGGAGTACAATATAGCAAGAGAAATGAAGGTTTGACATAATAAAAGATCTGCACACATCTGATTCTTGCCTAAAGGTTTAAGTAGGCCTAGTATATCCTAGACATCCCAACCTTTGGGGACTGGAGGTTCTCTCTCTCTCTCTCTCTCTCTCTCATGCCTTTCAGGGACTGTCTTTTTATCCACCACAAAGTTTTTTGTTTCATTTTTCCACCTGGATCCCCTCTACCCGTATATGATATTCATATTTATTCATATGGTTACAAGCCAGAGGTTGAATTCAACCTGGTCAGAGATGAAACTTCACATGAATGACACCTGCATTGTCTTTTAAGTATTGGGAAATAGGACCACCAGAAGCTATTATCTGCTTTCCTGCTCACATGCCTTTAGCTCCTTCAGGAATTAATCCTTTGGAATCATATAGAAAACAACACAATAACACTCAAAGAAAATACAATATTTAACCTATTTTAGGCAGTTTCCATGTCCTTCACAACAGGTACTTAGGAGTGATCCATTAGTACAGAGCTGTCCCATTTCAACTTTCTTCCAGATGAAAGGGTTAGGGATGTTCAGCCAGTGGCGAGATCTACTTGGCTGAACATCCTTTAATGCTCTGTAATTACAAACAGCCACAGGTATTCTGCTTCTCCTTGGGGAAAGCTCCACTGCATTCTTGCAAAAGCTCTGAACCTTCCCCTTTCCCTACTTCATAGCTTCCCCTCTGAGAATCTTTTTGCCACCAGCCTTCAAACCATTTTTTGGAGCTTGTCCGCACAAGTGTTCAGTCAGCTGGATGAGTTGCTGCTGAGTGACAAAAGGCATTCTCTCCCAACAGGTGCTGAGCTTGTTGCATTTGGGGTAGCCTAGGAGGTAAAATATATTCTATTTTTTGAACCTTGTGTTTGGTATTCACTGTCACAAAGAAGCAGAATTTTGGGTAATATGACCAAATGCTGCTCTGCCATGGTATAGGACAACCTCTGTAGACTATTTATTATTAATATAACTGACATAGGGAGACTAGCCCTATGAATTCAGGTGAATTTTTTACACAGGAGTAGAGGTGATTTATTTATTTTGTTTTCTTGGAGTATTCAAAAAATCTGCTAGAGTTAACAAAATATATCTTTTCAAAACAGAATGATTCCAGACTATCTTGTGTACAACTCTGGTGAATCTGCACCTGTACTAGTGCATTCAGTTCAGGGCACCTCGTCCCATGAAGATGTAGATGTAACTGGAGGAAATGCAAAGAAGAGCAAAATGATTAGGTGGCTGGAAGGTGTAATTTACAAAGAAAGATTAAAAGAGATAAATATGTACAGCATGTCTGAATGGCAGCTAAGAGGTGGTTGGACATGGTAATGATCTACAACTCTCTGAAGGGTATTGTCATAAATATAAAGGGAAGGGTAACCACCTTTCTGTATATAGTGCTATAAAATCCCTCCTGGCCACAGGCAAAACCCTTTCACCTGTAAAGGGTTAAGAAGCTAAAAGGTAACCTCGCTGGCACCTGACCCAAAATTACCAATGAGGGGACAAGATACTTTCTAATCTGGAGGGGTTTGGGGGACAAAGGGTTTGGGCTGTCTGTGTGATGATTTTGCCTGGAACAGATCAGGAATGTAAGCCTTATAACTCCTGTAAAGTTAGTAAGTAATCTAGCTAGAAAATGCGTTAGATTTTCTTTTGTTTGATGGCTTGTAAAATAAGCTGTGCTGGAGGGAATATGTATTCCTGTTTTTGTGTCTTTTTATAACCTCAGGTTTTGCCTAGAGGGATTCTCTATGTTTTGAATCTGATTACCCTGTAAGGTATTTACCATCCTGATTTTACAGAGGTGATTCTTTTTCTTCAATTAAAACTCTTCTTTTAAGAACCTGATTGATTTTTCATTGTTCTTAAGATCCAAGGGTTTGGGTCTGTGTTCACCTGGACCAATTGGTGAGGATTATTATGAAGGCTTCCCCAGGAAAGGGGGTGAAGGGCTTGGGGGGGATATTTTGGGGGAAGGCGTCTCCAAGTGGGCTCTTTCCCTGTTCTTTGTTTAACACTCTTGGTGGTGGCAGCATAGGGTTCAAGGACAAGGCAAAGTTTGTACCTTGGGGAAGTTTTTAACCTAAGCTGGTAAGAATAAGCTTAGGGGGTCTGTCATGCAGGTCCCCACATCTGTACCCTAGAGTTCAGAGTGGGGAAGGAACCTTGACAGGTATAAATACCAATGTGAGAGAAAAATTTCTGTAGGGTAGTCAAAGGAGGTATAATTAGCACAGGCGCTGACTTTGTCCTTTCCCTGGGGGTGCTTGACCCCCGCTCCACTCCAGGACCTGCCCCCACCCTCCAACCTACTCTGAGCACACCCCACCCTCACTCCTCCCCTTCCTCCTCCTCCCCAGCACCTCCTGAAGTCCACTAAACAGCTGATCCATGGCAAGTGGGGGCGGGGGGAGGCACTGATTGGCGGGGCCCACCAGTGGGCAGGAGCTGATGTGGGGGCTGCTGGTGGGTCCACAGCACCCACCATTTTTTTTCCTGTGGGTATTCCAGCCCTGGAGAACCCACAGAGTCGGCACCTATGATAATTAGCTATAATGAGATGAAATTAACAATATAAAAATTTAGGCTGAATATCAGGGTAAAACTTCCTAACAGTGAGATCTATTGTTTTATTAATGTATTTATTTCTATGGTAGTAGCTCCTAGGGATCCCAGTCATGGGCCAGGACCTCATTATCCTAGGTGCTGTACAAACTTGTGACAAAAAAAATAGTTCCTCCTTTGCTTAGAACTTCTAAAACTAGATTGGACAAAGCATTTATAAAATATGGTAGGAAACAACCTGACATGGGTACTAGATGAACTAGATAACCCAACAGGTCTCTCATATCATCAGTTTTTGTGATTTATTGAATGAAAGGCTAACTCATCACTGCCTTCTGCTGTAGCACCAGCTTGAACATTGGTGCTACTTAGGATTGTATCAATGTAACTCTTATTTTTACGACTCTTGACCTATCAGTTACTAATATATGTTTTGTTTTGTTTTTAAATTGCAATAGCCTTACCACTCGTCTGCCAAAAGCTGGGGAAACTATCCATGGACATAAGTTTTTTGTTGGTTTTGGGGGGAAAGGAGCCAATCAGTGCATCCAGGCTGCTCGACTTGGGGCCAAGACCTTGATGATTTGTAAGGTAAGCATTTTCTTGAGGCCACTGGATAACAACCAAGCCAAATGTTCATCCAAGCTTCAGTGGAACTTTTATGTGGTTGATAGAAAAGTTAACTCTCTTTTTAATGCATCTCTTCTCGTCTGGTTTTGGTTCGAAATGTATTAATAAAATACTGCCAGGGAAACTGTTCTTCTGGTATTTACAAGACAGCCAGAACAAAGAGTTGGTTAGAAGTCTGATGGGAATTGCATGTAATGAGAAACCACAAAGCCTAGAATAATGTCACCGGAGAGAACTTGAGATATTCAGAATTATACTGAGTTAAACTTGACCAGTTCCTCCTTTTTACCTTGTCCTGTATTGCAAGAACGAGAGGTAAATTGATGATATTTTCCGGTTCTGCATTCACCAGCCATGCTGTATTTACATATTTAATAATATATAATCAGCCTGGAATTCACTGCCATAAGTGGTCCCAGTCAAGTACTGATAGGCTAACAAAAATTTTGGAAGGGATATAAAACTTCATTCTTCATGGTTTAAACCAACCTTTATTAGGGATTAGAATGAGATCTTTGCAGGGAGCAGGGAACCACAGATTATCCTACATGTGCCTGCTGTGGAATTTCATGAATCTTCCTCTGAAGCATCTGAGTGCTGGCTCCTGTTGGAGACAAGCTTGTGGGCTGGATGGATCGTGGGTCTGGTTCAGTCAGGCAGTTCCTATATTCCTGTGTTATTACACCTTGATTTTGGAAAGGGATGATAATTTTATTACTGTTAATAACATCTGTTGGTATACAGGGAACGATAAGGATAATTAAATGTTCTGGTTCAGGGCTGATCACTGCTAGGATTAAGATGGAACTCCCGCCCCTTCTAGCCTTTACCTGCCCTGCTGTAACCATATGGAGCATTCCACACTTGACTGGATGCACTGCTTTCCCCCCTCCCCCACCCCCCATTCTACTGAAGTACCAGATATTGGCCATGGGTAGGGACTGGAAACCAGGTTTGATGGACCATTGTCTCTTCTAAGAGGGCTGATATGATTGGAAAGAATGGAATTTTTATTCATAATGAGGTCCACAGATCAATGACCTTGGGGTACTCTGCTCTATGCAGCCTTGGAGGCAGACCAAACCTGTCAATCAGTGGCAGGAGAGATGTGGCTCCACTTCTGAGAAACTGCCAGATTTCATCTGCCTCTCCAGCTCCTCCCCGTTGCAGAGCAATTATGAACAAGATGAAGGGGGAAAAGAATAGGGGAGGCTAAAAATCTTCAGACTGTCGGAGTCTGCCATTGTTGGCAAGGAGGATTCCTTTTCTCCTCAGTCACCAGGACTCTGTCCTTGCTAACCCACACAGAGTGCCGCATGGCAGAGAAGGCTAAGAGAGGGAAAGCCAACGGCTGCGTCTCCTGCACTTCCCTCACTGAGTACCTGTCCACATGGAGATCAGTGTCTGTTTTGCGGAGACCCTGGTCTCTCTCAAATGCTCAGGCAGGGACAGGGTTTCTAGCATCCTCTTTACGTATTTGAAAACTGTTTTCAGGTCTCCCCCCAGACTTTTTTTCTCAAGACTACGTATGCCCGATTTTTGACCTTTCCTCATAGGTCAGGTTTTCTTAACCTTTTATCATTTTTGTTGTTTTCTTCTGGATTCTGTCCAGTTTTTCTACATCTTTCTAACTGGCTCCCAGTTGCGCTGCCGGTGAATGCTGGGGGGCGGTTCTCCCCTGTCCCCAAGCCTGGGAGCCAGGGGAGCAGAGCAGCCTGGGGCCTCAGGCCTCCGCGGCTGGGAGCCGGGGGAGCTGGCCCCAGGCCTCTGCGGAGGGCTGTGTGGGGCCCCAGGCCTCCATGGGGGACGGGGGCTGGCCACTTCCTGTGGGAAGTAGAGTGACCCAGCCCCAGCCTGTTCTGCTCCCCTGGCTCCCAGGCTTGGGGGGAGGGGGGAACTGCCCCCAGCACTCGTCGGCCGCAAGTCTAGGAGCCAGGGGAGCGGAGCAGGCTGGGGCCAGTCCCCCCCCTAAGGTGGCCTGGGCCAGGGCCCCACGCAGCTCCCACACAGAGGCCTGGGGCCAGCCCCCCCACCTCCCCTCATGGAGGCCTGGGGCCCCACACTGCCCCCTCCCCCGCAGGGGGACTGCGTAGGGCACCCAAATAGCTAGGGACAGCCCTGACCTGATATGTGGACTTTGAAGTCTTTGTATGTATGTGACTGCTTTACCATTTAACAGCTGTTTTCTTGTTCTTTCTTTTTTCCTTATAATAAACCTTTAGTTTTAGATGCTAAAGGTTTGGCTGACAGTGTGGTATTTTGGGTACGATCCAGCCTAATACTGACCTGGCAATATGGCTGGCCCTTTGCGGTTCAGAAGAAAATTTTGCATAGTGAGAAGAGTTTTTAAATAACTCCTCACCTTACTGCACCGTGGTGCTGAGTGGGAGCCAGAGAACTGGAATGCAATAAAGGGGGCTGTATTATTTCTTTTTTTTTCTTTTTTTTTTTCTTTTTTTGCTTCTTGATAACGAGTGTGGGGCATCAGGAGAATAGTTTGTGACTGGTTGGGGAATTTAACTTCAGAGTTACCCCCCAGTCTTAGGAGTATCTGCTCTCACTTTTGCAGCCTGCCTCTGACCTTCGCATTTCCAGTGAGGGCTGCCCTTGGCCCTACCGGGTCACAAACAAGTCATCTTAAGGAATCAAAGTGCTTAACATCAAACAACGTTAATGCCTATGTTAGTGGATTATCCCAGGTTTTTGAAATTTCAGTCTTAAGATTTTGCCTTTCATAATTTGTTTTCAGTTTCACATTCTTTAATAATAATATGAGATGTTTACATGTTCATAGTCAATTTGATCCCAAAATTTCCAAGTGCTTTATCAGGCAGAGACATCCCTTAGGGGAGAATCTATTAATGGAGATTCTCTGTCAGTGGTTCTCAAAGTTTTGTACTGGTGACCCCTTTCACATAGCAAGCTTCTGAGTGCAACTCCCCTAATAAATTAAAAACAGTTTTTTATATATTTAGCACCATTATAAATGCTGGAGGCAAAGCGGGGTTTGGGATGAGGCTGACAGCTCATGATCCCCCCAGGTAATAACCTCGTGACCCCCTGCGGGGTTCTGACCCCCCCCCAGTTTGAGAACCCCTGCTCTATGTCCTAGTAAGGAAGAGAGGATGGAAGATAAAATACAGGTAGGATCTAATGAGAAACAGTCAAATGAAAAAGAGTCCCATTCAATTACATCACGTAATGCCAGAGAGCTGAAAAGTGACAATTTTTAAGTGCTTATATACCAATGCTAGAAGTCTAAACAATAAGATGGGTGAACTAGAGTGCCTTGTATTAAATGAGGATATTGATATAATAGGCATCTCAGAAACTTGGTGGAATGAGTATAATCAGTTGGACACAGTAATACCAGGGTACAAAATATATCGGAAGGATAGAACAAGTCATGCTGGTGGGGGAGTGGCACTATATGTGAAAGAAAGTGTGGAATCAAATGAAGTAAAAGTCTTAAATGAACCAAAATGTACCATGGAATCTCTATGGATAGTAATTCCATGCTCTAATAATAAGAATATAATGGTAGGGATATAGTTCCGTTCACCTGACCAGGATGGTGATAGTGACTGTGAAATGCTCAGGAAGATTAGAGAGGCTATAAAAATAAAAAACTCAGTAATAATGGGGAATTTTAACTATTCCCATATGGACTGGGTACCTGACACCAAAGGATGGGATACAGAGACAAAGGTTTTTGACACTTTAAGTGATTGCTTCTTGGAACAGCTAGTCCTGGAACCCACAAGAGAGGCAATTCTTGATTTTGTCCTAAGTGAAGCACAGGATCTGGTCCAAGAGGTGAATATAGCTGAGCCGCTTGGTAATAGTGACCATAATATAATTAGATGTAGCATCCCTGTGGCAAGGAAAACACCACAGCAGCCCAACATGGTAGCATTTAATTTCAGAATGGGGAACTACACAAAAATGAGGAAGTTAGTTAAACAAAAATTAAAAGGGTACAGTGCCAAAAGTGAAATCCATGCAAGCTGCATGGAAATTTTTTAAAGACACCATAATAGAGGCTCAACTTAAATGTATACCCCAAACTAAAAAACATAATTAGAGAACCAAAAAAGTGCCACAGTGGCTAAACAACAAAGTAAAAGAAGCAGTGAGAGGCAAAAAGGCATCCTTTAAAAAAATGGAAGTTAAATCCTAGTGAGGAAAATAGAAAGGTGCAAAAACTCCTGGCAAATGAAGTGTAAAAATATAGTTAAGAAGGCCAAAAAAAGAATTTTGAAAAACAGCTAGCCAAAGACTCAAAAAGTAACAGCAAATTTTTTTTGTAAGTACATAAGAAGCAGGAAGCCTGCTAAACAACCAGTGGAGCCACTGGACGATCGAGATGCTAAAGGAGCACGCAAGGACGATAAGGCCATTGTGGAGAAACTAAATGAATTCTTTGCTTCGGTCTTCACAGCTGAAGATGTATGAGGGAGATTCCCAAACCTGAGCCGTTCTTTTTAGGAGACAAATCTGAGGAACTGTCCCAGATTGAGGTGTCATTAGGCGAGGTTTTGGAACAAATGGATAAACTAAACAGTAATGAGTCACCAAGACCAGATGGTATTCACGAAAGAGTTCTGAAGGAACGCAAATGTGAAATTGAAGAACTACTAAGTGTGGTATGTAATCTGTCATTTAAATCAGCTTCTGTACTAGATGACTGGAGGGCAGCTAATGTGACACCAATTTTTTAAAACGGCTCCAGAGGTGATCCCAGCAATTACAGGGTGGTAAGCCTAACTTCAGTACTGGGCAAACTGGTTGAAACTGTGGTAAAGAATAGAATTGTCAGACACATAGATGAATATGATTTGTTGGGGAAGAGTCAACATGATTTTTATAAAGGGAAATCATGCCTCACCAATCTACTAGAATTCTTTGAGAGAGTCAACAAGCATGTGGTCAAGGGGAATCCAGTGGATATAGTGTACTTAGATTTTCAGAAAACCTTTGACAAGGTCTTAAGCAAAGTAATCTGTCCTGAGATAAGAGGAAAGGTCCTCTCATAGATTGGTAACTGACTAAAAGATAGGAAACAAAGGGTAGGAATAAATAGTTCTCAGAATGGAGAGAGGTAAATAGTGGTGTCTCCCAGCAGTCTGGAAAAAGGGGTAAACAGTGAGGTGGCAAAATTGGCAGATGGTACAAAACTATTCAAGATAGTTAAGTCCCAGGCAGACTGCGAAGAGCTACAAAAGGATCTCTCAAAACTGGGTGACTGGGCCACAAAATGGCAGATGAAATTCAATGTTGATAAATGCAAAGTAATGCACATTGGAAAGCATAATCCCAACTATACATATAAAATGATGGGGTCTAAATTAGCTGTTACCACTCTCGAAGTCATTGTGGATAGTTCTCTGAAAACATCCACTCAATGTGTAGCAGCAGTCCAAAAAGCAAACAGAATGTTGGGAATCATTAGGAAAGGGATAGATAATAAGATAGAAAATATCATATTGCCTCTATAAAAATCCCTGGTATGCCCTCATCTTGAATACTGCATGCAGATGTGGGTGCCCCATCTCAAAAAAGATATATTGGAATTGGAAAAGGTACAGAAAAATGCAACAAAACTGATTAGGGGCATGGAACAGCATCCATGTGAGGAGAGATTAATAAAACTGGGACTTTTCAGCTTGGAAAAGAGACGACTAAGTGGGGATATGATAGAGGGCTATAAAATCATGACTGGTGTGAGAAAGTAAATAAGGAAGTGTTATTTACTCCTTCTCATAACACAAGAACTAGGGGCCACCAAATGAAATTAATAGGCAGCAGGTTTAAAACAAACAAAAGGAAGTATTTCTTCACACCTGTGGAACTCTTTGCCAGAGGATGTTGTGAAGCCAAGACAATAACAAGGTTCAAAAAAGAACTAGATAAAGTCATAGAGGATAGCTCCATCATTGACTATTAGCCAGGATGGACAGGGATGGTGTCCCTAGCCTCTGTTTGCCAGAAGCTGGGAGCGGGCGACAGGGGATGGATCACTTGATTACCTATTCTATTCATTCCCTCAGAAGCACCTGGCACTGGCCACTGTCAGAAGACAGTGTGTTGCAGTCCAGCAGGAAAAATGTCTGACTTGTGTCAGTTTAATTGGTCTCTTCAGTGCACATCTTAACATGCATTTCCATCTTTATTGTCTCTCTCAAAGATTCCAGGTCATATTTTCTCAGCTTACAAGTAAAAATATGATGTTGTGAAGAAAAATAAGTGTCATGAGTTATGAATATAATGGATCCACATAAAGAGCAGCATGGATACCATAAATTGCTGTGGAATTTTATTTTCAATACCAACCACTGACCCTGACCCACTCTGAATGACAAATGGCATGTTGCTTTCTGTCTTTTGATCTGCATATCTCTAGCAGTGGGTGCTGCTGCTATTTTATATGTATCACAGTAGCATCAATTGTGTAGAGGGATATACTAACTGACAGTCACAGCCCCAAAGATGAGACAGACAAAGGGTGGGAGAAATTAATAATTATCTCCATTTTACAGATAGGGAATTAAGGGACAGGGAGATTAAGTGGCTTGCCTAAGGTCATACAGAAAGCCTGTGGCAGAACTGGAAAATATACTAAGATTTCTTGAGTTCCAGGCTACTACCTTACCCTGAAGCTCATCCTTTCTCTTTCTTTATTGGCCACCACAAAAAAAGTGAGTCTTAACAATCTTAATTAAAGGTGTTCAGGTGGTGGGGGTGAGCGAGGTGGGGGGGAGGGAGAGGGAAATGATGTGTTCTGAATAGGTCTTGATTGTTTCACTTTTAGCAGCTGTCCTGGGATGATCCTAGCTGATTCCTCTAATCTTGATGTCATTGGTCTGCAGCTGATGAGTTAAATTCTGTTTGTGTGTCCCAGTTGCATTTGATTTTTTTCTCAAAAAGGAAATACTGTATTGCCATTTATATAGTCTTTCCTTTTTATAGTTCCTAGCAGTTCAAACATACAGATTGGTCTGTGAGCCCAACTTAGAAAAAATACAGTGCAATTGAACCTTTACTTTGTTATAAAAGTGTAGCTGCATCTATAATTCAGCTCAGAGTATGTAATCACCTTTTAAGCCATGTTTTTCTCCACATTACTAGTTCTGTTATTTTTAGTAGCAAAAACTGGTTGCATTCCCTATGCAAGAAAAAGAGTAAACACTCTCCAAAAAAAGTTAATGACAGAATTTAGCACACTGAACAGATGGAACAAAAGATGTGTCAGCAAAGATATTTTTCAATACAATTAATTTGCAGGTACAGATTGAGTTTGACTCTCAGACTGCTAGAATTTCATCTGTGATGATGTCAACCCTCCTGATGGCACATGGAAAAATACTGATGGCAAGCCAGCGAAAGCACATGTTGAAAAATTGTGAATAAGAATGAGTGTGAATTACATCAAACACTGTAGCTACAAGCCTAGTAGAAAGGGATATAAATGTAGTGATTCTGGAATAAAGAAACAGTATTTCAGTACACAGTATCTTCTGCAAGTCAATAGACCAAGAAATGTGTTTGTTTTCCTATTTATAAAATATTCAATCTAGCAGGGTCTGAGCACACATAACGAACATTTAAAAACAATATGTTACATTTATTGATGATGTCGAATTAAATGTACTCAATTCTAAAATGATCTTGATGCCCCATATTCACATCTCCCTGAAGGCAGAGCCTGAATGAATAGATGAGCCTTACACAGTGCACTGAAGATAAACAGACATGGATGCTGATGGTCTAGGGCTGTCCACCAAGAACACCTTCCTTTCAGCATCAAGATGTACAAATCTAGGAGCTGTAAACAAAAGTCCCCCCCCCCCCATCTCAATTTTTGTGACAGTTGAGTAGCAAGAGATGCAGGTTTTTAAGATATCCAGGACCCTAACTTTATAGACTTTATAGATTGAAACCAGCAAGTTGAAGGGAATACAAAGTCAATCCAGCCTTTGGAGAACAGCTGTGAAATGCCTCCATGACTAAGTAAGTGTGTAGCTATTGCCTTGTGCACTAGCTGAGCTTCATAGAAGCCTTCATGGTTATTTCTAGATAAAGCACACTGTAATAACACAATTGTTAGGTCACAAAGACGTGGATAACTTTGATGAGGTCCCTGACCACAGATTCTATCCAGGAATAATCAGTGATTCAGAAATACTGCAAATTGCAAACCTCCTTGAAAACGATGGGTATGCACCCTCACAAACCAGAGCACATGCTTGTCCTACTTATTAGCATTAACTTCATCTGACCTAGACTGTCCTCAACCAATTTTCTGCCTTACAAACTGCTATTTAGAGACATTGACTGTCCCTAGTGACATTTTAAGATAAATCTCTTGCAGATGTTGTAAATGGAAGTGCACTTCAAAATATGGCTGTACAATGGGATGAGTAAAAGAAGAGAATCATCTTATGATTTAAATGTGTGGTTAGATTTTGATTTTATATAGTGTTTCTTGTATTCAAGGTATCTTGCAGAGCTTAGGTACATACTTACCTCACAGTAGACAAGAAAGCAACCACTTGCTCAAACATAGTTTTGAATATAGCACTTGTGTCATGGACAAAAAGACCATTGGCTAGGACACTGGGCTTATCTCCCAATTCTTTGCCCAATTTATTGGCCACTAGACAGCAACCAGGATGGGAAGAACAGATCTTTATTTAACAACTTATTTGAAGGGTGACTCATGCAGTAACATTTAAGGTTGAATTGCACTATTAATGCTGCCCAGTTTCTGGTGTGGGACTTGAGACCACAATTTGCTCTCTCAGAAGTTAGAGTACAAACAACACAGCAATGCTGACATGTAGAAACTGACCCTGCTGAATACATAGGCCCAACTGGATGAATTAAAAGTTACATTGGCTTTATAAATATGGAACATGTGGGTTTAGGTCATGTAAAAGTGACACTTTTTCTTTCTCCACATGTGTTCCCTGTGTGTCTTTTGAGTTACATTTGCTTAATGTACTGAAAAAAAGTGTTTATTCCTGTGAGCCCTGCAGAGCTACTCAAAATGATAAGCTTAGTTCCAACTGCAGACTCTCTTTAAGATGATGTAAGAGGCAGAAAAGAGCACAGCTTGACTCTCAAACCCTATTTAAAGTTTTCAGCATCGTCAGTTGAAATAAAAATCATGTTTTGATTTGTAAACTGAGTGCATTTGGTCTGGAAGTCCAGAGGGAAAATAAATATAGAATCCTATGATAACATGTTTACAGACTCACTTTCCAGACTATACACTTAAAATGTATAGAACCTAAGGTGGCCACTCATACCTTCCCAGAACACTGGACATTCCAGTACTTCCAGCAACGGCATGGGCCCAACCCTGCAGGTATGACCATGCCCCTGATAGTTTGATTGTGCATGTGAGGTCACGCCGCACGGGAAGCACCATCTTTAGGAGCATGCAGCCCCGCCTCTGCCAGCATGACCTTGTACACATGGTGTTTGCAAGGTCATGCCGTACAGGGGGGTGCCATTTTAAGAGCTGGAGGGGCGGGGTGTTGTCCTCCATCTGATACCGGACAAAACCACATCCGTTTTTGTCCCACTACCAGTGAGAGACAAACCGCTCAAAAAGAGGACCATCTGGTTTAATACCAGACAAGTGGCCTCTCTAGTAACACCTGATATTTTTGCAGTGGGGGAGACTTAGAGCTAGAAAGATATTTTAAAACTCAAAATGTGGATTGCAATTAAAGAGAACAATGGAATTATTATTATTACTATTTCAGTCTGAAACTGAATAATGGCTAAAAGTGCAGGATAGAATTATAGTGATGCAATCTTTAAGGTTGCATCACTACTTCTGTT
Source organism: Caretta caretta (assembly GCF_965140235.1). Taxonomy (NCBI): domain Eukaryota; kingdom Metazoa; phylum Chordata; order Testudines; family Cheloniidae; genus Caretta; species Caretta caretta. The sequence continues at coordinate 155,113,385 of NC_134208.1, read as the reverse complement.
TCAAGGTCATCCCCTTTCTAAGCCCTCCAAAACTGACATGCTTAGTCAGATTCCTTTGAAATACGGTCTGCCTCAGGAGAGTGCAGAGTAGAATTGGTGACCCAAATTTGGAGTTGTTTGATCCAAGGGTTCTGGACCTATAATTCCCTCCAAAATAGACATTTTAAAAAAAGTTTTGAAATGTTTGGTCGGTTGGGTTGGGTTGGGTTTTTGTTGCACAGAGCTAGAAATAAATAAATATTGATGCTGGTCAATGTGGTCTCACTCTGTTGAGTTTTACCCAAGGTAGTGCATGCATGGCACTCACTAAGTCTTTGGGGGCCCAAACTGAGAATAGTATTTAAGAAAATGTACAATTTTTTGAAGTGTGCATGTGCCGATATAGGAAAAACATCTGGAGGGTTTCCATTCCCGCCATTTTATAAGCTTTAAAGCTCAACTCTTGTAAGTGCTCTACAATCCAAATGGTTACAAATGATTGCTTTGAAATTTGATGATCCTCATTGGGGTTCAGGGTAGTGTTAGTGTGTCAGACTTGGGGTTATTTAACTGTGGGGTTCCCGAGTTATAGCTCTCCCTAAAACGGTTTCCTTCTACTGCCTTGTACTGTGAAACTGAAAGGTACAGGATAAATCACCGACAGACCTCATTGAGATTGATTGCTGTGAACTCACCTTCAATTAACATAACTAAGGATAAATTTATCACAATCCCCCTGTGATGAAGTGGGAATTTTCTGTAATATTGTTATGCATGATAACTTACTTGACTAGGGATTGTTACTCAGGGGGTGCAGAAGGGTTAAGATGGTCTTGGGGCAGAGCAGGAGACATGAGGTGCTTGGGTCCGGTAACTGTGTGGAGTGATATGAATGGGTCATTAAGGGCTGGGTGAAACACTCATATCAATGAAATATCCAGAAAGAAAATGGGAACCCCAAGGACTGAACAATTGACCTCTAGCAACAGGAAACCCCAGCAGGCGAACATGTAAACTCAAAAGGGGGTCCTTCAGGAGGAAGACAAAGGATGGAAAGGTGTCAGGTATTTAGGACTGGCCTTTAGAGCGCGACAGGAGCTTTCACCTGGAACTGACAGACAGAGAGAGGGAGACAGAGCCAAAATGGATTGTACAGCAGCTTGGCTAGGTAGAGCCCTGAGGTTGGCCAGTCTGAACTCTGTCTTCACCTTTGCTTCTAAGGACTTTCCAGCAGTGTTTTGTAGTTGACTAATAAAACCCTTCTCTGTTTTGAAAAGGCTGCCTGGTGTCATTACAAATACTTGCTGAGGTGCACTGATCTCTGAAGAGAGTAAAAAGTCTCTGAACAGGAATCTATCTCAGTTGGATTCACTGGGCAGAGCTCATGGTGTGAAACAGGAGTGCTGTAGCTTCGAGGCTCAGCATAGCCACTCACTATCACTTAACCACAGAGGCATTCTCCTGTCACTGTAGTTAATTCACCTTCCTGGGATGTGGTAGCTATGTCCATGGAAGAAGTCTTCCATTGATTTAATGCTGTCTGCATCAGGGGTTAGGTCAGCTAACTACATCATTTGGGACGTAGCTGGGTTGACTTAACTTTTTCGTGTAGACCTGGCCTCAGTTGTGGAGATCTTGAGGTCACATGATCTGCCCCTAAAGAAGACTAGGACCCCTTGGGGGTCTGGCACACTGAAGGGGTCCAAAGGACTGTTTAACAGCAGGGGTCTAACACAGATCCTGTGGATCCGTGACACCTCTTCCTAAGACCAAAGCAGTGAGTGGCCGGGGGTTACTGCAATTTGAGAATCATGGGTGGCAGTGTTGTTTGTGAGGAAAGTACTTTTTCTTCCCCAAATACTTTGATTAGACATGTGAATGTTTCCTGGAAAGGGGAGAGTTTTGGAAGCAGAAGAATGAGGGAATAGCGGGGAGAGAGGTTTGTGACTGCAATGACAGGACTGGGGATAATGGTCATGGGTGGGAGGGTAGGGGAGAGTGTTTTGGCGCTCAGGTGAGGGGCATCCACCAGCTCTGCCAGTGTACCTCAACCACTCTACACCCGTCAGCTTTGCCAGTACACCCAACCACCTTGTACCCCAACCACCTTGTACCCCAACATTCCTTCATAGACTGATAGATTCCAAGGCCTGAAGGGACCATCATGATCATATAGCCTGACCTCCTGTATAACACATGCGACAGAACTTCCCCAAAATAATAGAGCATGTCTTTCAGAAAAATGTCCAATCTTGGTTTAAACCCCCCCAGTGATGGGGAATCAACCATACCCCTTGGATTAGTTGTTCCAGTGGTTAATTACTCTCACCATTAAAAATGTACAACTTCTAGCCATTGGATCATGTTATACCTTTCTCTGCTAGATTGAGGAGACTATTATATTTGTTCCCCATGTTGGTACTTACAGACTGTAATCTCGTCACTCCTTAACGTTCTCTTTGTTCAACTATATAGATTGAACTCTTTGAGTCTATCACGAAAAATTATGTTTTTTAATCCTTTAATAAATCTTGTGACTCTTTTCTGCATCATCTCCAATTTATCAATACCCTTCTTGAACTGTGGACCCCCTACACTGGACACAGTATTCCAGCAGTGGTTGCAACAGTGCCAAATATAGAGGTAAAATAACCTTTCTTCGCCTACTTGAGAGTCCACTGTTTATGCATCCAAGGCTTGAATTAGCCCTTTTGGCCATAGCATCACACTGGGAGCTCATGTTTAGCTGATTATGCACCAGAACTCCCAAATCTTTTTCAGAGCCACTGGTTCCCAGGATAGAGACCACATAATGTAAGTATGGCCTGCATTCTTTTTCCCTGGATGTATACTTTTCCATGTAGACACATTGAAATGCATATTATTTGCTTGAAGTTGAACCCAGTTTACCAAACAATGCAGATCACTCTGTATCCGCCACCTGTCATCTTCATTATTTACCCTTCACTCCCTGATTTTTATATTATCTGCAAGCTTTATCAGTGGTAATTTTATGATTTCTTCCAGGTCATTGATAAAAATGTTAAATAGTGTAGGGCGAAGAACCAATCCTTGCGGGATCCCACTAGAAACACACCCACTTGATGACAATTCCCAATTTACAATTACATTTTGAGACTATCAGTTAACAAGCTTTCAATCCATTTAATGTGTGCCATGTTAATTTTGTCTTTCTAGTTTTTTAATCAAAATGCCATGTGGTACCAAGTCAAATGTTTTACAGAAGTCTAAGTCTCTTAGATCAACACTATTACTTTTCTCAACCAAACCTGCAATCTCATTTAAAAAAAAAAAAGATATTGAGTTAGTTTGACAGCATGACAGGGCACTAACGTTGGCACCTTTGTCACTGAGGTTGAATTGAAGTCAATTAACTAGTTTCTGTTTGGGATTACTGATGCTTGGGTGGCAGTTGCTGGGCTAATGAGGCAATTGGTTCAGTAACGGGGGGGATATGTTTGGAAGGAACAGGAATTACGGGGAGCTCAGTGGGTGCACCTTGGAGAGAAAAGAGAACTGTGTGGAAAACTCCTACTGCTGTAAACTTGTGGTACATTCTGTTATGCTTTGACACTGAAGATTAAATGCAACATGGTGAAAGAGAATCAGTCTGTGTGTGTTTGTGGCTAAGACACCACAGGAACAGTTTAGGCTGCGGTATTCACCGGCTAGGTGAAGGGATACTCTGTGACAGACAGGATCTATTTTTCATAAACCCATGTTGATTGGCATTAATTATATTAGCCTCCTTTAATTCTTTATGTTAAGTCCTATATCGTCTTCTTCATTATCTTGCCTTGAGATCATAGAAACATAGAAGATTAGGGTATCATCTAGTCCAACCCCCTGCTCAAAGCAAGACCAACCCCAACTAAATTAATGTCAGACTGACAGGCCTATAGTTACCCTAGTCATCCCGTTCACCCTTTTTAAATATTGGCACAACATTAGTTTTCTTCCAGTCTTCTGGAACTTCCCTGGTGTTCCAAGACTTATACAAATCCAACATTATGATCCTCACCCAGCTCTTTTAAAACTATCTGGATCTGCTGATTTTAAGATGTTAAACTTTAGTATCTGCTGTTTGACATCCTCATGAGATACTAGTGGAATGGAAAGTGTATTCTCATGTATTACTACACCATTTTTATTTTTCCTAAATACAGAACAGATATATTTGCTGAACACTTCCACCTTTTCTGCATTATTCATGATAATTGTTCCATTTACATCTAGTAATGGATTGATACCATTGTTAGGATTACTTTTGTTCCTAATATACTTAAAAGACTCCTTGTTGGCCTTACCACTGCTGACCGTAAATTTCTCCTTGTATCCCTTTGCTTCCCTTACCAGTTTTCTACAATTCCTTCTGATTTAAAGCTTCTGATTTATATTTATTTATACTATCAACTTCCCCTGTCTTCCATTTTTTATATATTATTTTTATAGCTGCCTTCCTACACCCCATTTCTCGGCTGGTACATCCCAACCCCTTTGCACCCCCAACTTTTGTCAATACAACCCTAACCTTCCTATTGTCCTAACAGTCCAATACAATACAATCCTAACCTTCCCAGCACTGCCAATGCACCCTAATCCCCCTGAAACCCTAGCTCTGCCAGTGGACCCCGACCTTGCAGCCCAAAGCTGTGCCAATGCACCCCAACACATACATAAACCCTGCACACATCCACCAAATAACTTATGCTGTGAGTTCTTTGGGGCAAGGACTGTCTTTGTTATTACAGTGGCATGTTAGAGGGAATCGTGTGGGTAAGAGTGAAAGGGTTGTAAAAAGGGGTGAAGTGTTTGTACATTTCAGCAAGGGTGGACATAGCAGAATAAATGTTTGTATGTTAATCGGGCATATTGGGGCATGGGCAACCTTAACTGTGCATTTCCTGGTTTTCAGAATTTTGAGTTTTGCTCAACTCAGCATTCTGCAAGGATATAATGTGCCACCAAGCAACCAGTTTCAGAGTAGCAGCCGTGTTAGTCTGTATCTGTAAAAAGAAAAGGAGTACTTGTGGCACCTTTGTTAGTCTCTAAAGTGTCACAAGTACTCCTTTTCTTTTTTCACCAAGCAACCATAACTCTTTCTTAATGTAGATTTTTGCCACTGAATACTCAATTTACTGTTAGAAGGATGAATGAATTATAATGCCAGTTGTGACAGGATGGATCACAGAAACCCCCTTGGGACTGCCACCTGATGTGCTTTGACTACCTCTGAGTCTGTTTTCCCTGCCAGCTTAGGACTTCAGTGCCCTGCCTGGTTTGAGCCAGACACGTTTGCCTGCTACAAACCAGACCCAGGTCTGAATCATATCCCCCAACAGCTGCAGGCTTACCTGATAACAGCTTAAGAAGTATTCCTGTCTCTAACTCTCAGATGCCTAGCTCCCAATGGGGTCCAAACCCCAAATAAACTGGTTTTACTCTGTATAAAGCTTATACAGGATAAACTCATAAATTGTTCGTCCTCTACAACGCTGAGAGAGAGAGATGCTCAGCTGTTTGCCCCCCCCCCCCGGTATTAATACATACTCTGGGTTAACTAATAAATAAAAAGTGATTTTATTAAATACAAAAAGTAGGATTTAAGTGGTTCCAAGTAATGACAGACAGAACAAAGTGAATTACCAAGCAAAATAAAATAAAACACCCAAGTCTAAACCTAATACAGTAAGAAAATGATTACAGATGAAATCTCACCCTCAGAGATGTTCCAGTAAGCTTCTATCACAGACTGGATGCCTTCCTAGTCTAGGCACAATCCTTTCCCCTGGTACAGCCCTTGTTTCAGCTCAGGTGGTAGCTAGGGGATTTCTCATGACTGCCACCCCCTTTGTTCTGTTCCAACCCCTTATATATCTTTTGCATAAGACAGGAATCCTTTGTCCCTTTTTGGGTTCTCACCCCTCCTTCTAAATGGAAAAGCACCAGGTTAAAGATGGATTCCAGTTCAGGTGACATGATCACATGTCACTGTAAGACTTCAAGCCCTCATTCCTTCCAGCCTGACTCACAGGAAGGCCTGCAAGCAAACAGAGCCATCCACAGTCAATTGTCCTAGTTGATGGGAGCCATCAGGATTCCAAACCACCATTAATAGCCCACACTTTGCATAACTACAGTAGGACCTCAGAGTTATATTTCATATTTCTAGTTTCAGATACAAGAGTGATACATTTATGCAAATAGGATGACCACACTCAGTAGATTATAAGATTTGTAATGATATCTTACAAGAGACCTTTTGCATGAAGCATATTCCAGTTACATTATATTCATACTCATTAGCATATTTTCATAAAATCATGTAGAGTGCAACGTCACACCAGTGACGCAAGGTGAGTGTGAAAGGTGCACAATTTTGTTTGTATCTGTGATGTGCTTTTTGTTTTAGAGGTGGGAGAGAGCTGTAAAATGCTATTTGATCAAGTAACTGAGATAAAAGAGCTGTAAAATAAAGTCTAGTGTATGATGGTTGAATTACATCAGTTTGTGGACTGTAAAAGATTTAATGTACATAATGTCTTTGCAGGTTGGGAAGGACTCGTTTGGCAATGATTATATTGAAAATTTCAAGAGAAATGGGATTTCTACAGGTAAAATTTCAGTTTTAAAAAAATAATTTGTTAATTTTTTAGATAACATTTGAAACTAGAGATGGAGGAGGTGGAAGGTTAGATTGGTTAGGTTGTCTAATTCGCACACCCATTCTGGTGCAGAATGGTTCTCTGCAGTGTGTTCGCCATTATTTTGTCCAGTCTGGTTTGAAATGGCCTGTGTTAAATCTTTAGGCCAACATTTTCAAGGGTGACCACTAATTTTGGATGCCCAATTTGAGGCACCCAGAGACTTACATTCAGAGGTTCTGGGAACATGCAACTCCATTTGAAGTCTATCAGAGTTGCAAATGCTTAGCATGACTGAAAAATGAGGTTCAGCTTGAGCACCCAAGTATTGAAGCATCCAAAATTAGTGTCCACTTTTGAAAATTTTGCCCTTAATTTTTAGCCTAAATGTTCAATGTTGATTTACAGCAGGAAATAGCAGGATCTAAATCATTGTCAGGGCATGAAAGACTTCAAAGACAGAGAAAATTCTAGTCTCGTAAAAGTCACTACAAAGACACTAGTCCCGCCTTAAAGTGTGGTCTGGTTCTACTCTGTAATGTGAATTTATACAAATGGAACCTTCTTACTTGGCATACGTGTGTGTCCCGAGTCATATCTATTCACGTCAGTGATGAAAGTAAATTGTTGTTGTCTTTTACTCCTGTTAGCCTTGCAAAGCCAACATGGCTAAGAGAGAGTGAGAAACTTGCATTGCTTTGCTGCTTTCTTCTTGTGTATCACCAATGGCCTGATGCAAAGCATCTTACAATCTATGGGAGTCTTTCCATTGATTTCGGTGGATGTTGGGTCAGGCCCCAACAGAACTACTGAGTAAGTCCCAATTGAAAGCAGTGGGGATGCGCAAGTGTCACTGAAGGCATAATTGGACAGGGAGGTTGCGCAGTTGTCTTCACCAGCCTTTAGCACTTCAGTTACTGATGATGATGTGTGAGAAGTGAACAATCCAGCTTGATTCTCACATCCCAGGCTAACTTTGCAGGGCTGGCAGTTAAGGAAAATATCTTTTTGCTTGTAAACGGAGTACATTCGATCCATATATTATAACGAAGTAATAACAGTCCAACCCTGCAGTGCTATTTTTACATATCTCAGAGTGCAGCCACATTTTTAAATGCACTTTTTTTGAGGAAGTCTCTAAATCCTAGTTTCCCTCTCTATCTCAGTTACAGGCAGGGCTGCTAGTACTGCCTTTGGTTAAGTTGCTTGACACTTCCCATTATAAGACCCAATTTTCAGTTACTAATAACTTTGTCATACTTTAACTGTTCAAGTTAAAATTTTCCATGCCAGGTACCAGCCTCAGGATAAATTTTTCTGGAAAATTTCAGCCCAGAATGGTCCAGTTGTTTCTGAGAATGAGGCTAGGGCAAAGTACATTGCTTTGCCTATGTTAAAAAATTGTGGTGGTTTCATTTGGTTTGGTTTGGCCTTTTGCCATCCCTTGTGAATATCCAACCAAACTTGGCCAAGGACTAAGCCTTTGAGAAATTGCAGTACACACATTCACAGTAGAAACTTACTAAACCCTTGCAGCGATTGTCCCCAAAAGTTCCATCTGCATTGAGCATTGTCTACTCTAGTCCAGGGCTGTAAGGAGCTGAGCGGGACCATCCCTCAAATGTAGCTCTGAGTTGCTAACAACCATCATTTTGACTGAAATTTTCAAAAATAATAATAATCAGCCAGAGGCAATCACCTGGCATGGAAAATTTCATTCCAAACGGTTAATGTTTGGCAAAGTTTTATATGTAACTGAAAACTGGGTTTTGTAGCAGAAAGTGTTGGGCAACCATAATAACAGGCCACATAATACCAGCTCAGCCTATAATAATTTAACGGAATGGATTAATCCAAAGAGGAAATGTACAACCTCCCGACATCTTCCATCTTCTTTAATGTAGGCTGCCGTTCCTTCTGAAATGTAAATCAACAGAGAATTAAGAGGGGGAAATATGCTGTATTATTTCAGTGCTTTAATTTTCTCCAGCCTAGAATCTGTTGTTTCACTGGATAAAAGAATGCTGTCATTGAAGCAGAGACATAGCTACATTAAAGAACGTTGGACTCACATTTGCTTTTTTGTGGGTGTAAGTTAACACTTCTTTTGTTGTTGTTAAGCTTCTTTGGCATTGTTACACGTGAAATAGTTATTAGCATTTTTAAGTGTTGGAGGTTATGGGAGGTTAAACTGCATCACATACTGTTGTTGAAATAATACATATGGTAACTTTTCCCTTTCTTAGAATTTGTAGGTCAGACTGAGGATGCTGCTACTGGAACTGCTTCAATAATTGTTAACAGCGAAGGTACATATTTCACGTTCTGAGTGGTCCCCTAGTAAGCAAAGGTTCTGCCTCTTTAAGCCGCAAAAGAAACTTTTCTCTGGCCCTTGTTAGTTGTGGGTTTTTCCCTCATTTACAGACAAATTCTGTCATCCTAACGCTTCCACACTTACTCATCCTACGGTCTACTAGTGGAGCACAATGCCACTCATTGTGAGTAAGGGTGGGAGAATCTGACCCGTATCATATCTACCTACGAATAGCCATAAATAGAATAGCCCACTGATTCATCTAATCCGACACTGGCCAGTACATGGTGCATCAGAGGAAGGGTGGGGGAGGGGAGGGTTTAAATATAAAAAACTTTCCCCTGTAATGTATCTAGCAGATTTACAATGGGAAAAGGAGATTCCTTCCTGACCCCAGCACATGATGAATTTATGCCAGGAATTATTAAATACGAATATCCTTATTATCTTAGTCTGCATAGCTACAGATATTTTGGTTCTCCGGTTATCCAATTGTCTTTAAAATCTTGCCATAATATTTGACTCAGAGTTTCTTCTGTAGTGCATATGCTCCAAAAGTGGCATTTGACCTACTTATTAATTGTCCTTTAGTTTAGCATGTACCTTTACTTTCATATTTTCGGACGGGGTAGAAAAGAGGGAATTGACCGTTTTTCATATTGTCTTTCATAGTGACTAATTTAACCTCTGCTGGTTTTTGTTTTTTTTCTTTTCAAACAAATTCCGCCTCATACTCGCTAGCCTGTGAACTCTTTGAAAAAAATTACTAAAGTCCAGATTGAACCTTGACTCAGCCCGGAATAAGGGTCAGGATGTGACAACTCCATCCCAGGAGCAGGCCTGGAAAGGGAATTGTGATTAGGGCAAGTTGAAAAGGTTAATCTGAGTAATGCTAGGTGCACATATTAATTGCATTAGTTAAAGCACATTAAACCCTAGTTTGGATACTCACATTCAGAAGTAGTGGCCTTAGTTCCTTTTAGTTCAATGAATTAAACTAGACATACCAGAGTCACAATTCCTTCCCTGATGTTTCTCCATGACCCTCCCCCTCCCCCATTCTGGAGGAGTAAGTTTGGGAAGTAAATTACTGAAGCTCTTGAGAGAGTGCAGCTTACACCCCTCTCGTACCTGGCCAGCTACTTTGGTCAGTGAGTGGAGGCAGAGGACAGAGCCATAGTATCGCCCACTCCAAGCCCCTCTCTGCCCACTTCCCATGGGAGGAATATCCAAGAAATATTGACTGCGCTCTACACTGGACCCAAGGTTCAGGTTGGCTGAGTAAGGGATGGAGTCTTACTTCCCCTTTTAGTCCTCTGCTAGGCAGAGTAAGAAAGAGCATGATCTAACCTTGAAACAGTAGTGAGTAACCTGTTGGGTTTTCAAGAACCCTGTGATCTGTTCTGAGGGATAACAAACAAAAACTTACGGATTAAAAACTTTTGAAGCACTAGGAAACAGAGCCATGACTATTGTCCACTGCTCTGAAGTTTACAGTGGATTTTCGTAGAAACTGATATTGGTACGAAAGTTCATTAGTAGTTTTGTGATGTGGGAGATGAACTGAACAATGCATTGTGGCACATAGTTTATTTCAGTCAAAAATGGAAAGTTCCTAAATTAAGTTACCAAATCTAAAACTGGCCTCAGATTTTACATAGATGCTGCTGTTAGAACACGGTCAGGACCGGGCTATAAAGCAAACAGATGTACGGAATGGTAGTGGTAATGGTTGTTACTTCTCCTTAAAACCATCTGGGGCCAAAATTGAGTTGATTTCAGTAAAATAGCAGTACTTGTGTTCTGTGCTGTTACAAAAGAGACAATTTTATTTGCAGAAGCCTGGCAGATTTGACCTATCAAGGGTATGTTACACTACGAAATTAGTTCGAATTTATAGAAGTAGATTTTTATAGAAGTGATTTTATACAGTCGATTGTGTATGTCCCCACTAAGCGCATTAAATCGGCGGAGTGCGTCCACAGTACTGTGGCTAGCGTCAATTTTGGAGCACTGCACTGTGGGTAGCTATCCCACAGTTTCCGCAGTCTCCACTGCCCATAGGAATTCTGGGTTAAACTGGGTTAAGCTGATGGGGCAAAAAACGTTGTCGCAGGTGGTTTTGGGTACATGTCGTCAGTCGCCCCTCCCTCCATGAAAGCAACAGCAGACAATCGTTTCGCGTGCGGACACCATACTGCTTTCAGCAAACAGTGCAGTAGGCCTGCTAACCGTCATCATCGAACCACCATTTCTGCTGCAACTCTGCTCTCCTCGATAGCGAATTTCTCCACGTTGGCTGTCATGGGCTCCCGCTTCCGCTGCAGCTCTGCTCTCCTGAATCCACCTTCCAGGTCATCAGCCACCGCTTCCGCTGCATCTCTGCTCTCCTGCTCTCCTACAGACACCATACCACGGCAAGCATGCAGCCCGCTCAGCTCAGCTCGCTGATGCCGCCGCTGTTGTGTCCTGGTGCTGCTGGCAGCAGATGGTGCGATAGGCTTCCGCTGCCACTCTGCTCTCCTGCAGATGCCATACCACAGCAAGCATGGAGCCCGCTCAGATCACCACAGAAGTTACGAGCATTGTAAACACCTTGCGCATTATCCTGCAGTACGTTCAGAACCAGAACCTGCAAAACCAGGCGAGGAGGTGACAGCAGCACGGTGAGGAGAGTAATGAGGACATGGACACAGACTTCTCTCAAGGCACGGGCCACAGCAATTTGGCCATCCTGGAGGCAATGGGGCAGGCTCATGCCGTGGAACGCTGATTCTGGGCCCGGGAAACAAGCACAGACTGGTGGGACTGCATATTGTTGCAGGTCTGGGATGATTCCCAGTGGCTGAGAAACTTTCGCATGCGTAAGGCCACTTTTATGGAACTTTGTGACTTGCTTTCCCCTGCCCTGAAGCTCCAGAATACTAAGATGACAGCAGCCCTCACAGTTCACAAGCGAGTGGTGATAGCCCTCTGGAAGCTTGCAACGCCAGACAGCTACCGGTCAGTCGGGAATCAATTTGGAGTGGGCAAATCTACTGTGGGGGCTGCTGTAATCCAAGTAGCCAACGCAATCACTGAGCTGCTGCTATCAAGGATAGTGACTCTGGAAATGTGCAGGTCATAGTGAATGGCTTTGCTGCAATGGGGTTCCCTAACTGTGGTGGGGCGATAGACGGAACGCAGATCCCTATCTTGGGACCGGACCACCTTGGCAGCCAGTACATAAACCAAAAGGGGTGCGTTTCAACAGTGCTGCAAGCACTGGTGGATCACAAGGGACGTTTCACCAACATCAAAGTGGGATGGCCGGGAAAGGTACATGACGCTCACATCTTCAGGAACTCTGATCTGTTTGAACAGCTACAGGAAGGGACTTACTTTCCAGATCAGAAAATAACTGTTGGGGATGATGAAATGACTATAGTTATCCTTGGGGACCCAGCCTACCCCTTAATGCCATGGCTCATGAAGCCATACACAGGCAGCCTAGACAGTAGTCAGGAGCTGTTCAACTACAGGCTGAGCAAGTGCAGAATGGTGGTAGAATGTGCATTTGGAAGTTTAAAACCTCGCTGGTGCAGTTTACTGACTCGGTTAGACCTCCGCGAAACCAATATTCCCATTGTTATTGCTGCTTGCTGTGTGCTCCACAATATCTGTGAGAGTAAGGGGGAGACGTTTATGGCTGGGTGGGAGGTTGAGGCAAATCACCTGGCCACTGATTACGCGCAGCCAGACACCAGGGCGGTTAGAAGAGCACAGGAGGGCGCGGTGCGAATCAGAGAAGCTTTGAAAACCAGTTTCATGACTGGCCAGGTGTGAAAGTTCTGTTTGTTTCTTCTTGATGAAACCCCCCGCCCCTTGGTTCACTCTACTTCCCTGAAAGCCAACCGCCCTCCCCCCTTCAATCACTGCTTGCAGAGGCAATAAAGTCATTGTTGTTTCAAATTCATGTATTCATTATTAATTTGTCACACAAATAGGGGGATAACTGCCAACGTAGCCCACGACTGGTGAGGGAGGAGGGAAGCACTGGGTGGGGTGGAGAGGAGGGGAAGAGGGAAGGACAAGGCCACACTGCACTTTAAAACTTATGGAATGCCAGCCTTCTGTTGCTTGGGCAGTCCTTTGGGGTGGAGTGGTTGGGTGCCCGGAGGGCGTTCCTCCCCCCTGCGTTCTTAGGCGTCTGGGTAAGGAGGCTATGGAACTTAGGGAGGAGGGCAGGTGGTCACACAGTGGCTGCAGTGGCGGTCTGTGCTCATGCTGCCTTTCCTGCAGCTCAACCATACACTGGAACGTATCAGTTTGATCCTCTAATAGCCTCAGCATTGCCTCCTTTCATCATGCTGCTGCCACCTACCATCTTGCTCCTGCCATCTCTCCTCACATTCATTTTCTGCTTTCCTGGACTCTGACATTGTCTGCCTCCACGCATTCTGCTGAGCTCTTTCAGTGCGGGAGGACTGCATGAGCTCAGAGAACATTTCATCACAAGTGCGTTTTTTTTCGCCTTCTTATCTGCGTTCGCCTCTGGGACGGACATGATAGGGGGAGCATTGAAACATCTGCAGCTGCGGGAGGAAAAAAGGGAGAGTTGTATTTAAAAAGAGACATTTTAGAGAACAATGGGTAGACTCTTTCACAGTGAATGGTTTCAAACATCAGCGCCCTCCTTTCCCATACCAAGCACTTATTGGTTTGGCCATTTAAAAGGAGGGGCTGCGGTTTTCGGGTTAATGTGCAGCACAAACCCAGCTAAACCGCCCCCACCACCCAATTCTCTGGGATGATCGCTTCACCCCTCCTCCCACCGCGTGACTGGTATCAGGGAAGATCCCTGCCAGACAAACGCGAACAGCTCAGCGTGAACGGGCCCCTGCCCCACTGCGTGGCTAAAAGCGGGGATGATTTCTTTTCAGCCACAGGCAAACAACCCAGCAGGAACGGCCACCTCTGAATGTCCCCTTAATAAAATTCCCCTATTTCAACCAGGTGACCATGAATGATATCACTCTCCTGAGGATAACACAGAGAGATAAAGAACGGATTTTGCTTGAATGCCAGCAAACACCAGGACCATACGCTGCCATGCTTTGTTATGCCATGATTCCAGACTACATGCTACTGGCCTGGCATGGTGTAAAGTGTCCTACCATGGAGGACGGAATAAGGCTGCCCTCCCCAGAAACCTTTTGCAAAGGCTTTGGGAGTACATCCAGGAGAGCTTCTTTGAGATGTCCCTGGAGGATATCCGCTCCATCCCCAGACTTTTCCAGTAGCTGTACTGGCCGCGAATGCATCCCAAGTCTTCAGGGAAAATTAATCATAAAACACACTTGCTTTTAAACCATGTATTATATTTACAAAGATACATTCACCAGAGATGCCTTCTCTGCCTTCAAGGTTCAGGAGCCCGCCTTGGGAGGGTTGGGAAGGTATTGGCACCAGGGTGATAAACAGTTCCTGGCTGTCGGGGAGAATGGTTTCATCCTCCGCCTCATCATCATCTTCCTCGTCCCCAAAATCCTCATCCCTGTTGTGTGAGAGTGCCCCCTTGCAGGAGTCCACGTACGGGGTGGGGTAGTGGTAGGGCCACAACCTAGAACTGCATGCAGCTCATCATAAAAGCGGCATGTCTGGGGTACTGACCCGGAGCGGCTGTTTGCCTCTTTGGTTTTTTGGTAGCCTTGCCTGAGCTCCTTAAGTTTGACGCAGCACTGCTGCAGGTCCCTCTTATAGCCTCTGTTCTTCATGCCCTTGGAGATTTTTTCAAATATTTTGGCATTTTGTCTTTTGGAACAGAGTTCTGATAGCACGGATTCATCTCCCCATACAGCGATCAGATCCAGTACCTCCCATTTGGTCCATGCTTAAGCTCTTTTGAGATTCTGGAACTGCATGGTCACTTCTGCTGATGAGCTCTGCATGGGGTCATGCCACGCTGGCCAAACAGGAAATGAAATTCAGAAGTTCCTGGTGCTTTTCCTGTGTACCTGGCTAGTGCATCTGAGTTGAAAGTGCTGTCCAGAGCAGTCACAATGGAGTACTCTGGGGTAGCTCCTGGATGCCAATACCATCAAATTGCGTCCACACTACCACAAATTCGAGCCAGCAATGTCGATTTCAGCGCTAATCCCCTCGTCGGGGAGGAGTACAGAAATTGGGGAAGAGCCCTTTAAGTCAACAAAAATCGCTTTGTTATGTGGACGGGTGCAGGGTTAAATCAATCTAATGCTGCTAAATTCGACCTAAACTCATAGGTAGACCAGGGTTAAGAGTTTGTATACACATGCAAGTTGTATTGCTATAGCAATGCTAGTATAGTTTAAGCAGTACAACCCACCCATGTGGATACGGTTATGTCAGTATAAAAGAGCTTATATCAGTCTGTCTTATTCCTGTAAGGGAAGAGTTAAAGTTTTTGCAGAGTCTGCATTATTCTGTTAAGATCATTCAGGACAAAGAAGAGACACAAATGCTAAATTTCTTAAAGGACTCTACTATAATTAATTTTAACTCATAAGCTAGTTACCAGAGTCACTTGTAAATTCTCAGAAAATTAATTCTGTAGGCAGAGTAAGTGCTGTACGTTTAGGGAGAAGGCACAGTATTTTTCATACAAAACAAAGAGGTTGAGTCTCTGCTTTAAGAGCAAAATGGAACTCGATGTATGGAGTCACGATCAACATTTCCATTATGTGGTCCTGTGAAATCCACAATTCAGATGCATTTTAAAGTTTAGCTTTTGTGGCAGCCTTTGCAATCTGTGTTTTCTGGAAATGTTCACTGCTTCCAGATAGGTGCTTACTAAACATAAACTCCAGCTTCACAAGTGGGCTTGTCAACAAGACCTTGCAGATGGTGGCATTCCCCCCTCCCCTCAAAGCAAAGAACTGTAACATGCCCCCAGCAGTTTTTCTGAACACTTCCCCTTTTCAGATGTGTAGTCCCACTTTCCACTCCCACTTACTGCTGCATCCCTTTTTCACCTCCTTTACCCCACTGCTTTTACCATTCCTACAGCACCCTGTCCCCAACAATGTATTACTGGTTTATAGGAACTCTGTAAAATTATTATGCATATTGTTTCTGTTTTGTTTTATATAAATAAAGAAGCAGTTACAGGGCAGTCTCTATATAGGAAAGAAACTTCCTCAGTGGGTAGGTTATTCCATATTATCCCCGTCAGTTTTGGCACATTCCTCTTCCTGTGATATATCTGGCAGTGGCCATCGCTAGAGACAATACCGGACTAGGTGAACCACTACTCTGATCCAGTCTGGCAATTCCTTCACGCATAGAAAAAGCCCAGAGAAGGAACAGCAAGGACTGTGGCAGGCAATAATCAAGGTGCATTAGCAAAACAAAGTGAGGGCACAGGACTGGAATAACAGGACTGTTGCAGGGTAGACGTGAGGTGCACTGGCAGAACAGTGTGTGGAAAAGCAAGCACACTGCCTGCCTAAATTAACGTTGCCTATAGGTATTGCTATTATTCAGTCATTTCATGAACACTGAATTCTCACACTTTTTATAAAGCGTGGGCACACTTCAATAGCAAAGCACTACATGTACATGTACCCACAGAAAGCTTTTCAAAATATACATTTAGAAGTGACTAGCAAAACAAGGCAAAAAACGTGCAGAACATGAATGTCAATGTGACTGAAATATCCTTTGCATAAAGTAAAACACATGTTGTGGTCCTGCGGGCTAATAGGAAACTGGTACCTGGAAGTAGCATCTTATTTTAATATACTGGCAAATGGGGCTTATTAATGTGTTCATCAAGTGACTGTAGAGAAATTACATCACCATGGACACACCCAAAACTTGTCCTTATGCTCCTGAACTGTGTGGTTTGTCAAGCAACTATTTCTCATAATATTCTTTCGTAGTTACAGACATTATCATTTTTGCCTATGAAATACTGTGCAGGAGCTCTGCAGCCCTTATTGCAGTTGTACTGATAGGTTGAGAGACTGCTAAGATGTAGTAGTCTGTTGGCCACAGTGCAGACTACGGGAGCGTGAATTGCAGCTCATGGTAAAGTGTTGTGCTGTAACTGCCAGGCATAGACCCTGCTAATGTGAACTAAAAGATACCTAGTTTACGTTAAGGTGGTCCCATTAGTCCCTTTTAGTTCACACTATCAGGGCCTACATAGGGCAGTTACAGGGCAATACTTTAGTGCATAGTTCAATTCATACCCCCATAGTCTGCACTGTGGGGCCGTGTAGACAAGCCCTTAAACGCCACTGATGGCTTGAGGGCTCTTTCACATGTATTTGGCCCCTGTTGTATTTGGCAGTGTGTTCTGAGCCCTGGTCTACATCACAAAATTACTTTGGTATAACTACGTCACTCAGGGGTGTGAATAATCCACACCCCTGAACAATGTAGTTATACCTACCTAAGCTGCACTGTAGACAGACTATGTTGGTGGGAGAACCTCTCCCGCCGAAATAGCCATTGCCTCTTGCAGAGGTGGATTAGCTAAACCGATGGGAGAAGCTCTCTACCATCAGTTTAGAGCAGGGGTGGGCAAACTTTTTGGCCTGAGGGCCACATCGGGGTTGCAAAACTATATGGAGGGCCGGGTAGGGAAGGCTGTACCCCCGTCCCTATCTGCCCCCTCCCACTTCCCGCCCCCTGACTGCCCCACCTCAAAATCCCTTACCCATCCAACCTCCCCAACTCCTTGTCCCCTGACCGCCGCCTCCTGTGACCCCCGCCCCTAACTGCCCCACGAGGACCCCACCCCCTATCGAACCCTCCTTGTCCCCTGACTGCCCCGACCCCATCCCACCCCCGTCCCCTGAGAGGCCCCCTGGGACTCCCATGCCTATCCAAGCCTCCCTGTTCCCCATCCCCTGACCGCCCACCCCAAAACCTCTGCCCCATCCAACCGCCCCCTGTCTCCTGACTGCTCACCCCAGAACCCCTAACCCATCCAACCCCCCTGCTCCCTGACTGCCCCCCCAAAAACCCCTGACCCCTCCAACCACTCCCTGTCCCCTGACTGCCCCCAGGGACCCCCCCGCCCCCTTACCATGCCGGAGCCAGCCACACCGCTGTGCTGCCCGGCAAGAGCGGCAGGCCAGAGCGCTGGCGGCATGGTGCGCGGAGGCTGCAGGGGAGGGGGGACAGCAGGGAAGGGGCCGGGGGCTAGCCTCCCTGGCCAGGAGTTCCGGGGCCAGGCAGGATGGTCCCACGGGCTGTAGTTTGCCCACCTCTGGTTTAGAGCATCTCCATTAAAGAGTTATCGTGGCGCAGCTGCATCGGTGCAGTTGCGCTGATGCAGCATTTTAAGTGTAGACATGCCTTGAATATTCCTGTCATAAGGCATTTGTAGAATGTATTTTAAAATAACACTTTAAATTCATTTGGCGGTTTTCAGGGTTTGCCTACATAGGGATACTCAGAAAAATTAATCTGTATTAACTGAAGATGTAAATTTAAATTGGATTAAACTGCATTAAGCCCCAGTTTGGATTTTCTTACTCAGAACTGAAGTGGTCTTAATTCAGTTTAATTTAATTCACTTCCAAAGTGAATTTAAACCAGTGGTTCTCAACCAGGGGTACACGTACCCTGTGGCTACGCAGTGGTCTTCTAGGGAGTACATAAACTAATCTAAATATTTGTCTAATTTTACAACAGGATTACATAAAAAGCACCAGCCAAGTCAATACAAACTAAAATTTCATACAGACAGTGACTTATTTATACTGCTCTATACACTGAAATGTAAACACAATATTTATATTCCAGTTGATTTGTTTTATAATTATATGGTAAAAATGAGAAAGTAAGCAATTTTTCAGTAATAGTGCACTGTGACGCTTTTATATTTTTATGTCTGATTTTGTAAGCAAATTGTGAGGTGAAACTTGCGGGGGTACGCAAGACAAATCAGACTCCAGAAAGGAGTACAGTAGTCTAGAAAGGTTGAGAGCCACTGGTTTAAACAATCCATTAAAAAAGTTAATTAACCTTTTTGTACTTTTCATTGTCTGTTTTCTTTATGAAAATCAATTTTAAAAACCTCATCACAAAAAATAGATAATTCAGATTAACCTTCCTGAGTGTCTCCATGTAGCCCACAGCCTACTGCTAGTGGCCACCGTCTTTCTGACAAGTGATGCTGGCAGGGTTAGAAGCACAGTTGAAAGCAGTATCTATGTACTCAGCATTCATACTGGTTTAAGTATCAGAAGGACTTTTTAAATAAGTACTAAATCCCCATCTGGTGTAAATTTGTGTAGCTCCATCTCTTCAGTGGAACTATGCTAGTTTACACTAGTTGAGAATGTACCCCTTGCTATTTTAAATGAAATGTCTAAAACCCTAATGAGCAAACCCATACTCACATGAATAGCCCTTAGTCATTTAATTGAAGTCAAGATCTACTAATGTAAGTAAGGGAATTGTAAGATAAACATTGCAGAGAAATGATCTTTTCCTGACTGTTAGTATCCATTGCTATTTAATACTGTTTTATTGTCTCTGGTGCTGGGTTCCCACCTGCTTGGTGTCACCAATGTCCTTGTTTAAGCAAATTGGTTGCCATAGTAGTAGACTCAGAAATGCTAACTTTGAATATTTCGAGCCAGATTCTGCTCTCATTTCTACTGATATAAATTTGAAGTGACTTCATTGTCTTCAGTGGTGTTACTCCAGACAAAATCAGAGTAGCTAAAAGCAGAATGTGATCCATTATTTCTCTAAATGTTGGATTGAGCCAGTACTGGCTGGTACGATGTAGTAATATTGTATTTCTCTGGCAGGACTATTGGTCTAAAGCAAAATGTAAGTCTCTAGCCCTTTACAGTTGCAAAATAAAACCCTTCTGTCTGTGACACAGTGCAGCACTTTCTACCTTGAATCTGCAAAAACAGGTTGAAACAAACAGCTACAATTATCTTAATATGCCATTAACTTTAAAATTAACTATTTTGCTGCTCATTATTTCAGCAGGACCATGCAGGTACTCCAGTGAGTAGAATTTGGGATTGTAGGTAGCACACAGTTGAGGTGGACAGCCACCACAGTTTTATTCCATCTGACCCCTTCAATTCACCATTTTTAGCTTCTCACCATGTAAACTTTCAGAAGGTATGTTGGGCAAAATAGATGCTGTTTGCCTTTGAATATTCCTATAGCAAAATCCAGATGCTTTTGATTGGCATCTATTTGTTGGAGAGGTTTCCTGCAACCAAGATGCCCAGCTTTATCTGTTGAAAAACAGGGTGTCAGCCAAAATGCTGAGGTTTTGCTATTCAAATGCAACTCTTTTAAACCAAGCCATTGACAGTGGAGTTGCTTTGGAAAGCTTGGGATCATTGTTCCATTTCCTGCTTTCCCTTCAGAATGTCAGCATGGAGACATGCTTTGCATGTTGCTTACACAAGGGACTATGAAGTCTCTTTCAAGAAAAAAAAATGCATTTTTAAAAGCTAGCCGTTTATTCACCAAGTAACTCAATCCATTACAGAATCGGTGGCCTTTAGTGATTGGCAGCCCCTTAAGGAATCTTCAGCAGAGGCAGGTGGTAGGAGCTGTAGATTCAGAAGCAACTGGTTTATTGAATTTAATACTTAGTGATTAATAATACATTTTAATTAGCAAGCATCCATGCCTGAAGGTCTCTCAGTATCTTAACAGAATAACTAAAAACAGAACTGCAATCAAATAAAGGCAATATGCTTGTTTTTTTTTAAAAAAACACAATAGCAAGTGCCTAGGGTAATGAACCTCCCCATCCAGTCATATACATTAAACAAACAACCAGAATGAAAAGGACACCAGAAAGGATTTGAACTGTTGCCCTAGTTGTGCTTTACAGCATATCCATTGGAAGAGCATTCCATCTGCGAGCCCTCAAAGGGACAGGCTGCCCATCTTTACTCCCTCCTAATATGCTGTAAAGAGTTCTTATGAGTCAAATATTAACTATCTGTCTTAAAACTCATGTCATTGGTGCTAGGGCCTGTTTCAGGTTCTCACAATGCTTCAGAACACTGACAATGTGGAGTGTCCCTGATAACTGGAGCAGGGCTACCTCTCTCTTCTTGAAATTCACAGGATGCTCATAATTTTTGGAGATTTGATCCAATATCCAGTGATCCTAAGAAGAGGGGACAGTTAAAATTATGAATGCATTTTGAGCATCGTGACTCACTATATCAGTGTGATTACTTCTGCTATGGTAACGTCACAGGAAGGCACAAATATCTTTAGGGGACACTCAAGACCCCGATATCTCCAATTTGGTACAGTTTAGTGGTTCTTTTTAGTGCAAACAGAACATGAAAATCAAACTTGGAAAAAATCTGTCCATGTTAAATCCTCAAAAAATGCCTATACTCCATTGTGTTTGCGGTACAGTATAACCTCTTTTATGCACTGGTCTTGGTGGGCTGTCACTGAAATCTTTGGATGATTAAGTGCACCAGTATGCAGCTTTCCAAGTTTTTTTGGAAAGCACTTTGAAATCCTCATGTGAAAGGCACTAGAAAAGGGCAAAGAGTTGTTTTATTTACCTTAATTTATTGTAGTGAAGTGAAGTATATAGTTTAAAACATGGAATCTTCTCTCTAGGACAGAATGTTATTGTCATAGTCGCAGGAGCCAATTTGCTTTTGGATTCTGAAGACCTGAAGAGGGCTGCTAATGCCATTTGCAAGGCCAAAGTGATCATCTGCCAGCTAGAAATAACACCTGCTATTTCTCTGGAAGCCCTAAAAATGGCACACTCCAATGGAGGTAATTTACCTTAAGCATTCATCCATTAGGTTAATGCTTTTACATCTTCGTCTTGGTCTCTGCAAAAGCTTTCTTCATGGTTTCTGCAAACCATTTTAATTTCTGTCACACCAGCCTGTAGTACAGATGAAACAGTGACCACAACTTCATGCCACTCTAATAAAACCTAAATTAAAATTTAAAATATCTCAATGCATATCATGGCAGACAAACATCCGCATAATCTCATTTTGTGTAAACCTCTCTTATCTAGCCTCCTTGTGTGATGCTGTCTTTGCCTGTATTGTGTAATGTCTTGTCATATCTAACCAAGATTGTAATAAACTCAAGGCAGGGAGTAGGACTATGGACCTGATTCTGATCTCACATCAGTACAAAATAGGAGTAATTCAGTTAAAGTAAATGGAGCTACGTTTATATAAAATGTATGTAATAAATTCAGAATTAGGCTTATGTCTCTCTTCTTCCAGTACAGCACCATTCATACTTGTGGTGCTATATACGACTATTAAAAATAATAAAATTCCATAAAGTCTCTGATAATTTACTGATTTAGCAAGAATTCCATGTGTATTCAGTGTATTTGGCATGTTGCCATAGAATGGATAATGTCACAGGCAGGAATTTACATCTAATCGTTACTGTGCCTTTCAGTGCAGATTATTTTGTGACAGTGGATTTGTATACTGAAGAAGCATATGGATAAAAGCTGTTATTCTTTTTCTAGAGAATGGAGTTTCAGTATTGAAGTGACATTTTGTTTGTTTGTAGCACTTTCAACTACACTAGCTTATCCACCACAGCAATTTAAACAATACTGAGTGAAAGGTTAAGCGATTTTTGTTCTCATTTTACCCACTGGGAAACTGAGCCTGAAAGGTTACAGTAAATGACTTGGCTAAAGTCACACAGCAGTTCAGTGACAGAGTTGTAATTAGAATTCAGGATTTCCTTGCTCCTAGCCCCAGCTTCTTGCTACCAAATCATGATACCTTCAGTTTAGAACAGAGGTTCTCAGACTGTGGATCAAGACCCCAAAGTGGGTCGCGAGCCCTTTTTAACAGGGTTGCCCGAGCTGGCGTTAGACTTGCTGGGGCTCGGGGCGGAAGCTGAAGCCCAAGCCCTGCCACCTGGGGCCAAAGCTGAAGCCTGAGGGCTTCAGCTCTGGGTGGCAGGGCTCAGGTTACAGGCCCCCTGCATGGGGCTGAAGCCCTTTGGCTTTGGCCCCCCTGCCCAGGGGGAGGGGTTTGGGTTTTGCCTTTGGGCCCCCCCGCAGGACAGGAGGGCTCCAGCTTCGGTCCCCCCTCCCAGGATTGTGTAGTAATTTTTGTTGTCAGAAGGAGATCACAGTGCAATGAAGTTTGAGAACCCCTGGTTTAGAAAGATTTGAGGACCTGATTCTCCACTGCCTTGTACCTCCTGAAGTCATCTATACCAGTGCAAAGTTGGTTTAAAATGTTATCATAGGTGTAAGTGAGGAAAGAAATCAGATTTAGTGGCATTTTAAACACATTTTGCATATACTTTGCACTGCTTAAACAACTGTGTAAAGTGCAAGATGGGAGAATCTGGCCCTGAAACTTAAATTGTTATAAGTGTGTATGGATATCATTAATAGGATTGTGCACATTGGAACAAAAATCCACATAATAGCATCATGAATTCAAATTATTTTGATACAAATATGAATTACATGAGTTTGTTTGTGATTCCTTTCCACCTCTACATTTGGTTTATCAATCAGAAAACTTTTGTGAGACCCAAGTGCTTTCCAAATTGCAGTTTAACATCTGTTTTGGTAGTCCAACACAATCCCCTACGGTTTCTTAACTTGGATCCATCTCCACCATGGAAGCCTATCTTCTCAGCCCATTTTGGCTGCTGCTCTGAGACAACTGTCAAACAACTCCCTATAAGCCACTAGGGCAGGCGTAGGACATTCTCCCAACAGAAAAACCTCATGTTGTGTGACTGCAAAATATCTTCAAAGGGGCCCTCTGAAATACCTTATTCTCAAAATTTAACCTATCTTAAAAATGTGAAATCTAATGGGGAATGTTTTTCTGGTTTCTAAATCAATATATTTGGGAAATTAAATAGTGGCTGCTAATTACACATTACCTTCTCGGTGTTGTAGAGCCAGCTAGGAAACTGAGTACAAGTTAACTGCCAAACACCATTCCCAGTAATGTGCTGACATCATGGATGACAAGTTAAGAAGCCAGAGCCATGCTGCTTGATCTCCATTAAAAAACAAAACAAAACAAAAGCTCATAGAGTAGAAAAAAAATCCATTTTACCAAATACAAAAGGACAAAACTAGCATGGGAAGAAGTTTTCTCTGAGACCTTGAATTTAAGCCTTGACAGTTTTATAATTGTAATTATTTATAATGTTTCTGTCAAACAGGTTCCTTTGCTTTGAAATAAATATATGCAGACCAGAACCAACATGCATAATTTCATCAATTATACAGCAGCAGCTTTTTAGCATGCCAGTCACCAGCTGTATTGTCATGACAGGATAGGCATGGGGCAATCTGAACAGGCAGTCCCCAAAATTTATCCTCTTAAATATTTTAACAATGGTAAATGCGGGGGTGGGGGAATGTTTCTTTTAGGCTAATGTAAACTTTAGCTTTTTTCCATTTTTTTCTGCAGATAAATTTTATTTTTCAGATAATTCTGTTATCCTTTGAAGACCTCAGTTATTTAGGGAATACCTGGAATACATGAAAGAAGGGGATTTTTTTAAGGCCTTTACTGACTGCACTTTATCCAAACGGTCAAAGTAATTTAGTGTAGTGGTTAAAACAGTGGACTTGAAGTCAGAACTCCTGGGTTGTGGTGTCAACTCTGCCACTGACTCAGTGTGTGATCCTGATCAAATCATTTTACTTCTCTGTACCTCCTTAAGCTAAGAGATGAGTCTCTGACAAAGGAGAAATGGAGTGTTTCACTATTAAATGGAAGTGTGAAAAAACAACACGTTGAATGGGCCAGCAAAGACTATGCCTATGTCTACTTTGCACTCTCATCAGTAAAACTTTTGTCTGTCAGGGATGTGAAAAACACACACACCAAGACTGACAAAAGTTTTACCAACGAAAAGCACCAATGCGGACAGCCCTTTGTCACTCTCCTGCCAACAAAACTACCGCCCCTCATTGCAGGTGGGTTGGGTTTTTTTTTGTTTGTTTTTTTTTGTCAGCAGGAGAGCTCTGTCCTGCCGATAAATAGCGGCTACACTGTGTACCTTACAGCGGCACGGCTGTAGCGGTGCCGCTGTAAAGTACGCAATGTAGACATAGCCTTAGCAACATTAGGCAGTACAATGTGTCAGCTAGAGACAGGAGCAGCCTTAGGACTGATACTGTTCTGAGCCTTCAATCTGGAATCATTGTGCCGTCAAACCTTTGCTAATATGTGGGCCAACTCTGCCATGGATAATATGCTGCACATCGGCAAATGCTCTGTACAGGTAAATCTAAGTAAATGTTTTGCTTTATAACACTGTGGAATCTTAAACCCATCCTGACTGTTAGTTGTTTCCCGTGGTTTAGCCTGCAGCACCCTCATGTATAATGCAATACTATATGTTAGGAAGGACACTAGACTATTTTTGTTTAACACATGCACATCCAGATGCCTCAAATCTCTGTTTTGAATTTGGTGCTTTTTTGTTTTTGTTTTTTAATTAAAAGGAATAAGAAAAAGGGGTGAGGATGGATGGAGGCCTAGGAGCCCTATTTTTCCATTCAGTGAATCTCATTTGTATTGGTTTTGCAGGGTACAGATGGAAAAGATTGGTTTTCCCAATGTCTCTGGTTGTTAAAGATTCCATGACAGTTTGTACAAGAGCAAGGGTGCCTCTGATCTATACTAGTTAGACTCCGTCTTGAGGAACTATATTAAGTGTGCATAAATTCCCCTGAAAGTTTGATCTGAATACTGTATTCTTCCTTTTAACTGCTGTCTAATGTTGCTGTGTGCTGTTAAACTGCTGCCATGTCCCTTCCCAGAGGTGGCTCCATTTCAGTGGGGAGTGCAGTTCTTCCTACGTTTGAAAAGTTTGTGAGGATCCCAAAGTGCCTTGGAGATGATGGACAATATAAAATGGAAGTTGTTAATATCAGGCCCATTAATGCTGTGTTGGAAGAGAATTGTGATGCAGTTCTCTATGGATGGAAATGTATCCAGCTGGGGGTTTGCAAGACTTTCCTTATAATTCCTGTTCCTGGTTGCTGCAGGCCAGAGCTGGGCAAGCACACTGGGACTGAGCGCACAGGGAGGTTGTGAAGATTGGGAGTGGAGGGAGAAAGATTAGGACAGGAAGTTCACAGGGTTGAGACTAGAAATGAGTGGACAAAGAGTCTAGGACTGGGATGAAAAGGCTGCGGAATGGAGACTAACCCCAGCTAGGTAAGGAGAACAAGACTGAAATGGGGCGGGCCGAGGATGGAGAAGAGACAGGACCGGGGATAAGGGGTTAAGCTTGCAGGGAATGGGCAGAAGAGTCTGTGCCCACTAGATGCACTCCCTCCAGAGCCTGCAGTGGCACCCGAGATTCCTGAGTCTTACATTCCTCTGCTGTCAGCGAATATCTGTGAAACCCACTAGCAAAGTGTTCCATGCCCCTTTTGTGCTGGTCCACATAAAGGATAACAAACTATTACTGCTATTAGTTACTCTGTTAGCTCAAATGGCAGAGGTCTGTGCAGTGGATCTAGAAGTTCCAGTCCTGCTGATGATCTACGTGAGTATCTCAATATGATGCCAGATGATGGCATTTCAGTTTTCATTTTTCTTTTTAAAAAAATGCTAGGAAATTACATACAAAACCAGTGTCGATAGAACATTATTAAGGTGGCAAAGACAAGCACTCAAAATTAAGAAAAACTATGAAAAAATGTGATGTAATAATATAATTAGACTGTATCATAAATCAGATGCACAAGGGGGCTGAATTAAGGCTGCACAGGCAAGGCTACTTCTAGCATTTCCTAACTTCTGAGTGCTTGATTTTGCAACTTCAGTAACGTTCTTGTAATGTAGTTGTTTTGTCTGCAACAGTGTTTTCAAATGATAAGAAGATAGAGAGGAATTGTGAAGTTGAAAAGTGGTCACAGGCCTAAATTTTCAAATCTTGAGTGTCTAAAGTTCAGCTTCTACATTCATATTTATTCATATTACTGAAGTTTCTGATCACCTGAAGCTTCTGTTCAAATAAATGGGATTCATAAGTGCTGGCATGTCTGAAATTCAGGCTGTTATGCTCAGGTGCCTAAATATAGATTTAAGAGCCAGACTTGCAAGTTTGAAAACTTTTGTCACTGAATATAAGTAAAATTTCTAATCTAAGAGGTTATGTTTCATATGGAAGAAGGGATGATCTTATAGCTAAGGAACAGATGTATTAACCAGGAGATTGGCAGAACAAGGAATCCATAGATTTATGTGTTACATTGGGTAGTCACTTACACTCTACTGATATGGCAAACCTATTCTAGTGTAGACGAGGCCTGAGGCTTTGTCTAGAGTAAGTTTAAAGGCAAGTTGTTAGGAGGTATTAGCTAACACACTTGGACAGGTTTTAACCAAGATATCATCTCCACCAGCTATACTAGTGTTGGAACATTAGCTAACACCTCCTAACACTTTAAAATTGTAGTCTAGACAAAGCCTTCGTCACTCTGTGTCCCAGTTTCCTCCTGTGTAAAATGAAGATTACAATGCTCACCTTCCTCCCAGGAAGTTCTGAGGCTAAATCAAAGTTAGTAAAGCTCATGTTAGTAAATATTCAGAGGGAAGACACTGCACAAATGAAATGATTTATGTTAGATATCTACATTTAGATTTTTTTTTTTTTTTTTGGTTAAAAAATCTTTTGAATACAGCTTGAATCTTGCCTAATGCTCTCCTCTCATTTTCCCCTAACAGCAGATGAATGAATGTCAGTTTGGAGGGTTTATGTTTTTCTGTAATACAATTAAGAAAATGGTTAAATACTTTGTAAAATGAAAAAACAGGGTTTTTCGGGTTTTGTATGTCTGTGAGTAGATTCATAGATATTAAGGTCAGAAGGGACTATTATGATCATCTAGTCTGACCTTCTGCACAATGCAGGCCACAGAATCTCACCCACCCAGTCCTGTGATAAACCTCCCACCTCTGTCTAAGCCATTGATATCCTCAAATCATGGTTTAAAGACTTCAAGGTGCAGAGAATCCTCCAGCAAGTGACCCGTGCCCCATGCTACAGAGGAAGGCGAAAAACCTCCAGGGCCTCTTCCAATCTGCCCTGGAGGAAAATTCCTTCCTGACCCCAAATATGGCAATCAGCTGAACCCTGAGTATATGGTCAAGGTTCACCAGCCAGATTCCCAGGAAAGAATTCTCTGTAGTAACTCAGATCCCACCCCATCTAACATCCCATCACAGGCCATTGGGCATATTTACCATGAATATTTAAAGATCAATTAATTGCCAGAATCATATTATCCCATCATACCATCTCCTCCATAAACTTATCGAGTTAATCTTAAAGCCAGATAGGTCTTTTGCCCCCCACTGCTTCCCTTGGAAGGCTATTCCAAAACTTCACTCCTCTGACGATTAGAAACCTTTGTCTAATTTCAAGTCTAAACTTCCCGATGAGCAGTTTATATCCATTTGTTCTTGTGTCCACATTGGTACTGAGCCTAAATAATTCCTCTCCCTCTCTGGTATTTATCCCTCTGATATATTTATAGAGAGCAATCATATCTCCCCTCAACCTTCTTTTGGTTAGACTAAAAAAGCCAAGCTCCTTGAGTCTCCTTTCATAAGACAGGTTTTCCATTTGTAGTTTGCATATCTGTGGGGAGAAGATGAGGAGCTGAAATGTATTAGCTGCAGTAGGGAATTTGGGGTTCCAGGCAGTGGTTTGTAAATGTATTATGCAAAAATGCCATTGATTTAGACAACTTTTTCCATTCTGTTGCAGTGAAGACCTTATTTAATCCTGCTCCAGCTCATGCTGAACTAGATCCACAATTTTACACCCATGCCGACATCTTCTGTTGCAACGAAAGTGAGGTAATGGCCAGCTGTCATGTTAGAGAACAGTGACGTGGACAGTGAAACTTAAAAGGGACTCCGTCTCCGGGGACTGTTGGCCCCAAGTCCAGTGAGGAAGGAGGAATACTTCGCTTCACTGTTGAATAACCCTTCTAGAAAGCATTTGAAGTAGAATTAATAGGCTCCCAAGAGAGCTGAGGCCAGCCCTTCTTGGCCATAAGGTGGGTTACCAAGAGGGGAGTGGATGAGTGAACATGAGATCCATAAATAAAACACTCTTAAAATGTGTTTTGCTCTAAATGGTACATATTAAAATAGATCCTCACTCCCAGCCTTGTCTTCCCTCTATGTGAATAATGGGAATGTCATTAGATATAGCATTGTGATGCTCTTAACCTGCCTTGCCAGAGATGGTGTTTGTGTGTGTGCTGCAGCTGAGAGGGTACAAGCAGCTCCGTATGTCCTTACCTGTTAGTTACCTTTTCAGTTCACATAGCAGAGGGACTTTTATGGGCTGCTGCTGCCAGTGTACAACAGGGGAACCCTCCATTTTTCCAGTTTGTCAATTTCCAAGATTTTCTCTCTTCTCCCCAACCCTTTTCTCTGCCATTGTTAGGATAATATTTATCCAAAAACAAATGATTGCATGTGTCACAGGAAACAAGTTGGTCTGAGAGTCCCACAAGGCTCTTGTTTGAATTTGCTGCTGTATATTTTTGTTACTGTTGCTATGGTTTTCTCTCTTATTTATCAGACATGTGTGAGGAGCAACAAGCAAGTAAAAGCCATACCTTGAATATGATTTTAAGAGATCCCTGGTGAACATGACATAGGGTTTAGGGGAAACCATGACTCAGCTTGCTGTGGGATCACCATCCCAACGTCCCTGGCTGAAGGTTGTACATCAAGACTAAGCCTCTTCTGAAATTTCTGCTAAAACCAATCCCATGATGGCCTATAAGACATCAGTGGACAAGTTCTAAATGACCCAAATAGGCATCAAAATTGTGTCAGCAGTACCCATTTTGCTGCAGGTCTATTTAAGTTAGCCCACCACAGCATTTCGGCATCTGCAAAGTAGTCAGCCCTTTCCTGCAAGGTCAGTCATTGTGGCTCATCAAGAGTCTGGGGGCTGATTTTCCAGCTCTACTGGCAGTGACATCTCTTGTGGCTCAGACAAATCTAACGGCCATCACAACTCAGCTACATGAGATGACGGAGAATGTTCAGAGCCAGCCTCTAATCATTCCTTTCCGGGCGATTTGCAGGGTAGACACTTGGAGTTCTCTGAAAGCTTTATTGCCTGGCTCTCCTTAAGGCCATTAATCCAAGAGTTGCCTAACTGTGCTACAGGACCTATTTTGGAGCTGAGAGCAGCCGAACTCTCCCACTCCTCTAGTTCATTTCAGGGTGTTTTTTTTCCTGGTTTTCACTGTTGACTTGTTTGGCTGTGGGATTTTATCCCCTACTTGTTAAATACAAAAACGTACTTCTTTATTACTGTTCTATCCCTGATATTTTTTCTCACTGCTACTTCCAACATGAATGTTGCCATATCCTCTATGTTACAATTTATTGCTACAACTTCAGCTTTCATAGAGACATCCCTTGAGATTTTTAGTCTGCTAGTGTAGGTATATATTATTACTACCACTTGGAGAAAAGAAAATTACTTCCTTTCTGAGAAGAAATACAGGTGTATAATTATAATAGATCCCCACTCTCTCACACACATTACCTGCAGAGTTGGAGGTTCAATTTGCATTCTTTTTGCTTTCTACTGTTTGCTTAAAAAAGGAACTATCAGTTGGAGACAGTAGGGATCACACTATCCCCTCAGCAAGTATAGGCACAAAACTTCTGCTGGTCAGGAGGTTTATTCATTTTAAAATACTAATTTTATGGAAGTTCCTGCCTGTGATGTTCTGGAGCGCAGACCCAAGAGTAATGCCCTGTTAAAGCACTTTCTGAGAATGAGAATTACAGGTAGATAGTTTTCTTTGCAACTTAATATTTATAACAGTAACCTTTTGCACTTTACAATGAAATCCATTTCATTACCAGAAGTATAGTAATCATCTGTATCTTCCTTCATCCCATCCATGCATGCTGATTTGTCATTGTTAGAATCTCTTTTCAGGGATGAGCTTCTGTCAGAGTTTTCTTCTTTTGTTAAGAAAACAGAAGCAGTCGAAGCATTTGTTTTTCTCATGTCAGAAATTTAAAAGGTATTTTATATCAGTATGTTTTTATTTAGCAATTGTTATATATTCAAGTTCCATATGTTTTCAGTTTCCTGTTATGACTTCCTTAAATTTCAAATCACTTTAATATATGCATTTGAGGATTTTGGTAGGTAGATTTATGTACATATATGTCTACCAGGACCATCAATCATGTATGAAAATATGTCATGTAATGGCAATATATACCAATTATATATTTCACAGCTTTCGTGTTGTAATTGGGAGAGACAGTGGTGCAAATGATCTCAGTAACACTAATATAAATCTGTTGGCTTCAGTGGAGTTACTACAGATTTTCACTGATGTAATTAAAAAAATGTGGCTCAATAGTTCCTTTCAGAAACCTCTGTTTGAAGATAACACTAATGAGAAATGCTTAGCGTCAGTGCAAATCCCACTTCAGCCAATGCCAGCATAGTATATCTCTCTCTCTTTTTTTTTTCTGTATGGTATATATAGTATCACGCATATTGTGTTACATTCAAAAGAACTAGGTTAAAAGAATGTTTATGTTGCAAAATTGAGGACTCAAAAGTTAGAAAATGCCTGAATTTAGGTTGCCAGTGCAATGTTAGTTTGACCCTCATGTGCATGTGCATTGTGATACAGTCTAATGACACGATTACATGCTAGCTTTTTTGACAGGGCCTCTGCCTCATTCAGTGAACAATTCATACGTCATCAGTCAGGCAGAGTCTGGCAGCAACATTGTATTAGGCTTCAAACCGAAATAAGAGTTTATAAAGCGGTTGTGCTGTCCAATTTGTTGTGTGAGTGCAAAACCTGGACCTGCTACAGGCATCACATCAAGTTTCTAGATAAGTTCCATTTACAACATCTGTGTGCCATACTCCACATCAAATGGCAGGATAAAGTTAGCAATAACGAGGTTCTGGAACACAGCCACTCTACAAGGATTGCTCATCACATCACAGTTACGTTGGGCTGGTCATGAACTGAGGATGGATGACACCAGAATGCCAAAGCAGTTGCTGTATGGTGAATTTAAAGTGGGTAACTGCACACAAGGCGACCAGAAGAAACACTTCAAGGACACACTGAAGCATAACTTGAAGCAATGCAACATTGACGTTGACAGCTGGGAGTTGTCAGCAACAGACAGATCACTCTGGCAAGCAGCAGTCAGTGATGGAGTTAGTTCGAGATTAATTACCATATGGCTCTTGAGGCACAAACGCTGAGTTGTAAACAGCATTAGATTACACCAGCATAGACTGTAATCCCTTCCTCGGTATCGAGCTATATATGTACTCAATGTGGAAAGGACTGCCACCCGCACACTGGACTTTTTAGCCACAATTGTACTAACAAGAGATAATATCATCAATGTTATCTTCGATCATAAAGGACAACAACAACAAAGTTATTCAATAGTTCTTTTTATCCTACTCATTTGATAGGTGGCATTGAGATGCTAGAGATTCTCAAAGAAATTGTTAAAAAATAATAATCATAATCATAATAACATGGCAAAATAGGGAAAAACTGGTTGCCCTTGTTTACA
Source organism: Caretta caretta (assembly GCF_965140235.1). NCBI lineage: Eukaryota > Metazoa > Chordata > Testudines > Cheloniidae > Caretta > Caretta caretta. The sequence goes on along the minus strand of NC_134208.1, from coordinate 155,080,827 downwards.
GAAACAGCTGAACCATTTTAGCTGAAATTTCCTCAAAAATTCAACCTGAGGTAGACACTGGCATGGAAAATTTCAGCCCAAATGGTTAAAGTTTGGCAAAGTTATAAGTAACTTTTTAGTAATTTAAATAAGTAATTTAGAATGGGAAGTGTCTGGCAACATTAAGTATAGGTGTCTCTACAAGTTCCACCTATAATGTAGCAATAACAGTTTAATATGTAGGAATCCCACTAAAGAGAGAATAGAAAACAAACTCTTTATCCCGCAGTCTTTAACTATTATGTTTCTTTATTTTACTTCTCGTCTTGGATATACACATTTTGGCAATCTACAACTCTCCTGTTGTTTCTTGTATATATTTTAGGTATGTCATCCATTTTCTTTCAAAATCATACTATGTGTCCTCCATTCAACCCAATTTTGACCCCACCTGCCTCTCCATCTACTGCCATATCTCTGTTCTCCCCTTCCTCACCAAGCTTATTGGATGTGCCATCTACAATTGCTGTCTTAAGTTCCAATCTTCCAGCTCCATTCTTGACCCCATTCAAGCCAGTTTCCACCCTCGCCACTCCACTGAAACTCCTTTCACTAAATCTTGAATGACCTTTGTCTGGCTAAATCCCATGGCTGGTATTCCACTCCTTGAGGGGCTCTGATCCTTGATTGGAGTTTCTATGGGCTACTATAATACAAATAATTAATAACTTTAATAAAGCTGTCTTTACTATGTCTGTAACAAACTGCTTCGCAGATGGAGCTTCCTTGTCCTTCTAGTGAGTAAGGTTAATTCTTTTATCAATTAACAGATATACAGAGATCCAGTTCAACTGTTTCCAGGATATTCTATTTAATATGGACACATCTGCGGAGGTACATGTTCAAGGCCAAATTAAGTTTTTGTATATATATATATTTTCAGGTATTTATGACACAACTTGCCAAAATTTCCTTAATGTTGGTACTTATCAACATACGTCTACAGGTGCTAAAGTTTCCTAGGTATATTAATAGGAAGCTATTAACCTCATGTTAGTATACATAGGAGTATGGTATCAGCAGAAATGATGAAACAGCCAATTAGATTATGGCATCCAGCATTCAGTGGTAAGAGCCATACTATAATTCATATTGTTACATAACTAAAGAAAAAACATATCTCAGGATTGTCTGAAAACACTCGTGATAGAGTCAGGAATGTTCTATTCTTTACCTTTTCATAGGTCAGCATCTTGACTGTGAAGTCTTTCAGCCTCTTCCCTCACAAAATATCAAATGCATGGAGGTGTCAGGTGTAGTTGCAAACTTTACCACGTGATATCATATCCCAAACATGTGTGTATTTAATATAATTTCACACCTCAATGTCTGTCATTTATTAAACACTTTAGATATTAATGCTTCTGCATGCCGGATATGGTATAACAGTATATCTTGTTCCTTATGGATGTATGTGCTGGAAAGAAGCAAACAAAGTTATGCTATATCAGTGGAACATCTACCATTAGTTTGTCTAGAAGGTTTTCACAAGCTGTTCTTTTTACTCTTGCTTGCTTCAGTAATAAATATTTTTTACATCTGTCAGTTCTTTCTATGTGGTTTATGAACAAAATGCTCAAAACAAATCTTGCAAGGTTATCAGTTCTTTCTTTGCTTAGCTTGTATTTTAGTTTTTTCCCCCTCTTCTTTTCCAAGAAAGATCAAGCTTGTTGAAACTGGTTTGTTAATTCTCTGTACACCAGATGTAACATAGTTTAATCCCTGAGGTTTCTGCAGGAATGTGCTAGCTCTCCATTCTCCTAATTCTTCTAATGAAAGAAATGCAGAATAAATGTATCAAGTTTCATTTTAGTGAAAACAAGAGAGACCTTTTCTAACATTTCATCTTTTTCAACGTTGAGAAGACTGACATGTACAAGTTGACTTCCTCAAGAGCAGTGACCATCTCTTTGTGATATGTTAGTACAATGCGTAGCACAATGAGGCTCTGGCCTCTAAGTGCTACCACAATGCAAATAAAAAAAACAATCACACGAGCTATTTGCGTGTATTGCTGCCTCGCCTTGAAGGATAGGTAGCAATACAGCCCATGAATTTGAGATTCAAGTCTGACCCTAAATATACTTAGAGTTTTTCAGAAGAAGCAAAGTTGCTTAAATGTTGGGGCAAAGGTCCGATTCATGATTCATATGAGTTGTAATCCCAGCTCTGCCAGTGACTTGTGCAGTCTTAGGTGAGTCCCTTAATCTGTCTGGCCCTTGCTTTCCCTGTCTGTGAAATAAGTAGAATAATAATGACCTAGTTATTAGAGGTCAAGCAAAAGATTAATTAGTTAATATTTGCAGAGCACTGTGAAATGCCTGGGTGAAAGGCATTATATAAATATAAAAAACAACAGTTTACATGAGAGAGAGACCTACCATAAACAAGCTGTCATGAAAAAATCATGAAAAATGTTATACAGTTATATTATCACATTGATTTCTCCATATTATTTGTGTTAGTGAAAGCTAAATAGTTTCTGAAGAAATAATTAATGTCTGGAATCAAGAGTTTATTCATTATCACTGATAACTTATCAGAGTCAATTAAGCAGTATATTCAGATTATGGCAATATGTCTGTCATTGATTGGGAATCAAAATAGTGCTTTATAATATGGAGATTTAGTCATGAGGGAGAAGTTTTACTAAGCAATAGATGACAGATATATCAGATACATAAAGCAATAATCTGTCCCACATTCTTAACACCCTTTTGAGCTTTGCATGGTCTGGCATTTGCAGAGTTAATATATTGGGAAATTACTGTTGCTGCATTATTGATAGAGAGTGTAGGCATTTCACAATATAGTTACGTTTGAATTCCAGCCTCATTCCAAACCCACTTTATCAGTTGTTTATAACTTTTGGAATGACATTTTTCCATATTTAGTCTTTAAACGAAATATGTGATTCTTTGGACAGTGTTGCGGGTGCAGAAAGGAGAAAGAGCTGTAAGCTCAAGCAACTCAGCCTTTTTTTGAATTATTCTAGCATGAGAAGTGTTTTCCCCCCATATATTCTGATTAGAAACTTGGTAATTTGAAACAATTATAAGCTACAAATAACTAACTTAATTTGTGGCCGGCTTTTACAATCTTTCACTCACGAGCAGAATCTCAGTGATTTCAGTGGGATTACTCATCTGTAAGGATTCACACAATCAAGACTTTGTGATGTAGTTCTCAATACAATTTCAGGTTCAAGTCAAGTTTGAAATTAATTGGTTCAGCAGGTTTCAAATGCGGAATATCTTAAAATTGACACGTATCTTGAACTGGGACAATCTTAAGAACTGCAGATCATATCCTCAGCTGGTGTAACTCAGCACAGTTCCATTATTTTATTGCAGCAGCACCTCAGAAGCCCAGTCATGAACTCAGTAGGCCATTGTGCTAGGCGCTGTACAAACACAGAACAAAAAGATCCCTTCCCCAAAGAGTTTACACTCCTTGTTACTACAGCAATTTACACCAGCTGATGATCTGGCCCTGGAAATTTCGGTTGAGCCAGAGAGACCCCAAAATCTGGCATGATTCGGAAGGCTTGGCTAAGCGTGACTGGCTTATGGAGGCATCAAGCCAAATAGCTCCTGATCAATTAAATTACAAGATCCACAATTTGAATAGTTGAAGTGTATCTTCCCCTTTCAAAACAAAACAAATCAAGACAATTCCATGCCTCAAACACTATATTTAATATAATGTTATGTTTGGGGTACCAAGCACTTGGGTGTCAAAAAAAAACCCCAACACATGTAAAACTGAACACTCGGCCTTAGTTTTGCTTCTTTTTGTTTATGACTTAAAATATGGTCTGTCTTTAAATATATATTTGTCAAATAATGCCATATATAATATAATGCCATACAATTACATAAACTTATGCTTACATAGTTAAGCACTAAAAAAGATAGAAAATGAAAAGTGAGGTTGAATATAGTCTTTTGTAACATGATCGCACACTGTTTCTCAGATTATATTATCTTTTTCTACAAGTTAGCATCTAGGCTGCAGCTTGTATATGCTTTTTTATAATGGATGCAGTACATTCACGAATGTCACAATGATATTCTTAAAAAGACACAGGAGTACTTGTGGCACCTTAGAGACTAACAAATTTATTTGAGCATAAGCTTTTGTGAGCTACAGCTCACTTCATCAGATGCATCCACTGCATGCATCCGATGAAGTGAGCTGTAGCTCACGAAAGCTTATGCTCAAATAAATTGGTTAGTCTCTAAGGTGCCACAAGTACTCCTTTTCTTTTTGCAGATACAGACTAACATGGCTGCTACTCTGAAACCAATGATATTCTTTTTATCTATGGATGTTATATTTGTATTCTCTTTAAAGTATATATTTCAGCACTATAGTAGACAAACTAAATTAGATAGAAATACATAATGTGCTTTATATAGTTGACATTAAAATAAATACCTCAAAATAAAGCGTGTTTATCATAAAAATTGTATGTAGCCTTAATTTTGATTTGAATTCTTTTCATGGAATTGTAAATTGCACTATGTAACAAATATAAAGACCATATTTTAAGGCATAAGAACAAGGGAGCAGAGTTTGGATGAGCAGCCAACCTTAACTCTGCTTTTTTTCTGGTGTTTGAGTTCTTGGCTCTTCAACCTTACTGTTCCGTTAACCCTCATGTTTGGAATAAAATAGTAGCTTCATGATCTAAATGTTTGTGTTGAACTTAGTTTATTGACAGTTTTGTGGGACTTACCCTTATAATCAGAGAAAAGTAGACTTCTTTATATATAGAGAGAGAGAGAGTTCAATCAAAAGCTATTAAAAAGTCCATCTTGGGCGTTTGGCATTGTTATTGCACAGTGTTTTTTTGTTGTTGTTTTTTTTAAGACAACCATTAGTTATTTCCTTCAATTGTAGCACTGTATGTTTTTAAATGAGATTTTATTGGTGGGAGGAAATTTATAACCCAGCACAGCAGATTTATATTTAACATCAGTTGACATTTACTGTAAAATTCTAACTATTGGCACAAAGTATCAGTCTGGTTTCTGCCACTTCTGTGGGAAAATGGCTCCTAGCTTGTTCCAGTGTGTTCTAATTTCACCATCCTGCTGGAGATGAGTTACATCTCTGTGCTAACAAACAGCTGGAGTGCTATGTTCATACATATGTAGCAGCAAAGCTATCTGCTTAAGAATCTCTTAAGAAATATTTTTTGTATGGACGTAATCAACAAAGCGGATGCAGTGGAAGAATTTCGTTAAACCAAAAAAACACCAATCACAAAACAATGGAGCAAATCCTGCTCTTTTTACTCAGACAAGTCTGCTTGACTTAGGTGCCAGAAGATGGCCACAACATAAAAACCTAAGCAGACAGAATGGGAGCTTTGCTTTAGAAAGGACAGCATCTATTTCCTCTTTGCTTTGATTTCTATAGAGCCAACCTCAAGATTTTTTGGACACTTTAAAATTTAAAATGACCATTTTTCATATAAACTGAAGTAATGTATTCATGTTATTCAGAATCTTAGGAAATCCCCATAGTTAAATCACTGGGCAAAAAGCAGCAAAAATGAATAATAATCAGCCCAATTAAACCCAAATCAAACTGACTGTCTCCCTACCCAAATCAAACCCACTCCTTTCCCAAAGGCTTGAAAAAATAGCATGCCTGGAAAGTTAAAAAATCTGGCCTTTGTGGCAGAGCAAATTCCAAAGTCACTTAGGCCATGTCTGCACTTACAAGCTTACACAGTTGTATTCGTACAGTTGTTGTCATGATTATATTTATTTTTATTGCAGTGGCACCTATAATGTGCAACGCACTGTGCACACAAAGGGAAACATAGTCCCTGTTCCAAAGATCTTATGATCTACACTAGCAATATACAAAGGGCTATGTTGATACAGTGAAAATAAATACACTTTAATAAAAAATAATTATCCACTATCCCTAACTTCCCCCTCTACCCAGCTATTATTGGCTGGCTAGTTTCCTGCAAGTGTCACAGAAGAGGCATAGTTGCCAAGTTTTGTGAAGTACTATGTGACATTTTAGGCTGATTTTTAATTAGCTTATTTTCAGAGAATTTGAATTTTAGCTTTAAAAAATTGTATGGATTTAATTTATTTAAATATTCTCTATTTCTGGAGGGCGTTGAGCAGTGACATTAATCCACCAAACAGAAACCATGCTAAGTGTAGTAACCTTCTCCTCAATCTAAAATGTAGTACATTCTTGTCCCTTGGATAGCTTCTAAGCATGGCCAAAAAACCACTTTGAACTGTGAGAATTTGTTACCACACCTTGCCACGCTCACTTATAAAATATGCTTATCTGAAAACATTTACAGAATCAAATCCTGCTAGCATAAAGTCAAACCCCCATTGAAACCAGTGGGTGATTTGCCTGAATAAGGGCTGCAGGATTTGATTCTAAGCATATGTACAAAATAAACCCCATTAAGAATCTCATTAACTATATTGTAAACTCTCTGGGGCAGTGTACCAGGGTTTATAGGCCTTTTAAGGCCAGAGCACGAGGTCTTGGGTGGCAGGCTACCCTGCTCAGGAGTTGTGGGGCAGACAGAGAACCAGGGAACAACAGTGACAGACACTGAGAGACAGGGCTGAAGTGTTCCATTGACTTCAGTGGGAGCTGGATTGCACTCAGACCTACTTCCACAGCCTTCATATTAATCCTAATTTTAGTCATAGAAAGTTTTCAAAGTCTATTATTACTGTATTTTTGGTAATTACTCATGGCCTTGATCAGGGATCAGAGCCCATTATGCTAAGGGCTGTGTAGCCCTGACTTACAAACACAGTCCCTGCCTCAGAAAGTAAATGATCTTGATTTATGAGAAGATGCAACAGATGGATGAAACAAACAGATGGGAGAAGGAGTTAACAGTGATGAGCAGGAGGTAACAAACAAGTTACTTATGTAAAGCAGTAGCCACACATCACCACCTGCCCAGCCATGGTCAGCTGGGTATTACAGCGGAAGTGAGTTATGGAGGGATTTGAAGGAGGATAATGTAATATAGCGTGCATGAAGGGATATTAAATTGTAGAAGACACACACCAATATGATTCAAGGCTTGAGAGTATTTCAGTACATTGCATGGGAGTGCGGAAATGATTTCAAGATGGTCCTGCAATAAAAACATTGCTTGTTTGATTGTGTGTGTATGTGTGCGCACGCATGTGTTTATTTATAGTTAAATTTTATATCAACCCTACACCAAAGAGCTCTCATCCAAACCTGTGTGTTTCTGTCTGTCTGTATTACATGCATGATTACACTGAAATGCATATACCATCATCATAAGCCACAGACATACACATAACAGGACAAATTCACCGCAGGTTCAGTAATTCGACCTAGTCAGTTGTTTGAAAAAACCCTTCAGTAAACACAACTCTGAATGTTGTTAGGAAAGATAAAATATTTGGTTCACCTAGTTAAATTTAAAAGAATTAAATGTTCTTTTAAAGTTCAACCATTTTCTGATAAATTAGTTGCTATCTGGTTCTGATTTTGATTTGTTTGGATTATTTTTCAGGCAGAAATTTTAACAGGCATCCCAGTGGGCAGCCCTGAAGATGCTGGGAAGGTGGGACTCGTGCTATTAGAAAGAGGCTGCAAACTAGTAATCGTTACTCTGGGAGCAGAAGGCTGTGTGATGATATCAGTGGATGAGCCTATTCCAAAGCATGTTCCTGCTGGGAAGGTCAGGGCTGTGGACACTACGGTATGTTTTTGTGGTTTAACTGTCTTGCCTTGGAAAAGACTACTTAAGCACTAAAGCAAAGCAGTGAGTAATCAACCAAATCCCTGGCCACTAGCGCAAAGGCTAATTTATAATGTGAAACTGATATGTTGCTTCCAGCCTGTTATATATCAAATGCCCGTTCACTCAAGTTTTATAGGCTGTGCTGTAGATATGCTAAAGTTATTGTATACACGGATGATATCTTCATTTTCCTTTGTCGCTGGAGTTGGTACATTTCTTTCTCTCTCGCTCACTCCATTACGGATGAGGTCCGCAGCATCAGCAGCCCTATAGTTGTCACCTTTGCACAGTCATGTAATTAATCATCTCCAGAACTGAAATGACCCTGCAGTTAGTGGAATGGGAGAAAGGAGAGACCCAAGAATTCTTCCCTTCACGTAATGCATGAGGGTCTCTTCCTACACAAGTCTGAACTGCTCCCACAAAGTCCCTTAGTTAGTCCAGCATAAGTTGCACCAGGTGCTCAACTTCTATAGAACACAGAAAAGGCAGCAATAATATGTTGTGACCAATCATTTTATGATAGGTAAGGATTAAAAGGTCAGTGACCAGGTATGCTTTATAATTTTTAGGGTATTTTCCCCCCTTCCTACTCAAAATGAAATGTAGAATACCCTACCTTAACAGAATTTAGGACTGCTAATTGAACCACAAATGAAAAGCAACAGTTAAAAGTTCTCATAGCAAAATTATATTATCACATTGTGTATACTAGGACATTTTGTGCTCAGTTACATCTGATATAAATCCAAACTATATCTATTGATGTTACTGAGAGTGGAATTTGCCTCACTGTATGTACTAACTATATGTTTAGCTGATGAATGTAATAGAATACTATTACATATGTTCTGCCACAATAATCCATTATAGAAACATTTGGAGATTTGACCATCTGGTGCCTCACATATCTGAAATGTATTAATAATAATATCTAGTTTTTATATAGTGGTTTTATCAGTAGATTTCAAAGTGCTTTACAAAGGAGGTAAATATCATCCCCATTTTAGATGGGGAAACTGAGGTATGGAGCGATGAAGTGACTTAGCCAGGGTCACTCAGCAGGCCAGTGGCAGAGCTGGGAATAAAATCCACTTCACTCAAAGCAGAGGATCATTATGACCAGATTTGCATTGTGATGTATTGATACTATTGTATGTCAGATTCTTCTCCCTCTCCCCCTGGCCAAGAAGTCACCTGAAGCTAACGCTAATGATTGGAATATCCTGAGGTTTTTATGATGACTCAAATCATTATTCTTATTGGAGACAACATTGTGTTGCAGATAAACCATAGACCAGGAATTAAGAGATGACTGACATTCTATTCCTGACTGTGCCATTGAGTTTCTGTATGATCTTGGGCAAATCATTTAATCTTTCCATGCCCAAGGTCCTGTTGTAACAGTGTCTTTTCACAACACAGCACACAAAAGTGAAGAAGAAATGTGTGAATTCCCTTTTCAAAAGAAGCCCCAAATTACTGTCAGATCAGCTAATATATGATATCTAAAGTGATTTGCTGCTGGTGGGATAATATATCAATACTGAAACCACACACTGTGCTGAGAAGTGCCTTTTATCTTGCTTGGCAGTTCAGAACATCATGAGTTGACTATATTAACTGTGGAACCTCTAGTTCAGACAAAGTGTTGGTGGCCCTGTGTTTTAAGTGCCACAATACTGCCAACCCCAAGTGTTCAAAAATAACGACATACGCTTAAAATCATGAGACTTTTGAAAAAAACCACCTGTTAATTTCTTTTTATTTGCCTTTTGGAGTCTGAGCCTTTAGTAGGGTGCACTCAAGTCACATTTGCAAGCTTTACTCTGCAGCCATGCGAGCTAGAAAAAAATTAAATGAAAGCTAACATTCTAATGCAATATCTTGATTCCAGCAAATGGGGCTTTAAGCAGCACACCAAATATTGCGAGATTCCTGATAAAATCACGAGAACTGGCAATGCTGGTACCAGACCAGGTCCTATAAGCCTGCTGTGACCTCTAAGTGTGGGCAGCAGCCTGAAGCTGTAGCTACAGTAACGCTGCCATCATTATTGAACTGCCACCAGTTCAGCACCTCCAGTGGTAGCAATGATGAAAATTTTTGGCAATTTTTGTGTAGGCCCAGACAAAACATGTGTGGAGCTTAACAGAGCTCTCCCAGTGGTATGGACAGGTCTCCCCACCCCATTAACAAATCTCATAAGACACACTAAGGACCAAGCAGACCATAGAGTCTGAACTCTCCTCTCAGTCCTAGAAATGGTCCCTCTAGATCAGGATTGAAGCCCATCTGCAGAACAATGGGAAAAGCTTGCACCACTGGCATGCCAGCAGTGTGGATAAATAGGCATATCAGCCTTCAGGCCTGAGAATCTGACATTTTTCACCCACACTTTATAAAGAAAAAAATAACTCTGTGGAATTTCTTTGTCCCTAATTACCTAAGTGAGGGCTTTATTAAAGTATCTGATACATCCTATGATTGCTAGCAGATTTCACCGTAGGCAGTATAATATATCTAGAGCACCAATAGTGATTTAGAAGGAAGTTTTGCAAGACAGGGTGTTGTAAGACCCAAATGTCTCTTTCTCCTGTTACCGTGACATACTGTAACAAATCTCTATTGGAATGAATTGGCTTTCTTTTCAGTTTACTTGTTCTTGCTAACTTTGTATATAGCTGAATTTCAGGAACACTGTATTAGGTAACCATCCAAAAGTAATATCCAGTTTTTGTGATTTGAGAAGAAAATAAAAATATATACAGCCAAGCCACTTAATATTAGCTACTGAGCACACACGCTGAGGGATTTTAGGTCAGGTGTTCTCAAGTGAGATTAATTTATGAAATAACATAATACGCTCCAGAGGATCAATTATGTCTATTTAAAACTACATTTATGGATTCTCCTTACCTATTTTTAGAGGAAGCTATTTTTCACCTTACTTGAAATGACATTAAATACACAGCACTATACTGATACACCTTTAAAAGATCATGATCTTCCATTTATATAGCATTTTTTATTCAGATGGGCACCAGAACACTTCATAAGAGTTACTAAAATTATACAAACCTTTACATAGAAATAGATAACACATAATGTGTATTGTGTGTATATCTACATTATGTCTCATACTGCCAACTACTGAAATGCATCCCACTTCAGATGGGCTGCAAAGGTACACAGTAGCACTATGTAACAGTGTAAAACAAGAACTGACAAGTATCAGGCCAAATCTAGAAGTGATGTATACGGAATGTATCATTATGTTGAGCAACAATATAATGTACTTTCTGAGAGCTAGACTGACTGTGGTTATGATGATAGCCGCTGCCAGTCCTGGTGGTAGGAACGTAAAAAGTTGTCCAAGCTGGAAGGTTAGGGTGGTACAAATGGGCCACAACTTCATCTGCACTGCGGAGTGTATGGATTCAGTGCAGCCTCTGCTGGTGTATAGCAACAGCAACAAAAAAGTCTCCCACTCTATCTTTCCATTTTATCTTTTTAAACCCTCCTTTTATTATCTCCCCCACTATTTTCCTCTTCTATGCCCATCCACTAAAGTGTAATTTACAGAACCATTTGCATCACCTCATTATATTCCATTGAAACCGCCAAGGTATATAGGTCAGGAGGATATAATTATCCAAGCTGGAATATGGCCAGAACTGGGACTACCATCTTTCCTCTTTGTGAAAAGTATCACAGTATCTTTTAGGGCTGCATTTTTGGTAACCTCCATTTGACTTCTAAATTTGCACTTTGCAATTTTCTGTGCACAGAACCCCACATTCAGGCACCTAGAATCAGGTAGTTAGATGTCTATGTCCCTAACTTACACATCCAAATACTGTGTGCGCTTACAAATGGGGTGGGTTTGTGCACACACAATATTTAATGGCAAACTTATAGCCATTTTTCAAAATTGTGCCCATAATAATCACGAGACGTCAAAGGTGTCTGTTTTATGTCATGCAAAACACAGCATCTCTAGCACCATGGTGCCCTTTGAGTGCAGCTACTGAATTTCTAGTACCGCTTCCTGCACTACCAAGGCTTTCCATAGAGATCTCGCATGTCCCATCCAAGTACTGACAAAACTCAACCCTACTTTGAAATAAGAGCTGTGGGGATCACAGGTTGAGGTGACGTGTGCTCATAAACAGGAAATTCACTTATGACCTAGGAGAAAATTCCAATTTTTCCCTGCTCAGTCATGCCTACTACTTGCAATAAGTGTATAATGTATCCTGTATAGTCACCCTTGCTCTGAGATTCCATCATTATCTAGGAAAGATTATGGATGCTGTTTGTCATCATTCTGAATTTCTGTGCCATAAATATTAATATAATTTTTTATAACAAGATGCAAAGGGAAAGCTCATTGTTACAATGTGAATTTGTCCCCAGTTGTATTAGTTTTTCTTCTGGTTTCTGGTTACAGTGAATTAAATCTTGCCCTCGTTTGCACTGTTGAAATGTGGTAAAGATAATGCATTTAAAGAAATAGAAAGCACATTAAGAGTGACTTTGTCCTGAACTTTGAAGTTGTCATGAACTTTATTTTTCTATTAAAAAAAAAAAAGACTGATGTAAGTAGATGGTTATGCCCTATTAGATAGGCCACAATACCTATGATTACAGTTTTCTATAGTGTAATTGTTGTCTATTGAAGGCAGTGTGGTCTAGTGATTAGACCAGAGGACTGAGTAAGGAGTCCTGGATCTGCCACTGGCTTGCTATATAAACATGGATGAGCCACATAATATCTCTGAGTTCCATTTTCACCATCTGTAAAATGGAGATATTAATTTATGTGTATTTAATACAGGAAGTCTACGGCAAAGGCAAGAACAGAACCTAGGAATCCTTATTGCTAGAGTTGTCCCTTGACTTCAAGACAATTCTTCTACTCCTGTGGCCTTATGGAAACTCTGAGCTTTTTCCTCTTAGAAGTTGAGAGGTCTTGTATATAGCAACTTTGTTTACACTAAAATTCTCTGATTTAGACTTATCTCCTGGTCTGGAGAATGCCCAAACCAGAAAAGTGAAGTGGACACTGAAATAAAGCTGTAGCATATAAATAAACCAGAGAGCAGCCTTTTAATAACAGCAATTCTTTGTTTTCTGACTTTATGGTCTAACGGCTGTGGCACAAGGGGATATAAATACAACACTCCATGCAATGACTAATTACTCAAAATTCTGTGCATCAGCAGAAGTGGAACTTGTGGTTGACTGTAATATTATCAGATGTCTTCGCTATTTAATAATCTCCCATAGCTGTACATTATTTAACATGCAGTTTGCACAAAGAACAGTGACTTTGTTTCAACTACCTCTCAACAAAATACAAATGCAGCTGCTAGTAAATGAAATATTTGGCAGACATTGTGTTTGATGGAAACTTCTGTAACTTGTTAAGAGGAGAAAAATGTTGTTGTGTGGTTAACCTTTTCCCATCCATAGCTGTAGCATGAGATGGGAAAGGGCACTGACCACAAAAGAGAGGGCCTGTTTAAAAAGTCCAGTAACTATCAGGCAAACAGCCTGGCCATCAGTAGGGCTTATTCACACATAAACACAAGAAAATTATGTACAGAGCTCCCATTAATGTGCCACAAGCTAATGGTGTATAATAGCTTCTTTTATTTAACATGCATCCAAAACAAGTTAGCGAATACATTTATTTACAGTCATAGCCCACTTTCTGACTTAGTCTTCTGCTTTTCCTCTCTTACTAATATGGAACCCATTGACTTTTGGAACAGAGACACAATAAGGAATAAATGAATCTGCAAGACACTCCAATCCGCAATCTGCATTGTAAATCTATTTAAAGATGCACCCGTTATTTTCTGAAGTTCAGTTTAACTGTGAAAGGGCACATGACTGAAATAATTGCATGTGACTTGACTCACAGTTAAGTGTAAATGGGAATCTATTTGCTCATCATAACTTCTGCTCCTGATTCAGACCCTTTAAATACACATCAGCATATGTAAATGATCATTAAGAGCTTGAGAGATTGAATTCAACACAAGTTAGGAATACACTGAATCCCTCTGAATCAGGACCCAGAGGAGCAGGAGAGGGAGGAATGATAATATCCTGTACTTTTCTGAGTACTAGGAATTTCCAAGTACTTTGCAAAGTACTTAAGCATCTGAGATTGGGAAGGATTTATTATCCCCTTTTTACAGAGGAAAAATGAGGCACAAAATGTAATGTGACCAGCCTTTCGAAGGTGCTGATAATCTATGAAAACTGGGCCAAAAGGCCGTGGCCAAAGTCACAAAGAGAGACAATGTAGCACAGCAGAAAGAAAGCCAAGAGTACTGGATCTCAGTCCCTGATACCAATCGCTAGACATACTGTCCTATAAGGAGAGTTTTTTATCTGACTGGTAACTGGATTTTAATCAGTGCACATGAACAAAGTAAACATGCCCAAACAGAAGCAGGCTTGTACAAAACAACTTGCAGCTTTGTTTTCCAGTTGAAGACCACCCAGGTCTTGCTCTAGTCTTATTCTCAACCACCCAGCAATCTAATTAAATCCCTCTCCATTCCTTACTTTAAGAAGTGGAAGAGAGCCTACAGCCCTGTATAGTCTCCTTCCAGATGGAAATGCATAATTTAACAGATACAGATGAGAGAGAGTGGCCTCTCAGCAGTGCCTGCATGCATGGCACTAAATTCGCAGGGGTGCTTAATAAAGATGTAGAACGGAAAACTGTGTTAAAACCAATATTGAAACTTCTCTCCCCTCTAACGCACCGTAGCTAAAACATCATAGGAAACCCACTTTCTGTTTCAGATACTTAGAGAGCAGGGAATTAACTGGCTCTCTTGCCCAGAAGTTCCAAGTATTGGAGTGTGTTCTCCCTCCTGTTTCTTCTCTGATCATCTCATGGCTTTATTTTAGGTATTTATTTGGCCTCCATCACTGTAATAACTGAGCACTTCATAATTTGTGAAACATCTGTTCTCAAAACCTTCCTGTGAGGTAGGTAGGAAGGGCAGTACTACTATCCCCATTTTACAGATGGGGGAATTAAGGCACAAAAGAGATTGTGACTTGCCCAAGATTGCCCAGAAAGTCTGTGACAGAGCAGGAATTTGAACCCATGCTTTCAAGTCCCAGGCTGGAGCCCCAAGTATTGGACCATGCTTCTGCTCAAAGGCAAATAGGGTTGAATGAGGAACGGTGCAAAAATTTCACATTGTTCAAGCTATCGTAGAATGTATCTCATATAGTCTTGTCTATGTTAGAGAATGGCACCATTGCAACTTACAAAAGTTCATTTGAACCATTGTAATGGGCCAATAGAGCAGTGCGTCCACACCAGCCTTCCTGTTCCAGGTGCCCAACTGTGCTGTGTCTATACACAGCATTCTCTCCAACCCTTGCAGTACCAATGTACTGTGGGCACCTATCCCATAGATCCCCAAAGCAGGATGTTGCAGGAATAGTAATGCATGGATGGAGAGCTTCTTCACCAAATTCTTTTTAAAATGTGAAATGTATATATTTTTCATTGTATAATCCAATGCATTTCTATAAATAAAAAAATGCAGTGTGTACATGAGAGACGACCCCTCCATGGTTGTGAGGGCCAGACCTGTTGGGGAAGATGGATCCATTTGCATTGTGCCTTCCAAAACATGTGGATTAAATTACAGCAGTTGGAGTAGCTCAAAACAAGAAATCAATTGATAGTATAGGAATTTCTATGCGATGCACAGAGAGTGCTCACAGAAGGGGTTGCAGGGGCTTTATAGGGACTGTGCTGGGAATCCCGGCTGCAGCCGTGCAGCTACAGCACTATTACTCTCTCTCATGGAGTTTCTTAGTCTAGATTACAATGGCAGTGAGCCTTGTTTCGAGCAAATGGAATTGTAGGAGTGCACCTGCGCACCTATCCAAGCGTTTGTGTGTTTGAACATGAGGTGTGTCCCCACAGCAGCAGGGAGGTGTAACATCAAAATCCTCTAGTCTAGGCAAGGCTTGTAAAATCAGGGGCTGAGTTGAGATTCTGTGCTGGGCCTCCAGAAGGTGCAGTGCAGAAGATGCAACCCAGGGGAAGGTGAGGGCAAAGGTGTCTTTGTGCCCTCTAACTTCTAGGCTGCTCAAAAGGCTGAAATAGGCCAGTGTAATTTATATAGCCCTGGGATCTGCTCTAAATCATGGCCTCCCTAAGGCTGCCTATGACTTGGAGCACAAGCTGAAATGGCCACAGCGGCATGGATACATCCTTGACATACCCCTTTCCCCAGCACACCCAGTGCCCGCCCTAAGAGGATTCTCCCATGGGGATAATCCACCCTGGGTAGCCCTCTCACACTGTGGCAGCAGAAGGTACAGCACCCCCAGGACAGGCACACAGCACAGCATCAATAGCAATGTGGGGCAGTGCACTCTGGGGTGTGCTACTGCACAGAGTTGGGAGGAAGGAAGACTCGTCAAACCAGTGTGCAGCCACATCAACCGGTGTAAGCTCCTGCTGCTAAGAATAGCTGCTAGAAGGTGGGACTCTTTGTGAACCACAAACTTCACCTTCCCAATGCCTTTTTATGATCTGAGCAGCAGGAAAGGCTGAAGTTAAAAATGTGAGCCACTGTGTCATGCTGCAAAGTATTCTTGGCCAAGCTAACACACTACGAGTTTTGGATTTTATATTTTAGTTATCCTATAAATGACAAGAGACTCGTTTCATCCTCCTTTAAAGTGAATTGAATTTGGTTAAAAGTGCTGGCTTGACTTTCTGGGAGACTGGAGTCTTCTCTGCACAGAACCAGGTACAGCACACTCCGGAGCAAGAAGTATCCCCCTGCTTCTGAATACCTCAGCTTTGCCCCAGCAAGGAGAGAGTAGTCAGGCTCCAGGGTCTCTCACCTCATTGCTGAGATTGCCAGTTGCAATAATGTTGAAACTGAACTGAGTTCTAATTTCCCTTCCGCCTCCTACCAAACACATTTTCCACTGGTAGCTAGTTTTGGTCACCACAGAAACCAAGAGCGCTTTGATTTTGATTTATGATATTGCCTCATAAGTGTTTTAAAATAACAAGAACAGAGAAATGAGAATGATGTGGAAATCAGGATTGTTGCTTTTGCAAACTCTCCGTTAAAAAACAAGGAAAAGGTCAAGAGTTAGTTGGGTTTTTTTTCTTGCCAAGAGTGAAAGGGTTAAGCCATCAGCCTGGACAGAAGGTATTTTACAGCAAATTTTGGCAAATGAAAGGACGCTAGAAACATGATAAGTTTGGGTGAACAATGGCAGTAACCTGTGAGAATGGATATTAAGGGTTAGGGCCAGTTTGTGGCTGCACATCATGATTTTGTCACATTCTTCGGGGATTTGTTTAGAATTAAAAAAAAAAAAAAATCCGCAGTCCTAGCACAAATGGGATGTGGAAAAGCAGATTCCAGCTTGCAGCCGTGATATTTGCCAGCTGTCCAAATGTTTAGGGGGCAGATTATTTACTCTTTAAAAACAAAGAAGTACAATGAAAAGATGGAAAAAGTCTATGAAGATTTGTGCCCTGCTTACTGAAGCCTGTGACTTTCTTACCCAGTTAGTTAGAAAGGCACCCTGCCCTTGGACGGAGTAGCCCATTTTGTAGGCAGTTTTATCCTGCAAGCAGCATCTCTCCTGTCAGGGGAAGTACCTTTGTACTTGTTGCCCTCAATCACTATCTCAGTCATTCAAGCCCAGCTGACACATTGTTAGGTTTGTTTAAATACACTTTTAATTTACCAGATCTGCATGTGCAGTAACATGTTGTGGGGTAAAGTAACCTGAGCACAAATACAGCAACTTTCCTAAGACTGACAGAGCAAGGCACTATGGTAAGGAAGCTCTGCCAAAGCATGCATTCTACAGCAGGGGCTCTTAACCTTTTTCATACTGTGACTTCACACATAGCTGATCCTTTCCAGATCTGCCCCAGAACCTCTTGTGCCCATTCCCACTGAGCTTCCAAGAAGCTACTATGGGATCACGTGACTTGTATATGGTGTACTCCTGGCATCTGCAGAAGATCTGGTTGGAAGTGACTGACCAGATCTCCTTCAACAGAAGACCATAAATGGGGGAATGGAAACCTCTGTAGCTTTATGAGTTCTGGTGACAGCCCACAGCTTGAGAACTGGAAAACTGACCAATACAGAAGAATAGTATTATATAGTACAAGAGCAGTTATCTTCTATGGATCAGATGTTGCTGAATTAAGCAGAGAGAAGATTCAACAAGAATGTTCATTAGGATGATTAAAGCAGCTTGGCAGGAAAAAAAAAATGAAAAGAGAGCCAACGAGACAACACCCCCACAAAGAACTCTAAAGGCAAAAACTACCAAAGCTTTTCCAGAATATATCATTCAGAGATAGCAGGGAGCCATGTCCATCTAACAAAGGCACTAGATACTGTGGTTTTAGAAGAGGCAGTCATGCATATGGAGTTTTACTGCAAAAAATGCTCTTTTGATCAATTCCAGGCCACACGGCAGTTGTGTGTGTCATCGGGTGAGCTCTTGGCAGACTGTAGTGTCACCATGAGGCATTTTGCATTTTCAGTTTGAGAGAGAAAAAACAAATGTGGCTACTGAAATTTTACAAGCATGCAATCTTCCTACCTCACTCATCCCTCCCTCCTCCCCATATAAACCTATTTTTATTCTCAAAGGTAGGCAAGAAAGAAACCAAAAAGCACCAAATCAGCTTGTTAAACAAGAACTTAATTGCAAATGCAGTCATAGGCTCCATTCTCTGCACACTGTGTTGCATTTCTATCTGTTGTTCTGATGTTATAACATTAGTATTAACATCACTATACAGAAGGACCCCGTTTCATGAAAATGGCCCAGACTTTCATCCATTTAAAATGTGATTCTTTTCTTTAACTAAGATAGCCAAGATCACTTCCTGTCGCAAACCATTGTGCTACATTGCTTTGTTCTGTTAAATAGTCTGTTGTAGAAGTGAACTATTTTTTTATAATTATCCCCACACCCCAAAATGCCTACATTCACTTAAAGTTCCTGAATAGCATTTCACATCACCGCAAACAAGCAAAATCCAGGAAATAGACAGCCTAAGTCGATATTTTCCGATTCTCAAACAATGACCCAACCTCATCACTTAATATCACCTTCTCCTAGGCTCCATCCCTAATCTCAAACTTGCAACCAAACCTACAACCTGAACTCCAGAACCATGCAGTAAAGATATGGTGCTTTGTGTGCATTCAGGTCACAGACCAAATCCTCTGGTTTGGCTAAGCTGCACTTAGCACAAGACCAGAGAGGGGACCATGCTGGTGGAAGCCAACCAAAGGCTAATTCAGCCCCTGGCACAATTTAAAGCAGCCTGAGGGGGATCACTAGAAGAAGTGGCATATAGAGTAGCAGCACTAGCAAGGGGAATCCCCAAATAGCTGGGTCTACAGAGTTTCCAGCTGTTTTGTGCTACCAGAATGGTGCAGAGCAACTTGGTGAGAGGCTGGAGTCTAGCTCCATTTGTTTTGAAGTATTTTGTTAAATGGGAATTACAAATTAATTAAGTAGGAGTGAGCATGATTAGGAAAAAGTTATGGTGTATGGCATAAGTGCTGAAGATGAAATACTTCTTGAAGTGAGATGAGTAAAGTTGTTGTTAGAGGTGAGAGTCTGGTTGTGTCTTACAGAATAGGGGTTCTCAACGTTTTGTATCTCAGTCCTCCCCTCCCCCCCCCCCCTACATGTTATAAAAACACCACAGCCCACCTATGCCACAATAACAGGTTTTCTGCATATAAAAGCCAGGGCCAGTGTTAGGGGGTAGCAAGCAGGGCAATTGCCACAGCCCACCCCCAGCCCATGAAGCTACATTGCTCAGGCTTTGGCTTCAGGAATGAAGGCTTCAGGAGCTCAGGGCCCCAGGCTTCAGCCCCATGTGTTGGGGTTTTGGCTTTCTGCCCTGGGCCCCAGCAAGTCTAATGCTGGCCCTGCTTGGCAGATGCCCTGAAACCTGCTGGTGGCCCCGTAGGGGGCCCCAGCCCCTGGTTGAGAACTGCTGTATAGAGGTTTGAGAATAAAGTTTGTGAAGTGCTATGAGGACCTGCTGCATAGAAGATGCTATAGTTAGAGCCAGGCCTGAACTAAAACTCTAGGTCTGTATACCCTCAAACTTGGGTGAAGTTTGGATCTAGATCCACAACTAGTCTCTTTGCTTGTAGTAGGTTGAACCAAAACCCCATCTCTGAACATTCTTAAATTTAGCAGGGCCATCTTCATGATCATTGTCACTGATGCCTAGCTACCATCCCAAGCCCTTTTATGTACATAATTCAAATCTTATTGTATGTGCTGCTCTTCCCAAGATCTCTGCTGAAGGACATTTCTGTGGGGCTGAAGTTTGCCGAGAAGTGTCCTGCACTGTGTTTGTACCTTTTTTGTACATCCACCTCAGCCAGGAAGAAGTTTTTTACTCTCAGTGTTTGTTTTTCACTGTTAGGTATATGAACTTCCAGATTAAGTGAACATAAGGCTTAAGATCACAACTCAAGTGTGAAACTAAGGAAGTGGCAGATACCAAAGGAAAGGCTAATTGTAGGTTAAACTAAAAACCTACTCAATGACGTATCCTAAAGTGAAATGTTCCCCACCAAAATATCCTATACCCAGTGTACCAGGATAGGAACCAAATTAGTGGTGAATTGTTTGAGCTGAAAGGAGAATTTCATAAACTCAGCAGGATAAATCTGTGTCCAGAGAACTGAGCTAAGACTCAGTGGTTCAGCATACTCACAGCACTGAGTAACAAAGACATTTATCACCTCTCATTAATGCTATTTTTATTTATTTATTTATTTTTGCTGAAGGGAGTTTGTATGAGCATCAACACTCTGAGAACTGCTTTGGAGTGTCAGAAAATAGAGGACTCTTTGCAGGTAGACACCTCCTTAGCTTTCGGGAGCTGTTGTATAGCAAAGATTAAATAACTTGTCAAGTCTCTAACCATTTCCCTTTGGCCTCTTTTTTTCTCTTTTCTTTGTAGTGGGTGAACGTTTGCTGGTTTTATCAGTTTGGGATGAGACAGTGTCAGCATCACACAAATGCCTTGGGCTGTTTTTCTTGCAAACTAAGAGGGGAGGCAGGAACTCTTCAGACTTCCACTTCTGACTGATATCCTGCTGGAGCCTTGGGCAACTCACTTAGGCCTAAATTTTCAAAAGTGTGCAGTCATTTTGTGCAGCTCAGTTTTTGTGTTCCCAACTTGGGCCTGATTTTCAGAAGTGCTAAGAACCCACAATCCGCTGTTGAAGTCACTGGAAGCTGTGGATTGTCAACATCTTTGAAAATCAGGGCATAGGTATCTTGAGGTAGACACTCAAAATTAGTGGAGACTTCCTTAATTTCTGTGTCTTGTTTCCCATCCTGTGAAATGGAGACAATAAGTTACCTATCTCCCAGGCAGCCGATGTGTAAGGGCTTTGAAAATGTAATGTGCTATGTAAGTACCATTTTATTAGACCTCAAACCTCTTAGATTTATTTGAATGTGCCTTTTAGATTTATGTATAAAAGACAAAATGCCTGAGATTGTGATTCTTGTGTATATATATATGTCTTTTAAATTATTTCCCAGCATCCACGGCACAAACCTGATAACTCTCCAGAGGAATTCAGGTCTCTATTAGGCTGGTCTTTGATCTTGTTAGAATTGGTGAATAACTTGTAAGAGGTTTCAAGAAGAAAAGAACCCATGTACACAGTAGACCTTGTGTTAAAACACTCATCTCTCAGGAATGCAGGGGTTAATCGTTGCAGCCCTTTAATCACTGCTAATGAACCTTCAGGAAATCTGTCAGGAAGTGGGTACAAATTCCTGAATGCTGATGCCAAGTATTGTGTGGTGTGTTCTGTTTTAGATGTTGCCCAACTGAAAATCTGTAGTGGACATACTTGAGCTACGGAAAGATACTAAGGCCCAAATTATGTGCTGCCCTTGTTCAGCTGCAGTTGAGAACAAGAAGCTTCCCTCTTTGCAAGGCTATACAAGGACCACACATAAAAGCAGTGTAGGGAAGGCAGGGACTACTTCCTGCTGCCTCTGGGGAACAGGTATCTGAAAAGGAGACAGGAAGAAGGCCTGGCTATTACCCCTCTCTCCTCTGCCAGCCCATGGAGTACAGGAGGAGGCTGGCACAAAGTGTTCACTGTGCATGAACCCAAGCACCCACCAGAAAGTGTCTCTGAGGCTCAATGGATGGGGTACACAATGGTGCTTAGGTGCCTGACTCCCACTGATTTCAGTATGGTGCCTAAATGCCTTGTGACTCCACCCAATCTCCCTGGTGCTTCTTCTAGGCCTCTGTGGCTTGTTGTGTAAAAGCCCCAATTCCAGCTCTAAGGGGGCCTTAAGGCTGACATTCAGAACTTGTGTTAACTTTTAAATGACAAAACTTCCCAGTTCTGTTGGAATAACATTTTGGTGTTCCATTAAATACTTGTTTTGTTCTGGCACTGTAGAAAGAACCAGTTACGGCGTTAGTGGAAAATCACTCTGCCATTTTCAAATACTTAGGCCTTCAAAGGCCTGGGCTAAGCCCCATTGACTTCCCTGGCTCACTGTGGGCGCATAGATCCACCTGTGCAGTCCTCCCTGCAGGACTGGGGCCCTAACCATTGTTCTAAGATAGCGGAAGCACTTGCCCTCACTGAGCATTAAACGTGGATTAGTTTCCAGATGGAAAATACCCCAGTTCTTAGTCACCTGAGTGCCCAGAGGCCTCTGCATAATGAAATGGGTGAAAATTTTCTCTCTTGCCCAGTCTGATAAATGGGGGGGAAGGGACAAACCAGCAAGATTTACAAATTAACTGCCTTCCGTCACACTGAGGACAAGTATGCGCCATTTCAACCCAAAGGGGTTGAAAATAAGCTCCTAAAAAGGAGGCTGATTCTGTCACTCTTACTCACACTGAGTGGGACCTTGTTCTATGAGCAGCTGACTAAAATCACTGGGACCATACGGAAGTGAGGTTCCTCTCACTGCGAGGGTAGCTCAATTGGGCCCTAAGAGTGCAAAGGCCTTTTCTACCATAACCATAGTGGACCCTCACTAACTTTGCACCAATCCAGAGAGCTTGAGCCACAATCTAGCCCTTAGTAATGAGACATACCATAGCAATGCTGTTGCTCAGTCTGTTCTTGGAAATGGGGAAAGTCTATGGATTTTTTGGGCAAATTATGGGCTATGTGCCTCTGCAGTGGCATAAGAAAGAGTAAGAGCCTTCATTTATAGTGTGGGTGTAGACAGCAGACTTGGGACTGTGCACCCAGTATTCCCTCCCCCACACAGAGGGGTGTGGAGTGGCTAGGGCCTTGGCTCTGCCCTCAACATGTCGGCCAGCAGAACTGAGCTGGCTTGGGGGGATAACTTACTACTTGTATGGCAGAGTAGCACATTACTACCGGAGCAGGGAGGAAATTGAGCCTCTCTGAGGGTTTGACTACACTTAAATGCAGCGCGTTGCATACATACGCTGCATGCCTCCCTATCACAGGTATAAATAGCAGTGTAGACCATGCAGTTGAAGAGTACAGATGTACCTGAACCTAGGGCATGTATCCTACGCAGCTCTCTCTTCACCCTAGCAGCACCCCCCACAGCTACATGGTGATTTTTAGCAGTGTAGGGTCCCGCTGTCGGAGCCTTTCTCCACCACAGTGAGAGACTCCAGCAGCCGGGAAAGGCTCCATCAGTAGGGACTGCTGTGCATACCTGCACACTGCAGTGCGGATGCAGCCTGCTGGTTACTGCGGCGTGTAGCTACGCATACTCTGCATGCCACTGCCAGTGTACTGAGGCACAATTCCTTCCTTAGAGGGGGGCACCTATGCACGGCCATATGCTTTAGCCAGTGGTCCCCAAACTTTTTACCTCTCACCCACCTTACTCCTGTCTGCACTCACCTCCCCCCGGATCTGGGGCCAAGGTTGGAACCACAACTGGGGACGGGGGCAGGGGCAGGGGCGGAGCTGGGTGGCGCTCCCTCCTTGCCCCCCATGGGGGCTGGCCTAGGCCTCAGCTTGGGGATCTCTAATTTAGATGGTGCAAAAGCGCAATCTAACTGTAAGACTTCACTATTTTTGCAAAATATACTGATGTACACTCCCTTGTAGACTGCTCATAATTTGAACTACACTTGTCCAATAAATGTGCTAAATCTATTTTGTGATGCATTTTTCCATTGACTCTTCTATTAGGTGTCTTGGTTTAGTCACTAGTTCAGTAATATGCGGTTCAGACTTGACTCTGTGCTGCTTCTACCATAGTGCTATAAAATGGCCCATTCTTTTCAGGATTTGCGAGCATGCTTTTACTATGGTTTGAACTGAATCAGTGTGATCAACCCAAAAAGTACATGAATCGTGGCTTCTGCAAAATCTCCAAAGCAGCATTTAAAAGTTTTACGGTGGCTTCATGCTGCCAAATTCAGGTTTTTTCTTTTATCCGATTACAATGACTCTTCTCTAAGAGGAAATGACTCTCTGGAAAAAAGGTGGAAGTGAGTATAATTGGTGCAGTACTGTGAATTATGCTACTACCCCTATGGCACAAAATAATTTTGGGTAAAACAGTAAAAATCATCTTATTGTACAAATGAAATGTATCCCATTATTCCAGGTCTGACTGATTGAAAAGTGATGTACTTGTGGGGAAATCAGCTGTGGCACAATAGAGTTTCCACTTACAAAGCACTCTTCTTAAAAAAACTTCCCAGACCATTGTATAAAAATAGATGCATTAGAGGTGTGAACCGCCACTGATTAATCAGGGCTTACAAAGGCTATGGTATAAAATAAAGAGACTAAAGTTTCATGGGTTTTCCCTCCCATGGGAATACAAAATCTTGAGCAGTTTTGGGCAATAGTAACCAAAATTGCTCCTTTCACAGACACAGAAGAAAGACAACAAGGGACTGCAAGGATTGTAATAGAGACTATAGAAATAGATTACAAATAAAAACAGTTCTAAGCCATAGAACTAAGTTAAAACCATAACATTTATTTGGGAATTGCCATACCAGATTAAACCAATAATCCATCTAGTCTAGTATTTTATCTTCTTATGTCTACACTATGAAATTAGGTCGAATTTATAGAAGTCAGTTTTTTAGAAATCGGTTTTATATATTCGAGTGTGTGTGTCCCCACAGAAAATGCTCTAAGTGCATTAAGTGCATTAACTCGGCAGAGTGCTTCCACAGTACCGAGGCTAGAGTCAACTTCCGGAGTGTTGCACTGTGGGTAGCTATCCCACAGTTCCCGCAGTCTCCGCTGCCCATTGGAATTCTGGGTTGAGATCCCAATGCCTGATGGGGCTAAAACATTGTCATGGGTCGTTCTGGGTACATATCGTCAGGCCCTCGTTCCCTCCCTCCCTCCGTGAAAGCAAGGGCAGACAATCGTTTCGCGCCTTTTTTCCTGATTTACCTGTGCAGACGCCATACCACGGCAAGCATGGAGCCCGCTCAGGTAACCGTCACCGTATGTCTCCTGGGTGCTGGCAGATGCGGTACTGCATTGCTACACAGTAGCAGCAACCCATTGCCTTGTGGCAGCAGACGGTGCAATAGGACTGGTAGCCGTCATCGTCATGTCCAAGGTGCTCCTGGCCACGTTGGCCAGGAGCGCCTGGGCAGACATGGGCGCAGGGACTAAATTTGGAGTGACTTGACCAGGTCATTCTCTTTAGTCCTGCAGTCAGTCCTATTAAACCATCTTATGGTGAGCAGGCAGGCGATACGGATTGCTAGCTGTCCTATTGCATCATCTTCTGCCGGGCAACCATGAGATGTGAATGGCATGCAGTCCTTCTGCACCGTCTGCTGCCAGCCAAAGATGTAAAAGATAGATGGAGTGTATCAAAACAAGAAATAGACCAGATTTGTTTTGTACTCATTTGCTTCCCCCCCTCCCCCCGTCTAGGGGACTCATTCCTCTAGGTCACACTGCAGTCACTCACAAGGAAGGTGCAGCGAGGTAAATCTAGCCACGTATCAATCAGAGGCCAGACTAACCTCCTTGTTCCAATAAGAACAATAACTTAGGTGCACCATTTCTTATTGGAACCCTCCGTGAAGTCCTGTCTGAAATACTCCTTGATGTAAAGCCACCCCCTTTGTTGATTTTAGCTCCCTGAAGCCAACCCTGTAAGCCGTGTCGTCAGTCGCCCCTCCCTCCATCAGAGCAATGGCAGACAATCGTTCCGCGCCTTTTTTCTGTGCGGACGCCATACCAAGGCAAGCATGGAGGCCGCTCAGCTCACTTTGGCAATTAGAAGCACATTAAACACCACACGCATTATCCAGCAGTATATGCAGCACCAGAACCTGGCAGAGCGATATCGGGCGAGGAGGCAACGTCAGCACGGTCGCATGAGTGATCAGGACTTGGAGACAGATTTCTCTGAAAGCATGGGCCCTGCCAATGCATGCATCATGGTGCTAATGGGGCAAGTTCATGCGGTGGAACGCCGATTCTGGGCTCGGGAAACAAGCACAGACTGGTGGGACCGCATAGTGTTGCAGGTCTGGGACGATTCCCAGTGGCTGCGAAACTTTCGCATGCGTAAGGGCACTTTCATGGAACTTTGTGACTTGCTTTCCCCTGCCCTGAAGCGCATGAATACCAAGATGAGAGCAGCCCTCACAGTTGAGAAACGAGTGGCGATAGCCCTGTGGAAGCTTGCTACGCCAGACAGCTACCGGTCAGTCGGGAATCAATTTGGAGTGGGCAAATCTACTGTGGGGGCTGCTGTGATCCAAGTAGCCCACGCAATCAAAGATCTGCTGATATCAAGGGTAGTGACCCTGGGAAATGTGCAGGTCATAGTGGATGGCTTTGCTGCAATGGGATTCCCTAACTGTGGTGGGGCCATAGACGGAACCCATATCCCTATCTTGGCACCGGAGCATCAAGCCGGCGAGTACATAAACCGCAAGGGGTACTTTTCAGTAGTGCTGCAAGCTCTGGTGGATCACAAGGGACGTTTCACCAACATCAACGTGGGATGGCCGGGAAAGGTACATGACGCTCGGATCTTCAGGAACTCTGGTCTGTTTCAAAAGCTGCAGGAAGGGACTTTATTCCCAGACCAGAAAATAACTGTTGGGGATGTTGAAATGCCTATAGTTATCCTTGGGGATCCAGCCTACCACTTAATGCCATGGCTCATGAAGCCTTACACAGGCAGCCTGGACAGTAGTCAGGAGCTGTTCAACTACAGGCTGAGCAAGTGCAGAATGGTGGTAGAATGTGCATTTGGACGTTTAAAGGCGCGCTGGCGCAGTTTACTGACTCGCTTAGACCTCAGCGAAACCAATATTCCCACTGTTATTACTGCTTGCTGTGTGCTCCACAATATCTGTGAGAGTAAGGGGGAGACGTTTATGGCGGGGTGGAAGGTTGAGGCAAATCGCCTGGCTGCTGGTTACGCGCAGCCAGACACCAGGGCGGTTAGAAGAGCACAGGAGGGCGCAGTACGCATCAGAGAAGCTTTGAAAACCAGTTTCATGACTGGCCAGGCTACGGTATGAAAGTTCTCTTTGTTTCTCCTTGATGAACCCCCCCGCCCCTTGGTTCACTCTACTTCCCTGTAAGCTAACCACCCTCCCCTCCTCCTTTTGATCACCGCTTGCAGAGGCAATAAAGTCATTGTTGCTTCACATTCATGCATTCTTTATTCATTCATCACACAAATAGGGGGATGACTACCAAGGTAGCCCAGGAGGGGTGGTGGAGGAGGGAAGGAAAATGCCATACAGCACTTTAAGCACAGCACTTTAAAAGTTTACAACTTTAAAATTTATTGAATGCCAGCCTTCTTTTTTTTGGGCAGTCCTCTGTGGTGGAGTGGTTGGTTGGCCGATGGCCCCCCCACCACGTTCTTGGGCGTCTGGGTGTGGAGGAACTTGGGGAGGAGGGCAGTTGGTTACACAGGGGCTGTAGTGGCAGTCTGTGCTCCAGCTGCCTTTGCTGCAGCTCAACCATACACTGGAGCATACTGGTTTGATCCTCCAGCAGCCTCAGCATTGAATCCTGCCTCCTCTCATCGCACTGCCGCCACATTTGAACTTCAGCCCTCTCTTCAGCCTGCCACTTACTCTCTTCAGCCCTCCACTTACTCTCTTCAGCCCGCCACCTCTCCTCCCGGTCATTTTGTGCTTTCCTGCACTCTGACGTTATTTGCCTCCACGCATTCGTCTCTGCTCTGTTAGTGTGGGAGGACAGCATGAGCTCAGAGAACATTTCATCACGAGTGCATTTTTTTTTTCTTTCTAATCTTCACTAGCCTCTGGGAAGGAGAAGATCCTGTGATCATTGAAACACATGCAGCTGGTGGAGAAAAAAAGGGACAGTGATATTTAAAAAGACACATTTTATAAAACAGTGGCTACAGTCTTTCAGGGTAAACTTTGCTGTTAACATTACATACATAGCACATGTGCTTTCGTTACAAGGTTGCATTTTGCCTCCCCCCACCGCGTGGCTAACCCCTCAACCCTCCCCGTGGCTAACAGCGGGGAACATTTCTATTCAGCCACAGGCAAACAGCCCAGCAGGAATGGGCTCCTCTGAGTGTCTCCTGAAGAAAAGCACTCTATTTCAACCAGGTGACCATGAATGATATCTCACTCTCCTGAGGATAACACAGAGAGATAAAGAACGGATGTTGTTTGAACGCCAGCAAACATACACTGCAATGCTTTGTTGTACAATGATTCCTGAATACGTGTTACTGGCCTGGAGTGGTAAAGTGTCCTACCATGAAGGACGCAATAAGGCTGCCCTCCCCAGAAACCTTTTGCAAAGGCTTTGGGAGTACATCCAGGAGAGCCGCGAATGCCAGGGCAAATTAATCCTTTCACATGCTTGCTTTTAAACCATGTATAGTATTTTAAAAGGTACACTCACCGGAGGTCCCTTCTCCACCTGCTGGGTCCAGGAGGCAGCCTTGGGTGGGTTCGGGGGGTACTGGCTCCAGGTCCAGGGTGAGAAACAGTTCCTGGCTGTCGGGAAAACCGGTTTCTCCGCTTGCTTGCTGTGAGCTATCTACAACATCATCAACATCATCATCATCTTCTTCTTCGTCCCCAAATTCCTGCTTCCGTGTTGCCTCCATCTCCATTGAAGGAGTCAAACAACACAGCTGGGGTAGTGGTGGCTGAACCCCCTAAAATGGCATGCAGCTCATCATAGAAGCGGCATGTTCGGGGCTCTGACCCGGAGCGGCCGTTCACCCCTCTGGTTTTCTGGTAGGCTTGCCTCAGCTCCTTAAGTTTCACGCGGCACTTCTTTGGATCCCTGTTATGACCTCTGTCCTTCATGCCCTGGGAGATTTTGACAAAGGTTTTGGCATTTCGAAAACTGGAACGGAGTTCTGATAGCACGGATTCCTTTCCCCATACAGCGATCAGATCCCGTACCTCCCGTTCAGTCCATGCTGGAGCTCTTTTGCGATTCTGGGACTCCATCATGGTCACCTCTGCTGATGAGCTCTGCATGGTCACCTGCAGCTTGCCACGCTGGCCAAACAGGAAATGAGGTTCAAAAGTTCGTGGTTCTTTTCCTGTCTACCTGGCCAGTGCATCTGAGTTGAGAGTGCTGTCCAGAGTGGTCACAATGGAGCACTCTGGGATAGCTCCCGGAGGCCAATACCGTAGAATTGTGTCCACAGTACCCCAAATTCGACCCGGCAAGGCCGATTTAAGCGCTAATCCACTTCTCAGGGATGGAGTAAGGAAATCGATTTTAAGAGCCCTTTAAGTTAAAATAAAGGGCTTCATCGTGTGGACGGGTGCAGGTTTACATCGATTTAACGCTGCTAAATTCGACCTAAAGTCCTAGTGTAGACCAGGGCCTAGTGACCAACACTGATGCTCCAAGGAATGGTTTAAGAAATCCTGAAGGTACAATTATGAAATACATTGGCTATAGAAGAGGTGTTGTGAATTTACTTATGTTTGCAAAGCATGCTGAGATTCTTAGAAGGAGAGCGCTACAGGAGTGCAAAGTATTATTGCCATACAATAAAATCCATTATCTAATTTTCTCATGAGGAGAATTGGAGGTAAAACTATGTATATCTTGTCAGCTTCAAAGATGTCCATGCAGAGTACATTGTATATTTGGCTCTAGTACCTCTGAACCATGTGAATATAAATAAACTAACATTTGCTAACCAGGATACAGTAGAACCTCAGAGTTACGAACACCTCGGGAACGGAGGTTGTTCATAACTCTGAAATGTTTGTAACTCTGAACATTATGGTTGTTCTTCCAGAAGTTTACAACTGAACATTGACTTAATAGTGCTTTGAAACTTTACTATGCAGAAGAAAAATGCTGCTTTTAGCCATCTTAATTTAAATGAAACAAGCACAGAAACAGTTTCCAAACCTTGTCAAATTGTTTTTTGTTTTTTTTTAACTTTCCCTTTATTGTTTTTAGTAGTTTATGTTTAACATAATCCTGTATTTACTTTTTTTGGCCCAGTTCCAAATGAGGTGTGTGGTTGCCTGGTCATTTCTTAATCTGAGGTTCTATTGTATTGAATAATCTCAATTTTATTTTAAAACATGCCATTGAGGTTTAGCCCCTTTGTGCCCTGCTTTCTCTCCTGCTCTATGAGTCCCCTATTCTGGATATAACAGGCCAAAGTTGGTAATATATGCTTCAGCCACAATACACTGGTGTGTTCAGGGTAGTGTTGAAGTGAGGAGTCTGTAGGCCAACAATAGTTTTTGCTGCAATTACCCTTTAATTGAATCAGTTATGCTGCTGCTCTCCATATGACTTTTGACCAGTTGTACCAATACAGCCATACTTACAAAAATACCCTGAAATGATTATTTCACTGTTTGCTCCTGAACTAAGAGGACTAATATGTGCTCCAGCATAGAAGGCAGCTGGAAAACTAAAGTTCTTCAAAGGCGTATTTCCAGTAATGGGAAGCTGGTCCATGGTGCAGAAGCAGAGTTGAACAGCATGCCTACAAAATGAATTGTACACATACCTCTATCTCCCACACCTGTGTAGTGGCTCCTACTTTGAAAGTAGTTCACATAGAAAAATGTTAGCAACTATTGTTCTTTGGGAGTTGCCTCTGTAGATTCAGGCTGATGAGACAGTGCCCTCTGACATGTGGAGCTCGCAGAATCATTGTAAGGCTGTGTCTGTGGAAACTGCATGAGTAGCCCCTAAGGATGCTAAACATCCAGGCCTATCCAAGAAAGTGCATTCTCCAAGCATCTGAGTTCGACTGTGAAGAACAGTAGGAAACCTGTCTGTGTCCATTCAGTGCCACAGACCACTCTTTCACCTCCTTTGTTATTCAACATCAAGGGACATTCTGCAGCCTTGAGGCACAGTGGGGGTCTGCAAAGGCTTCTGCAATGTCAAGGCACCATGGACCAGCTTCCCATTACTGGAAATACGCCTTTGAAGAACTTTAGTTTTCCAGCTGCCTTCCATGCTGGAGCACATATTAGTCCTCTTAGTTCAGGAGCAAACAGTGAAATAATCATTTCAGGGTATTTTTTTAGGACAGCGCTGTAATGGCCGTCATATCCAAGGATCCTTTCCCATACAACTCCCTAATATAGTGATACTCGGACCCCCGTGGGTCAGGAACCAAAATAGTGATCAACATTACTCAAAAGAGCCATAGTACTGTGAATTAAACAGTATGACAGGGGGATATATATAGTTATATGACTGACCGAGTATTATTATTTTATCAGCTACAATCGGTTAATAACATAGTAAGAGCATCCTGATTGGTTGATGATTAAATCACACAGTGCTTTAATAGCATGTGCTACAAAGAGCCACAGGAGACACATTAAAGAGCCACTTGCGGCTCATGAGCCTCAGGCAGAGTATCACTGCCCTAATGTATGGTAGAGTTAATTATCGGATTGATGTTCTGTATGTGAGGTGGCCAGTTAACACTGGATAGTCTGAGGGTTCTTCATTAAAATGCTCAGGTAGCATGTTGCATTACTCAAGTGATCACTTCGTAAGAATGATGACTGTGTTACCATTTCCCCTTCTTAGCATGGCAGCATGAACAAAGCCGAGATGTAGAATTAACAGTAATTGCCTGTTTCTGTTCCACCTGCCATTGCAGTTAAACTATAGAAACAAAAGCAGAGACATAGGCAGAACAAAAAGTGACAAAACCTTAATCAGGCAGGTATATGTTCAAATATTGTTGACTCAAGCAGGGGCTTTGTTTACATTGTAAAGTGTGACTTTCATTAGCTTTTGATTTTACCAGACTCCAGTTCTACGTTGTGCTGACTGTAGATACTTAAAGTAAGGCAGGACAGAGTTGACCAAGATGCAGGATAAGCCAGGGGCTTTACTTAGGAAAAGAGGTTTGACTGGAACATTCACTGCAAAGTAGCACTTTGCAGAAAAGAAACCCACCCAGTACATGGCACGAGGGGTCACCCCAACTGCCAGTCTATCCCTCCCTTTTCAGTTGCTGATAACTTGACAAACATTTCTATGGGGGTGGTATTTTCCGTGGGTAGTCTCAACACAAAGGTGATTTTTTTTTTAATTTCCTTCTGATCTGGAGCAAAATAGTTTAAGCCTTTAGAGTGTGGAAAAACAAACAAACAAGTCAACCACATTTCCTATCTCAAATTTCCTCTCAGAAATTGTGTTCACGTACCTCAAGTAGCTGAAGCCAGAAGCTTCACCCTTGTCTCACAGAGACTTACACCTAGTCTGCACTAGAAAAGGCTTGTCACTAGTGCTATACAAGCAAACCCTCCTAGTGTAAGTGCAGCTTATACTGGCAAGAGAGTGCTTTTTGCCTGTGTAACCTATACCAGTTCCCTGAAATAAGCTATTTTGGGGGAAAAAAGGACTTTTTTTGCCAGTGTAACTGCATTTTGCCTAGGACTTTTGCTGGTATAAAAAATTATTAAAAATCTCACATCCCTAACCAATGTTGTTATACCAGAAAAAGTTTTAAGAAATCAAGCCAGGTTTGGAACAAAAATATTGTGCAATGTTTTAAATAAGTTAAAACTTTCAGTTAGCTGGTGATGCAACACTCGTGTGGTTTAGCTCATTGTGGGGATCTGAATCCCCACAAACAAGTTGTTACTAACAGGACTCAAGGAGTAAATGCATACCATCCCCTGCTGTTTCTAGGAGGATGAGTTGGGGCATAGCAGAAGCTGCCACAGGAAGTGCATTGTGGAACTCAGCTACCTGGGGGCTCATAGGGATGTGGACTGTGGGTGGGCCAGCTACTCAGTTACACCAACCTTTACTTCTATGAGGGGGTAGAGAGTGGTAAATGAGGAGACAGGCTACCACAATCTGGGTTAGGAAGACACTCCTCCCTTTTCAGGCCACTGGGGCATTTCCCTCTACCCAGGAAGCGGCCAGCAGCGGGCCAGCATTTGTCCCCAAGGCAGTGGTTTCAAACTTTTTTTCTGGAGACCCAGTTGAAGAAAATTGTTGATGCCTGTGACCCAACAGAGCTGGGGATGAGCGGTTTGGGGTGTGGGAGGGGCTCAGGGCTGGGGCAGAGGGTTGGATGTGGGGGTGAGGGCTGTAGGGTGCAGGAATGAGGGGTTCAGGGTGTGGGAGGGGGCTCTGGCTGGGGCAGGGATGCGGGAGGGGGTCAGGACTCTGGGCTGGGGGTGCAGGTGCTGGGGGATTTGGGGTGCAGGAGGGGGTTCCAGGCTTGTGGGAGCTCAGGGCTGGGGCAGGGGATTGGGGCCTGGTAAGCAGCGCAGCTGGGGTGCAGAGGCAGGCTTCCCGCCTGTCCTGGCACCGTGGACAGTGCTGTGCCCCAGAAGTGCCCAGCAGTGGGTCTGGTTCCTAGGTGGAGGTGCGACTCTCACCTGCAGGCACCGCCCACCCACCCTGCCAATGGGAATGTGGAGCCAGTCCTCAGAGCAGGGGCAGCCCCGGAGCCCCCCTGCCTTGAAGCCAGACCCACTGCTGGCCACTTCCAGGGCACAGCGTGGTGTCAGAAAGGTAGACGCTAGCCTGCCTTAGCTGGGCAGCACTGCCGCCGGGACATTCAATGGCCCAGTCTGCAGTGCTGACCAGAGCTGCTGTGACTGAGTCCCTTCCATTCTGCGACTCAGTTCTGGGTCACAACCCGTGGTTTGAAAAACACTATCCTAGGGATTAAAGCAAGGGAAGCAATTTATGCAGAGTGCGGAGCTTCAGTATGGGCATTTCACAGTTAAAGACAGCTGGTTGCTGCATCGTTCTGCAAGGAGGAATTTATAAGCCTCATAGCTTAATTTCTTCACCTTCTTCCCACTCCCCCTCCCACTTCTATAGAAAAACAGAAGTTAAATAAGGAGAGGAAAATGGCATTCGTTCAACATTCAGGTTGAGAAATCAAAATCAGACACTCCAATGACAGGAAATTTCAAAAGCAAAAGTTGCTCCCAGCATAACTCAGCCCCATTGCACTGAAGTGTGTTTATAGACCTGTTTTCTCTTCTAAAATGTAAGCTACAATATTATATACCCTAATATGTTGGATGGGTAGGGGGGCAAGAGTTAATATTGTGGCAGCAACCTTGTGTTTTGGAATTTCATAGAAATGGAGAAAGACAAATCCAGTTCAGCTCCTGGCCTTGCAGGATTTCCTGGCACCAATGACTGTTGCATTAAAAGGCAACCTTTTGCATTTCAAGTAAATGCAGCTGAACTGTGTTCTTGTGTAGTAATCTGCCTAACTTTGTGTGTTTCTTTCATCTTAGGGGGCTGGCGATAGTTTTGTGGGAGCACTGGCTTTCTTCATGGCTTGCTATCCCAATCTATCCATGGAAGAAGTGATCAGGAGGTCAAACTTCATCGCATCAGTGAGCGTCCAAGCATCAGGGACACAGTCTTCCTATCCCTACAGGAAGGGCCTGCCACAGGATCTTTTCTAACTCATGGTGCAGACAGCTGCATGTATTGATTGTACAGTATCCCAGGCAAGGGAGTTCTGATTGTGCACAGGCAAGTTTTTTTTTCCCCTAAGAGATTCCAGGTCCTCGGCTACTAAAGGAGTAGAGAGCAGGAAAGTCTTTACTCCCTTCTCAATCACTGATTCCCTGTTAGATTCTGGTCTATAGTAGAGCACTAGGGTTGCACTCTTTCAGTCCAGCAAAATATCGTGGCTCGGTCCCTTGCCCTACACACTGTGCAGCACAACCCTTACTCTAATGGTAAAACTTAGTAGTCTATGTGTTCAACATTTCACTCCACAAAAACTCATGTCTATAAACTAAAGACATCCCATAATATGAGTAGGGATAACTGAGCTCTGAAATTCAGTGGCCTCCACAGACTTTGCTGTGCTCTCCACTAATTAAGATTCTCCTTGATTTTGCTGAAGTTTCAAATCTGGGAGATTGCTATTGAAATGTGAATAATAGTTAGCTTTGAGTTTTCAACCAAATTCCTATAGTTCTTGCTCTCCGCAGCAAGTGCCTTAGCCTAAAGTGTGACTCAACCACCATCTGCAGACCACACCAGCATGCAAAGTTCCATCTCATCCATAGTCCACTCAGACCACAATGAAACACTGCATGCCAGGTCCACATCTGCTAGTTATGTTTCTCTATTGCATGATGGCTGCAGTAGGCTCCATACTGTGTCCATTAGGTGAGGTTTTCTGGTTCTGGGCAAGCTGCTGATAGAGCCCTTAGGTGAGTGAGATGTACATACCAGTTTATTAGCTGTTTAGTGTTCCGGGGAAACACATGCCCAGATGCCTAGTCTGTCTTATTTGGCGATAAACACAAATAAACTAGTTAAAGAACAAAATCAACCACAATGCACTAGTCAAAAAGCTGGCTTAGACATCTACTATAGGCCTACTCAGGCATAAATTCAGATGTGAAAAATAAGTCCTACATACATGAGCTTGATAAAAAGTTCTATTTTATGTGGGTCAGATCCTGATCTCACGGGAGTTTTGCCATTGGCTTCAAAGGCAGCAGCCTTTAGCTCTACAGGATGCTACAGGTCACTTTACTACTTGTATTTTTTCTTCCCACCTCTACTATAAGGCTATAAGCTCTGAAACACTAGTGATCCTATGGTTTCATGGGTCGATCGTGGTTTAGAATGCCTCTAGCAACCCTTCCACTGAAGTTCCCTTTTAGAAAATGGTAATTTTTTATTGCGATGTGAAACAATAGTTTAACAATTACAGCCAGTTTCACAATGGAAAACACAGACAATGGGATCTGCTATTTTAATTTTTTTTTATTGAAGACTGTAAAAATAACTCGAAGGATAAATAAATGTTGATGTGATGATCTATGTCCAGACACTAAAGACTTCTCTCTCTACATTGTTCTCATTCACAATGGCCTTCAAATCACAGGAGGCGTTGATTGAGTACATTTCCTCTCCTTTTAGCACACGCTGCAGGATTTCAGAAGCAGCATTCCGCCCACCCAAGAGTCCAACTCATGTATAAAACAAGTCCATTTACAAGGCGTTGTTCAGATGGAACGTATTTTTCTCTTCTCTGTGAAGAGAACACGTTGGTTCACTGTGGAGAGAAAGCAACTTGGTAGGAAAGCAAGTAAGTGTTAGGATTTACTAGAAAAAAAATCCATACACCCACCTCCTGCTGCCCTCCATGCTTAAACACTGAACGAATGATTACTGGCACAGTGCCACTGCTGGCCAACCTGCTTTTAAAGGACTTTAGCTCTGCATTCATTTTACAACATATAACTTTTAGTACACAGGTGTCTATTTTACCCCATGAAGGACAAACATTAGGATTTAAGTGACTCTGAAAATGGAACCTTTTCACTCAACAGCTGCTTGCCATGTCTATTCTGAGTCAGTCTGCTCTGCATTGGGACACAAAGGTTTTTACGGCTTTTCTGCTTGTCTTAGCACTGCCGAGTCCAGACAGCTATGGGAAAGTAAACTGGATTCTAATCTGCCTCGCATATCAACAATCCTTCTTCAAGGACCACCTGCAGAATCTTTATTATAAGTGATGGGTGAACTACAAATTGAGCTGGACTGTAAATCCTCAACCTGAAGTCAGGAAAATCATTTTACTTCTAAATTGCACATGTGATATGGAAGTCACTAAGAGAATGAGCATGGGAAACTACAATGCCGTTTGTGCAACCACCTTTCAGCTTAACATGAATTTTAGTAACTTAACACTGAAAAATATGTAGGGCTGACATTGTGCACCACAGAGATAGTGGATTGAAGTAATTTTCCCAACATATCACAGCCTAGTTGTGACTGAAACCTTTACATTATGCACTGCAACCATCTGGGACTTTCTACCTCACTATAAAAAGTTCCCTAAATGCAGGTTCCATTGTTTATGAAATTCACTTCACCTTTTTTGTGTGTAAGTGCATACAGACAGAAAGTACATCAAATACGGTGTCTGGCCTCCATGGATGGCCAGACTCAAATTTACCTGCCTTTCACACATGCCTCAGCGTCTCGCTTTCCCTCTGGTATAGGCTATAGGAATTTTTTTTCCCCCCTCCACCAAATGTGAACCCCAGGCCATTCCAAGCTACCTCCCATTTCTATTCTATGGGTTGCATCAGGCTGTTCTGCCACCAAACTCCTGCTCGGCTAAGAGCGCCACTCTATAGTGCACTGCACACAAACTGGATAGTAAAAAGAACAGGAGGACTTGTGGCACCTTAGAGACTAAAAATGTATTTGAGCATAAGCTTTCGTGAGCTACAGCTCACTTCATCGGATGCATTCAGTGGAAAATACAGTGGGGAGATTTATATACACAGAGAACATGAAACAATGGGTGTTACCATACACACTGTAACTAGAGTGATCAGGTAAGGTGAGCTATTACCAGCAGGAGAGAAAAAAAAAAACACCTTTGTAGTGATAATCAAGGTGGGCCATTTCCAACTGTTGACAAGAACGTGTGAGGAACAGTTGGGGGGGGGGGGGAAATAAACATGGGGAAATGTACTATTTCCCCATGTTTATTTCCCCCCCCAACTGTTCCTCACACGTTCTTGTCAACAGTTGGAAATGGCCCACCTTGATTATCACTACAAAGGTTTTTTTTTTTTCTCTCTTGCTGGTAATAGC
The DNA here is from genome assembly GCF_965140235.1 of Caretta caretta. Taxonomy (NCBI): domain Eukaryota; kingdom Metazoa; phylum Chordata; order Testudines; family Cheloniidae; genus Caretta; species Caretta caretta. The sequence continues at coordinate 155,042,841 of NC_134208.1, read as the reverse complement.
TCACCTTACCTGATCACTCTAGTTACAGTGTGTATGGTAACACCCATTGTTTCATGTTCTCTGTGTATATAAATCTCCCCACTGTATTTTCCACTGAATGCATCCGATGAAGTGAGCTGTAGCTCACGAAAGCTTATGCTCAAATACATTTTTAGTCTCTAAGGTGCTACAAGTCCTCCTGTTCTTTTTGCGAATACAGACTAACACGGCTGCTACTCTGAAAACTGGATAGTGTTTCTAGTGTGTGTGTGTTGGGGGGGGGAGGGGTTGGTTGTGGAATGTTCTGAAGCAATAAAGTTAATATGAAATTAATACACTCATTTTCCAACCCAGGAAATGAATCCCACCACCGCCTGATCTAAAGCTTTCCCTTGCACATGAAATCAGTTTCTGCTAACATGAATATTTTTTGAGGAATTTGATTAAATCAGCTTGTATCTCCAGGAGCCTCTCTCCACAGGCATCAGACTCCTGCATTCTTAAGTCAGAGAATATCAGTGTTAATCTTCCACCAAGACTGCACTGAAGATAATATCCCATATGACTATCAGCCAAATGGCTACACTATATATTCAGAGCTATGTGGTTTTTTAAATTATGCCCTAGTTAAATATCAGATTACCAGGTGTTTTGCAGGAGGTACCTGGGAGCTGTACGGACTTAACTCTCCCATGCTATTTTAAGAGCTAAAGCAGGTTAGAATGTCCCCAACTTAGCCTTTAATGTGTTAGTTACAAATTGGTGCCTTCCCAAGTCACTTTTTAAAACACTTTTTTTTTTTTTTTTTTTAAAAAGAGGAACTCTTGGCAAGTGCTGTTGACACCCATGACTTACAATGAATCAGGTTTTAAATGATGGAGAGTGTTGAGAGTCAGAGGAACACAGCAGAACAGTGGAGAACTTTTCTCCAAACATGTGGGAACCTGCATTTATTTCTGTATTAGACATTTTTTTAAACAGAAATATTTTAAATAGATTTCATCTTGACACTGTGATGAGAGTTTACTGCTCTTTTGGTTTAAGTGTCCCAACGAACTTCTCTGCAGCTGCGTAGCTCACTGCTGATTCTTACGAGACAGCCTAGTCTAGTAAACTGAGCATGGAAGTAGAATGTACGAATTCTAATCTCTGCTCTGCCGCTGTCTTGCTGTGAGGTCTTGGGCAAGTCACTGCCTCATTGTGTTCGTGCCACAGTCTGTAAAATGGGGTTAATATTACCTCCTCCTCCACTGGGACATTTTAAGGAATAGTACAGTGGTTTGAGCATGTAAAATGCTAAGTATTACTCTGCTTATACTCGATACATTGTTACATTCAACTGAAGAGAGAGCATGCATCTTCCAGACAGCATGTAATTTCTCAAGTTCTTACCAATGGGATCATATTTCAGCAGGACCAATTTCTCCTGTAGTCGGGCTCTCTTGATGTTGTAACAGTAGCCTGTCCCTGCTGCACTCACCATCCTCACAAGGATGTACCTAAAATGACAAGGGACATCATTATGGCCAAAGGCAGATGTATACAGCGGTGGGTGAACACTGTTTTTTAGTCAGTGTCTCCACTGCAGAAATTCCCCTTTGACATGGGCAGTTAAGTGAACTGAGACACTTAATGTCACCATCTGTGCCTATTAGGGACAATTTAGTGTCAATAAAATACTAAATTTAGCTGAGCTGTTACATGGGTTTGATTGCAAGAGTTGATGAGCAACTGCAACTTCAACAGATGTTGCCAATGCGCAGCTAAGCAACGCTGATGCACGAGTGTTGTAGGTCAGGAGACGAAGTTTTGGGAGCAGACCCTGGTTTCTCTCCCCACGCCAGCAGGCACATCAGACAGGACAAGTATAAGGGAGGCAGTGAAAGCAACTTGAAATATTCACACTAAAGCTGCTCGGAAATCTTTGGTCCAAACAGTTTTCTGTTGGAAAAAGGTGTTTCAACACAACCACTTGTTTTTCTTATGAAAATCACGTTGACAAAATTTCCCACACAAAAAAAACTCAAAACTATTTTTTATTTCCAAAACATTTCATTTCAAAATTAATTTTTCATTTTGAAAATTACTCTCCCCCCCCCCACTGTTAGTTTTACAATATTTCATGATGTCTGCAGCATTTGTGCATAAGACAACGGGCCATATTCTGCCATGCCAAATACCACACCATAATACATGATACTTCTGCTGACATGGTCCAAATCAGAAATTTCAAAATATCAAATTTTCCTGTGAAACAGAAATTCCAAATTTTGATCAGCTCTCATTAAAACCTCCTACCAGCAAATCCATGAATAGCAAGGAACTCTGTCTGGAAAGGGCGATGGGAGGGACACAGGCAGAGAAGCTATTCATCTGAAAGAAGGCAGGGATTCAGGGAGCCTAAGAGGTGGCACTTGGAGTGAAGGGGAATCTATGGGCCAAGGGTGGGGAGGTTTGAAAACCACCCCACTTAAACCATGATGCTTTTAGAGTGCAGAGTCCATAGCAGGACTGTATGTTTCAACATCAGCCTCAGGTTAATTGCTATTGAATGGAACATAGACCATGGCCAAGAAAGTAGTTTTCATACTGAAATAAGACAAAAACGAAAAGATCTGCATACAACTGACTCAGTATGGCTCCTTTTTAGGAAAGGGAACAGAGGATGATCATATTTAAAGGTATCCAGGTTATAGCCAATACAGTACCTCAGAATACAGAGCCCAACTGTCTCTTCCACTTGCACTGGGACCTAAAGCAGTATGCCCCTCACTCCATCTACATACAAAAAAGGAAAGCAGAGCCCCTCACGAAGGTATGCCACAGAAACAGGTCAAGAGGTGGCAAAATTGGTGAGATGGTACTTCTCCAGAGCATCATGCCCTCACAAACCCCCAGATGATGCTAACACAGTGGAGGAGTTCGGGCAGCAGCCATGTACCGTAGAGAGAAGAGGAGAAACTGGGGTATAATGTGAAGGCAACTGAGCCTCCCTGCAAATCCATAAGTACTGCCAGCTCTCTGGTACTCCCCAGGATCTCAGGGCATCTGGAGGTTAGGGAAGGAGGGTCAAGCCCCTTGACCATTTCTCCAGTGGTGATCTCTCCTCTTCCATCGCAATGAAATGATCTGAAGGAAGCATTGCAGGTAGAACCCACATTCAATTTCCTGGCTTACAGACAATATGATCCCTTGAAATTAAACAGAGAAAATCCCTATTTGCTCACCCATGCAATGTCACTCCCAACAGCATATACAGTACATATGGCTTTGCCTGGTCTGATTTAAAGTCTAGTTTTACATGAAAAAAAACCATTCTTTCTTCCCCCCTCAAATGAAGGGTAACCACTAGACTTCCCTGAGCTAAAAGACCCAGTGAATGACCCAGTTTTCTGTCATCTCCTGTACACCCACTACAGGGATCAGGCATATCACCTGTACCCATGTAGCAGACTCCTTCCCCCATACCTCTCCCACTTCCTCAAAACACCTTCTGGTCAGTTTCCTCTTTCTAGCCCACTGATATCAGTATAACCAGAGTTTGAAACTCTTATTTGGTACATGTCTGAGGGCAGGTTCTTTTTGAGTAAGACACTTTGTTATGAAAATTTCCAACTTAATCAGGCAACCCAAGCCAGATGCTCTAGTGAGGTGTAAGCAGAACAAGAAGGGAGGAAATCTAGGGGAGAGACCCAAAAAGGGAAAGCAAAGGGGCCAGAGGAGGACCAATAAAATGATGAAGAAAGAAGGGAAGAGAACACAAAACCAAAAAAGAGAAGCACTTCGCTTTGAAAATAAATTTAGTTTCTTAATGAAGGAGGAGCAGCACAAAGATAGAATAAAAAGGGGAGAAATACAAGAGAAAAAAAGCCATAAAAAGCTTTTACGTTAGTGAAGTTAATTGTATTTATACTTCCTCCTTGAGGAAACTTTACCATGCTCTGTTCATTGGTGGGAGGGGATGATGGCAGAACATGATTATTATTAAGGCTGGTGTCAAACTGAGACCCCTCCTATTGGGCATGTACTTTAAAACTGCACTTTGAATGTCAAGCCCTGACAATTCTGCAGAAACACCACGAGAGGAGAGACACTTCCAACCCAGCGGGTGCCTGGCACCAGCTTCATTTGGGGATGATTTTTAAATCTTCAACAAGAAGCATGCCAGGAGGTCCTCTTTCCAGAGCTTTCAAGTACAAACTATTACAGATCCATGCAGGAATGCACCTTCTGAGAACCAGGGGAAACAACAGGGATGTTTTAATGACAGTTCTTCGACAACAGAGCTTCTCTATCACTTTAGTCTCTTGGATTTGTCTAAATACCTTACAAATACAATTTTGGCCATAACTGTTCACCCCTCATATATATTTTCATTCATTCTTGTCTCCTTACTTCTGGGGGAGCAAAGACAAATTTTTCAGAGTCCTTTATTTCCTTCCCAGCCCCAGACTATGCCAATCTTCTTTTTAGCCCATGGGATCCGGATCTATCTTCCTCCACAGCCCATTAACACATTCTTGAGAGGGGTCAGGTGCTCAGAACTCTGTCTCTGCTGCACTTCCAGCCCAGACGGAGAATGTGTTAGAGCTTTGCCCTCTACAATAGTTACTTTATTAACTGAAAGTGATGGCACCCACCTTGAAACTTGTTCAGCAAAATAGACAAGCAACTGTTTTATGATCATTATACACAACAGCTACAGAAGTTCAGGGAACCATTCTATACTCTACTAGAAAGGTAATGCTGATAAAAACACCACACGCATTAGCCTGGACCCCATAGAGGTCCAAACTAACCACATATGCATACAGATTGCCCCCACTTAATGAATGAGGCTCGGCAAGTACGTGACTATGAGGATCCCTCAGAGAGTCTCTCTCTAATCATCCTGTTCAGGGAAGAGGGTTGCCATGGAGTTCCCCCCCTAAAGTGCACCACAGGGTTAGACTCAACCCTCTCAGGTCATCCAGGGGACAAGACTATGGGCATGGAGGCCCTGTGCTTCTTCACTGTCTCACCCAGCTTCTTGGAGCTCTGCTGCCAGGGATCCCTCTGCAACGGCTGCCTTCAGAAACTCCATTAAAATTAGATCCCCACCACAGAGACGACACTACAGGAAAAGCAGCACAGCCCCAGGGCTCTAGAACTTACTCAAATAATTCTTCCAGGACGAGTTCATTGATGTGCACCCTACCAGATCCTGCCTCCACCCAAAAAGGGTCATTCACTCCCCAATGCTACCTCCGTGCAGAATCTAACCCTGGGGAATACCCTTCAAGGGGACAGTACTGCAGATCTCCCATTCCAGAGAGTGGGGGAGAGATTACATGCAAAGGAGATGCAGTCTAGCTCCTAGGTTGAAGAACGACAAATACTTCATGTACATTCAGAGATTCTTTTCAGAGTAGCAGCCATGTTAGTCTGTATTCGCAAAAAGGAGTACTAGTGGCACCTTAGACGCTAACCAATTTATCTGAGCATAAGCTTTATACATTCAGTGAAGTGAGCTGTACCTCATGAAAGCTTATGCTCAAGTAAATTGGTTAGTCTCTAAGGTACCACTAATACTCCTTTTCTTTATTCAGAGATTCTGTGAGAACCCCATATTTGTGTATCATTGTAGGATGCAACTGTGGGAAGCAGATCATTTGGAATAGCTCAAACCAGTAAAATGTCACTTACTTGGATTTGCTCTTGGCCACTGTTTGTGGAGCACAATGATGAAAGGAAGAAAAATAAAGAAAGTTACATTACCATCTTGTTTTCTTTTAACTATTAACATATAAAAATGATTACAGCTTTGCACAAAAGCTGCTTTTGGAACAGTCCCAGAGCAGCCAGGCAAAGACAGTCAGTTGTAAGAGAGATTCCTCTTGCCTTGTATAGCTAGGCCACGCCAAAATCCAGCTTTATTTCCCCCATCAGATCATTTTAAAAATCATTTGTGCAGTGCCTAGCCCAGTAGGCCCTGGCCCGCTTGTACCCTCCAGGCAATACTGCAAGGTAAGTAAAAGTGTAGCAAAATCCACTCTATGTTCTGTCTGCACAATCAAAGCTCTTGTTCAAGCCCCTAGTAGTTCTGACTACTCCCACTTCAGGTTCTTTCAAAATACTGTGAAGATCAGATCCCTTGTCCCTATGTCACTTCACTCTCAGAATCCCTCCACGGGCTTCCTGTTTTCCACTGCATAAAAGCTCAAGCTTCTTGCACTCACATTTAAGGCCCTTCTCAGCTCTGCCTTTTTCTTCTATTTCTTTATCTTAATCTCTTAAGCCCCTCCAGCACTTTAGCAACACTCATTTATCCACTTCTCCCACCAATATAGGCATTCTGCCCCTTTCACAAAGAATGCCTTTTCTGAACTGAAACATAAGGCAGCTACCCTCCTCTTCAAATCTCTCTCTAAAGCCCATTTTTGCTGGAACACCTACAAGAAATCACACAACCAATGATGAGCTGAGGAATGGGCAGGATCCCTGGCAGATCCTGTCTCCACCCAAATGGGGTCATCCACCCCCCACTACTACCTCCATGCAAAATCCAATCCTGGGAAATGCCCTCCATGGGGACATCCCTCCGTTGCTCTGTGGAGTAATCCACAAGCACATGAGCTTATGTTACCATCTTCCTTCATTAAGATTCTTACCCTCACAAGAATATTTTCTTAAATTAGACTGGAAACCCTTTGGGGCATGACCTCTCCCCCACTGTCTGTTTATACAGCCCTCAACACAAAGGGGCCCAATCCAGAATCTGTAATACAAGTAATAACGCAGCACACATGTCACCACAGGTAATGCCCCAAAAGTTACCTTATATTGGACATTCCGGTTTCATTTATAATGTATTTGTATTGCAGTAGCACCTATGGGGGCCCCACTCAGGGACCATGAGCTCAATGTACTAGATATTGTACAAATGCAGAACAAAAAGATGGTCCCTGCCTCAAAGATTGTAGAATCTAATTAATGTTTTTAACTATTTCCTTTTCTTTCATTCTTTTAACCAAGCATTTCTTTCACAGTTGCTGACAGTAGTTTATGGAATTCAGATATTTTATCTCCCTGCCCTTTTAAGTTTTCAATCCACACTTGGGCCTGTTCTGACATGTCCATATAGGTTTCCAGATGACCAGGGACTCAGCCAAGTTCAGGATTAGGGTCCTCGTCATCAAATGGCCAAACCATCCGTTCATTTTTAAAATGACTTAACTCACAGGTAAACTTTGAATAAGATGTGACATTTCTAGAAATTAAATACTGTTAGCCCTGTAATCGCTCGCTCGCAGCTGGGGCTTTGAACAACTCCTGGGACGACACGGCTGGTTGACAGATACGTGCCTGAGAAGCAGAAGGGAAAGACCAGCCAAGCCACTCGGGCAGATCTCTTTAAAAATTCACCTGCAGCCCCCACCCCCCTTTCTTGCTACAGTCACTGCGGCCTCCACCTGCCCCCCTCTGCAGCGGCGGCCGAGGAGCTGCTGGAGCAGGCAGGGCGAGGTGCCCCCTGGGCCACTCCTCCCTCTCAGCTCGCTGGGGTGACGTCGGCTAGCAGGGGGCGCCGCAATGCCCGCCGGGAGAGGTAGGGCCGATGAGGGAGGAGCAGTAGCGCAGCCCGGGCCCAAGCGCGTCCCTGACACCGTCAGGCCCCAGCCGCCTCCCGCTGCCCCTCGCTCCTCCCCCGCCGCCGCCCCAGCTAGCGGCAGCTGCGCGGAGCCGGATCCCCTTCCTCACTCACAGGCGGCCACCGTCAGGAACATGGCGCCCACTCCGCCGGGAGACCCCTCCACTCCTTCGGCCGGCTCCGGAGCCCAGAAGCACCGCCACAACCACTTCCGGGGGGCGCGGGCGCAACTGCTTCCGGGGCACTAGAGGGCGGCCGGGCAGACGGAGAGGACGGGGCGGGTGACGCTGAAGCCCCGCCCTTTGAGCTCGCGCCAGGGCGCAGCCAAGCCCGGCGGCGGCCACGGTAACCGCTAGAAGGCCACGCCTCCCCATCCCAATGGGCGGGGCTGCCCAGGCCTTTGCACCATGGTTCCTGCTCCACCTTGTGAGTTCTCCGGGGCTTGGGCCTGGGCGCTGCTTGGACCCCCGTTGTGCTCGGCGCTGGACAGACACAATGAATGCGCTCGCCGTCTAGGACGGGGGCAGGTCAGCATCTCCTGAGAGATGCCTCCTGGCTTGGGGGAAGAGAGCAGGGCCATGCAGCGAGCCCAGCTCCTTGGAAGGCCTGGGAGCAGCTGAGCTTTCTGGAGAACCAGCGCGCACCAGAGGGCGGGAATACATTTTCTGTATAATATTAATAGATTTTTTTTCAAGGCCTGGAGGGGTCATTCTGATAACTGAGGCTCACCTGCACAACAGGCCGGAGAAGCTGGCCTGCTACCTCCTGTATCTAGTCCGGGGTGAGGAACCTATGGCCTGTGGGCCGGATCTGGCCCTTTGGTTAATTTCCTGTGGTGCTCCCCCACAGGGCTGGAGCCCTGAGCGCAAACTTGCTGTGCTGTGGGGGGAAGCCCCGAGCCTCTGCACCCCCCTGCAGGGCTGGAACCGTGAGGCTGGCTCCTCTCCTGCCCTGCTGTGGGGGAGGGGGGGAGCCCCTAGCCTTTGCACACACACCCCCACCCCACCCCTGGCAGGTGAGTGGCCCACGATTGATTTTTTTTTTTGGGTCAATGGCCTGTGACAGAAAAAGGGTTCCCCACCCCAATCTAGCCCATCACGGAAATAAGATCTGGGACTGCCACAGCTACTGAGCTGGGACAGTCCATGTGTTCTGTCCCCTGTGCTTACTCATGATTGCTTCAGCCACCATTCACAAATTGCTGTTGATTCCCATACAGGGCTGCTAAACTTTGCAATACTTGGTGTTTTTCTAAAAGCTGCAGCTACTGGAGTCCTGTGATTACATGAGAAGATCAGCTTTCATTTAAAAAAAAATAGAAGCAACTTCTGGCTCTCATGGTAGTGATGAAAAGCTTAAAAATGTGACATCCTTCCCCAAGCCTCAAAAAATAAATTTAAAAAACCTAGAGTTTTTGCTTTGTTTTAATCTCACAATGTTTACGTTGATCTTGTTATTTTTGAGGCCTAACTCATCATTTTTGAGTGCTTGTGTTTAGCAGTACGGCTTTAAACATAGACCCTTTTGACTGATGATATAACAAATCTCTCATGTCCAAAAAAGAAGTACAGTATAGTACATTATGCTGTATTATACAAGCCTTACCCAAGGCTATGCAGGGTTAAATTGGGATTTTCAAAGGAGCCAAAGGGCATTAATTGCAATTCAATGGGAGTTGGGTGCTATAGCCCTTTAGGCCCCTCTGAAGATCCCAGTCTAGATCATAAATAACTCAGTAGTAGCTCCAGAGTGAAATTAACAGGCTTAGGCAAGGGAGATGTGGAATACTTCCAAAGGAGATTTGAAATGAGATGGAGTGGATGAGATGGAGGTACATGGAATGGCTGGTTCTGAAGAGTTCCATAGGCTGGGTTCGCTACATTTGCTGCCAGTTGAAGACACAACAGACCCAAAGGGGAGATTAATTATTGCACTTCAGTTTTTTTAAATGACTTGCACAATAAATACGAGCAGGGATATGAAAACATACGAACATTTCTGTATAATTGAGGAACGTTATGACTCAAGGAACTAATAACAGAGAAGTGGCACTAGGCTGCTAGTCTGAATCTATGCCAGGTCTCTAGTGACTAACAGCTGTTATTGCGAGATTGCAGTCTGGGAGCCTCTGATCTGATTCACAGTGATCTCAGGCATTGTAACCCACTGGTCAGCGGGTGTATCGTGTCCCTTATCCACAGGGATATGGGGCTGTTACAGAACCTAGCTCCTTAGCACAAGCTGTACAGATTCATGCTTTCAACTCTGGAGGTCTGCAGTATCAGTCCCCACATAAATGGGGATTCAGTCCTAAACTGCTGTGGGAGTTACATGCAATTATGTGGAACAAGCTCCCTCGGTCAAGACACTGGCCAGTGCATGCTACATACATCCTCTGGGCAAAAGAAGCCCACAGCAGTTTGAATCCCAGACAAACTCCAACTTACATGGCAGCTGCCATTGTGGCTTACACCAGAGATTGAACTGGGGGCCTGGCCCAAGTCCCTACAGCTGGAGCTAAAGAGCTGAGAGTTGTAACAGGCCCATTTCCTCTGTTGATCAGGCACAGAAGGGGACACATAACACCCAGTGGGTTACCCCATCACCACAGTTGTCAATGCTTCGTGTACTGCCTGCTTGTTTAGTATTCTGATATGTTATAGGATTGCTCTTTCTTGAGTATTTTTCAGAGTGGCCTAGGGAGTTCAGATAGGCACCTCTTGTTATTTTAAAATGTGTAAATAAAAGGCACTGTTGCTGGCTGTGGGTCAATAAATTAAGTAATGAATTATGTGTGGAAATTGATCTTCTCTCTGGCCTGTAAAGACCTCAAGGTCAGGGCTAAGGTGATTTGAGATGCATTTAATAACCTCAGCTCCATTTAAGGTGCAGTGTAAAGGTGCTTTTGTTACCTGCATCCTCTAAAATGCTAGCTTTGTAATATTGTAATAATGTAGTACATCCCAGTAACAGGGGCTCCTACCAGCTGACTGAATAGACCTGTTGTTTCCTGTGAGGTGCTGAGCTCACTCAGTGCTCAGCACTTCACAGGAGCAGGTGCTGATTGCCCATGACTAGGACTGTGGCTCCAAGCCTTGGAAACCCCATCACCTGGCAATTTTGTATATCTGACTAAAAGAATTTCTTCTTATAGCTTGGGCACCCCCATTCAATTGCTAGAATTCTAATGGAAGATACAGGACTAAATTCAGCCTTGTCATAAGGAGATGCAATTCCAGCTGAAGTCAATGGGAGTTGTGCATGATTACACCAAGGCTGAATTCGCCTGTAGTTGGGCAGGTGGCAAGCTCAGAGTACTGCATGTTATACAAAACAAACATGTTTGAATTTTGCCTTGTCCTTTGCATATTCATTGTTCATCTTTCATCTACTTCTGGCAAGTTGCTACAGAATGAGATTGTGAGCTATCAGACAGAGACTGTCAGAACCATACGTTTGTATAGCACAAGGGTCTCAAACTCAAATAACCACGAGAGCCACATAAGGACTAGTACATTGGCCCAAGGGCTGCACCACTGACCGCCCCCCCGACTGCCCTGCCCCCGCCCCCACTCCACCCCTTCTGTGAGGCCCCGCCACTGCCCTGCCTCTTCCCACCCCTTCCCTGCCCCCATTCCAACCCCTTCCCTGAAATCCCCACCCCAACTCTGCCCCCTCCCTGCCCCCAGGGGGTGCAGGGTGGGCAGGGGACTCAGGGCAGGGGGTTGGGGTGCAGCAGGGGGCTTAGGGCAGGGGGTTGGGGTGCAGGAGGGGTGTGGGGTGCAGCAGGGGGCTCAGGGCAGGGGGTTTGGCTGCAGAAGGGGTTCGGGGGGCAGGTCCAGCCCGGCGCCTACCGGCGGCAGGACAGGGCAGGCTCCCTGCCTGCCTGCCCTGCCCCCACGCCGCTCCGGGAAGCAGCCGGGACCCGGGGGGGGTGGGCACAGGGGTCTCTGTGTTGCCCTGGCCGCTCCTCCAGTTACCTCCCCCGAAGCTCCCATTGGCCGCAGTTCCCCGTTACCGGCCAATGGGAGCTTCAAGGGAGGTACCTGGAGGAGTGGCCAGGGCAACACACAGACCCCTGTGCCCCCTCCTCCCCTGGGTCCCGGCCGCTTCCCGGAGCGGTGCGGGGGCAGGGCAGGCAGGCAGGCAGGGAGCCTGCCCTGCCCCCAGTGCGCACCGGGCCGGAGCCGCTCTAGGTAAATGCTGGAGGGGCAGGGGTACCACGGGGAGCTGGCGAGCTGCTGAAAATAACCCTGCAGGCCATGTGTTTCAGACCCCTGGTATAGCATCTAGCACAGGGGAGCCCAGATCCCTGTTTGAGGCCCTTTGGCCCTACAGCAATACAAATAAGAACAGTAATACAACTATCAACGGTAATGTCAAAAGAACTCTAACAGGTACACTCTATCACAGAGTGGGATATATCTGGTTCAAATTATAAATTCCATTTTGTAGAAGGAATGCCATTTTGTGATATGTGCTGAAGAACCAAAGGCAGGGTTATTATGAGGTATTCTAGATAGCTAGTATACCCAGAAAAGATGCTTGACACCTGATTGAAGGACTATGACTCAGAAGCCATCACAGAGCAATCTAGGACCATCAAGTTGGATTGTCTGTTAACTACTGGCCCAACCCCATAGAACAATGGATTTTCGACATTGGGGTGCCAGCATGGCCGGGGGTTCTGCTGCTTCTCAGCCTGATGGCCACATGGCCAAAGGGAGAGAGACTGTATTTAAGAAGGGGTTTCTCTTCTCTGAAAAGTGGGAGTCACCCATCGCTGCATGCAAGAAGAGGCTGGAGAGAGATGGAAGGCCGGAGAGACGCTGCCTAGCCTGAAATGCTGACAAAACTCACAGAATAGGTGAGATCAGACTATTGGAGGGTACATCTCTGGACTTTTATTATTTTGCAAAGGTCTGTAATGCTTTAGAGCATTTAAAGAGTAAAGTGGTTGTGGTTAAGAAATTCTTTGCTAAGCCTATATTCCTTGCTTTCCTGCCCCATTGTCCCTGAAGGGGGTTAAATGAGAAGCCAAAGGGCTCACACCTAGGTAGAACTCTGGGGGAGCACGAGTAAGCAACTAAGGGGGTTGGGAGGTCTGAGACACTGGTTTTGGGGCGTAGGGCGACTGGATGCCATCATGTCCCAAAGAAGGGCATCACACTAGAGATTTGAGCCTGTGAGTATGTCCTGGAATTTCAGAGCTAGAAACAGTAACTAGGCTCCATCCAGACTCAGTTGGCTTACGAGCACGTGGGACTCAACGACTGGATCCACTCGCAATGTCTATACAGAGGGGCACCTGGTCAGGGTGTAACACATACAGTAGCAATTTCTATGCATGAACATGAGAGGAAGGATGAAAGCAGTGGATCACAAATCAGGTGACCTGGGTTCTTTTCCTTTCTCTGCTTCAGACGTATGTGACCTTAGGCACATCCCTGAGCCTCTGGGTGCCTCAGTTTCCTTCTCTGTAGAACAGAGACACTATTAGATGCTTGTGTTACGAGATGTTATGAAGCTACACCCGTTAATACTTGGGAGGTGCTCAGATGTGATGTTGCTGTGTGCAATAGCAAAGTTTTTAAATAAATAACAGGGGACATTTCAAGTTCTCCTACCCTCTTGGGTAATAAACTGTAAGTCAGGAGGATATTACACTTTAAAGAATTGACAATGGATCCAGCACTTATTTTCTCTCCTAGTCAGATAAACTGTTAATGTAGGAATTAAAGTCCTTGAGTATTCAGCAATTAACTGTGCAACAAAAATATGTCAGCTTGACATGCTGAAAGCAAGCTAACAAGACTAAGATGGAATGCATAATAACATCCAGTTAATGTGATATTATGTGGCATGAAAACAAATGGCTGACAGTAAAAAGACTGGAGTAACATGACATCCTCTCTGGGAAAGCACTTCTGTGTGTGTTGGGAGGCACCCTTGATTTCAGTTGACATGTTCCTTGTTTCAATTCAGTTATACCAAATTCTTTTTTAATGCTACAAATGTTCTGATCTGTACTCTTAGTACTTCAGAAATACAAATCCATTAGTCACATAATCGTTTGCCTGCAAATATCAGAGTGAGAGAGAGCAAAATATTCAGGATGATAAAATGCTACTATTGTTGGATTTCTCCTCTTTGATCCCCTTTGCTGCCTCAGTCAAAATAACATAACTGAAAAGGGATCAGTTTGCCAGCCTCCCGATTTAACTGCCAGGCACAAAAGCAACATTAAAGACAGTTTTTAAATTAAATTGGGAATTAAATATTTGTACAAAGATACCATCAAACAGAGTTTTTACTGGGTTTTTTAAATATCCTGTCTGGTGGCAAAAAAAAATTGTTCCAATGACATTTTTTCTGCTTTGCAGCAACAAGGGCCATATAAATATAGATTAGACTAGAATTCAGCGTTCCTCACCTTCCGCTTTTATAACCTCTTCTTTAGACAGCTTTATACAGGCATCAGCGAAAAACACGGAGTTGAAAACTTTCCTGTATGACAAGGTGGTGAGAGCATAACACATCTAGGATGGCAGCTGTCACTGATAACCTGAGAGAGAGGAAGTGTTCTCTATTGTCCAGAGCGAAAGTGAGGGAGTCAGGAACTTGGATTCTGTTCCCAGCTCTGATCCTGATTCACTGTGTGAGTTTGGACAAGTCACTTAATGGCTCTCTGCCTCAGTTTCTCTCCCCAGCTGTAAAACAGGGGTGATAATATTTATTTTGCTGGTGAGCTGTGAGGCTTAGTCCTTGAGTCTGCAGCTGACTGCACAGACAGACTGCAGCACCCAGGCAAAGTACGTTGTTGTATTAAGTGCTATGTAAGAGCTAGTAGTACAGTACTGTGAGATCCTTGGAGATGTGTTATGCAAATACGAAGTTCTCCTTCGATGTTGCCTAGAGAAACCAAGCCTGATGAACTGTAGCACCAGCCCAGATAATTCTGGGACTATTTGAAAAGAGCAGTCACTCATGGCTACAGAGGAAAAGCTGCCAGCGCCCAATAAATCAGCGTTATTCAGAATCAAACATGTTTTTTTTTGTTAGCTAGAGACACGATGAATTGTCCTGTTGTGATCTAACTGACCTTTGCCTTTTGTTTCACCCCATTTTGCTTTCAGTAAACGATTGGATCTTCATTCTTTGCCAGGAGAGTGTGGCTAGATTCCTGGCACGGTCTAAGAAGGCAAGGGACTCACCTGCAGTATTGGCAGAGGCAATGCTTCACCTGCACATGACAGTTGAGGTGAATCACCATTTGGGAAAAGCAATAGGGAGAGGGTCGGCAGGCTAAATATATCTGCAGAGCATTGTAAATATTGGCTTGGCACTATATTTTATACATGAGTGACTGTCAGTTACAATATCTTGCTAAATAAATATTGGAAACAAACGATCAGTGTCCTCAGTCCTTGCAGAAGCTCCACCAATCCTATGGGATTTCCCACAAAAACAAGCAAACAACTAACCCAGGCAAATGCTCGCAGCTCAGGTGATATGCAATATAATCTCCTGCAGGATCCTATGTTCTCCCCTCTCTGTGCTTGTTACAACTTAGCAGGATCCTTCTCTCAGCACTGCTAAGCACACACAGACACCATTGTACAAATCACGGATCCGGATACTAACTGGGTTTTGGAATTCTTTCTGCATATCTGCATCCAGTATCCCAGCACAGCCAGGCTGGGAGAAGAAGGTGAGAATTAGCTCACTATTGTTATTATTAAAGCCGGGCTGGACAGGCAAGGTTAACGATAGAGAGAGCCCTTTAAATTGTTAGATCAATTTGAGTCAGGTTGATAGTAACCAAAAGTCATTTTCAGCTGCTGGCTGTTCAATGGCCTGTTTGAAAGGAGCTGGTGATCGTTCTCAATCCAGTTCTTAAAGATGTTCACATCACAAAAACTATCTTTGATCTCTTGCTGACAACATCAACAGCAAAGCCAATGACTGAATGGACCTGGGAGACTTTCCCCACTCAGCCCTAGAGTGGATCCCTCCAAATCAGGTGTGGGGCAGACTGGTAGGCCAGGCTGGAGCACCCGTACATTTGCACTGCCCATGCTTTGCTTGTTCTCTGTTTATCGAGTATGGAATGTCAGTCTCTGGGTCTGTTACCTCTCACTAACACGGAAGTCACTCAGATTTAAGGGGGAAAAACAAAGGCAGCAATTGCCAGTTTCCTTGCGCAATTTTTAAACACCCGTTTCCCAATTCTGATGGCCCAGCAAAGAGCATGAGGAACAACATCCTTTCACACTGCCCCCACCTCCTGAAACATCAGAGCAGTGAAACAGCTGCAACTCAAAACACTTTGTAAACAGGTGACTGAAATCCCCTGGGATGCCCGATGGCCTGGGCATGTCTCATTGTGATTATAGTTCCTGCTATACAAATTGGAGTCCATGTAGCAGGGCTTGTGCCAATTCCTAGGCTGTTGTAGTCCCAGTTGTTATGGGTTTTCATGACAAAAAGATGGCATACATACAGTATCAGTGATACAACACTCAGGTAGTGATCCATTCAAACTACCAATTCTGCCCTGGAAGGGCTTTCGTGTTTTGGGACCTTTCTCTAGTTGAAAGTCACCCCTGTGCAGTGGGCCAGCTCAAGACCTAGGCACACTTAAGTCTTCAAAATAGAGCTTGTGAGGGACATAAGTGGTGAATGACTAAGACAACAGTCTGTAGATCTATACAACTTGTGAGTGGCAGCAGGTTGTTCTCAGCAAGACCCCCACCTCTGGAACATCCTCCCCTCTTTGGTCCAACAGAACACAAGTTTGTTGGCCGTGTAGGTATAATGAATTGTAGCTGCATATGTGTAGACACCACAGTCGTTAGCAGGGAGAAAACCTGAGACCTTCCGCCCCCAAAACACAAGCCCTTCTCATGCTAAAAAAGTGACTCCTTTCACTGTAAGTAGAGGCTGTTTTAGTTGGAGGGACCAGCCAGTGGAAGGAGACATGATCTTACCTGTAGAGACATTATATTAAATAGACCTATTGTAAGGCCTAATCACTTCTGCAGTGTTCTTCTCTAAGTCATGTTTTAGTTGTTTGTTTTGGACAGGAGGTCGTGTGTTGTTGTTGTTGTTACTGTTTGTTTTTGCCTACATAGGTTTGGATTATTTTTGTGTTTTCCAATATCATTTTTTGGAGCACCTGGAGTTTGTCTGTGAGATGCATTATAAAAATGGAAAAATACATACCAAAGTATTAACGCCAGTCAGAAAACAAAAGAAGAAGAAAGCCAAAGATCTGTTATTTCCTAGACAGAGCACCAGTAGCAAATGCAAGGTGCTTTTTGACCACAGGTGGAACAAGATGCCTGGCTCTCAAAGGATTCAAGTGTGTCCAGCTTGTGGGGTTTTTGATTCCTCCCTAAGAAGTCATCATTTGTCATCACAGGCTTGCAACACACATTGCTCAGAGCCATGTGGCAATCGTACAGGTGGCAACGTTTACTTAATGCCATTTAAAACCAAGATGGAAGAGGTTTCAGACGAGAACTAAGGGATTCAGAAGTAGCATCTTTAGTATCACGGAGAAGAAATAGTGCCTCAGAAAGAGTTGTAACACCACAAGACCAACCAGTGGACAATGATACTATTAAAATCTATTGTCTCAGGGCTGGTGGAGGTAGTGACTAGGGAGTGTGGGGATGGGCTGGCTCAAGGAGTTAGCATTGGCTCATAGAGATTTTCTTCCTCCTCCAGATCAGGGGTTCTAAGCCTTGTTCTTGCTGGGGCCCACCCCAATAGGCTATAAAACTCCACGGCCCACCTGTGCCACAACAACTAGTTTTCTGCATATAAAAGCCAGGGCCAGTGTTAGGGGGTAGCAAGCAGGGCAATTGCCCATGGCCCCATGCCACAGGGGCCCCCACAAAGCTACGTTGCTCAGGCTTCAGCTTCAGCCCTGGGTGGCGGGGTTCAGGGCCCCAGGCTTCAGCCCCATGCGATCGGGCTTTAGATTTCTGCCCTGGGCCCCAACAAGTCTAACACTGGCCCTGCTTGGTAGACCCCCTGAAACTTGCCAGCAGCCCCTCACTGGGGCCCCGGGGCCCTGGTTGAGAACCACGGCTCTAGATTACCAGTTCAGGTCTGACCTATAACCTGGTTAATGGTGCCTAGATGCTGCTGCCATCTGGTGGCTGATTGGTATTGGGAGACTAGTATAAAATGAGTTGGTGTCTTACTCCACTTCCCAGTGGGCAGCGACCATAGCACAGTTAGCAATCTCAGCAGTGAGAATGGAGATTGAGCTGTCCTTTCAGCCTTGGAAATGGTCCCTCCAGCTTAAGGGAGACAAAAGTTGGCCGCTGGAACTACCCAAGCCCAGATAAACAGAGAACATATTAGTAAGTGTGGAAGCTAGAGAACCTGAAAGAAAGACAATCTATTTGTGACTAAAGTCTCACCTTTACTGAGAAGGATGCTCTGGGGTGCAAAGATATTTTTTAGTGGCTGTTCTGTGGTGCTGCCTTCATGTCAGGAACTGTTTCAAACAATGTATTATTTCGTTTACAGTTTTGGAAAATGGGACTGCAATAATACGCCTGCAATCCTTCCCTCCTACATCCTGGTGCACTCTTTAGATAGACTGCAGTCAGCTGGACAGGGAAAAATCATCCTATCTGCCTTGTCTAATAATCATATGGGTTTGCTGGAGATTTGGAGAATGACTATTGATGGGCTCTGCAGAGGGCGGAGGGCTGGGGGAGACTAAATACATAGTGTCCTGTGGCTTGATGGCCGCTCGCCCTGAGAACCCCAGGGTGATATGCCTCCAGGTGTGCTTCACTGCAAGTATTTAATGCATCATCGCTCCTTTCTCTATGAATTTCTGACTCTGAAGCCAGGTGGCCTTTTACACCTGACAGGATAATAGAAAAACAAACCAAAGCAGCGCAGTGTTCCCTTTATTTCTGGCTGCTTAGCCCATCTTTCAGCTGGTTACAGAGAGCAATATTTAAAAACAAATTCAGTGGCGCAAGTGTTAAGGATAAAGAGGTGAAGCGAGTGCGAATGTAACAATCCGTTGGAAGCTGCAGACTGTTGCATAAGAGTCTGCCTTGGGTTGGTTCCCTAAACTAGTTTTTCTCTTCCGCAGAGTCACTGTTGTCCCACTTAACCTACAAACATGTGAGCCATTGAAAGCCCTGATGACGCATGCTGACTACAATATGACCTTTGCATAGTCCCCGCCAAAGATCATCTTTCCTCTTTCTATTGCATAAGCGCTGCCCATCTGTCCTTCCTCTGTCACACCCTTGGAAGTGAGGGACAGGATTACATAATGTCTTGTGGAGCAATGCAGAACTCAACTCAAAAGAAGGGTGCAGGGGTACCATGTGTGGTCTGTTATAGTGTTCACTGATCACATAGTGTAAGCTAGAGTTTGGGACCACTAGTGTGGGGATGTGGCGAGAGTTTTGGGGATCCACAAAGCATCCTGGCCTCTGTAGTAAATGGCCTGTATTTTAACCCGGCTGAAAATATTCCCAGCCCAGCAAAACAATAAGCCTTTTCCCTACATAATTAGAGGATTTAAAATCCTTCAGCACTACCCACATCCATGCATCCGATGAAGTGAGCTGTAGCTCACGAAAGCTTATGCTCAAATAAATTGGTCAGTCTCTAAGGTGCCACAAGTACTCCTTTTCTTTTTGCAAATACAGACTAACATGGCTGTTACTCTGATACCCACAAAGCGTAACCAATACGAGTCACAATCTTTTCCCCAAAATTCACCGGCACAGAGGCACCAGAGAAGCCTTCTACTTTCCCTTGTTCTTTTCCCTCTAGCAACACAGGCCTGAGCTATGCTAATACACCAAAGCCCCTCCTCCCAGATATACCAGTAATATACCCAATCACGCTTCGCTGTATGTTGCCGATCTAGTAGTGGAGTATTCAAACCTAGCTAAATCCCTTGGATGACTCTTAGAACCCAGCCAATCGTCCAGACCCAAGTCAGTCCTAGCCCCTCCCTGCCCTATATTCTAATGACCTATTTTTTTCTTCCAAGAAAACGATCTCAGCATTAAGTGGTAATGCAAGATCGTATCTACTCTTTGAACTTTACTTTCGAACCACAGTGTTGGGATAAGATTATTCATTTAGTAGAAAAATGATGTTCACCACTCAGGACTCTCACTAGTATTGTTGTGTGGTTGAAGAGACATGAATCAGCTATTATCCTTTACACTAGGCAATCAGTACTCTTACCTAGATACCATACCCACTGAACAGCCCCACACGCTTCAACTTTCAGCTTTCCTTCTTAGTGACATGACTCCAACATCTGATACATCGATATCACCCTGTACACTTCACTCTGACAAGTGAAGTAGAAGTGCTCATTAGGGAGTAAGTATGGTTAGTGGATTTGGTGTTACTCTTGAGATTCCGGAGGCCTAGGTGTTGTCCCTGGTTCTGCTACTGACCTGCTGTGTGACCTTAGGCAAATCACTTCTCTGTTTCCCCTCCCACCCTTTCCCTGTCTTGTCTATTTACAATGAAAATTTTCAAGGCAGGTATTGTCCCTTACTATGTGTTTGTACAGCATCTAGCAGAATGGGGTCATAAGTGGTGGAACTAGGGGTGCTGGGGGTGTGGTAGCACCCCCTAGCTTGATGTGGTTTCAATCATATACAGGATGTACAGTTTGGTTCAATGGCTCTCAGCACCCCCATTATACAAATTGTTGCAGCGCCCCTGAATGGGGTCCCAGTTTTGACTGGGATCTCTGCAAGCCAGTGTTGTTATGCTTGGCCCCTTTAGTGGAACACTCTAAATCAGGGGTTCTCTGGACAAATTATTTGGTGGTCTCAGAGTGTGGCCACCAACTCTTGCTGGTGGCCGCTCTCACACTTTCCTAAAATACTTACTTAGCTTTAGGAAAAACAAAGAAATATGCGCAGATACACATCCATTTACATATTGCTCGCTAGTAAGTCTGTTGTGAAAATTAATATTAACAAACATACAAGTATCACTTTTCACAGCAGACTTACTCAGTCCTGGCAAACCTGGGGACAAGCTCTGGATGGGGAGCCGGAGTCTGATGCCCCACGGCCCTGGGACGGAAACCGGGAACACAGTCGGAGCCCAGTGCTGGAGCCCAAAGCCCCGTGGGCAAAGCCAGCTGCCCTGCTACCCCAGGGCTGAAGCCCAAAGCCTGAGCTCCACTGCCCCTGGGAAGATGGGGAACTCACTGGCTACCTGCTGCTCCAGCCCCAGGGGTCTCCAGAGTGTGGCAGGGCCCAACCCCTGCTAGTGGCCCCAGTAACCAACACCAAGGTGGTGCATCCAGGAGCAACAGGGCGGTGGAGGGGCCGCTGCTTTGCGCCCCTCCCCCCCACAGGCCAGGGGGCTGTGGCCACAAGAAAATCCCCTGGTGGTCACGGTGGCTGCCTTTGAGAAATGCTGCTCTAAATCAGGCCTCCATTCTGTGATACATATCGGGTGAAATGCAAGCAAAGGCATTCACACTTAGACAAGCATCTGAAGTCAACTGCGTCTGGCAACCACTCTGGCTCTATAAGGAACGGCCCCAGGTTCTCTAGTTTTTTATAGTTCAGCATCAGTTTGGACCCAGTTGCTCCTGGGTAGAGATCTCTTTAGCAATAACAAAGATTACATGAAGAGCTTAAAAAAAGAATTCCACCCCTCGAAGGCTAAATTACTTCCACTATGTACAACTGTCATAGCTTCCAAGCCTTGCCCTTTAAAGATAGCACTGAAAAATAGAACTCTACAGCTGAAACGATATTCATGCCCTCGCTAGGCAAATGAACTGTCATGGATCTATAAGATTCTTCCTCAACGAATAACCAAAATACAAGCTAAATGGATGGAAGATTTAGCCGCTGAGTAGAAACAGCAGCTTGTCAGGAAGCATATAGGAAGGTTAGCACCAGTTACACTGACAAACTGCAAACACCATATGATTGCTTTGTCATAGAGTCCATCTCCGGGTTAGTAGAATGGCTACATGTTCACCTGATCCCTCCACCAACTACCAGTCAGGGCCGGCTCTACAGTTTTTGCTGCCCCAAGCAGTGAAAAAAATTGCCTTTGCAGATGGCAAAAGGAAGACGTTGCCGCCGATTTGCCACCGCGGCCGGCAAAGGGGAGAAGATGCCGCCAAATTGCCACCGCGGCCGGAGGAACGGCCGCTCCTTTCGAACTGCCGCCCCAAGCACCTGCTTGGAATGCTGGAGCCTGGAGCCGGCCCTGCTACCAGTCACTAGCTAAGGAAGGAATTGCTGTATACATGTGATGGCAGCAGCCGCTACTGGAAGAGAATTCTCTATTGTACATAACTCTAGGACATGGGTCGGCAACCTTTCAGAAGCGGTGTGCCGAGTCTTCATTGATGCACTCTAATTTAAGGTTTCGCATGCCAGTAATACATTTTAACGTTTTTAGAAGGTCTCTTTCTCTAAGTCTATAATATATAACTAAACTATTGTTAAAAGAGAAGGAGGACTTGTGGCACCTTAGAGACTAACAAATTTATTTGAGCAAATACATTTGTTAGTCTCTAAGGTGCCACAAGTCCTCCTTTTCTTGCTGCGGATACAGACTAACGCGGCTGCTACTCTGTAAACTATTGTTGTATGTAAAGTAAATAAGGTTTTTAAAATGTTTAAGAAGCTTCATTTAAAATTAAATTAAAATGCAGATCTTATCAGTTTAGTGTGATCCTTGCCCTTGCTTTTCCTTGCTGAGTTTTCCAATGTCTGGCATATATTTGGATACTTTAAGCTGCACAAAGGCTTCTGAGTGATCACTTGTTAACTGGCTCCGAGAGGGACAGAGGACAGATTTCATGTGTGAAAATACCTGTTCATACAGGTATGTGGATCCAAATGCTGAAAGCACTGCAAACGCAATTTTCTTCAAACTGTTAATTTCACTGGCAGGGACGTCCAGCAGGTCAGAATAGAGGCCCCATGATCTCTCTCGGTAGCTTCAAGTGCACTCCGCAGATATCCAAACTTTGATGCCTACAATTCTGAGCTTTTTAACTGAATGAGCTGCATTTTGAAATCTTCAACACCCATCCACTGAAATACAGACAAATCCAAGTCGCTTTCGTTGACCTTTTCAGGTTTAATTAGAAAAGACAGCATGGGGCCAAATCACTGGAAATCTTGAAATCTGTCAGAAAATTCTGATTCCAGTTCTTGCATGTTTCAGAGTAACAGCCGTGTTAGTCTGTATTCGCAAAAAGAACAGGAGTACTTGTGGCACCTTAGAGACTAACACATTTATTTGAGCATAAGCTTTCGTGAGCTACAGCTCACTTCATCGGATGCAACATGTACATTCTAATCTCAATGTCAAACGCAGCGTGCTGTTTCACATGGTGTGATAGTGATGTAAGCAGCAAATCAGGCCTTAAAAATATCCCAGCATAGTGGCGCGGGAACAATTTTTAAGGTGGGGGTGCTGAGCTGTCCCCCTCTTGCCCCTGTCTGCACCCCTCACTGCCTCGGGCTGGGACCAGTGGGTCACAGCTGGGGGTGGCTGCAGAGCCCTGGGCCGACGGCCGGTACCCCAGGCCGGCAGCGGAGCCCCCGGGACCAGTGGCCTGGACCTGGTGCCAGCAGCAGGCTGAGCAGGGCCAGCGGATGGAACCCCAGCTGGCAGGGGGCCAGCAGCTGGTACCCCAGGCCATCAGTGGAGCCCCCGGGACCGGTGGCTAGGACCCAGGCAGTGTGAGTGCCACTGAAAATCAGCTCGCATGCCGCCTTTGGCACGAGTGTCATCGGTTGCCTACCCCTGCTCTCGGACCTGCTCCTTATATTTTGAAATTGATATGTTTCACAGAATGTTATCATCATAATTGAAAAAGAACTTCTTCATGTCAACCAATCTGGCCTGCAGGCAGTCTCATGGTTAGCCCTGTTTTCTGGCACTAGAATGTGTTGATTGACTCCCCTTTGAGGACATTATACACAGCGCTTCTTAATGGAAATACTTAGCTCCCCATGGCAAAACTATTTTCTGTAACTGTTGAGTTACTGGTTTCAGAGTAGCAGCCGTGTTAGTCTGTATTCGCAAAAAGAAAAGGAGTACTTGTGGCACCTTGGAGAGTAACCAATTTATTTGAGCATAAGCTTTCGTGTGGTTAGTCTCTAAGGTGCCACAAGTACTCCTTTTCTTTTTGTTGAGTTACTACGTGGCTGGCCAGGTTAGTAACAAAGATCAGGACCCACAGCTGGTCTGAACTGTACATGCGAGATTTTTTTTCTCACAAAAAAGTGGCCTTTTTTCTGAATGAAAAATTTCACTCATGAAATTTGGGGTTTTATTTCAGGGTTTGGGTTTCCCCCCCCCATTTCTTGATCCTCCTGTCCCTTTTCAAACAGGAGGAAAAGTGAAAAGGAAGGAAAGGGGAGAAGGGAGAAATAGCAAGTATTTTTATAGCAAGTTTCAAAAAATAATCTTTTTTTTTAAATTCTACACCAAAATTTCTAGTTTTCAATTTTTCATCCAAAAGAAAATGGAAATTTTTCACTTACATTTTTTAAAAGAACAACCTTTAAAAAAAACATTCAGTGAGAAAAGACTTGCCATGTTCTTTAAGCTGCTTTACTCAGGGCACAGCACTGTATTCCATCCAGGAAGCAGCACCTGGTACACACCTGATCATCTAGTATCATCTCTTGACAACAGAGATGGCCCTTCATCTGGACACAGACGGTGGCCAGAGTGGATTCCATAAGTGCTTGAAAAGCCCCTGGTCTATTCCATGGATGGTGTGAAAACAGACTTATCATAGGAAATGGTTAACAGGTCTCCCTCTGGCCACTCTTGGTTCTCTGCAGAGCGTTTCCATCTCCTCACTAAATCTCCTATAATTCGACATCATTGGTAGGATTGAGCTCTTGATCAGTCAGATTCTTCTTGGAAAATGTAAATGATCCCGATTGCAGCATGTTCCCCTGAAACGTCTATGAAGCAGATTCCTGCCCTGATTTTCTCACCACACAACCCTCAAAGCTCCTGATAATTCGCAAGACGTGGACACTTCACAGAAATGCTCGGGAGCTGCAGGACTGAGTGCAACAAACTTTATGATCAGTTAGAAACTTTCTGGTCTATTGATCAGGGGTGTCCAGCTATCAGTGAAAATAAACAGCAGCAACAGCCTGGACAGAGACAGCTCTGAAGGGCAGAAGGGCATGGTGGGAAGTCCCTAACCTGTTCTGTAACAGATACACTACAATACTTAACTACTGTAAATTGGCTCTGCTGATGCCTTTACGTGTCAGTTTCACTCTTTCTTTCAGACGCCACTAGTCTGGGCTATATATGCATCGCAGAGGATACGGCAGAGTGAACTTTAGAGCTGCCCCTCCCAAACACCAGAGCTCAGGTGACTTTCAGACTCGGTCACAAACTTCTGTTTCACAAATCAGTGATAATGCTGCTGTGGTTTTTCTGCCCCACGGGCACCATTACATTTGCCCTGAGAGCTCTGGATGTGCTGTGCATGCCACTTGTCATTCAGCTTTGTCCACCGGTATAGTGCTGTTGTGTTGCAACATGGTGATATTATCCTTCCATCATATGGTCACCTCGGTCCTGAAAATATCCAGGGCATGATCTGAAAGTCTTAAAATGCTTTACAATATCCCACATGACCCCCCTGTGAGACAGGCAGGAGTGTGAGCCCTATCTTGTACACAGGGGGCATTGAGGTAAAGAGATGAAGTGATGTGCCCAAGGCCATAGATGGCATGAGTGTCAGAGGCAGGATTAGAAATCAGGAGCTCCTGGTTCCAGCCCTGGGTTCATACCATTTAATTGCAACTTTTAAATAAAGCCTGAAGATCAGAAGCAGGGCAAACCACTGAGGGGAAGCCATGCTTCCAGGTGGATTCAGCCAGGTGCAATTTATCTTGTAGTCTTTCCAAGCAAATATATTAGTTACCAATTTTTCCCTCGTTTCCTCATTCAACGAGCTGCTGAAATGTTTAAAGGTCAAATAATAAAAAATAAATTAAATAAATGAAGACCATTTCACAGACTCAGATTTCACTCAGAAAAGGAGTAGCAATCAGCAATGCAAATCCCAACTGGGAGTCATGTGTAATCCTCATAATCCTGTTACAATTTTAGGTTAATAGAATAAATGGATTAGCTGACTGCAGCAGCCAGTCACCTGTCTTTGCTTCCTAGATATCAGTGAAGGGGTCTTGGTTCCAGAGAGGAGCCTGTGACTCACTAATTGATTGGCAGGAATTAGGGAGGGATGGGTGAATCAGTGTGGAAAAAATAAGGATTACCTCTAAACTTGATTCAATGTTTAAATCTCAAATGGAACAGACCCCAGAAAAGTTTCCTGAGTCAAAATGTGTATTTGTTTCTTTCTTTCTTTTGTGGTCAGCAAGGTTTCCATTGCCCCCCACACCACCATGCTTCTGCACCTCCTACTGGAAAAGGTGACCCACAGTCTCATGCATGCTGAATGGAACAATACCAATGATGGGTTTGTCTCATCCCCGTCAGAAATTAAACCCTTTTCAAACCTCAGATTGGGGACGGGACCTATTGCTGACACAACCATAGGTTATTTTTTATGGTACACAGATCCTTAAGACACAGAGCATTTGGGATTTCCCCCCTCCCCTCCCACATGCTCTGGTCCCCAAGTAGGACTTGTCTTGAGACAAGATTTAGGGCTGGTCTACGTTCAAAAGTTACATCAGCATACCTACATCTTGCAGGGATGTGAAAAATCCACACCCCTGAAAGATGTAGTTGAGCCGACCTAACGCCTGGTGTAGACAGCGCTTGGTCGATGGAAGACTTTGACCTAGCTACCGCCTCTTGGGGAGGTGAAGAACCTACAACGATGGGAGAATCCCTCCTGTCCTTGGAGGAAAGGTCTACACTGAAGCACTACAGCAGCTGCACCGCTGCCGTGTTTTAAGTGCAGACCTGGCCTTAGAAGGACATCTGATAAATGTGAATGTTAATGCAGAAAAACATGAACCAGGGCCCCATCTACAACTGAGTAATTTGCACAGGTGTGACTAGATCGGCAAAGACAGAGGCTAAGGGCTGGTCTACGCTACAAAGTTAGTTTGGCTCAACTACATTGCTCAGGGCTGTGAAAAATTTCATGCCTTGTGTGATGGAACTGAGCCAGCCTAAACCTCAATGTAGACACCACTAGGTCAACAGGATAATGCTTCCAGCGATCTAGCTACCACCTCTCAGGCCTGCATGAGGTAGAAGGCTTGTTTTCCAAGGACTGCTATCCCAAGAGATTAGATCTCAATACACCAGCTTCAGAGAGGGATCTCCGAGGCCCGGTCTGCATGACAAGGTTAGGTCAATGTAAGCTGCCTTGTGTCAGTCTAGCTGTGGAAGTATCTTTGCTTAAATCTGGCTCCTGCCAATGTAAACACCCCTCTATGCTGATTTAGTGATACCACCTCCCTGAGTGGTATAGTGTCACAGGCAGTGTAATTAGATTGACGCAGTGTCAGTGTAGACATCGTGCTGCTTGTGTTGCCCGTTACTGGCTTCCAGGAGCCACTCCACAATGCCCCACGCTGACAATACAATTGGTAGAAGCGCTCCTGGTGAGGACGCACACCGCCGACACAAGCAGCCAAGTGTGTGCACACACAAGCGATTTAATAACTGTGGTGGCTGTATGTATGTAAGTTAGGTTGTGTAGACATGGCCTGAGCTAAACTGATGAACTGAGAAATAAGGAGGCTAGTGGAGGAACTGCTATGGGAGAAATGTTTTCAGCATATTAAACTAAACTTTCCAAAATGAAATTAAAATAGGCAAGGATGGATCATCAAACTCCAAGCCTGATCCAAAGCCCAGTGAAGTCATGGGGCATCTTTTCATAGGTTCCAATGGGCTTTGGATCCAGAGCGCAAGGAAGAACTTCCAAGCCACACCTCGCCATCAGAGAAACTGCTCTGGGTTTGCTCTGTGGAGAAGAGAAAGCCCTGCTAACTGGCTGAACTTTACAGATGCAAACAGTGAAGAAGAGGTTTAAAATTGCATCTTGGCTTTGCCTGTTTGAGGATGATCAAGTAAGCAATTAGAGAAGAGGAAGGATGGATGTGTAGCTAGGAAGCAGGAGACCGGGGCTCTGGTCCCAGCTCTGTTACTATGTGTCCCCAGGCTAGTTGCTTCATGTTTCTGTGCCTCTGTTTCCCCAGGTGGGAAAGAGAGACAATAATACCTGTGCATGTCATGGAGCTAGATTCATTCACGTTTGTATAGGGTTTGGGGATCTTTGAAAGGAAGGCTGAATCGATTTTCTGAATTGCCTCACCCACCAATATGGCCCTTGGGAAACATTCCATGCATTCTTTTTCTTTCTTCCATGCCAGGCACTAAGCTGCCTGCCACTTTTTCTAGCTGAACCCTAATGAAACATCAACATTTCACAGTGCCAAATGTCCTTGCACCATGAGGAGATGTGACAAAGACCAGCCTTGCTTGTAATTGTTCAGTTCTTCTCTTTTAGGCTTTGGCAGAATCCAGTGGTGCATAACTAAGGATGCTATGGTGACACAAATAATAAATAATAATAACAATAATCGATTATTTATTATTTGTGTTACCATAGCATCCTTCAGCAATACGTATAGCTCCTGGCGCATCATTTGAAAATTGCTCAAAGCCAGGTGTGTTTCCTGTCCCAGGGAGCTTTCTATCTAAGGGCTGATTCGATAAACACTTATTTGTAGAGTTAATGCTTCCTACCGCATCAATCCTGTTGATTTAACTGAGGCTAAACATACACACCATGGCTGAAAGTGATTGCAGGACTTGATACCTAAGCAGAAGGGGTGGTTTGACTTTAGAACATAGATTCCAGGGTGTAGGAGGTTCTGATCATAGTTCAGCCTGTTCACCCTGTGCAACTGACAGGCTCAGATGCTGGGACCACCTTTGTGTTTGTACAGTGCTTAGCATGTTGGGGTCTGGTCCATTGCTGGGGCTGCTAGGCACTGCTGCAGTACAAATGATAAAATACTAGTAGTCAGGGGTGGCCAACCTGTGGCTCCGGAACCACATGCGCTCTTCAGAAGTGAAAATGCGGCTCCTTGTATAGGCACCAACTCCAGGGCTGGAGCTACAGGTACCAACTTTCCAATGTGCCGGGGGACGCTCACTGTTCAACCCCTGGCTGTGCCAAAGGACCTGCCCCCACTACACCCCATCCCGCCCCCTCCCCTGAGCCTGCCATGACTTCGCTCCTCCCCCTCCTGCTCCCACCCCACCCCAGAGCCTCCTGCACAGCTGATCGGGAGGTGCAGGGAAGGAGGGGGAGGCGCTGATCAGTGAGGCTGCCAGTGGGCGGGAAGCGCTGGGGGGGCTTCTGACGTATTACTATGGCTCTTTGGCAATGTACGTTGATAAATTCTGGCTCCTTCTCAGGCTCAGGTTGGCCACCCCTGCACAGGAGAAATGCATATCGATATAGCAAACAAACATGGCTGTTAGCTCAAGCCAGTGGCATTTTTGTAGCATCTGTCAAGTTGCAAAGTAGCCTGATTCCCTCTTGTCAGCCGCAGGTTTTTCGGTGTCATTTTCTATAGCGTGACTTGCCGTGGAAATTCCCTTTAACTTTTCTTTAGCAAGCCACTTGCTTGACTTCACACTCTGGGCTATGGCTGAACTCTTCTTTCTTGAAAGTGCAAGTTTCCCTTGAATCTGGAGCTTGCTTGCATAAAAATCCCTTGTCCTTTCTCACAGCCACCCCTGACCCCACACAACCACACAGTCAGTTGCAGTTGTGCTGGGTCTCCCAAGCCCTTGCAGTATTGCTGCCCTGAACTCTCCAGCCAGCCACAGAACACACCAACATGCAGCAGATGTCACCACATGCTTGGACACAATCAAGCACCGGGCTTCCGCTTGCTTTGGAAACCTGAGCCCCTGTGAGAGGGAAGCGGCTGGAGAGCTCTTTTTGTAGCACTCACTTCCCCAAATCCCCCAGGCTGGCTTAGCCCCTCTCCATAAAGGATAACGCTCCAACTTGTGGCTTCTTACTCTTACTGTATTTTTTTTTAAAAGAAATGGGCCCAATCCAGAAGCTCAAATCCAAACCCCACCAAAGATCAGGTTGATGAAGAAGCTCAAATTTGAATCCTCGGATCTCACTCTCTCTCTTCAGCATGGGTCCTTGGGAAGCAGCCCACAAGGTCAGAAATCTTGCAGAAAGAGCTGATTTCTGAGATTTCTGCTACATTGAGCCAAACTCTCAGAAGAAGGGCCTGGCCCCAATGAACCCCCAAACCCTGCTCTAATCTGCACCCAGACCTAAACACCACTGCCTTGGCTCACCAGACCTCTCCCTTTAAGCCAGACAGTTGAAAATGCTTCTCCCTCCACTGCGCCATGCTCCATCTTCACCACCCAGGCAGTGGCGGGTATCGTCCCGTCCTCCCCAGGAAGCAGAGGTACCTGAGTTTCGGCTCCATAGGACACCAAAACAGCAGGGCAGGCCTGGGAGCCAAGCCCAGGAGTCTCTTTGTTAGAGGCAGAGCCAAAGGCTCAGGCCCTGCACACATACTGCAGCAATCACACATTATCCCCACGCTCCGAGCTCCAACCGGGCAGTCACATATTGACGTAGACAAAGGAGAGCGCTCTGGATGGTGGCCTTTTGTTACCCAAAGGTTTCTGCTGCATATCTGGGGCCAAACACTGGTCCCCTGACATAAATGGCAACTTTGCCGTTGATTTCATTAGATCAAAATCTGGCACATGGTGTTAGGAGGTCGGGATGCCCCTGAGGAGTAAGGATGCTGTGGGGTCGTTAGTATTGGTATTACAGTGGTGCCAAGAGGCTCCATTCAAGGATCATGGCCCCTTGGTGTTAAGTGTTTTACCCACCTATAAAGAAAAGACAGTCCTGGCTTTGAGGAATTTGTTAAGGCACATTAAACAATAGGGTTTCCTGCCATTATCACCCAGTGTTGGCTCTTGCTCAGGGGGCCCTGGAGGTTAGGGCCATTCAGGAGCTGGGACCAATGCAGTGGGAGAGCCAGGAGCAGAAGGTCCTGCCTCTCATCAGCTTTACCACCTCCCAGAGCTTTTTTCTTACAGGTGGTTTCCAGCCTTCCCTGCCCTCTGGAGTTTAGGAGCAATAGCCCATCCCCATCTTGAGTTTACAGAACGTCTCAGACCACAGAGCATTTTCAGCTAGCCACAAATGAAAGGGGGTTGGGAGCAGGCCATGCCTCTGTATTTCTTTAATACACAGGACTCTCCCAAAAGCCTCATGGGTGGGAGGCAGCTCCTCTCTTGCTGCATTTTCCTTCAAAAGAAGTAAAGGACGGTCTGGTGGTTAAAGCTCAGGCCTGTGTGTCTGGAGAGCTGGATTCTGCTCCCAGGTCTGCCACGGCCTTCCTGGGTGACCTTGAGCAAGTCACTTAAGGCCACCGTTTTCAAACGTGTCATCAAATCCTGGGTGCCTCAGCTTGTGGGAGTCCAACCTGAGACACTTTGGCCTGCTGTTCAGTGGTGCTGGGCACCTGCCATTCCCACTCCTTTCAATGGGAGCTGTGAGTGCACAGCCTGCGGAAAATCAGGCCTCAAACTGGATACCCAAGCAGCGCGGCACCCAGAATTAGGGGACGCATTTGAAAAGACTGGCCTGCCCCGCTCTGTGTCTTGTAAGACTCATATAATATCTATTTAGTTCAGAGGCAGAGAGTAACGTAGCCAGGTAAACATCCATTCATGTTTGTTCAGTGGATGGAAGGTGCTAGCTAAGGACAATATGTTGTTATTACAACCAAATTCACTATTTTATTTAAAATCTCTCCCTCACCATTTTGGGGACACCCCTCCCTGATCTTTGGTGGTTTCCATTCCTGCCCATTCCTAAAACCCTGCCACAGAGATTTGGGCATGAACTCAAATATCTGGCAGCTGGAACCAGGCCCCTACTTAAGCCACCTAAGCTGACATTCCAGGCTTCCCATCATGGGGAAGAGCCCTTCCCCTCATCAGAGCTTCAGCACCCCTAGTACAAAGCCTGTCAGATTTAATTGTTAACGAGTGAGGAAATAAACTTGCTCTAATTATTGTACAAAGAGCTTAGATGGAATTCAACAGAGCGGGAGCATTGCCTAGTTATCACAACAGGGAACTGAGAGCCAGGACTCCTGGGTTCTATTTCTGGCTCTGCAACTGACTCATTGAGTGACTCTGAACCAATCCCGTGCCTCAGTTTCCCCATCTGTAAAAAGCAGGGAGGGAGGATGATATTGCCCTGCCTCCCGGGGTCGTTGTGAGGCTGATTTAATTAATACCTGCAAAGCAATTGGAGATCTCAGAGGGATGAATCGATAGAAATAAGCAAGGAAATATTTCTAACAGAATCAGCAGCTGTGCTCCTTTTCACGAGTAGAAAATACATTCACTCATACCAACAGATATCCTGACACTAAAGAGAACTGGGTGACCTATTTGCAGTGAACAATTTATTGAACAATTTTTACCCTTTTCTCTGTTTGTGTATTATCTACAAGCAGGCTGATTCTTGCTCAATTGTTTGTGAGTCACAAATATGCAATGAAACCAGTAGTTCTCAACCTCTTTACCATTGTGGACCACATATACAGCTCTCTATGTGTTATGTGGGCCTCATCCTCACAATATATATAGTACTTGTATGGCCCTGAGGATGTCACACAGGGCGTAGCTGTGTGCTGATTGGGCCACAAGCGGCCCACGGACCGTGGGTGGAGAACCACTGGTTTAGACAAACACATCTCAGCCTCTGGATCACTCATAAGCGAGTCACCATCACTGTTGCTTGGAGTATTTCCTATTCGTGCTGTGTGACTGGTCCCTAGACTCACATGGTGTTGTTTTTGCTCACTGATTAGATGATTCCCAGGTCCACAAAGAGTTTTCAAAATGGCTGCTAGACAATTTTGGCATGAATATTAATGTTATGTGAATACACATAAATACACTCCATTTCTTGGAACAGACTTGTGAACATAATTTTGCTCACACCAGTTTTCCTTAGAAGCCAATCAGTGGGGTTGTGAATACTGCGGTAGCCAATTTGTGGTTTTTGATCTGAATGAATGTTCTTCAACTCTTGCTCCATCTGGGTGCAACCAGTTTGTGGGGTCTCCCATCTGGTAGCTAGACTCGCTGTATGTGTGTATCTGTGTCTTTCTGTTTATCGCCAGCCAGCACTCTAAGTGGGGTTGCCATGGTCTGTAGACACCAGTTCAGCTGATTGAGCCAAAAGGGAATCTCTGAGTCTGATTGGCTGAGCTGCTCCCAGCTGCAAGTCACTCTTTGATGATTTTCTACTTACCAACTTCAGAAGAGACGGTTGCAAATCTGGACTCAGCCAGGTGGCTTCTCTCCTCAAGAAACATTCAACATGGGGCCCAAGTGAGACAGGAACCAACTCCTTTGAAAATCCCAGCTTTAATTAACTTTAGATGAAAGAAGCCAGATTTTTCCTTTCCGTGAAGCAAACAGCTTCCACTGTGCACTCGGTCGTGCTTCTGAGGTTTTCTGAAACATGATCGTTTCTGTTATATGTAGTCTCAATCTGCAAAGGGACCATCTGATAAAGCAGGTGCTATCCAGCTGGGGTCCAACCCCACCTGTAATTCTGCATTCAGTTATGGTCACCACCACAATGCCAGAAAGAGGCAGCATATCCTAATGCCACGCTGGGGTATTAGTTGAATTTTAACTTGGAGGGAAGGGGGACAGCCACTGAATTGCCAACCCCACGTCCAGCAGCAGCTGAGTTCTTCTCAGAGCTCTCCCAGCCAAATATTGACTATCCCTGACCCTGCTGGGTGTCACAAACTCCAAGAAGATCACACCCCATGGTGGGACAAAGCAGACATGAGTGGCTCCAGGAAAGAAGGTTGCTCCTCTTCACAATACTTAACATCTTTTCAAAATTCTTGTAGCTCATTGGTTAGGGCAGGGTGGCCAACCTGTGGCTCCGGAGGTTGCCAACCTGTGGCTCCGAATATGTGGCTCCTTGTATAGGCACCGACTCCAGGGCTGGAGCTACAGGTGCCAACTTTCCAATGTGCCGGGGGGTGTTCACTGCTCAACCCCTGGCTCTGCCACAGGCCCTGCCCCCACTCCCGCCTTCCCGCCCCCTCCCCTGAGCCTGCTGTGCCCTCGCTCCCTCTCTCTCCCCTCCCCGAGCCTCTTGCACACCACAAAACAGCTGATCGGGAGGTGCAGGGAGGGAGGGGGAGGCGCTGATCAGCAGGGCTGCCAGTGGGCGGGAGATGCTGGGAGCGGGAGAGTGGGGGAGCTGATGCGGGTGGGGGCTGCTGACATATTACTATGGCTCTTTGGCAATGTACATTGGTAAATTCTGGCTCCTTCTCAGGCTCAGGTTGGCCAAGAGTCAGTATAGCCTCCGGTCACTGGACGCCTCTCGGCCAGGTAGCTATACCCAGGCAAACAGCTACAGCGAGTTGTCTCTCCCTTTTTCGATTGGCCTGTTGAGTTAAAAACACTATGCAGAAGTATGCGTTCCAGACATGATGCAACAGCTGCTGGGAACTAAACTGGAGCAGATGCTGCCTTTGCCTGGGAACGGAGAAGCACCAAAGTGACAAAATAAAGCAAGTGGAAAGAAGAGACATGCCACAAACGCACAGGTTGCAACTGCCGACTGACACAGCTGCCCGAGGTGGCCAGTGTGCGTATTTTGGTACTAATACCTTGCACTCACAGCACATAACACCTTGCCGTCAAGGGTCTCAAAGCTCTTTGTAAAGATTTAAACCTCATTCGTTCCCCTGCACCTCTCCCCGCTAGTGCAAGATGATGATCCCCAGCAGCCAGACGGGCACAGAGAGGTGTGGTGACTTCCCTACGGTCAACAGTGAGTCAGTGGAAGAGCTG
Organism: Caretta caretta; assembly: GCF_965140235.1. Classification (NCBI taxonomy): domain Eukaryota; kingdom Metazoa; phylum Chordata; order Testudines; family Cheloniidae; genus Caretta; species Caretta caretta. Next base: position 155,008,295 of record NC_134208.1, on the reverse strand, counting down.
GGAACAGAACCCTGGAGTCCTGACTCCCCGTGCTCTGCATTTTCCATACAATTTACGGAAAAACTTACCCCCTTTATCAGTCTTATTACACAGTACTCAGTGAAGATCAGGCAATTAGATCACTTGACGAAGTAATCATCCCAAGCCCTAGCCATGTGCAAACTGGCTGCTGCCTCACAGCTATGGAGCTCATAGTTGGATTCTTGCACGTTGCATTTTGATTAAAAGGAAGCAAATTTCTATATTAATTCCTGCTTCAAATAAAGTGATTTCATCCTGTTCTTTATGCCAGTGGTTCAGACCAAAGGTGCCAAGTGTCCTAAAGGTGCCTCTTTTTTCTTTTGAAGGCAATTGTATTCAATTCTACTTTGCACTTTTCTGGCCCAAAGACTCATTTATAATAGGAGTGGTATATGCATGGTGCCCTCTGCATGCATTGTAGCAAACTGGTTAGTTTGTCTTGTAGTGAGTGGCATCAAAACTGCTCAGCTATGTGTGTTGAGGGTGTGGGCAGCTGATGGAGATGATCCTTTAGCTCAAGTGGCAGGTGCCTGTACTTTGTGGCATCAGAGACTGAGAGTTCTGTCCTTGCTGCTGCTGTGAAGTTACAAGAAGCTATGGTGTGTAGCCACAGATGTACTACAATACTACAGATATAAGAAGGCTCTGCCTGGGGTGTGTGAACCAGAGTAGGAGTCAGAACATCCATCTTCGCCCTTGTTACCTGAAGAATACCTGCTCTGTAAAGCCCAGCCTGTGTTGCCATGGAGACACTGTCTGCCCTGATGACCCTTGAATTCTGATTGTTTTAGTGAAAATAATTTGATGCAATCAGGAGAGACATGAGGTTTGCGGTTACACACACAATCTCCTCTGTGTCAGGATTTCAGCAAGCAGACAGATGAATCTGCTTATAAAACACAATGGCATCTCAGCTGGAGGGGATGGTTGCAGACATGGGTTCCTCTGGCCCAAAATACTAGTAGCTGCTGCTGCTTACTGTGGCATGGCATCGCCAAAACAAGATCCCGAAATGAGTGAGACACGGCTAATTGAATCCTAAAGCTACCCACATTTCTGAATTACCCCTCTCTCCAAACAGACTTTTCTTCCCAGATTAAAATGGTGCCATAGAATTATCTATTAAAGGGCATTAAATAAATTATCCCGCATACTGAAATGTCTGTATTTTTTCAGTGAGGGCTAATTTAGTCTTCCAGATCCACACAGGGGATAGTTCCGTTCACACAGAGAGACAAGAATCTCAGTCTCACCATGTTATTTGGATCCAAGAGGGGAATGCTGCTGCTTTCTTTAAAATCAGGACAAGTTTCGTCGACAGTTGGGCAGCCGTCCATGACGGCTCCTTTTTTCCAGGAGTGACCTGAATGAGTTGGATGGTCTAATTCCAGATTCCAGTGGCCAAATCGCAGAAGGCACCATAAAAATTGGCATCAGCTGGCCTCTGTGTTGGCAGTCTCAGCAGATAGGCCATGGTCTGAATGGTCTATGGAGACTCAACTTTAAAGGTGGTCACTTCAGGTCATGATTGAGACACATTGGCAGGCAAGCACAGTGTGTGCATGAAGCTTGCTCTGAAGCTGTCCTTGAAGTATTTGCTCTGTGCTTTTGAGTAGGAGAGATGATGGGCTAGGTACCACGGAGAACTTCAGTCTCTAAGTTTGTCGAGCATGAAAGTTTCTCCTGCATTCAATTTTGCCTACAATTTTCCTTTTAAGATTCCCCCTTTCATAGAACAGAGCCTCAACTCTGGCTAGATCCCAGCAAGAGATACCAAATGGCGCTTTTTCCTTTCTTTTGCTCTTTCTTCCTTCTCGTGAAGCTGGCAGCTTCTCCAAACACACATCCAACCAACGCACAGAGCATTCGAAAACAGGCCATCTGGCTGCGCTCTCCTTGAAAATGAGAAGACAAGAAAAACAACCCGCTCGGAGCTGGCAGCTGAAAGGCAGGCAGCCCGTACGTGGACTTGCTCTTGCGGTGCTGTCCAAGAGCCGTCCAATCCATGGGCAGTCCAAAAGCGTTTTCCTACTGAACAGAATATGGCTGGCTCCAGAAACCGCTCCAAGTCTGCATTCTGAGTGGGATGCTGTAACTCTCTTTAGCTGCACATGTGCTCATTAATTAAAGCCACTTTGGAAAGTGCCCTCCACCCCCTCCCCCGCTGGGCTTGCTAGTCGGCCCTCCCTGAAACCCTTCTTGCTGCTCTGGAGCCCCCTACTGCTGTACAAGCTAAAGAAGCCAAGGCACAGGAAGGGCTGCTCCAGCATGGCTCTTTCAGCTACAAAACAGAAGCACTGCATTCATTGTTCAATGAACAACCACGGTTGGCCTACATAGAGCTGGGATGAAGGCAAACTAGTTTTATTTTGATGTGATTTTCTCCTCTCTCTGCCTGTGGCAGCACCCTCCAGAGGTGGAACCATCCATGACAGTCCCTTGGGAAAATGTGAAGTGTCATGGGTTTGAGTGCTCTGAGCCACTGAGGCAGAAGGCTTCTTAATTGTCTCTCAGATGCTCAAGGGCTGTGGGATATGCCCCCATACCACCTCGGTCTGAAGGTAATGTAAACAGCAGGATGTGCCTTTAAGCTACAGTATCAGGCGTAAGCTGGAATCTGGTTTTCCCTAGGAAGGCTTGCGTTGAGGGGCATGGGTGAGAGCAGTCACATACCCTGGCTTATACATGTTTAATTTCCCAGCACTACATTTCTGTGGTGACTATGTTGCCGGCACCCAGTGCCAAGAGGCAAAACAACAGCAGGGGTTGGTTCGCTACCCGATTTGCTTCACCCAATAATCACAAAGGGGTGGAGAAGCAGAAAAGTTTATTTTCAGCTGCAAAAAGGTACAGGGAGAATAGAATCTCAAATCCTGCACCCAGAGCAGGAAGTTACACAGGCTTTTATACATCCTTTCTTCAGCATACTTATCCAATAGCAAGCTGCCCTAAGTATCCATATAGCCAGCCAATCCAGTTACCAGCTAGTTCCCTTGTTTTTTGTATCATTTGTTAAATTATACATAAAGCTGCTTTATTCAGCATTTTTCTTCCATATCTGCCCTGTTTGGCCTTGTTTAGTTTCAGGCAGTCTGACTCTGCAACATATTGTTGCAGATCCTCAGCATAACTGCTGTGAGTGCCTCCAGGCGGGGGGGCCAAGGACACTTGGGCCTAGTACGCAGAGCTGCTGCGAGTGCCTCCAGGTGGGAGGAGGGGGGGCCAAGGACACTTGGGCCTAGTGCGAGGGGGCTTCATCGACACTCGTGGTCTTCCATTCCCTCGAGTTACCTAGTGGCCATGCCCCAGTGTACCCAACAACTACATGATCCATCAGACCTTTTATCCACACCTTGCTGGGACTCCCTTTGCAACTGCAGCCGTTCTCTTAGTAAGGATGAGACAGAGTGTACATAATGGCAGGTCAACCATTGGGACATTATATGGATACAGCTCAGGTGGGTGTGCACAGAGTTCTAATGCCTACCTATATCGCTGCATCCCTGCCATGACTTACGTTTCTATTAGTGCTATTCACGAACAGAATCAAGGCATACACCTCCAGACCGTTTAACTGTCTTGCTTCACAAGAAGAGTTCTGTATCAGAAAACCTGCAATTTCCTTTCAAATATTATTGCCATACACAGGATATACCATGTTAATACAGTTCTCCAATGTAGTTGCCTTTCATGACTATTATTTTATCAATGACATTCACCTCCTTTTCCTTTTCTCAATTTTAAAGGGCTGATATCAACAAATTTTAGGTCCAAAATTCAGATTTTTTTAAAAAAAGGCTGTTTTGCAAACCTTAATAGGAATAGAAAGATTTTCATAGACTGAAGGGAATAGAGGAATCTTATGGATTTAAACAAAACCTCTGATTTGTTGTGACCCAACAGAACTGCCTTGTGCAAGTGTGTGAGAACCAGGAAGTGAAACTGACTTGACACAAAGAAAAGGAGTACTTGTGGCACCTTAGAGACTAACCAATTTATTTGAGCATAAGCTTTCGTGAGCTACACCTCACTTCATCGGATGCATACTGTGGAAACTGCAGAAGACATTATATACACAGAGACCATGAAACAATACCTCCTCCCACCCCACTCTCCTGCTGGTAATAGCTTATCTAAAGTGATCACTCTCCTTACAATGTGTATGATAATCAAGGTGGGCCATTTCCAGCACAAATCCAGGTTTTCTCACCCTCCGCCCCCCTACACACAAACTCACTCTCCTGCTGGTAATAGCCCATCCAAAGTGACCACTCTCTTTACAATGTGTATGATAATCAAGGTGGGCCATTTCCAGCACAAATCCAGGTTTTCTCACCCCCCCACCCTCATACACACACAAACTCACTCTCCTGCTGGTAATAGCTCATCCAAACTGACCACTCTCCTTACAATGTGCATGATAATCAAGGTGGGCCATTTCCAGCACAAATCCAGGTTTTCTCACCCCCCCCCCCACCACAAACTCACTCTCCTGCTGGTAATAGCTCATCCAAACTGACCACTCTCCTTACAATGTGTATGATCACATTGTAAGGAGAGTGATCAGTTTGGATGAGCTATTACCAGCAGGAGAGTGAGTTTGGCGGCTGGGGGTGAGAAAACCTGGATTTGTGCTGGAAATGGCCCACCTTGATTATCATACACACTGTAAAGAGAGTGGTCACTTTGGATGGGCCTTTACCAGCAGGAGAGTGAGTTTGTGTGAAGGGGGGCGGAGGGTGAGAAAACCTGGATTTGTGCTGGAAATGGCCCAACTTGATTATCATACACATTGTAAGGAGAGTGATCACTTTAGATAAGCTATTACCAGCAGGAGAGTGGGGTGGGAGGAGGTATTGTTTCATGGTCTCTGTGTATATAATGTCTTCTGCAGTTTCCACAGTATGCATCCGATGAAGTGAGCTGTAGCTCACGAAAGCTTATGCTCAAATAAATTGGTTAGTCTCTAAGGTGCCACAAGTACTCCTTTTCTTTTTGCGAATACAGACGAACACGGCTGTTACTCTGAAACCTGACTTGACACAGATTATAAACCAAAGGACTAGCATAGTTTCCAAGTCTGAGTGGAGTGAAATGCAAAGAGAAATTGAACAACATCAGTGGTAAAAATATATATTTTTAAAATCTTTCAGTTTTAAACTCTAACCAGTTATTTAATATTTAGTAAAAACTTTGGAACATATTATAAACTTAGTCCCACTCAAATACATGAGTTCTATTTGTAACTTTCAACAAAGCAGAATAGCATGGAAAGTAAAGAAGAGACAGAGAAGTCAGATCTATACTACAGTTTGGCTATAAAGAGTCTGAATCAGCTGAATACATTAGAACAATGCTTCTGAGAGTCTATACGCTGGCAATAAACTCATAAAAGATCTGGCTATATACCTTACAGTACATGTTGTTTCTCTTAGAGCCATCAGCTGCATCCTATGAAGTGCACAGTACCTCCTGTGACTGCTAAGAGCTCTTAGCTCTCATTGAAGTCAAATGGCATTGTGGGAGCTCAGCACCTCCCAAAACCAGCTCCCAAATCCTGTTTCTGTTACTCATGTGAATGGCACTGCCCACTTGAGTAGGGAGAGATGAATTGTCCCTAAATCCCGCTGAATGTGTATCCTGTGCATGCTAGACTGAAATAAAGGGTTTACATTCCTGACTATATGTTCCTCTTTTTTATTCCCACATAGAATGAGTTACCAAACAGCAAAACTAGGGCTGGACAAAACATTTTCTGCTTCAATTTTTTTGATGGAACATTGGGTTTTTAAGACCATGAACGTTTTCACAGTGAGGGTCTGCTTTCCTTGAAAATTTGATTTTTCAGCAGAAAAAAACCCAGAAACTCAAAGACTCCCGATCAGGGAAGAATTTCAGGGTTTGATGTTTCAGGTTTTTGATGAAATGCTGAAGTTTTCCCTGGGGCGGGGAGGGGGGCGGGAACACTTTCTGACCAGCTCGTGTCAAACCCAAAGAGATCATTGCTGGATTTGGTCTTGGAAGTATGCTGGAGGGGAGGTGACTGACACCTTTCTCGTTCCAAATAAAGCCTTGCAGGATGGGGGACTGTCGAGCTCTACCCATTTGTGTGAGTCACACCAGCCTCCGTTTTGCCAAGGGAGTGTGTCTGTTGACATTTAAGGAGTTCAGGTCAGTATGCTACTAGCAAACGCTCTTTGCCTCTCTGCTGTGCTCCGGCCTCTGTAGCTGTATGTGTGCGTGTGGGATGCACACAGGTACACTCTGTTCAAAAGCAAACCCTGGCTGCAGTGTTTCCGTGACGTCTGTGACTCATACAGACAACAATAGCCGCTGGCACTTGCCCAGGCTTGAGAACTCAGCTTTCCCCATTCATAAAAAAAAAAAAAAGAAGGGTTGCACACGTAAGCACAGAGTGGCCCAAATCCTGTGCTTTGGTGCAGCTGCTTTGCAGTACATCATCAGCACACTTGGGCCCTAAAGCTGGCATAGCTGGATCAGCCCAGCGTAGGGAGCCTCTCCAGTGGTAAGGAACCAGCATAATGACAACTCTCAAACTCACACTTGCCCCTGCTCCTGTGTAGAGGGGGGTGGCTTTGACTTCCCTGCTGATTTTTAGTTGCCACGTTAGTCCCTAGGGAGACGACCCCAGCACACAGGCAGCCTAAAATCAGCTGGGCACAGAGTTCAGCTTTGCACCCCCCACTTCCCAAGCTTCGCTCTGTGCTCTTCAACTGGAGCTGATGAGCTGGGCCTGTTTGTGCATATGTACCTCACATTAACCCAGCATGGGGCTTTGTTCCCCTCTAGTGGCTGGACCACAAAAGAGATTTGTGAGTGCTACTTCTTCCAAACTGATCGGACTGGATCCAGAAGTCCTGGGTTCAGTCCTCACAGGCAACCTAGGCAGAGCCATTGTTATCTGCACACAAAAACACATGCAGTTGCACATTCACCCATAAACACATGTTCACTGAGTCAGATCCCAGTCAGGCATACGCACAGGGAGCCACGTCACCCACATTCACCCAGGAACACCGACACTTCCTCCACACCACACTGTGATTCCGCTTGGAAAACAAAGTGAGGTGACTTCATTTCAGCAAAAGCAAAACTTTCGTGCAATGTGGGTCCAAAGATTCCATTGCTTGTGTTTTAATTATTTTTAGATTGTTCAATTAATTTTAGCCTAGTCCTTTGCATGTCGGGAGTAGCGCTCATTTGGTTCAGATACTGAACACTTTACCAGACCAATCACTGAATGGCCATAGTTTATACAAAGTTTTTAGCTGCTTGTCCAACATGATGTAACCAATTGGTTCAGCATTAATGTTCTACTCTAGCCATAGGGTTCATCGGATGGTACCCACACAAAGAGGTTACCACTCTTCCAAAGGCCTTGCGCCACCCACACCCCTCCAATACATCAGCTGGAAAGCCAGCTTCCAGTTACCCCATCAAGGGGCCATTCTGTCTCCTGTACCAGCACAGCAGAGAATGAATCCACTAGCTACCCTTCCACATTGACTGGATTAGTTTGTGCCCTTAAGGTTCCTGCTTACCACAACCTTCATGGAGCAGGAGATCTACACAAGTACTCCTTTTCTTTTCACGAATACCGACTAACACGGCTGTTACTCTGAAACCTGTCCTTTGGGTGATGTGTCTGCCAGTCAGGAACCCACTAGCTCCCCCTAGGGGTAGACTACTACCCACAGTCTAAATCTGCTACTGTCTTCCAAGACGATTGGATAGGAGCGGGTTTGTTCTTGTTGCTTTGCCGAAACAAGCAAAGTCAACACCAAGAACAGATGCAAACTGGTTGGTTGTGCAGTTCAATTCTAGCTCAGAGCACATAACCCCCATCTGTGTGCTTGTGTGTGAGGCGTGGGGTGGAATATAAGAATTTGATTGTCATAATTTAATCCCAGATTACTTCTTGGAAAAAAACAAAACAGATACAAACAGCATGTTCCCTTATAAACCACACATGAAAGAGCCTTATTATGTTCTGTTATGAAGCTGGCAGCTAGCTTTGCTGTTCTCAGCTGCCCACTGTAGGGCAAAGGCCGTTCCAGAGCTACCCCTGATGGAAACAAAAGCCAAATTGCATTACATTAATTAATTTTTGAGGCCATGGTGGTATTTCACACAGAAAGTGCATTATGAGCAGGGGACGCAAACTGACTGATTTACAGAAACAGATGGAATGGCACAAAGCGGATAGCCATCTGGGATTCATGTCGCTTCTAGCTGCATTGTGGAAAGCTCACGCAAATATCCTACACATAAATAAAAAGCCTTGATGTGACATGTGCACTTCAGAGCATCAGAAAACTGTTGCCCTGTAGGCCAGTTTATTCATAAAAATGACAGTACAGGCTAGTGCAAAAGTGGAGGTTTTCTGATTAGTGGCAGCACTCAGTAGATCTAAGGCAATTAGGTTTCAGCCAAATAATAATGGCACTGGATGCACCTGCTGTCTATTACCCCAACATCCACCAGACCAAATGAATCAATTTGTGTAATGGAAACAGAGTCACTCAGGGTTAGCAATAGGCACAACCAGCAACAACAAACACACACTTGAGGCCTCATGATCTTGTGTTGTCACAACACTCATGGGCTAGTCCATTCCTGCCCTGCAGCAGTGGGATTCACCAGTCAGAGCACCCACTCCTGACAATGCGACCAGAGGGGAGGAAATTATGGTCCAAGTTCTCTCTGCCCCACTCTGGAGCCTTCTGCTTGCTTGAGGGCCTGCAAATCCTAAGGTCAATGCTGGAGCTTCTGCAATTGGACATCACAATTGCAACTAATGCTTCCTACCTGGACCATATATTTTTGAGCAACACATTAACCTTTATTTTTCATGGGGCTGGGTGACATCGTTAGCACCGATGTTTATCGGTGGAGCGAAGAATCTTCACGACAGGGTATATTCAATATGGAGCAGATCTAAAGCATGGTTTCCTTTATTTTTTTCCTCTCTTGTAGGATGTGAAATGACACTAATAAAGATCTGCTGAGCAGAATCCAATTAAACTTGGATTTTCCTTCCGCATATTCCATCTAAGTCCTGTCAACTTACTCCAGCAGTGCTGAGTACCAGTGCATGATTTATTCAAAGGAGGAAAGCAACAACAGCAGGGTATCAAACTCAGGGAAGAGTAATAAACATGGCAAACTTGTTTTGATGACATGCCCAAATTCAAGAGTTCAGGAAAATGGTGGCTCTCCATATATATATATATATATATGAACATGCAAAAAATATCCGCCTGAAGCCACCAGCTCATCACTTATAGAGAAATTCTCCCAACAATCACTCAATAATAGGGATTCTCCTCAATCAATATTACCCTTCATCCATCTAATCAATAGTAGGGACCTTCACTAATCAATCAATAAAAGGAAATACTACTAATCAAGCAACTCCCACAAGTCAACAACATCAGCAGTCAACATGAAATAACCATGAAATAACCAGTCAGCAAGAACCTCGCCCATCAATAGCATACAATATCATACAATAGTTATTATTATCATACAATAACAAAGAACTCCATCAATACCCATCAATACTGGTGAACGCTCTGCAAAGCATCACTAATCAATTGATAATCGATAGGGAAATTCACAAATCAATGGTTTCAGAGTAACAGCATGTTAGTCTGTATTCGCAAAAAGAAAAGAAGGACTTGTGGCACTTTAGAGACTAACCAATTTATTTGAGCATGAGCTTTCGTGAGCTACAGCTCACTTCATTGGCTGCATCTGCTGAAGTGAGCTGTAGCTCAGGAAAGCTTATGCTCAAATAAATTGGTTAGTCTCTAAGATGCCACAAGTACTCCTTTTCTTTTCACAAATCAGTAACACCCAATAATCAGTCAGCATTAGGGCCTGCGTTAGTAACAGTGGAGCTGACCAATCAGCAGTAATCGCAATATAATTAGAAGGAAACCCACCAATATTACTACTTAAGAGAAACTCACTAGAGGGGGGGACTAGCCACCCAGCAGGAAGGTGAAAAAGGGGAGCATAGACGCCCGAAAGGTGGAATTGAACCACTCTGTCGCTAGACAGCTACAGGTTTGAAGCCTGCACCCCAGACCACTGAGGATCATCCGGGCAATTATATAACTGCAAATGCAACAGTATATAAACCATAGCTATTATTTTAATTTTAGATGTAGGGTGAGTAGTGTTTTTTTTCCCCAGTACTATCTCTATCTTAGACTTATTAGTGTCTGTATATCTACTTCACTCAGTGGGGTTCAGGGCACTTTTCTTCACCTCGCTGGAAGAAACTATCCCTAGGTGCCCCTTTCTCACGCTTTTCCTACCGAGCTGTCTCCTGCTGCTTTATGCAAATATTGATGAAGCTGATTGGTTGATTTCCCGCGGCAGCCGGAAGGAGAAGGGCCCCGGCCAAGGCGGGGGCGTCCTAACAGCTGAGCGCAGGGTCGGGCGGACCGTGGTCGTCCCTCACCCTGTTCCCTCTGGCGGCTTGAGCCTGGGAGGGGAGCCAGCCTGGGTGCCCCCGGGAGGGGGTGACTGTCGCCCCCAGAGGGGTTAGTTGTGGATCTGCCCCCCCCCCCCATAGTGGGGAGGTGGTAGCCAGCAGGGGCTTCCCCCTGTGATGGGGGAATCCTGGCCAGGGAGGGCATGCAGGTGTGAAACCTGCCCCTAGTTAGGCCTGGGGGAGCCGGTGGGAGTTGGTGACTCACGGTCCATTCCCAGAAAAAGCAGCAGCTTCATCCGGCTGTGACTGAGCCCTCCAGGCCCCCGCCATCCTCATCCCCATCCCTTTTCCCGGATCTCCCAAGGGATCTTTCAACATCTTCCCAAAGGCAACATACATGGGCTTGTGCAACGCACATGGGCAAGGGGGAGAGGAAAGCGGGGGGTGGGGAGTCATTGCTTGTCTCTGGCTTTTGTTTGTAGAAAACCAAATCCTGCTTTCTTTCTCCTGCCCCCAGACCACGGATCCGTGAGGGGGTTAGGGAACCTTGGCTGTCAGTGTGAGTCAATTGCTTCCTAGGCAGGCGGGACACTCCCTTCTTCTGCACTGTAGAGTTCTGTGGTTTCCATTGTCATCTGCTGGATACAAGGCACTAGGTACCTTGGTCTGTTGCAGGGAGATCTTTCTCTGACTCCCTCCCTCCCCCCCAGGAACTTCACAGCTAGATCGCTACCAGGAGGTGCCAGATCAGGGTGTTGGAGTATTGGGTACTAACCCTCATCGCTCTGCATCAGCATTCTGTGCTGCAAACAATGGAAATAAAATGCCTACTTGGGGAAAAATTCTTCTTTGATCCACACTTTGTGAACCCCAACAAAGGCGGTGGAATAATACAGAATCTGAGTGGACACAGAATTAGCAGTCTGCTGTACAGGTTTGAGTTCATGTGTACTCCGAGCTCTGCATCCAAAATCTGATCCCATTTACACCTACATAAACCCAGAATAACTCTATTGACTTAAACTCAGAGTAGAATCGGACAAGGTTTTAACAGGCATGTCCCCTTTTGTTGTACATTCCACAAGGGAGATGAGGAATCTCTGTGTGTGATTGTGTATCCAGGTGGGGTGCCCAGCTAATTCTAAGTAAATGTTGTTTCAAAGAACTTTCAGGCACGGAGGGCAAAGGAAGGGGAAAAAGTGAATGAAATTGTCATGAGCCTTAACACTGGAATATGCCATTCATAACTGGGCAGCCTGATCAATACACATAACATGCTGAGTTTGAAAGTTCTTAAAACTGGGGAGTATATAGGAGGGAGACTGGCCTAGTGGGCACAAAGCCAGGGACGTGAGTTCTATTCTTGGCCATTGATCTGCTGTCTGTTCTTGGGTCACTCACCTCACCTCTCTGTGACTTTGTTTTCTCTCCCAACTTCTGAATGTCTGTGACTATATGTTTGTTTGGTGCCAAGCATCATGGGACTCTGATCTGGATGGAGGCCTCTTGGCACTACTATACTACAAATAATAAAAACCTGGTTTGTTCACTTGACCTTATCTTTCATTTTGCCACGGTGTAAATGTTTACAGAAAACGCAAGACCGTGCAGAATCAGGCCCCTAGTGTATCGTAGTCAGAAAAAAACAATACCATCCTGGCACGTCTGTGTATTTCTTCTACCTTAAACATGCTTCCCACATGCCTTTAATTGGTAAAGGAAGAATACAGGGCTAATTTCTGCACTTACATCTGTGGGGTTGCATGGTTAAGGGCAGAATTTGGTGCACAGGTTTTATCATACTAGAAGACCAATAGCCTAACTAGAGCAGTTTGTTTGTTTGTTTCTTTCTTTCTTATGGTGACCAAAGCCTTTAGGGGAATGCACAAATCCCACATAATGTTCCTCACAGCACAAGAGTATCCCATGGGAGAAAATTCCTTCCTGACCCCTAACTGAGGATCAGTTTGTGCCCTGAAGCATGAGGATTGAAAACCCTTGTAATTTTATCCTAGCAAGTGTAACTGTAGACACTATTCTCATAAATGTCTAAACTCTTAAAATATTACTAAGCTATTTGCCTTGAGAGATTCCTCTGAATCAGAGCTGTCTCTTCAAATACATGTGGTTTACAGGGATTTTTGGTGAGGTGCTTCTTTTTGGTATAAGTGACAAATAAAGCTGTGGATCTGATTCTCCTCTCACACCAGTGAAAGTCAGGAATAACTTCAGTGGCAGTTCACCAGTGTAAAACTGGGGAAGTCAGAACAGAATCAGGCCCACAAGTCCAAAGCTGAAACCATTTTTTGTAGATGTCAGCAAAACCAAGTAAAATACACACAGGGGACCAAAACCTGCTTCATTTACATCCAGGCAAATCTCCTGGGCCTGATTCTGCTCTCAGTGGTGTAAATCTTGAGTAAATCCATTGGAGCTCCACTAGTATACGGAGAATTGGGCCCATTGACTTCAAGAGAATTGCATGGAGATATCTGAGAGCAGAATTTGGCTGCAGGTTTGTAATGAAAAAATATTGTAGCAACTTAAATGTGATTCGTTTCCGAGTAGCAGCTGTGTTAGTCTGTAGCCGCTAAAAGAACAGGAGTACTTGTGGCACCTTAGAGACTAACACATTTATTTGAGCATTAATTTGTTAGTCTCTAAGGTGCCACAAGTACTCCTTTTCTTTTTAAATGTGATTGTTCGACTAAAGCATTTTTTAACTATATTTCACAGGAGGCAGGGTTACAATAGGGGCGCATGGGGAGGAACACAGCTCCCCTTCATCTGTTAAAGTCAAAAGGGAACTCCCTATCCTCTCCCTGGTTTGAAGGAGCAGTGCTCCTCCACAGCTCCTCATTCCCCTTAGTTGATCTGCCAAGTGCTCCCACTCCTCTTTCAATCTGTAACGGAAGGTGCCACGCAGCAAGCAGCTAGTGAAGCAAAAATGCATCCGGTGAGGAGCTGGGAATGGGGGTGTTGAATTACTGATGGTTTCAGCATGGTTGCAAAGGTTAGCACAGAAGTTTGAGGAAAGCAAGTGGCCTCAGAGATCCCTCAGGGCTTCAGACCAGACCAGTCCTGACGTCCGCAAGGAGATGCACGTCAGCAGAAAGATAGGTTCACTTCAGCCCAAAGGCATATGACCCCGCTGACTGTTCCATGCTGGACTAGAATGGCTGACAAAGGTCAGAGGAAAAATTTCTAGCTCGTATGTTTCTTTTTAGTCAAACCTTTATAACTCTTTCATATGCTCTTTATTTTTTCTGTAGCTTCTACCTTTTTCTGTTGCAACTGTGGCAAGGAATCTCCATTTAATATGGTACAAAGTATCAGAGGGGTAGCTTTGTTAGTCTGTATCCACAAAAACAACGAGGAGTCTGGTGACACCTTAAAGACTAACAGATTTATTTGGGAATAAGCTTTCGTAGGTAAAAAACTCTCTTCTTCAGATGCATGGAGTGAAAATTACAGATACAGGCATAAATCTATATTGGCACATGAAGAGAAGGGAGTTACCTTACAAGTGGAGAACCAAAGTTGAAGGCCAATTTAGTCAGGGTGGATGTGGTCCACTCCCAATAATTGATGAGGAGGTGTCAATACCAAGAGAGAGAAAATTGCTTTTGTAGTGAGCCAGCCACTCCCAGTCCCTATTCAAGCCCAAATTAATGGTATTAAGTTTGCAAATGAATTGTAGCTCAGCAGTTTCTCTTTGAAGTCTGTTTTTGAAGTTTTTTTGTTGAACAATGGCTATATTTAAATCTGTTATTGAGTTTCCAGGGGGATTGAAGTGTTCTCCTACTGGATTTTGTATGTTACCATTTCCAATGTCTGATTTGTGTCCATTTATTCTTTTATGTAGAGACTGTCCGGTTTGGCCAATGTACATGGCAGAGGGACATTGCTGGCACATGATGGCATATATCACCTCTGTTGGTGTGGCTGTTGTGGTTGGGTCCTACGATGGTGTCGCCAGAGTAGATATGGGGACAGAGAAGGCAACGAGGTTTGTTACAGGGATTGATTCCTGGGTTAGTGTTTCTGTGGTTTAGTGTGTAGTTGCTGGTGAGTATTGGCTTCAGGTTGGTGGGCTGTCTGCAAGCAAGGACTGGCCTGTCTCCCAAGGCCTGTGAGAGTGAGGAATCATTTTCCAGGATAGGTTGTAGATTATTGATGATGTGCTGGAGAGGTTTAAGCTGGGGGCTGTACGTGATGGCCAGTGGTGTTCTGTTATTTTCCTTGTTGGACCTGTCCTGTAGTAGGCGACTTCTGGGTACCCCTCTCGCTCTGTCAATCTGTTTCCTCACTTCCCCAGGTGGGTATTGTAGATTTAAGAATGCTTGATAAAGATCTTGTAGGTGTTTGTCTCTGTCTGAGGGATTGGAGCAAATGCGGTTGTATTTTAAGACTTGGCTGTAGACAATGGATCGTGTGATGTGTCCTGGAATGAAGCTGGAGGCATGTAGGTAAATATAGCAGTCAGAGCCTCATCAGGGACACTGTTCCTGACAGCTTGTAGTTCATCCTCATGTGGAATGTTGGTGTAAAGAGCTTCTACATCCATGGTGGCCAGGATGGTGTTTTCAGGAAGATCACCAATGCATTGTAGTTTCCTCAGGAAGTTGGAGGTGTCTCGAAGATAGCTGGGAGTGCTGGTAGCGTAGGGTCTGAGGAGAGAGTCCCAATAGCCAGATAATCCTGCTGCCAATGCCTGAGATGATGGGGGTATCCAGGGTTTCCAGGTTTATGGATCTTGGGTAGCAGATAGAATAACCCTGGTCAGGGCTCTAGCAGTGTGTCTGTGTAGATTTGTTCCTGTGCTTAGCAGGGTGTTTCTTGAGCAGATGGTGTAGTTTCTTTTGGTACAACTCCTCAGTGGGATTGGAGGATAGTGGCCTGTAGAATGTGGTGTTGGAGATTTGCCTGGCAGCCTCCTCTTCATAATCCGACCTGTTCATGATGACTACAGCACCTCCTTTGTCAGCCCCTTTGATTATAATGTCAGAATTGTTTCTGAGGCTGTGGATGGCGTTGTATTCTGTATGGCTGAGGTTATGGGGCAAGTGATGCTATTTGTTCAGAATTTCATCCTGTGCACATCTGCGGAAGCGCTCTGTGTAGACGTCCAATCTGTCATTTTGGCTGTCGGGAGGAGTCCACACAGAATTCTTCTTCTTGTAATGTTGGTAGGAGGGTTCCTGTGGGTCAGTGCACTGTTCAATGGTGTATTGAAAATATTCCTTGAGTCGGAGATGGCAAAAGTAGGCTTCCAGATCACCGCAGAACTGTATCATGTGTATGGGGGTGGTGGGGCAGAAAGAGTCCTTGAGGTAGGACAGACTCTTCTGTCGGGCTAAGTGTGGTGGTTGGATAGATTAACAATATTGTGTGAGTTAAGGGCACCACTGTTGTAGCCCCTTGTGGCATGTAGGAGTTTAAATAGTTTACTGTCCTTTTTCCCCTGTAGAGAAGTAAAGTGTGCATTGTAAATGGCTTGTCTCGTTTTTGTAAAGTGCAGCCACGTGGAAGTTTGTGTGGAAGGTTGGTTTTGTTTGAGAATCTCCAGTTTAGAGAGCTCATTCTTGGTCTTCTCCTGTTTGCTATACAGGAAAGTTAAATGTAGGCTCTAGAAAGTATATACTTCTATGTAACCTGTTGTTTCTTTTATCCTTACTCACTACCTGTTACATGTTTCAGAGTAACAGCCGTGTTAGTCTGTATTCGCAAAAAGAAAAGGAGTACTTGTGGCACCTTAGAGACTAACCAATTTATTTGAGCATAAGTTTTCATGAGCTGTAGTTCACGAAAGCTCATGCTCAAATAAATTGGTTAGTCTCTAAGGTGCCACAAGTACTCCTTTTCTTTTTACCTGTTACATCTTGCTCTTCGATAATAAATGATTGTTTTCACTATAAATATATCTTAGCGCTGTGCTGTTAAGTGCTGCTTCTGAGTGGAACCAAGTAAGCTGGTGAGTATACTGTCCCCTTGGAGACCTCAGAGCTGGAAATTGTGTGAGTGTTCTGTGGAGAAGGGCTGGACACTGCAGGGAAATGCTTCAAAGGGTCTGGAGGGCTGGGGTGCATCTATTGTTAACCTGCAAGGCAACGTAAGGGCTTTCAGAGCCCAGAGCAGGGTATTTGGGTGGCCAATGGACTGGGGGTGTCAGGGAGCTGACCCCCAGGTTAGCACAAGCAGGCCTCTCCCTCACTGGAGGCGGGGGGCAGAGGGAACAAGGAGATTCACAGTCCTGGGTCCCCTGAGAACCATAACAGCTGACTGGTAAGAAGAAAAGGGGTGAGCTGCCCTTTGTATCCAGATAATACTCAGCTCTGACTCCATCCCCACAGTTGGGTGTATTCTTAGAATATGGGGTCCTGTCCAGCGGCAATGACACTAGTTCCTCTCACAGAAGTCCCCAAACACTTCTCCGAGGCTAGTGACTTTGGGCCAGCTTTACAAAGGGATTTAAGTGTTTAAAGATGCAAATAGATGTGTAGTGGGATTTTTAAACCCAGTTAGGCAACTTAGGTGCCTGACTGATTTCAGTGGGAGTTAGGCACTTAACCTGCTTAAGCACTTATGTAAATCCCACTCAGCACCTAAATACCTTCGTAAAGCTGGCCCTTAATGCCTACCAATATGGAGCAAATTCGAACGGTTGATTGAAGGATCAAAAACCTCCCCATCTGGCATGCTGTGCTCTCATTTAAAACTCTTTTCAGTGACTTTGGGCCAGTTTCCATGACCCCGCATCTTATGCAGTCACCAAGTGAGTGCAAACAGGGTGTCAAACCCTGCCAACTGCAGGCTTGATTCAATGCCCACAGGTGTGAATGGAAAATCTCTCCCTGAGTTCACCAGGATTTGGATCAGGCCCCATGCAAGTGAGTGGTGAATTCTGATTTTGCAGTGTTTCACACTCACATTGCACAGGTACTGGTGACTGCACAAGGCTGTGCAGGACGGTGGAGAATCAGGGTCCTTTGGGCTTGTGGGGGTGGCTGCACAGACAGAATTTGACCCAAGACATTTGACAGTCACCTGTGCCTCCTACTATCCATTGAGATAGACTTAAAACAGGTTGGTCTTCTACATGTATATATTTCACGTTATTTTTTAAAGCATATCTACCTCTTTACAAAAATATCACTTTACCTTATTTTATTTTATTTTTGTAGCCTGCCAGACTGTCTCTAGGTGTCCTTAGTGCTTTCTGCTTGCTGTTTTCTTAGCTACCAATACCTGCTCCTGTTTTTGTGGCAGGAAAGATATGTCGAGGGCCAGACTGTATTAATGAATTGTTATTCGGGGGTAAGGTGGGGGATGAGCAGGTCTGTTATTTTTAGCAGCAGCAATGAAATCTCAGCAGCTGATGACATCAGTTCTAAAATGTCAGCGTGAAACAGGCTGGAACAAATTAAGAGTGTGGTGTCGTCATTGTTCAAGCCACACCGCTCTCTGGAAGGATCATGGTTGGATGCTGCGGATGCTGTTCAAGGGGGTGGGGGAAAGAGGCTTGTGTGAGAGTTTCTTAGAAGAAATCAACAACAACAACAAAAAAAGCAAACCTCTGAAAGCAAAAGGTCAAACAAAATGCTATTCAGATGCACCACCCACCCTGTTACATCAACTAAAATCACAGTGAGGCATCTGCAAGCAGGATTCCAGGAACTATTTTAGAGAGGAAAAAAACACTTTCAAGTTGACCATCCTCTAGTCATTTAGCAAACTGGGTTAAAGCCATCTCTGGCGTCACTCCAGTGACTCACATTAAGAAGGAATGTGGGCCATGTTTTATAGTGTTATTTTCCTTAAGTGAAAGTTAACGGTTGAGCAGTTCTATCATTTAATTTAACCCTATCAGTTCATTGCAGGGATTTTAAATAAAGGTGTCAGGCTCTTTGGGAAGTGTTGAGATCAAGATGCACAAACCTTTTGATCAAATACTGGAGCATAACATTCAAGAACAAATGCATCCATGTTTATTTATAAAGTAAGCCTCCCTGCATGTTTATCTGTGTGTGTGCTCTTAATGAAAAAAATGAATTGTCCATGCATATTAATTCTCACTCTGGGCATTAGGCACAGATCTTTGCTGGTTTGAGATCACCCTTCCCTTTTTTATGGGTAGATGGGGGGAGGATCCCCAAATTATTTGCCATTGAAACATGGAGTTGCCATGTGGAAAAGGTTGAAAACCGCTGATCTAATAGTATGATTTCTGTCTGATATTCCTGGCACACTAGTATTATTATTATTAATAATAAAAATCATGTCTGTAGCTCTGTACATTTACCCTTCACTGTTTTTCTTGTATGCAGTAAAGCTGGCTTTCTTTAATATCAGTGTTTAAACTGTCCATGCCAATAGATCCAAAATACATTGGTTTTCTTATTTTCAATTGGTGAGTGGATCTGGTGCATGAATTATCACAATGAGCAACTGCTAGTATAAGTAGATGCTGGACAAATCCCGCCCCCCTCCGAACCCCCAGCTCCACTAATGCATCTGAGTCCTAAGCTGCTGCTCCTCCCGCTGATCTGTAGCTGGACTCCTCCACAGCCCTTGCCATTGTGCTTCACCTGATCTGTCACACTCCCCACTATCCCAGCTCTGGGCACCCCCACATGTTTGCCAGTGCTCCTCCATCCTAACCTGTACAACCTGCTGTTCTGGCTGTGTCCGTCCCCCATCCCCTGGCTCCCCTAACAAAGTTCCACCCGGACCTGCATCAGTCAACTCCTGCTAGTCCAGTTCTGGTTCTGTATTCTGGCACCTCAGCCCAGCTGAACCCACTGATCAATTTTCACCCTTTCCCTCTGCATGTGACCTGCACATTTGAATGTTGTAAGGATTAAATAGTTCCTAGTGCAGTCCAGCTCCTATTCCAGTTCAGCAAGGGCTGTTGGGTCAATACAGTTACCAAATAGAGAAATATGCAAAAGCATCTTTTTTTAACCTATCAATGGCACCGATTGTCAGGAATAACTAGCAACAGGGTGACCACAAAGGAAAACAAAAGATGTAAACAGGTAGCTGAAACAGCCCTTTATTTTCAGGGATGATAAAACTGCTGGAAAACCCACAGAGTTACGGGAACAAAGGACTTGGTACTGCTGAAGTCACTTCCTGACACATGGGAGTACTCGCTCCTCCTTGCATTGGATTTGCTTTCCCACTATGTGTCTGGGAGCTTGTCTAGACTGGTTCAGAGTCACAAATTAAATGGAGTGATGCCTGGGCAAGCCAAATGTACTGAAGAAGGGAAACTGAAACACCAGGCCTCTCTTAGCATATGGAATAATCTCTCAGAACCGGGAGACCACAGACACAAGGAAAGGACTGATAGCACTGAATGCTGAGGTCATCTAAGGCCAGGTCTACACGAGAAACATTTGCTGGTATAATAACGTTGGCTAGGTGGGTGATTCTTTACCACATTTTTATACTGGCAAAAAGCCATAGTATAGACCCAGTTTTATAGGCAGGAAATTCCTTTTATCAGTATAGCTTATTTTGTTTAGGGAATTGGTATAAACTATGCCAGCAAAAGAACTCTATACAAGAAAGGGTTTGCCTGTATAGTTATATTGGTTAACCCTGCTTGTGGAAACTCAGCTAATACTGCCAAAGTGTTTCTAGTGTAGATTGGGTCTAAGTATCCACAGAACCGATGATGCACAGGCCAACAGTGGTGCAGAACCTCCGTAGATAGCGCCATTGAAGTCAATTAAGCTACAACAATTTACACAATCCAGATGTGGATCTGCTCTAATCCTTCTTCGATGCAGCCATGAGTTTCAAAGATGCTACAGGTCCCAGCAGACATTGCTCCAGTTTGATCTGAGTGGCCTGTGCTTAGCTCAAGACAAAGCAGTGCATGCGTTGGCCGCTCCCTGTCAAAAAGCAGGGTGACCTGAAGGTTATATAAATTAGATGTGAGGCTCAGGGCTCCTGGCAAGTTACTACTGCATCTCTGGGTTGGGAGAGTGAGGTGCTCTGCTCTTGTGTCAGGCAGTGTTGCACACAATATCCAGACAGCACCAGATGGCTTGTTAAATATTACAGGTATGCCTAGGAAGATGTAACCTAGAAGTGATGCTAGTCGTGCAAGGAGTCGAGGGACAGCCAGAGAAGGGTTAACAAACAGCAAGCTAGGAGCTGAGCTTTTCATTATGCACATGCCTGGGGTAAGCCCGATGACTCTTTATAATACATTCGTCCAACCACTTCTTTCACTTAGGTTTTCCCCCCTTTGGTTTCTGATCAATACTGAGAGGTGACAATCGACATGCTACTTTGCAACTGCCAGCCGAGCTCTGAGCTGTGACCAGTAAAAGTGAGAATGGCGGAAGGGTTAGAATTACATGTATTGCATCTCATCTAGTTCAAATGCACTAGAGCTGCTTGAGGAATGGGAATTAAATGTTTGCAAAAAAAAAAAAGAAGCTTCTATTTATGGCTGACTCTTTCTGCCCCCCGGGGCGAATTTCCTGCCCTTCCCTAATATGGATCCCTGATGTAGAGTCAATGGAGTCACACCAGAATGAAATTTGTTCCGGACCTGTTTGTAAATAGCCATCCATATTTCTATGACTAGTCGCCATAGGAGACCAGAGATGATTTGTGATTTCTGCGATCTCATCCCAGCGAGTGAGTGGAGTGAGTGCTAGGGATGCAGCCCATGACTCATAGACTTGAGTCACAGCAATGGGACACTTCAGCATACAGCAGCACTTCAGTAGTGACAGAGAATTTGGGATGATGAGAAAGCAGCTGTTACTCATTCTCAGCTGGACACCGTAAGCATGTTTGTACCAGTCAATATGGCTCCAGCTCCTTTTCTGTCTCCTCTTGCAGACCTGCAATTTCCTGGCTAGTGTGGTCACGTAACACTTGCCTTGGGGTGAGTGATGATCAAGTTCAAGTCTAGTCTCTGGCTCCCAGACAGCCCTGTTTGTCTCTGAATATAGCGATAATAGCAATTTCCATTTTAATAGCCTCTCTCACCCCAGGATCTCCGGCCACTTTATAAACATTAATGGGTTTATTCTCCCATGAGATAGAAAAGTATTATTATCTCTGTTCTATAGATGGGGAAACTGAGGCACAGAAAGGCTAAATGTCTTGCCCAGGTTCACAAAGGAGGTCCACAGTACAGCCAAGAATAGAACCCAGGAGTCCTGTCTTTTGCTCTAGCTGCTAGACTACACTCTCCATTCCACCTATTTTTCTTGATGGTGGCAGTTTTGGTCAGAGCCAGTTACTCAAAAAGCCACCAGATTTGTTATATTTCGGCCTTTTAATTGTTACCACGAAACCTCTTTCTTTCATGAATTCTTTACATAACCATCCACTCTGATGCTTGAAAAGCTTCCGGAAGGCAAAGATTTTTTAAGGGGAGGGGAATTAAAAAAAAAAGCCCATTTCCAGATGGTTGAGAGGATGCACAGCGCTTTGCTATTGGCAAAAACAACCTCTTTCATTTGCAGGCTGTGAAAGTCACAGAATCGCAGCTGGAAATTAAAAAAAATAGAGGGAGTGAAGTAAAAATAAGAATTTGCAATGAAAATTAACCCCATTAATACTTGTAAACCCAAGTGCTTCATGCTTATTTTTAGAGTGGGGAAAAGTGCATCTGTTCAAACTGATCTTTGTAGAACAGGTTAAAATATGTAGCTCCTGATTTCCTTTTTAGCTTGTTTGCTTTCCATTCCTTACTCTAGATTTACAGGAAATTCAATCCCTGGCAAGTATAAGCCCCGGACAGGAAACATACTGAGGAATTTCTTCCATGAAGGTACTATATTTGACTGGAAGGATAACATAGAGGACGGATCTATTTACTATGATTGGATTTAATTACCAGAAAGTTACATGTTTCTCCATGTTGACTGAGTTTTCTGGGAACTTTTACTGTTCACAACTTCCTGCATGCCCTGGCTAAACAAATCATTCCGCTCCACCTGTCTCTTTCTATGGGAATGTGTGTATCACCTCTGAGTCCAATTCTCCTCTCAGTGACACCAGCATTAACTCCATTGGCTTCGACAATTCTCACGGTGTATATGAGAGGAGAATCAGGCCCATTCTATTAATATAACAATTTTCGTCCCACAACTTTTGACCCAATATTGCCCTATTGGCACACTCCAAAACTGACTTTGGGTTTAAAGACATACCAAGGACGCGTGGCACAGGGGGTCCCAACCACCGGTGCTCACTGCAGATTGGGGCTTTACAAACTATTGTGAAGAGATTGCTTCACCTGCCACTGAAATGGAGCCACTGAAGAGATGGAACACAGCAGCTGTTTGTCATCTTACAGAAATACCAGCCAACAGCTTAGGGCAGGAAGTGAGAAGAATACGGGGTAACCTACACCTATTCCGCATCGCTCTCTGTCGTAGGGCAGTGTTAAAAGTTCGGGATGAGCTTCCTCAGCTAAGGGGCATGTGCGACCCACGCCCACTCAGAGTGGTGCTCTAGCTCCCTTTAGCGGTGGCTCATGACCCTGCTACAGGCTGGGGTAAAAGAGCCAGTTTTTTTTTAGCTCACCCAGTAGTGGCTCATGTCTTTAGCGCCAGAGACCCATCTCCTCTGCCAAGCATCCACCCAGGGGTGCGGTATTAAAAAATGTATCCACTGAAACCGCCAGGAGAATTTGTAATGAAGCAAAATGTAATCCCCTCAGCTGGAATGTAGCCAGGAGACCAGAGCTAATGTTCCTAACCTTATGAATATTGCTGTGGGATTTGTCATAGTCACTGGTGGCCAGGGCCTTGGTTTTACCACACAGCTGAGAGAGGGTGCCTCAAGCAATGCATCCTCCCACACCATTCAAAGGTGCGGAGGCCAGTGAGACCTGCTGAAACACCAATCTGCTACAGCACTTTGGGTTTTCTTGGCGGGGTTCCCATCTGTCTTTGGAGGCACTGGCCAGAGCTGCCTTGGCTTAGTGTGTGAGATCAGCAGAGATCACAGCACATGAGCATGTGGATGGGCTACAGTTTAGAAAGAGCTAAGACTCCCTAGGGAAGTGCCAGGGACTAAATATACTGTAGGGAACAGCCCTGCACTGGCAGGGAAATGGACTCCCTGACCTGTCTCACATATCAATGATTCATTACGAAATACAGGTATGCTCTGGAGAGCAGGAGCTTTGTGTGGGGAAGAAAGAAAACGCAGCCCAAGGACTGAGGAACTCTGCTCCAGCTGGCCAAGCCATGGCAACCTAACTGCGTGCATGCTGCTGAAGCATGGATTTTTCTGGGGCAGGAAGTACAAGTGCGTGTCCTCCCACTTAATGCTATGGGGGGGAGAAAAGGCTCACAGACTCCCCTGCAGTGTGAACAAAAATACAGCCTTGGCCTTTAGTGGCCTTTGTTACATAAACACAAGAAGTGCAGACATATTAATCAGCCTGCCATTGAGGGCGGAACTGAACAGCAACCTCAAACGCCACCCACTCCCCATTCTCTCTCCCACTTGATGTTGCTATTTTAAGCAACACATTATTTCCTGCTGTGATTTTATTTTTTTACCCAGCTTCTAATTCTGGCTCTGAGGTAAGCCATGACATACGTATTCCTCCTCTCCACCTCCCTGGCCCCCCTCCCCTCTCCTGCACCCACTTCCTCTCTAGCATTGCCTCTTAGAAATTCTCTCCCCAGCCTTCTTGCAACTGGGGCTCAGAGGTTAGTTAGCCAAGGGACCGATCCTCTTCCTGCTGAAGTCGATGGCAAAGCTCCCTTTTTGAGTCCAGTGGGAGCAGCATTGGGCCTGCCGTTTGCAGGGCTGAATGCTCTGACAGGAATTTTTCCGCTCGAGGTGGATGTCAGCGCCGCAGAGAGCGAACCTGACAAGGAATGCTAAGGCTGCAGTTGGGAAACAGCTTCCTCCGGGAGATGTAAAAACAATCAACAGTGGGCCAAGCTCACCCCCGGTGTAACTCATCTGAAGCCAAGGATGTTACACCAGCGTTTGGGCGTCTCACGGTAGAGAAGAGACGCGACTCAGTTGCGATGAGTCGAAAAGGGGAGTCTCTGCTGAGCCTGCTGGATTGCACATTTGCCCTGCGGTTCTCTAGCTTCCAGGCCAACGAGCGCAGCCTGTGCTGCCTTGTTTTACTGCACGCTCCTCCCCGGGCTGGTGCAGGGCTCCCACCCTGCAGCACCACACCCTAGGCTGTACCCTGGCCAGTTCAGCCCCGCGGAAGCCTGTCCCAGGGTCAGGCTGTGAAGCCTGCTGTCCCAGGGAGGGCCCATCCTTGCAGGAAAAGATTGCTATTTCCCACACATGCTCCAGTGCCCACGCTGCTGGGTGCTGACGAGAGCACTGTACAAGTCAGTTTGAGCCCCAGCAGGAAACGGGAGGCCTCCTCCCACATCACAGCTGAGACACATTGCAGGTTTGTCCCTTGGCCTGGTCAACAGCCACTATTCCCCTCCCTGCCTGCCAGTCCACCCACTCCAGAAACACCCTCTGCCTCAACTTCCCCCCTAGCAGATAGAACCCTGCCCGTCCCAGCTAGCATGGCAGAACAGTCTGGGGCTGCTGGGGCTGACTGCTGGGCCTTGCATTTAGAGCACCTAATAGAATAGCTTTGGACTGGCCTAAGCTCATCTGTTTTTTCACACACACAGCCTTACGCCTTCCCCTTCCTGTGGGTTGCTTTTGGAGCTGCTTCACTTGGCCTGGGTCTGCCTGGGACGAGCACTAGCTCTGTGATAGTCTCAGGGAAATCCCAGGCTGGACGGATACATGTTCCCCACCCTCCCTGTCATCAGATAAGGATCCCACTTGTGCCCTTGCTGCGGTTCCCTGGAGAGAGAGCGAGGTGGAGCCCTAACCCTTTGCCAAACAGGCGTGTGTTCATTATAGCTGCTGGAAGCCTTTGCTGTAATCACGCTAAGATCTTTATTCTTATTTTCCCAGCCTGGCTTCCACGTGGGAGGGCTGAGACTCCCTGGCTGCTGCACGCTCACCTTGCATGGGTGCTCAGTTTATTATTGGTGTCATGTTAGCCGCTTGAGACTCTAGCCCCATGGTGCTAGGTACTGCATGAACACACCCCAGGCGTGGCCCCTGGCCAAAGAACTTGCAATCTAATTCCAAAGGGCTCGTCATCTTCATGTCACGAAGGAGGGGGGGTGGGGGGTAGGGAGTCAGTCAGACTTGCCAAGCAGAGTAATTCTCTCAGAAGAAAAGTGATTTTTAACCCAGAATACAATGTCCATATGTGGAGCTATGCCGGAATAGCGATTGCAGAATAGCTTAGTCCACAGTAGCTGTGCTGATCAGTTTCTCCGTGTAGACAAGGCTTCTGAAAAGATTAGAAATGGGTGGCTGCTAGATCTTAATCCCAGAACTTCCCCCCTCTCCAGGCTGTGGTTTCAGATTCAGAATAGTTCAGCAGTGGCTGCAAGTCATCTCTATCCTATCTGGGCTCCCTTCCCAATGGGCCAGTGTCCCCATCACCAAAGCCCTTGCTGTCCCAGCTCACCACCTTGTTGGCAGTCTCAGCCAAGAAGGCAAGAACAGAATGGGCCACAGGACCATGTCTAAGAAGTAGAGAGTAGCTCACTCTCCATGGTCTATGTAGACTTTAGCCTCTGTGCTAGGAGTGTCAACAAAGGGGGCCAACCCTGACACCAACCATAGTGGTCACTTTTGTGATGTGGGCCCCGGGAAGAAGACTGAGACCCACCCAATGCCATACGAATCACATGACCGACAGACAGTGATGAGTTTGGGTTACTATTGTGTGGGCCATATTTGAAACAGTGTCCAAGGAAGGTCATAAATGACCCACATTAGTATCTGGCCAGGACCATGGGACTAATATAGATGCTCCTGAAAAAAATGCCAAGGAATCTTTAATAACCACAGCTGGTCAGGTGATGATACATCTCTGCTGAAAAAGGGCAGTTCCAGCAACACAGCTGACCCCTAGCTGCGTGCGTGGGGGAAAGCAGACGGCATTGCCTACTGAGTTATCAAGACAGCTTCATGCAGCCCCCAGGCTATCCCTTGCCTGGACGGTCTCCCTTCCAAGTATACCCCAAATGTTCTTAGTTTGGCCAATCTGTCACAATGGCTAGAGACCAAAGGGAGCTTGGGCAGGAGGGTTGATTCTGTGTGGCGTTCCACTGGGAGAAAGGCAATGAACAGCCTTCTGAAACCATTGCTGTTTCCCCTGGCAGCTCGGAAGTGGCTCAGCTGGGACACAAGAGGTGGATCAGGATGACAATTCATGCACACTCCAATTATACAAACTCTTCCCGGGGCCATTCAGCTGGGCTCATGCCTTTTCCCTATTCCACACAGGGTTATAAAGCCTGCGTTTGAAACACCAGTCTGCGTCTCGCTGCGCGCCAGGCCCCGGGCAGGGGCCAAGGAGGGATGCAAGAGACGGCAGATGGGTTTAAGAGGCTGCGGCATCTGCTCGCCGCCTTGGAGCAGACACGCCTTGCAGTTAATAACCATTACAGTGGGAGTCACCTCTGGTCCAGGCAGGTTTGAGCATCCTTTCCTGGCTCCCACGGGGGGGGGGGGGGGGGGGGAGGTGAGCTCAGCTTTTAATGAAACAGCCTGTTCGCATGCCAAGGTAAATCCCAGAACTCTGAAGCCAGCTCTGCTGGGATCCAGGGAGAGCTCCCTTCTGCTGCCTTCAGTGTAAACATGAGGTCACCCCTGTGTAATGATAAATAAAACAATGGATGAGTGTTCACATCAGGCCTGGTGCTGGTTAAATATTTACTTTATCCCACCCCTCCTTCACCCAGATCCCCTAGGGCAGCATGGTCTTAAACCCTGCCTTGGGCTCTGTTGTCTCCTAGCAATACCCCAGGAGACCCAGACTGCAGCCCAGATGGGGAAATGGAATGCTGTTAGGAAAGGCACCTGGTTCTTAAAAACAAGCAGGCAGGAAAATGGTGGTGGGGCGGGCAAGTGCCTAGGGTGCATATGGACAGATCCCCCACATCCCCCCTCACTGCAATGCATTGTATAATCACCTGCCTTGTCCTTTTGCTGTTCTTTATAATAGGGAAAAGGCTCCAGCTTTGAGGGATATTTGGAGCTGGGTTTTGGGGCCAGGCCCACCGCTCATTTACAACAGATTAGCCTCCATTGTGCATCTCATTGTACAATGCTGTACCCTGGCATGTGGGGGTGGGGAGGAGTGGCCTTCCTGACCCCCCAGCAGTTGATCCCATTATGCCCTGAAGCATAAGGGTTGAAAACTTTAATGACTTCTAGTCCCATCAAGTGTAGCTGCTAGAAAAACTGTGTGGGCCTTATTCTCCACTGCCTTGCATGTTAGGTCACCATTCACCTTTGTGCACAGGGGTGTAAAAGAGTCATTTGGACGTAGTAGCATTTCACACTCACTCAGTGCTCACTTTGCATGTATGTAAATGACAACATAAGGTACATGGCAATGGAGAATCAGACTCTAGCCTGCCTGGAGAAGGAGAGGTAAAGTTGGCTTTAAGGGAAGAAGCCAACAGCTACTGCTGGATTTACCGCTGCTGGGGAATGAATCTCTAGGAGCTGCTTTTTTCTCAGAGGGCCTCAGGGGGGTGGTTACTAAATTTGGTTACCGGGCTTAAATAATGCAGCATGGCAGAGCCCATTGGGGTTGAACATTGTCATATCCAGACAATCTTCTTCTAGGTGGCTGAGATTACTTGTTCTCTCCCTGCACAGGAGTTTGAAGCTGATGTGAAACATCATCTTTAATAATAATAACTGGCAGAGAAGGGCCAAGGCTGCAAAGTGCTATCTATTTCTAATGTGCTCCCTCAATCTATTGAATTTCTAATGTGCCAGTCACCATGGCATCCAAGCACTTTCTGATCTGGGTCCATGTGCCTTCAGTGTTCAAGGATGTTTGAATCCTAGCTCTTCATGTAGGCGCATCTCTCATTAACAGGGATGGGAACGGAGCTGTCTGGTGTGGAAGAATATCCCCGATCATCTCCTGGGCATTTGGCATCACCTGACTGCAGTGACTCTCTGTGCTCTGCCGACTCCTCTACCTGGGGCGTTCCCCCATCTCAAATGCCCCATAGATCTTCTCTCTCCACCATATGGGGGCAGGAGAGAGAACAATCTCTCCCCCCTCTTGGGCCTGGATGGGCTGAAGAGAAAAACCGAGTTGTGGAGCTGGGGGAAGAAGCATGCATCACAGCCCAGCAGAATATGGGTTTGGATACACCTGGTGGTCAGGATCTACCAAGTGAGGGAAGGAAAAGAGAATGGTCCACCCAGCTGTGCCCCAGGGTGTCAGTGTGAGTGATGGCCTTCTGCCCCGTCTGCTCCCTCGACCACATGGGGAAACTGGGAAGTAGACAAAGGCTTGCAGCACTGTGAGTCAGTCCAGACATGGCAGCAAAGGGACTCACTGCAACAAAGAAACATACAAGCCTGTCTGGAATGAAATGAGATAAGACCTTCTCTGCATTGGCCAGGGAAACTGAGTTAGCACCTTCTGAGCAGGAACCTGACTGATTTAGACCAGACCCTAATGTTGTAATTTCCACCCTTTAATCAGACTTTATTTATTAGGAGGGTGTCTCTGGACCCCAGCACCCATTATTCCTGATATAAAGTGACACTTGACAGCAGATTGTATGGACAGAGACTTCCTGGTTATTCAGTGGTTTCTCATCAGGGAGCCCTCCAAATTCAGTACCTGGACACTGCGGTTCAGCACTTGCAAGTCACCAGTACCTTGCCTCCTCCCCCATTAATCAGCCTCCTCCATCATTCCCCGCAACTGCTGAAGTATTTTTAGCGACATTGAATAAGTACATGTTAAATCTCTCCCCGCTAGCGACATGTCAGAAACGACCGAGGCATCAGCTGCAAGGCCTGCAGCAAAACTGGCTTCTTCTAGGGCGTTAGCACACGACTGGAGGGAGCTGTTACCATGAAAGGAGGCTGGGGACAGTGGGATCCATAGTCTCCACACAGACACTTCCATTCTTTCCCTCACAGCCCTGTACATTCTCCACCCAAATTCCCAACAGTCTGCCCCTATGCCTCCCAATCTACGTCCACTATTGTCTTCCTCTAAAGCACTCCACCATCTCCCCTGAGACCTCCATTCACTTCCTACAAGCCATGGGCTTTCTCTCTACAGACAGCCCCATTCTATTACCCCAAATCACCCACCTTCTCCCCCAGACATCCCATTTCCTCCTTCCAAAATTATCCCATTTTCTCCACCAATGAGCACTATTCTCTCCCTCTACCCCACCCCACTTTCTCCCCAGGACACGTTCCATTCCCTCCTCAACTCCCTTTCTCCTTCCAACCCCTCTCCCAAACTACTCCACCTCTCTGTCTTCCTCCTTTCTCTCCAACCACCCCATCTCCTTGGGTTGTGAGTGGACACCTCTAATATTTCTAGTGGTTCTGTCCTGCCGTTTGCATCTCCTTCACACCACATGGGGTGGGATCATTCCTTCCTTTGAAGTTGCCTCTTAATGTACCTGGCATTGATCTGCGTTGCAGCTGGAGGTCTGCACTCTGTTGGGCTTAGCAGGAGGAAGTCCGCACTGAAACTCTGCTACAAAGGGGCCTGGATAATGGATGATGTGAAGCGTGAAGTGGAACAATATGGAACATTGCAGCTGTCAGGCAATGCCAAAATATTTATAGTTGTGAGCTACAGCACGACTGATTGTGGAAGATAGTAAAAATATACCACTAAGGGAGAGGGTGAATACAAAATTAACACCCCTCTGGAGATTTCGTAAAACACCCAGGCGATTTACATTCCTTAAACCTCTTCTTTGAGAAACCCCAACAAGATAATGTGTAGCTTTAATTATATAGGTGGCTTCTCCATCCTCAGTCACCTCTTTAGAAATGTTGGATGAGTCATCAGGTCTGAAATACCCAATGGCACATAGGCCAGCTCTGCTGGCTAATAAGACGATCACAATTCTGCACTTCAAGGAAAGAGGAAAGTGAGGTGACTAAAGGGTTATTGTTTTGTATTATTTGTATTGCAGGAGCCCCTAGGAGCCCCAGCCACAGACCAGGACCCCATTGTGCTAGGGAATGTACATGCACAGAACCCAAAGAGTTACCACTAGGTAATCTGGTTCATTCCAGGTTAGGTCAACAGTGATGGGCAGTAGTTGCTGTGTGAAAACTTGCTCTGGACTAGGTGGATACTGGCTATTCCTATGTCAAATTCAAATCACTTTCCAAATGTTAATTACCTAACTCCCCTGTCCCCCGCCCTCATTGTTTGATTGGTATTAGCTCTATTTTACCAAAGGAAAAACTGAGGCACATGAAGGAGTGGTGCCTTAGCCAAGATCACACTCAGATGGGACTAGACCGCATGAATCCTATTCTAACTGCTGGACCACACTGCCTCTGCCATGGCATTGAAACTGAAGCGCACAGACAAGCTTCCCGGGTTTGGAGGCAAAGGAGTTGCTCTCAGGTTGCTGCTGTTGGATTGCTTTTTTGTAACACTGTGCAAAGGAGCCACATTCTCAGAGTTCAGCAGTGGACCTGGCTGCAGATAAGGATTTCAGTCTCTGGTGTCACAGAAAGGCCACAGAAACAGAGCCTGAGGCTGTAGGAAGAGACCAGAGGCAGTGGGCAATGTGAACTGGCGTGGGCTGTGTCTTTCTGTCCCATGTAGGAGTGGGAGCATGGAAACAAGGGATCCAGAGAAGTAGAACTGTCACCTGATAAGTGAGTATTTACGTTAGGGCCTAACGTAAACAGAGGCTATTTATTTGGCATATTTCTTACCATCACAGTAGTAGATTTTGTTTATGCCCTGTACTTAGGTGGTGCATTTTATTTGACAATTTCCAAGTACTTTACCACCATCAATTAATTATTGTCACATTGTTACAGATGGGGAAGCTGAGGCCCTGAGAAGTGAATTGATTTTCTCAAGACCATACAAGATGTCAGTGGTAGAGATAGCACAAGAACCCTGCCTCCTTATTTGTTATCTTCACTAAAAGATCACATTGGCCAAACTGGACAGTCTCTACGTAAAAGAATAAATGGACACAAATCAGACATCAAGAATTATAACATTCAAAAACTAGTCTGAGAACACTTCAATCTCTTTGGTCACTTGATTACAGACCTAAAAGTGGCAATTCTTCAACAAAAAAACTTCAAAAACAGACTCCAACGAGAGACTGCTGAATTGGAATTAATTTGCAAACTGGATACAATTAATTTAGGCTTGAATAAAGACTGGGAGTGGATGTGTCATTACACAAAGTAAAACTATTTCCACCCCCCCCCCCCCCCCCGTACTGTTCCTCAGACATTCTTGTCAACTGCTGGAAATGGCCCACCTTGATTATCACTACAAAAGGTTCCCCCCTCCCCCCAACCCGCTCTCCTGCTGGGAATAACTCATCTTACCTGATCACTCTCCTTACAGTGTGTATGGTAACACCCATTGTTTCATGTTCTCTGTGTATATAAAATCTCCCTGCTGTATTTTCCACTACATGCATCCGATGAAGTGAGCTGTAGCTCACGAAAGCTTATGCTCAAATAAATTTTTCTTTTTGCGGATACAGACTAACACGGCTGCTACTCTGAAACCTTACAGAGAGCTTTTCATCAGAGGGATCAAATACTTGCAGAGGTGGGTATTATCCACATTTGTCACACTGAAAACAGCTAGGCAGGTTCAGAGATTTGTCTGAAGACAGTCAGTAGAAAAATCTGGATATAGGACCCAGGAATCCTGCTCCACTGTGCTACAACAGACCTGGGTTGTCGGCGGGCGGGATTGAGCTCAGAACCTCTGGAGTTTAGTGCATGAGCCTCTACCGCATGAGCGAAAAGCCAACTGGCTGTTAGCTAAGGCTATAGAGCAGACTCACTTAACTCTCTCTCTAAGTGGTCTTGGTGCCCCTAGATGGGACAGAACACCACACCCAGGAGGTGTGTGGGTTACACTACCCTTAGACCACACCAGCTACATAACCCTACTGCCTCAGGTTTAATTTTTATCCTCCCTCTCCAGTGTATTTTACGATCATCTCTATGCAGGCTGCACACCTCCTCACCTGTCTCTGGGTGGACTGTGCTGACAAACTAGGTGTGTGGCAGAGGCCCATGACTGGGTTTAGGTTTGCAGCTCCTCTCCCCTTCTTGATTAATTTGTTTTTCAAAGTTAGAGGTGCTTCAGCTGTGGCTCCTTTTGTAGCAGTACCTCCGGAGTTTGGGCAGTGGGATTCAGCTCTGCTTTGGGGGCCTGCTTTAGTAATTAGTGGTGTCAAAACTAAGAATAAAGCCGTTGCTGCGTTCAGAGAGAAAAATGGGGGTGGCAAATGACAAGGTAGGGGCTAGACAAGGCCCTATTGTTGCAATGAGTTGCGAGCGTAAGTCACTTTCCAAGGGGAACTCATGTGTGGTCTGGAGATGCTAATAATATGACTGCAGTAATTCCAGTAACTTAGCAGGATCTGGTGGGTGGGGGAAGGGGAAGGAACTCTGCAAGCCATCACAATGGGAAAATCTTGGCAAGGAGTTGCGACATCATCTAGTGTCCCAACTCACCCAAGACGGGAAAACTAGAGGGGGAGGTGACATAATGTCTTTTCTTGCTCTACAGCATCCTGCTTTCACAAAACCTCATCAACTATCTGAGGAGGGAAGCACAGAGGAGGGTGTGTGCAGGAAATAATAAATCCAACCACGCTATGCCATCCCCATGCCTGGAACTGCGTGTCTTACTGAGCTCTCAGATGGTGGGATACACAGGAGAGCAGACCTGACGGCAGGCTGCCTGTTGCAGGCCCCAGTTACACATAGCTAATCCCACTGAGTGACTGTAGTGGTGGGATGTCCTGAGATGCTCCATCAGGGCTAAGGAATCAAGACTGATTTTTTATTTTTTTTTAATGAAAGCAAACTTTAAACAGGCCCCCAGTTCAGTCTGGTTTACTGAAGATCTTCTATATGTCTTTTTGGAGGTGGCATTTTCTAGTGGTCAAGGGAGGCTTTGATGTTAGGAGACCCCCTTGTCTGCCACAGCCATGCTGTGTGACTTTGGGCAAGCCACTTTGCCACTCCATGCCTCAGCTTCTCCACCTGCAATATGGTGATAATATTCCTTACCTTGCATTTTGTTGAGGCTTCATTCAAAGTGCTCCGAGATCCTCAAATATAAGAGAGTATATAATTACCCAGGATTATTAGGTTCCTAGGAAGGGGCAGTTTCTTCTTGGGAACACATTTACTTCTCTAACTGCTAATAAAACAAAGTATAATCAATCAAATTTAGACAAGGTAAAACTTCATCAGCTTCAACAAGAGCTGGTGCTGAATTAATTAGGGCTGAATCTGGCCCGTTGCCTTAAAAACTGCTCTAAAGTTTCCCTTTTTAGTGACTCCAGTTAAAGATATAATTATGAATAACTTTGGACTGTGTCTTATGTATAAATGTGACTGGCTCTCACGATCACGTTCTTTTGCTGACCCCTGGTGGCTAATAGTCACATTGCTGTCTGCCTGGGTGAGTTCTGCAGGGCTTGGCAGCCCCCTGCTGTTCAGTACTAGCCATAGTGACAGCATCCACTTTGTTTTCCCTGCTTGGAGCAACAGGGACTGGAAAATTTGAGTGTCCTTTAATTCCAGCTGTTTCAATGAGTCCCACTGAATAAAAACACACATAGTAAGAGTGGGATTTTTTAACGTTGCCATTAATTGTAGTTAAAAAGGAGCCAGCAGCTCCCAGGAGTAACTTCCTGTTATTTAGAAAACATCACTCTGCTAGACTTATCATTCTTAGGTCAGAGGGTTTTCCTCAAGGAGTGATCTTTGTTTGGCCAGGAGAGTGTGACATTTCCTCTTGGATACAGGCCTGGCCCTTGTTGCCCATGCCTTTGCTCCCTCCTAAAGAGCACTCAGAAACCTCTGCTAGTGGAAAATGCGGCTGCTCCACGGCGTTCCCCACACAGACCATGGTAGAACATGCTGGCTTCTAATTCATTTCAATGCACTGTTCCGCAGCCTGCTTACCCAGCGGTCACCTTTCTCAGCTGTACCCAAGGGGCAGCTAGGACTCTCTCTGACAATCCTCAAAGTTGGGGTGTCAGTGCCGACCCCTTGACGCTGTAATCGTCTTCCCCCTTAGGCTGACAGAGCCTGGCTCTGCTGAACTTCAGGCAATGCCTATATATTTGCTAAGGTTTTTACCTAAGGGGTGATTTGATGGGGGAGGGGGGGCTGATTCTGCCTAGTATTTACATGGCCACTCTTACAGTAGGACCTAGGCATGTCTGTGAATTTATATTAAGTTTGTGTTTTTACTGGGCATCCTCTTTGGGCCCCTTGGCATCAATTTGGCTCTGCATTAATCGATCTGCCTTTAATGGCTATGCACATGTTCCTAGATGATGCAATGGATGTTTTGTATACATTTAAAATTAATAAATAAATTGCCTGTGTTTCTCTTACCCCTTTCAGAACACTGGATCCTTGACTCTTAAGGGATTTGGGCCTGGGCATGCACCTATTAAAGTTAGTGGTAAAACTCTCATTCCCCTCCTGAAGTTAGAATTAGGGGTAGGCATGAATGATATTTAATTTACCACAGACAACCTTAACTCTGACCCATCCTCCATGTTTTCACCAACAATCCCTTTCCAACTGACCAAACCATGGTCATTTTTCCACGTTCTACTTCTTGCACTGCTAATCCTCACTGCCCACCCTGGTAATCCTGATCTACCACTCCCTTTCTCATCATCACCCACAAGCTCCCGTTCCAAACACTGCTCTGCTTTGACTAAGACTTCCTCACTTATGCATCATACACATCCCTAAGGCCAAGGACTGTACTTGGTGTATTATGGTTTGCAGATTTGAAGACAGAATGTTCTTAGAAATCTGGACTTGACAAAGATACTTGAAATGATGGGATCAGATTCTGCTCTGAGTTACATTGATGTAATCCAGTGTTACACCACTGACATCAATGCTGTTACTCCACATTTACATCAGTGTCACAGGGAGCAGAATCCGGCTACTGGAGTATGATGTTGCTCTAAGTTTATAACTATATGAAATTCAAGCGATCTCTCGATGCATACACTTTTTGGGGACTGCTCAGGTTCTTCATACCCTGGTCTTGGAGAAGGTGGAGAAAAATGGGATGAGAACACCTCTATTTTAAAGACATCATCCTGGAGGTGTGTTACAGGATGGCCTGCCACTTTAAGGGCCAGGAGGCCTGGGCCAGGCAGCCCTGTTAAATTAGCCCCACCCTGAAAAAGAGGAAGAGGGTAGGCTGGCTAGGAAAGTGGGCAGGTTGCTCTGTAGGAGGTAGACCTGACTCAGATGATTCCTGGGTAGAACTGGTGGTTAGACGGTGGAACAAGTCATTGCTGCTTGGAGCCTGCCTGTAGGGAAGGGGGCAGAAGACTCTTGTTTTGATGTTTTTCTGGTCTTGGACTAAGGGACTTTTACCCTGGTACATGCTGAATGCTTTAAAGTGGCGTGGCTGGAGGGCCAAGTCACCTCCTCAGCGGGTGTAGGCTGTAGGGTGTTTGGGGAATCTGTGGTGGGAGAGCTGCAGTACTGAGTCATGCTGTGAGGGGGTGCTGTTGGGTGGTGAGACTTGTAACAGTGTGTAACATTCCTTAAGAACAGACAGTAAAGAAAGCAGGCCCCCCAGTGAGGGCCAAGCAGCTGTCAGACACAGGCACTGTAAGCCCGTGCTTAGAGACCCAGCTCCTGGAGTGGTGTGGTGAGATCAGCACCTCAGTTTTCATCTAAAACCCCTGCTTCTAGCCTTTACAGATGCAAAGAAAAGCTTGACAATGTGAACTGAGCGTGCTGGATGTCCACCTGAGTATGCAGGCAGCCTGAAACCCTAGCTCCAAGAGGTTTGAACTGCCTCACTCATCCTAACTCCCAAGGAGGGGTGGGGCCAATCATAGGGGTGGGCTACAGTATGAGGGGCAGCACCAAGGGAAGTGTTCCTTGGCTTTTCAATTGCCTGCACTTGGCCATGCTTGCAGGAAGAGAAATATGCACACTTGGAAGGAGGCAACCAGATGGGAGACTGCCTCTTGGAGAACCCTGTGTGGGGGACATGACAGAACTTGTTTGAGGCTGATGGCCTTTGACAAGAACAAAACAACACCTCTCTCTAATGCTCAGTCACTTCTTGGACCCAGAGACGTTAGCCACATGACCTGGGCTGACAGCTTGGCTCTGAATGGACTCTTGTGCCAGAGTTGACTTGGTGGTCCCCTTGGTACACAGACGGCTTTTTAAACTCTGGCTCAGACTTCTGAGCGATCCCCTAGCTAACATTCCCCACTTGTAACACAGGCTGCCGACTGCCGAGGGACACTTCTGGTGCTGTTGGCCCCTCTTTCACCGATTATCTCTCTAATTTTTTCCTCTTCTAATGAAGGCAGTCTGACATCGGTAACCACTGAGCTGGGTAGCAAACCCCACCTAGCAACAGGAGACCTTGGTTCTATTTCTGGCTCAGCCACATGAGTGTGGACAAGTCATTTCATTTAGCCGGCATCTCGGCTCCATCTGTCAAATCTGCCACTTCCCTAACTAACAGGGGTGGTGTGAGGACAACAATCCAGAAATGATTGTGAGGTGCTCAGATGCTATGTTGAAGGGGGACATAAAAATACCTAGGCAGAAGATACCATAAGAAATGTATCTGAGAGGCTTTACTGAAACTATGCAGGTCTGGAACTGTAGATTATAATCCTACTCAAATCCTTTGATAAATCATTGGTATGGCAAATTAATAACTATTCCCCAGTGGCCAGGAACTTGAGCTCAGAGTGAAAGCTGTTTATGGTGTCTCACCTATGAATTTCCTGACTTCCCAACTTTTGGTGTTTTATTTTAAACTTTGAATTTCCTGCCTTTCAAGTCTCTCTTGTGTGTGTAACTCCAATGCTCCAGATGGTTTGTGTGAGTCACTGCTGTGGATTTACAAACATTTATATCTGGGAATCCCTTGAAGATTCAGGTGCGGTGCATGAGCTCAGAGAGAATGAAACGCCTAAGGAGCCAGAAAGACGTTGTGAGTCCAGGACCCAAATATAGTATTGAAGTGCTACCTTCTATTTTTAATCCAGACATTTGTTCATCTCTGCTTAGCAGTACAGGTTTGAATTGCCACTCAGGCTGCTTTCTACATGGCACAGGTGCAGAGAGCTACTCACCTCATTGCAGGGTAAATAGCAATAAACAGGACAGGATGTTTTAGGGGAACCTGATTTTGCATTAACAAGGATGCTGCATTTTAATGAAACCATTATTGCAACCTTAACTGTGGAGTTTCTACCAAATGTCTCCAAGGGTGGGAAGCAGGGGAGCGCATCCCCAAAGGAAGCAAGAAGTGCACGGGGCGGTGGAGTGGGGTGGGAGTGGGGAGAGCATCCCCAACCAGGTTCTTTCTGATATCTATGGCAAGAGCGGCAGGGATAGTGAGAGGCCATGGCACATTGCATAGGGACGAAGTGGATGTCAGCCTTCCCGCTTTTCTGCAGCTCTGTGTGTATTTGTGGTGGGAAGGCTGCTGGAGAAGGAGATAAAGTGTGTGTGTGTGTGGGGGGGGGGGGGGGGGGAAGGAGAAGCCACACCCTCCTCCAAGGGTTAAAAGGAAGCAACTTCCTAGAGTTGGGAGAGTCTTCTCCTCTAGTCTGCCTTAGTTTGTGAGGTGCAGGGTTGCCTTGATAGCAATGGGCCTGGTGCCATCTGCTAGCTGGGCTAAGCACCTGTCTGCGGCCTACTACGAGCACTACTGGTATAAGGCACTGTGAGTATAACTGTATTACAAGGCCTCCCTCTATGCCAATCCACAGAGAATGAGTCTGTTACAGTCCCCAACTAGAGGAGTGTTATGACAAGCTGTAGCAGCTGGTGCTTTTATGCTGGAGGTCCCTGGCTCGATCCCTGGTGGCCTGGTGAGACAGTGGCTGCCACACTGGCAGAAGCAGAGGAAGGGATGAGTAGCCAGCTGTAGCCTGAATTATTGTAATAAAGCGGAGGGGACACAACAGTGCTGTTAAGAGACTGGTCCCAGTCACATGGCATGGGTCAGGGTTACAATGGGTGCACTCACACTGAAGGGGTCAGTAGCCACTGAACCCAATGTTACAGTTTCTTTTCTTTTCTTTTCTTTTCTTTTCTTTTCTTTTCTTTTCTTTTCTTTTCAATGCAAATAAAATATATCAGCCCAAACCAGCCATCACAGATAAATAGACACTACTCAAACACACTCTAGAGAGACCTCTGGGATGGGGTGAGCATCTGTCAATAATTGGACATTCTCAGTGTCTAGTCCTAAGTGGCTTTCTAATCACACACCCATTCCTTGTTCTCCAAACAGGATTTTTTTGACAGTGACCTACTCAGTTGATTGGATCTTGAGCCTAAGCTGTTTGCATCCCTTATTTCTAGTAGCCCTAGTGAAGGAATCCTCAGTGACTCATGGTGTGCAAGTTTTTAGGGGAAGCCACTGGGGGCTGCAGCATGAAGAGCACAGTGCTTGCCTCTGAAATCATGCTACCAGACATAAGAGGGGATGTGGATTGCACCCAGGCAGGCCACTTGTCCAGTTTTAAGCCGGACAGCCTTGTTTTTGTGTGGTCTATCCACTGTCTGGTACTGTGTAAAACCAGACATGGTTTTGTCCAGCATCACACCTGGAAGATGCCATTTTGAAGAGCATGTCGCTCCGTCCCCGCTGGTGTGACTTCGCATGTGCCATGCATGTGAGGTCACGCCAGCAGGGGTGGGGCCACGCAGACAGAGGTGGGCCCACAGTGTTCCCTGAAGTACCAGAATGCCCCATATTCTGGGGATGCAGGGGTGGCCACCCTAACCACAACACTCACAGCAATGCCTTGCAGTGGGGTCACTTATGTCATTATTTTTCATATTACAGTGGTGCATTGAGACCTCAACCAAGACTGGGACCCCTACTGGGCTAGACTCTGTACAAACACATTGTAAGAGACAATCTCCACCCCAAGGAGCTTATAATCTAAAAGGAATTGAGGATGGGAGGGAAAATAGAAGTGCAGAGTGGTTAAAGAGTTGCTCATGGTAGATTAGAGGCAAAACCAGGAATAGAGCCCAGTGCCTCTGTACGGTGGTGTGGCCAATGGTCCACACTACCTCTCCTTTACCACTTACAATTTCTTGAGAACATTTCTATACATATCAGGGCTATGTAAACAATCCTCCTCCCCCATTTCTTTTTACAGACACTGAAATCTGACTGACAGTCATGTTCCCCTGGATCTACCTCATTTTGGCCCAGTTTCCCTATGCAGCCTTGCTCTAGCTTCAGCTTTCACCCTGCTTTTGCTTTGCTGCCCCTGCTTATCAACTTTTGCAAAACTTTTGGGAACTTTTGCAAACCATTTGGGTCCCTGGTTCCATGCTTGGGGCCAAATTCAGCCCTGGGGTCATTCCAGTTCTGCAGCTTGTTTTGGTGTAATGACAGGAGATGCCCACTAGATGGCGCTTGAACCATCTGGCCTGCAGTTCATTTCCCCTGCAGCCTGGCCTGTTCAATCCACAGTCTAGGTTGGAGAGCGCGATGCAGTTTGGCTTGGTAGGTGAGGGAGGGAAGGTAGGAGAGACCATCAGTTTACAAAGTGCTGTGGGCCAAAAAAAATCCCCTAGTGATGTCCACAGCAGCTCTTCTCGTAGAAGAATCCTTCGCCTGGGCCTGCCTGCTTGGCTTGCTGCAAGGATGTGGTGCCCCGCTTGTTAGCTTCCTGCTCTTGTGTCTGGAACAAGGGAGTCAGGGGGTCAGATGGGTTGGATGAGCTGCCTCAGGTATCGTGTTGTCCCCTGGGGTGTAATGGACAGGGGAACATAGAGGGAATCCGTGCCCTAAATTAATCCTTGCTTAACCACACATGGTGTCCTGTCACCCCAGTTGCGCTGCTCTGGCATGGCTCCCACAAAGCAGCATCTTTGATGAGGAGGGTGCATCACACAGAGAGTTAAGGCATGTTCTCCAGGAGCTGCCTTCCCCAAGGCAATAAGAAATGCAACAGGTGGGTCTCACTGAAGATAGCTGGCTCGGCTCGCAGCATCATCCTTGGCCTGGCTGTGCAATTGCAATGTTGTATGTTGTGTTGTACAGGGAACTAGTCACTTTCCCTTCCTTAGTCTCCGTTCCATCCAGATCCCATCCCAGGGGATGGGGTCTGGTTTTGATGGGCTGTCTCATGTCCTAGGCTGAGGCTCACTGGACATTGAAATTGTCTCTAGGTCTGAGATTGTTTATGATGCTGCACCACAGCATGGGAATATGGGGGTGAAAATGTCACAACGCAGTTAATATGGGGTACAGTGGTAAAGGTGGTAGTGTTCTGGGGTCCCTGCTCTTGCCTTAACTTCACCCCTTTCTCTTGGCATGGACACAGGGAATGTGCTATTTTCACTAACCTTTTGAGGGGTGCTGAAGCCGATCCATGGGTTCTGTTTTACATCATCATTGTGCATTGTTCACCATTTTTGTTGTGTTTTCATTGTGCAGCCAGATGGAACTAAACCCTTTTGACTGAGTTTCAGTTTGAGATTGAGCTTTGGTGTGAACCCAATATTCAAAGCAAAACTCCAGGGGTGAAAAACCCACAAGAATCAAAACCAAAGCAAATGTTCATATGAAACCTTGGAAGTGAAACCACTGAATTCTGCATAGCTCCAGTACTATGATCCTTCATCGAACAACAAGTTAGGTGGCAATCTGGTATAGTGCTTAGCGCATGCAATTGGGAGCCAGGAGACATAGCTTCTGTTCCTGGATCTGCCACTGATTTCCTATGTAACCTTCAATAAGTCACTTAACCTCTCTGTCCCTCAGTTTTCTCCTTTGGGGTGGATAATACTACTTACCCACCACTGGAAAATATTTTGCAATCCTTGTGTGAAAGTTACTATGTTCAGATTTTGCAACCTGTACGCATGTTGAGGTGTAACATCCCACAAGCCATTGGGACTGCCGGTGGGAGCATGTGCTTGCCAGCATGAGAAAGTGGTGGGACGACTCATGCGAGTACGAGCCACTCAGTGTGAGTAAGTGTAACCCGCACACCTACTGGGTGTGCTGGTCTCTCCCATGTAGTGGCACCAAGACCACTTAGAGAGAGAGATTAATGAGTCTGCTTAACAGCCACATGGCTTTTAGTTCATGCAGTAGAGGTTCATGACTGAAGTCCCAGGTTCAATCCTGCCCGCCACCGATCGGGGTCTCTCGGTATTGCATAAGCACTGCGAGATGTGAGATGTTGAGATGTACTGAGTGAGATGTACTGCTCAACGTAAGTCCGAAACGGGCTTGCTTGTTTGAGTTTGTGCTAGTCAGCGTTAGTAAGGGCTGCAGAATCAGGCCTCAATACAAAGTATAATTATTATTGGTCTGCTCATGTTTCTGGCACAATCACAACCCTTCACGGTTGTTTTCTCTTGCATGCTCTGTTAGCAGCACCAATCCAGGAAACGTGTTAGATTCCACTGGTGCTGGACCTGTCACGTCACTTTCATGGTGGCTATTCTGCACTCCGCTGGGTCTATGCGGGTTTACACAGAGGCTGCCAGCTGCAGGCCTGTCAGATGGCAGGTTCTATCACAACCTGCAGGCCCTTTGGAATGGCACTGTGTTCTAGGTAGTTATTTTATCCCCTCTTCTGCCCTGAAGCAAACAAGTGGGCTCTGGAACGCGCCTGTCCTGGTTCCTGGTAGGAAATGTGAGCAAGCCTGGCATGGTCCCAGGGGTTGCTCAAATACAGGAAAGGAGTCAAACCCTGTAGTTTTAGCTGACTGAGGTTTACGGGTCATATTTTACAGCCCATACTCCTTATTTAGGCAAAGCTCACACGTCTCCAGTGCCTGAATATGGAGTGAATAAAGGCCTCAGGAACTGGCCCTGCGTGAACTTCTGCAGTGACACTCATTAGAACAACAACATTAGAAGGGCTCTGAATCCTCATGCGTCAGGGCATGTGCCTATTTCCAAATGGAGGTTAGGGATAATTCCTTGCCCAACAGGACATAATATCTCACAGCTTTGTGGAGGTTTTATGTTTTCGTCTGGCATTTGGTATTAACCTCTGTTGGAGGCAAGATGCTGGATTAGCTGGAACTATGGTCTGATCTGATATACCAACACCCATGTTCCGGTGTACATGAAACACATAGATAGAGATATCTAGACAGTCTCCTGATATTTGCTGAGGCATAGTTATAGGGTCTGAGTTTGATTTCACTTTGGTGTAATTTGGGAGTACCTCTTGGAGAGACATAGGGAAAATCCACTGAAAATGAAACAATCAGGCCTGTAGTCTGATAGAGGTGGAGTATGCTCTGAGTACACGATACCAGATGCAAGTGTTGAAGTCCTCCACTCCCAGCACCTTGTAAGGAAGCAGCATTGGAAGATGAAGGGGGTGTCTTCGTGATGTAGGCTCAGGGAGTGTGGTGGCCCTTTAAGAAAAATAGCTTTGCTGACTGGAGCTGAACTCAGTCCCTTTCTTGCGAAGCTAAAACATTCTTTCACTTCTCCACAGCCAGCAGATTATCAGTTCTTGCCTTATCTTGTTACAGGCACTTTGGCTGAGAACAGAGAATTGACGTGTTAACCACGCCAGCCTTCCTTGGGATTCCTACGCTAGCTGA
The DNA here is from genome assembly GCF_965140235.1 of Caretta caretta. Classification (NCBI taxonomy): domain Eukaryota; kingdom Metazoa; phylum Chordata; order Testudines; family Cheloniidae; genus Caretta; species Caretta caretta. Next base: position 154,965,106 of record NC_134208.1, on the reverse strand, counting down.
GACCTCCTTTTCCCAGGGACAGGGGGGCTGAAAGGCTTGGTTGGCTTGAAGGGCGGGCAATGGGGCCTTTCACCTACAAACTGATGGTTCAAATTCAGTGTAAATTGGGAGTGACTGAAATAACTTTGTCATTACTGATCCCGAAGGCCACATGGTAGCCTATGTGAAACGAGCTGGTGGCCGACCATTAGTTCAGAGTGGCCAAGGACCACTGGTACCATTGTTGGCAGGGTCGCCAGCAAGGCTGAGAAGCATATGGCTCCTGGAACCTGCACAACCCCGGGTCGCTGCAGACACATTGGCACCGTTGTGTGGGGGAAGTTGGTGCTGTCACTACCCGTACTGCACCTGCGCTGCGGAGAGAAGAGTTGTCTCCAAGGCTGTCATTGCGGTGCCTTTCCCAAAGGGGCCTGGATGGCTGAGGGGTTAGATAGGGAATGTTTCAGTGCTAGGTCATGGGTTTGAATCTGACTTGGATAGACAGATTCCAGGAGGTCAGTTCATGTGGCCCACTCCCTCCTTCTCCTGTGTGAGCAGATTGCTAACAAGGGTGTCCTATAGTGATGGATACACCTGCCCACTGGACAGAGACCACTCAGTGCCCATTAGTTAATGAGGACTTTCTGCCACTATATGGGTGGATTCAAACCAGTGGTGAAAGACTCCATATCCCATTACTGATTCCTAAAGCCATCCTCACTCTGAACGTCTCAGTTCATGAGCAGAGGATACTCTTACCTTCCAGTATTCTGGTACGTGGGCTCACCCCTGCCTGCCCTCACTGCCTTGTAGTCCCTGCTGGAAAGGGAAAGCCAGACATTGTGTGTGCACTTAGGGGGGTTCAGGGAGCTGATGGGCTTCCTGGATTTCAGCTTCTCCCCCGTTTTTCAGTAGTTGCCATAGGACAACACAGGCAGCCATATGATCCTGTACAGCAGGATCAGATTGTGTATGAGAGAGGAGGGCAGGGGTAAGGCTAGTAGAAACCCACCTTGATTCTTTTTTGTTTTAATAAGAAACACTTCCTTCTGCTACACAGCAAGTGATCTCTCTTGAATCCCCCTTCCAAGGTTTATAGTGTGAGTGTGTGTGTGTGTGTGTGTGGGGGGGGGGGGGGGAGACCTGTTATTCTGCCACTCCAGGACCCACAAAGTGGTTTGGGGGAGGGGGTGGCTCTCTGCCCCCTTCCATTTCCCTTTAAATGGAAGCCCGGCCCACTGAAATTGACACAGTCCTCCTTGACTGGCCAATGGGAGCCTTGGCTGGGTGTTCTGTTTGTTACAAGTTTCACATTGCTGGAAGACACAGAGACTGAGAGAGAGAAACAGAGAGTCAGTGTGTGTGTGAGGGAGCGTGGATGAGGGGGGGAAGAGAGCAAAGAGGGGCGCGACAGAGAAAGGCAGAGAGGGAGGATGCCTGTTTGGAGCAGCAGGCATCAGGGAGAGAGAGAGATGGCATATTAGACCATTACCATGAGCAGAGCCCAGGGCCTCTGCTAAACAGCTTTTTCATTTCTTAATAAAAACATATTCCACCAAATGTCTCCTGTCCCTTGCAGAGCCCTGCCAGCTGGTACCTTCACTCCTTCTGCAGCCTGTAGAAAGAAGGGAAGTTTCATTTTTTTTTAAGTGTTGAAAAGGGATTTTTTTTTAAGTGAGGGCCAAAAGACAGAGCGTGGTGGAGGAGGAAGGGGAGGGGCAGTGCAGAAATCAGGGTAGCTGAAGCTTGGCCGCCTTTAGGAGGTCTGTGTACCTGGGGGGGTGCTTGAATGCAAGCTATTCTGAGTGCCTCCAAGCAAAGCTGCAGCAGCTCAGCAGATGTAGATGTGTGCGGGTGTGCATGCTTAACCCTTTCTTCGCTCCCTGGATTTATACCATGCTGAAGATCCTAACCAAAAAGCTCAGGGACCAGAGTTTGAATGAGATCCAGCCTTTCCAGCTAAAGGTAAGAAAAGCTCCCAGCATGTCTTTTTTTTTTTTTTGGCATGCTGCAGCTAATTAATAACAGGGATAATAAAGCTATTAACTTTCAGCATTCTGTGCACTGGGTCAGTTGCCTTTCACGCTGCTCAGAGTGCCAGGCAGGGTTGGAACTGGCCTGTACTGCATTAACGTTATTAAGACCCATTCCTTTGAAGGCAGGCCTGCCTTTTTGCCAAGGCAGGATATAATATAGAAGGGGTGTGTGGTGGAGAAACATATATATTGGTCTTTTAGCCTAGTAATATTTTTAATAAGGTGCATGTCTGAGTGCTGAGAGAGTTGCCTAGCAGAGGTGCGTGTATCTGTATCACACCTCTTTGATGTTGCAGTAGCACCTAGAGAGCTCAGCCAGGTTGGAGCCCCATTGTGGTAGGCACTGTGTAAACATAACTAGCTCTGAGCTCCATTCGCTTCAGTATGTTTGCAATTCTCTTTCTCTGTATCTGAAGGCCAGAATCAGACCTGGATTTTGCAGCCTGGCTCACTTCACTGACCTAAGGCTTTCTGAACCTTGCTTATATCCTTGTTTAGTTTGTACAGGAAAGCTAGGGACTGAAAACTCAGGACAATGTATATCCAAGCCCCCTCTGCAAAAGGCAAGGAGGAATTTATCAACCATATGCTGTGAAATAAAAATGGAGCCATGGTGAGAAGAATACAAAAAGTGCCGGGTTCTGGTTCAGGACACTGGGGGTGAATCTGGAGTAATCCTGCTGAAATTAGTGGAGTTTCACTGGATTTGCATTGGTGTAGGTGAGAGCAGAATCTGGCCGCAAATCAAAGAAAGGACCAGGGAAAAGTAGCAGCCTTTATTGCCTGGTTTGGGGGGGGAGGGCGCTATGCCCCAGTCTCCAGTGGAGTCTTTTGTATGCATTACACAGGGGAAGATTGTAGTATGCATCTGTGCTACTGCATAGTTGCTCTGGCTAGATTGGTGGCAACTTTATGAGAAATGGGGCTGATATTTCCTCCACGTTCTTGTCCCGTTCACTTCTTCCAGTTTGGATTGTGGATTCTGTTGTTTTTGAGGTGTGGGGGGGAGAGGGAGTTGTTAGGAGGCAATAGGGACATTTAGATTGTGGCGGATTGATCCCATGCTGGACACGCTTTGTGCGTGGGCAGTGTGCAGGACTATTTCTTTGGGCCTTGTGTGGCGGTAGCCACCTTTTGTTTTAATTTTCTTTCTCTCTTTCTGAAACTTGAATTCCGAAACCTGCAGGGTTTCTGGGGCTGCAGGTGAGACGTTGAGAACCAAGAGGGCCCCATAGGCTTTCAGGATGCACATATGTGTTCACAGAAACTGGTGCTATAGGGTATCAGCAGCCATTTTATTCACACAAGCGCCAAGGTTCTGCAGCGCAAACAAGCAACTTGCATTTTTGAAGGCCTATTGATACGGCCTTTAAATCTCAGTGTCTCCAAAGCCTGACACTTAGGCCTGTGCAAGTGGCATTGCAACTTGCCGGAGTTGCTAGTACAATGACTGGCACAAATGTGCGTGGGCACGAAGCCAGATTTTCCACACTCTGGACTCAACGTGCCTTAATGGCCACTGGGGACAATGTGGAGCTGAACCACTGTGGGGAGCTCTGGCTGGGATTTTACCTCAGGCCAGCATCCCTTCCCCACTGTTTCATGGAGTACACAATACTATCCTTTGTGTGTCTGGATAGATCTTCTAGCGGCTGTTGACTTGGGAAAGGTACCACTGGGGACACGTGGAGTCCCTGTGGTTTGGAGAGTTGTGCCTGGTGTCTGGGGCCTGCCCCAACCCCACACCCGCTCCTGTGCACATGCTGGGAGCAGCTGGTCGCAAACGGGCCCTCTGAGCTCCCCATTCTCAGAGCACACGTCAGCATCTCCTCAGCTTCCTGATGTGCACATTTTGCTGCGTGCGTGACGCATGTATTATTGGGTTACAATTACTCACCCAAGGCTGTTTCGAAAGTCTAAGGGGCCAGTCCTGCTGGCAGTGAAGTTAGTGGGAGTTTTGCCATGAATGGCAGTAATATCAGGTCCCTGGTTGTCAGACTAAGGATGAGTGAATCACTTCGGATAAAATAAGATCTGACCTCCAGCCAAAACCCAAACCAAGCAATTTCTGAGCTTTAAAAATATATATATATATATCTGGTTAGCTGATTCCACGCACATTGTCCTGCGCTTCTGCACTTCACATGCTTGCTGGAAGTTCCTAATACCATGGAACGGACTGTTCTTACATTTCTAGCGCTACTGGAAGCAGGCAGTATTGAAATCTTGCAACTCACACCATTCTTCAGTTGATTTCCAGCCCAATTTTGCAGACTCAGGAAGTTTGGAAAGATTTTTAGATTGGCACTCAAACTTTTGGATGTTTCTCAGAGTAGAGCCCCTGAACATTTTGTGGATCTAACTAATGGTACGGAATGTAATAAATGGGCTTAGTGTGTCTGGTCATGTTGCTTTAGTGGCTGGCTTCGTTGAGAATAAGAACCTGCTACCGTAGCAGCTGATGGAATTACTACTCTGGCGCTGCTTGTGCTGTCAGTGCTGGCGGCTCTGGGTTTTATTCCTACTAAAGATGGTGTCTTTATGCAAGTGGCCATTCCTTCCTTACACTGAGCTGTCCCATACAGCTTCACCTGTTGCCTTTGTCATGTGACCATATTTACTAGCGAGGAGGCCCAACTTGAAACGTGAAATACAAAACCCTCAATACCTCGATGGAGTGTTAGAAATCTAGAGGCAAAGCCAGATCTGAATTTTACAGTGTGGGACCCATCTTCTGTTACAACTGTCAGCTGTAGAACAGACTCTGTAGGGGCGGGGAGGGTGTCTAGAGGAATGAGAAAGGGAGTTTAAATTTGTGAGCAGCATTCTGTTGAAATTTTCCAAGTGAGGGAGTAAGAGAGAACCATACCTCTCCAAGAGTCCTGCTTTTTAGCTGGGCCTCAACGAGGCCTCCAGAATTGAACCCCTGAAGCAGGTAGTTAGATATCCAAATGAGTGCAGTTATTTGTACCCCAACATGACACACTGGCAAATGATCCCCAGTTCTTTGCTAACAAGTGTCGTTTCAGACCTGACAAACTCAGTACATCAAGTACATTGCTTACAGGGTATTTATCCATAAAGAGTAACATGTAAGGTCTCTGTTGAAAGCTTGCAACTTAGTGATATTCATAATCATAGTGTTACGTGTGTACATGTGGTATGTAAGGAATAATGTAGTTATATGGAAGTTTATGCCCTTGTGGTCTTAAGGTTAAAAGGATTACCAAGGGAACGATATTACTTGGTGTCAGCCTGTTCATGAAGGAGGAAGTTGCCGCTTCTCCCTAGTTAGCTGGTGAGGTAATTCCAGGCTCAATTGTCTACCATTGCCCCATCCCAGAACAGTCAATGGAAAAACATCAGACAGCTGCAAACAGGCAAAGCCACTTGGAGGTAAAAAAGGACCATTACAACAGAAAAGGGGATTGCCCTGCCTATGAATAGAGACAAATGAATGTTTCAGTATAACACAGAGGGAAGAGAGGCACTCTGGATCCATTCACTGAGGAGACATCTTGTTGAACAGGGGTGTTTTCGTGTACGTTTGGATCCTGGTCCCTGTGAAACCAGCCAGCTCTGCAACAGACTGAACTTTGGGGGGAAAGCCTCATGTATTAGATAGGAAAGGTAACTATTAATATGTATAGGCCCTAGTTTGTTTTCTGATTTTGTTTTGTATTCATTTGTTTCCATCACTCTCTCTTGTTTCTAGGGGAATTGCTATTCTTTCTTAAATAAACCTTCCTTTGTTTCGTTACAAGTGCTGTATATTATTACGAGTGGTGGTTTAAGGGAAACCTAGTAAACTGAGGCACAGAGGATCTGGGATTTCTGTGAGTAGCTGGTGTCAGGGGTTGGGAGTCACAGGGAAATGCTTCAAAGGGACATGGCGACGGGGGTGCACTTCTTGGTAATCTGCAGGGCAAAGGCAGGGCTGGCTTAGCCCAGAGGAGAGTGTTTGAATGGTTAATAAGCTGGTGGTATTAGGGAGCTAATACCCAGTGACCACGGGTAAGGGTAAGCCTCCCACTCTCTAGAAGCAGAAGATGATAAGGTGACTCACAGTCCTGGGTATGCAGAGAACCATCACACCCCAGTTTTGGGCTCACTGCATTGGAGATCATTTCTGGAAAAACTAGGCCTAACCACAGAAGGCCAGTTTTCAAAAATATGCCATGAAGTTGTACCTAGGTACATGGGATAAATAAGATGCAGGTAACCGGGTGTGCAAAAATATACAGCGATAGGAGCAAAATGGCTAATTGTGTCCAAATGAGTTTGCATGTGCAGCCGTAGCACTCTTTTTATTCACACAAATCACACAGATGCATTTTTTCCATCCACAATTAACTGTTGGCACCACTGCATGCATGTAGTTGGTGCAATTTACGAGTCTAGTTTTTAAGCCTAGATTTCAAGCTCTTTGGGGCAGGGACTGTGTGTTCATTGTGTGTCTATACAATGCCTGTCAAACGAGGGCCTTGAGTGGTGCGCCTACGTGCTACTGCAATGCAAATAATCAGTGACAGGTTGAAATACCTAGCCCAAGGGGCACAAAATTCATAGCGTTGATGCATCCATCACAGGTTCTAGCCAATCACTTTTTGTTGACACCATGACAACAGTGAATAACTTTATTGACAACACAGTAATTGTTGAATTACTGTAACATCAACACATTTATTATTTTAATCCTGAATATTATTGAAATGACTCTGTATCTGGAATACTAATTCTGTTCTGGTGTGAAGCACTGTTTTCTGGGTAGGGGAACGAGAAGGGTGTCTACTTTTTAGCCCATGAAAGGCAGGCAAATGCTGCTCTCATCTGAGTTTCATTGTAACAGAGAACAGCCTCTCATGACTGCTCAGTGCATAGAGCAATATGGTCTAGTCCAGGGGTGGGCAAACTTTTTGGCCTGAGGGCCGCATCGAATTTCTGAAATTGTATTCAAGGGCTGGTTAGGGGAGGCTGTGCCTCCCCAAACAGCCAGGTGTGGCCCAGCCCCCCGCCCACTATCCGACCCCTCCTGCTTCTAGCCCTCTGATGGCCCCCCGGCGAACTCTGCCCCATCCACCCTCCCCTGCTCTCTGTCCCCTGACCACCCCCGGACCTCCTGCACCATCCAACCCCCCTCTTCTTCCTGACTGCGCCCCCCCAGGACCCCTGCCTCATCCAACCACCCCTTCTCCCTGACTGTCCCTGAACACCCTGCCCCTAACTGCCCCCCGCTGCCCCATCCAACCCCTCCTCTCATTCCCGACTGTCCCCCCCGGGACCCCTGCTCCCATTCAACCCCCCTGTTCCCCACCCTCTGACCACCCTGGCCCCTATCCACATCCTCGACCCCTGATCATCCACTGAACTCCCCTGCCTTCTATCCAACCTCCCCCTCACCTCCCGCACTGCTCCCTGCCCCCTTACCGCGCTGCCTGGAGCACTGGTGGCTGGCAGTGCGGCTGCACCAGGACAGGCAGCCACGCCGTGCAGCACAGAGCACCGGGTCAGGCTGGGCTCTGCAGCTGAGCTGCCCCAGGAGCTTGCAGCCCTGCCGCCCAGAGCATTGTGCCGGCGGAGCAATAAGCTGAGGCTGCGGGGGATGGGGGAACAGCAGGGGAGGGGCTGGGGGTGAGCCTCCTGGGCCAGGAGCTCAGGGGCTTGGCAGGAGGGTCCCGCGGGCCAGATGTGGCCCACAGGCCGTAGTTTGCCCACCTCTGGTCTAATCAATAGAGAAGTCTCCTCATCAGCCCCCTCACTCCTTCAATTATTTCCCCCGGTGTCTGCCTCCAGAATCATCTACGGGATTCTGCCGTGACCCTCTGGGCTTTCGATGGGTCCTGACAAGAAGCCATGGACGGATTTTGAGCCCTGGATGAAAAAGGTGAACCACTGGTCGAGTGGGCTAAACATGGGACTGGCAGACAGGGACTTCTGACCCTGCTCTGACTCATTACTCTGTATTGCCATGGGCACGCCACTTAACCGCTCTAGCCATTTACCAGGTCTGAATTTGGCCCCTCTCTCTCTCTGTTTCCCCATTTGTAAGATGAGGTAAATAGTATTTACCATCTAGCTCATTACTAATGCTGAATGGGTTCCCTTACAAAGCACTGCATAAGTGCTCATGATTATTATTCGTCAGGGCAGAGTATTGGCTTTCTGATTTTTCTGCTGCTGCTGCAGTTGTGTGCTCCATCTATCTGCTGGCCTTCTACCAGATTGCTCATTCAGCTGATGAAAGTCTTGCTCAATGGAATTTATTTTCATCCCTGTCTCCTTAGGAGGCTATTTCCCCCGTCCCTTTCTGCTTGCTGCTCATGCCTGTTTAGTTCTTCCCATCACAAAGAATTCATTCCCTTAAGATCGTCAGGCTCCGTTTAAAAATCTGAACTGAAGACGTTTTCCTTTCCTCATCACTGTTCGTGGCTTTATGCTATTTTGGTTAGTTTCAGCATTTTTGGGGAGTCGAGCAATAACTAAGGACCCAATTTAGCAAGGTACTTTTAAGCAATGTGCCTAATTTTAAGCATGTAAGTACACCTACTGATTTAAAATGAACTGTTAATGTGCTTAAAGTTAAGCATATACTTAAATACCTAGTGGAACTGGGGCCTAAAATTACACCAGCAGGTTAAAATGAGATCCTTAGTTGATCCATATTACAGTATTGCCAACCCACAGCCATTCAAAATCATGACTCAGGAGGTTGCCAAAAGTCATGAAATTGACTTAAAAATCATGAGACCTTGAACAAATTTGGGGGTGCTTATGGGTTTTGAACTTTTAGGACTCACATTTGCCAGCTTTTCTCCTCAGTCACGAGGGCTAGAAACTTAAATAAACAAAAAACCTGAAAGCTGAGATTTTCATATAATCTCTTGACTTCAGAAACTGGGGATTTAAGAAAAATATCACACAGTGTGAGCCTTGTGTAACTAGAAGTGAGAAGCCAGTGAAATGACACTGATTTATATCTGATAAAGATCTAACCTGTAGTTTTAAAAAAGAAATGTCCTTAGCTGTGGGTCAAGAAGGGACCTCAGGGTTTGTCCCTATATTTACTAATCCCTGAGTTTATTGAATCTAAAAATTAAAAAAATCCTAATATACTTTACCTTCATTGTAACACTATTCATTTACTTTTTGAATTTCAGTGAAAATAGTTTGCTCTGGTTTATGGTCCATTTTGAGCTGGGTTCCCTTCCTGGATCCCAGGCAGCAGCGAACATGCACAGAAGTGTGTCTAAAATGCACCACAAGCGTTCAAGGTGCTACCCGAAGCCCTCTATCTGTGTGTGGCTTTGCACATTTGGCCCTTGTCGCTGGTCCAAGCGACCTTCCTAGTTCCTCCTTATTTTTTTTCCCCCATCCTTAAAAGTCCCAGAGCAAGTTCGGCATCTCTGTCCTTTTCAGGCTGGAGTGGGTTCGTCTGAGTGATGATTTCTCTTATCTGTGTTGGAGGTCGTAGCTTGCAGTTGCGTACATGGGCATGAGGTAGAAGAGGAGACCTTTGAATGGGGAATTTCCTCTCTCGATATGGGAGTGCCAGCCTGCCAGCCAGATACAGCAATTTGGTGGGAAAGGGTCTGCAGTTGAGCTGGGGGGAAAAGAAATCCTCCTTTGCCCTTTCACCTATTACATATGAAACAACGTGTTTGTTCCAGACGTTTGTCTAAAGTCAGATTTGTTATTTGGAGGAGATAAACAAGACAGTGAGGCAACTAAGAATTAATATTGCTGTTGGCACCATGGCCAGTGGCTTTTAGGGAGCTGTGCTGCTGCCAGATGTGTGCATGCGAGGGTGAGGGGGAGCCCAGCTGACAGACCGAGAGATCAACACCTTCTGTGTATATATTTTTGGGTAACAGAGGCCACTTCAGCTGGTTCGGATTGGACAGTTCTCTCTTGGGAAACCTGTCGGTGACATTCCTCAATCAGCCTGCAGGGGTCACTGTAGAGCAATGCAGCTCCCTCCCACTCTTTTTGCCTCCTCTCATCCAGAGACTGAGCAATTTTTTTTCCGGTGCCACAGCTTTCCCTGCCCTCTGCTAGCCTGAGTGAGCGAGAAGACGAGCACAGGGCTCCGGCTCAATGCACAGTGTATTGCATTGGCCACCAGGTTGGCTAGCTGGGTTGCTACTCATCTTGAATTGCGTGAGTCTAACCTGCAAGGGTAAAAGCAATCCCAGTTTCTGTTTGGGGCATCACTGGATTGCCGTGTAACATTGGCATGTAATCATGCAGAGGCTCAGGTGTGCTGGCCTGTTACCACTGGACCGGATCATGTGTGTGATGGGGAGGAAGCCCTGCCGGCTGGTTCTTGTGCTGCAAGATCAAATTCTCCAAAATGGGAGGACCTGGGGAAAATCTGCTGCCTGGTTCGAAAGGATCCAAAGCACTTAGGGTCACCCCAAATTTGTGGATGGTCCTGATTTCTGCCAGCAGCGTCTCCCGTGATCTGAGATTGTGGGCACCAGAACTGGACAACTGTGTGGCTAACAAGCTCTGAGATTTACTGAGGAGACATTTGAGCAGGTGGAGCCAAGGTCTGATCCTGAACGGCAAGTCCTTCGCTCTTGGCTCTCTTGGCGGTGAAACGCATGTAATGTAAATGATGTACATCCCGAGGGGATGGGGCACTTAGATCCACTGGCCCCGAAAGGGTTAAACTGGGATTTATCTGGGTTGCCTGAAACATCTGTGCTGCCCCTTACAATGCATTTCCATTGGGAGGCATGTGCATTTAAAGTCCTACGGCTTCCTCAGCTTCCTCTCTGACCTTGGATGGATCTGGGGATGGGACCGCTGTAGGCAGCACCCATCTCCCCACCCCACCCGTAGCTGCACGAGCTGCGGTCACTATTGTGAATAGGTATCACTCCCTCCCAATCTTCACTTCCCTTTCCCTTCTCCCTAACTTATTCCCTCTACTAAGTGCGTGCGGCAACTTTCTGCAAGTTCCTTCCTCCACTAACCCCCTCCCTGCCCAGCCCTGTGCCCTCCTGTGCTGCTCCCAGAAATCTTTTGACCACATCAGCAAAGCCATGAGCTTTGAGACACAAAAGTGGAGAGAGACTTACTGTGCGGCAGTGTCATGTGTGGTTAACTGCTGACCAAGGTGAGGCTGTGGCAGGGGTGTTTGCTCCAGGCTGGATTCGGGGTGTGTGTGTCTTCTTATGGAAGAAGCTTGTTGGAGGCCAGATACTTGTCTTGGAGGGTGAGATGTGGGATGGGATGTTTGACTGAAAAAGGCAAGACTAGAATCAGGGAATCACACAATTTTCCTCCTCCTCACAATAAATTGCTAGACTCTACCGGCCCTTTAGGCTAACAACGTATGATTGGTTTGAGGAGACAACGCCCCTGCCCCTCACCGCCTGCAAATTCACTAGTTACCTCTGCGGTTGGGCGTTCCAAGGCATAGGATCCCTACAGTACTGGACCCATACCTTTCTGCTGTCTGGCAGGAAGGGCAGGCCTTGTCTTTGCCGGCAGGACCTCGGTGGTATTCAGCGGCATTCACCCTGCACAGCAGAAAATGCCCAGCAGGCCAGGAGGAATTTGAAGGCTTTATGGCTCCAGGGTGGCTGTACTTTTCACCCCGTGCTCCATCTCGCCGTGGGCACCCTTCTAAGTGCCCGACCCAGCGCCTGCCCATCTCTTAAGGCGGAATGCAGCTCTTGTGGACACTTCTCCTCCTGTTCGCGATCATGCTGACTGCCTCCTCCCATTCATGAGCCTGTAACATCCCAGTGGAAACTACAGCCACCGCTTACCTGTAAAAAGAATACTGGGAACATATTTAGCAAATTGTAACAGTCTCTCAATTCAGCCTCGCAGTGGGGAAGGAAGCGAGCCAGCACCGGGGACCCAGTCTGTCTGTGGGGTTTGTAGGATGCCTATCACTGTAAAGTCTGGTGGAGGCACCGCAGTATGGTTGGGCAAACCATTTTGAATGAAGTGAGAGCTGATCCGAGCCCCTTGTCTGAAATCCAAGGGGGGAGGGGGCAGGAATGAGTTCTCCCTAGCTATGTAATCAGCAACAGGGCTGGGGCTTTTGTCTCTCTCCGACAGGTTTGTCTTTGCCCACTGCAACCACTGAGACTAGCTCAGTTAAGTCTCTCTACAGGGCACGCATGATCTGGGCCTTCATTTAGTAGTAGATGAGGTGCTCTCTGGAGAGTCAGGGCTGAGCTAAGCCCGTGCAGCAAGGAGCTCTGTATTCTGAAGCACAGCGGTAACTATCCTAGGAAGCCAGCGTTTGAGAAGTGGCCTGCTTTCCTAGGTGTGTCCGGGGTGAGACCAGCTGCCTCAGACACTTAATGTCACCAGTTTGGATGGAACAAGCTGCTGCTTGAGAAAAGGCAGGAGTTTTCCAGCTTGAAGGGGGAGAGTGAATGAGCGAGATTGAGGATGATTTGCAGTTAATCCCCTGCCCTTCCAGCCACGATGATGGTTTGTTTCATAAATGTATTTACACAGCTCCAGCTTCCCCCTGAGACGATATGTGCATCATGGGGAGTCCTGGAAACAGCAGGAGCAGATCTCTGATTCAGCACACGTGTGCGTCGTGCACTCGCATACGTTCCCAGCCTCTCTGTCCTGAACGCAGTCATGCGTGCTCAGCAATGTTGTCACACGCACGTTTGCGCGCAGAGATGAATGTTGCTAGCACCGAGAGGTGAACACAACCACTCGTTCAAACACTTGCATGGATGCACCAAAGCACATACCTTTGCTCTCACTCCCTGGTGCTCCCGTGCACACACAACAGCCACACATCTATACTTGCACCCAGACATGCTTCCAGATATACTGGCTTGCATTGTCTCACATGTGCACCGATGAACTGCCATTCACATGTAAGCAGAGTCAGGATGAGCTCTACCCTGACATCTGGTGGCGAGTCATGGTGGGTTGTGGAAAAGAACTTCAGGGGCTGATCTCATTTGCATAGGCACACCCACCCCGCCTAGATGGTCACTTTGGCTGCTGTAGGAGCCCCAGTTTCTCTGTTATTGGGGCAGGAATAAACTGTTATTATCCTGATAATGTGAATCAAGGACAGTGGAACTGTACTTGGCCTTTTGTTATGATGGAGGGACTCACCATCAACTAAGCAGCACTCGCTAGACAAGGGTCATGGGTTCCAAAACCCAGTGAATGGAGAGAGGTTGGGGATAGATATTAATACTGGGTGGTATGGGCCCTATGGGGAGGGTATTATATACTAATTGCACTTCCTCCTCTCTCTACGGTGGAATATCAGGGCTAATTTTGATTCCATTAGGAATCTAGTTACAGGCTGTTGAGCTGAATTCACTTTGGGCCAATGGTGCACCAGCACTGAGGCTCTACTATTACAAGCTGAAATCACTGAGTGTTGTGTTAAGTAGTGGGGTAGCCTGAAGATATATTGCGGAGCAGTTTGCGGGATGGCTGGCAGAGCAGAGCAGTTTGCAGGATGGCTGGCAAAGCACAGAGTCTGAGTGTAGCAAAGCCTTTTAATAACAGAGAAACAATGTGGCATTATGTTGGGGAAACACCACCACCAACAGGATTCATAACACAACCCATGAACAAACAACCCACCCCAAGCAAATTAGGGTGTGTCCTTTCCCTTTGGTTCTTGAGTCCAGCAACCCAAAATCACCCAAAGTCCCAAAAGTCCAACACCCCAAAAGTCTGTCCCTGGTCAGTGCAGTCCCAGAGTTCAAAAGTTTATCTGCAGAGTTTTACCTCCCAACCTGGGTGGAGATGGGGGGGGGGTTTAAGGGGCACCTTAAGGGGCAATCCAAAGCCGATTGCCCCACCTCTCCATAGGGCTCCGCTCCCCCAGCCGTCCCACGAATTGCTCTGCTCTGCCAGCCGCCCCATGAGCTACTCCAGACATCCCACAAACTGCTCCACTCCACCAGCCATTCTGTTCTGCCAGCCGTCCCATGAGCCGTTCCAGCCGTTAACCGTTTTACTGGTCTTATTACCCTATCTCGTCTATTGAGAATTTCTGTTGCAGGGGTAGGCAGGACATCTTCTTGAGCAACAGTTGGAGAGGTTTCCTTTGAGGATCCCTCGGCTACTGGTATAGGTCCCTGCATTTCCAGTTCTGACCATGGAAGGTCCAACGTGACTAGGGCCCCCTCCCCCTGGATGTCTCCACTGTCCAGTAATCTGTGTGCATCATCACAGGCGGGTCCCATCGGTGCCACAGGGGTGCCAGTAACGGGCCTAAATACCTCTGCCATGGGGTTTAGGGCGGAGGAGGGGGAGATCTCTCTTGGTTCAGCTGATCGAGACTGAAATCTTGTCTCCATTCCAGGATACACCATGGTTGTGTCTTCCTCCTCAGACTCACTCTCGGATGTGCTGAATAGGGGTAGGTTAGCTGCAGAGGGCCCGCTGTCCGTGTTGGATGGTGGCTTTGGTCTAGCACCTTTATCCTGCCCGGTTGCCCTGTTGTGGTCCATCTCATAAGGGGTGCCTACCAATTCCCCCACAGGGAGCAAAAGGTTTCTATGCACTGTCTTTATTTGCCCTGGACCCTCTTCAGGTTTGATCTTGTAGACCGGCAGGTCTCCCAGTTTTTCCATCACCAGGTAAGGTATTGCCTTCCATCTGTCAACTATCTTGTGTTTGCCAGCAATACCCAAATTCCGCAGCAGGACTCTGTCCCCTGCTGGAGCTCCTGCAAACGTACCCTAGCATCATATCGATGTTTGTTGCGGTCTGTGTTCTTCCGAGCCGCAGATGAAGCTAAGTGATAGGCATCCCGCAGCTTTTCCCTTAGTCGGGATACATATTGCTGATGAGTTTCATAACTATCTCCATCCTCTGATGCACCAAAGCACAAGTCTGTGGGTAATCTTGGTTCTCGCCCAAACATCAAGAGATATGGGGTGACTCCTGTAGCATCGTTCTTTGTGGTGTTGTAGGCATGCACCAGAAATGCGACATGTTGGCTCCAGGTTGTTTTCTGCTCTGGTTGCAAAGTCCCCGACATATCTAACAGGGTTCTATTGAACCTCTCTGGCTGAGGAACACCTTGTGGGTGATAAGATGTTGTCCTAGACTTTTTAATTCCCGCTATCCTCAGCACCTCCTTCAGAAGGTGACTCTGAAAGTCCCGCCCCTGATCCGAGTGTATCTGGGCTGGGAATCCATAGACTGAGAAATATGTCTCCCTGAATACTCAAGCGACGGCGGTGGCCCTCTGATCACCTGTGGGATATGCCTGCGCATACCGTGTAAAATGGTCAGTCACTACTAGAATGTTCCCAACATTCCTCCTGTCTACCTCTAAAGACAAGAAATCAATGCATACCAGTTCCAAAGGTTTGTTGCTGGTGATGTTCTTGAGATATGCAGCCCTCGTGGGCAGAGTTTTCCTTTGAACACATTGAGCGCAAGTCTCACATTTCTTGCGAACATCTTCAGCCATCTGGGGCCAATAGAACCTACTACGAATAAGTTTCAGGATCCTCTCCATCCCTAAATGCCCAAAGTCATCATGCAGGGCCCTCATGGCCAGGGCTCTGTACTCTTTTGGCAGCACTAGTTGTGCTTGTTACTTTTGTAAAAGGTCGGTGGTCATTCGGTGTAGCACTCCCTGGATCAGTTTTAGTTTGGTCCATTCTCTCAATAGTAGTTTACCCTCCGGGTTAGGTGGGACAACCGCAGCTGGGCTTTGCCCCTCCCTTTTGGCCAGTAGTGTATCATGAATGTCAATATCTTGCAGCTGGGCTTCTTGCCAGTCAGCTGCATTGAGCATGGGCAAGGGAGATTGGTCCAATGCAATATAGTTCACTGAAGCAGAAGGCACGCATTCAGGGGGCAGGTCCAAAGCTTCTGCAACACATCCATGAAGGCTCTCACGGGCCTCTGGCTCTCGGCAACTCACACTGCAAATAGCTCTCACTCCATCTGTGGGTATCACAGCAACTTCTGGTGCCTGCGGACGCCTGGACAATGCATCTGCATCTACATTGCTTCTCCCTGATCGGTATTGAATGCTGAACTCATAGCTAGCCAAGGCAGCCACCCATCTCTGCCCTGTAGCATCCAGCTTAGCACTTGTGGATAAGTCAGCGGATTGTTGTCTGTCCACACCTGGAACTGAGCACCATACAAGTAGTCTTGAAATTTCTCAGTGATGGCCCATTTCAAGGCCAAGAATTCCAGCTTGTGGGTGGGATAGCGAGTTTCACTATCAGACAATCCTCGACTGGCAAAGGCTACGGGTTTATGTTTGCCTTCCACTTCCTGGTACAGGACTGCTCCCAGACCCTCCAAACTGGCATTAGTATGCAGGATAAACGGTTTGCTTGGGTCAGCAAAGACTAGGACTGGAGCATGAGTTAGGCAAGTAATGATTTCTTGAAAAGCCCTTTCACATCTCTCATCCCACCGTGGCCCAAATGGTTCGAAGGGGCCATAGTGTTGCTGCACAGGAGGCTATGGGGACCTCCCCTTATTCTTGTTCTTAGATTTGTTCTTGCTGGACTGGTATCCCCTGGTAAGATCATTCAGAGGCTTTACAATCGTAGCATGGTTTTTCACAAATCTGCGGTAGTAGCCACTAAATCCAAGAAAGGTCTTGAGTTCTCTGTAGTTACTTGGACATGGCCATGTAGTGAGTGCTTCTATTTTATCGGGATCAGTACTCGCACCTTCTTGGGACATGATGTGACCCACAGACTTTACTGAGGTTCTGCAGAAATGGCGTTTGTCAGTTGAAAGCTTCAGACCATAATCCTCCAACCTATCAAGCACTTTAAGAAGTCTTTCTTCATGCTCCTCTAAGGTTCTTCCAAACACAATCAAGTCATCCAAATAAACCAACACTTGCAGTAAATTCATGTCTCCCACAACTTTCTCCATGAGACGTTGAAATGTGGCAGGTGCTCCAGAAATCCCTTGGGGCATGCGTTTGAACTGATAAAACCCTAATGGGCAGATGAAGGCTGTCTTCTCCTTATCTTCTTCTTCCAGAGGGATCTGGTATCCACTTCGAAGATCCGACACAGAGAACCACTGGCTTCCCAGCAAACAGTCTAAGGCATCTTGGACTCGAGGCATAATGTACTGGTCAACCACAGTATGGCTGTTTAGGGTGCAGTAGTCAATACACATCCGGATTTTCCCATTCTTTTTACGGACCACCACAATGGGTGAGGTGTATGGGCTGCGGGACTCTGTAATGATGCCATTTGCAGCCAGCTCCTGAAGATGATGTCGCACATCTTCCATCTCAGAGAGAGCAATCTTCCTAGATCTCTCCCTGAAAGGTCAAGAGTCATGTAGTCTGATAGTGTGCTCTACTCCTTTTGCACATCCCACATCCCACTCATGCAGTGAGAATACTTTGGATCTTTCACAAAGTTTCTTCCTCAGGCGATCTTTCCACTCTCCGGACACTGGTGAATCTCCAAAGTCAAACTTTGCTGGGTCTATTGCCGGAACTTGAGTTTCACACTGGGGTTTTACAATCGACTCAGGCTCAAAGAGGTCTGCTATCTTTTGTCCTTGCTTCACAACAACAGCACGACTCGTTTCATTAGCTATCAGTATAGTCACCTTGTCTTGGGCTTCAGCA
Organism: Caretta caretta; assembly: GCF_965140235.1. Classification (NCBI taxonomy): domain Eukaryota; kingdom Metazoa; phylum Chordata; order Testudines; family Cheloniidae; genus Caretta; species Caretta caretta. Next base: position 154,947,496 of record NC_134208.1, on the reverse strand, counting down.
GGCAGGGTTATGACTCCACTGGGGACCAGCACTCCTTCCAGGAGCTTTCCTCCCATTGGCTGCTCTATCGTTGCTAACGTCCCTTTACTGCCTTTCAGCCAGGTACTCATGACAAGCACTTCTTGCTCCGTCCTTGCAGGCACTACGAAGGGGGTGTGCCCGCGTACTTCAGTGCCCCAATCAGTAGCTCAGATGTCTCCCTTTTAGTGCTCTCAATTTTGATATAGGCTTCAGCACAAAGCATATGGATCATCAGGGTATTGAGGTACTGGTCCCCAGCCCGTCTTCTGCAGTAATCCGCGAGTACCTTGAAGAGGCTGAAGTTGGTCCCTATCAGCATAGACACAGACACAGGTCCCTTTAGGGTCAGGGCATATTAAGGCAGCTGTGTCTACCTCTTCTCTTACCCCAGCCACCTCCTCTGGGAATTCCAGGTGCACTATGACATACCCTTGGTAGGAGTATTCATCCATGCTGAGGCCACATAGGCCAAGGCCAGTCAGTGGCTGTATAGGCAGGTGCCTAAGCATCTGTTGGTAGAATGACTGAAATATAATAGTCACTTGAGATCCAGTGTCAAGCACTGCTTTACATTCCACCCCTTCAATGCTCACCGTGACCTCTGCTTGAGGCCCTATCGGTCCTGTGGGGATCCCACCTGGACAGTCTTTTCTGGGGGAATCTTCAAATCCTGCAGGTGGTCCCCGTCCCCAGACCCTCTGGCAGCTACCGGATCTTTCCCAACTGATCCTCAGCTTTCCATACACTAAGGAGGGATTTTCTTCATTACGGCACTTGGTAACACTGTGTCCATCCTGACCACATTGGTAGCAGAAGAATTGTCCTTTCCCCCTTCGCCTGGGTGGAACGGTGGCTCTATTTGCTTGGGGTGGGTTTTTTGCTCATGGGTTGTGTTACGAATCCTGTTGGTGGTGTTTCCCCAACGTAATGCCACATTGTTTCTCTCTGTTATTAAAAGGCTTTGCTACACTCAGACTCTGTGCTTGCGAGAGGGGGAAGTATTGCCTCTTGGAGGCGCCCAGCGAGGGTGGTATATATTTGTCCCAGGTCACTGGGTGGGGGCTTGAGCCAGTTTTGCATTGTGTTATTGGAATGGAACCCCTAGATACTGAACCCGGCCCTTGTTTCTGCCAACTCTGATGGGCAGAAGGGTTACACACATGCATGCAGACATTATATACACATTTGGCCCTTGTGCTCCACCCCATGACCTGTGGCTTGGGAACATTCAGATGTGTGTGTGTGTGTGAACTGGAGACCCCCATTCCTGCTAGTTTCACACACAGGTTTAGCGTGGTTAAGTAACAACTATGGAGATGCATGATAGTTGTCTGCAGATATTTGTAAGGTGGAAAGACCAAAAAGGGAGAGTAACTCTTAAGTGTGGTCTCTAGGGGTCTAACTATAATAAGAGTATTGGGATGTAATTGAACAAAGGAAAAGTCTAGACTGAGTATCAGGTGACATATTCTACTGGTAAGATCTGTTGGATGGTGCAATGGCCTCCCCAGGAAAGTGCTGGGGGAGAGATAGGATGACTTAGTAGGTGCCAGGGTTCCCCCCCCACTCTGAACTCTAGGGTACAGATGTGGGGACCTGCATGAAAGACCCCCTAAGCTTATTTCTACCAGCTTAGGTTAAAACTTCCCCAAGGCACAAATTCTTTGCCCTTGGAGGGTATGCTGCCACCACCAAGTGATTTAACAAAGAATCAGGGAACGGACCACTTGGAGTTCCTACTCCCCCCCTCTAATATCCCCCCAAGCCCCCACACCCCCTTTCCTGGGGTGGCTTGAGAATTAAACAAGATGAGCACAGACCAACCTTGGGGTTTTTTAGGACACTAAAAAAAATCCCAGTCAGATTCTAAAAGAAACAGAACGTTATTATAAAGAAAAAAGGTAAAAGAAGCACCTCTGTAAAATTAGAATGGAAGATAATCTTACAGGGCAATCAGATTCAAAACCACAGAGGATTTCCCTCTGGGCCAAACTTTAAAGTTACAGAAAGAAAACCAGGAATACACCTTCCTCTCAGCACAGAGAAAATCACAAGCCAAAACAAAAATAAGCTAACACATTCCCTTGCTAGTACTTACTAATTCGAATGGAGTTGGATTACTTGCTTCCTTGATCTGTGTCCGGCAAGCACACAGAACAGACAGACCTAAACCTTAAACCCCCCAACCCCAGATTTGAAAGTATCTTGTCCCCTTATTGGTCCTTTTGGTCAGGTGCCAGCCAGGTTACCTGAGCTTCTTCCTTCTTAACCCTTCACAGGTGAAAGGATTTTGTGCCTCTGGCCAGGAGGGATTTTATAGTACTGTATACAGGAAGGTTGTTACCCTTCCCTTTATATTTATGACAGTAGGTATTTTCCATCTCTAATTGCTGTGATTCTGGAATTAGACCTCACTTGGTGGTTTTGTGAATGCCATGTGAGGTAGAACGGAGCATAGCTTATTGTCGCGTGGCTAGTGCTAAAAACCTATTTGTCTCAGTATGATAAATAGTTATACGGATGCTAGAAGCCACATCTATCCATGTGGGCATTTATATCACTCTGCTCTCTGTACCAGAGTATGGGAACACTTATGGGCACTCCCGTAGTATTACTGCCACGGGCTCAGTTTTTCCATTCTAATCATCGTTAAAAGCACAGAGTACGCTCTTTGGAGTAGGGACCATCTCTTGCTGGGCATGCCTTCACTGAAGCGTTAACTCGTTATCTCCACTGGAGTTACTCAGCTTGAGCGAGAGCAGTCACAACGTGAAATGACACTCCAGCTGCCATGGTGTGTGGCATGCTGAGACTTCTGAGGGCATGTCCCTAGGGTTGCCAGCCCTCAAGGATTGTCCTGGAGTCTCCAGGAAATAAAGATCAATCTTTAATTAAAGATAATGTCATATGATGAAATCTCTAGGAATTCAACCAACCAAAGTTGGCAACCCGACATATCCCATGCTTCTTAGCACTACAGTAAGCTGAGCCGCTCTGTGTATTCTTTCCCAGGGCATTGTGGGAGAACTTGTCTGCCCTTTCTGGGCACATGGGGCATTGTGGGAAGGCACTGGAGGAGTAGCGATGCTCGAGGAGGTAACCTGCTTCCATATTGCAGAGTGGACATGTTAGCAGCTGACAAGTTTTAGCCTATCCCCCTTGCTAAGCCAGCCAGCTTGAGTTAACAGCAACCACAACTGAGTTCAGTGTGTGTGGACAGAACTCAAGTTAGGGCCAGCAATCGAGTTACAAGTTGTTAACTCTGCATTGAAGAGAAGCCCACTGTGTGTTTGTATAGCGTGTCCCACAGTGGGGCTTCAGTCTCAGTTGGAGCCTCTGGGCACTGCTGTAATACAAATAATAGCAACATATTGTATCAGCTCTGTGGACAATTGGAGGACTTCATACTCCATGGCTGTTAACGTGGCACCTCTCCTCAGCGCTAAATGTCCTTATTAAATTTTGTGTGTGTGTGTGTGTGTGTGTGTGTGTACTCGTGCACAATATAATCTTAGCTGCTGTGGAGAAACAAGCAACCGTATTAACTTCAGCAGCATGCCAAGCTCAGGAAAATCCAGCTCCTGCAGTTTTATGGTTTGACAAGTAGTAGTGGGAAATTATCAAACCGCCCAGGAAGGAAAATAACTTCCAGTTTCTAGCAGGGCATTGCAAATACAGGAGGGTGAGAAGCAAATGTGAAGGGATGTAGGGAATACTTGCCAATGTCCACTTACATCGGACTGCAGGATGGTGGGTTGGGTTGATACAGTTGCCGTGCCTGTGTTGGGTGCCAGCTGTAGACCTTCTCCACTCCTCTTATTTGTTTTTTCCACATATGGCCCCAGTGAAGTGAATTTTCTTCTTCACTGCTAGTCCTGCGTGCACCTGTTGGGCTGTGTCACTCCTGTGATATTTCCTGGGGACCAGTGGAGTATGAGAAGATGGATGTGTATCAACATCATGTGTGCATTCTAACTGGATCACCATGCAATTTAAAAGGCAGCCTATTAAAAACTTTTAAAGGAAGGATCTTTTCTCCCCCTCCCCCATACACAACTCATAATTAACCTGTGAGACTCATTGCCACAGGATACTGTTGTGGGCCAAGAGTCTAGAAGGATTCAGAAAAAGATGTTGATAATTAGATGAATAATAGGAACATGCAGTTATTTTAGGCATGATTAAAAATGTATGGGGGATAGAAAATTGTATGCTTTGGGCAACCACTAATTGCCTGGGATTACAAAGAAAATTCTTCTACAGGCAGTTTATTCCAAAATTGTCCATTACGTGGGCTTTCTTGGGATTCTTGCATCTTCTGAAACATCTGGTGCTGGCCACTAGCAGAGACGGGATACGGGCTAGCTGGATATCAGGTCTGAGCACTATGGTAATACCGATGTGTGCCACATTCAGCAGTGTTGCAGGCACAGCCTCCATAGGCGTATCAGCACATTTGGCAACACAATAGGTGTGTTTTCCCCAGCTATATGTGGAATGTTCAGCAGAATGTCAGATGTGTTCTATCTAGAATGGGACCCAAGCTGCGGCAATTTGATCCAGGGCTCTGCTTCAGTCCATCTCAGGCACAGGGGCCAGCCACCAAATTTAGATTAAAAAATTCCAAACAAACCCATACCCCTCATGTTAGTAGGTGCTTGGATATGGGGTTTTGGTTCAGGCGCATTGGTTGTCCAAATCCAGGTATATCTGGAATTGTCAGCAGCTTGAAATGTCTATTCCAAATATACCTAGAACATTTAGCACCAGTCAGAGTGGCTGCTAAATCAAGTCACTGCTAGTGGGGAAAGCCTAATGGTGGGGTGTTTGTGTGGGTTGAGTGGTGGCAGGCTATGTGCATTTGTGGGCGTGTGGTGGCATGGCATGTGTGCCTGTAGGAAAGGGGCATTGTGGGTGTTTTGGCTTTGGAGAAAAAGGTGTATATGCTGCATGGCCAAGTGTAAGGTCCTTTATGGAAGAGCCTATAGACCAGTGGTTCTCAAAGCCAGTCCACTGCTTGTTCAGGGAAAGCCCCTGGCGGGCCGGACCAGTTTGTTTACCTGCCGCGTCCACAGGTTCGGCCGATCACGGCTCCCACTGCCCGCAGTTCGCCGCTCCAGGCCAATGGGGGCTGCGGGAAGTGGTGCGGGCCAAGGGACGTGCTGGCCGCCCTTCCCGCAGCCCCCATTGGGTTGGAGCGGTGAACTGCGGCCAGTGGGAGCCGCGATCGGCCGAACCTGCGGACGCGGCAGGTAGACAAACCGGCCCAGCCCGCCAGGGGCTTTCCCTGAACAGACAGCGGACTGGCTTTGAGAACCACTGCTATAGAGCATAATAGCAAATGAGAACCTTTCTAAAGATCTTTTTCATCTGTCCTATAGGATTTAATTTGTTATAAAATTTTGGGAGGTGGTTCTAAAAGGCCTATAGAAAGAATCTTTCTGTCATATTCCATAGGCTTTTGAGAGTAAATTTTAGACAGCCCTATGACATTTCTATAGGATCTAATTTATATCATCCCTGGTAAATTTCACTGGACTCTTCCAGAAAGTGTGGCATGGCATGTATGTTCTTAGGTGGTTCATGTGTTCCTAGAAGGAGAGGGTGGGTGCGTACGTTGGGTGATTGGTGTAGGGCCATGTGTGTGGTTTGTAAGATGGTGTGGTTGTTGACAGGATGTGTGTGTGTTTGGGGGGGGAGTTGGTAGCAGCATGGTGTCTGTGTTGGTGGGGAGGAGTTGGGGAAGTGGGCGTACATGTGGGGTGGATGTGGAGACAGGTTGTGTGTGGTTACAGGGTGTGTGTGTTTGGGGGGATTGGGAGGAGGAGATGTGATTGTGTTACGGGGACATGGGGAGGTGAGGTGGAAGCAGGTGGTGTGCGTTTGTACTGGGTTTCGGTAGCTGGGTACTTGTGGGTGGGGGTGGAGTTGAGGTTGGGAAGAAAGGAGGATGTTTACGCAGAGTGTCTGCATGGTGGCAGCGTGATTGTGGTTCATGGGGGTGAGTGGGTGTAGGGTATGAGTGGGAGAGGTTGGGGAAGCAGCGGTGCAGGGGGCATCAGATGTTTAATACCAACAATGAAACCTTCCCTTTCTGACTTGTTGCCTAGATCTCCTATCCCCCAAGTGATGAGGAGGACAGCGACGACTCTGAGGGAGAGAACCAGGAGCTTGCTCAGATCGACAGAGGTAAAGGGACAAGGGAATCAAGAAGATAAATCAGGGCTGCCATGGTGGAAGTGCATTTTGCCTTGACCCTCTGCCCTGAAGGAGACCTGCCTTCCAGTTCATATTATCCCTCCTGCACCACAGCCAGTTCTACTGTCCTGCCCGCATCTCCCTAGTGGATGCTTTGCGTATGCTCCCATCTCCATGCACATCCTCCTTAGCTTGACAACCTTTGCTCAGGAAGCCCTATGGGGCTGCTGGAATCAGCAGGGGTTGTAAACAGCAGCTCGCAAGGGTATCAATAGAAAGGATTCTTTTTAAGCTCCCTGTACATGAACAGGTCCCAGCCAATGTACAAGTACACAATTGGACTAATTTCAGTTGTTCTGTTCGAGTGGCTTTAAGCCAGTCTTGCACCCACAGATTCTGAGACCATGCATAGACCTTCTCAGTCCCTGGAGTAAGACAGAGCAGCCTTGAAGTCAATGGGACTACTCACATCAATGAAATTGTGCAAGTGTTTGCAGGACCAAGGCCGCAGTTCTGTAAGCTGTTCTCTAAGGGCTTGTCTGCACAGGGACCTACCTACTGCCTCTCGGGGAGGTGGAATAATGACAGCAATGGGAGAACCTCTCCCGTCGGCATTGGTAGTGTCTACACTGAAGTGCACAGTGGCGCAGTTGCAGTGGTGTGGCTGTGTACTGTAGGATTTCAAGTGTAGACAAAGCTCTTAATCCTCCTTTAAAAGGAGTGAAGAAAAAGTGAACTAATTCCTCTTTACTTCTGAATGAGGCTATCCACGTGGCAGGGTGGGGTTCATGCACTTTAACTTTACACCTTTAGTTAATTCAATTGAGAGTCCTTGTGGAGACAAGCCCTAAGTATCATTAACCTCCTGTTAAGGGCAGGGAAACAGTAGCTCAGGGAGGAGAAGGTCTCAGGGCAGGTCAATGGCAGAGCTTAGAACCCAGTCTTCTGGCTTCCAATCCAGAGCCCTATCTACTGGACAATGCTTTCTCTTCATAAGTTTCAGATAACAGACCTAGTTTTTATATAATATCATGTTACTCACAAAAAAGTACATTAAAAGAACATGATTAATGTTGCCAAGTCTAGCTCTCAGAAGATAGGAAGTGCTAGAAGTAAGATTGCGTGTGCTACATTAAATCAGTCCCCTTGGGGGTATGCATTATGAGACAGTTTTTAACTACATGAGCACATACTGTTTTTTTTCCACAGGACCCATTGCTCACTGAGTGCCCAGAATGTACAATGCTCACTGAAGGACAGCTCTTCAATATTTTGGTTTCTCATCATTGTTGAGTGTTCATTATTTACTGCACACTCTTCAAACCTTGCTGTGAAGACACAATGATTCATTTCCTCCTGGGTTTTTCTATGGTGCTCATCACGACAGTATCAGAGTGCTTCACAAAGAGTAATGAATTTATTTTCCCAACACACCTGTGCCCCATTTGAGATACATAATACTTGATTTTTCAGCGAACTTATCATTGGATAGCACTTTCTATGTCCAAAGCACAGCTCCCATTGACTTCAATTGCAGCTGTGATGAGCACTCCCTTCTGCAGATGAGATCCCAGGTTTTCAGGTCAGGCACCCAGAAGATGAGGAACACACAATTCATGGCCACCTGTGAAAAGTTTGGTTGAAGTGTTTTGCCCAGCACCACGTAAGAACTCTATGGCAAAAGCAGGGATAGAATCCAATTCTCTAGAATGGCATTCAACTGCCTACATCATGAGTTCACTCCTTCTCTTTGCATAATCCCCTGCCTCGGTCACTACACACCTGATTCTGTTGAAGTGACTGGACCTGCACTCCACATATGAGGCAGGAGTTGTATAGGCCACAGTCTTCCTCTCCTTCGCTACGCAATCATGATTCATCTCCAGAGCATGGTCGATCCTGTGCACTGAATGAGGCAGGGTCCTGTGGAAAAAATAGTGTATGCTCATGTCATTGAGACCATCTCATAAGGCACACACCAAGGGGGCCGACTTAAAGAAACACAGGCAACCTTACTTCTGGTGCTGCTTGACTTTTGCGAGCTTGGTTTTGCAACCCTTCATATGGTTCTTTTAACTTAAGTTGTTTTGGGGGTGCCATTTCATAGGTTTTCTGAAAAGAAACGGAGAAAACAGAAATTCCATCATGTGGCATCAGATTAACACCCACGTGGGTCAGCAGCCGGGCGGAACCTTGAGATCCACCAGTGAGACCACTGCCACATGGGCTAACAAAGTAACAGGTAGCAGCAATAGCAAGTTGCCGTCCCCTCTGTGGACCAGCGTGAGAGGGGGATGAGACATGTGGCCAGTGGGTTTCATAGATATTCGCTGACAGAAGAGGAATGTGAGACTCAGGAATCTTGGGTTCCATTCCAGGCTCTAGAAAGGATTCCAGACTCTTCTGCCCATTTCCTCCCAAACTTGACCCCTTCTACCCCATACAGTCCTGTCTCTTCCCCGCTCTGGCTCCTTGTCCCACCCCATTCTCCTCACCTAGCCAATCCCTCTCTCCAGTCCCCTGGCTTCTCATCCCCTCCAAGTCTGGCTGTCCAGCAAGTCTTAGTCTCATCCCTCCAGACTGCTTGTCCCGCTCCCTGCACCCCATCTCCTTCCCCACGCTTTTCCTTCTGCCGGCTCCATGTATCAATCTTCTTGCCCAACCATTCCCAGTTTCTTCTCCCAGAAACTCCCAGTCTTCTTGCCCAAATAGTACCAGTCTCCACTTCTCCCAGACTCCTTGTCCTCACTCCTTTCTGCTCCCCAACTCTGAGGTCTGGCTCTTGGCCGCTCTGCATTTGAACAAGCAGCATCCATCTCCACACTGTCTGGACCCAGCAGGGGAGTCATTGAGAGCTCTCAGCTCCAGGGCATGGTCCACAGCAGCTGGAAGTGCAGGGGAAGTCTTGCTCAGCCTTCAACTGGAGCAGGCCCAGTGCAATGAAATCTCTGGAGAATTTAGCTGCAAAACTCTAGCAAGCCTCTGCTGAGCTTCTGTGAATTCATTTTTTTGGGGGAGGGAGTGTGCAAATCTGGGTGGATTTTTATGGGGAGGGCAAAAGGCACATGCCTGACATAAAGGGCTCCCCATGCCAAATTTTAACTCCCTGCTGTGCGAGGGCACTAGAGCTTCTCAAAGAAAAGGTCAGCAGAATTTTTTTAACACTGGCAAAACAAATGTGTTTTTCCCTAGCCTTGTTCTTGGAAACCAGTTGACCATTGTGGCTGAAGTTTTCTGGAAACATTCAGCCTGAGGTCGACGCCTGGCATAGAAAATTTTAGCACAAATGGTTAATGTTTGGCAAAGTTATAAGCAACTGAAAACAGGATCTAATAATGAAGTGTTCCGCGACTTTAATAATTGGAGGGGGGTTGGTAGTGCATATGTAGCTCAAAAACACCACTTCAGCTGTTAGAATCTCAGGAAAATTCCTTTAAATAACACTACTTTTAAGTCCCATATCATCTCACAGAGTCAGCCACTGGAAGGCAACGTCATCCACTTGTTCACACACACAAAACCAGCACATTATATAGGGACCCAGCTTTTTAATAGATTCAGGTGCTGAAATAACTGGTGTGTCAATACACTTGCTGTACAGTCTGTGTCCAACTGGTGGTTCTCCGGCTGGGGTCCAGTGAGCCAGCTTAAAGTTGAGCTGTGATCTGTGGACTTCCAGCCATATGCTAACGAGCAATTGAGGCGATTATTTGGAGGAGCAAGGAGGGGTGATCAGAAGCTAATGGGCCTGATTGTATAGCAGGTGTGATTCAGACCTGTTCTACCACTCACATTTCTCCTTCCCTCAGAGAGAAGACGGAATTGCGCACTGACCCCTCTTGCGACCAATCAGCTCCAGAACCAGGAGAATCAATGCTGTAAGGTCCGGGCCCTTTTCCATGCTAGCCTGGATCGCCACAGCTCAGAAGAGGAATTGGAGCGCATCAACCGAGAGTTTGCCACCGAGAAGCGGAAGTGGTCTCAGGTCAGCAGGCTTTCTTGCTGCGGTGACAGCAACAACACGTCCTCCAGTGACGAGGAAGTGAAGAACTTGTGTGGCATGTCCTTCCGGCCCGTAGTGGAACAAGCCGATGGTCTGCATGCTAGCCCCAGCCCCGTGCTGTTCAGTGCCTCCCCTCCTAAGAGACTCCAGCCCCTGGTGCGGAACCCAGCCTCCAGGCCTCTGATATTCACAAGTGTTGGGGCCGGCTTTGAGCAAGTCATGCCTTGTAAGAGACACCGGCAAGGCTACGGGGACAAAGTCAGCAGACCCAGCCTTGACCTGGAAAAAATGCAGCAGGTAAGTCAGCTTCACACAGGAAAAGTCAGCAATTCACAGGGGAGAGGCAATGCTTGATTTAGTCCTCAATGGAGCACAGGGATCTGGTCTAACAGGTGATTATAACTGAACCCCGCTTGGTAATAGCGACCATAATATAATTACGTTTAACATCCTTGTGGGGGCAGGAGGGAAATACCAAAGAACACCACCACAGCAGCATCTAACTTCAGAAAGGGGAACTGCACAAAAATGAAAAGGCTAGTTACATGGAAATTAAAAGGAACAGTCACAAGAGTGAAATGCCTGCTAGCTTCATGGAAACTTTTTAAAAAACACCATAATAGAAGCTCAAATGAATTGTATACCCCAAATTAAAAAGAGGACCAAAAATGACACCATGGCTAAACAACAGAGTAAAAGAAGCGGTTAGAGGCGAAAAGGCATCCTTTAAAAATTGAAAGTCAAATCCTACTGAGGAAAATAGAAAGGAGCATAAACTTTGGCAAGTCAAGTGTAAACATATAATTAGGCAGGCCAAAAAAGAATTTGAGGCGCAACTAGCAAAAGACTCAAAAACTAAGCAAAAAATTTGTTAAGTACTTCCAGAAGCAGGAAGCTTAACAAACAACCAGTGGGGCCACTGGATGATTAAGATGCAAAAGGAGCACTTAAGGAAGACAAGGCCATTGCGGAGAAGCTAAATAAATTCTTTGCATTGGTCTTCACTGCAGAGGGTGTGAGGGAGATCTCCACACCTGAGCCGTCTTTTTAAGTGACAGATCTGAGGAACTGTCCCTGATTAAGGTGTCAGTGGAGAAGATTTTGGAACAAATTGATAAATTAAACAGTAATGTCACCAGGACAAGATGGTGTTCACCCAAGAGTTCCGAAGGAACTCAAATATGAAATTGAAGAAATACTAACTGTGGTATGTAATCTATCACTTAAATCACCTTCTGTACCAAATGACTGGAGGATAGCTAATGTGATGCCAATTTTTAAAAATGGCTCCAGAGGCGATCCTGGCAATTACAGGCTGATAAGTCTAACTTCACATGAAGTCAAGCAATGTACAGAGTTACTACCCCTACCTCAGCGGCAACCAGGCCAGTTGCATCATCAGTCCATCCCTCTTCTCCTCTCTAGAATTTTAGATCCGTGGCCAGCTAGGACTTCTTGTTTGAGGTAAAGGCTCCATTAGCTGTATTGACTCTGTGTGACACAGTTGAGCAGTCCTGATTTCCACCCATTAAGAGGGCGGAGAGGACACAGCCACGCTAGCCAGTTCATTGTGCTATAGAGAGCCAGATTCAAGTCGGTTGACTTCAGTGGAGTTATAGCTACTATTTCCAGGTCTTAGGTTCACCCACAACGCTCAGTTATTCAGAGGCAGGGATTGTTGTTTTTAATGGAAACATTTGGGAAACGGAAGACCATTTTTCCAGTCTTGTTTTTAAGTCTCATTGTATGAATAAATGTAGTTCTGTAAATCAGACAATGTTGGATCCCTTTCTAAATGTTTTGGACTCTTGAGCCTACTTTTTCACTGACTCGTATGGGTTTTACTCAGGTGTAACTATTGACTTAAATGGCACTGCTCCTGATTTCACAATGTAGCAGGATCAAGACATATAAATCACTGGATCTTGCACTGACTCTTATTGAGTATAAATAAACTTGGTATTTATGGGCTGGATAGATGTCCTGCTTCTGGAAGGACTGGCTGTTCTGTTTCATGCCTGTTTGATCTGTCTCTTCACTAGAATATTATTCCAGTGTTGAGTATCTGAACTCTCACTTTATTATTTGCTTTTCTTCCTACACTGATGTAGTGTCAAGTTTTTAAAATCCCACCAGGTGGAAAATGGGTGTAATATGCCTCTGGACATCTGGTGACCCTAGTGGAGTGCAGTAGGTTAAGGACAGAGCCTCTTATTTTAATTCTGAATTTCCTGCCTTCAGGCCTCTAACTCAGACTTTTCCTGCTCGGTTTTTTGCCTTGGTGTACTGAATTTAGCCTTGTTAACAAGGCCCCTTTTCAACTTGTGTGAGGGTCCCTCTAAAAGAAAGATCAAATTTGTTCTGTATCTTTAAAAAAAATACAGAACAAAGGGCCCCTTTTTCCATTGTCTCCAAGACATCATCACTCCTATTACAATAGCTGTCCCTCTCTATCACGGCTGGCATCATGTGCTCCATGAATGCATAATGCCCAGCCTCGTGATTTCAGCACATTACCCCCATCTGCCCACCTCTCTGCCCTGCTCAATGAGCAATGAATGACAGAACATTCAGAGGGCCCAATTCTGTACTCCTGGTGCACCCAAAACTTCCACTGATGCCTACAAAAGTGTTAGCTGGGCAAGGAGCACAGATCAGGGCCCTGCATAGTTAGAGAAGAAAAAAAGAAGAGCCTGTGCTCAGCTGAGCAAAATGCGTCCGTTTCGGGAGGTGTGTGTATGTATGGTTGGAGGGACTGGGACCCTTTCTTGGGACCTGACACATGTCTCTAATCTCAGAGTCAGGGGCATGAATTGGTTCTTCCCATGGTCACTGCGCAGCACCATGATTACGAGTGTGCGTTGGCAAAGGGTGAACTTCAAAAGGGTTGGAGGCTCCTTCGATTCAACTTCCCAAACTGCTGAGGCTTTTCAGAACCCGTGAAGTGGAGCTGGGGAATCTTGCAGAAACAAGCTTCTTCCTGCTTCCAGCGAGGATAGAAGTTCCACTGGACAGGCCTTTTCCACAGTAGTTCCTCTCCGCTCGGATCACAGCATGAGAACTGGAGGAGGAGAGTAGGCTGGAATTATTTTGAACATGATGTTTTTGTTTTTTTAATGAAACATTTTGCAAGTTGCCGTTTTAGATTTTTTTTGTGACTCTCTTCAAAGAAAATTTGAGAATATTATTGACGCTTTTCATTTTCAGAAACCCCAGGTTTTGGTAAATGAAAAACTTCAATAATGGTTTTGATTTAAAAAAAAAAGGGGTGGGGAGGAATAAAATGGGTCAGTCCATCTTGACACCTGCGAAATGGAAACAATTTTGAATTTTTTCACAAATTTATTTTTAAAAATATTGAACATAAGCTAACCAAACACTTGCAGACTTAGAGCTTCATGATCACAGCTCAGAAGGGCTGTCTGGCCTCTAATTTATGCCCTCGTTGGTTGCTACTTATGCCCAGTTCTGCAGGACAGACCCAGGTCCAGGGGAACTCCCTTGTGTTCTGAGGATTGGTCTAAAAGCACCAATGAAGGGTGGCTACTGCCAGAAAAATCCGTATAGAAGTAACATGATTGAGTGGACTGTTGAGGCCATGTCTACACTACAGCGACTCAGTTACGGCACCATACACTTCCTACAGCAATGGAAAGGGATTTTCCATCACTGTAGGAATTCCACCTCCATGAGCGGCAGTACCTACATTGACAGAAGCATTCTTCTATAAGCCTAACAGTGTATACAATGGAGTTTAGGTTGACATAGCTATGGTGCTCAAGGGTATTTATTTTTCATGTGCCTGAGTGCTGTAACTGTCAACCTGACTTTTAAATGTAGACCAGGCCTTAGTTTCCCCCACTCATTTCAGATTCACTTTGCTTCAGCTAAATCAATGATCTTGTGGATTAAGACACTTGGCTGGGACTTTGGAGATCTGATTTCTGTTCCTGCTCTGCCACAGACTTCCTGTTTGACCTTGGGCAAGTCATGTAATTTTCCAGTGCCTCAATTCCCCATCCATAAAATGGGAATAACCTAATAACCCTTTCTTTGTCTGACTTGACTCTTTAGATCGCATGCTCTTCAGGGCAGAGACTGTCTCTTTTGATATGATATGCTTGTATAGCACTTGGTGCAATGAAGCCCTGGTCTCTGGATACTGGTGTAACTCAAATGAGTAGTAATAAAAATGGCCAGGAGTTGCAGATGCCACCTGAGCTTTGAACATCAAGCTGTTCCTTCTGCCTTGTTCATTATCTTTACTAATACACATTCAGCCAGCAGAATGTAGCTGATGCTTTTGTTTGATGCAAGGAGGAAAATAAGCTGGCTTGCTTTCCCCTGGCTGCACTGGGTCTGCACGGCCAGCAGTGGGTGCTGGAAGTTGGCAGGTAGGACTCAGACAGGCAGGGAGCAAAGATGTGGGGCTGAGCAAGAAGGAGCCTGTTTGTTTTGGTGGAGTGGGGACTGCATGGTTTAGAGGCAGAGGTGGGATGTTGAGTCCTTCACCTCTATGTCAAACCCAGTCTAGGTTGAATAGTGACACAAAGTGGATCCAGACAGTTGCTTGGGTCTCTGTGAAATGAGATGGTGAGTCTCAGTCCTGTTCCCAGTGTCCAAAGAAATTGACACAATTGGCCACTCCCTGGCAGTCTCTGAAGAGAGGCCAAGGACTGGCTAGTTAAGCAATCTGGGGCAGGGACTATCTGTTTATTCTGTGTTTATACTATGTGATGGGGGCAAGGCCAGATGACTAAAGTAAAGTAACGGGAGACAGATATATTAGCCACAGGCTAAACAAATCCCTGTTACCAGAATAAGCAAATGGCAGCTGCTCCAGGTCAATTAAGGCACCTGGGGGCAATTAAGATCTTTCCAGAAGGCAGGGAGGACAGCTAGGTTGATTGGGACACCTGAAGCCAATCAGGGGCTGGCTGAAACTAGTTAAAAACTTCTCAGTTAGTCAGGTGGGCACGCGTGTCAGGAGCTGTAGGCGGAAGTTGCGCTGTTGGAGAAACTGAGTGGTACAAACCATATCAGGCACAAGGAAGAAGCTTGAGGAAGTAGAGCCTGCTGTAGGGAAGCAGCCCATGGAATTGTACGCGTCCTGTTTCTAAAAAGTCAGCTACCATAGCTGATACTATTAGGGTCTCTGGACTGAAGCCCAGAGTGGAGGGTGGGCCCGGGCTCCCCCCTTTGCCCCCCTGATTTACCACTGAGACTGGGAGACAACAGAGACTGTGCAAGGGAGGGTAGCTTCTCCTCACCTCCTTTTCTGGCTTATGATGAAAATGGCTCAGTAGGCTATGACCCTTGCCTCTAGAGAGAGAAGGGCTACGTGGAGGGTCACAGTGAGCCTCTGAGGCCAGCGAAATCTGCCAGGAAACACGGTACCCACGGAGACAAGGACAGAGCTTTGTCACAACAATGTCTAGCACAACAGGGTCCTGGGCCCTGATGGGGGGAGCTCCGAGATGCTACAAGAATACAAATAATGGACTTTGAGTCTGAATTCCCCTCTCTCCTCTGGAGGTATGGTGCCCCTGGTTCAGGACTGATACACATTTATGAAGTATAGTGTATGGGGGAAGCTTGCCCTGCTGTTTCTCACACCTTACCGGTCCTGTAGATAACCAGAGGACTCTGGCCTGGCCTCTCAGTCTAACCTAAACAGGTGGAGTTTTAAAAGAAAATCATTATGGGCAGGTGTCTGGCTATCCCTTCCCAGCATTACATCACAGCGTGATGGTGCCGCATAGTGCCATAGCAACGAGCTTGGACAAGTGGCAGCCCCATTCCCTGCCATGCCTGGCTGCCACACAGTCTCTGCCTTTTGGAGCTGGCATGATGCGGTCAATAAACTTTCTTTGCTACTGCAAAGAATTAAAAAAATTTAGCCCAGAAGATCTTTTTCCATTCTTTCTTTTAATTGGGCTGAAATGCCCCGGCATACGCAGGCACACACAGCTCCAGTGAATAGCCGGTCCAGCTGCCGTTTGATCATTGTCTTTGGGCAGCGTCCATGCCAGCTGCATGCATTTCAATGAGGGTTGTACATGTCCCTGAAAGGCTGGGGCTGCTGTTGGCCTCTGGGGTTGGGTGCGGTGTTTATTTGGAACTCCCAAACTCTGGGCAAGTCACTGCACCTCAGTGCCTCAGTTTCTTCATATATCAAAGGGGATAATATCTAACTCCCAGAGGGTGATTTGGGATGTAATTCATTCCTATTTGTAAAGTGCATTCCAATCCTCAGATGCAAGGGGCTATAGAAAAGGAAAACTTATCCGGTGTTTTCATTTGGAGCGTATCCTAAGGGAGAAATGGAGCTCCCCCTGTTGACTTTGTATCCTCTCTGGCGGGCGGACAAACCTTCAGTGTGTGAGCAAACCAAGCTGGGAGGAGGGCCTAGTGATATCATACCAAATGTGAAGGATCTGAGAAACTTCTGCTCCACTGACTACTCAAGGCAATCCTCTCCTCTGGACTTATCCACAAAATCCACCCTTTAGCTCCTTTGCTCCAACTTCTGTATGGCTGCAGGTCACATTGCCATTCCTTTCTCCTGCTGACGAATACTGGCATTTCAGGTGGAATGAACCTGCCATGTGGGGCAGCATTGAAAGCTCACTTGGCCCTCATAACGGTCATATGAAGGAGCAGAGAAAGAGTGGGAAGTGTGTGCGTGCGTGTGCGTGTGTATGCATGTGTCTGCCCCAGTGTGATGGGAATTCAGCACCCATTTAGCTCTGGTTGCTGAGCTGTAAACATGCAGCTGACTTCACTGCATTAAGTAAAAGGGGACGGCGGGATGGTGGTGATTTACAAATCCCCATGGCGGTTGGGGCTTGCCCTTGTCTGGTAAATGGAGACCGGAAAAGCAGCCTCTGGACAGAGAAGGCTCTAGAGGTCACCAGTCTGAATCAAGCCCAGGTTGTTAATGACTGAAAATTATTACCGTCTGCTGCAGAGGCCCTGCGAGCCCACTGGGGGCCCTAAGCAGGAGTATTTTTGTGCCTCTCCAACACATACTAAATAGTGAATGGGGGCCCCTTTGAGCTGCTCGGGATCCGGCCTAGACTATTGCTTAGAATGCTTATCTGCTGGCTCTTTTTAACCCTTCGTCGCCTGCTTGATGGATCCTGCAAAACAGCTGCCACAGTTGGTGCTAACTTGCCACTACCTATGTTGCTCTTCTTTTGTGGTTAAGTGGCGGACTTCAGTCTCCAGGGCCATACATCATGAAATTTCCTGGCCTGAGTTTTGCAGGTGCTCAGACCAGATGAGCCCAGTGGTCCCTTCTGGCCTTAAAAATCTATGAATCTAGCCCCAACAGCTTCTATTGGTTTCAGTGGAAGTTGTGATCATTCAGCAGCTCTGAAAATCAAGCTGTTGACTGGGTGGCGTAATGATAGGCACTGGAGTTTGAAAATGTGGGCCTTAGCTGCTGTTGTGTCTAAGTGCTGCTCTGCTTCCTAGTTGGAGCCATATCATGAAAAACCACGACAGCAGCAGCCTGATCCCCAGGGCACCATCAGTGTCCTGATTCCTGCTTTTCATAACCCTCTGGCCTCTGCAATTATGGAATCCTGGATTCCCCACCAAATTGCATCTTGCAATTCCGCCTTATCACAATGGGGGAGTCTCCTGCCGCTCTGTGCTCCTTCCCCCAGCCAACATTCTGGGATGATATGCCAGGCACAATGAGGGGTTCAGAGCATTATGGGGGGGTGGGGGGGGGCTTGACTGCTGTGAGGTAGGACTGTAGCAGTTTCGGACTGAAAAGATTTATTAGCTCATCTGATCCGTCAAGCCCACAAAGATCTATAGCCCTGCAGCAGAGAAGGGATCAGACATTACCACACTCGCTGCCCATGAGGAATGGCAGATCATTCCCATTCTCTCTCCCGCCCCCTGTCTCTGTTTCCCTGGAGGAGGCAGGGAGATAGCGGCTGTTCTGTCCTCTTGGTCCAGTGTTTACTGGAGAGAATCTCTGGCTCTGTGCCGTCGGAGCTAACGTCTGGTTTGCTGATTAAGACATTTATAGAGTCCGTGTAGGCAGAGAGCAGGGGAAGGAGGGAGGGGTGCCATCTGAGAACACCCAGGTGCTGGGAAGTAGAGAGAGGCTCAATGGGGAGGGTGTGGGCACCCCCACCCTGCCTCTGAGGAGGTGATTATAATTCTGCCAGCCAGCAGCTATCTCTCTCTCTTCCATTGTGCCCTGTGAGTGCGCTGTGGATGGTTATCATCATGGAATGCCTGGCAGATGTTTTCTGTGCAAACACACATGACAGTGGAAGCTCTTGTACGCTGGCACGGCTGGTTGAATTGGAGTAGGAGGAGAGCTGCTTCTCAGCTAGAGATCAGCCACTGTTCTGCAGGAGCTGCAGCTCGCTTTGATCAGCAAAGCTGCCTCTGAGCATGGGTCACCACGAATCCTTTGGTGCGTCTCCACCTCAGTGACTCACCGTTCATAACTTCTCCTGCAGCTCTGATTGGCAGTGCCTCCTGCTGTTCCAGTCGTGGGCTCCCTGCACGCAGCTCTCTGGGTGCACATCAATAATCCTGATTTGTGAGCACCCCTCTGCTCTTCCAGTTCCTGCCCCCCGGTCTGCTCTGCTATTGCCCCTCAGTGCTGACTTGGAGCTGCTGCTCCATTTCTAGGTCTCCTTATAGCTGTGCTGCTAATGAACCCAGTTCCCACCTTCTAGCATCTCCTGTTATTCCAGCCACAACTCTACCAGGGCACTTCAGTCCTGATGTGGAATACATTTGCTATTCCATTCCTAGGCCCACACATCTCTGCTACTGTCCCTCAGTGCCTTCCTTCTGGTTTAGGTCCTGGCCTATCCTGAGCCAGTTAAGAGTTGCCTTTGTCATACACGCAATGGAAGCAGGCTGAAAGAGGATGGATGGGTGAGTCTCTGCATGGGTGCCTCTGTCAGGAAAAGACAGCTGTGCTTCCATCTTGTTCTCCCTAAGGGACCAGCAACACAGCATCGCCTCCTCTGTGCTCTCCGTCCCTGTGAGCTTGTGCAACTGAGAAACCTGCACGGTGGATATAGCTGATCTGAGCGTCATGCTATCATACCACCACGCTTGCTGTTATCAGCTAGCAGCAGCAAACTCACGTCTGTTCCTTCTGGGAGCATCTGGAGCCTGTTGCCCTGATGAGCTCCTGCTTTGGTTCCTGACTGAAGGCAGGATTGGGCGTCTCCTGAGGGAGCAGGAGTCAGTCTCCTGAGATCTAGTGGTCACCTACCAAGCGGGAGGTTACACTTGGATTAATAGTCCCAGTCGCTCCTTCCCCAAGACAGCAGAGAATGGGAAACAGTAATGCATTCAGCCCTCATGGAGAAAGGCAGTGACCCAACAGCAACCCCTTCCGGCTACGTAATGGCGGCATCAGCAAGTCCCCAAGAGAGTCTTGTTCAGTCCTCACGATGCTTGTGGCTGCATTGCAGGGCATTGAGAAGGGAAGGAAATCGGATGTGCATGGGCTGGGGGAGAATGAGTTGAAGGGTATAGAGACCCAGAGGAGCCCACTGAGGAGCAAGAGAGGAAGCCATCTGGGGTGTATCGGGATCTTCAAAGAGACAGTAATAGCACCTGGCACCAGGGACACTAAACTGTGAGCCTGAAGTTGAAGTTACTGGCTTTTAATTGGGGTTGGCAGGCTGGCTGGAAACCTTTCCAGCCCTGCTGTCTGGTGCTCTGGCTGCAGGCCAGAGGGAAAGGAGGTCAGATGGGCACATTGGCATGGATACTTCAGAGATGATCCAGCACAGGGCAATGTCCGGAGTGTTTCCAGTATCTATGATTGGGCTGGAGCTGAAATGTATATGTGCCTCTAAGGACCAAATCCATGAGATGGGGTGGTCTAGCCCAAGTTACTGGTGAGAGGTGGCCTGGCCTGGCTGGTGAATGGCATGTGACTTTGCCCCCGAGCAAAAAGACAGGCCGCTCACTAAGAGGCTGTTGGGGAATCTGCATGGGGGAGGAGCGTGCTGGGGTCTGAACCTTAAGTGTCTTTGTCACTCAGTCATATCGTTGCATATGGCAGGGCTTGGCAAAGCCTGACTCCTCCTCCTCCTCCTCCGCTGGGTGCTTGTCTGCCAGTGTCTGGAATTGTCCGTGTTGGACTGGCAGGCCGTGTACAGGCCAGACAGGTTCTTGGGGGTGGGGTTGTAAGTCGAGGGCTGTCCTAACACAAAAGTGACTTGATGAGGAACGAGCAACTTTCACTACGTGGACGCAAGGCTGGATCCTTAGGAGCAGCGGTCCACTGGGATTTCCCTCCTACTTCTCTTTCAGATAGCTGGGTGCTTCCTTTCTGCAGAGGGTTTCCCAAAGGCGTTCTTTCAACCCAGCCCAGGAGGACAATGCCAGCTTTCTTCCTGGCTTTGGACTTGCCCCAACTGGCTCTGAGGGCTCTGGCGGATTAAAAAGTTTTGCTGGAACCTGTTTGTACTTTCCTGCAGGACAAGTTAGTAGATGCTGCTTGGGAATGTACAGATGGGGTCTGACCTGTGCACTATAGGTCTTGGATAGAGAGAGGGGAGGGTTGGGTTATCCCACCGACATTCTCCTTGGCATATCAAGGCTAGGAAGACAGCTAGGATTCTGAATGGACTGTTTGTCTCCTGGGCCCAACCCACCCTGGTGTGGGTGCTTCATTGTGATGCAAATACCGCACGTTTTCTGCACACTCCTTACTGCACTGTGAGAGTGGGAGAGGGCAGGCAGCTCCTCCATATGCTGTCGCTACCCATGTTGTTTTTGTTCTGTGGGTGAATCAATTTCAGTTTCCAGGCCTGGAAAGCCACACCTTTTGCTAGCATTGAAAGCCCGAGCCCCAAATGGAATCCCCAGGGGAAAGCATTTGATGGCTGAGGACCAGGAGGTGTTTGGGCAATGGAAGGCACGTGGCTGTTGGAACATGCTCAGCTATTCTCCACATAGTTCGGCTAATCCAATATTAGTGTCAGTGATATGTTGCACTTTGGCTTGCATCCGAGGGTTTCAAAGCACTTTACGCTCATTAATTAAACCTCACAACACCCCTGCGTGTTAGTGTGTATCTCCATTATATAGATGGGGAAATTGAAGCAGAGAGGTTACGGGCCAGATTTTCAAGAGACCAGGTCCTGTTTAGGCACCTAATTCAGTGGCCAGACTTTTGAGAGGGAAGTAGTGGGAGCTGGCCGCTGAGCGCTCTTGGCTGTAAGTGACTTGCCCAAAGTTATACAGAGTTGGTGGCAGATGTGGGAGCAGAACCCCAAAAGACGTATCTTTGCTCTAGTCATTATACCCCCTCCCTCCAATAGCATCCTCCTGCACTTAACTGACAGCACCAAGCATTGCTGCAATGAGACATGACACAGATGTGTCTGGATCATGTAATCTCCCCATGGAGAGATCCTGGGTGCAAGAAGAGCAGGGAAGCGAGGAAGAGACTGCGGCTTGGATATGGAAGCGGTAGAAACAGGATGGTCTCATGATGATATGGGATTAGCAAGTAATGCCAGGCTTTTGCACTCCCCTTGTGCCACAACAGAATTAGAGAGACTTATTACAGAGCTTTCCTGTGCCAAGTTTGAGAGTCTCTGTTGTTCCAGTTCGATGCGCAGGACTGGGTGTGCCATCGGTCCTGTAACTAGTGTTAATACTCTAGGAAATAATCTTTTGGAAAAGCTTTGGCTTGGGAGTCTGTGCAGCCCAGCTGTTACTAGCACAGCTGTCCTAGCGTGGGCTGAGTTCCTAACTTAGATTTTTCCGCCTTAACTCTGAGTAGTCCATCTCTTGTTGGTTCAAAGGAGACTTTTAAAGTTACAAAACTGCACCTTTGTGGGCCTATCTTGCCTTTCTAGCACCCATTGAAATCAGTGGGTGTTTTGCATTCAGGACTGGGACCTTTGTGTTTGAACCCCTAGGCTGAGATTTTTAAAGCCTTCAATGTTGGTCTAACTCTGCTCCCCCTGGAGTTAGGCTAATGCTGAGTGCCTTTGAAAAATCTCACCCGGCTCTATTCCCGTACACATAGCTCTTTGGTGAGCTGCAGTTAATGTGGAGAAAGGTCAAGGGTTTAAAGGAAAACCCCTGGAAAGCAAAGTGTAGTTTTAAAGTCACGCATCGAGAAAATGTAGAATTTCTGCTGGCTAAAGGGAAGTGAAAAAATAAAAATTGGAGAGTAGAGCTGGGAGATCTCCCCCCCCATACCCTTCATGCCTATTTCTTAAACAAGTGGTCTCACATAGGAATGAGCTTGCAAAGCTTGGAGTTCTCCTAAGGGTTGTAGGAATCCTGTAGCCTGTGTTGTAAAATCTATGGCCATGCCTACGCCAGGAAAAAAGGTGTGTTTTTTACAATGAGATAGTTAACATTGTAAAATCCTAGTGTAGCCAGGTCAACCTGTAGTTTTACCTCTCTGTAGCTGGTTAAGGTGAACCCTAGTTGCCCAGGTGCATCAAGGTAACACTACAGCTTGCCCTGCCTATATTAGGATTTTATAACACGTTAGCTATTTTGTTGTAAAAACACACACTTAGTGCAGATATCACTTTGGCTACTCCTGCAGAGTTTGCAAGCTCTGTAGGGTAGAAATCCCCTTGTACGTTCGCCAGATGCTCTTGCAGGCTTTGGCTTAACGGTGCATGGGGCAAATGTAGTATTCAGGAAGCATCTGGCAGGTTGGTAGATAATTTCTGAAGCTCATATAACTGGGCCTACACTGTGGAAATGTGGAAATGTCTACAAAGTGAGAACACCTCTGATTTTGCCTCCTCCCCGCCCCGTTTCATTTCAAATACCTTGTCCAATTTTCCTGGATGGATAAATTCTGTGCTGCTGTAAGTTCATGCTTGTGACATTGCAGGCAGGGTGGTGTGGTGAAGCTGTTGGAGATCAGAGAGTATAATGAGGTTTATAATGGAAGGCTTGTTTCAGCCTTTACCTCTGAGGAGTCTAGTGTCACTCTGTACCGGAGAAAGAGAAGAGACGCATGCACACCGATACAGAGAGAAAGAACACACTCTGCCTAGCTAGGTGAGAAGACTATAAGTTCAGCGTATCTTAATGCAAACCTCCAAAGCAAAGTTGGAGTGCTTTGGTCAGTACTCACTGCCTGACATGTCGCTGTGATATCATGATGGGTGCTATTTGGTTGTCGTTTATTTATAACACAAAGACACCATGTGCAAAGTGTTTTTAAAACATTCTTTCAGTTTAATCAGGGTTCTCATCATTCCCTAAATCACACCTTTACCCCTCTTGTCTCTTTTTGAAATGCTTTTTGGAGTGAGTCTAATTGTCAAGGATGGAATTGGTGCCACGTGGAAAATGCTTTCAGGGCTTTTGAAAAATACATTGTGCACTGATCAAGATAGTGATAGTACAGGATCCTCTTAAATATGCCTGTGTCTTCTCTGCAATTTTGATCATCACCATAATGTTTTTTCTGTAATATCTGAGTCATCCTGCATGGTGTGCTTGAAAGGCATTTTATGTTGCCATAATCCTTCTCTTCTGCTCGCTACATTTTGCAAGCTCTCCAACTACAGGCAGATGCTCTGAATATTCTACAAGGAGACCTCAGAGATGGGTGAAACCATAAACCACAAGAGGTTGAAAAATATCAGGTTATTTTCCTCTCAGTGCGGCTGCTGGGTATGTGGTGGGGCTGTTGGGTGAGATAGAAAGCGGCTGGAGTTAGCAATTTTGAAACTTGCATACATTGCTCGTTCTGCAGTACAGAACTCTCCACTAAATTCAGCCACTGGTTTCTTTTGCCCTCCAAACTTCTGGATCCAAATCATGTGTATTAAAAGACATAGGCATGTGTGGCATGAGTTTATATATATACATAAGCTCATGCCTTTTTTTATCCTAATGTCGTTAGGCATAAGGGCCAAACACAACTTGTGAAGTTCAGATTTGCATCTGTACTCTGACTGTTGCTATTATGGACTGAATCAAAATCTTGGCTCCAAATGCATCACTAAGGCAGCAGCTTGTTTCAGTCAAGGTGCTAGGAATGAATTTGCTTGAAAGAAGGCACGGACATACACTAAGATCACGAATGCAGAGGAGGCAGAAGTAGTTTCAAGAGAGGTCTGATGAAGTCCAAATGGATCTCTCTTGCCATAAGAAATTTAAAATGGTGTGACGTGTGGCGGCTGATGTGTGCTAACAGCCAGGGGCAAGGATAATTGCTGAAGCTCAGTCCTGTATGTGTTGAAGTGTGTATGTGGGTACGGGGAACAGTGCTGCCTATTGAATTGCCCACTCCACTTCCTGCAGTATCTAGCTCCTGTTGGCCTGATTCTCCGCCACCGTGCACCACCTGCAGTGATTTAGAACGGAGCAAAGTGGATGTAAAATGCTACCCGATCCAAACAGTGCTTGGAGACTACAGTGATGAGGGCCATATACATGCAATGCATTGAAAGACAGACAAAGCGCTAAGGCGGTGGAATAGCAAGTCCGACGTGTTCCGTAGTGATTACTCAACCAGGTGCATGGTCTAGCCCTTTAGCACGTGAGATCAAACTCCATCACAGCCCAACGTGCTATTGCCACAGATGGGCCCTAAGCCTTGCCAGCTAGTGAAACGATCTTGATATGAAGCAGGTGCAGACAGGGTTCCGTTGCATTCAGGCCTCATGCAAGTCTTAGGAAGCCGAGCAACTGCTGGGGAGACTGTTCTGCAAGCACAGCGGTTAATTACGTGTCGTATAAATGGATTAGCTCACTGGAGAGTGAGATCCTTTTATCCTATTAGCCAGCCAGCAACTCCAGTGTGTTCCCCTGTGTCGTTATTATGTACATGGTGTTCAGAAGGGAATACGGGGGCAAGTGAATGGTGGAGAGCAAATGGGTTAGTCCAGCATTTCCCTCTGTTATTTATTATTTTATTTATTATTCTAGTCATCGTCTTGTATTATTCTCATCCCCTGGTAGCTCATAATGCTATGAGAAGTAGTCCCTTCAGTCTGTTAATCATCCTGGCCTGTAATTTCCAATATTGTACTTATTTATGCAAAACTGTGCTCATTTGCATACACAAATGAAGTTAATCCTTCATAAAAAAGCCCAGGCATGTGAAGGTGAAAGGCTTTCTAAGACATTGATGGGCTGTCGTGACGTGGGTGCGTGTATATTGGGAGGGAGGGATGGCGCTTAGAGAGATCAAGCAAACCCCAGGGTCTCAGCAGCGGCCTGTGTGTCTGTTTTATGCAGCCTTGTTTTGGCTTTGCAGAGCCCTTGATGCAGTCAAAATAATGAGCTTTTGCCTCTTCAAAGCTGCTCCACCACGCAGGCATTTAAATCTTAGGTGAAGATCAGATTTTGTGGGGGGGTTTGTTGACCCCCCCCATAAATGGCTGTCTCCCATCAAGGAATTCCCTCTTGACATGATTGCCAGGATGTCTCAGTGTCTTCCCATTAACATCATTTTTTGTCCTGGGCTGGACATTGGATGGTTATTTGAAGCCAGTTCCGTGTACACATCTGACTTTGGAAGCGCCACTCCTCGCTTAACTGCTCACCACCCTGCCATGAGATGGAGTTGGAGTTTGTGGAGTTTTCTATATACACAAATACATAAATTCATAACCATGATCTGTATACATGTCTTGTGATGACCATTGAGTTCAGAATATTATAAGCTTTCATAAAATACCCTACTTGATATAATAATACAGTATGCAATCAGATGGTTTAACGACTTATTTTGGGGGTTTAAACCTTCTGTTTTCCCCGGGGGTTCCTTCAATTTTGATTTTTCATGAGTGCCTCACAATTTTTAATGTATTTCTCCTTCCAGCACTCCTGTGATGTAGGAAAGTGCTATTATCCCCAAGTTTCAGATGGAGTATTGCGGCACAGAGAGAGTAAATGACTTGCCCAAGGTCACACAGGAAGTCTGCAGTGGAGCAGGGAATTGCACATGGGTTTCTGGATCCTAGGTTAGCACCCTAAGGCCCAGTACTAGTCTGATTTATAATCACTAGGGTCCTCCAGCCACTAGAGGGCTACATATACAGAAAGGCATCAGCAGGTCTGACTTTCCATTCAGCAGAGGGCAGTGTTACATATATACATGAAGAAGTGCATTGCAAAGGCTCCTCAAGTTCTGGAGGGGAATGTTTGATTTGAAGCAATTGAAGGGATTTTATTTTGGGCACCAAAAGATTATGTTTAGCAGCGCTGTTGAGGCTGAGGGAATCAGCTTTCCCGTCATAATACTCAGGGCCACAGATCTCCTTGATCAGCAGGCATTTACTGGGGAAGAGAGCAGCAAACTACTAACAATACGAGTTGGTTTCCACCTTTTGTTGATTCCCCAAGACCACTCCCTTTTTAGAAACATTTATGCAGTATAGGGACATCTAATGCCTGAATAGCATAACTGCAAAGACATAGCATTACATCCCTGAGCCTCTTGTGCTCCACATAATGCAGTCACCGAACCTGCATTGCCTAAAAGCTGATTGCTTTTCTGGCAAGGGCTTAGTCTCAAGTGTAGATGATAGTGTCCCCTCCTAGTGGCCCCAGCCTGTATTGGTTCTAAGTCCCCGTGTTATTTGCAGGTTGGCACTCATATCGTAAAAGAATAAATGGACACAAATCAGATGTCAAGAATTATAACATTCATAAACCAGTCGGAGAACACTTCAATCTCTCTGGTCACGCAATTACGGACATGAAGGTCGCTATCTTAAAACAAAAAAACTTCAAATCCAGACTCCAGCGAGAAACTGCTGAATTGGAATTCATTTGCAAATTGGATACTATTAATTTAGGCTTAAATAGAGACTGGGAGTGGCTAAGTCATTATGCAAGGTAGCGTATTTCCCCTTGTTTTTTCCTAACCCCCCCCCCCCTTCCTCCCCAGACGTTCTGGTTAAACTTGGATTTATGCTGGAAATGGCCCACCTTGATTATCATACACATTGTAAGGAGAGTGGTCAGTTTGGATGAGCTATTACCAGCAGGAGAGTGAGTTTGTGTCGGGGGGGGGGGGGTGAGAGAACCTGGATTTGTGCTGGAAATGGCCCACCTTGATTATCATGCACATTGTAGGGAGAGTGGTCACTTTGGATGAACTATTACCAGCAGGAGAGTGAGTTTGTGTGTGTATGGGGATGGGGGGTCAGAAAACCTGGATTTGTGCTGGAAATGGCCCACCTTGATTATCATACACATTGTAAAGAGAGTGGTCACTTTGGATGGGCTATTACCAGCAGGAGAGTGAGGTGGGAGGAGGTATTGTTTCATGGTCTCTGTGTATCTAATGTCTTCTGCAGTTTCCACAGTATGCATCCGATGAAGTGAGCTGTAGCTCACGAAAGCTTATGCTCAAATAAATTGGTTAGTCTCTAAGGTGCCACAAGTACTCCTTTTCTTTTTGCGAATACAGACTAACACGGCTGTTACTCTGAAACCACTCATATCTGATTAACTTAGAAATCCCAGTATTCCCAGTACAACTGCTAGGCATTTGTGTAGATTGGTGTGTGCGTCTGTTCTTCCTTCTCCTGGAGAAAACCTGCTCAGCTGTATGTAATTATGTTGCCCATGAAGCCTAAATAAGCCCCTCCTTTAGCTTAAGTTGTAAGTGACCTTTATTTTGGGAGCAGAAGTTTCTGAATCCTGTCCCTCCTGATGTCCAGCTAAAAGATAGCTGTTGACAAGGAAGTCTGCGTCTTGCAGTGATTTCTTTCCCGTCCAGGGACTACAGCGGAGGTTCCCCAGCTTGAGAAGTCCCCGTGTTGCTGTTGAAGGAACAATCCTGCATATACACCTTAATTTACTCTACTGCCTGATTTGTGTTAACAATTTAACCCCTTCACAGCGCTCAGGGCCATCATTCAAACAACTAACAAGAAAACCTTGGATGGGCACATGTTGGGCCTTGTGGATGAGAGGTACCCAAGAATTTCCTCTTCTCTTTGGTGGTGCTACAGCACTTGAAAGGGAGCAAGAAAGTGGTGCAGGAGATGTCTCCATTGGTGTAACAGCTCTGCCAATGGCAAACATTGCTGGCAGGATTGCAGCTCACATCTAAGCCAGGACTTATTTGTTAATATTTCCAAGGCTCTCTGGCGGTGACTGCAAAAGTGAGATGAACCATGTAGACATCAGATAATACGTTAGGCGAGACTGGACATTCCCTATGGATTGCGAGGGAGCCGGCACCAGGAACCTGGGGAGGAAATGTCACATTGGCAACAATGAATCAAAAGCCTCTGAGCTGCTTCTGAGGAGTCCCCTTCCAGGCTTGACAGCTGTGAAACTAGAGCCCCAGACATTTCAGCAGGGTCTTGCAAACAGGAGAGTTAACTTGTTGTCTAAGCAGTGGCTAATCTTGGCACATACTGTACAGACGAGCTGGACTGAAAGGGATTTAATGAATGCTGCCTCCGTGTTTATTTTTCACCTTCCAGGTGTCTGTATTTTCAAACAGGGCTATTTCCATGTGCAAATGGAGTTTTGCTTGCCTAAGGCCTGAGAGAAAACTAAGGACTTTAATATTTGGCTGTTTGTGAATAGATGGACCTGATGACATGCTCTGCAAATCAACAGGCATGGGCCAAATTGTCAGGTCAAATTGGGAAGTGAATGCAGAGCTGAGGACTCTCCTCTGAGGATATCCAGCTCCCTGGCCTCAGAAATCAAATCTTAGGGCTGTTAGCAAAGATGCCTTTGCTGATCTTGCCAGTTTGAGCAGTGCATAAGGAGATGAGCTGTCTATAAAGATACCTGGAGCCCATGCGTCATAGAGACAACACAGAAACAATAGAGAGTCAGTCACTTACGTATATTCAGACAACCAATTCCCTAGAGAGCTCATAGCTCTGTGCAAGTGGGTAACTGCACTTTGTACTGCCTGTAGCTTCCAAGTGCTATTCAAGGGTGGTCCCAAAAAACGTCTGTGGGCTTGTCTGGTGTCACTGACGCTATCTTGGACTTTAAGAACAGGTGGGATCCAGAAGCACTGTCATTGCAGACCCCACCGAGCTGTGATGCAGAAATTAGGGTTCAATTCTATTTTGTTCTGTTCTAGATTGGTTCTTACTGTGTCCTCCTCACTATAGGATCTGAGCGCCTTCCAGCAGTGCATTAAGTGAGGTGACTAACATCTGTCACCTGTGGTTTGTTTAGTCTCTCATCCTCTCGCGGGGCAGGGGAGAATTTTGTGTGTAGTGAAGTAGTTGCTTCCTCACACTTAAGCTCCAATTTTCATATGTGCCCCCTGATTTTGACTCTCTAACCTCAGATGACACATAGGATCTGATCTTCAGAGGTGCTGAAGATCTACAACTGTAACTGAAGTCAAGGGGAACTCTAGGTGCTCCATAGCTCCGAAATTCAGGCCCTATATTCACCCAAAAATAAAGGCTCCTACATTTAATGGACACTTTGGAAAACGTACTCCTTAAACTTCGTAGGTCTCAGCTGCTGCCCCATCTGTAAAATGGGGTGGTAATACTTCCCTCTTTCCCTCCAGTGGGTGTTAGTGATGCTATGTCCATCAATGGTTTTGAGGAACTAAGATACTATCTTTGGAGATAAGCATAATGGGAGACCGATGATTAATAATACATACACAAGAAAGAGATACTCCCTCATATGTATGCAGTGCTGTAGCCGTGTTGGTCCCAGGCTATTAGAGAGACATGGTGAGTGAGATAATGTTTTTCATTGGACCAACTTCTGGGACCTGAAAAAGAGCTGTGTGTAACTTGAAAGCTTGTCCTTCTCACCAACAGAAGTTGGTCCAATAAAAGATATTACCTCACCCATCTTGTCTCTCTAATACTCCCTTAAAGAAATTCAACGATATTCCATGGTAAAGGTCAAAATCACTGCAGCTTACTCTAGTATTACCCCCCTCACCACCTCTCCCCAGGGTTATGGACTGATAGTGTATTATTTTTCGTTAGGGCTACCGGGGCAGTGACTGTGTAGGTGAATCCAGCAGCCATTTAACATGCTGCAATAACTCAGATGCAGCCAGGGATGTTAGAATCTATTTTATTGCAAGACAGAAAGAGGGGGGATGGGCCAGGATACCTGAATTATCCCATACTCCTTTTCCAAAAGTCCCAGGATGTCTGTAAGTTCCAGTTGAGCAGCTCCCAGAGCTGCGTAGAAGAGATTTTGGTGTAACATTTTATGTGAAAGACAGCCCCCTGCAGTTTTAGCCCTGGGCAGGGACTCAAGTCCAAGCGTGGGACATGAGCTCACAGGGCTTGATTCATTGTGCTAGCCATAAAGCCAGTGGATCCAGCCACTGGGGAATTCCCTTCATAGAGAGGAATTGGTTTAGAGCAAGGGATCAATTCTCCCTCCCCCACTTGTAACCTTCTCCTGCTGTAGGGGGCGTAGCTGAGGGAAAGAGTACATAAGCACAGTGACACTGGCCTCTGGTTATTCCCAGCTGCCTCAACAGCCCCTTGGGGCCACAGATAGCCTGGGATAAATTAAGGCAGCCCTGAGAACAGGGGAGGTGTAAAAGTGTTGTAAAGCCACCTTAGCCTTCCTTCCTTACCCCACCTTGATGCCTGTGTTGAGTGGAGCAAAAAAAAGATAGACTGCCTATCTGTCTAATCTAATCTAGTTAATTAATAATCTGTCTAATCTGCATCTGTCGATTTGCCTCTCTGATTCCCCCCACCATCCAGTCTGAGCCTGATTCTGATCCCACTACCTGGTGTAAATCTGGAGCCAGTGGAGTTACTCTAGATTTACTCCAGTGAAATAGAGATCAGAATCTGACCCTTCCCCCCCATGCTTTTTTGCATTGTAGGCTCCTCACCAGATGGAAGCATTTGTGCCCAAGGTCTAGCAACAGTGCTTAGTGCTAAGGAATTCAAAAACCAAATACCCAACCCAAGCCTTGACAATAGGGAAATCGCTCTTTGTTCTCTCCAGACTCACAAGAAGGTGAAACCTGTCTTCTGCTTTGGGGAAACCTCTTGCCAAGGAAATGAAATGAAGGGACAAGTGAGGCCCGGTTCTCTGTTGCCCTGCACCCTACGCAAAGTGCAAAGCACTGTTGCCCTGCACCAGTGCAAAGCACAACTATTGTGATCAGAGGTGCTGGCACTGTGGGTGCTGCGGCACCCCCGTGCTTGAAATAGTTTCCATCATAGACATGGTTTACAGTTTAGTTCAATAGCTCTCAGTGCCCCCACTGTACAAATTGTTCGAGTGCTTCTGATTGTGATCTGGCAGCATGGCACTGCTCCGCTGTGGTGTACATGACTGCACAATGTGTGGGGAGTTAGGCTTTGAGATGGTTTTATGGCGAAACTGTGAGGTGGCAGGGGAAGGAGAACCTGAAGGAGCTGGGTCTGATGCTGAGCTCTGATTGTGTCCTGTAGGCATTTTAGAGGAGGCTCCTGGCGGGGAGGGCAATGTATGGGAGGGCAGCCGTTGGCCAGTTATTGGAGATGGCCTATCTCCATGTCCTCAATCATTCTTTCTGGCCTTGTTTTGAATAGAATCCAGCTGAAATCCCATTTGGGCTGATGGGGTGAGGGATGGGGCGAGGCTGCAGCGTGTTAGATGGCACGGGTATGCCATCCCCCCACCCCAACCCTGCCTGCGTCCTGCCACGCGGTGAGACTTAGGTGGAACTCGGTCAAGCAGAAGCCTGCAGCGGCGGCAGCAGTGTGCCTCACAATAGCCACTTTGTGCTGGGGCCTGACCTCATCTGTCCACCAAGCTGCAGCTGCTCCCTCCCCTGCATGGGTGTTAACCCTCAGCGCGCTGGGCCAGACGCAATAATTGCTGGGGAGGTGGGAGGAAGTCGCTTTGTTCCTTCGCTGGTGCTGTTGGCTGGGGTGTGGTAGGTTGCTGTTCCCACTCTAATGATGGGCCGGTCTCCACTGGGGCAGTGGGGGGAGACTGAGCTAGCCCCTGGTCTCCTGGAGCGCCTACAGAGGAGGGATACTGTGTGGTTGCCCTAGAGGAACCTTCACCTGGTCACATGCTGCACTTTACTTTTTGGCAGCGGCAGTTCTTGTCTGTAAAGCGGATTAGTGCCCCTGAAAAGCGACAGCCCTGGAGGCTGAACCCTGGACAAGGAGAATTTCTCCCACCCCGGCCATCTGTCTCATCCCACCTCTATGGGCAAGAGGGGAGTCTTTCGGTGGCCCCATTGAGTCTTTAGCTTCTCTGGTGGCTCTGCCAACAAGGGGGCTAATGAGTTATGTTGGTTTTGGTGATGTGGACTCCTACCCAGTGGGAACTGGACAGGGAACCCCCCACTCCTTTCACCTCAGCCACCAAGGAGCCATTGGAGGGCCATGGCTTTCCACCGCAAGTGCCCTCGGTCTCATTTGGCCTGTTGATCTAGAGGTGAAAGGGTTGCCCATTGCCAGTCCCCTGAGCAAACAAACTAGTCCTCAACTCTTCCACGGGTCCATCCAGTTCTTTATATATGTTTCTCCTCCCCCTTGCTTGCCCAGTATTCTCCCTTCTCTCTCACCCCAAAATCATCCTGATCCCCACTCTCTGCAAGTTTGAAAGCTTCTGCTGTGCTTAAAAAATGATGTCTCCAAGTGCCATATGTTCCCTTTGTGTCACAAGTTAATGTGGATGTCTTAGAAGGCAGAATGCACAGGGCAAGACCCTGGAGGCAAGGTGATTCTTTAAAGGTGTCCCGCAAAGGGGGGAAAATGTTCTCTGCCTTTTTTACTTCTTTATGATGGATTAAAAAAAGCCTGAAAAGTTCTTTTTCTAGCAATTGTTTCCCTGCATGTTATTTTTACTTTAGAAAACCAGATCTTGCCTGCCCTGTTTTTCCTAGAAGACTCTTTGGACTACTGGAGAACTAGTAAGGGTATGATATCCTCTCTAAAATGGAAAGTAAACCTGGCTGAGGACAAGTGACTTTTATTCAGGCTATTTACCTTTTTTTGCTTCTTTGTGAACACCTATTTAACTCCAACCCCTGACAAAAAACCCACACACCTTCAATAAAGGCTGAGACCACTCCCAGTCCTCCACAAAACCAGGGAAGGGCAGATTCGACATTCCTTGTATTATAACGAAGGCGTTATCTGCACATATAGTTACAGCAGTTAAACTAAAAGGTGTGTTTTAAAATTATTTTCATTAAACTGGTGCAAAACCTCTAGATGGACATTCTTCATTCACTTTCAACTTGATTTATTTCAGTTTATCTTAAGCTGATCTCTTGTTCATTTAAATTAAATTGATGGAAATCAATATTAAACTGAATTAAGATTCTTCACACAGGAGTTTGCACCAATTTGTCTAAATTGATGTAAAACCCAATTTTTCTTCTACTGAGTTTTACTTTGGAGTAGAAAGAAGCCCAGCCATTAAAAAAAGAACAAAACAATCTTTTTTGGTTTGTTTTAAGTTGTGGAGACAGTAAAAATGAAACCGAGATTTCTAAAAATTGTTTCATGTATACATATTTGAGGCTGAATAGGCATATGGGCGGAGAGTTAAGGCTGGTTTTCAGCTTGTAGTGTGATATTTTACACTTGTACATTGAAAAGATTGTCTCAGCTGCAAGTGAATTTGCATATTATTAACCCACAGCTCTTTCCTTTAACTGTTCATTTCCATAGTTTTAAATGCTCATTTTCTAAAAACTGTAACATGATTTAGAATTTGTATCTTTTAACATTCATGTTAATTAGTGAAGCAACCTTAACTTAAGGGATAATTATGTTTTTGTCTGTTAATATAGATTGCAAAGAACTTGGTAGCATGGTAGCTTATGTGTGGTTGTATAAACATAAACGTGCAGTGACTTCTACTGGACAGAAACAGAACTGCTCCAAAGCATATCATAGGCTCTATACTGCTAATCCTACATGGAGATTTTCGCTGTAGCACAAGTGTTAGGAGGGTGGTGCTTTAAGAGCAGCAGGCTCAGTATTTTGTCTCTGCTGTTTACATGCCACTCTGAATGGCTGTGATATACAGCCAAGTCCTAGGGGATCATGGGTTAGTTGCAATATTTTATTCAGTGGCTATGTAACTCTCTAAATGATTGTATTGAATCACTGGAATTTTCTTTTAAATCCCAGTCTGGGATAAAGGGGATCGCTGTGGAGCTCTTGTGTGCAGGAGGTGGAGTGGGTGGGAGGATTTCATAGGCTGAACTGATTCTGCTGTGCTCAGAAATTTAACCCTCAGTCAGCTCACTCAGCCTTCACTTCAGAGCTGCTCAGCATGTGGTCCTGGAAGAAACTTTTCTTTTCTTCAGTCAATTTGTTTTTGCCTTCACTTTGGGAGCCACCGGCCTGTTACAATATGCTTTCCATTGCTCTGGTAACTGTAGTTCAGCTTGTAAAGCCTACAGCCAATTTGTGGTCGACAAGGAGGACATTTTAGTTTAAATGAGGGGGTTGGGAGTAGGAAAGGTGCCTCTTTCATCCCGTTCCCTTTATTGTAGAGGGAAGAAGGATAGTCTTGTGATTAAAAGGCCTTAGAATCAGCATCCAATTTTATTCACAACTCTGCCACTCATTTGCTAGTTTGTGACTGCAGGCAAATCATGTAACCCCTCCTTGCCTCAGTTTCCCCATTTGCAAAATGGGAAATGAAGGGTTACTAGCAAGGTAGCACAGTGGTAACTGGCCATGCCACCTTTCATCTAGGCCTTTCCCCCTGGCTTTAAGCTGCTCCAAGTCATGCAGCCAAGTTAATGTTACTTCAGCCATGTCTGTACCTATGTGTCTATGAATTAATGAGTCTCTGCTTCTTAGAGCCGGACCGAAAGCTCCAGAGAGCCAGGATGAGAAGGGGCTGCCTTGGAAAGCCCCCACGTTGTTGCTAGGCAGCAGCATGCTTTAGCTTTCTAATCTGAAAGGCAGCGCTCGGGCTTGGCTCTGGAACAGGGAACCAGAGGGACGTAAAACCATACAAAGAGGCTTGATTTTATTTTGTAATTGTACCATTGCTGGGGTGCTGCAGCCCAACCTGGAGAGGGGTTATGGCAGCGTGGTTAGGAGCAAAGCAGCAAGAAATTTCACTGGATAAAATAACAGCTGGACCCAGCCTTATTTTGAGGGGCAAAAACATTTAATTCACCGCCACTTCATGCCCCTCTGCACCTCCTGGATCCTCATGGCAAAGCTGAAACGCTGCAACACAGTTGCTCTCCCCTTATTTCCCGGCTAAGCAGAAGCCGGACATCTCTGCAGCCTCAGAGGAGAGAGCCTTTTCAGCAGAGATTTATGGCCCAACTTTGCAGACCCAAGAGCCTGGGTGGGGGCACACATAGAGGCATGGAGTTTAAGGCCAGAAGGGACCACCAGCTCCATTTAGTCTGACCTTCTGTACATCACAGGCCACCAGCACCCCTCAACAGCCACACATTAGACCTGACAACTAAACTGAGACTAAAGTATTACAGCCCACAGGAGACGAGACCATTATGTGCGACAGGCAGAGAATCAAAAGGACTGAGTTGCACCAGAACCTCAGAACCTCTTGGAATTCCCTCATCCCTAGATTTTACTTCTGAACCCAGGGAAAGTCCAGCAGGGGGCATACCAGAGAGGTCATTACCAAATAACATGTCCATGGCTGCCTAGGGCTTCATAGCTAACCAACATGCTGTCTACCACAGCTACCTGGAACTTCATGGCAGAAGCAGGGATGGAACTAAGATCATCTCACTCTTAAAGCTTAGCCCTGCTACTTTAGGTAAAAGAGAATCTCCATTTATCTGTTAGCAATATAGGGCTTATGATACAGATGAGCAATACTAGTTCCATTCAGAGGGCTCTGTCCATCCATCTATCCGTTCACTCCCCCTCCCCCCCAAGCCAGTTCATTAAAATATGTAGTATTTATTCAAGTAATTTTTGGCTTCTTCTTTAACAGCATTAGGCACTTACGTAAGTGCAGCTGCAGTCACAGTGAATTGTCCCCACGTTTAGTCAGAGGCTGGGTTGAGTAAACACCAGGGCCTTGGTGTCCAGGCTAATTTGAAGCTGGCTATTTGGAACGGTGTGAATACATGGTGCCTTGCCGGAGTAAAGGGATCTATGAGTGGGAACCCTTGAATCAGTGGACGCTGTGCAGGGGAGACTGGGAGGTACCATGCTTGCCTCCTGTAAGCAGGGGCTGGGCTAAGCCGGCTGCTTGACAATGCTTTGCTCTTTTCAGCTGTGGAAGATGCTTTACAAGTATTGTTGAATTAAGTGTTGAAGCTCCCTCCCCCCAGGGGATTGCTGAGTAGTATAAATTCAGTTTTACAGTAGTATAAATTCAGTAGTATAAATTCAGTTTAACTTTTGTTTCGGGACAAAAAATGTCTGTTTTTTTTTTTACCTCAAGTCAAGTGACTTGCCTAAGGTCACACAGTTTATAACAGAGCTGGGATTGGAACCCAGGAGTCCTGGCTGCTCAGTTCCCTGCTTTAGCAACATTCCCCTCTCAGAGGTGGGATTAAAACCTAGGCTCTCACCACTAGACCATGCTGCTCCCCTTTGTATGCAGTTCCTCCCCTCAGAGCCAAACAGCATGTAAACTTGCTGTCTTGGGAGGACTCACCTTACCCTCCCAGCCAGTGGGTAGATATGGTGAGAGTGAGACTTCACACAGTGGCTTTGAAAGAGAAGCTTGTGGTGAGGACCAAACCCTGTAACACCCCACGACTCTTTGCTTCCGCATGCCCTGTACCATGCAGTCGGTCTCTTTGTAGAAGGACATTTAGCCCCACTAAGTTCCCCTCCCTGAACTCCTCTCATCTCACTCAACAATTGTTGGGGGGGGGTCTTAAAAACAGGCAGTCACCTCTCAGTAAATACCAAGTTTAGAATAACTCCCCCATAGCAGTGCTGGGAATGGAGCCCTGCATTGTTTTATAGGAATTCCCAAAAAAGTACTCGCTGATCCAGATGGCACAGACCTGGGTTAGTTCCGCCGTTCTCTTTGTCTGCTTGCACCTACTTTGTGCTAATCGCTGCTGGGGTCCCTTCAGGGTGAGAGACCTTGGGGCTGCACTGACATCACAGGCTGTGGCTACAGGGCAGAATTCTGGGGCGGGAACTAATACGTGTGGCTGCGACAAAGCCCTTTGATGGCCAGTGAAAATGGTAGATTCAGGCAAGTAACTAATTATATTTGTCAGCTATTAACAGTCCTCAGCGCACCTATACTTTGAAATGTACTTACTCTAAACAAACCCAAATCTGTTAGCTTTCAAGATGTACTGCAAGACCCATCTCTTTCCCCAGGTATCTGGGGAGGGATGGTTTGCGGAGGGCTGGGTGCCCTGCCCTGGTATTTGTGCTGGTGGTGGGTGGCTTTTTCTTCCCTTTCTAAGTTTTGGGAGGTTGCTGTGTTTTCTTTGTTTGCACTAGTACTGTAAAGGTGTGTTTACTTGTAGTAGATTACTTAGAGCTGGTGAAAAAATTGAATTATTTTTTCCACAGTGGATCAAAATTTTTTGGTTTTCATGGGAATTTGTTGTTTTGTGTCAGGACAAAAAATGTTTGGTTTTTTTTTACCTCAAATGTTTACTTTTGTTTCAGTTTTTTTAACTGAGTATTTGTGGTTTTTTGTTTTTTATTTTAGTTTTCAGATGCTTTGTTCTCCCTTTATGTATTTTGCCTGTTTTTTCACTGGAAAAATGAAGAGAAAGGTTTTAAAAAAGTGTGAAAAACTGGGGAGTACCCTAGTCTTCTCACTTTGTTACTATTTTCCAATTGGCAAAAGTTGGAAATCAGACAGAAAGTGGGGGAAAGTTTCTCAAGTTGAAAAACAGTAGCAAAGTGTAGGAAAGCGAGGAAGAAAACACTTTTCTATACTTTTACTGTTTTCCAGCTAGTAAAAAGTGGAAAACAGAAAGGGCGGAAAATCCACTATTTGTATAAAAAAATAAATAAAATAACTGGTTTTTCCTCCAAATTTTTCATTTTGAAAAATTGAAATATTTCACTGAAATATTTTTCCATAAAATATTTAGTTTTCAATAAAGCTCTTATTTTCCAACTACAAAAGTTTTTATCAGATTTTTTTGGACTAACTCTGATGTTATTCATCCCCTACTTGTCTGGGTGCTGTATAACTTTCTGATGAACAAAGGAGACAGAGCTGGGACTCAAGTTGTGTGGAAGCCTGGTTGTCTCTGTAGCTGTTTTCTGTAAGAAACTCCTCCTGTTCAAGGTGTATGGTTCCATATTTTATGACAAGTGTGATGGCTTTTTGAATACCTGCTAGAGGAACCTAGAGCCATGAGTCAGTGCTTTTAAAATCTATTATATAACTCTAAATAAATAAATATAATAAATACAGATAACCGGAACATCCACACGTACATTAAATAGGATATTTTTTTCTTTCAAAAGGAATATAAACTCTCCTGCTTCAGGGCCTGAACCAGTCACTAATTGATGAAAACTAGGAAAAAAAACTTCCCCATGGGCAAGTTCTTCAATAATTGTTCTCTATAGGGTTTCTTTCACTGTCCTCTGAAGTACTTGGTATTGGCCACCATAAAAGACAGTATGCTAGATGGACCACTGGTCTGATCTGGTATTCCTGTCTTATCTTAGTCCTCTGAACCTTCCATCCTGTTTGACATAAAGTGACTCCATGCAAGCTTTGTGTTCCCACCACACCACTGCTACTAATCCCTGCATTCTGTTTCTCTTCCAGAAGATGCTGCTCAAGAAGAACTGTGGAGCAAAGACAAGAGTTATTAAAATTCGTGTAAGTTGCCTATTTCCGGTGTGTTTCCAGATGTGTATGAATGAGGTGGCACTCTTTGAATCTCTACAAATGAGAGTTGGTCTGTAGAGGTTTCCTTTGGGAAGGGTTACCTCTGAGTTGTCGGTCTGGAGGGTTTTTCCAAGCCTGAACTACAATCAACATTATTGAGGCGTGGTGCTAAAGAGGATCATATATTGGCCTTTCCGCTCTGGAGACCTTGGGGTCAAATCTTGCTTGAAGTGAAAGTCTACGGCATCCTGTAAATGCATGTAATTACACAAAGCCACTCTTTGATAGAGCACTTCTGATCCTCCTCGATCAGGAGGGGACCAGGTCTGCAATAACAGGGTTATAGCAGTGTGGGAGTGAGATGCATTGGCAGGGCTGTGCGGGAGTCCCAGATACAGAGTAGCAGGGAGCGTGGCTACAGGTTACAACTGAAGAGAATTGTGTGGGACTCAGGACTGGAATAACCAGGGATGGGAGCTGCAGGTCAGGACTGTCTTAAGTATTTATGTGGCCCCCATTACCAGAGTACCTGAGCGCCTCACGTTCTTTATGAAGG
The DNA here is from genome assembly GCF_965140235.1 of Caretta caretta. Classification (NCBI taxonomy): domain Eukaryota; kingdom Metazoa; phylum Chordata; order Testudines; family Cheloniidae; genus Caretta; species Caretta caretta. The sequence goes on along the minus strand of NC_134208.1, from coordinate 154,907,993 downwards.
TATCCTGACAGCACCCTAGTTTGCAGGGCAGTGCTATTAGCCCCACTTTACAGATGAGGAGTTGAGGCACAGAGAAGCTAAGTGACTTGTACAAGGTGGAGTGGAGCAGGGAATTGAACCCCGGTTGCCAGTGCCCTAACCACTGAACCACACTGCCCTTCTCCAAGGGGACATTGGCATCGAGGTCCACTGGTAGAGCTTCATGGAAGGGTTTGCACAATACTCTCCTAATACACTGACTTTGTTCTCGCTGACACTTTGACTAACCACCATCTCATTCAGAGGTATCTTAGCTCCATATTGGTGAACAGTAGCTAGCAATTCTATCTATAGGGCATTGTGGGAGATTTGTGTGTGATATCCCACACTCTAGCATTCCTGAGACTAAACCAAATGCCTCAGTCAGCTAACAGCTGAGTCCCAAATGATCCTCAGATGATCTGCAGTGTAACTGTAATGTACAGGCGAAAACAACATCATCAGCTAACCAGAGAGAAGAAAGCAAATGTCCCTTGTGTAAAAACAGCCACTATCATTGCAGTAATTGCATTCAACAGTTAGGCAGCTGTAGGTGATGAATGGCAAATGCAAACCAACATGCATGATAGTGTCTTCCTGGTTTACGCTGTATTCTCATGACATCTCACCCCAAAAGCAAACTGAACTGAGAACTGGAGCATCGAGGCCCTCTGTGTACCCAAATCTGCTGCACTATCTTTCCATGCCATCATTCCCCGCCCATCCCCATATTAATCCCCTCTGCCAAGGCACTCCAGTTGCGTCCTGCAGGAACCCCAGCTGTGACCCAGCACAGCTCGTATCAAGTCTCTCCATCCTGACTTGAAGTGCACCCCCTCTTTTTCCAGCCTGACCCTCTGGAGCGCTCTGTCAGTGCAGCTCACGCCTTCCCAGCAACCATCTCTTGCTGTTGCAGTACTGGGCTTCCCCAGGGCGGTATCTGTCCTGCACACACACGCTGCTAGTCTAGTCGTGGCCCCCGTATTTTGGTGCAAGCTGTTTATCAGCTTCCTTCTTTTCCATACACCTGTGCACACGCACTTTCAGTCCCCTTGTCTTTTCTGTCCCTGGGCTGGTGGCTACTCCTGTGCTGCTTGGGTAACCGGTCCCCACGAGTTTCAGTGGCACCTATTAAAAGGGAGGTGAGAGACTCAAGGGAGGTTTCCCCGAGTGCTGTGAGCTCATTACTCCAGCTCACTTCGTATGCCCTGGAGAAGCCGAGACAGAATTATTCCTTCCCTCCCTATTGAGACCGTGTCAGGCCTCACTAAAACAAACAAGTAGAGCACAACCTTTCTGACAGGTGGGGTGAGATTCATGCTTCTGAAGTCACCCCAGGAAAACAGGGATAAGGGCATCTCTCAATCTGAGATACTTATGTGAGCCCCATTACCATAGGATTTGAGCACCTGATTGTCTTTGATGGATTTATTCTCACGCCCCCCCCCCCATGAGGTGCTGTTATCCCCATTTGACAGCTGGGAAACTGAGGCACCACACAACTAAGTGACTTGCCTGAAGGTACCCAAATAGTCTGTGACAGAGCAGGGAATTGAACTCAGGTCACCTAAGGCCCAGGGGTACCCTAACCACTGGACCATTCTTGTTGTCTAGCCACATAACCAGCTTCTTACATGGAAGACTTCTAGTGCCATATGCTCAGCGTTGAGTTGGGTGGTTGCCTTGATTTTGTGTGACATTGGTTCGGTAGCGGCTCGGACTGGGTCATTCCTGTTGCAGCATTGCTGATAAATAACAGTGCGGTGCAGTCCTAATTGGTGATGGGCTAAAAGAAAGCCATTTGGAGGTTTAATTCAGAAAAGAGCCAAATGTTAGAAAGGTAGAGTTGTGGTTAGTGGTTAGAGCTGGGTCAGAAACCACTGCCTCACTGTGTGACCTCAGGCAAATCTCTTAACCTTTCTGGGCCTCGTTTTCTTCATCTATAAAATGGAGATAATATTCAAAACATGTTGAGATCCTTAGGTGTGAGGACCTATTGGAGTGCAAAGTATTACTACACTTGTATTGGTCCAACTCCTGAAGCATTTACTCAGTCCTTGCTCTGGCGGAACTCACAGGGACTTCACAGAAGTGGAAATTTGTCTATCTGGGTTCTTATGACACCATCCAGGGATGTAAAATATCAGCACCTTTCTCTCTTGCTGCTCTGCGGAAAGGAGCAAGTCTTGTGATTAGACTGTTGGGGTTTTGTGAATGTGAGAGGATCGTATTGAGGGGAAGCCATGTCAGTGATAGTTTTGCATTTGTTTCTGAATGAGGTGACATTCCTGGTCATCCTTACCTCTTGTGAGGGGTGAGTTCCATAGTGTAGGCCCAGATCCTGTCAAAGTTCTGTACCCCATGCTCATTTCTTCCCCCCTCCCCAATAGTTTCATTTTTCCAGTGGAATATAGTTGTTGTGGGAGAGCTGACCCCTCATGTAGCTAGGCCCAGTGCCATTAAGAGCTTTGAATATCAGGAGACACCTTGAACTGGGCTAGCACTTCTGCCCTTGTGGTTGCACTGTTTCCCGTAACTGCATCATGTACATGTTGAGGAATATGGGAGAGAGGACTGAAGCGTGCGTGACTCAGAGGGGAGGGCTCTGAAAGATGCCCATAATGACCTTCTGGGTTTGGTATGAGAAGAAGAATGAGTCATTTCTGTTCCCCCTTCAGCTGGTGGGATAGGAGTACTTGGTGATGAACAGTATAAAAGGGGCTGAGAGACCTAGCAGGATGCGTACGGAGCTCAACTGTCTGAGCAGCAAGGCTTCTCTCTGTACCATGGCCCGACCTGAAACTTGACTTCGAGCGATCCCGGATTATGGCGGCTGACAAGTGGCCCTGGAAACTTTTTTGCTCGGTGCTCGACTCAGCTTGCCTGGAGACAGCTGCTGAGACACTGAATGGTCATTTCCATAGGTCTCTATCACCAAGTGAAAGTTTCTTTTGTAGTGGTCAGACTCTTAAATAGTTGAAGGTGAGTGGTAGACTTGCCTCAGCAAAGGAGGTGTTGACAATCTATGCATGTAGGGCCCCAAACATTTTCTACTCTATTTACCATCCAGGAAGGTCAGAATCACAAGCGAAGTCTCTATTTACCATCAGTGCTTCCATGATTACCGTTTGCGGGTGGGGGCTGGGCTGCTGGAAGGAAGCCGGTTGCATTTCCGCTCCTGTGCGTGGCTTGCTGTTCTTGGTGGCTCATGCATCCACCGTGGAAGTCAGTGATCTTCGCAGTGAACTGAGACGATTGCTCCTCCCACTGAGAGTGCTGGGTCCTGAGTGGAGATGGAAGTATTTCCAAGTAAGGATGGTTTGACATTAGAAGCAGGCAAAAATTTCACATTCCAAATACATGTACATCGTTGACGCAAAAATGGCAAGCTTTTCAAGGTCTTAGGTGTGTAAAGGTGCGAGTGTGCACCTGGTGGGATTTTCAAAAGTGGCTAAGCAGGTTAGATGCATAAGTACCTATGTGAGATCAGTTTGCATTGCAGTAACGACAAGAAACCCCACTCAAGGACCAGGACCCCATCATGCTAGGTGCTGTACAAACACAGAACAAAACAATGGTCCCTGCTGCAAAGAATTTACAATCTCTCTTTAAATTCAGATTGCTAGCAACTGCCTAGATTCTGTCGCAGTATAAGGAGAGATTGCAACAGAGTCAGCCTGAAGTGTAGGCAGGGGGAGAGGCAGTGTGGTCTAATTGTTTGTACAGGGACAGGGCTAGCTCTAGCTTTTTTGCCGCCCCAAGCAAAAAATTTTTTGGCCGCTCCCCCTTTTTGGCCGGAATGCCGCCCCTGGAAATGTGCCCGTAGGTGCTGACTCCGTGGGTGCTCCGGGGCTGGAGCACCCCCGGGGAAAAATTGGTGGGTGCTCTGCTTCCACCGGCAGCTCCCCGCCCCGCCCCCCTACCCCAGCTCACCTCTGCTCCGCCTCCGCCTCCTCCCCTGAGTGCGCCGCTGCTTCTCTTCCCTCCCTCCCTGGCTTGCCATGAAACAGCTGTTTTGCGCGGCAAGCCTGGGAGGGATGGGGGAGAAGCGAAGTGGCAGCGTGCTCGGGGGAGGAGGTGGAACAGAGGTGAGCTGGGGTGGGGAACGGTTCCTCTGCCCCCCACCAAGTGTTACTTCCTGCGGTCCTCCCCTTCCCCCCCACCCCAGCTCACCTCCACTCCACCTCCTCCCCTGAGCGTGCCGCCGCTCTGCTTCTCTCCCCTCCCTCCCAGGCTTGCCTCAGCAAAGGAGGCAAGCCTGGGAGGGACAGGGGAGGAGTAGAAATGCAGCGCGCCCCGGGGGAGGAGTGGGGCAGGAGATTTGGGGAAAGGGCTGGAATGGGGATGGGGAAGGGGCGGAGTTGGGGCGGGGCCGGGGGAGCACAAGCACCCACCGGTGCTGGGTAAAGTCGGCGCCTATGAATGTGCCGCCCCTGGAAACGTGCTTGCCTTGTGGGTGCCTAGAGCCGGCCCTGTACAGGGGCCTGCAGTCAAGGGCCTCCTGGGTTCTGTTCCTAGCCCTGCCACTGACTTGCTGAATAGTCTTAGGCAAATCACTTCACTGCTCCATGCCTCAGTTTCCCCATCTGTGAGATTGGGAGAGGGATACTGATCTACCTCCCAGGGGTGTTTTGATGCTTAGCACTGTAATGTCAGGGGAGCACTTTGAGATCTCAGATGTAAGGCTCTACAGGAGGGAAGCGTACATCTCCGTGAGAGAGTTGCCATTTCAAAAATATTGTTCTTGTAAATAGTTGTTGTGACGTGACATCTTCGGGGCTCCATTGCCAGCGTTATCGTGTCTCAGTGAGACATTGTGAGGATGTTGCCCATGTCCCTGGAATATCTGGGACTCGGGAGCATTGTGTGAAAAGTAGCACCGCTGAGCAGAGGTCAGGATGAGCGATCGCGGTTTTGGCCCTTCTGCTCTGGAGCACACACGCTGCGTTAGCATTTAGAAACATTTGTGCTCCCGGGAGTGGGCTGCTGACCTAGCCTGGGTTTTACCTTTGCATGGACTTTGTCTCACCCAGCCATTTGCACTAAGACGCTGCTTTCCTTATGCCAGCTCAGGGCGTGTGAGGCAGCAGCCCTTCCATCCCGCTCAGCAGTTCTTTTTCTTAAGCAAGGTGATGGGCTATCAAGAACCTAGGCAGATTAATAGAGAGTGATTGATAAAACCCCAAACATTGCAGCGACTTGGCCTTGTAGGAAACACTTGCAGGAGCACCCGCAGAGCAACTCTGAGGCACCAGGTGCTGTGGTGGAAGACAAGATCCCCAGAGAGGGTTCAAGGCATAATGGAGTAGGAGGATCACCACCCACAGGCAGGAGCGAAGAAATAAATAGGAGGTAACGAACTGTGTGTGAAATACGGATGTGTGCGTAATGGATATGTGGAGTATGTGTCCAAGCAATACCTTCATGTGTAATGCAGGTGCATGTGCACAAGGTGTGGTAAAGTGCGCATTGGGTTTCTCTGTGTGCAACGTTTGTAATGGCTATATGCAGCTGTGATGTAGTGCGGGGATGTGTGTGTGTAATGTGTGTGTTGGGGATTTGCGTGAGTGCATGTGAGTAGTGCATTTTTGTGCAGTGTACATACGCATGCGGAATAGCGTGTGTGTGTGTCTGTGGGTATAATGTACATGAGTGGGGTCGGGTGTGGGTGTGTGAAGGGAGGCATCCAATTGGCCGAGGAAGGTGGCTGCGTGATAATATTGGAGAATCTTTTGTCCCCTGCCTCTTGGGGATCACCCTGTGTTATTTTCTTGTTCTTCGCTCACATACCGTGCGTGCAGGAGCCCTGAATGGGAGCCTGACAGAGCTGTTCTTATCTCAGCAGCAACAGGCATGGAGAGGACGCAACCTCTAAGAGCCCATGTGTCTCAAGAGCTCTGCGGGGGCAGGCAGAGAAGGAGTGTGGATTTTGGGCCAATCTGATAATCTGCCCGCTCAGGGAGATGTTTTCTGCAATGTGAAAATAAAACAGGGATTAAAAATCAGAACATAAACTCCCTTGTGTTCTTGCCTCAGTCTTATCAGTGCCTGAGAATGTCCCCTGCTTGGACAGGGGCCAGGTCCCGGGAATGGCTTCCCCGCCTCTTATCTTTGGCGTCTGTATCCTAAATGGCTGCTGGAGAACCGCACCATGTTCTCTTCCCTTAAAACAAGGGAACCTTTCATCTTGGAGCCAAAAGGAAGATGTGCTGGCCTTAGCCCCTTTGCCAAAGGCCCGCGCTGTTTGCCAGTGAGAAGTATGCCAGGTGGCAGAGCATCACTGATGCACATCTCCGCTCTGCAGTAAGGCGCAAAGAATGTGCTTTCCCAAGGAGCTAGAGGGCGATGGCACATCTATCAGCACATCTATCAGCGCTTTGCAAGTGTTAATGAATTTAGCCTCACAGACCAGTAAATCTCATGATCTTCATTTCACAGAGAGGCAAACTGAGGCACAGGCAGGCGAAGTGACTTTGCCAAAGCCTCGCTGGGTGACCTTGGGCGAGACAGGAAGAGAACCTAGAAGTCTTTAATGAGGTGAACTCAATCCTGGGCTTTAGTCCCAAGACCCTCTGTTCTAATCATGTGGATGTGGGAGGAATGGCTCTAGTGAGGAGGCATCATTGTTCATCCCATACCATGTAGTGTTACACCCCTTCCTTCCCTTCTAGGGAGCTCGGGCTGACAGCACTATCGTGTACCGTAAGGAGCTCCAGTGGCTCATGGAGAGAGGAGTGGGATATTAAAGTTGCCCAAACTCTCCTTGAGATTTTCAGTACATTGTTGAATCTGAATCCAGAGAAGTATCCGGATATTCAGCTGCTCCTCCAAACTGAAACCTTGCCCCTTCTGAGGCTGGCCCAGCACCAACGGAGGCGCCATCCTTGATGTTTGCTGCTGTGCTCCTACGTGAGGGACTTGCGAAGAAGATGAGTTGGAAAGCGCCGTTCACATGGAGAGCTGCAGCAAAGGAGAAAAAAGCAAAAAGTGACAGTTGTGGGGGGAAGGAAACAGGCCTGCGGGATCACAAGTGAGGTGGCGGGAGAGACCTATAGGGTTGCACAGAGGAATTGAGACGGGGGCATGGGGTCACACAACTAGGAAAGGGGCCTGTGAGGTCACCTGGTGGGTTCTGGGAATGAGTGGCCCATGATGTGGCACAGCACGAGTGTTTTGGGGTGGGGGGGAGATGAGGGTTGCACCGTGGCTAGTGGTGCTGCATCAGAACTCTTCTGTTTGCCGGCAGGAAGTAAAATCAGAGGTGGCGGGGCACTTTCCTTGTTCACTGCATCTAGTGCTGCTGCAGTTGTTTCCAGGCTCCCCTTTGTTTGCGAGGCTTGTGAGAAGCTGGCTCCCATTCATGCTCACACAATCCACAGCAGAGTAATCCTCTTTCCGTCTGCGCCTCGTGTCATCCTACCCCCAGTTACTGTACTTGGCTTCCCTGACTGAGGCTGTTTGTCCAGAGGCAAGTGCACTGTGCCAGCGGCCTAGTTATGCCAGGATGATTAATATTCACTTTGCACTGTTAATTTTGATTCTTTCTAAATTGGAAGGATAATCTCCTCCATGCCAGACTACCTAGTTCTGTGGAATTGCACTGCCCTGGGCTAACACAGAGTGGAGGATGGAGGTCACACATAAGCACACAACATGTGCAAAACAATTGGTCCCATTGCTCTGCAGGTTCCAGGGCCAGCCTCTGAATGGAACTAAAAGTGAGTGCAAGTTTCAGACCCAGGCCATGTTGCCTTTTGTAGAGGGGTGGATGTCCTTGTCATAGGAAGAGGACAGGGGGGCACTGCACTTCAGCAGAGTACAGACAAGTGATCAGGGAAGACTTGGTGGAGTTGTAACTGAGAGAATAAGGACCAGGTTGTCTCTTGTCCATGCATGGGTGTGCTAGGTCAGGAGATCCCGCCTTGTGCCCTTGGCACAGGGGCCAGGCATAATTGCAGTCCCTGCACTATACAGGCTACAGCTTGGGGCACTAGCTATTCCAAAGCAGCGAGGGACAAAGCAGATGAGCTGTGACCCTGCTGTGCTTTGCAGTGGCCGGTGCATGGGAGCATAGCGAGAACAGTGTCTAGAATGCAGGTCTTCATTTAGTCTCCGTGGCAAGTGAGCCACGCAGCTTGAGCCATACTGCATTCAGAAGCATACCTTGCTAAATATATTGCTGTTTTCATTTCATCACATGCCCTCTGGGCCTCAGCTTATTAGGCAGGCTAAATCAGGGCCTGTGATCTGCTTTCTCAAAGGCACAGTAACATGCCAGAAAGAGGGGAGGAAAAGGCTTATCTTGTAGGATGGCGTCAGCAAGAACCCAGATCTGGCACATTTCCTGCTCTCCTGGGTTATGGGTAACTGACCATAAAGCATGTGTTACGCCTCTTCGAAGGTCTTCCCAAAGAAGTTCACATATTATTGTCTGGTGGCACCTTTGTAGCACTGCCAGTTGCCACCTGACAACCCTGCAAACACATTTGCAAACACTTGGCGGTTTTGTTTTTTCCCCTCCCTTCTGTGAGGGCACCGGTGTGTTTATGTGACCTTCACAAGCTGAACTGGCCCTAGCAACATTGCTGTACAATGTGAAGTGGGTGCTGGGTAGCTCTTAGCTGATGGAGGAAAAGACCTGAAGAGTTCCATGATTGTACAGAAGGATGTGGGGAGATGGAAAAGTCAGCAAGATGTCCGTAAACATTAGGGACAGGCCACAGCTGCAGACTTCAGCTCTGGCTCTGAACTCCCTCAAGCGAGGGAGTGTTTGGATCTGGGATTTCATGCCTAACTCCAATAGAGAGACCTGTGTTTACATATAACCCTGGTCCCAAAGTTAAGTTCTTTCAGGAGACGTATTTTGGATATTATCCCAGACTAAGCTCCAAAGCCTCAGCTGGTGCAAACCATTGGACCCCCATGGAAGTTAATGGAGCGACAGCAGTTTACCCTGCCTGAGGATCTATATTTTGCAAAGTACCTGAAGCAAGAGAGTAAATTATAGGAAACTGCCTTTCTGTGGATCTCAGCACATGGACATTAATTGATTAGTCCTGAGCACATCCCTGTGGGGTGGGGATTATCCCCCTATTTTGCAGATAGGAAACTGAGGCACAGGAGAGGTGATGTGACTTGCTTGGTGCCACACACCGAGTCGACAGGGCTGGGACTAGATCCCTGATTCCTCCCCCACAGTTTATGAGTTTATACATCGAAGTTGAAAGGTCTCTGGTGCTTTGTGACAATGTTGCAGGGGTGACAGGAAGGAGAGAAGGAACTGGCATTAAAAACACTGCGCCCGCCAATGCTGCCACGTGGACTCAGGCAGCATTAACTCTCCCCGACTTTTCTGTAGGCTCCTCTGCAAGCGGTGGCTGGGAAACATCCTTCTGTACACTTCTGGTCCTGCCCACTCAGGAAGGCAGAGCACCACGCACAGTCATGGTTTTCCTTTGCAGGGCCCCACTGTGGACTTTTTCCTTTCCATACATGGTGGGGGGATCGTATGAGCCTTTACATGGTGCCTTTCATTTCAAAGGACTTCACAAATGGACCTACAAATTTCACCCACCACCAAGAGGCAGCCACCTCTGGTGTGCAATGCAGCAGCTATTTAACAGAGCACAGCAACACTTCGCAAGAATGTCGATCAAGGAGAAAAGAAGACTCCTGTGTCCAGTTGAAACTGCAAAGGAAATTTAGGCTGGCAGAGTGTGCGAATTAACCTGAGTTTGAATTTGGCCAGGAAACCAGTGCTAAGTTCCTCGGTCTAAAGACAAGGACCAGGATTTTGTTAGGCTGTCAGGCCCCTGGTTTTCTATCAGCTCCAAAAGATGGCATCGCCAACACAGCACCCTACAGCAGTGTGCTACAGCATTGGTTCAGCACTGGCTTCATCCTCTTCCGTCCTTGGGTTTTCCTGGGTAGTGTTAGGTTTTAACTCTTATATGGGGCTAAGCTCTGCAGCCCTAAACCCACCATCTCTTCCCCATTTAGCTTTTTCCATGGTTCTTTATTCATGCCTAAGGTACAGTTCAGGCAGAAAGCCAATTTGTGGGGTAGCTGCAAACTCCTCTGCTTTCACAGAGAGGCCAATCAGATGGGCTCTGGAATTCTGGATTTCTTCTGTCATCTTGAATCTGTGTGGTGTCCCTGCCTGCCTTTGGGGCCCCTGGGTCCAGTCGTCATCCAGCCTTTCTCTAGTTGATCTTTAGTTAATGTGTTTCAAGATGGGTTTCTTATTTATTGCATTTGTACAACGCTGGTAATAGGCTGTTGTTATGGTCGAGATTTGCAAGAGTGTGCAAGTGGGCGAACAGGAGTCCGCATGAGCAAGTGTGTCGAGTGAGTATATACAAACAAGGGCAAGTGTGTGAGTTTGTGTGTGTGTGTGCACGTGCATTAGAGCAGTGGTTCTCAACCAGGGGTCTGGGGCCCCCTGGGGGGGGCTGCGAGCAGGTTTCAGGGGAGCCGCCAAGCAGGGCCAACATTAGACTAGCTGGGGCTCAGGGCAGAAAGTGGAAGATCCACTGCCTGGGGCTGAAGCCCTGAGCCCTACCACCCGGAGCTGAAGCCAAAGCCTGAGCAATGTAGCTTCGCGGGGGCTCCTGTGGCGGGGTGCCCCGGGCAGTTGCCTGGCTTGCTACCCCCTAATGCCGGGCCTGGCTTTTATATGCAGAAAACCAGTTATTGTGGCACAGGTGGGCTGTGAAGTTTTTATAGCATGTTGCGGGGGGGGCTCAGAAAGGAAAAGATTGAGAACCCCGGCATTAGGGAGTGCATGTGATTGAGGCTCAGGGCACATCTACATTGTAGATGGGAGGGTATGAATGGCAGATGCTGCTAGTTGGACTCGAACTAGCTCGCTAACAATAGCTGCCATGCAGCCACAGCAGGGGCTTCAGCACCAGCTGCATGAGCCCGCCTGATCCCCCCGGTCACCTACGCTCGTGCACCGCCCACGCAAAGTCCAGGCTGCAGCGTCCTCCCTGCTGTTGTGAGTGAGGTGGCTAGAGAAGGGCGAGTGCAGGTACAGCTACCGGAGCTGCCATTCACACTGCTCCGGTTCTGCCTAGTGTTCGCCTAGCTGCAGGGTGGAGTGGCACTCCAGCTGCACAGAGGGACTGGATTGCTGCACGGGGCAATGGGGTCAGCAGCTGGCGATGGTGCAAACTGTAGCCGGATACCTCCCGCCAGGCCCAGGCAACATGAGTTAAAAGCACCACCCCACCCGCGTGAAGGCTTCTGGGTGTGGCTGGGACTCAAGTTAGGGCAACGGTGCACGGAAGCCAAGCCCTGTGAGTGCCTGCATGTCACAGTGTGTGGGGGGCAGGGTGAGCGATCCGTGCAAGTGTGCTCATGCAGGTGATTGTGTGGGAACGAGTGTGCACGTGTGAAGGGGCAAGTGAGCCTGTGCAAGCAACTGTGCCAGTCGTTGCCAGCTGTGTGTGTTTGAGCAGGTGTGGGTCCACGCAAGTATGCGCCCTTCTGTCAGCAGCTGAGTTGTGGCCTGTCAGCCTGCTCTCCAGCTGTGTAAATACATTGCTTAATCCATTAAGGCCGCCCCCCGCCCGGTTAATGATTGCAGTGAATGTGCGGCCATCCTAGACTGCGGCCTGTCTGAGTCTCCCAGCTGCCCAGAATGCCATTACAGTGGAGGCCGTGCCTTGGAGCCTCACCCGCCACAGCGTTGCCTTCCAAGGCGCTGCCCCAAGAATCGGGCTGTGGCCGCACAGCAGCAGCTGCTGAACAGGTTTATGGCAAGCTCTGCGAAGACCTGCCAACAGGGGAGTGACTTGGATCTCCTGTGTCAGCAAGAGTCAGCTCTCCTCACCTTGGCCACAGTGCACAGTTAGATGCCGGAGGAAAGGACAGGGCTGGTAGGAAAGCTTCCCTGACTAAGTGAAGGCACTAGGCAGAACCAGAGGGTGACTCTGTTCTCCAACCTGGCAGTCCTCCTTTCTGGGAGGAGATCAGTAGGGCTTCGCATCATCCTGAGTATTAGAGCGAGATGACCACACGCTGCACCCCCAAATGGTCTCGTAGGGTCAGGTCTGGAGGATGAGAGGCTGACCTCCAAAGAAAACACCAGCTCTGCAGGAAATGATAATGGCAATTCAGTCAAGGGTGCTCTTCCCTCTGAACCACTACTGAATCCATGGTGCTCAGGGGTGCTGTGCTGCGGGAGAGCCCATCTTTTGGATCAGACAGCAAACAGATCCTGACCACTTGAGATTTTAAAAGATCCAGTGGCAGTTTCTGCAAGTCTAAGGGTGTCTTAAGTAAGTTTCAATTTGAGAAATTCCATTCATACAAAATGAAAACCGATTGCCTAGGGAAGGAGTTCTGCAGAAAGGGATCTGGGGGTCATAGTGTATCACAAGCTAAGCAGTGTGAACAGTGTAACACTGTTGCAGAAAAAGCAAACTCATTCTGGGATGTATTAGCAGGAGTGTTGTAAGCAAGACATGAGAAATAATTCTTCTGCTCTACCCCACGCTGATTAGTCCTCAGCTGGAGAATTGTGTCCAGTTCTGGGTGCCACATTTCAGGGAAGATGTGGACAAATTGGAGAAAGTCCAGAGAACAGCAGCAAAAATGATTAAAGGTCTAGAAGACATGAGCTATGAGGGAAGATTGAAAAAATTGGGTTTGTTTAATCTGTAGAAGAGAAAACTGAGAGGGGACATGATAACAGTTTTCAAGTACATAAAAGGTTGTTACAAGGAGGAGAGAGAAAAAATATTCTTCGTAACCTCTGAGAAGCATTGGGCTTAAATTGCAGCAAGGACGGTTTAGGTAGGGCATTAGGAAAAACTTCCTGTCAAGGTGGTTAAGCACTGGAATAAATTGCCTAGGGAGGTGGTGGAATCTCCATCGTTAGAGATTTTTAAGAGCAGGTTAGACAAACACATGTCAGGGATGGTCCAGAGAATACTTTGTCCTGCTATGAGTGCAGGAGACTGGACTAGAAGACGTCTCGAGGTCCCTTCCAGTCCTACGATTCTATGATTCTGTCTCCCCTGTGGCTTCAATTGGATACAATATTCACTTCCTGTCCGCAGCTGTTGTGTGGGGCTGTTGTGCACTGTGAGCCAACTTCTACCTCAGAGGTGGCTGCATTCCAATGATTCTTACAGTACCGTCTCTACAGTGCCTTTGTCTTAAAGGAGTGACACAAACGTAACATTATTTATTATTCTTTTATTATGTCATTATTACCCAGACCAAGAAGCCAGAATCAGGGATGGGGTTCCCATTGTAGAAGGTGCTGTACATAGATATAGTAAACAGACAGCCCTGCCCCAAATCCCTTTCAACTGCGCGTGATGTGAAACAACAGCTGGATACAACTGTAACCCTTCTGCCCATCAGAGTTGGCAGCAACAAGGGCCGGGTTCAATATCTAGGGGATCCATTCCAATAACACAATGCAAACTGGCTCGAGCCCCCACCCAGTGACCTGGGACAAATATATACCACCCCCGCTGGGCGCCTCCAAGAGGCAATACTTCCCCTCTCGCAAGCACATAGTCTGAGTGTAGCAAAAAGCCTTTTAATAACAGAGAGAAACAATGTGGCATTATGTTGGGGAAACACCACCAACAGGATTCATAACACAACCCATGAGCAAAAAAAAAACCCACCCCAAGCAAATTGGGGCATGCCCCTTTCCCTTTGGTTCTTGAGTCCAGCAACCCCAAATCACCCAAAGTCCCAAAAGTCCAGTGACCCAAAAGTCTCTGTCCCTGGTCAGGGCAGCCCCAGAGTTCGAAAGTTTATTTGTGGAGCTTTACCTCCCAACCTGGGTGGAGATGGGATGGGGGTAAGAGGCACCTTACATGATCTGAAGCTCCATAGGCCTTCGCTCCGTTCCGCCAGCCGCCCCACGAACTCCTTCGCTCAGCTCTGCTCCGCAGCCCACAAGCAGCTCCCGCCATCCCACAAACTGCTCCACGTCCCACCAGCAGCTCCCGCTGTCCTACGAACTGCTCCACCAGCCTGTCCACAAGGCACTCCAGTCGTCCCGCAAACTGCTCCACAATATATCTTCAGGCTCCCCCACTACTTGGCACAACGCTCAGTGATTTCAGCTCTTAGTCAGTTCAGCTCTTTGGTGAATTCAGCTTGTAGTAGGGGAGCCTCAGTGCTGGTACACTGTTAGCCCAAAGTGAGCTCAGCAACCTGTAACTAGACTTCTAATGAAATCAAAATTAGCTATGATATTCCACAGTGGAAAGAGGAGAAAGTGCAACTAGCACATAAGGCCCTCACCAAGGGGCCCATATTACTAAGTATTAATACTTGTCCCCAACCTCTCTCAATTCACAGAGTTTTGGAACCCATGACCCTTGCCTAGCAAGTGCCACTTAGTTGATGGTGAGTCCCTCCATCATAACAAAAGGACTAGTACAGTTCCAAGCACAGTTCCCATAATCAGGGTAATAACAATTTATTCTTCCTGCCCCAATAACAGAGACACTGGGGATCCCACAGCAGCCAAAGTGACCATTTGGGCAGCTATGGCCTCATTCTAGGCATGGTGGGTGTGCCTATGCAAATGAGATCGGCCCCTAAAGTTCTTTTCCACAACTTGCCACACCTCACCACCAGATATCAGGGTGGAGCTCATCCTGACACGGCTTACACAACAAACAGGCTGGGCTCGAGGCAGGGCAACAATGGATCAGTTAGAAGCAGCTCTCGGAGCAGACCAGCCTCCTGGGAACTCTTCCTTTCCTACCATGTCTTTCTCGGCTCCACCTCTGCTCTTGCTCTGTGCCATGCTCCTCACGTTGGGTTCTTCAGGGGCCAGTGTGAAGGCCGCTTCATCCACACGTGGATCCTAGAGGACGAAAGAGCTCCTTTCTGCCCAAGACATGATGAATTTTGTGGGTGGCTTTTCTTAGGTCCTCTGGGTCCCTCTCTCCCCAGATCTTTCTCTTGCTGCGTGGGTCTTTGCTCCCCCCTGCAGAAATCATCTCATTTAGACATCTCCCCTCATCACAGCTGGCATTTCAAAATGGAGGGCACCGCCAGCTCTTTGTTCCCTTCCCCTCTTCGCATTGACAGGCAGCTTCTTTGCTCAGGAGAGGGACAAATCTGCTGATTTATTCTGCCCCCTTAGCTCTGAATAGGGGTTGCTATGTTACTCTCCAGCTCCAAGTCCTGCCAGAGCACGCACCATATATAACCCCACAGCAGGTGTCTATTGAGCAGAGGCTCTTAAATATGCCTCTCTTGTTTCTCATTGGGCCGGCCAGGGTGTCAGGGGAGGTAGCAGGGCACGATTTGTTGGCTGGAGCTGTGGGCCGAGCTGATGCCACGCACAACCTTGGCATCTTCCATGCTGACGGACCACCTCGATTTGGGGATGAGGGGGCCGCCGTGCTTGCAAGGCAGGGCGCACGCATGCTTTTGTGCTGGTCTCCTTTTAAAATAAATGCTGTCACTTGGGGACACAGCGGGTTCATGGCAAAGCTGGGAATAGAACCTAGAAACATTGATTCCCCCCGCACTTCCTGCATCGCACGCCAATCCCTGCTCTCATCGCTACACTAGAGTAAATGCTGCAGGGACTGGATGATCTAACAGATTTTTTCCATTTCTAAGGTGTAACAACCCCATTGACTACCTCAGCTGGCCAGAAAGCCTGCAGGGAAAGGCTGACACACACACACACACACACACCCCCCGCTGATCACAAATTAAAATTCATCAGGGAGTGAGAAGAGGGGATCAAAGGTTGAGGCCTCTGGTTCTGGTGACCGCCACATGTTAGACATGACCTTGAGGTGTCAGAAGTCATGGCTCTGTACCATGGGACAAAAGAGCTGCGAATAGTTTCTAAAAGCTCTGCTCGTTCCACAAAAGGGCCATCCACCCAGGCTGGGCGAGTAACACTAGCATTCAGGAAAACGGCGAGTCCTTGTTAGGGAATGCAGAGGAGAGACTGTGCGGAGGCTGGAGTCGGGTCCTGGTGCATCCAACCAGCAGCCTTTGAGCCAAATGTAGCCCATGGTGGCCTAAGGTGTAGCCCACAGCTGCCCTCTCTTCTGGCGACACACTGCCCTCAGTGATGACCACAGCCAAACTCCCAATGACTTCAGTGGAAGCAGGATGGGACTGGAAGGAGAGGACTGGGGAATGCTAACCATAAATTGACAGTATCCCAATTCCAGGGCATAAACTCTCTGTGGGGCTACACAGGATTTCCACCTGAATGCTCTGCTGCCCCCCGGTGGTGCTAATGGATACCCACTCCTGGCCAAGGGGGAGATGGTGTCATGCTCTAGGGGTAGATTCGTTGTTAGAGAAGTCTATGGGGGCTGTGGTACAAACCAGGCTGTGAGGCCCTGACTGCGATGATCTGTAGGGCCCTGAGTGAGCTCCGGCCAACTCCTGAGCATTCTTCGAAGGCAGTGTGGTTTATTTTGGGACTGCACTGTCTGCTGCGCGGGACAGGCTCTCTCCCAGCTCTGCAGATAAAGATCAACTCCATTGGTCACCACCTACCCGCTTTCCATCCTGGGCTGTCTTTGCAACCTTGTGGGTTGTTATATTTCCTGTTTATTCAACCTGATTCACGCATGTGGAATTGTTCCCACGAAGGAAGCCTGGACAGTGACGCTGGTCTGAGGCGTGGGGCTCAGTTTAGCCCAGAATGGATGGCAGGCTGGATGTCTCAAGACCACATGTAAAATCCAGAGAGGGCATGATTATTAGATATGCTGAGCGCATGCTGCTCCAGCCGATTTCCGTGGGAGCTGCAGATGCTCAGAGCTTCTGAAAATAAGGCACATACAGAGGAACCTGCCTATATTGAACTGAGATAGGGTAACTCCTTTGGGAGGGAGGGAGGGAGACTGCAAATCCAAGAGGTTCATGGGCAAACTATAATCCCAGTTAGACTCAAACCTCCCCAGAGAAAGGGTGACGTGGTTCTAGGTAAGAAGCAACGTACGTGTGTGTGTGTGTGTGTGTGTGTGAGAGAGAGAGAGAGATGGATTTGATAAGCAATGGGATAGAT
This sequence comes from Caretta caretta, assembly GCF_965140235.1. Taxonomy (NCBI): domain Eukaryota; kingdom Metazoa; phylum Chordata; order Testudines; family Cheloniidae; genus Caretta; species Caretta caretta. The sequence goes on along the minus strand of NC_134208.1, from coordinate 154,890,943 downwards.
TGGAGAGGTAGACAACAGAAAGCAAGAGGTGGGTGGACTAGAGAAGGGAAAGTTTAAAGAGACATTAGAGATCAATGGGGTAGAATAGAAAGAGATTAGCGAGATCAAACAGATTAGAGAGAGAGAGACAGAATAGAGAGAGATGAGAGAGAATAGATGGGAGACTTGAGAGGGACATGGTAGAGATGGGCCCAGGGTGCAGAGTCTGGATCCAGATCCTCAGTGTTTCAGGGTGCATGAGCCCAGGGTTTTGGGTCTGGGCCACCTCTAACAGATACTGACTGACATACCAGAAGCTGCTTATTTTGTGATGATAATCTGGAACGTAGCTTGGAATTGACAGGCCTGGGAGTGATGATTCTTAAATTCACATCCTAACCCAGCACCCACTTGAGGAGCTAAATTCAAGTTCACTGGCCATAACTGGGATGCTTTGTGGTTGCTTGACTGTTCTGGCCCCCCTGACTCTGGTTGCACCCTGTACATCCTTTCCGCTATTTCTCACTTCTGCATTACTGAACTACTGGCAAAGGCCAGGGGTCCTAATCACACAGGTACCCAGGTGCCTCCAGTCTGACATGGTTTTGGGACGAAGAAAAAGAGGAAATAACTTTACCGTTTGTGCTGTTGCTATTAGCTGTTGGTGTAGGGCCTGTGACACACATTGGGGCAGATATGATTGCATCCAGGAGAGGATAGTCATGTACGTACCTACAAACCAGTTTGCTGCTTGCATGAGCACTGACAAATTCCTTTTGCCTTTATTTTTTTCCATTCAGAGTGTGAACGGGAGCCGCCCACCATCCCACTTGGTGTACGACCCATCAACCTTTGCCTTCCGTTCCCTCAGCACCTTGAAGTCCCTGAGCCCAATAGTTCCAGTTGAAGAACCGTCATGTGCCTACTGAAGGAGTTTCTCCAAAACCTCAGGAATTGTCGTACCACCAATCCCCCTGGCAGGGATGGGATGGAATGTGGGTGGGATGGGGACATCTTTGCAATAGCAATCTCCGTGGCAGTGGAGAAACAGGTGGATTTGCACCAGGGCCCAGTTTCACATCATTCGGAGTGAAATGAGCAAGTCTGCTTCATAAGCTACTGTGAAGCCATGAAGATGGCGTCAGCCCCACGGACATGCCAGGTGTATTTAGCCCTCCAGGGCTAGCAGGCAGTCACTGCATAGAGGGCAGTGGTGGAGACCGGGCAGGTTGCTACCGCATGCCCACCAGAACTGAGCAGATTTCTCCCCAGATGCTCTGCCTTCTAATGGTTTGCTGGAGGGCCAGCCGCTTCCCCCAAACTGAAGAGTTCTCAGGGCTGGAGACAGAGGTTGCCTAGGGTGCCCTACAAAGAGAATGGGCCCCTTCTGCGAGGTTGCTCATTTGAAGCCCTGCTGCAGTTGACGGGCCCTGGGAATTGGGGGGGGGGGGGGAATGTAGAGCCTGCAGGTGCCTACCCTGATTATTCTGCTGTTGGGGCATCGATCCGATCTAAAGATGCTTAAAATGGGCAGGCAGAGAGCACCGGCGTTAAGGGAATCCCCATGTCCTCTGCTGGGCTTTGCGGTGGGAAATGGAAGGTCTGTCCTCAGCAGTCCATGGATACAGTGAGACATCCACTTTCAGTCCTCATGCTACAGGGCTAGAGTGAAAAACCGAGTGGGGTGGGGCGTCCTTGGGGCCCCTCTCCACTGGGGCTGTGTCCACCCTAGAGGTGTGGTGGGGTTCGGCGTCGGGTGTCTCCCTGTGACTGGCCCCAGACAGGGTTGAGTTTGGTGACACCACCCGACGTTCAGCAGAGTCCAACACACTCTCTGGGAAGCCTGCTGAACCCTCATTCTGCTGGTGCCTTGTAGACTGTGCTGGGGTGAATGTTGAGCTCACCTGAGTCTGGTCACAGCAGCAGAGCAAATGATTTTGACACAGGCATGGCGGGTGGTGCGTGTTGGAGAGAGCTCTTGTTGTCAGACCACGGCAGTTTCCAGAGGGTAGGCATGCCACAGGCATGTCACAAGGCCTCGTCACCAGTGAGACTTGAACCAGTTTTGAGGTCTCACTGGACAGCCGGGAAGGTGTGGGGGGGTTGTGCCATGAAAGGTGCAGTTAACGTTGGGCTGCCCTTGTTTCACTTGGCTGAGCTGAGGAGGCCCCGTGCTTGGTGCACTCAGATCCTGTGTCCCTGTCTGGTGCAGAAGCCCCTGTTCCCTGGCTGCTCCCCCGCTCTGAGCAAGTGTTCTGAGTCTTGGGCAGATACGAGAGGGCATAAGCTGCATCCTTTGCACGGCTGCAGTAACTTCCTCTCCTTCTCTGGCGTACGAGGGGTCCAGTGGAGGAATTGTGAGTTTCTGAAAAATTTCCAGGAGCTCTCGTATGGAGAGCTCTTTGGTGCCGCATATAAAATGAGCTGGTGGGCTCCCAATCCCACTCTCCTAGGACAGCTCACATGGCAAACCAATACTAACTGGCCTCTTTGCTGCGAACCTCAGCAGAGAAGCCAGCTGGGCCACAGAGACTGAACACCCCTTCTTTCCTTGCACTTCCGAGTTGAGGCACATTGGCAGGAGAGGGCAGTGTGGGGGGAATTGTGTCCTGACACTGCCCTTGCTGTGACTAGAGGATTTCAGGGCCGCAGATAAAGCCCCTTTCACCAGCATTAAATAAAGGGCATTGGCTTGATTTATTCCCTGGGTGCTTCTGTTGGGAATGAAAGCTCTAGTGCTTCCGGCAGGGCATGCTCATTTCAAAACAGATGTCGCTCCCAGTTGATCTTTCTCCCTGCGGGGGTGAGGGGTTTCTGTTTATACCCTCTACATGATCTTTAACTGCCTCCGGCTCAAGCTGGAGCATTGCACGATGAGAACTGTCATCCCCTGGGGCCGCACCCCTCCCTATTAAAGACGAGGGCAGCCATATCATGGCTCCCTTTTCTGCATATTCAGTATGGGCCTCAAACTGCCAGTGTAGCCCTCAGTGTGGCAAAGTTTGGGTACCCCCAACTCTAAGGCTTCAGTCGGTGCTGCTGGAATCAGACCCTGATCGCCCAGCAAGGTGAGGTGTTTTTATTGGCCCGAGGAGATACTGTGTGCTGCCGTCTCTTACGATATTCCACGAGGTGGGACTGGACAACAGAAAGTTCCTGTCAATATTGTTGCCTTTCTTTAGTACTTTTGTAACTTTTCTCTCTCTTTTCTTTTTCAATCAGAAGAAAAATAAAGTTAAACGTTAACAGCTGCTATATTCACGCCTGTTGCTGAGCTCGTCTCTTTGGCTTTTAAGGCTTGGGTGTGTTTACAGAGGGAATGGAGAATGAGACAAGCTCTGAGGCAGTACGGCCATCTCCAAGTCTTCAAAAATTATGAGTCACGCACCCCCTCCCACCCAAATCAGGAGATTGACTTAAAAACCCTGCATAAATATGTCGTGGGGGGGGGGGGATCATTTGCTTTTTGGTTTCTGAGCCTTTAGGGTGCATTTGGGTCATGTTTTCAAGCTTTTCTTACAGCCATGAGGGCTAGAAGGTTACTTCAAAAAAAATTCCAAAGCTGAGTCTCCGCCCATGTCATTTGGCTTTAGGAGCTAGGGCTTTAAGTTAAAGATCAAATATCACAATTCTTGCGCTAAGATCCCGCGAGCTGGCAAAAGGGAATTTCTCAATCAACTACAATAGCAGTAATCGAATAAATAGCTTGGATGTGTGCAGCTCCTTTCAGCCCTGTGGATTCCCAAGTACCTTGTGCAAACTATATCCAGGAATCATGTCACCCACTATAAAAATGCGATATGTGAACAAAGCACGTTCTAGCTCAGCATAGCTTCTTTTTGCTCCTCCTGATTCCTGGGATCTCAGCGTCAGAGTGAGCCCTTCCCCTGCTACACACAACTGGGGGGGAGGAGGGCGGGGGGTTGCTTGTGGTTGAGTAATAGGGCAGAGCCTGTAACTTCTCTTCCCAGCCCTCACCCCTGCTACTAGTGTCTCTGGCTGGAGACATGCAGGTGTTTCCCCTCAGAGCAGAAAACAGACTGTTGGGCTCTGCGTGGGAAACACTGTCGTGCCTCAGTGTGGCCCAGAAGCTCCCATTCTGCTGCCTTCACCATCCCTGGGGAGGTGGCTGGGGAGAGGGGAGCCGGATTCTCCATCGATCTTGGAGGCCTTCCTCATGAATTTCAGGGACATGAGAGGAGAGTGTGGCCCAGGACATTACCAACTGGGCTGCTGTATGTGCCACCTGACCAGAAATCCTATTAACTTTATCTGGCCCCATTCCCAGGGCAAAGAGCTTGAAATGAGCATCTGACCTTTTGGTTGCTTATCCAAACTGCCAGTCCTTTTGAGTTTCATCCATCCCCATAGAAATCTATTTACTATCCACTTGACCATCCAAAGTCCCCCCTCAATACGCCCAGACCATCCTATGCATTGCTTTACTATGACTGGTTTGCGTCACACCTGCAGCAGGCATGTCTTTTTTATCATCCACACACTAGGAAAGGTAAGGCATTTAAAAACCTGCTCTAACCGCTAGCTGGTGTTCCAGCACAAAGCTCTCACTAATAACCCACCATTAGGCAAATTTGAGGGTAAAACAGAAGTCATGGCACCGAAGCAAGGGGACTTATTCCAGTCAGTGAAATCATAATCAGGCCCAAGATAACTAACTGAAAAACAAACACACCATCATAACCCCTTCTTAGCCAGGAGGAAGGAGATATACAGTGGGGAGGGGGCTGATGGGCGTTGAGGTCCCCTACAGTATGTGTGTGGAGGGGGTGGGGGGTGGGCAGGACATGTGTGTTGGGGGGGGGAGTTGTAGGTGGAGGTGTATGCATGTAGGGTATGTGTACACATATTGGGTCAATTTTTGGAGCAGGGGAGACAGCAACATTTCTGAAATGGGATTTCGGCAATTTGCACTATGAACTGGCAGACTTTTTGGCACCCCTTGCCCAGCTTGTCACACTGATAAAGTCTCCTCAAATTGTGTTGACTGAAAAGTCAAGAATTTTGAGAGCCTCATTCTGCACCTTTGACGTCAGTGTGTGTTTTTGCTGTTCACATTAACAGACACATGATCTGGGCCTTAAATGGACAACTATAATTAAAAACAAAGATGCTCCATCACAAATTGCCCTTTGTCACTGGACAAAAGTAGTTTTAATTCTGTTTCATAGGAGGTCACAGTCTGCTACCAAATGTTCTGATTCTACTTGCCTTGAAGCCAGGGGCCAAATTCCTGCTCCCTTAAATGGGAGCAGAATCAGGCCTCTATTTTGTAAAAGTCTTAGCAAAGCAAGACCTCACTAGTGACTCTGCCCTTGAATCTCTGCTGAGAAATAGCAAGAAGCCACCGTGCTTTTGTGTGAATTCCACATGGGCATAGTGCAGGTGAGCAAGGATCTATTGTCTGGGATTTGGGACAAGCAAGGGCAGGCTTCCCTCGATGATTTGCTGCCCCATGATGCAACGGGCAAGTGGACTCACTAAGGGAGAGAGGAACTCTTCAAAGGCCAATGGCATCCTCAAAAGGAAAATCAGGCAGTATTTGTGAAGAGAACAAATGCATTTAAACAATAGGCATCTTGGCAGAGAGTCAGTTAGATTTTAATTGACTTATTCAAGGAACAAGCAATGAGCTAAGGAAAGAAAAGACGTTGAGATTTCAGGAGCTAGCAAATGGCGTAGCTGTAAGCCAGGCTGACAGTGCTTGACCACATGTTTTCAGTTAGCCCGGGACAGGATATGCAGATAGCTCCGGACATACAAGGAGCCCAACAATCTGTTTTCCTTTTTGTGGCTACAGCACATCATGGCCCACTATAATAATAGCTCTGCCTGTTAGCGGGTTGGCCAGCTTGGTGTCGATTGCCTGTCCCAATGCGACTCGTTCACAGCCTACTAGCTGCGAGGTCAAATGAGTGCAAGCACTGAAACTGCTGGGGGCGGGGAGAGGGGGTCAAAGCGCTGAGCCGAGAAACGCAGAGAGGGATGTGTTTAAAAAGCATCTTATGACAAATGTAAAGAGTAACCACTTCTACTTGCAAAACATTCATCATCTTCAATAGCAGGAAATTTGCTTTCTACAGAGTGGCCCTCTGGGAATTTCACTATAATCACAACGGTACACACCACAGCCACCTTGAACTAACATAGTAACTGATGGCAGTAGTACACTGTCATCCCCTATCAGCGGTGCTGGACCAGTTTTCAGAGTGGGGGTGCTGAGCTGCGCCCCCCTTTCTCCTGTCTGCACCCCTCACCGCCCCCTAGAGCTGGGGCCGGGAGCAGGGCTGTGGCTCCGGGAGCGGGGGACGTGGACAGGGGTAAGCCGGCCAAGGCTGGGGCTATGGCTGGGGGCAGGTGTGGAGCCCCGGGCCAGGGCTGGCAGCAGAACACCTGGGCACAGGGCCAGCAGCCGGGACCTGGGGCCAGCAGTAGAGTCCCCGGGTGTGGGGCTGGTGGCCGAGACCCTGCACAAAGCCTGGGGGTGCCCCTAGTTCCTGTGAGCATATGCTCTATGTGGGGATGAGAAGGGGATGAGACACACTTTGCCAATGGATTTCAGAGGAATTTGCTGACAGCAGAGGACTGGTAAGACTCAGGAATATTGGGTTTCATTTCAGGCTCTGAGGGGGCGTGTTCTCTAATGGTCATACAACCTTCTGTCCCTCTTCCCTGCAAGACTAACCTCTTTGCTCTGTGCCCTCCAACCTGTCGCAGCCCTATATCTTTTACCCCTCACTCCAGTCCACCCCCACCCCTGGTTCCTTATCCCAGTCTCCTTGCATAGGCAGCCCCAGTGTCCCCCCCACTCAGACCTCTGAGTCCCAGTCTCCTTCCCCAGGCTCTTTGTCTAGCCAGTCCCAGTCTCCCCCACAGAGCATCTGATCCTAGTGTCTCTACCACACGCTCTCGCTCCAGTCTCCCTCCCTGGGCTCCTTGTCCCAGTCTCAGTTGTAAGAAAGTTTTGATATGGGCAACTGTAGTTTTCCTTAACCCCATTCCTTAATGGCTGAGCCATTTTTGCTGAAACTTTCCAAAACCAATTCTGCCTCAGGCAGGCACTTGGCATGGAATATTTCAGCCTGAATGGTTAAAGTTTGGCAAATGAATACAGGTTCTTATGGTGAGAAGTGTTGGGCAACCCGAGCACTAGGCAGTGCTACCAATCCGTCTATAATAGAGCAAAGCCCTGAGTGTATAAATCTCCTTTGAATCTGAAGTGCCTTTGTAAATTTTCCAGCTTGTGAGTGGGTTATTGGTCCCTCTCCTGAAGGGATGCTTTGCCCTTTTCTAGCTTTAAACTAATCCCCCCAAATAAATCCACCACTATTTATGGGCATTGTTCAGTGCTGACAAATAATCAGGCCAATTATGTTATATTCATGTCAGCTCTGGTGGAAAATAATTAGAACAATTACTACCCAATCAAAGTGCGGCTGTTTCTCCTGGTGTCATTAGCATGTCCCAGACATTTTGTTCTCGTGCTTTAAAGTGCAATAATAACACAGTCTCGTACAACACCCTTTTCAGTGTAACTCCCCAGCACTGCAAGCTTCCCAGCCGCATCGCCTCTGCCTCCTCTGAGAGGCTGTTAATTTTCAATCATGGCCTCAGCTCCACTCCTACCTCAGGAAGAGTGCCTGTTAAGCCTGTGATTTACCTAATTTACTTGGGTAATAACTGAGCTGGTTGTGTGGCCATCTGTCTGCTATACATGGTTCTCTTCCCACCTCCCCCAGGCATACAGAGCAGGAGCAGTGTCCTCGTGGCAGGAAAGAAAGCAGAGACAACTTTACCTCAGTTACGAAATGGTCCTTGGTGCACTGGCTGCAAAGGGTGCTGCTCCTCCATGCAGCACCCAGGAATGGTAGCGGTGAATGCAGCAGGCCTGTTTCTCATTGGCTTTGTGAGATTGTGCCTGGCACTAAGGGTGTCAAGTGCTGGTGCTGTTCAGCTTCAAGGAACCACCAAGTCATTTCAACATCAGTCACCAAACAGGCTGTTGGACAATGGACAGTGATCGCTTTAAGCCTCTCCTGACCTACACCTGGATTGGCCCCAGTGATATACAGGTGAAAAGCTCTCTATTCCCATGAATAAGCCCCCAAGATATCCAGTCCTGTTAACTTTGTTTTGTGATGGCATGTCAGAACAGCTATACTCAGGCTGTACAGGGTTCTTGCACTTGGGGAAAGTCTTGTTAAAGTCCCTCAGTCTTTGAGTCTGATACTTGCTTGAGGCAAGCCGTAACCAGCCAGGTCAGAAACCCAGTTTTGGCTTATTGCTACAGTATTAATAATACCTGGAACTTCCATAACACCTGCTATCCAAGAACAGTGAAGGACTTCAGAGATCTTAATGAACTGAGCCTTACAGCATCTTGGAAGGCAAGGAAATGTTATTCCCATTTTACTGATGGGATCACTGAGGCACAGAGAGGTTAAAGATTTGCCCAGGATCATATAGGAAATATGTGGCAGAGACAGGGCTAGAACCCAGAACTGCTGAGTCTCTTTCTTCACGAGTGAGCACAGTAACATGTGATTATGACAGTCAGACTAAATGAGTCAATCTGGCTTGACTACATGGATCCACCACCCATTCCTCCCCCTGAAGAGGAGGAGGAGGAGGAGGGTTTTCACAGTAGCATCAGGAGCCACTGCATCCTTGAGATGGTAGCAGTGGCCATGGATTAGCTCCCCTGCCACTCCATGGCCTGGCAGGAAGTTTGTAAACTACCAGGATGTTTGGGTACTCTGCTATGCACTGGTCCAGCATTTGGGCCTAACCATACTGAACCCTCAGTTGGATGGGGATAACTCTGAAAGGCTCCAAGGGCCGAATTGAGGGCTCAGGGTCTGCTCCAAAGCCCATTTAAGTAAATGGAAAAATACACACTGATTTCAGAGGGCTTTGCATTAGGCCCATAAACATAAAACCCATGGTGGTACCATATGCTGCTGTCTATGATGATAAATACTGCATTAACTAGATCATTATAAAACATTTAACAAAAAACCCCAGTCATTTGTGGCCTATGTAATATTATTCAAACATACCCACCCACCTCTGTTTCAAAGCAGATATTAAACAAGAGAGGGCAAAGCAGAGGAGCCAGGTCAATGGTAATTCAATAGCACAATTACCTTAGACCGCTGAGAAAAATCCAATACAAATAGAAGCAGAAAAGGAATTCAAAGCCATCACAATTGTACTGGAGGAGCATCTTCGTCCTTTATAAATCCAAGAATAAGGGGTGAAAGTGCAGCATATATGTATATGTATCCAACACATTCTTTACAAAAAGAGCTGATTGCTTACAAGAGTGGAAGGACTAGAAGCCAGATTGATGATTGCCTTGATTCCTGGTGGAAAATAAAAGATATAAGACCTCAAGGAGATTGCAGAAGGGAGTCTTACTAGTCAATATAGACCGCTCATCTTATATATGTCTCTTAGAATGAAGATACAGAGGAAATCAAATAGTATAACACCAAAGATAAGGTGGCAAAAACTGCAGGGTAAGGCTGAGAAGGACTTTAGGGAGCTGGTTATGGAGAAGAAGAGGTCCGTACCACATGGAAGGAATGGATAAGTTTTGGGATTTGATGGCCACAAATGTACTGGAGAGTGCTAAGGAAGTTATGGATGAATCGAAAGGGAAAAACCTTTCTTCAAAAAGAAACTTGGTGGTGGAGTGAAGAAGTACAAGCAGTGATAAAAGATAAGAGAAAAAAGTTTAGGTTCTGGCAAAGGAGTAGGAGCAAACAAGATCTGGAGGAATACAAAGATGTAAAGAGATTGGCCAGGAATGTCGCTGCAAAAGTGAAAGCATTGGTGTTTGAGGAACTTTAAGTAGGACTAGGAACAAAGGAAGTGGGAAAAGACGCACACAGACTAGTGAACACATGGAACAGAAGTAACAAAGCTCTAAAGGAAGTGAGGTTCATCAAAGATGGTATGGTGCTGATTAATAATAGGCAAATAAAGCACCGAGGGAGAAGGTATTATGAACAGCTTTTAAGTGCAGAAAACCCAAGGGCACAATGTGACTTCAAAATAATGAACTTTGGTGTAGTGGAGCCTATCACACCAGATGAAATAAATGAAAAATAATAAGACCCTAGACCCACACAGAATTCATTCTGAAGCATGGGAAAAGCTTGAACTAGAAGGCATCCATCTGCTGACATTCCTGTTCAAGTCAATCATGAGATAGTAAAGGATCCCTAACCCATGGAGGTAAAGTCTCTTGGTGCTGAGATACACGAGAAAAGGTGCTGCTGGCAACTGCACAAATTATAGCAGTATAAAGCTGATGAGTCATACAATTAAACGATGAGAGAGAGTCATCGATAAGAGACCAAGAAAGGCAGTAGCTATTAGTGCAAATCCATATGGCTTTGTGCCAGGAAGGTAGACGATAGATATCCACATGGTGCTCATTGATCTGGAAAAGGCCTTTGATCAAGTTCCAAGAGTCATCTGGCGGGGAATAAGCGAGTAAAGGGTACCAGCACTTTATGTGCGGCTTGGTCCAGCCACGTAGGGTAAGTGCTCAGAATTTCTAGTGGAGAAACAGATGAACTGTCGGTAAAATGGGAGTGCATCTGTGTCCTTTCTTGTTTATTCTTGTCCTGGATACCCTCACAAGGAGCATACAAAAGGAGGCACCTTGGTGCATGCAGTTTGTAGATGATATCATTCTATGTAGTGAGGAGAAAGACTGTCTAGAAGAAGATCTTGATAAATTGATGTGTTGGAGAGACATGGACTCAAAATAAGCAAAGGACAAACAGAGCGTATGGTATATCATTTCAATAATCTAAATTCTGAAGAATTATCCTTGAAACTAGATGGGCGCACAGTACCAATAACACAAATTTTTCAGGATCTGGGTTCCACAAGCCAGGAAAATGGAGGATGAAATTGGAGCTAGGATAATAAATACCTGGCTCAAATGAGAAAGACATAAGTAGTATAGTATGCGACAGGAAAATATCAGTCTATAAAATGGTAGTTTGTCTGGTTTTAATATATGGTGCTGAATGCTGGGCAACAAAAAAGAAACATGAACAAATGATCTGTTCCACAGAAATGCGAAGGTTAACATGGATGAGTGGTGTAAGCAAGAAGACCCATGGGAGGAATGCGTATGTTAGAGACATGTTCAAAGTAACACCCATAAATGAAAGAATGAGGGAGTGCAAGCCTAGACTATTTGGTCAGGTAAAGCGCAGTCCAGACAACTATGTGGGTAAGAGAGTCCAACAGACCAAGACTGAAGGAAACAGATAGAGGCCGACCCAAGAAGAAGTGGTGGCATGTCATAGAGGAAGACATAGAGGATATGGCATGGAACAGAGCACTTTGGAGGGAGAAGAAGCCTCATAGAGGGGACTCCACTTGTTGGGATTAACACAAGGAAGAAGAAGAAGATTGCAGCAACCATTGTAATGCAGTGGTTCAGGCCGAGTCCAGTGCAAGGGGCCACTCAGGATGCTGAGTTCACCAGTAAATATTCCTTGGGTAGTATACACAGTTCATATTATGCCACAGAACCTCTCTCTACAGTGGTATTTATACAGTTCTCATCATCATTACGAGATTTCAGCCTCACAATACCCCCGTGAGGTATCAGCCCCACCTTACAGAAAACTGAAACACTTGCCTAAGGTCATATGCAAAGTCACGGTAGAAGCAGGAATTGAACCAATGGCTTCAGAATCTCAGTCTACTGCCCTGTGCAGGGGACCATCCACCTGTGCCCCAGAGGCAGCCTGTGCTGTTTGCTCAGCTGATTGATGTTTCCTACTCCCAGGATGTATCGTTTGCTCACAAATCCCCCCAACCCCTCCCCAACTGGGTGGGCCTGATTTTCATGGGTGCTGATCAACCACAATTCCAGTTATAATAAAGGGGCATGTAAATGCTCAGCAGCAGCTCCCGAAAATCAGGCCCTACATACCCTGGAGCCCAGAACTTGGAAGCGGTTGCTCCCATTAAAAGTGACGGAACTAGAGGCCTGGCGTGGTGTATGTACCCCCTGCTGGTGGAGTGGGTGTTACACTGATTTCTTACCGGCCCTGCCATCTCACCCACTGATGAGAAAATTCATCCTGCCAAAAATAAGAAGGCTTCAGCACTCACCCTGAAAGCTGACCTTCCTGGGCAGTAAAAGCTTCTGTACGTTGAGGCAGCTCAGTCAGTGGTTCAGCCCCAATACTCCATCCGTACAGCCCTGCTTAACACTGGATAGCCACAGGGAGCACATCCTGCTGGTGCACCATATGCTGCACTGGTTGTCTACTTCTGGGAGCAATTCAAGGTGCTGATACTGGTCCGTACAGGACCAATCCTGTGAGGCGCTGAGTGCATTCAACTTCCACAGGGATGTTGTGAGTCTTATTTAGTATTTGCCAAGTGGGATGTTCACAGATCCCATCCACCAGTGGCTGTGTTTTAATAACTGTACTTTGTCCTGGTGCAGAGCTTTCCATCCAAGGACTGCAAAGCATTAGTAATCAAAGCCTCCAAACAACTCGGGGAGGCAGCAAAATAGCTCAAGCTCCATTTCACAGACTGGGAAGCCAAAGAGATGTGATGCAAGCTGCCTGTCATAAAATATCTGAAGCAGAGGTAGGACTAAAACCCCAAAATACTACCCCCCCACACACACATTAACCTCACCACCACCCTTCCTTTATAGTGCACAGTGTGCCGAACACAGCTGAGCAATGGTTGGATTGTGCGGCCATTCAAAGACTAGTAATTTAGGTGCCCCGCCTTCCATGCGCACACAGCCAGGTGCTATAGTACTGCTGAAGATCTGTTTTCTATTTTCACGTGTGCTGCTTTCTGAAGGTGAATATGCCAAAGCTTCAGTTGTGCTGGGAAAAGATGAACTGTCCCCTTCAGCTGCCTGCTGGTTGAGTCAGTGGTGGATGGCTGGTAAATTTGGTAAAGCGGTGATGGGTTCTCTATCTCCTCCTAATGGTGATGTCATCAAAAAAAGACTCCCCCCACATCTCCAAAAAGCCTGCACCATCCCTTTGCCCCTCAGATACTCCGATGGAGCTGTGCAAATCCTGGTGGTTTAGTTAGCAGAAAGTTATGTGAACCTTTTTCCTTTGGTTCACGTGGCTTTGAAGCCCTTGAATTAGAAGTTCAAATGCCCCAGAAACTCAAAGCTAAGCTCAGCCAAAAAAAAAAAAAGTTTTATGATGAGGCAAAACCATACCATAAGGGCTCAGCCATTTCTTCTTCCAAGGCTCAAAGAAAAGTTCGCCAACCTGGATTCATCATCATAACCTTGCCCAAAGCCAGGCGAGTCCTCTAAAAACAGTGAGGGACACAAATCAGGACGTTTGGAGCTGGAATTTGGGGTGCTCTGGGTTTATAGTTCAGCCCAGCATGGTAAGGGGCTATTTGCAAAATTCAACCAATCCCCCTCCCAAATTCCAGGGTTTTGGTTCAGGTCCATCCGTACTGAAAACTCCATTAACATTGGAAAAATGAGCCAGTAGGATACCAGCTTGACAGAGGGTGACGATTCAGCCAGTAAAGCCCAGATCCTCCAAGACATTGAATTGAAGTGGCAGTACGGAGCCTAAATACCTGTGAGGGTCTGGGCCTAAGAGTGCTCTGCCTGTGCACCTCGCTGCACAGCTCAAGAGCAGGACACTCGCCATATGCAGCCCTGCTTTCTTATGTACAGCCCCGGCTACGGGGCATTAACTAATGGTGTTAAGAATAAAACTTGGCACCTTGAAGTGAAGATCTCAAAGTACTTTGCAAAGGTGGAGGAACATTATTTTGCCCATATGGCCAGTAAGAGCATCAGAGCATTTAAATGACTGGCTCAAGGTTACACAACAAGGTAGTGGAAGGATCAGAAAAAGAACCCAGGTGTCTGCTGCCAAGACCCCTGTTCTAACTGCTATACCACATTGCCTTCCTTCTTTTCATGACTTTTCCTCTTGAGGACCAGCTATGGAAGGTATCTTGAACCAAGACCTGGACTTCAGCTGATCAAACTTCAGGAGCACGCTTTTTAACTTTGATCTACTGCTGTTTCAAATGGGATTAGGTCAGCATGCTCTAGGGAACTGATAGTGTGGCAGTAGGGTCCACACAGACAGTTAGTGGGCTGCAAACTCGTGCTCCACAGCTTGACACCCCTAACTTGTCGCACACAACCACTCCAGCTAGACAAACCCTCAGAGCGTCCCAAGTAGCCCGCAGACGGCTGAAGAATCACTCAAATTTTTCCTGACACGTAAAAGGAATGTACAGGAAGTGAGTCAGTACTGGCCACATGCTGGGCACGACTGGCCAAAACTGAGAGATCCAAGCATCTTGTTATGCTGAATTCCCTCCAGTGGCTGACTTGGAATTTATGACTGTGGCAGAAATGGAATTGGGTGGTTAAAGTGTCTGTTCTATCCAGGAAGCTTTAGCTAGATCTTGCAGGATGAGTAACCATCCAAATTACTACCAGATAACTGGCAGTATCCCCGGCTGGAGTTATGTTAAATGAAAAATGTGTATTACCGTTTGTGGGTCATGGGAACCCTACCTCCTTTGTCCATATATTTTTGGCTCAGGGCAATGCTGTCTAGGTATATTAATACTAACATAATAATAGTCAGACTTCACACTTACTCACTGGGAGCACTGGTCCTCTCAGAGCATGGGGCAAAAGGTGACCTTATTACCCAAGATCACACAGTGAGCTAGTAGCGGGTTGGAAATAGAACCCAGGTCATCTCACACAGCTGTACTAGTCACTGCTGTCTCCTTGCATGGGCCTGTTAGACTAGAGATTTCTAGCACTTGCCTGGCAAAACTGAGCTCCTTCCTTGCAATAACCCTGTAGTGCTTCAGGTCTTCCTCAGGGTAAATTCAGGGCGAAATTCATTCTTGGTGTAATCCCATTGGCTTGAACAGAGTTACCCAAGAGATACATTTGGTCCATTGTACCCAATTCTGCCCTCATTGTCGGAGGCAGGGCACAATTTCTGGTGAAGTCAGTCCTCGACCTGAGGTCACGGCTGCTGCACTATGTCAATGAGGGTAGGAATGGATCCCTTGCCCTAAGCCCTGTCGGATTTGACCCTTTGTGTTAGATCCTTAGCTGGTGCAAATTGAGGTGGACTTCAGTGGAGTTATGCTGATTTACACCAGCCCTTTGGGTGAAATCCTTGCCCTATTGAAGTCAATGGCTTTGCCATTGATGACGGCCCCAGGATTTCACCCTTTATTTTGCGTGTGTGTTGCTTGACTCTACTGAGTCTGCCCATGAGGGCTGGCTCCACTGTGGCATCTTGCTTTATAGAGATTGTTACAATGAACCTTTCTCTCCAGCTATGGCCACTTTAGCCTGAGGTGGAACAGTCTCCGGACAAGTGCCGTGTCTTTTAAAGCCAGCCCCTGGGCCTGGATGTTTCTTGGTGAGATTTAACAGAAGGGAGTGACAGATTTCCTTTCTTTGCTGTCTGGGCGGGATAGCGATATAATACAACAGAGTGGGCAATATTTCTTCCTCCTTAAAATCAAAGGTTTCTTGATCACAAAGTCATTCCCCATCCCCTCCCTCAGTGTCTGGTTAGCAATCTGGATTGGGATTGGGCCAAAAGAGCAGAGATGAAAACACACAGGATGTAGCTCAGATTGTCCTTTCATGTTATGAACTCGGCCTAACTGAGCTGCTTGGTATACATGACAGCAACAGAAACAAAAAAAATCAATGGGGCAAAACTGGATTGCTTTCTCCAACAGCCCTCTCTGGGTGACTCTGCACACTTGGAGGAGTGAGACCAAAATGAGAGCTCTGGTTTCACAAACCAACTGACAGCGTCATGCAAAATGAAAAGTGCCCCTGATCTGAAATAGCGATAGCCCCAAACAACAAAGAACCAGTTAAAAAAACGTTGCATGTGGGACTTGTTTCCTTCCCAGCAAATGCAGAGCCTAGAAACCCTCATGTGGGCTCAGTTAATACCAAGCCCCAACAAAGGTAGAGATAAAAGGAGTTGTTTCTACGCTGAGGTTTTATTAAGGTTACAACTGTTGGTTCAGTAAAGCAGGAGGACAAAGTGCATCACCGAAAGGGCATCCTGCTCAGAGTCTGGGCTAGAAACTCGAGAGCAAAGGCCAAGCAGCCCTTCAGCCTCCCCACACACTGACAGGCAGCCAGCAGCGATAGTCTGAGCTGGCATCTCACCCAGTGAGCTGAAAGAAAGGTGAAGGGATCGTGGGATAACAAGACTCAGGCTGGCGGCTGGCAGAGTGGCAGCACTTTCAGTATTGCAGTGAAATAATAAACCCTCCGCCCCGCCGCAGTCTGCCTCGGCTTGGAGATCGCTGTGGTAACGGTCAGCCCTGAAAGACATGAGAATGATAGAGGAGCCAGCTACCTCGTGCTCCAGCCTGCCAGACGTCGGGCCTGTTACAAAACAGATGATTAGAAGTACAGCTGAGGGAGCCGGGCACAGCTTTAACCCATTGAGGGTGCAAGCAGGAGCCATTCCTACTGGGCAGACAGAACACCCAGTTGCTCATAGACCTGCTCCTTAAATAAGGTGGTCTGCTATCATGATAGCTGCTGGAGTCAGTCCATGCTGAGCCTTGCCATGTGACAACGGAACAACCTATTGTAACCCTGGCTCATGTCATGTGACTGGCATCAGGCAATAACATCGGTCTTGTCCTAGCATTCCTTTGTGTATCCTCTTGCATTCTAGGGTGGCAGGAGTAAGCTTAATCCAGAGGACGCGGTTGCAATGCTTCCAAATGCTCCTGAGGGCAAGCTGGTCTGAAGAGAAGTCAGAGAGAGTGAAATCTTCCACACTGCACGTGGCTGGTCCAGTGGCGCTGGAAATCTGCCGTACAGCCCATAAGGTACATCCACAAATGTCAAGAGTCCATTGATCCAGGCCAGTATGTCAGTTTGGAAAGGCACACACATTACGAGATGCTAGTACCAGTTGAGAGCATCGCATGCGGTACTGTTGTAGCCGCGTTAATCCCAGGGTATTAGAGAGACAAGGTGGGTGAGGTAATATCGTTTATTGGACTGACTGACCATTGACCATCATGCTCCAGACACAGGTAATGAAGTGAACAGTTGTGTCCATTTGAACAGGTAACAGATGTAGTATTGTTAACCTCAAGTCTTCAAAAATCATGAGTTGGGCCCCCAAAATCATGAAATTGGTTTAAAAGTTATGAGATTTAAAAAAAAAACATTTTGGGTTCTTCTTCTTCTACCTTTAGGATGCACTTGAGTCTCATTTTCAAGATTTTTCTTGTAATCTCAAGAGCTAGAAACTTACTTTTTGAAAAATGCAAGCTGATGTTTTCATATAATGACCTGGCTCCAGGGGCTGGGGCTTTAAGAAATACACCAAATTTCACAAGACCGGTGATAAAATTGCAAGCATAGGCAATGCTGCAGACACATTAATTAGAGACTAAATTATTGGCTCGCTCAATACATTTACAAAAGGGAGCTGTACAGCAGATTGGTTTGTGACGCTGGAAGTAAAGGACCAAAGTTAATTCAGCCTGCTGCCTCTCTAGCAGGCAAGTAGCAAAGGCTTGGTTAACTCAGTACATACAGGGCCAAATCCAAAACCATGGAAAGGCTCCCATTGAATTGAATGGGCTTTGGATCAGGCTACTGTGGGGGCGGAAACAAACCTTGGTCTAACTTATGCCACCATGTGTGGGAGGAGAGGGGGACTGCTCTAATTTACTGCCAACTTTCCAGGGTGGCCTATGGCTTGCAGCACAAGCCACAGTGGCCAAAGCCTGGTATGCGGTGGCCCTGCCCCCACTCCGTATGACATGCCTCCTCCGACCCCCAACACAGCCCCTGTGTCCAAGCTGAGGGTGGGCCTGCATAGGATCCTCCATGGTGGTCCAACATAGTTTCAGCTCTGGAGAAATTCCTCATTTGCACCTTGCTGGCTATCTATGACCCCTGCAGGCCACCACAGCAACATAGAGGGGCCAGAGCAGGAGAGAGACTCCCTCACTCTGTTTTAATGAGCACTTTTAATGATGGCGAAAGAGAGACAAAGTGGGAGGGGATGTGACTGGGGTAAGAGGGATGGGTGAAAGGTAAAAAGGAGGGGTGGTTAAGACAGAAGAAAATAGGACTAGTCTGTGCAGGATAGAGCACTAGATAAAAACAGCCCCTCCCTGCCCTGTGCCTAAACACCCCAGTGCAGCAATGTGTTGCCAACATTTTAACCAGGGGCTCCCATAGAAATAGCACCCCCATCCCCAGTGATGAATCCTGTGCCCCATGGGGGTAGTCGGGGGTGGAGCTGAATTTGCAGAGGCGTTCTGTGAGGGACATGGGAAGCTAGTTTGTTTGTTTTCCCATTTAAAGAGAAACACTTTCTCCTAACCATGGCCAAAGAAGGAGGCAGCGCCACTTGGCAAACCAAGCTCTATGAAGTGCACTTGCTGCTGGAAATGTTTAGATTTTGTTCCAGAAAAAGATCCTGAGCATGCTGAGATATAGCACGGTGCTCAGCTAGGGCTGCTGGTGGTGCAGGTGGGGGTGAAGAACTTGTGTGTGTGATGGGGGAGAGAGAATCCTCCTCTGGGACATTTCAATCTCTGCAATGGTCTATTCCAAAGGCACAAATAATTGCACTTCAGAAATATTTTTGGAGCCCCTGGGATGGTTTTACAGCATTCACAGAGGAGGTGACTCCATCAAAAGCTAGGACATCCTCTCAATATGGTGGCAGAGTTTTAGGAACGGTCTTCCCAAGGACCTCACTCCTCTCACGTACACCACTGACCCCCATCAAATGCTGACAGGTATTTTTATCCCTGAGCCAGGGGTTCTGTGCCATCCTTCACTTTCATTTATTTCTCTACTTACACAGCCCCTGCCTACTCATTATCATACTGTCAGAGCACCTCATGATCTTCAATGCACTCACTCTCAACCCCCCTGTGAAGTAGGGCAGTGCTTTTAGCTCCACTTGACAGACAGGGAACTGAAGCACAGGGAATTGAATCCAGGTCTCTGATGTTCCAGGCCAATGCAACAACCACAGACCCAGCCTTCCACGATACACATAAGATGCAAAAAAACAAAGAGGTCCTGCCCACTTTTGGAGCTAACGCGCCCACACAAGATCAAGGCTATTAACACCACTCTCCTGGCCAAATTCTAACTCAGTTACGACATTCTATTTCCCTAAAATCCCCTTTGCACTCTCAGTTGGAGAGAGTGACCTACACTGTCCAGTGACTAGTGATTTTGGGTGCCCAAAGGGGACACATTACCATAGCCCGATTTTCAGGCAGTAAGGGAGCAGAACTTTCTGAAAAACAAGGGTTGCAAGTGGGATACCACCAAATTGAGGCGCACACAATTGCTGGTCACGGGTGTTCTTCTGCACGTGTACGAAATTGCTGCACAGCATTGCCATAGGCTACAGAACCGGTAGCAAGTGCCACCTGCCAACGGTGAGCAAAGTGACTCCCCTCTCTGCCGAGTTTGTAATGCACTTTGGGATGAACTATAGAAATGTAAGATCAGTACAATGAGTGTGCTGCTTCTGGGAAAGATTTACAAATGCTTAACTAACCCCATCTGACTTCACATTTCCTCTGACTTTCACCATTTCTATTCCAAACCAGTGCCAGCTTGTTAACTGCAGGATGGCAGGGCTCACGTGCATCCCCACACTTGGGTTTTTATTGTTTTTTAAACAAAATACATTTGTGATGTTATGCAACTCTCTACAAAGAATTCATTCGACTGCATATGAACCCACAGCACCATTGGCTAACACAACGCTGGTGGAAAATGCAGTCCTCTGAATTCAGAGCTCTGGAGGGCAGCCATGTTGAAATTATGATTATTTTGGTCCATGTCTTTCATTAGAGCCTGCCAGATAAATATTTACAGCTGACAATGGACGGGGGTGGAAAGGAGGGACAGCTGCAAATTCTTTGGAATCTCACTGCTTTTTTTTTTTTTTTTTGGCCTTCCCATCCACACATTATCAGTGTCTCCTTTCTTAAACACTAGAGCAACTACAAGAAGCTTTTTCTGGACATGTGAGAAACAGAGGTATTGGTGAAAGGCTAAGGGGCCGGATTCTGATCTCGGTTCCAATGGTGTAAAATCCAGAGTAACTCTGTTGAAATGAATGGTATAACTGAAAGCAGAATTTAACCCTGGCTTACTAATGGGTGTAAATCTGGTGTAACACTATTGATGTCAGTGGTGTTACTCTGGGTCTTATTCTCCACTGCCTTTCACCCAGGGCACTCATTTACACTCAGGTAAACTCAGTGTAGAGTAAATGTAAAATGCTCACAAATCAGCATGATAGTGTTTTCACACCCATTTCACACTGGTGTGTCTGACTCCCACCCATTGGCCTATATTTTCAAGTGACTCGCCTGATTTTGGGTTTCAGAGTAACAGCCGTTTTAGTCTGTATTCGCAAAAAGAAAAGGAGTACTTGTGGCACCTTAGAGACTAACCAATTTATTTGAGCATAAGCTTACCTCAGCTTTTTTTTTAAGGGGCCTTATTTGACACAATTTAGGCCTGATTTTCAAAAGTGCGGAGCACCTGCCTTGTGAAATTCCATGCCCTTTAAGGTGTCTCAAGCTGGGATGTTGGCCCTTATCTCCGGAGGCTCTCTGTGCATATGTATGCCTAGCTCTGAAACACATGCAGGAATCTACAGCTATAAAAGTAACTGCACCACCATATAATCCAGCCCATATGGAGCTCTCCTTTCATGGTGCACTCAAGAGATTGCTGTGAATTAAAGCAGGCTGTGTTTGAAAGCATTGTTAGAGTTTACTAAACCAAATTAAAAGGGACCCTCAGCAAGCAACTAGCAGAGCTCCAGAGCTCCTCCTCTCCTCCATAAAGCTGGTAGCAAGAATTGACTTCAATGTTGGGGTCAGAACACAAAGCATCTGCGCTTTGGCTGAGCTGTCAAAGAGCATCCTGAGGTAATCAACAGAGCCCTGTCCCCATCACGAGCTCTATGAGGAAATAAAACAGGCCTCAGATTCCTGCTTGAGCTTCATAAGCTTGTTAACCAAGATCCAAATAGATACGTTAACCTCTGGAGAACCATTGGCGGGGGTTACAAGCTTCATCAGGATTCCAGCAAGAAAAATAGAACCTGGCTAATGACATTTTGAATGACCTTGCAAATGTGCACTACTACTGCCCTCTATAGGAGAAAATGAGAATGGCTCTACTGTGTGTCATAGGCCCTAGTTTGCAAGCAGATAAGTGGGATCCTCCTTCTGCTCGACTGAGAGCAGCCAATGCTTTTTAGAACAGAGAGGTCTGAGAGAGGCATTTAGCCCCATTGTTTGTAGCGAAGTTTCAAGTGACAGGTGTGAAGTACTGCAACAGTTGTGAAATCCCAGGTTATCACAGTTTTGTTACAATGTAATCTGGGATGTTAGTATTTATATAAGCATCATAAAAATCCATGATACTTAACGGAAGACTAGAAGACAAAGTCCCTATCTTGGGACTTTACAATCTAAATCTGAAGGGGTTAGTTATAAACAAAGTTTGAGACTCCAGGAAGTAAGTTTATGTCTGGGAAGATAGACTATAAGCCAAGATCCACATTAGTTGTAATGTCAGAGTTTATTAATATATTCAGAGATTTTTAGGCCAGAAGGGACCATTGTGATCATCTGGCCTGACCTCCTGTATTACACAGGCCATAGAACTTCCCCATAGTAATTCCTAGAGCAGAGCTTTAGACAAACATCCAGCCTTGATTTAAAAATGGTCAGTGATGGAGAAGCCACCACAACCCTTGGTAAATGGTTCCAATGATTAATTACTCTTCTCATTAAAAACGAATGCCTTATTCAACTGCCTTATTCCTGATTTACACAAATGTAACTCCATTGGAATCACTGGATTTACACCAGGATAAATGTAGAGCACTGCAGTGGAGAGTCAGGCCCTCGTCATTTATGAAACTCACAGACATAAAAGCATCTCATTGTCTGAAGACCTCGGCAGGGTTAGGCTGTTTCCATAGGATGGAACAATGCCACACAGTTAGTGACCTGTTTTCCCATCAGAACCTTACACTCAGTGTCATCAGATTTCTGACAGTGATTTGAGTTTTATAGCCAAGTTCACACGTGTTACTTCCCTAAGACTCCCAGTGGTGATATTACCTCAGAGCTGTGACCTTCATTGGTAGCCCATCTGGAAGACTCTTGAGGTTCCAAATGTGAAGAGAGAAGGATGGAACCGTGTGAAGCTCATGGAGATTTGAAGGACGCAAGGAAAAACATCTACAGCTCTCCCCTTCCTCCCCTCAGCTTCCCCATGTTTCTGTCTCTTTGTTCTTGACTGGAATCTGTCTTCACACTCCCTCCTGTGTGAAAAGTAAAGGCATCCCACCACTTTGTCCTGACTTTATCTGTCAGTCCAACATCTGCCTGAGATTTGTTAAGGCATTCCCAAGCCAGCCCTACTATTTTTACTAGTCCTTCATACTGCAGGCAAGGCACTGAAAAGCTCCTGAAACATCTTCAGTGACAACACAATATCTGACATCTGCTTTGTGATCTTTGGCATTGTAATGTTGCAATGTGGCATTAAACCACCCAAGTGCAAATGTCTCTGTGCATTCATGTGAGACTGGAGGAGCAAAATGTAAGCAGGGAAATGTCTTTTGACAGCTCCTGGGATAGTCCATTGAAGCAAGTCAAGATCAGAGGGTGGCTACCTCTCACTGGAGTCTCTGCTGCTCAGCGGAGATAGGCACCACACTGGTGTTTACTCCCATGCAGAAGTATTGCTGTTCATCTCAATGGCTACAGCATAAGAACGGAGGAATCAGTTTGGGAAGACTGCCGACCACCAATAGCACCCAAACTGGGACCTTTTACAGAAGTTCTGAAAGGTTCGATAACTTTGAGGTCCAGATCCCTAGCTAATGTAAATCGACATAGTTCTTTGGGTGCCAGCTGAGCTACACTGATTCACACCACCCGAGGATCTGGCCCCATGTCTCTAAACTGGGCTACCAGACACAAACATACCCATTGGTGCCAAGGCTCCTGATGTTATCTCATGTCTCACAAAAGCCCCAGCTCCTGGAGTCATGTGATTATGTGAGAATTTCAACTTTCATTTACAAATAAAGCACAGTTCTAGACCTCGTGGTTGTAAAGAAAAGCTTGAAGACATGACCCCTAAAGACTCAGACACCAGAAGGCAAAGAAAAATAACCCCACATTTATTATTATTTTTTAAATTTCATGGTTTTTTGGGGGGAGAGAGCAGGGGTTCAAAATCCATAGCTGAACCTGAACTTCCTCCAGGTTTTGGATGGTCAGATTTGGCTTATTATAGAGACAGGTTCAAGGTGAAAACTCGGATGTTTGGTTTGGGCCCATGTCTCTGTTATTCCTGTGCACTGCCTAATTTTGATAGGAAGTGAGAGTGGAAATACTTCAGTTAAAAATGTATTTCTTGAAAACTTTTGCCCTTATGTAGCTCCTACCATGTAAGGATCTCAAAGCACCGCACCAACATGCACAAGCTAAGCCTCACAACCCTCCCACTCCCATCTTCTGTGAGGCGTAAGTGCTATTATCTTTTTACACATGGGGAAACTAAGGCACAGAGTGTTGCAATGACTTAGCCATCCAGCAAATCAGTGGCCACAGTAGGAACAAAACTCATCTCTCCAACTCCATCCCCAGGCTTGCACTGTAACCACTAGTGCTAGTGTTCATTCAAATGTCCTGAGAAGGGCTGTTATCACTGCATTTCTAACTTGACCTAAGAGAGGTATTATGAGAAATCTCATGAGAAAACCAGTTTTCTCAGGGTTTTCAGAGCTAAGAGTCTTGACTAAGGTTCAGATGAGAATCCAGGGCTTGATTTTCCTCTCACTGACACTGATATAAATCAGGAGTAACTCAAGCGACATCAGTAGCGTCAGACCAGTGTCAATCTAGTTTAAGTCAGAGGAGAATCAGGCCCCCAGACTTCTGGATGCTCACCTGAATGGAACCCCTGGGACCTGGTGATGTTTGTCCATCTCTAACAGAGTGCCCATGAATTCCTTCCAGTCTCTGTTCAGATATGGGTCTGGAAGGTTAGTTACTGTGTCCTAACCTGCTGTATGGAAGTAGGACAGCAGGGGCTCTTCTCTCCCATAACAAGTGTCAATCACACTGAAGTCAGCCCTCCTTGCTGTAGGCTTCAGTGAATCCTGAGGCAGGAAACGGCAAGACTCCTGAGACAGAAGCAAAAAAATAAATGATTAAGCATCTCAAAAGAGAAAGGAGAGAGTGGTTAGAGCATTAGCCTGGGACTCATGAGTTCTAGTCACAGTTCTGCAACTTGGGGCCAGTCACAACTTCTTTGCGTCTCCATTTCTCCTGCAGCCATCACTCACAATAGACTATCCCTCACTGATCTCTGCCTGACAGAAAATGCATAGTCCACTCCTCAGCAGAGAGCATCTCATCCACAAACCTCAATCAAAGCAGCCGTCAACGGCTTGGAGTGATAGGCTGAGAAGCAGCTGGAGTGAAAGCTCTTTTGAGATCGTTAAAACCGTAATGGAAAAAAAAATCCATAACAGATTATTGGGAACTCTGCATTCTGCTCAGCTCTTCTGCCTGTGATATACAACCTACATCTGTCTAAACACCAGCCCCTTCCTCCGCTTCCCTGAGATGAATCAACAACAGCTCGGCATGGTTTGCTTCCAGCTCACACTGAGGCCTATAGAGCTCACCGGATCCCCCTTGTCAAGTTGTCTCACCAGGACTTGAACTGTGTCGGATGTCAGGGGTTGGTTAAACTCGCTCAGCAGTATTTACAGGAAATTAATTTGCGTCAGATGATTTCTTCAGTCCTTCCTTTGCTTTGCTGTTTTTGGGGGAGCAGAGGAAGGGAATATGAAGAAGAAACTGATTCAATAAGCCACTGATATTCCAACTTACCCTGTCCCTGCTGCAGTGCATGCTGATTCTGGGAACATATCTCCACTGGATCGACTGCTAAAAGCCAGAGTGGTTGCCTCAAAGCATGACGTGAACCCCCGAACTCCTATACACTTTGGGGGATGGCCAGGCCTCTACAACCTGGGGCAAATGGGAGTGGGAGGTTATGGAACTGGAAGGCTTGGGCCTAATACTTGTTATGATCCACCCCTTTATGCCTTGGGTGGGTAACTGGCCCCATGGAATGTCCCCAGTGCAGGGGGCCTCCCCAGTCAGTCTGGAGTGGTGTCCAGGTACTCCCCATGCAACCCCCAGCTGTTGCCACATTTTCATTTTTTGATATGCCAAAGATTTCTCTGTTGACAACAAGCATCTGCATTGAAAATGCTGTCAGGGGAGAAGCTGGAGGTTTTGGCAGGTGAGCAAGGGGCACTTGGGGCTTTCGGTACCAGAGGAGGTGAGAGAGGCTGGTTAGGATTGTGGCACTGAAACCTCAGCTGCATGTTTCTGACAAAATGCCCAATAGTGAAACAGTTAAACAAAACTGACACCTGAATCATCTTTAGGTTTCAGAGTTAACAAGCTTTTTGAGATGGAAAAAGTGCATCACTCTCAGACCTATTGTTTCAGGCTCTCTGCAGACTCAGGAAGACAACATTGTATCAATTACACTCAAGTCATATCTTCAAGGTGGTTTTTTTCATGACCATAAGGGCTAGAAACATTTTTTCAAATGGAATCTTGGATTCTAGAAGCCCAATTCTGTGGCCAACATACTGCAGAATACACGGGGGCTTGACGATTACAAATATTAATGAGAAGCAGTGACTTTCCCTTACACAGCGCTTCACAGAATCTCGCCTCCCTTAACTTCATACTCCCAGCTTCAGGCCGCCCTGCAGACAGAGTGGAATCAGCTTGCAGCTCAGACAGTAAGCTCACAGTTCTCCTACCTCCTGCTGAGAGCCTGTCAGTTCATATCAATTAACCAGGGTCAGTCCAGGTCAGTACATGGATGTGAATCCTTAAAGGGAAAGCCTGGCTATTGCATAATGTGATGTCAGATCAGCAAGTGGCAGTCTTGTCTCTGAGCCACGACTGACCCTTAGCCCGGCATAGGACTAGGAGGTACTGTGTTACCACTGCTGCCATTTTGTTTTTGAGTGCTTGACTTTGCAACCTTAATAATGTTC
Organism: Caretta caretta; assembly: GCF_965140235.1. NCBI lineage: Eukaryota > Metazoa > Chordata > Testudines > Cheloniidae > Caretta > Caretta caretta. Next base: position 154,864,745 of record NC_134208.1, on the reverse strand, counting down.
TTTTAACCTAGTATTTTTTTTGTGTGTGTTATACATTTCTGTCATGCTTAGAACTCTGCTATGTCCATTAACACAGTCTCAGTGTGTTAGCAGAAAGTAATGTGTTAATCACAGTGGTGTGTGGGATGGGGGTTGCATGCCACACATCAAAGGGAGAATTCATCCCTACAATGTTTATTTCAGAAAGTGTATCTGTTGCTGTACTGCTGCTCAACGTCTTCAAAGAGCCTCTGATTTATTATCTCAGCAGAACTGGGAGATATTTGTAGAAGATTAATAATGGATGAATTAAGGAAGGGAGCCAGGGATGTAAATTGCTAAGTAAAAATAGGAACGGTTGCATTAGCTGGCTGTGTGACTTTGTGATTTGTTGGTTTTTTTTTTTTTTTTTTTTGCTGTGATTATAACCCCCGCCCCTCCTTCATTCATCCTTCTGGGCCAAGGAATCCTGTCTGTGTTTCCATGTGTGGCCACATGGACTGTATCCTGACAGCTCTGCTATCTCCTAGGTAAACATTGACATTAGCCAGGCATGGCTCTGAGGCAGAGAAACTCAGCCCAGGCCATTCAGCTTGGTTTTTAATATTGAGAAGAGAAGGTACCGTTTCATCTCAGCCCCTTTATTCCCACAGCAACTTTCCTTGCAGGAAAGTCCTCAACACACTATATGGCAAAGAAATTAACCCTAAGCAGTGATCATGGATTTAAAGACAAGAAGGGACCATTAGTGTCATCTAGTCTGACCTCCTGCATAGCACAGGCCAGAGAAGCTCACCCAGTAATTTCTGCATCAAGCTCATCACTTCTGGCTGACCTAGAGCATCTCTTTTAGAAAGATACCCAGCCTTGATTTGAGGCTTCCAAGGAATGGAGCATTAATAGGCCTTATCTTCCGAAATCTCACTCACCTACACACGAAGACAACAAGTCCTGTTGTTTTTCATTATTTATATTACTTTAGCGCTCGCAGCTCCCCAGCTGAGATTGAAACCCCACTGTGCCAAGGCATAGGCACTGACTTACTCAGATCCCAGGGGATGCTTGGCCCCCGCTCCACCCCTTCTTCCAAGCCCCTGCCCCGCTTCTTCCCACCCTTTTTTTCCATGGGAGCACCCACAGAGTTGGTGCCTATGGTGCCAAGCACTGTACAAACACATAGTAAGAGACAGTCTCTGCCCCGAAAAGCCTACCCTCTAAATACACAAGACAGATACAGGGTGGGTGGGGAAACTGAGGCACAGAGAGGCAAAGTGATTTCCTGAAGGTTGCTCTCACTGGGAGAGTCAGAAAGAGAACCCAAGCCTCCTGAATCCTAGTTCAGTGCCTTAATCACTAGCTCACACTGCTTCTGGGAGCCCTTTAAAATTCCTCCTGTCTTACAGAGGATTTCCTACCTCAGGGTGAATTCCACTGAGTTACACTGAGCTTCTTCCTCCAGGACTGGAGCAATTTTAAAGGGCTAAATGTATGATTCCACACTCTGTAACCCCAGGGATCAGGGAAGTGCGTTTTCATAACAGATGAAGCTCAGAGCTTTCAGAGACTTGTTTTACATGAGCACCCAAAGAACAGATGCCTGCATCCCAACTGTGGGTCCGGTCCTGAAAGGTGCTGAGCACCAGCAACTCCCATGAAGTAGAATGGAGATTGTGCTCAGAACCAGTTTGGAACTTCTTTGGTCTTCAGAAATGGGGCTGGACATCTCCTGAAAAGGGCTGTCTGGTGAGATTTCCAGGATTGCCTGCTTCCAGCCAAAATGGAAACAGTGCTCTTTCTGCTTCCTCTCTAGCCCAGAGCCAGGATGTGCAGAGAGATCCCCAAAATGAAAAATGACAAGAGGGAGTGAGGCAAAATTGACGGAACTTTTACCAGGCTTTTAAAGTCACTGTGGCCAACAGCGACTAGTGAGAGACATGGTCTAGCATCTACCATAGTGCATGTGATCATGTCTCCCTCTAGTGGCTAGTCACAGTGATTTCAACAGCTTTTTACTAGCCTACACTACTTTAGTTCAGATTCAAGTGCTGTGCTTTGGGTGAGGAACATTCTGGGTTCAATCTCCACTCATGACCATTGTGCCCTTGTATTTATGGAGGTTAGTTATACTTGTGTGATCCTCCCACTTTTACCAGCCTGAGCATCTCCAAAGCAGTTCTCACATCTTACCCATGGATCCTGCTTCCAGCTGCAAAGGCCACCACACTTTAAAAATAGGCATCTCCAATGAGGTTTTCATTTAGAGTTAATATCACACTCACGGCATGTAAACTAAATACCACTCAATTATTAAACCCATATTCCAGGAGACTAAACTCCCATGCAAGAGATGCATGTGCATTTAATTGCTGTTAAACTTCTGCAAATGTGCTTTCAATAAGGCACTGGTATTGTTTAGTATACGGATAATAACAACTACTGAAATCTAGAGCCGATACTGGAGTTTACTAAGATTGGGTTTCGAACGCTGCACTGGACAACAGATTATTGCGAGCCAGTTTTCTGAAGTTGTGCAGCGAGAGGCATGCTGTGTCAGTGCTCGCCATCTCTGGCCTCAAACAACTCCACTGGCTCCCCTCCCTGCTCGTGTCAAGGTCCAGATCCAAACTGCCCTCCTTGCTTTTAAAAATCTTCCAGGACAGAGCTAATTCCACCTCTCTCAAGATCCCGGAGCCTGATTCCCCTCTCACTGACATAGTGAAAATCCAGAGCAACCCCACAGAAGTCAATGGAGTTACAGGGATGTAATATCCCGGAGAAAGGGGAATTAGGGTCCTGACATCTTTTTACAGCCCTCCCACCCTCTCTACTCAGATATGCCCTTTGTAGCCCTTCACTCCCTCCTCACCATCTTGGCATTATTGATGCAAGAGTCTTCTCCTTTGCAGCTCCAACAGTCTGGAGCAGACTTCCTGTATCTCTTGGCTTCTCTGATTCTCCATCTCTTCACTTATTCTCTAACTCTCTTTTGAAAAGTTGCTGTCTCTTTAATTCCATACCAGTGCTTCTTAACACGCTCCCCTCCTCCTCCTGCTATTGAATACGGTAACTGTGTTGTCTAGCTCTGGCGATGTGTTTTGGGATAAAAGTATCTATGAAAAACACAAGATTTGGTTCTCTCTAGCACCTTCCAGGCCCTATACACCCCACAGATCTTTGCTAAGTGATGCCTTGGATCCTGAAGAGAGAAGAGGTTCTAGCTTGAACCATTTGATTAGGGACTGGGGGAAATGGTATTTTTTAGGGTGAATACATCCTAAGAAATATGGGTCTTGTTCAGGTTCTAGATTCATAGTTTCTTCAAACTCTGATTGCATCACAATGTGTTTACATAGTAGTAACGTACATAACATGATGCTTAGCACAGTAGAGTTCATGCTATGAGGATGAAGCATGGGTGGTAGAGAGGGGCTGTCAGCATGGAGAACTCTCCTGACTTCTCTTTCATGATGTTCCATAAAGGGGTTTCTGGAATGCCACCTGCTGTAGAGACCCTCCTACCACTCACAGAGTTCACCTCCCAAATTGTAGGCTCTTCTTGTCCTGTCACAGACCAGTGTCATGAGCCTGCTCCTACCACCTTTGCTCTGGGGATGGGTTCCTGGAGCACGAGTTCTTCTGGGCTGCAGTTGTAGCACAATCACCTGGCAACATGAACATCAATTACATGGTGGCATTGAGACTGCTACGCCCATAAGGTTGGGTTTTGGATCAACAGACTCAAACAAGCCCGTTCAGAGAGGCTCAGAAATCCCCAGCCACCCTATTTTATAAGGGATCCTAAGAGTGAAGGGAAGCAGTAGACTATCTGTGAATGATACTTATTGTGACAGGTATGGCAATTTCTTGGCCAAACCTGATTGAATTAATGTACACCTTACAGAATTAAGTTTAAGTATTTTAGCAGCTCATTGTATTAAAAGGGAAGCTGCCCCCTGAGGAGAAACCCACTGTCCGCTGATCACCCGTTACACGAGGACTAGACCAGAGGCTCAAACTGCATAAAGGAGTGATTCTCAAATTCATGGGGGTGCTTGTTCTGAGCTAACAGCTGTTATAAACTTGTGAGCTTGGAAAAACCCCTTGGGCGGGGTCTGAAGGACTGTTCACTTGCCAGAGTCCTTGCTGGAGTTGGGGGTGATCTGGTAACCTTGTTAGCACTTGAGTCGGTTCTTTTATTGTTTAGCAGTTTTCTCTGTAATGCTTTTACCTTAAGCATGAATGTGCTTGCTCAGAAAGGGCTGTGTGGTGCCATGTACCTAGGGGCAGTTACACTGTTTATAGCCTCTGAGGAGAAAGCTAAGCAGACCTCCTGAGGCAGTCTGACTTGCTGGGGAACTCACAATGTGGTCAGGGAACCATTTAGCCTGAAGATACCCCAGTCAGGAGAGAGCGATACGTGTGTCTCTGCCCAAGAAATGGGTGGAGAGCTGGGTGCCTGAATGTGGGTGCTCTTCCTGGACCCTAGAGGGGAAATACAGATGCTGTTGTCCCGAACTGTGACACTTATGAGCGACTCACAATCTTTAATTCATTTATCCTCCCACCAACCCTGGGAGGCAGGGCAGTACTACAATTCCCATTTTACAGATGGGAACAGAGAGGAACTGAGGAACAGAGAGGCAAAGGCCCAGATCCACAAAGGTATTTAGGTTCCTAACTTCCATTGAAATTAGGAGCCTAAATACCTTTGTGGATCTGAGCCTATGTGACTTGCCCACAGTCACAGAGGAGGTTTGGGGCAGAACAGGGACTTGAGCCCAGGTCATCCAAGCTCTAGGCTGGTGCCCTAAGCACCGAGACCATGGTTCTGTATGTCATGAGACTGACAAGAAGCTTGTTGATGCTTCATAGTAGGTAGCGCTCTTCTCTCTGACTCCCTATTAGATCCATGTCCCAGCATGCTGGTGGGAGACACTGTGCTGCTGGGGGTTCAGTCTTTTTAAGGACAGGTGAGATCAAGGTTCTGACAAGAGGTGGGTGCTACTCTGTTCTTGTAAAATTCCAGTTGGGATAGTTACATTCTGCCTACCTTAAATTCCCCCTACTGGATGCAATTGCCTTCTTCATCTCATGAATGAAACTCTTTAGCATCATTGGAGGGTGTTCTTCTGGATCTGCAATACTCCCCCCTGTGGCTTCATTGCAGCAACAGACAAAGTGATAAAGCACTTTGGGATCCATGTGGATGAAAGGGTCTATATAACGTAGCAGAAGACAAGAACCATCTATCCCAACTGCAGATCCAGATACAAACTTCTCATCTTGCAAAGAGAACAAGCTAAATCCCTGCCTGGATCTGTGCAATCCTAAACAGTGGGATTGCAAATCTGAATTGCCACTGATTTCAGGGTGATGGAAATTGGTGTTTGGACTTGGGTCAGCAAGCTCCAACCTGGATCCAGATCCAGAGATGGTTCTGACCTGTCTTTAATATAAAGATTGCTCTCATTCTCTAAATATACCCTTGACTAGCTCAGGGAAAATATGGAGTCTGACATGAGACTAACCTCAGGAGCTCAGCTTTCAAAGAGGAAAAGGTTAGATTAGAGTTGCTGGAACTAGGGGTGCTGCTGCACCCCACCTTGCAGTGGTTTCCATCATAGACAGGGTTTACAGATTAGTTCAATGCCTCTCAGCACCCCCACTATACAAATTGTTCTAGTGGCCCGGGTTAGATATTCTAGCCTTGTGGGTGTTGGTCACGATATTCTAGAGACCACAAAAGGTGGGGGGGAAGGGTGGAGACAGAGAAAGGGAGTAAATGGAGATTTTTCCTCCCTCCAAGACGCTTCAGGGCGTGACACAAAATGGCCTTCTCAGAATGGAAACGATGACCGCTCTTCAGGCTAAGTATTGTTCTGTGCTTATGAAGGGTGGGAGCAAAAGTTGCTATTTACTGTCCATACCGTTTGCGTTTGTTGACAGCTGGTATGCAAAGAGCCCCATAGCAACAGCCCCTCTTTTTAACTCTACCTGGCCAAGCACTTGGCCAGGGAGGAATAGCTGTCAACTGACTTCCCAGCTTGCCTTTGGGGGCAGAGAACCTACCAAACCCACCTGATGTCAAGGGCATGGAGAGAGTGAGTTGTGAAACATACAAAGAACATGCAGCTGCATGGGGAGAGAGGTCCGAGGAGAAGAAAAGCCAATACATCCAGGAGCTGACAGGAAGGTGAAGAAGAGCTCCATGTGAGACAGAAAGGAGGAGGATCCATGAAAGAGAGTGAGCTTGTGTGTACGCGCATATGTAGATGGGCTCCCATGTCTGAACGTCACTGGAATTGTGTGAGGGGGCTCCCCTCACAAAGATAGGTTGTTCCAAACTCGCACCCCTTGCTTTGGGGAGGCAAACCCTACTACAGCCCTTGGGGAGCTGGGAACTTACCCAGAGTCACAGAGCTAGTCCAACAATTTTATCTGCGTGGCCAGAACCACACTATCATTAACTGGCAGAGTTAATGCAAGTAGAATGAATAAATCCAAGCTGCTTAACAAAGGAGCTCTAACGCCATCAGTGACCGTACAGTCCAATGGCTCCTCCAGCTTCAACCCACCAGCTCTCAGAGCAGAGGCTGATTCTTGAGTGAAGTGTAGCGCAAACCTAGTGACTTCATACTCAGGCATGCACCCCCCGGCCCCTTTTATGGTCTTTTATAGAATGTCCTTCCCAGCTTCCAATGAGAGTACAGCTAGCAACAGGACAGGGTTAACATTTCCTACCAGAAGCCATGATGGGGATGGTCAGGCCTCATGGTCAGAGCCGTGGGGCCATAGCCAGAATCAGGAGTCCAGAGCAGGGTTGGAGCAAGGCCAGAGTGGGAGCAAGCCGGGAGCAGGACTAGGAACAGGTCTGGAGTAGGCTAAGGTTTGGGGAGTCTGTTGCCACTGTCAGGCAGGGAAGCACTCCAAACTCTGGAGAGACATTGAGCAGACTAAGCTGCTAGGCCCCTTGTGAGGCTTATATACCTGCCCTGAGAGTCACCAGACCAGTTCCTAGCTTGTGGATTGGCTGGAGCCTAGCACAGGATTGACTCATCACCTTACACTACCCAACCAGGGCTTGGAGGAGAGTTTGTCCAGTCAGTCCATCTCCTAACCAATCAAGGTTGGTCTTCGCACCACTGCTGCTGCTATGCAGGGTGGAGCTCCATATTTGTGCATGAGTAAGACCATGAGGGGTTTTTCCCAAACCTGGGAAAGTTCTGATCCAAACTTGGTGGCTTGGACCTGTCGTGGGGAATGTTTGCGCCCGGCTCTGCACTGTGTGGCTCAGGCACACCTCTTGAGCATCTCAGGCCCTAGACAGAAGTGAGGAGGGTCATCATCGGCTGCAGCAACGTGTGAAACGCCACCGTTCCCGTTTGCAGGGGTTAAGACATGTGTCAGGCTGCAGGGCTTCGTGCAAACCCCTGACCCTGCCCACCCCCGCCCTTGTTTTTCAGAGTGTGTGGGTTCATACTCTGAGTCTGGGGTTTGGCTTAAAATGATATTCATTGGAAACTGCTAGCTGCTGCATGGTTTCAAAGGGAACCATAAATCTTCCCTGGAAGCCAGGGATTCACTTGGAAGAGGGTGAGAGAAGCCGAGACCTGAAACCACGGAGTGGTTGGGGGCTTTTGAACAAAAGTCTTCCATAGCTCCCTGGAGGAGCTCCAGTGAGAGGCATGGCAAACGGATGGACAGACCCCGCTGCCCTCGCTCTCCAATCTGTTCCCATGGAATAAGGACCTGCAGTTCGGGGCTTCCTGAAATGGGCTCTGTGTATTCGCTCAAAGGCTGCCTCTGAGCAAATCACTGAGACTCGCTTCCCATTAAGTTCTTGCCTCCCCCATTACTCTTCACAGGCCAGACAGCATCTGTCTGACTAATGACTGACTAATGACTGACCCGAAGCGTCAGGTTTCAGTTCTAAAAGTGATGGACAGTGTGCGTGGAGGGGTATGGCTATATGGAGGAAAATGGGACAAGATTTACCCTGCAGAGGACACATTCCCCCACCTTAGGGCTCATGGAGTTGCACCAACAGTGTGTTAGGGTAGGAGGCTTTTCTTTCATTTCACATTCCTTGATAGAAGCGCTGACTGCTTTGGGTGTTTGCTTCATACCTGCTCTAATCCTGCTGCTGCCACCAATGTTATTCCCCCCCATGACAACCCTCCCCATGCCACCCCCTGAAGACCAAGAAATGCCTGCTGAATACATTGCCCGGGGGGGCACTCCGCACAGTCAGACCGGCCAGCCACTGTTCCAAACAAGGTACTAGTATTTCACAGACCAGATGTTAAAATAATCCTGCCCTCCCCTCTCTGGGTTTTTAATTGATCCCTCCAATAACCCAAACTTCCTACAAGAGGACTGGAGGCCTTTACTCAGATTAATGAATCCCAGAGCAGGATTTTCATTCCTTCAGCTGGAGATCATTAGAAATTGTTATGGCTCCTTCACCAGAAGAACCCCCCTCACCATCTTCCCCCCGACAACCAATGGGGACTCACTGCTGTTGCTTTCTTTATCCTCCTCCCTTTGCTTTTGCCCCCCCCCCCACTCCCTTTCCATTCTGGGATTTCTACTGCATGTTTCGGCCCCAGTGGAATATCCGCCTCTCACAGCTCCCTGCCACGCCACTCTACATGCGTACACGTGTCACACGTCACCTTCATCACAGTACATGCTTGGGAAATCTGCTACATGGAGCAAGGGAGGGTGATACATTCCTGTCAGTAACTCAGAGACCCCCTATTTCTGGCCCTAGTTCTTGGTCTCTATCACCCCCCTCACTTTACTCACTCATGATTCACGATGTTACTTAGCATAACCCCCGAGTGTGGAATACTTAGCTACAGAACAGGCTATAGCTTCCTGGATCTTGAGGGATCAGCACAGTTTAGGGGTGAAGCGCTGCTTGTCCCAGGGGGGTGGCAAACCGTAACCCCTTGATGGAACAACTGGCGAAATCCTCTGGTAGGGGAACCACATGGAATTTGGCTCATCACCCTCCCCACTCCCCTGTCTCTCCTTCCACATGCTTTCCCTGGGGGAAGCAGTGATCTGGCCCAAATACTCCAGCTGGCCTAATTCCTCACGGCACAGTGCAATGGTGCACATACAGAAGTCATAGATGGCTAGGCTAGGCTGTTAACAGCTGTGAGTGGAGCATAGCACTGCGGTGGAGGTGCATTCGTTTTGATGGCACTTTAGTCTCTGCTTTTTCTGAGTGGGGCAGCGCCTCAGATGCCTCGCTGGCGGGTCAGCCACTGCCCTTCCTCCTGTGAATAGTAGGACGCACACGGTGCACTGCAGAAGCCACTCCGCCCTCATGAGGGGAGAAGAAATTAAGCTGAACAGACATCACTGAGGTGGTTCTAGCTGTTCATCAAGGACCAAAGCATGTGCCCTCTTGAATGGGCACACAACGCCTGCAAAGCACGGGCTCTGCAGCGGTTCTGCGGTGAGGGAGGTCAGGCCAGAGAAAAGCCCTGCAGGAGGCACTCCTGCAAGTGAAGGGGTTGGTGGAGTGTTGGGGAGATAGGCAGCAGGGGTGCAACTATGTGCATTCAGTGGCCCAAACCACTTTCTTATGTACATGGGGGTGGGGGTAAAGGAAGTGCAGGCCACACTATGGCCTATGGGCTGGAATAGCAGCAACAGAATGACTGCACTGGTATTCCATTCCCTGCCCCTGGGGATGTCTCATGTATTTAGTCTTTGCAAAGGCAAAACAGGATTTGGTCCTGAGGGAGAGGAACAGTCTAGTGTCCTGAGTACAGGGCTGGGAGCCTGGAATGCCTACAGCTCTGACACCCACTCCGTGAGCTGCTTTGGGCAAGTCACACTGAAGCTGTCTGTCTGTGAGCCCCTCTGTAAAGTTTGCTCAGTTGTGGGAGGCCAGTGTGATAGCGGATTAGCTAATGTCTGCAAAGGGCTAAGTACTTTTAGCCAATGTCCCTGACTTCAGGCTTACCAGGGCCAACGACAGAACAGTGTTTGCTCTGCTATGGTACTCCAGGGTGTTGGCAGCATGTGAAATTACAGCCCCTTGTCAAGGGCACATGTGTGGTCTTATAACTCCTTATTACTACACACGTCCACTCACTTGCATGTTAATTTATATATCCCACGATGCACTTGTGCATCTGTTCCTTATTTCCCATGTCTGCATTTGCTTTCCTAGTAGTCTTGAAAATATTGAAGCAGGGAAGGTGAAATGCATTGAACATTTTGATTTACTATTTAAGTCTTTCATTAATTCCTTTCAAAACACTCCCCATTTATTATGGCAGGAAAAGCAGCTAGAAATAACCTTAACAGTGAATTACCGCACGCACACACAGATTCTGGGGCAAGCTCTCGTCACGTAGGGATCTCTGGAATCCTGGCGTGTGGGCTCCAAGCTTGCTCCCCACTGCCTGGACACCCTGCACGGCACTGATATCACACTCATACTATAGCAAGAGGCAAGATCCCCTAAGTGAGATTTGCAAGGCCTTTGGCCAAGCATGGAGAGCAATATATTTAAAAGGTGCCTCCCATGGATTACAGAGGTACTGTTCTGATTTCCCATGTTCTGATGCTCCCTATTGTGTATTGCAATTGCTGGAGAATATTTTCATTCGACTAGTAAGTTCCCTAGGGGATCAGTATGAGGCAGGTGCATGACTGTACAGTGACTCCCTATATTATTTTATATGCTTGAAGGTCATCACAAGTTGCTCTGTAATACTACCAACAGCCCATGACACATCTCTCTCCCACTCCTGGAATTATGCCCCTATTACATTGTCACACATTATAGCAGTGTTCTATACCCATGCACATGGTTCAATCCCTCCCCCCAGAGATTTTCTGTTTGATAAAGGTTCAACAACACAGCTGACAACTGTGTATATAGGCTTATCTGAAACAAAAATATTCCACTTGACTCAAGAGGGTTACACCAAGGATGAATTTGGACACTCCCTCTTCTTCTCAGATTCTCCACTACATTCCCTTCCTCTTTGCTTCTTCAATCCCCTGTGCCAGTAAAAGTTAACAAGCGTAAGCCAAGGAGATTTGTTACCATGGGAGAAAAGGACTAACTCCATCCAAATGTTTGTCTTCAAAAATGTCCCCTTCCTGCTCATTGGTTGTTAAAGACAAACAAGATGCACAATAGGAGGGTATGTGTATAAATGGCAAATAAAGGCAGGCAGGCAGACAGATGGGGGGAGTTGGGAAGGTGAGGTCACCCAACAACTGGTGTGTTACCCATGTAGCTCAGCAGCAAACAGTCACTCAGCTCTGACGCTCCCCCTCGGATAACGGTGGGCGCTAATCGAGCAGGCAGTCTCCGGTGCAAATCCCATGACAAACTTCATCCCATTAATGTTAAGTGCCACAGCCTGGGCAATGAATGTTGCATTGTGCACAAATCACAGCACCCGTGTACGCACCGCTGGGGGTGGGTGGGAGGTGGTAAACCGAAAAAGAAAAGGAGGGGATCGCACATAAAGTAAATGTCACGGCGGGTTCCAACGTGTCATGGTACAAATGCCGCTGCTCTGATTCACACATCGGAATGGCAACAGTATATTGAACTGGGTTAAGAAGGTGAGGGCTCTGACTCTCCTATTCTCTTCCAAGGAGGGAGAACTCCGGGGCTAAAAGGCCCACAACTACAGGTGCTCCCTTAATACCAAGTCTTTGGCTAGAGAATAGATCCTCTTCCTCCCTCTGGAAATTCATGCTCTAAAGCCAGGCTCTCTGCAGGTTTGTCATTGTTGTCCTGGAGTCTCCTAGTGTTGCTGATTGGTGAGGAATTGCTTTGTCAGCAAATGTCTGGCTCCAATTCCCACAAGAAGGAGCTTCTTTTGTTCTGGAGTGATAGCTAATTTCCTTCCTGGTTCCCTTGTCAGGCACCATCACTTACGGAACAGGGGGCTTATCACGACACCATTTGGAAATCTGTATTGGGTCATAGCTCAATGGTGCTGAAGGGCTGGAATTCGAGCAGATTAGGACTAGGGTTCCCCAGATAAGACTCACAAGGAGCCCAATCCTACTCCAATGGATGCCAATGGGAGCAAGAGCAGGACCACATGCTGAAGATAGTTCGTGTTCCCCAGGCAACCTTCTAGTGCGGAATCCCCCATGCGCTGGTTCACAGGTGGTGCTGCCCCTGTAGGGACTGTCTCACTTCGATACTGAATCTGGAGTCTCAAAGGAAAGCTGTTTCTCAGCTTGTAGAAAATTCTTTGCCTTGGTTTACTGGCACTATTTGTTTGGGTAGTAGTTGGCCTGGAGATGTCTGGGTCCACTGCATCACAGCCCACCCCGTGTAAAGTGCAAACACACTGCCTGTCTGGGGTTTGACCACAACAGTGGGATAAAGCTCAGCTCATGCCTTCTGCTCAAACTTGGCTGCTCCTAGGGTTCCTACCATAGGATTGTTCAACCCACACCACCTACCTCACTCAGTCAGCAGATCCTATTTAACTCTTTCCCAGCAGGATTAATCCCTGCTAACAGGGTGGGGAGTTTCAGACAAATGCTACCACCTTGCTACTAACCTTAGACTGGCACTGGATTTCGCTGTTAAAGGAAGCCAATAGCTAGGGATCCTCATCTTGGGAACTGCTCCCCAGTCCATGGGACCACAAATACTGGTTTCCCTAACAATCCAATTCTTTGAATAAGAGAATCCTAAAATTCCCCAGAACATGGCAAAATCTACTGAAGGCAGTGCAAATCACCGATATAAGCTCAAAATCAGAGGAAATATGGCTGCAAGCCACGTTCACAGCTGGAATCTCCCGCTGACCAAATGAGGTCGCCCCATCAGATTTCGACCCATTGCATGGAAAACTATTGACTGCACAATTAAATGAAGCTAAAGATCATTTCGCAGCTTGACAGAGGGATTTGTGATGTACACAAGGAATTACCAGCTATTTCAGCGTAATAATTGTTCACCCATTGTTTCTCTGCCTTCCACGGGCTTTTATAATTCATGCCGTGCAGTCTCCCACTTGACATTTCCAAACCCATTCAAAAGCACTGCCTTTTCCTTTTCGTCAACACGAGAGCAGTGTTTTCAATCACGATACACCCTTCATGTTTTCCTGACAAAAGGTTAACCTAGGAATTATTCTTAGGGAAAATATTTGCCTGTTTAGAAAGGATGTGTGCGTGTTGGAGTTCGCATTTACTCTGGTTATTTACAGGCTTCTGAAATAAGAGCTTCCCACGCACTCACAAGGGGAAGAACCAGTGCTATAAATGCAGAGACATTATTTCAGGCTGAAGGGAATTCAGAAATGCCCTAAGTTTCTGTGCAAAAGGTGACAGGAGCTAAAGGAAAAATAAGGCCCAATCCAGGATCTCATGAAAAGGGAGTTAAATGGGCATCTTCCTCATACAGTGCTAATTTCGAACACTCTTTTATTGACAGAAGAGAATCATTTAATTGGTTCAGAGAGCTGATCATTTAATTAAACCGTAATAACCATCTACTGGTGTCACGGAGTCACAGTCTCAGTGCTCTGGAACTGCTCTGAACGAAGTCAGATAGGACTTGAGTGTAGTATGTCTCCCCTCAGGGCACACTCTCATGAGGGCAAGAAGCCTCCTCAGCATCAGTGCCCCCTGGGTCTGACCTCGGAGCGTTCAGCATCCCGGTCATACCATCAGCTTCACGCAGGGAGTCCACCTGAATGGGACACCTGGGGAAGCATTACATGGGCCCTGCACCCCAACTTCGCAGTCTGCAGTGACTCTCAGCCAGCATTGTAAAACAGAATGGTTTATTAGTTGTTGGGAACACAACACAGAACAGATCTTGTTAGCACAGAAAGTAGGAAGTTACAGCAAAGTCCATCTTGGAGGAAAGGGGGAATCCAGAGCCCAGAGCTCTGCCCCTGAGTCCCAAACCAGGAGACTGATCAGCTTCCAGAAGCCCAGACTCAGTCAAGACCCTCTGCCCCGCCTCCATCCTTTGTCTCTTTTCTGGGCAAATAGGTCACCTGGCCTGCACCTCCAACACCTCCAGCTGATTCTTGCAGAGGATGGGCCCGAGACAGCAGCTGCCAGGATATAGTGTTGGCCCTTGTCTGTGCCTAGGCAGCCAGACGGCAGTCATACCTGCCCTCTTGGGGTCTCTGCAACGATCACACACCCTTGTCCCACCACCTAGATACTTGAGTAACACATAAGGGAAACTGAGGCATACACACAGTATTTAGAAAAACATTCAGAACATTCCCACTGCATCACATCTAGCCAGAAGATTGCACCAAATGATAGAATCACAATGGAAGATTAGTTTGTCCATCCACTCCTGCCAGGACAGGATAGCTTCCTACAGGATATTCTCCACTGCTTTCCCAGTCTGCTGTTATATGACTAGCTATGAGCCAGATCTTTCAAACACACAAATGAGTAGCATTACTCGCAGGAGTGGCCCCATTGCATTCAGTGGGACTATTTGCATGAGTAATACTACCTAACATGCATGTTACAGGATCAGGACCAATGGGGATTCCACCATCTCCCTGAGGAAACAGTCCAACTTTCTATAGCAGAGGTTCTCAATCTTTCTGGGCTCAGGACCCCTTTGTAAATGTTTATAGCCTATCACAACCCAGTAAATAAGTCTTGGGGTGGAGGTCCAGGGGTGGTTTCCGTGGGTCCTGCCCGCCCCGGGGGAGTTGGGTCCTGCCTGGCACTCACCCCACAGTGGCAACTCCTGCGCTTTGGGGCTGGCTGGGCTTGGCTCTCTGCTCTGGGCCCTACCCCCTAACTGGATCAGATTTGTGCGAGTGGAGTTATGACCTGCCTCCTTGGGTTGCAGTGCCACTCACTCAAATTTGGCCTACCCTGACTCCTGTCATCGTGATGGCTGGGCCAAACCTGAGTGGCACTGGGATCCCAGAGGTTGCAGTGCCCTGCAGCAGGGAGGCGAGCCCAGACAGCCCCGTGAGACAGGAGCTGCCACGCGACTCTTCAAAATGTTCTGGCAACCCAATTTTGGGTCCCGATCCACAGGTTGAGGAACCCTGGTCTATAGAGTCTGCCTTGCTGTGTATGAGTGACTGTGGTGTTTGCCTCTTTCCAGTGTTGCACAGACCCTCAGTTCCTTTGTATTCTTTGTATAGATTGATCTAAAACACACCCCTTCATGGCTCTGAACACACGGACACTTATTTTCCTTTAAACCCTACAGATATAAAAAAACTGAACAAACATTCACAGTTAAACCCCTCTCTAATCTACTGAGGCTTGGTCTATACAGGGATTGTCTTGGAGAACATGTTCACTAACACAACGTTAAGCACATTTTAGCACCTAACACAGACCGAGGCAAGTCATGATTAAAACGTGTTGGCTACTCCTGGTTAAAGCGTAGAGCTGCCATAGGTTTCTTCCTAACCCCCATCAGTCAGAGATTGGCTTATGCCCTAGAGCATGAAATTTTTTATTCAAATGAGATTGCAAAACTGTTTATAATCCTAATTACATAGTGGTCACCTTCTGCAAACACTTCAGATGTGGCCAATAGCAATGACAAGATATCAGAACATGGCGGCATAAAATACATTAGATAAAGCTGTGTGTGTTCTTGTTTGGGTGGATTTGGTACTAGGTCCCCAAGTGGAATGAAACCTCCTGCTCTTTCCTGAGCTGGGACAGAAACTGGAAAATCTGTAATTTGTCACTCTGATCTCTGAATGAGGAAGGTATCATTCTTGATTTCGGACTGTCTCAGTTCACTGATTGACGCTGGTTCACGTGATCCCAGCTTGTGAATGGAAGATTAGAGAACACCAGGTGGATGGAGTTCATACATGTGATGGCTGGTTTTGGTGGTGGTTATAATGCTGGAGGCATTTCTCCTACGTGCAGGTAATGGGCTGAATATCCATTTCTCTGCTAGAGAGATTTCTTTGGGTTCAGCTGTACTGCATTTTAAAAGATGAACATACGTATCAATCAGAGCTGCAGTCTCTAGAATTTACTTCTGATCCCCAAAAGACAACCTCTATATTTGTGGCACCTTACAGACTAACAAATTTATTTGAGCATAAGCTTTCGTGAGCTACACTCACTTCATAAGCTCACGAAAGCTTATGCTCAAATAAATTGGTTAATCTCTAAGGTGCCACAAGTACTCCTTTTCTTTTTGCGGATACAGACTAACACGGCTGCTACTCTGAAACCTGTTCTTAAAATGTGTTTGGCAAGCAATGCATAAGCCCAGTCTGCCCTAGAATGTGTATCTGCTTGGCTGAGCAGCTGGTTTTCAGGCAGAGACAATGAAGGTGCACTTACATAAAAGGTAAACAAAGACATCAAGCTAACAAGGGGAGGAGGGAACGACTCAACTGTCACCAGCCGGGAAGGAAGTCTTCAACCAACCACATGGCGTCTCTTCCCAGATGGAGAAAAGGATCGTTATCCGAGACTACATTTCAATGGTTTACTGCACTATAAAGAGAGTAAACCAAATGATAATTAATTGAATCAGCTGATTTATATAATAGTACTCTATTATAAAAGTGTATCAGGTAAGATCTTATATGAGAGCTAATGACACACTGGTGATTAATGTCATTGTAAAATGTACATCTTAACACTGTATCAGGAACTATGAATACTCACAGGTTTCAGAGTAACAGCCGTGTTAGTCTGTATTCGCAAAAAGAAAAGGAGTACTTGTGGCACCTTAGAGACTAACCAATTTATTTGAGCATGAGCTTTCGTGAGCTACAGCTCATAGCTCACGAAAGCTCATGCTCAAATAAATTGGTTAGTCTCTAAGGTGCCACAAGTACTCCTTTTCTTTTTATGAATACTCACTGACATTATGCTTCCAAGTCTATGACCAAAGGGATAAACAGGTTTCCTCCCAGACAGGAGGGAAGGAGGCTATTCACCTATCTCCAATGAAATTAAGCTAGGTGTGACCAAAAACAATGGAAACCCTATCTACATACAAATCAACAGGGGATGGATGGGCAGTCCACAGGAAGGGAAGAACAGCATGAAGTCAGCCTGAGTCTGGCGACGAAAGACTGAGTTTGGGAAGATATAAAGAGAGAGAAGCAGTCATCTTGGCATCCATCACTGGACAGACACAAGGGACCACAACTCTTGCAAACTGAGAAAGATGGGTCCTTCAGCCAGGGGGATTGAAGCCTCTGGGAACTGAATATAGGTGAGAAACCTGCAAAGATCTCTCACCTAAGATGACAAAGAGAACCAGCACTTTCTACTTCTGTGGAAGGTCTTGACTCAGAGAAAGTCAGACATGGCTGCAAAGAAGAAAGGTTGGGAAGAAATCTGCCTTGAACCAAGGCTGCAGCTGATTAAGTCTTAGGGTATGTCTACACTATGAAATTAGGTCGAATTTATAGAAGTCGGTTTTTTAGAAATCGGTTTTATATATTCGAGTGCGTGTGTCCCCACAGAAAATGCTCTAAGTGCATTAAGTGCATTAACTTGGCGGAGTGCTTCCACAGTACCGAGGCAAGCGTCGACTTCCGGAGTGTTGCACTGTGGGTAGCTATCCCACAGTTCCCGGAAATGAGATTCAAAAGTTCGCGGTTCTTTTCCTGTCTACCTGGCCAGTGCATCTGAATTGAGAGTGCTGTCCAGAGCGGTCACAATAGAGCACTCTGGAATAGCTCCCGGAGGCCAATACCGTCGAATTGTGTCCACAGTACTCCAAATTCGACCCGGCAAGGCCGATTTAAGCGCTAATCCACTTGTCAGGTGTGGAGTAAGGAAATTGATTTTAAGAGCCCTTTAAGTAAAAAAAAAGGGCTTCATCGTGTGGATGGGTGCAGGTTTACATCGATTTAACGCTGCTAAATTCGACCTAAAGTCCTAGTGTAGACCAGGGCTAAGACACTAGAAAGCATATTTTACTTTTGCTTGTAACCATTTTGTATTTTCCTCTTGTGCTGAAACTCACTTAAAACCTCTCTTTTTGTTAATAAACTTGTTTTACTTTTAATCCAAACCAACCCAGTGCTGTGTTTGAATTGAAGGGATTGTTAACTCCAGTTAAAGCAACAAGCTTCTGTGCTTTTGTCTCTTTAAGGAGCAATGGACCTTATTACTCCTCCAAATCTTCTAGGAGAGGGCTGGATGTTTCAGGGCAGATGGTTTTGGGGAAATTAGGGACTGGGGATGCATTGGGATCACCCTGCAAGTAGTAACCAAGGCTGGGGGAGACCAGGGTGGGGCAGTTGCATTATAGGCAGGCTGCTGGGGTCCGAGTGCTGAACCAGGGCTGTGCAGCACACGGACATTCAGGGAACTGTATGCTTGCCTGCTTGCTGTTTCCGGACTATGAGTCACAGCAGCAGAGCATTTAAGGCACCCAGGGTTACAGGGCAGGCGGCGATATGGTCTCTCACTGGTCTGCGTTGAACCTTAGAATGTGTCACCCAACCCATTTGCTGTCCACCACTAGCCCGTCACTGCTTTCCAAGTTCTGCTTTTCACCCATCTGCTCCCCCTTTGCTAGCCTGCATATGTCTTCCCTTAAGTGGCCCAACTTGCATTTGTCTAAGTAAATGCTTTAGCTCTCATTGGATTAGTTCCCTATTTTCATGGGTGTTCATATCACTTCTAACTATATATGCAGATTTTAGGTGTGACCACAAGGTGCTAGGCCTCCTACTCATCCTTTGACTTCAGACCTCTAAATAATAATAATGCATTCAGGTTTCTCTTCCTTCTTGCTCTATCCTTCCCAGCATCTCCATGCTCTCCAGCTGCCACAGTGGTCCTCATACGGCTTCCTTTTTATGATCTCATCCCAATCCTCAGTACTGGTTTCTGACAGTAGCATCAGCTGCTGTTCACACTCCTCCTCCTTCTAGGCAACAGAGATCCATTTGCCCTTCAACCATACTTACCCTCCTCTGCTGCTCTAATAATACATTTTACATAACACCTTTCAGCAGAGGATGCTAAAGCACTTTCCAAGCATAAGATGAAATCGTGGCCCCATTGAAGTTAAGGGGAGTTTTGTCATGGATGTCACAGGGGTCAAGATTTCACCCGATAAGGACATGGGTACCCTAGAGAGTTTACAGCAGCGCAGCTACACTAATGCAGCTGCACCACTGTAAGTTCTCTACTGAAGCTGCTCTAAGCTGATGGGAGAAAGCTTCTCCCATTGGCTTCATTACTCCAGCCCCTGCTAGCAGAAGCAGCTCTGTCAGCAGAGAAGCTCTCCTGCCAACATAGTGCTGTGCACACCGGTACTTATGTCCATGTATCTTATGTCACTCGGGGGGGTGTGTGTGTGAGTGTGCGCGCGCGTGTGATTTATTCACCCCTCCAGAGTGACAGAAGTTATTCCGACACAAACTGTAGGGTAGACATAGCCTTAGTTTCTTAACGTCTCTGAGATAAGTTAATTATCTCCCTTTTACAACAGATGGGGAAATAGAGGTGCAGTGATTAAAATGGAGATAAGTAACTTCTTGTAGAGATGTTGAGAGACTTAACAGATGGAACTTTGATCCCTGGACATCAGTGGCAAAACTCCCATTAACTAGGCATTCAAAATGCCTGCATTCTGATCTTGACTCCCGTGCCTGAAGTCAGAGAGCGAATAGGAGTCAAGTTCAGAATATAGGAGTTACTAATACCCAGGCCTGAGCTTAAGCCACTGGCTCACACTTACCACTTATCTGAATGATTAGAGAGACAGAAGAGATACTGCAGCTTATCAACTATCAACACATCACAGTACATTTCCTTGTGTGACTGCTTCTCAAAAACAGAAGCCAGAAAACAGAGTTCGCAGGCAGTGCACTAATTTTTAGAAAGAAAACGGCTGTATCCGCTTTGTGGTGAGAAACACCTGAAGCTAAGGGAGCTGCTTTAGAAGCAAGAACAAAACGGTCTGCGGGGCTTACAGCTGTGCTTTCAACACTGGAAAATAAATCAGCATTTCAACACAGACCCCAGCAGAATTACATACAATAGCCTGTAAGAGCTGCTAGGGTGTTATTGGCTTGCTGTTATGAATCTGCCTTGGTTGATGTTTCTTAAAGACTGTTGGGAAGGTTATTTATGGTAAGGGGATAAAAAGGTTGATAAGCAAGTTACACGACTTACAGATTTATAGTACCGTTTTGTTCTGACATCAGAGAAACATCACTCACTTCCTATCATGGGCTTATAGCACTGCCAACCACTTTCTGAGGAAATTCCCATGGACAATATGCTGCTGCTTCCAAAACAGAACAGATGCACGGCCGTTCTAAAAGGGAAATATTTCGCTAGTAGATCACCATAGTTTCTTGTATTGTTTCACTTCACATTACTACAATTTTATTTATAGAGCAGCGTGCACAGCTCTGTACAAAGGCAGACACGGCCCCTCCTATAAGGAGCTTGCACTGAGACTCCAGTCCTGCAACTGACTCCAGGCAGCTGCAGAGCTCTTCCCACACAGAATTAGCTCCAGGACCAGGCCCTAAACCAGACAGACACTATAGATCAGCTGATAGGTCACCATCACAAAGTAGGGTGGGCATCTTTGAAGGATCACTGATGCAAGGCTTTGTGAAAGTGCATTCCGAAGATAATTTGAGTGACGGGGAGGATATACTAAAAGAAAAGGGGTGATATGAAAAGAATATGCAAAGGGGAAGCAGGAGAAGGGTATAGGAGTGGTTTGTAGGAAACCTCAGGAGTTTAAACTGCAGGAGGAAGTGAACACAAAGATACTGGTAAGATAAAATTGTGCTGTGCCTCAGAGGGATGAGAAGCTTGAACTTGATCTAAAGACAAGGGAGTGGTGGCGTGATAGGGAAGATCAGGGAGAGGAAGCTAGTAGCAGTGCTCTGTGTAGACTGGAGTTGGTAGGGAGCATGGGATGCAGAGTCAAAGGAAATCAGGAGAAGCTATTTTCAATTCGAGTGCCTAGAGGGTACCCACCCCTATATTGCAGGGTAAAGGCAAGACTATCTTCCCTCTACATAAAGATGTAATAAAGACAGCTCACACAAGCAATGTTCTCTCTTCAGAAACCATCTGTACTATATTTATACAATAATATCAATAACACCCCCTATACCGTTAAGGGTTACACCTGTCTCTAGGAGTGTGAACCTGATACCTATGAAAGCGAGGGGCTAGTCAGATTAGTGCAGATAAGCACTATGCACATTTCTCCTGATCTGGAATTTCACAACTGCTGAAGCCTCAGGCTCCCTCCATACAGTTCTGCCAGTGCAGATCAGTTGTGACCTGCAGTTCCACTATTCTAGTCTAGGACATTCATGAGCAGTTGTGTGCCAGAGTGAGTCAAAGTGTATGATAGTTTGGGAGAACAATCTTATTTTCACTTGCGATCAAAGACTAGATTTGAAGCCAGGCTCCAAGTGAAAGACTAGTCTGCTGAACTACAATTAGGCTGCATTTTTATTGAGTATGTCTAGTGAAAATATGAGACTGAACCTAGGTTTAACAGGTCATCAGAACCCAGAAACAATGCAATATATTCATGTTAGAAAGTATACATACACATGTATATACATATAGGCACACACACTGGGGTATCAGAAAAAGAGAGCTTTTGACATTTCATTGCACTTAATTTCTATCATGATGCTGAGAGCATCTAATGCTAAATGTCACACTTAAATCAGAATGTAAAAGCTTGTAAAAACCTATGGCATTTATATAACTATATTAAATGTATAATTGTTTGACGTGAAACAGCAGAATGTGTTATGCAAATTATCAAACCAACTGCTTCACGCACAGAGCTCCAAACCAAAATATTTTGAAGGCAGCTGGCCAGATATTAAGTGCTTAAAGGGCTTTGGATATGCCTTATAAATTAAAATGTATTTATCAGGTGAATACATAAAAGGAAGGTTTGTAGCAAGGGAAAGTAATTACAATAATGAGGTAAACACGTGGTAGAGAATACAATAATCATTTCCTCTGCACGGGAAATGGCAGCTTTAGACAATTGGTCCTTGAATGCTGGAGAAAGCACTGTATCCTGGCCACATGTTGGCACAAGCAGCGAGAACAAGTGTGTGGATGCTGTAGCTTACTGCAGAAACAAAGACCTGTTTCAACAGCTGGGCGACTGAATGGGCGGGTGTGAAATCACTCTTCTACACCAGGGTTTGATTTAAAGCCAGGGGCGTAAGTGTGAATTTTCAGCTTTATGGGAGCAGGGGGGGGAGAGAGAGTTAATTACGAAGGGAACACTTCAGAGGTCCAGAGGAAAGGAATTGGACATAATACAGCTCATAGATGGAAGAGACCTATGACACAGCATGGTTTGTGCTTCACTAGCTCCATCTGCAGGTATTTTCTCTTTAATTATGATTTTGAAAGAACTGATAAGAGGACATTGATGTGAGTGGACTTTGGTTACTAGGGAGAAATACTCTCAACCAAGCGGGGGCTTGAATAGGGGAATACAAAAGGCATCTGCCCAAACACACAATGCTGAAAAGATAGAAAAGCCTGAACTATTATGACCATCCTAGAAACACGTCTGATGAAAGAGGAAGGTGAAGAGACATGGTCAGGATAAAATTCATATTTTTAAAAGAAGAATTTCCTTATGTATAATACAACCACTACCGTAGCATTTTATAGAGCTACTTTACATAGGAAATGTTGGACTGCCTCAGACCTATGGTCAATTTAATCCAATATCTTGTCTCTTGACAGTGGCCAGCATCAATGCTTTAGAACAGTGGTGGGCACCTGTGGCCCGCATGTGGCCCATCAGGGTAATCCGATTGTGGGCCGTGAGACATTTTGCTGACGACAATCTGCAGGCACGGCCCTCGCAGCTCCCGGTGGCTGTGGTTTGCCGGGTTCCCGGACGCCGGTTCCTGGGCCACAGGTTGCCCACCACTGCTTTAGAAGAAGGTGCAAGAAACTGCATAGTAGGCAGATGGAGGGTAATCTGCTCCCATCAAGGTCTCTTCCTAATCTCTTAACATTTGGAATTATTTTAAGACGCAGGTTTCATATTATAGATAAATGAGGTATTAGATTCTTTCCAATACTCTTTCAGCATGAATTTTTATAGTTCTGGATATTCTTGTTATCCATAGAAAGGTCAAATCCCTCTTTAGTCCTCACTAAGTTCTTGGCTCCAACAACATTCTGTGGCAATGAGTTCCACAGTCTAATTATGCACTGAGAGAATTATCTTTTATCAATTTTGAATGTATCATTTTTCAAATTCATCAAATGTCCCAATGTTCTTGTGTTATAACACAAGGAGAACAGAAACTCCTATCTCCCTTTTCTAGAGCATTCACTATTTTGGGGGCTTTTATCATCATGTCCCCTCAAATTTGTCTCTTTTGAAAGACAAATTGAAAATATTTGGATTGCTTGTCTTCATATGAGTTTTTTTCCATGCCTCTAATTGTTGCATTTTTCTCAGTGTTTCCAGCCAATTTCATGCTCTGGTTTTCTTGCACTATTCAGTGCAGAAATGCTTGAGTTCCAAAAGTTAAAAAGGATTTTTTTGGGGGGGGGGGAAAGAGGGGGTTAAAAATATATTTTCTTTGAAATAAAAATGTCATTTTAAGTATAATTTGGAGGCAAAAACACTAGTGTTCTCATTTTTATTGGATAAAACCAGCTTGGTCTCACCTCATCAAGCTTATAAACATAAAGTCCTTACAAGTCTAACATTCCTATGCTGAATACAACGACCAGGCCAACTGCAGAAGGAAGAGGTGGAAAAATTTATGTGCAAGGCTCAGGAATCCTTACAAGTGTTTTAAAAACAAAGAACAAATTCAATGCTTGAGATAACTGTCTGAATTGGTGCTGATGCCATTCAGTCTTCAACAACATCTGAGAAGCTAACTCTTTCACCCCTCACTCAACTCTGTGCAGGAAGCTGTCCAAAGTAGCACGGTCCCTTAGACCTCAGAGCCCCTGCCTGGGGCCTGTGAAGCTTAATAGCCATATTTTTCATTCAGATGAGTCTTGCCATCACCGCTTTGACCTGATAGACAAGAGACAAAAATATATATATATATATTTTCTCTTCCAAGATCAACTCAGAGCAAAGAATGAAACTGTCTGCACAGAGCATACATTCGACAGGCAGAAAAAAAGTATACCAACCCACACAATGGATACTACAATACTAGTCTCATTTTGATACATAAATTCCTGACAGCTGGGAGTTATATGCCTTTACAAGACTACATAATATCTTTCCTGTTTATTTGGTTCCTCCAGTGTCCCCATTATGCCAGCTCAGACAGGAGACAAATCCGCCCATTAACAGCCGGAGACAGGAAAAGAGAGCTCCCTCAAAAAAGGAAGCTGGCTAGACACACCCAGTTCAGCCCCTCTTCTGGTCAGCTGAGCCAGGAATTTTGCTCTAGTTTTTACTAGTGCTAATGGAGTGCAGTCCTTCTGTTCACTTAGCTCTGGGATAGAGCTCTCCTCAGTGAAGTTCCTTCCCCGTCTCCTCCCTCCCTGTGAGGCCCAGCAATGTTTTAAACCCCTAATTATCTGTAATTTTGAGAAAGACTACCATGAAACCATATGAAATCTAATCTATGCACTTAATATGAAAAGCTATATGCATAAGCCATGCTCTCATTAAAAAAGTATAATTGAAAATTCATTGCATCATTAAAAATAACCACAGAAGGTTAAATCAAAACGATTTGAAGGTTAATTAGAAAAGTTAATCTTTACCTTTCACCCTCCACACAAATTGGATTTGTGCCCCTATTAAAAGTCATTCCTATATCTCTGCCACAATAAGTTAATAAGGCTTGTCTCTCCAAAACATGTGATACGAGTTGTAGGAAGATTTGTGTTTCAAAGTTTTGGCCAAAAAGTCTTCACAAAAGTTATAGAGGACCAATCCCACAGGTTGCGGAATGTCCCAATGACTTCAGTGAAAGTTGAGGCTGCTCAAAACCTCATAGGCTTTGATCTTCCTTTCAAATAATAAAACCACCACCATACTTGGCGTAATGAAGCGAACAGAACTGCAGGAACTAATAGTAGCACATATAGCAGCGTGAAAAGTACATGGTTGTTACATGTGGTATTTGGGATGGGTGTATGTGTGAAATATCCATACTGGTTGAATTTTTTTTTTTTGGGCCACACTTAAGGGACCTCAGGACTATTTTGCAAATGGATTCCTGATTTATTGGAGTAAGAAGTCAGAGGAAATTGCTTGGTACCTGCAGGAGGCATCCACACACAGTAGTCTGGGTCATCTTCTGGGTACTGCGAGGAGGAAAGCGCTTGCTGGAGCTGCAAAAAATAAAAATTGAGCAGACATTTTTAAAGATACAGCATTCCTAGCATAAAGTTCCCAAGTGTTTCAAATAGTCAGTTTTAAGCTGGAAAAAAAAAAAAGCTACCGAGAGGTGGAAGCAGTTTCCCTACTGTGAAAGGTCAATGAGGAAACAACAGGAGTGCAGTGGGCTGGTAACAGAGCCGGTCTGTCAGGGCGTGTCTACATTACCCTCGGCATCGACGGGCAGCGGGGGAGCGTCAGCTGTCAACTGACCACAGTGAAGACATCGCGATAAGTAGATCTCAGTAAATCGACTTCAGATATGTTATTCACGTAGCTGAAGTTGCATAATTTAGATCGATCCCCACCCGCCCAGCATAGACCAGGCCTCAGAGCATAGACTGAAGGACAACTCCACCCTCCGATATAGCCATGAAATTCCCAATGAAGTCAGTAGGAGTTGAGTGTACTAACGAGGGCAGAACTGTTTGTTGCACTTGACAGCATTACAGATAATGCAAAACACAGGATTGTGTCCATGGTGTATGCAAATAGAGGTTACAATGAAAATGTTAATTTTTGTATTTGCTGACTCTCGGGGGTTTAAATTTGTAAGCTTAATGTTACATTGATGTCAATTTTACAATGAATGTCCCTGTTTAAAGGAAAAAGGGGAAGGTGAGACTTAAGAGTATTTAAGTGATTTAGGAGCACAATTCACACTGGGAAAAAAATAAAAATCATATTAAGGCCAACAGTTTCAAACTTGAATGCCTGAAGTTAAGCTGTTAAAATAAAAGTGGCCTCGTTTTCCAAGGAGATACATGCTTCTAGCTCCCATTAATTTCAGTGGCATTTGTGACTGCTAAGTGCTCCTCAAAAATCAGGCTATTTTCATCGAGGCCTAAATATGGAGATAGCAAGTTAAAGTCAGGTTGAAAATTTAGGGCTGAAGCAGTAATCTTTTAACTTTCATCTTTTACTTCCACAATTATGTAGTCAAAATCTAACAACTCTATAGTGAAACATTGAAAAACAAAACAAAAAAACCCAACCCACCTATATTTAAGTCTTTAAATCTACACAGAGCATACATTGCTTCAATAACTCAGCCAGAGGTTAGAGGTCTATTAAAGGAGTGGTGGGTGAGGGCCTGCAGTGTGCAGGTCAGACTAGATGATCATGATGGTCCCTTCTGACCTTAAAGTCTATGAGTCTATATTTACTAAGCATTGAATTTATGTACTGGTTATTACATAAACCCTTAATACAGATCTATCAGCATGATCAAAGCAATGTTTCAGTCAGTCAAATCTGTTTAATTTTCTAAAATTAACCTGGATTAGAGACCTCTGGAAGATCTAGCCTCCTGGAAAGTGTCAGCATGTAAAATTCAGCTATCTTTATTCTTGTGCACAAAAAAGTCAAAATCTTTTCAGAAGGAGAAAAGACTTTTTCCAGTTTTGCATGACTCAGAAGTGCATAAAAAGTTTTTTCCCCTCAAACTTTAAAAAAAATGCTACCTTTGGGCTGAAACCCACTATGGAAAATATCAACCAAAAGGAGAGTGTGTGCAGAAGATCGCATGTGCAAAAAAGTGATTTGTAATGGGAATGTGAAGATAACCTAAGGTATTTAATATTATGAGAATACTATAACATTAGAATGCTTGGAGTGAATTAGTGCTGGTTAGAGGTGCTGGGTCTGACAGCCCTGGAGACTGGTACCTTCTAGTTATCCACAGAAGGGGTACAGCATGGATTGTAGCAGTGCAAATGTATTGACACTTCCCTCACTAATATGCTTCAACCTAGCTAAGGAGGGACCTCCTCTGAAGGATGTTCCCATTCAGTCCTTGGCCTCTTTGCTGGGATTGCTAACAACGGAATCAATTAATGCCAATGGAAGTATTATTTTGGATTAGCGGATCCTGCTAGTGGCTGATGGGCAGTACATCTCTTTGCTACATGATGCAGTGTATTTGCATAGCATTCTATCAATTACAAAACCTACAACCAGAATGTGCTGCGTAGAAATTGCCACGCTGGATAAACTTGTAGACCATCTAGTCCAGTACCCAGTCTCCCACAATGGTCAGTACCAGATGGTTCAGAGAAAGGTACAAGCCCCCATGATGCTAAATTATGCAGTAATATGCCCCCAGGAAAAGGTTCTTTCTAACCCCCAGCAGAAGTGGTTATCTTTATGCCCCAAAACATGGAGGGTTTATATCCCTTACAGATTTTTATCCTAGAAACAACTCTATCCTCCTTGTGAATGCACTGGAGGCCACTTACACCTTGGCTCCCAGTTACAATAAATTCCACAGCACTAACAATGGCCCCTTTCCACAACTCCCAAAAGGATGAAGTTATATTAAAGGCAAGACACATGGACTACAGAGGTGGCCCCCAGGTTTTTGTCCAACAGTATCAGTTTTCCAGACTAAGACCTTTGCTATGTAAGCCAGTGAGTGCAACATCCCACGCTAATCCACAAGAAAGCTCTGCAGACACAGGACTGGGCCTTGGAGCATGCCAATTTTTATGGCAAGTTGGAGCACATACAAGCAAATGAGAGATCACATCACTGTGACACAGCACAAACTGGAAAGGAAGCTTTGATGAATGGACTGGTGGTCTATTTTGACTGTAGCTATTACGGAGCTCTGTCAATCCTGAAATGCTAGATCATAGCTTCTCAGCAGGCACGCTCCTCGGTGACTTGTAATAGCTCTCTATGCCTGCTGCAGCAGTAGTGTATTAGAAGACTAGTCTCACACACCATGGAAGAGACATCACTGTCACAAAGCTGTACTCCAACCACGTCACCAACCCATTTCGCTCAGAGGGAATCTTTTAAATTAGACTGTTGACTTCTTGGGGCAGGGACGGTCTTCCTATGAGTGAGAGAGCTTCAGGTACCCCTTACTTACCCTGCTTGGGCCATAAACTTTCGTCTTTTTCTTGGGGCTCTCTTCAAATGTCCTGCACGTGCTCTCAGACGCTGGGAAGAAACAAGATCTGTTTTATAGCACACGGTATTGCTCCTACATCACAAACCAGCAGCTCTATCAGAAATAAGTTTACAAAAGGCCCACTTAAAAACAGACCTGTCAAAGGAAATGGTACATTAACCTTGTTGAACCAAAATTCAGTTCTTTTATCTGTTGAACAGGATCCTACTGTTATAAATTTATTGAGATTAAACAAACTACAGTTGTCACTTAAATGTAACGTATTCGATCCTCTATCTGGCACTCCATATATCCACCTGTAAGGGGTTAGGATCTAATAGGTCTTTTCTATCTACAGTTACTATAATGATAAATTTTAATAGTCAAGCAATCTTCTCCCTGCAGATTACAAGAGGATATAATACTGAAGCTGGAGCATGGAAGTGCCCTGGACTTCGGCCATCAAGGGTCTGTACTCTGGGCCATGAAGACCGAAAGCTACTTTAGGAAATACATGGAACCAACATACGAAAATGCCACTTCTCTGGGTACAGGAATATCAGTTAGTGGAAGAGAATAGTGAGGGATCATGTAAGATGAATAGCCTTGACTCTCCTGCCATTTAACCTAAATGACTCAAGATCTCAAATCTCATCAGACATCAAAATTCATCCCTATAGAGAAGAGGACAGTCTCCCTGAGGAATCTTAGGCTGCCATAGACTGTCAGGTGGGAGAGCAGAGTAAAAGAATTCATACAGATCTCTTCCAAATGTTTTGCATGCCAAGTCAGGCTTTGATCTTGAGGATCAGATGGACTTTTGTAAAATGCACGGTGACATTTGGTCAGCTCACAGTGCATGCTACTGCCATATGGTACTTGAGATTTGTATTGGCACAGATCTTCACATGCACTTCCCCTCTGACCAACTCTTAAGACAAGACAAGGAGGAGAAAAAGGGTGCATCATTTTTTATACTTGGTTCTTCCTCACAAGATCCTGCTGTCACGCTACTGCATTAAAATAACGTTGTATTTATATAGTGTCTTTCATCCAAGGAACTCAAAGCGCCTTACAGATTTGGAGGGGCGAGGAGAATTGAAATACAGAGATGAAGTGACTTGCCCAGATGTCACATATTTAGACTGTGGCAGAGTTGAAAATAGCCCTTACACCCCCTGGATTCCTAATTCCCTGCTTCAGAAACTAGACAATGCGGTTTCCTTTTGCTAATTTGCACAGACAATAGCTCCTTTGAATACATTTTTAAGTCCATAATCTCCTGCACAATTGCTGATCCCCACATTGCATTGCTCACCTTGAGACTTCTCTTGTGATAGGCCCACCTGATATTCATTATCTGGTGTCTTTAACCGATTGCTGATGGGCTGAGACTGAAAACCAATCTCTGGGGAAAACAGCCAAAAAGTCAACAGAATACACTTATCAGGCATCCTAAGAAGTAGAGCACTAGTATCACTGAAACACAATATACTAGAGTAAACTTAGCTGCATTCATTTCAGCACTGACATTCAAATAAAGGGACAATTCTCTCTAAACACCTAAAGAGTTTAAACATAGAAAGACTATTTCAATGCAACATTGGGAAGGGAGTTTAATTAACCCACAGAGCCAGTTTAAACTAACAACTTGGCCATATCGCACATGATACCATACATTAAAGCAAGGACGTAGAGTTGCAGATATGAGGGAACAAAATAACTTACTGCAATGTTATGGCTGAGTTTTCACATGCACAGAGTTGGTAAATGCAAAAGGGTTTGAATTTGTATATACAGTGTCACAGACACAGACAGTGTCAAGATCCTGCCATTATGACTTTTAAAATATTTTACCTCTTCAGTTTATAAACCTTCAAATGTATTCTTACTCTGAAATCTGTTTTCTTTTTAATTATGTTCCTTTACAACAATGTCATGTACTAGTTTGTTACTGTAAGACACTCAAGTGCTGCACACACTGGTTTATCAATATAGCCCGTCACAATACAGAAAGATTTCTTTTCTTGTCTTTTTTTTAATCCCAAAACTATGGGAAATTTGCTGTTGTGCAGAGCTTTAATACAAAACCAGGTGAAACTCTTCGGTTCCTGGATCTGTTTGTGCCCAGAATGCTGAACTCATAGGCACAAAGCTCTGAAAAGCAAATCTGCAAAGTGTCACATGAACATCTGTGAAACAAACCTCCAGAGCTTTGGGCAACTCTGAAAAATCCAGTAGTTTATACTCTCATAACCTAATGCAGGGAAAAGGGAAAAAGCGGTCACTGTTTACCATGGGTGGGTTCCACATTCTTGCTAGGAGAACTGGCAGGAAGACTAGTCTCTTGTTCTGCTTCTTCTCCTGCCATTTTCATCTCTGCTTTTTGTGTCCTGATATTTGCTGCTTTGATTTCCTGCTCCTTATCTTCATCCTCTTCTTCTTCCTCCACTTCAGGCCCATTATCTTTCATTTTTAACAAGCTTTCAGGGATAACTGGACGTCTGAGAGGCAACTTCTGTGGCGTAAAAGCAAACTGATGTAGCAGTGTTTAGGTAATCTGATGACGAGTGCTATAAAAAACCCTGAGATATATAGACAGGTTGATACAGAACGGCCACAGACAGACAAGACAGGACAAAGCATGTGTGTTCCACACATAGGAAGAACTAGGAAAGAAGTGCCAAATGGATGACGAGCTATTTTGTCCTAAGGAAAGGTATCAGCGCAGGTGAAAAAGAAGAAGAGATACAGTCATTGTCCCCAGAAAAGCAGGTCATAGTTTTTTGGATAGTCCTATTGGGAATTAAACTAATAATACATCTGAATTTAACTAAAAGGCCAAGAAGAATAGAAAAGAAAGTGAAGGGAAAGCCAACGACCTAAGGAAACGAAAGCAACGAATACCTGAAAACTGGCCTCTTCATCCAACTTACCCCTAGGTTTCCAGTTTTCAGTTTGAATTTTCTTCCCCCTTTCATTGCACCAAAGAGAGGCAGTGTTAGCTTTTTAGGCTTGTTCTCCATTTCCACACCATGACTCCCAGTCCTAACAAAATTAGATACAAAGAAAAGCGATTAGCAAATGCACAGTCTACAGTAAATACCTAAGCATCAATCTCTTCTATTTAAGAACAGAAACATTTGCGGAACAAAGGTGATGCTATGAAACAAGAACTCAAACCTGTGCTGTGTGATGCTTCTGCAAGACATGTTATTAAGAAACACCACTGTGTGTGCACATGTGCACACACACGAAGCAGGTGTTGATCTTACTGCTTTAACTCCACTGCTGCTGCATCTCTCTGCAGCATGCCTTTGACATGGCTATGGGTCAGTGGCACACTGACATGCCAAAGTGACATTTCAGATGTACCACAGGAGGTGGCACCCATTGTATATTTTGCTCTTTCTACATTTTGGCAGCATTTCACTTGCCAGGATAGCACAATTTCAAATGGACAATATACAATGATTATTGATGTAGACTCACTGTGGCTTCAACTCTGGCAGCTCTGCAGGTTTAACAATCTTTATTAACCCTTTCAGTCTCTGCTGTTCTTGCCTCAATTCAAAGGACCGCAAGCGAAGCTTCTTCCTCATTACGCTGTCTAAGGAGCAGCCTGATTTTATTTCAGTCATGAACTCATCCAAGGAATCCTGAGAAGCCGGCTGGGATTGGGCTGGGCAAGAGGATTGCAAAATATACAAGGTAGCGGGGGAGGAGGGGGAAATAGAAAAAAAGATGAGTCTCATACCCACCAAATTTAACCTTTAAAGATTGCAAAGTGTGTCATGGGGCAATATAAGTACCCAAGACAGATAGTTAATACACCACCCTCTGTGCAAAACTCTCACCATTCAGCTAAATGATGGGCCAAATTTGTCCCTGGGGAAGAATTCAATGGAGTTCTCTAAAGGATTAATTTGATTCTATCCATTTTAATCTGTGTAAACCCATTTCTGAATTTGTGAATGTTAACTCAAGTAATCACCCCCTTGAAGTCTGTAAGTATTTCCTATCTTACTATAAAAAATACTTCATCTGTGACTCCTGTTCAGACAGCCTTACATACTGTTACTTTGGCAATGTTTTCTAACTGGGAAGGCTGATTTATATTTGGGAAAATAAAGGTATGGATTTTTTCCTCCCAAAGGTGAGAGAGTCCATCTCTTTGCAGACACTGCTGATTCCTCCCATATATGTAATAACAAAGTTGTTTCTTTTGCATCTCAAATTTTGGTTCATGAGGCTTTAGAGCCTCAGGTTTTTCTTGCTAACCCATGACTTAACAAGGATCAGAAAAGTTCTTTTCTTGGATTTTGACAATGCTACAGGATTTGCAACCTCTGAGTTATGTCAGAGGCAGACAATGAAGAGAACTAATTCTGTGTTGTCAGAATTTCTGAGCCCTTGTTGTTCGGTAAGAACTTCTGCCTCATTTTTACTATTATACGCTATGCTAAAATTCAGGCAAACTTAAATCTTTGTAACTGTATGATTACGTGTGCATGTAGATATGTACGTGTGTCTGTACGCAATTATGTAATTTGCAAATTTTTAAATATCTGTCCTAATTATAAGCCAGGCCGAAGTATTTTAACTTTCAGTCCTAATTAACTCAGCCTTAATTATAAATCAGAATTGGTTGAATGTAATTAAAGATGATTTTTTTTTGGCTTTGTTTAAATTTGTGATTAGTATATTTTTGAAAGTGATTGTAAGGAACTATTAAGCATTTCTTCTAGTTATGCAAACATTTTTAAAAGGCCTCAGTTCATAAACTGGGTATTTCTGATATAGAACAAAATATAGTTTCAAGTTTAACACACACACACAAAAGCTGTAGCAGCATGTAACAGTAATTACTCAAAGATCACTTAGTTAATAGGATGCAAGGAATTATTATTACTCGGTATGCTATGTGCCCTAATGTCCCTTAAGCAGATGATATATCAACGTTAATAAAAACGTATTGTAAGTAGTCCAGTCAAAGTAGCTCTCATTAAGTCTATTTCTCTCAAATATAATTACTTTACACTGAGTGTGAATCAGGACAAAAGCTACCCACGAACTGACTGTTTGAACCTTTTAAAAGATAGAGATACTGTATGTCAGTATTCACCCTTATGTGCATAAGGATGCCTACAAAATAACCTTGAATTAAAGGTGTGTATAGATATACACACACACACAGCACTTTTACTACTAAACTTACACACATTCTGCACTGTATGATGCATTCTTAGAGAGATGTTTAGCATACCACCAGATTAAGTATCTGAACTTTGAAGTAAGCTGGTGAATAGACATGCATGCTCTAGACTCAAAAAGATCCTGACCTGGGAAAAACCTTGAAGAAATCAATGGGAATTAGATGCTCAGCACCTCACAGGATTGGGCCTGAAGTTGGGCACAATGGACCAGCCCAGAAAATTGATACCTACAACCCTGCCCCAATGCAGAATGGATTAGTTGTCTCTGCCTAAAGTGCTGCCACCATTTCAAAATAGAGACTCCGCAACGCGTAAGTGGATGTGGAAGTTTCAGCAGTGGGTGGCAGCTACAGAGGACAGCCGTGTCCCAGGTAAATACAGCTTTGGACAAACCAGTCTGTCCTCTGATGAGCAAATGCACAGCAGGATCTATTACCTCAGCATCACAAAGGGAATCTCTACCCCCCTGCTGCTTGAGGGACCAGATTTCCCAAGCTCAGGCTACGGAATGCAGTTCAGTCTTTTTCTTAGGATGTGATATCTGCAATCGCACAGAAAATTGCTGGGGAGACGAAAATTAGTCATCACTAGGAGCAGGATTAATCATGGATATTGTATTTTATGTTATATGGACAAAAGCTCTAGGGCCATTTACTTCACTATCAGCTTGTCCGTGAAGAACATCATCATTGCTAACAAAAAATAAAAGTGAAAATCTCTGTGTATTTGATTTTCATTCAGCTGCACTGAAGTATGAGAGAGTTATCAAGCTTCCCCATCAGTAGGTAGTTCAAAATGAGTTTAGAAAGCAATCTGTAAACCTCTATTGATGTCGCTCTGACAACCACTTAATTTCTACAAGTGCTGGGTAAGAGGTACAGTAATTCAGCCTGTCACTCACTCGTCCATCTTTCTGGAGTGCTGCCCTTTGAGGCCAGACATATAATGACTCAGACAAAGCCAAAGCTTGATAAGGTTTCACAACCTTAGTATTGACAGACTACCAATACAATGATAAAAATCACCTATCGTTAGTGTAAGTGCTCTCGGAAGCTGTAGGCCAGCACCTATGGTTAATGTGAGCTACCAATTTAAATTGCAAAGAAAAAAAGACATGCAGCCAATACAAGGATTAAAATAGACTGGGCA
Source organism: Caretta caretta (assembly GCF_965140235.1). Taxonomy (NCBI): domain Eukaryota; kingdom Metazoa; phylum Chordata; order Testudines; family Cheloniidae; genus Caretta; species Caretta caretta. The sequence continues at coordinate 154,830,157 of NC_134208.1, read as the reverse complement.
GTGATCTAAGACTAGTTATAGTCTATCCTGGCCCAATGTCAGGAAAGCATTGTTAAACTGAGGTACCAAAGTAGCCCCAGTATTGTTTCAAAGTAAGGTCTGATACCTCGCAGTCTGACAGGTCTAGCAATAAATGCTGGCATTCCCAGTGTTCCAGGGCTATAAAGGATTCATGTCCACCTCAGTGAGTCATGACACGCTGGAATTAACAGTACTAAATGCTTTCAGGTTCAGATAGATTTTCCAAGCAATGGTCCTGGACAAATGACCAGAAACAAAATTGTTGACCCAAACTGGCACTGGTATTGGGTTGGTTGACCAAAATGAAATAGCGGACCATATCATGCAGACATAAAAGTATAGCTACCATAAGTTGAAATATATTACCACCTGGAAGACTCTACAATTCTCAGAGAAATCTTACTCACACAAGGAAGACCCATCCTTTGTTTATACAAACTATTTCTGGTAGAAAAATGTATAAACAAACACCTAAGTACATTTTCCCCAGATAACACCTGGCCACATTACACATAGCCTACAAGTACATTTTGTCTCAACTTTTTCTAGTGGACTTTTTATGTGCCCAATATTTGTTTTGTTTAAAGAGACAGTCAATTTGAATTTTTTTTAAATTCAGCTTACAATTTAAAGGCTGTTCACTAAAGATTTTTTTTTTTTAAATTCCCTTTTGATAAAAAAGAGGGGAGGAGAGTTTGCATTTCCTTGCAAATTCACCAGATGAACACAGGGTCCTAAACTTCAAGTACTTTCACTGTGCACTTTTCAGTTTTTCTTTGCTTTAAACTTTTACATCTGCAGTGACAAAGATGACCTGAATAGAGACCATCCGCAATTGCAGAATCCTTTGGTCTTTTGTTTCCTGCAAAAGGATTTGGAGGTTGTGGAAGAATTCTCTTCAAATAGGATTGGTGTCACAAACATGGTTAACACCGATGAGCACTAGTTTACCTTGTTAAACTCATCTAGCTAGTACACCCTCCTCCCCTTACCTGAGATGTTATGTACAGTTAAGATACTCATTAATAACAAATGCAGGGTAACTACATCTATATTGTCTACTGTCTGATCCTGTGTACTAGATTATGTACTCTCTTTGGGACTGGTGTGAAACAATAGTGAGCAAAATGACCTGTAAGTATGCCTGCTTCTAGATTCCACTCCTCCATTTTCATTTAGCAACTATATGTAAGACATATATACATACTCTGCCCTCTTCTCCACAGCGCTCCCTAAAGCTCTTCAATCAGGGATACTTGGTGCCTTACCTTTCCCTGAAACCTTCAGCTTCTCTGTTATCTCAGAAAGTTCTTTTTCAGCTGCATTTAACTTTGCAACCTACGAAGAGCCACACAATTAAAACACATTTTCATTTTAAAGATGTTATTTTTAAAATAAGTTATTCTTAAAACCAATATTCTACACATTATCCTGTCTTTACACTGCTGATCTTTGGCCAGGAGGTTACTGGCTCAAAGGACTGACTCTGCTCCTAAACCATTTCTCATCTCATTTTCCTCCTGAAGCATCAAGATGTGCACATGCCTGGGTAACCATGTTATATTGTCGTCACCCTTGTCCTTCCTTCTCACCCTCCTTGTCTGAGTATGACCCTAACTTGTCAAGCCAGGTTCAATCCACTTTGTATGGTCTTTGAAGCAGGGACCAGATCATCTTGTTTTGGGAGGTACCACGTGCACTTTTGACACTTGGAAATTATTTTGCGATGGCCTGAAACTGTTTGTGTCTTTGTTCTGATACTCAATTCACCCACCTCTCTGCCCTGTCCTGTCAAGCAGAAGAAAAACTGCACAGGCAAGCACAATTATAGTACATTTCCCTAGAATAGAGTGTGCACTACTTTCTGGTAACTCATTAGCTGAATTTATTATTATTTTCACAGCTCTGATCAATGAAGTTGCAAATTCCTCTTGCCTCCCCTAGTTTGTGTGTGAGAATTTAGGGCTCATGCCAGATGACTGACTGGCCTGGGGACTGAAGTCCTCTATCCACAGAGCAGGCACAGCAGAGACAGCAGCAGAGCAAACTTCCGTAGTACTGCCTTCCCTACACACCTCAACCTTAAGCAGGCGCTGTTCTATGATGAGAAGACTTGTTCTCCCTGTACAATCAGTCCTCCTCCTTTCTGCTGAGGCTGCTAGTAGAAGTTAAGTTGTACCAAAAGTGGTGGCAGTTTGTGTTCACTCAGTTAGACTGGGACCACCAGCTAAGTGCCCACATGCTACTGAAGTGCTGGTAGCAGCAGCTTTCTGGCACTTCCATCCTGTGCTGGAGTCAAAAGGTTCCATGCATACGCCAACACCAATTTTCAACCCTCCAAGTCTCTTGCTCTATGGACACGGAGCCCTACTGACTCCACTCCAGGCTGATCAATTGGTAATTACAGGCCTGAGATGGTATCAAAGCACTGTCTAACACAGAGCAATTTAAAATCCCTTTGATCTTTCTTTCCAGCAACAGTGTATGCAAGACTGATTATAGCCTGAAGCTAACAATGCCGTGTCTAGTTGATAACCTGACGTTCTTCTTACCAGTGAATCAAAAGTCTCTGGCTTCTCTTCTATTTTCCCAGCTTTTTTCATTCTGTTCAGTCGTTTCTTTTCAACAACCCCAGTTCGGTCAAGGAAGGTGTCATCATCACTGTCATAAAAGTCCTCCTCTTCCCAGTTCTTTGCTTTCCTTTTCCGGGATACTGAGAAGGGTTGGAGGGGGGAGGGGGAAGGCAAGGAAGCGAAAAAGTTAAAAGCTCTTGAAAAAGAGAACGGTTTGAAGCTAGTCATCTACATCATTGATTTAAGCCTACCTAGTCTAGTTAGTACCACATAATTGATGAGATATGTAACACATACACTGGAGAACGCAAGATTGTTTAAATCAACTCTAGGCATATGCAGCAGGCTCAAGCTCTCTCAGCAACTAGAAGCCACCCCTCAGAGAGCATCTTCTAAATAGCTACCAAAGAACGTGACCAGTTACCGACCTGCCTCTTGCCGCAGCACACCTCTAGCATCCAGTATTCGGCAAGCTTCCAGCGCGCACTGTATCATTGCTTCCTTTTTCTTTCCTGAATGGATAGCCTCTGCCACCAGCTGCTTCCCTGATGCATCATCCACAGGCAACCTATTCAATTCAGAGTTACAGAACAGCTCTGAGACACTACTAGGCTCCTATGTTCTTTATGTTGGACATCACTCTTTCCATCCCACACTATTCTCTTTTTCAGTAAATATTTTCATGTTACAATTTTTTACAACATTAGTCAAACCAGTTAGTTTCCAAAAAACTTTCAGGCAAATCTTTAACTAGCCTGAGGAACAGGACTTCCTACATCCAATCCCAGGCCATAGCAAAACAGCACAGACAAGCCAAAGGAACTAATTTAGGCCCCAAAGTACTTTTAAACACTCCTGTCCTGTGAATTACCAATGCTAGAAATTAACATTATGCCATACTGGAGCAGAGATTGTCAAAATGGTATAAACCATTCCAAGCTATTCTATTTTGTCATAAGCTATCAGACCTTAAATGTCACATCATTCCAATTACAATCTTGCTTTCCCCTCATCAACACCAACATGATGTTAGTGGCCTCTCTGAAGAGCCTCTGAAGCTAGAAACCACTGTTTTATACCATCTGAAAGAAGGGAATCAGATTTCAAATACTATAAAGCATGAATTTCTATCTCCATTAGTTTGTGAGATACTGCTAGCTAAATTCTTCCTCGCATAATATTTCAAAATTGTTGTGTTTCTCACAGCAGGGACAATTGAAAGAATTGTCACAATTTGATGTTCCTGGGGGATGGAAAATAGGTAAGCAAGAAAGACTTAGGGAAAGAGTACAGACACTAAACTAGGTAATGATCCATCCATCATCCTTCTATTTCAATTTCAATGCTTAAGCCTAATCTCATTTTGGTCTCAGCTGCAGATGTACCAATCAAACAAATGACTCTCTCCGCTTCTGCTTGTGAAACTGAAAGGAAAGCTTCTAATTTCAGAAAGTCAATGCATAGTATACCTACTTAACCCTGCAGAGCCAGGTATTGTGTCCATGGTCATCATATTCATACTCTAGTTCTTCTCCTGTACAGGAAATAAAGAAAAAAGTTGATGCAGCTGCCCACATTGTAAAAACCAGCAACCACTACTTGTGGTAGGGGATGATAGCGAGGATTAAAGGAAAATAACCCCTTTTGTGCTTGATACTCCCCTGCTTATACATCAACAGATTGGACTTGCTCTTAGCCACCACAACATCCTGGGCACTTTGTTACCCACTGTGACCTTAAGTTCTTTTCTGAGTCATGACTTTCCCAAACACAGTCCCCCACATCCTAAGAGCGACCCGTATTCTTGGTTCATCGTTTGTGACCTTACATTTTCTTATATTAAAATATGTGCTGTTAAAGGGAGCCAAGCTTACAATGAGATCCAGATCTCTCTGTAGAAGCAAGCTGTCATTATTTAACACTCCACCAATATTTGAGTCATCTGCAAACTTTACCAGCAATGATTTTAAATTGACGTCAAGTTGTCACTGCCTTCTGTTTTTGCTGCTCTATAATACTTTCCTATAAAGCCTCATATCATAACCACCATCCCCTAACCAGATGGGTCTGAACTATGAAGCCTCTGGATCCCTTAAACATTACTTTTGAGAGTTGGTTGTAGAAGGGGTGTCACTCAAGAATGATTCAAGGTGCTTACACAATTCCCAGCCTGGGAGCCAGGAACAAAGTTTGAACTCAGAATATAAGAACAGCCATGCTGGGTCAGAACAAAGGTCCATCTAGCCCAGTAGCTGTCTTCCAACAGTGGCCAATGCCAGGTGCTTCAGAGGAAATGAACAGAACAGGTAATCATCAAGTGATCCATCCCCTGTCGCCCATTCCCAGCTCCTGGCAAACAGAAGCTAGGAACACCATCCTTACCCATCCCTGCTAATAGCCATTCATGGACCTATCCTCCATTAACTTATCTAGTTCTTATTAGAACCTTGTTATAGTCTTGGCCTGTGCGTTGTGTGAAGAAATACTTTATGGCATCACCACATGCACCACTATCGGGAAATGCTCTGCTGACAAAGGACAGACACAATACACATACCTTCCCTTTCAAAGAAACCCTGCAGCGCCTTCCTAGGGTCCTTCAAATAAAAGGCTTCTTGCTCCTCCTGAAACTCTATGGCAATAGGATTTTCTTCAACTTCATCTTCCTCGGCATCTTCCCCTGGAGGAAAGCATGCACAGAAGTGCAGATGAAATAGGAAAGGAGGTTGGGAAGAGATGCAAGTAAAATTCAGCATTCATCAGTGTGAAAAATATGAGCCGCAATTCAGAAAAACCCCTGTATAACAAGTTTTGCTTAACTTTTACATTCTTTTGATAAGTTACCCTCACAGATTCACCTGCCTTTTGCTAGTAAGGTTAAGTATATAATAGTAGTTTATCATTTTAAAGACATACTTAAAGTATTGGAACTTTAGCTATTTAAAATTATGGTCCACTTTGTCAGCTCTCATATGCTGACTTGAGAGGGTCAGTTCTCTTGAGAATTAAACCACAAAAATTAGAAAACCCAACCTTACTGCCAAACACACACACACATTCAAAGAATTCAGTTAGGGCTAACTCCACTGTGTAGTGGTCTCCAGCAATTGTATACATTACATTTGCTGCAATAATATACACAACATAGCAGAAGTTAAGGACAGAGCATAAACTTCAATTCTTAGTTTCTTGCCTTTTTTGGTTTGAAGTCAGACCTTTAAAGTTGTGTTTTTTGTTTGGGCATAGAGCTCCTTCTGTCTCTTCCACACAAACTTACTTACACCAGCAATCCTTTTTATAAAAAGGAAATGATTTTTGTCTTCAAAAAACTCTCATAATAATACACCACTGCAGCTGGAATTCAATGCTTAGTTTTCATCTCTCTAGTTTTTGCTCAAAAGACTTTAGGTCTTATTTTAGCAACTTCATTCAGGGGTACAATATCTCTTACCCATTCCCCATGAGCAACTCATATCATTACTCTGACTGCTCTCATTTCTTTTCTCTTCCTTTTCTTCTTGTTCATCTTCATCTGAGTCCTCGCCTAACATGGTCTTCTCTAGCTTTGCCTGTTGCTGCTTGTGCAGAGCCTTCAGCTGAGTCACAGTTAGTTCGGACTCAGACTCCTGATCCTCCTCAGGTCCCTGCAGCACAAGACACAGACAATATCTTTAAACAGTGCATCTGGAAAAGATACCATTTTGTAACAGAAAAGCAAATTATTCTAGGATACTGTCAATCTCTCTTTACATTTTTTTTTTTTAATAAAGAGTTCAGTTTACCTATTGTACTCCACAACCCTAAATCCCCTGCTACCGGACACAGTAGATTTAATTTCCTGTCTACAGACGAGCAACATTACAGATGCAGCATTCGATTCAAGATGTGGCTGCATTTTAATGGTAGGACAGGTGACCCCTATATATCCTTTAATTCACAAGGGTGTGTTTAAGTATGAGTAACTAATGCTTATGAAGCGCTTTGAGAGCCTCAAAAGAGCCTGTTATCACTACTTTTAATAAAAATTTTCCTGGACTGTTAGGCATTAGTGTTTTAACTCCTAGAAATATCATACTGCTAAACTAGAAAATGAAACTGATTGCTTTAGTTCCTTTTTTCTTTTAACACAAAAAACCCCCCAACAAAAACAGATTTTAACTCTTAAATTTGATTTTTTAATTTAGATTAGTTTCATAAAGTCTGCATTTGCCAAAGCAGCACATGCAAGCTTTTCTGCAAAAATGCAACTTTCCAAGATATGCAGTGAAAGAATTGGATGCATATCTTGCTGCAAGAACTAAACATACAATGAAGACAACAAAGGCACTCCTCATGCAATCTACACTACAGGACCATATAGCTAACTTGTCACTTTGGAGAAAACAAATAATAAAACAACAACAACAATGTTCCATCTAGTTTGATGCTCCGTTTCTGAGCAGTGACGGGTACATTATACTTCAGAAGGTGATTCTTTTTTCCAGTCAATGATCAACCAAGCCAGTTAGAGAGCATTTTTACAGGTGGTGAATCAAATTCTTTCCCATTTCCCACAATTCTAACCTATTTTCTTAAGTTGCTGAATAAGGAAGTTAAGCTACATGAAATAGTGTCCTTAAAAGGATGCTGTCAGTTTGAAAGCTGGTCAATTTCACGGTTGCCAATTCTTGCAACTTTATCATAGCTTTTACAAGGGGTAAACACTGAGATGGCAAAATCTGCAGACAATAAAAACTACTCAAGATAGTTAAGTCCCAAACAGACTGTGAAGAGCTACAAAAGGATCTCACAAAACTGGGTGACTCAGCAACAAAATGGTAGATGAAACTGAAAGGTGAAAAATGAAAAGTAATGCACGTTGGAAAACATAATCCCAACTATACATATAAAATGATGGGGTCTAACGTAGTCGTTATCACTCAAGAAAGAGATCTTGGATAGTTCTCTGAAAGCATCCAGTCAATGCGCAACAGCAGTCAAAAAAGTGACTAGAATGTTGGGAATCATTAAGAAAGGGATAGATAAAACAGAAAATATTATATTGCCTCTATATAAATCCCTAGTACACCCACATCTTGAATACTGCATGCAGATGTGGTCACCCCATCTCAAAAAAGATATTAGAATTAGAAAAGATTCAGAAAAGGGCAACAAAAATAATTAGGGGCATGGCCCAGCTACCACATGAGGAGCTATTAATAAGCTTAGGACTTTCAGCTTGGAAAAGAGACGACTAAGGGGGATATGATAGAGGTCTATAAAATCATGACTTGGGTGGAGAAAGTAATTAAGGAAGTGTTATTTACTCCTTCTCATAACACAAGAACAGTAGTTCTCAAACTTGTGTACTCGTGACCCCCTTCACATAGCAAGCCTCTGAATGTGACCCCCCTTAAATATATAAAAAGGCATTTATAACACCATTATAAATGCTGGATGCAAAGCGAGGTTTGGGGTGGAGGCTGACAGCTCACGCACCCCAGTCTGAGAACCCATGCACAAGAACTAGAGGTCACCAAATTAAATTAATAGGCAGCAGATTTAAACAAACAAAAAGAAGTATTTCTTCACACAATGCACAGTCAACCTGTGAATTCTTTGCCAGAAGATGTTGTGAAGGCCAAGACTATAATGAGGTTCCAATAAGAACTAGATAAGTTCATGGAGGATAGGTTCATCAATGATTATTATCCAGGATGGGCAGGGATGGTGTCCCTAGCCTCTGCTGCCAGAAGCTAGGAATGGGCGACAGGGGATGGACCACTTGATGATTACCTTTTCCGTTCATTCCCTCTGGCCACTGTCGGAAGAAAGGGTACTGGGCTAGATGGACCTTTGGTCTGACCCAGTAAGGCCAATGTTTTTACAATGTCTAGTGCATTCTTAATGCTCCAGTTCCTGGAATCACGTGAACGTGAGAGACTCAACTTTTTTAAAAAGTGAGTTTCTTGCCCTTCATGGTTGCAAAGCCAAGCCTGAAAATGTGACCCAAGAGCACACTAAATGCTGAGAAACTAGAAGACTAAGAAAGAGACTCTGAAATATTTTTTCAGAGTCATGAATTTTAACTCATGATTTCTGAACACATGGGTTTGACACAGCTGTAACTGCAAAGAGTGAGAGTCAGACTCTGTGTACACTCAGGGCAGCATGTAGAGCACAGGAATGAACATATGAATGAGTACCCGCTACAGTGAAAGGCGGGTTCCATCCACACTTGTCCGATGGTGTGTAGCTCCAAGGGTGGCAGTAGGATGCTACAGAGCTAACAATAGCAGCATAGACCCCAAGGGCATGGTTTGGGTGGGTAGAGCCCTGCAGGCCACATAGGTTTAGGTACATATGGAACTTTGCTCTATTCCCTTAAGCAGAGCTGCTGTTAATTAATCCCGGTGCTAACTGGGCACGCAGTCTGTACTCTGCGCATCACTGCAAGTGCAGCCCCACTTTCAGAGGCATTTTTGGTGTTGCCTGGGGACAGTTTTGGGGGCTTACAGCTCACAGACAACCCCCGCCCGCCCCCGTACCATAGGGACTGGAACTAGAGGCGCCGCTGCACTCCCTGGCTTGAAGTGGTTCCCATCCTATACAGGATTTACCCGTTTGGGTCAATGGCTCTCAGCGCCCCCGCTCCGCACCCACCTGCAGCACGAAGAGGCGGGAGCTGCCCCCGAAGCGCAGCGTGTGCCCCACGCGCACCCGGCAGTAGGTGCGGGGCGGGAGCCGGGCCTTGTTGAGGAAGGTACCGTGGGTGCTGTCCAGGTCGTAGACGTAGAAGCCGGGCTGGGCCTGGCCGCGGTACTGCAGCACGGCGTGGTGCCGCGACACGGACGGGTGCTCCAGGGCCAGGGCGCAGCCCGGCAGCCGCCCCACCAGGAACCAGCTCCTGCCCTCCAAGCGCAGGCTGCCCACGATGACGCCGCCCTTCAGGGTCTCCAGGCCGTAGCCGGCCTCGGCCGGGGGGCAGGTGCCCCACGGCGGCTCCTGGTAGCGGGGCCGCGGGGCCGCGGCGGAGAGGGGGCCCGGGGCCGAGCTCTGCTCCCGGGGCTGGGGCGGGCTCTCCGCCGGCGGCTCCTCACTCGCTGCTTCCCCCTCGGCGTCTCGGGGAGCGGCGCCCACCTCCTTACCGCGGAGCGGGACCGCCGGCGGCAGCGCCGGTCTCTTGAAGGCCCCGAAGTCGGGTCCCTCGGCCACCGGCTCCATCCCTCTTGGCCTCGGCCGCCACCAGCCGAGCGGGTCCCCCCCCCCGACACCAACTCCCCCCGGAAACCTGCTCCACGGCAGCTTGGGTTCCGCCCGCGTCTCAGCGCCGCAAGGCCTCAGAGCCCCGGAACCAAACAAGCAGGGGGAGGAAGAGCGCGGCGAACACCCCCAGCCTCCGGGCAGCGCGGGACGCCGGGGGGCCATTTCCGCCAGCGGAACATCGTTTGCATCCGGGTCAGCGGCAAGTCGGAGTCGGTCGGTTGGTTGGTTGCGAGATCTCCACAGCGGGAGGCGGCCGGCGTCTGTTGCGGGCCGGGGCTCGGTAAGAGCGGGGCAGGATCCTCTGCCCCGGCCCGTCCCCCTGACCTACGGGCCCCGCTCCCTGGCTCCCCTGCAGCCGGGCCGCAGCGCTCGGAGCTCCGGGGGCTGCTCCCGGGCTTCGCCCCTGACTCGTTGCGCGGTCCTGGTCCGGCCCCTCTCGGCCAGTGGGGGCTGCCGCCCCCAGCACGGTGCAGCCGCGTGCGGGGCCCGGACTTCCCTAAGGTCTGGAAAGCCCGTGGGAGCCTGTGGAGGAAAGCGCTGCTGGGAAGAATACTTCGTGCCTCTGCAGCCAGCCTGGGGCTCCGTCTCCGGGGCGGGGTTATAGACCAGCCCCGCCGGCTGGGGGAGTGGGGGTGGGAGTAAACTAAGGCAGTAAGTCATATGGTTTGTTCCAAAGTCTTACTGCTCTGGCGTACTGAAGAAAGATTGATGTGGCGTGCTCAGATGACTGATCACCGAACACCCCAGAAGCTAATTCCATACACACACAGTGGATTTGGGACCCACTGAACTTGTAAACTTCTGAAATTTCCCCCTAGACAGGGCAGATTGGGTTGTCAGGTCTTCTGTGAATTCTTCCTTTAGGTCAGGGAGAACTAAAGTCTGCATTATAAATATGAAACAACCTTACATCTGTCTCTCTTTTTCTTAAGAACAGCACCATCTTGCAAGTGTTCTGAAGACCATACTTCTTTTCAGCATGTCCTTGAATGAGAAGTTGTTGCTGTTGATAACTGGAAGGGTGCTTGGAGTTTCCTAACTCCTTTGTTTCTTCTACCAAAAGCCTACTGTCTTCTCAAAAGTCTGTTACTTTAGGTACTATACCTTATTTGTGACAAAATGCTGCGATATTGGGGTGAGATTCCAGTGTCGACCAGTCAGGCCAACCGTAGTTCCTTTGATTTGCTTCAGCGGGAGTTTCGCACTGTGGAAGTCCAGGATCCTCCATTACATCAGCCCTCTGCAAACAAGCCCAGGCCACCCACCATGCTGGACATCCCCTCGGAGCCCTGTAGCCTCACCATTCACACCATTCAGCTCATCCAGCACAACAGACGGCTGCGCAGCCTCATCGCCATGGCTCAGGCCCAGAACCAGCAGCAAGTGGAGGGCATAAAGACTGATGAGAGCGAGCCTCTGCCATCCTGTCCTGCCTCCCCACCCCTCCCTGATGATCTGCTTCCTCTGGATAGCAAAACCCCCAAAATGCCATTTCAGCTAAGGCATAGTGACCCAGAGAGCGACTTTTATAGGTGTGTTGGTGTCACATTGGATTAAGTCTCTGCTGCAGTGAAGTCAGGCAAATTTATATGTACAGAGTCAGTCAGATGGATCCTTTTTGGGGAGTATTTATCTCAGGATCATTAAGGAGGGAGGGAGACTAAGGTCAGAAATCCTGAATTCTACTCATCTGTATTCATTTCCTATCTGTAAAATGCGGTTAGCAATTCTGATTTGTGTCTCAACAGGGTGCAGCTTAGTGTTCATAAGTGTGTTTTGACATCTGATGGAAGGAGCTGTAGAAGTTCAATTATGGGTTGTCACGGGAGATAGTCTTTCATCTTTAGATTCTCATTTAAATCCAGTTGCTGATTCAAATCCAGTTTAGTTTCATAATGGCTGAAAGTCTATAAGCCTTACATATAAGCATTTGGCTGTTCAGTGGCCTGTAATGATGAAAGTAGTTGATGGTATCCCTCCAGTTCCTAATGGCTACACAACATAAACTTCCCTGCATCACAGTTGGCATTGTTCTTGATAATCTCAGCAGAGAGGTTGAGAATTGTATGGTCATGGACACTGAATTCCCTTCTCCCTAAAACTGGCTTTTCCAACAGAGGGAAAGTGGGACAGTTTGTAGGAAACTTATATTGCCTCTGCTCTACCTGTTCTTTTGGGGGTAAATAATAGGGGTCCAATCTCTGGGGTTTTCCAACAGCAATCTTTATTTTGCCAGCACTACATTAAGAGAAAGTGCTTTTTCTACAGGATGCTGAGGTGCTTTACAGACTGTAGAGTTTTATTTACAGAGATCACTCTCACCATTATAATACAGTATGTTCTTAGGTGGAATAAGGTAGCAGCCACTCCATACATGTTGTAGGAGAGAACAACAACTTCTATTGAAATAGGGGAAGTTTAGGTCAACAGAAAGTGATTAACCAATTGGGTTCAGATAGGACCCCAGGGTTAACACCCTTCCTACTCCTGCTGTGGGATCTTTAATGACCACAAATGGCTAAGAATTCTACTTTGTCTTACTTGAAAGTGGAGCTGGGTGACAATTTTCAGCCAAAACTTTTTTCCAGTGAGAAATGCAGATTTAACACCACCAAAATATTTTTCCAATTTGTATAGATTTTGCCAAATTGTTTGGTTTAAAAAAAAAAACAAAAAGTGAGAAAAAAATCAATGTTTTGACATCTTCAGAACAATGTTGTGGTTTTTTTATTTGAAACAATTAAAACTAAATCAAAACAAAATATTTCGATTTTGCTGAAACTAAACAATTTGTTTGGCTCCTAACAGATGTTTGTTTGGATTTGCTGAAAATTAAAAAACAATTTTTGGTTCAACCCAAAACAATTTTTTTAAATTGTCAGTGAACTGGAAAGTCCTAGCTGTAGTAATGCAGTGCCCCCCATACACTACGTTGGGGCAGTGTTTCAGTAATCACTTTGAAAGATCATCATCTTGTAAAGAAAAGGTCAGCTGAATAAAGATAAGACTGGGAAAGCGAACTACATCAGAAAATAGTTTAGTTGTTTATATCAAGTTAAAAAATAGTAATAGTAATGTGTACTTCAGTATGGTGCCTTATGCCCTCGTGGTTTATAACTATCAGTGAATCAAGTCTTGTAGTACTCTTGCAAAAACTGGCATCATCCCTGTTTTACAAATGGGGAACAGGGACATATGGGTGAAGTGGCTTGTCCAAGGTCACTCAAAAAACTCATGTTCCCAACAGAGCCTAGATCATGACTTGTAGTCATGTAGTTTAACCATTAGATGCAATTAATGCATTTGCCCTACTGACTTCCTTTTTCAGAGCTCCTCAGGTACCTAAGATGAGAAGTCAAGGGAGGCTTACTTGGATCTTGTTTGATTTTGCATGCAGTTTGCATAGCTAACTCATTCTAACTTGTTTCATTTCACAGATGAGTTAAGCTTTTTTATTTTTTTAGTTGAGCTTTTATTGTAAAGGTTCAAAATATTTTTGATCAGATTTCACTTTGGTTTAGACAAATGTAAATCCCTTTCATGTTTAGAGTAATTAAGATAGTTATTGATAAAAACAGAACCCCAACCCTGTCCTTGTCTACTACAGTCATTGAGGATGGTTGAGGGAAACAATATTTATAGCAGTTAGACACCTGGGAAAGCTTAAGGACAGAATTGTGAAAAACTGGTGCAGTGTAACTTGGGAGTGACATGTTTTGTGGATTATAAAGAAGGAGTTTTTAATGGGATGCGGTGAATTTGGAGTTTAATGCAAAACATGGTTTAATTGTGTGCCTCACAGATTAAACTGTTTTAAACTCTCACAGAACAGGAACTTGAAGGTCCATGTAGTATATGCTTTTATTCTGTTCTAGGCTAGAACAGAGAAAATCTGTTGTATAGACATTTTATGTGAATAAAAATAGCAGCTGCAGTTACACTAGCTAGAATAAAAGTACAAAGGGTGTCAGCCCTCATTCCTCTTCAATGAGAAAGATGATCATAAACAGAGATAGAGAAGTCTTTTCCTTCTTATGATACAGTTGGCTTTTATGTTTTCCTCTGAAACATCCATTGTGTTCCACTGCCAGAGACGTAGTATCAGACTAATCAGTTGACTGAACTATTTCAGTTCCTTTATCCACTGTAAAAACAGTCATTCTAGAGGAAATAGAGTGTGTATATACACTTACACAAAGAAAGACTAGAAGGTTTTCATTGGTGTAGGAACTGAAAACAGAGGGTTAAGTTCTCAGCATTGAAAGTTTAATGTATAGCAGCATGACAGGGTTGGGACTCACCACCACAGCGCCTCCCACTGGCATGTCTGGGAATTAGCTCTGTCCTCTGCAGGGTGCCCTCTGCTGGTGGTATCCCATCCATCATTTGCTCCCCTATTGGTATCCGGACCCATGTTGCTTCCTGCTCGGCAATGTCTGCTTCTGGTCACTGCCCTCTGACAGTGCCCCTTAGTCCGTCCTCACACCCTTCCAGGGGTGGGGGGCTTTTAACAACAGTCTTTCTGCTCACTCCTGCTGCATTGGCCAACCACAACCCAAAGTCTAGCCTCTCACATGTGGGGCACATTGCAGTCAGCCAGGTACACACAATATGAGGGGAAAGGGGTTGGAGGGGAGACCCAGGCCCACCCACTACTCTGGGTCCTGGACCAGGGACCCTCTAGCAGCAGCCTCCCTGCCCTCCTTCTTGTCTCTTGCTCATCTATCCTCCCTGAGCTAATTCCCCTCTGGCCCCTCGCACCCTCTAGGCCCTTCCAGTCAGGGCCTGCAGCCTGGCAGGTATTGGGCTGGAGCGCTCCTCAGCTCCTCCAAGCCTACGCTGCACTGTCCAGGTCTTCTTCCCTCAGGAGACAGACCTTCTCCCTTAAAGATCTGGGAGAGACTGCCTAGGCTGCTCCTGGGCAGCCTTTATATAGGACTGAGCCCTGGCCCTGATTGGCCACCTCCTGCTCAGTCCTGATTGGCTCTCCCACAGGCCCTCCCTAATTGGCTGCCAGTCTGCACAGCTGCTCTGGCCTGCTCTAGCCCAGTCTCTCATAGGGGTGGGGCTGCTGCCCCACCACAAGCAGACTTATAATTACTGTCTGAGCTGGAGACTTCTACCATAACATGACTGCTAGTTTTCTCTCTGTCTGCCTCCAACTGCCATGGAACCATCTTCGAAAGAAACACAACCTACTCCCTCACCCTCTCCCCACAAAGCATCTCAGATGCCTTTTCTCACTTGTCAGTAGATGGTTTCTTAGCTGGCCTCCGTTGCTGTTCTCTCTGACTCTGTTAGTTGCCTCCCTGACCTTCTAGTTGAGGTGCAGGCTCCACACCCCTTGCGGGTTGGGGAGTGGCAGCAGGCAGGAAGTATCCACTAATGGTTAGGAATTGATTTTTTACAATGGGGTGGCAACTTCAATGGGGAGAATGTGCTGAGGATTAGGATTTCTGATAGTAGCGACTGGGGGATGCAGAGCAGATCAGCCCTCTTCCTCTGGACTAGTACCCCAGTTTATCCCCAAAACCCAGCAAGCTTAGGTATATAACCCACCTGGGAACTAGTCAGTTTTCCAAGGGTGAAATCAGCACTAATTATACCAGTTGCTGGATATCCCTAGACAACTGGGCGCAGGCAGGTGAAAGACAATGGAGACACTAAAAAAGAGGTGTATTCAGAAAGGGAAAAGAGTCCCCTACCCCAGCAAAGCTCTCCTTATTGTAATCATTGTTCTCCAGCACACAGGTTCTCAACCTTTCCAGACTACTGTACCCTTTTCCGGCATCTCATTTGTTTTGTGTACCCCCACGTTTCACCTCATTTAAAAACTACTTGCTTACAGAATCAGACATTAAAAATACAAAAGTGTCACAGCACACTATTACTGAAAATTGCTTACTTTTTCATTTTTACCATAAAATTATAAAATAAATCAATTGGAATATAAATATTGTACTCCCATTTCAGTGTTAGGTATATAGAGCAGTATAAACAAGTCATATGAAATTTTAGTTTGTACTGACTTCGCTACTGCTTTTTATGTAGCCTGATGTAAAATTAGGCAAAAATCTAGATAAGTTGATGAACCCCCCCTTGAAAACCTCTTTGTACCCTCAAGGATACATGTACCCCTGGTTGTGAACCACTGCTCCAGCACACTTTGTAACTAATTTAACCTTGTTTTTCCAGCATCATCTTTTGCTCTTTTGCATGGGGGGAAAATAGTTCTCAAGTGATGGGAATTTTTGCGCCTCATTTGGTAGAAATCAGCTCAGCAGTGTAATGTTTCATAAAATTGAAGTGCTCATGAGAAAGCGGTCTTTTCTTTCCCTAGACCTGCTGCTAGCTCAGTGCTCACCTTTGACAGCCTATGACTTCCTTCCATTATTTTACATGAGTAAACCTAAGTTGTTGCTCCACATATTGAATTGGCCCAATTACTTTCACTTTAACAGGCTAGTTAAACAGGAAAGGGCCCACCAGATTTTCCTTCCTTTAAAGGAAATGGCCTTGCTAGAGAGTGGCTTGGACACAAGAATGTTTCTGATTACTTCATGTGGGGGCAGTAGATGGCATGCTGTCATGTTAAGAGACTGCCACAGAAAATGTGTCATTTTATGAGGCTGGCAACCTCATTCACTCTGAAGGTTAAGTTTGATTGATCTGAGTTGGCAGATTTGTCAGTCTGCTCTAAAGTGATATTCTGTACATTATAGGCCCATTGACGGGGATGGGGAAAAAACAACATTTCAGTTTATATATTCTTGGTTTGGGTAGATGGTTTTTCCTCCGTATTGTCTCCTGCAGTGGTGGTCCATAAAAACGTAGAGGTGTTCCTAGATCTTTATGTAGATCTCTGATCTAAGTGAGGATTTATTATTGTCAAATGGGCCAGTATCTCATAGTATTTATGGTAACTGAAAATAGCCTAGATCCTCTTCTGCAGA
Organism: Caretta caretta; assembly: GCF_965140235.1. Lineage (NCBI taxonomy): Eukaryota > Metazoa > Chordata > Testudines > Cheloniidae > Caretta > Caretta caretta. The sequence goes on along the minus strand of NC_134208.1, from coordinate 154,813,365 downwards.
GATGATCACATTCTAAGCTTTCAAATTGCACACTTGCAAGTCTGGTACTTGCCAACCCACAGTGACTAAATCTTAGGGGTAAAGATTCTTCCGTTTATTCACAGCTATGTGACACTGATTAAGTGTTAAGCAGGCTCAAGTTTGGTTGGTAGCTGGATGACTTCTTAGAAAGCATTAGAAGCTGTAGGAAGTGGCATTCTGCTGTCAAAGTCAGTAGAGATAAGTGTTTAGGAGTGCTGTGTTTCTGGAGATGCCAAACTTTGAATGAGGTGTAAAGCCAAGGTTCTTACTAGTTATGGCCATGTGAAAAAGTAAAATAAAAAATCTTATGGCCTTTTTTGCAGAGGTTTGTTGGTATAGTGACACGTTCAATTTAAAACTCGCTCTTCTGCCTGAAAATGTTTTCCTGTTGATACAAGCATGGGCAAATATGAGTATAACTCAAAGGAGTTGAGTGGGGGGAATTTTCTCTCTCCCCGCCCCCAGCCCCCCAGTCTGTTTACATTGGACAGCACTTTGTTTATAGGAAGTTTCACTCTTTCCCCTGTATAACTAATTCATTAATCATCTTCTCCTGTTGTTCCTGTGAGGGGAAAAAACCCACCAAAACAAAAACAAACAAAAAACGCAACCAGGAAACTGTGTTCATAAAAATACAAAAATTGGGATGGATACACAGAGAGAGGCACAGTTTCCGGAAACTGTCTGTTTCTCTCTCTTTCTCTCTCTCTAAATGGGTTAGATTTTAGATTGACTATATTCTTTGACCTCAGTGTCCTGGCCACATACTAATTGGGTAATTAGGTTCTTTTCCAGCATTCTTTTTTGTTGCTAAATATTGCTGTGCATTGTTAAACAGTAGCTGGAGGTGGTGGTGGTGTATCCCAAATGGGCTAACTGAATTATTTCTCTAGTGTATTAGTTTAAGCTTGCAAAGTGCCTCATTTGACAGCTAGTAATTATATTTAACCATACCCCTCTACCCACCTAAAAAGAAAGGACCAGTCCCTGGCTTTGACAGTGGTTCTCTCCTGCTGTGGAAGAAAATGGAGAACTAAGCCCCTGTGTCGATGTTGTAAGAGGCCTAGGGCTCTCCGTGAGCTACTGAAGAGTATGGCAATACAAAAAGGGTACAAAACAGCATGAATGATGCTTGGGCTACAGAGAAACTAGATGATCTTTCAATTGGTGTATCAGAGGGTCTGCTTTCTCCATTCTAAGGCAAATGACATAATTAAATAAAAATCCAGAAGAGTCACTTCACAGAGTTTAATAACTAGGAGTTAATGACCTGAGGTCCACACAGCTATTCTTATTCCCCAGGTAATACCTTGAACTGAGGCTTTTCCTGTACTATTAATTGTTTTCTTTAACTTCATTATTTAAAAGCATTTCATACTAGTGAAAAATGTGGAGTTGTGAACCTGGCAAATGATGAAGCCCTCTAGTTATCCACAGAAGGGTTTTGGTACTGACAGCAATAGTGCAAGCTTCCCTCTCACTACCTGACACACACATACCATGGCTCAGCCCTGTTTTGTGGGGGCCCTCTTTAAGGATCAGAGGGGAGCTGAAGCTCTGAGGTCCATGCATTTTTTCTGAGACTGAAAGGTGCCAGTTGTGATGGATGTTCTATGGTGTAGACACCTGCGTGCTAGGCACTGCAGTGAGACCAATCTCTCATCTTAAGTAAGCCACTAAGCAGTTAGCAGATGATATCTGTAAGGCATCAACTGGTGGCAAGTCATTGGAAACACTGGGTGGTGCAAGTGTTTGTGGAGGAGGTGAGGAATTAGGAAGTTGGGTTTGTAAGGAGATCAGAAAAGGAAACTGATCAGAAACTAAACGTGAAATTGACTGGTCTACTTTAACCACTGGAACTGAGTGAAGTATTAAAAAGCAAACAAAAACCATACCAAGTGAACAGAAACTATGAATTTTAAAGTCTGTTGGGCCAGACACATGCTCTTTTGTCTTTCAAATTCTTCAAAGCTTTTCTTTCCCCTGTGAAACTCTCAAATACTAACCCACCTCAGTAAAAAATTCTCACCCACTCATTACAAGAATATTGTAAATGTTGTAAGCTAGTGGTTCTCAGCCTCTCCCATACTGGGACCTCTCCTACCTTCTGCTTCCCATCTAGCTGGGATGTAGCCAGGACCCCCCTCTCCCATTTAGCAATATGAGGAAGGGCAGTGTGGTCATAACCCCCAAGCTGTGAACCCTTGTTTTAAGACAGCACCTTCCTCTGGATCTTCCAGCATGCTTTGTGTTACGTTGCAAATGGTACTGTCTCTCTCTTCCTGCTTCTTCCATAGCACCAAGTGCATTGCTTAGACGTGACATGGAAAAAATGGGCTCGTACCTTTTTGTGTATACTTTGATTTAACAAAGTGTGTGTGCTCTGCTTGGTTTTTGTACATTACAAATTTACATCTTGTCTGTCTTGGAAGGTTCTGTGGATGACTGGAGAGCTAATAGGCCTGTGACATTAGAGATAACAAAGAAGTGAAACCTGATTAAGAGGGGAAGAGATTTGCATTCATGTTGCATTCATGTTGTTAAAACTCCTTTTTTGTGTGTTTAGCACCTGTTTAATTCAGACCTCTGGGATAAAAGCTCTTGGTTTAATTAAGGGCTGAGAAAGCTCAGTCCGCATTTGAGTCACCCAAGGAGTCTTCTAGCATAAAAAAGAAAGATGAGACTTGACATTTTTGATATTTGTAAGGAAAAAAAAAAGCAGCCATAAACCTTCCAGGCCTCCTCCATACATAAGATGCCATAAAGGACCCAAACCCAACTGCATTTCCTTTGCAGGTCAGGTCACCTCTGCTAAATTAAAAGCACAGACCTTTTAACAGTCAACAGTTTTTTCCTCTCCCCCATTTTCCTGAGGTGGGTGAAGGCCTGCTCATGTTGTCCTCTCTGCTTTTAGAGGGAAAGGGGAACCAGTAACTGAGCTGAGTTGGACCTCCTGCCGGCAGCTTCTCTACCAGTCCATGGCCACCATCCTGGCCCATGCGGGGTTCGAGTGTGCCAATGAGAGCGTCCTGGAGACCCTGACAGACATTGCTCATGAGTACTGCTTGAAGTTCACCAAGCTGCTGCGCTTCACTGTGGACCGAGAAGCTCGGCTTGGGCAGACGCCTTTCCCGGACGTAATGGAACAGGTGTTCCACGAAGTGGGCATTGGCAGCGTGCTCTCTCTGCAGAAGTTCTGGCAGCATCGCATTAAGGATTATCACAGCTACATGCTGCAGGTGAGGATAGAGATGTAAAAAATACTGCTTAATGAAAGACACTCCCAGTGCAATCTCTTGTTGCTATATAGAGAACTGTCTGGATCAGTGAGTTAACGTCCAACTAGATCTCTTACTTTTGGGGGGGGGGGTCAGGGAGGGTTTTAGTAAACAACCAGAAGGCAATAACCTCCCCATGTGGGCTGCTAGGGGGCTAGGAGCGTTGTGGTAGTAGCATGTCTGCCCTCTAAGGGAGGAAGCCCCTTAGTTATCCACCCTTTTGCTGATCTAGAAGTATGCGGGTGGTTGGCCTGGGAGGAAGCTGTGTTTCAGAAAAGTGAGTCAGCTCAATGAAGGAGATAAGGAAGGAAAATTGTTGGGATCTTCCCCATCTTCTTTTCTCCACCAGAAGCTCCCACAACTCGTTTAATATTGAAGAGATCTATTGTTTGAAAATAGATGATCAAACAAGTAAATTCTTCTACAGAGAGAGCCTATTCAAGCAGAGAATTTGTGATTAAATTACATCAAATACTGGATCCATAATTTATCTGATCTTCCATGGATTTGTGTAAACCATCCAACAACAGAAACAGGATACTTTGATTTCCTCAGTTTCTCTAGAGTCTAGTTGAATAGAATGGTAATCATGCAGTGAGTGAGGAGATATGCATAGTACTAGAAAGCCCCTGGTATTTATCAGAATGACGGAGTGCATTAAACAGTGTTCAGCTTGACATGAAACAGTTTCCATGTAAGGAAAACAAAATTCAGAAGAAGAAAAGAGTCAGTACTGATTTATCAACTTGATTTCTATTTCTGTGGGTCACTGGGATGTTTAGCTGTATTTTAGTAATGTAAAGCAGTGAGCACACACAAACCAACCTAATTTTAATATATAGCTCGTGAAATGAGGTGGTTTGTTGAAACTGTACAGAAAGTTCAGTCTGAGAATACGCTGCCATGTAGTTTTTCTGTGAGCTGTTAAACATCTGCTGCCTCCTATTCCCAGCAGTGGCTGCATTTTTCGGTGAATGCTGAACCAACTCCAGATATGATAAAGCTCTTTGGAGTGAAAAATGCAATATAAATTTCTGTTATCCCTGCAGGGAGCTGGTTTCTTTTGAACTAGTTTTTCCAGAGTTAAACGCTGGCATATTGTTTTAGTGACATAGACATAAAGATATTCTCTCCTTCATGGACTCGTGTAAATGCTATGAATGTGAAGGAGAATAATATTGAGGCTCATTGAGAGGAGAATTGTACCTCCTGTAGAGTACATGACCTGAGGCAAAATCTGTCTGGTCTGAGCTTCCTAGGGATTTATTCTGTGTTCCCTACCTTGGTATTTGAGAGACTTCTGGAGCAGCTCAGTTGCACTCCCACACTCGTCCTGCATGGCACCCTGTGACTTGCACAGAGTTTGCATAAATCAGAGACCTGCAAATGTCAGTGGCATATAAATTGTTAGTGGTTCTGATGTTTATCAAAAAAGCTACATCATCTGGATTCCTCTTCACTAAAAGATTTTTTTGTTTCAAAAATGCTGATTGTATTGGTTAAAAGACTCTTTTTGCATTATGAATACCTTTTAGTTCAATGTAAATGTTTATAAAACAGATGGACTTTAGCTAGTAATATCAGTCCCCACCTACAGCACTCCCTGCTGTTTTGAGGTCTGGGTTTCCTGCATAGCTGTAACCTAGGGAGGGCGGAAGGGATAGCTCAGTGGTTTGAGCATTGGCCTGCTAAACCCAGGGTTGTGAGTTCAATCCTTGAGGGGGCCATTTAGGGATCTGGGGCAAAAATTAGGGATTGGTCCTGCTTTGAGCAGGGGGTTGGACTAGATGACCTCCTGAGGTCCCTTCCAACCCTGAGATTCTATGATTCACTACATCTCACTCTTGACTTGCAGTAACCTCTGCTACTTCAAGGTGTGTGTAGATGAGGAAGTAGGTTTTGTTTTAAAACAGCAGTACCACTGCACCTCAGTCTAGACCTGTAACAGTCACTGTAATTCTAACCTGGGCCTATCTGGAGCAAAAGGCTATTGAACATTACAGAAATGTGTGATACAGACAAGTACTAGTAGTAGCTAGACTTAGACTGCAAAATTCACTTAATTGATGGTGTATGGTTGATAAGAACCTAAGTTTCTAGAGGTGAAGGGTTGCTGCTGAATTTCATCCCTATATTCATTTCACTGAAATGGTGGGAGAAAATGTTCATTGCATTTCTGTTGTTGATTGAACAGAAGATAGCCAGGTTCTGTAGGTTGTGATTAAAAATGGTGACAGACAGCTCAGAAGTTAAGTAGTTAAAGTTTAGGAGTGGGACTCAGGACACACATGGGTTCTATTTCTTGTTGTGTCCCAGACTTGCTGTGTGTGTGTGTGTGTGTGTTAATTTCTGGGCCCCTGTTTCCCCATCTATGAAATAAGGCTGCTGATACTTATTCACCAGACAGGTGTGAATAACTTATTGGAGCCTTAGTAAATTAACCCCGTTGAAGTCCTTTTAAATCGTCAGATGGAAGAAGTTCTGAAAGGACAAACCATCATAATTATTATTAATGTGTATAATCTGCTCGAGTACCTGTTTCCTTTGATTAGAAACCAGTGATCTTTTGGGGAGAGGGAACACTGTAACACAGTTGCTTTCACTGCTTTGTCTGAAAACTCCAGCCTTTGTGTCTCCAATGATTACTGGCAGGTTAGCAAGCAGCTCTCCGAAGAGTACGAGAAGATTGTCAACCCTGAAAAGGCAGCAGAAGATACAAAACCTGTGAAGATTAAGGAGGAGCCAGTCAGTGATATCACCTTTCCTATAAGTGAGGAGCTGGAGGGAGATCTGGCATCTGGCGACCAGTCTTTGCCTGTGGGAGTCCTTGGAGCTCAGAGTGAGCGTTTTTCTGCCAATCTGGAAGTAGAGGCGTCCCCGCAGGCTACAGGTAAGGGGCAGCCTTCTGTTGTAAACACTCCCTCAGCTTTTCCAAATGGCCTCATGTATTTTACTTTAGCAAAGCTACAGCTGATGGGAGTTGTTTTTGGTCATGTGGGAGGAGGGTTCCGTTTTAAATTAAAAAGCAGCAGTGAGGTTTGTTTAAAACCTTGCACAAATACAAGATACAAAACAGGGAGCAAAATGTAATGTAGTTAATGAAGTGCTAGAGATTTACCCCATACAAATAGATTGGAGTATTCTGCAGTAATACTGCAGGATGCAGAGTTTGCACTAATGTTACTCTAATGATAGCAGCCATTGTGCCAGCATAAAAAGTATACAGTAGAAAATATTCTACAGCAATGGCTACAATCAATGGACGCATGTAAGCCCTTATGGTGTTATATTCTACAGGAGGGGCGGGCAAACTTTTTGGCCTGAGGGCCACATCTGGGTATGAAAATTGTATGATGGGCCATGAATGCTCGTGAAATTGGGGGTTGGGGTGCAGGAGGGGGTGTGGGCTCTTGGATTGGGCAAGAAATGAGGAGTTCAGGGTACAGGAGGGGGCTCCGGATTGGGGCACAGGAGATGGTTAGGGGTTCAGGCTCAGGGTGGCGCTTACTTCAAGCAGCTCCTGGAAGCAGCGGCATGTCCCCACTCTGGCTCCTACGTGGAGGCGTGGCTCCGGCCAGGCGGCTCTGCGTGCTGCCCCATCTACAGGTGCTGGCTCGGCAGCTTCCATTGGCCACGGTTCCTGGCCGATGGGAGCTGCAGAGCCAGCACTTGGGGTGGGGGCAGGATGTGGAGCCCCCTGGCTGCCCCTACATGTAGGAGCTGGAGGGGGGACATACCACTGCTTCTGGGAGCCGCGCAGAGCCAAGCAAGCCCCTAACCCTGCTCCCCAGCTGGAGCTCGAGGGCTGGATTAAAAGGTGTGATGGGCTGGATGCAGCCCACAGGCCGTAGTTTGCTCACCCCTGTTCTACAGTAATGGTTCAAGCACTGCAACTTACAATGATATTACTCAAGTGTTTGCTGCTACTATCATAGAATTATGGTAGTATATGTTTGAATAAGGGTAACCTTCTGCCAATCCAGTATAACGAAGGGAAAATACTTTTGAACACTTGTAAAATGTGTATAAGAGGAGGGCCAACAGACTTTCCTTTTGCATATGAAGCAACAAAAAAAAAGCTGCTTTTTATTCTCATTCCTAATGAATAAACAGTTACAAAAAGGATTCAGTTGATTTTCCTTTTTTGAGGTGGTGCCAGGAGTTTACCACTTCCTGAAACGAACAGCACAGGAATAGTTTCACTTGTAATGAGGAGCTTGCCTGAGGATGCCTGTTGCTGGATTATTTGGGGCTTGTTTAGTTCTGCCAGCTGACTGCTGTGGGGAGCTTCTACTTTATTAGTATTCTCTGAAGTTTTACAGTACTGAACACACTAATCAAACTTGCCAGGTAGCTCATGACTCAAGGCCAGAACTTCATGTTATCAAAAAATTGTGGTCCACATTCTTTGATCCAGGAATAAGAACAGGAACACAAATAATGAGGGAAGGGGGAACTGGTTGAGTCAAAAATTGTTAATGGGACTTACAGCTCATTTGTCCCAAGTTGGTAGTGATTGATCATCACCTTCTGACTGCTATTTAGATTCATAGATACTAAGGTCAGAAGGGACCATTATGATCATCTAGTCTGACCTCCTGCACAATGCAGGCCACAGAATCTCACCCACCCACTCCTGCGATAAACCTCTCACCTATGTCTGAGCTATTGAAGTACTCAAATCATGGTTCAAAGACTTCAAGGTGCAGAGAATCCTCCAGCAAGTGACCTGTACCCCATGCTACAGAGGAAGGCGAAAAACCCCCAGGGCCTCTTCCAATCTGCCCTGGAGGAAAATTCCTTCCTGACCCCAAATATGGCGATCAGCTGAACCCTGAGCCAATGGGCAAGATTCACCAACCAGGTACCCAGGAAAGAATTCTCTGTAGTAACTCAGATCCCACCCCATCTAACATCCCATCACAGGCCATTGGGCCTATTTACCATGCATATTTAAAGATCAATTAATTGTCAAAATCATGTTATCCCATCATACCATCTCATCCATAAACTTATTGAGTTTAATTTTAAAGCCAGATAGGTCTTTTGCCCCCGCTGCTTCCCTTGGAAGGCTATTCCAGAACTTCACTCCTCTGACGATTAGAAACCTTCGTCTAATTTCAAGTCTAAACTTCCCGATGGCCGGTTTATATCCATTTGTTCTTGTGTCCACATTTGATCATTTGCGTGAAATGGGCTGGCAGCACTCTGTTCCATTCTAGTAGATGAGTGTTCACATCACAAAACCATCACTACAGTTAGCAGCTTCAGCAATGATAGCGAGGCCTGATTGGGCCATGGAGACTGAACTCCCCTCTTGCTCCTAGAAGTCATCGCTCCAGGTCAGAATTGAGGCACGTTGATTGGCAGTGTGGGAGAATCTTGTACCACTACAGCCTGTATTTGTACCTGTTCGGAATCTACATACAAGTTTCAGTCTGTATGGCTATCAGTCCAGCACCATGCACCGACTCTGCGTTCTCTGGAAAATTATGAAGAACCCCCCCACTCGAAGAACCTGTGTTTTGATTCGTATATGCAACCACCTGAACTCAGCCATTCCCTGCAGAAATAAGTGTTTCACTCAGAAACCCAGTTAAAAGTGATGAGGTCTCTTCTATTAACCTTAATCCAAGTTACGTGTGCACTGAGGGGAGACGTCAGAGTCTAGTGGTTGTTTAAAGAATAACACACTGTTGAGTTTTAAAAAACATAAATCCCTCAGATGTTTTGCTGGGAACTTGTATTGTTTTCTGCAGTGCCTCTGAAATGTGAAGTGCTCTTATTTTGTGTGAGAGGGAATGGTGAACTGATTCATGACTGATTCATCTGAAAAGCTCGGTATTAGCATCTACCACTTGAGACCCAGAGGATAACATACTAGCTGTATATTAAATGCCCTTTGCTCCTCTGATATCAGATTGATGTTCTCTAATTATGAATATAAGTGTTCTATTCTTTTCTGAAAATCCCTGTTCACTGCACAAGGGCCTCTGTGTGCTGGAAACCACATCTCTCTAAAGGAGTCCCACTGTGGAGCTGGGCAATGTTGAGTGCATAACATCAGATGGAGGGAGAGGAAACTACTGGAATTAGGATATGGGCATCTTCAAGATGGGAATGAGCCTATTAGGAAGGCAGCAATGTCCAGTGGTTTGAGCACAAAACTAGGAGCCGGAGGCTCCTGAGTTCTAATCCTGCATCTGAGTATGCCCTTTGTTGTGGTCATGGGCAAATCACTTCATCTCTTTGCAGATGGGGGAATGGAGACAAACATTGGAATACTATTTCCTTGTCATGTTGTGAGAGTGTTGTGAGGATTAATCCGTTAGTTTGTTGTGTGCTTTGATGTTAAAGTGCTCTGAAGATGAAATGTCCTGTGTAAACATTAAGTAGTTTTACTCATTGGTGACAACACTCAGTGACAAAGGGAGCTAAAGGGAATAGGCCTTAATGGTGAATCAACATTGGTGAAAGAAGGAAACCCTCCGATTATTGCTTAGACTGGGACTGTAGCCTTAAACCTGAGAGCATGTTAATGATGTATCCTCGTGGTTGAGAAGAGGGTAGATTCACTTGAAATGAACATAATGGGGATTTTTAGTGAAGCTTCTGGACACCAATAGGCCCTGTAGTTCTTCCTGGCTGTCTAGCTCATAGACCAGGGGTGGCCAACCTGTGGCTCCAGAGCCACATGTGGCTCTTCAGAAGTGAATATGCGGCTCCTTGTGTCGGCACCGACTCCGGAGCTGGAGCTACAGGCGCCAACTTTCCAGTGTGCCGGGGGGTGTTCAGTGCTCAACCCCTGGCTCTGCCACAGGCCCTGCCCCCACTCCACCCCTTCCCCTGAGCCTGCCATGCCCTCGCTCCTCCCCCCAGAGCCTCCTGCATGCCACAAAACAGCTGATTGGGAGGTGTGGGGAAGGAGGAGGAGGTGCTGATCAGCAGGGCTGCCAGCGTGTGGGAGGGGCTAGGAGCGGGGCCGGGGAGCTGCTGACGTATTACTGTGGCTCTTTGGCCATGTACATTGGTAAATTCTGTCTCCTTCTCAGGCTCAGGTTGGCCACCCCTGTCCTAGACCAGCATAGCCTGTGCTGCCTGCTGCCCACCACATAGGGTCTCCCTCAGCCCTGGTTTGGGCTAAGCAGTTGTGGAAGGTTTACAATGCAAACACCATTGTGATGTTAATGGAAGGATTCTCTTTGTATAACTGCTAGTAACAGGGGAAGTTCAAAATGTTTGGCTCAGCACCCAGAAGCTTAGATGCTTATTCAAACTTGAGGTAAGCCTCTTGAGTCTGCAAACTAGGTTTGGAAATATCCCAAGCTGGCTTCTTAGTTTGCATCTACATTTTATTTTTCATGTGAATTTAACCCTGACCTCCAGGGACCACATGTGAGGAGCGAGACAGGATTTCAGTCTCCCTTTAGTCCTTGGTTGTTATGCTAAGACTCTCAACAAGGGGCCCAATTAGTATTAGTTGCGGTAGTGGGTATTTTGTCTTTTTTTCTTTCAAAATAAATTTGCAGAAATAACAAAGTCTATAATTATCCCTCTTAAGGACAAAATTAAAATAAAACAAAATCCACCCATCACTGTGTTGGAAAAAAAACAACTTGGATATAATCTTACACAAAAGGCCATCATAAAAATGAAAAATGGGCAAAGGTTTGGTGGTCCATTAACCCAGCTTTCACTGACCTCCTAACCTGACCTTCTTGGTGGAAGTTTTGGGAAGAAATTATTACCACCTTTTTATTTTGCATTGGGGTAACACCCAAGAGTCCCAAGTAGACTCTGGACCCCATTGTGCTAGGTGCTATACAAACACCTAGGACGTCACAGTCCCTAACCTGAAGCACTCAGTGTAACTGAAGAGAAGATGCAAGAAAATGAGTAACAAACAATAAGAGGGAAGGGCAGGAGAGAAGATGAAGGTGACTTTAAGAACATCAGACAGTGGCATGGGTGAACAATGTGCATGACCAATAATAATGAAGAATGTTTATAACATTTATTTAAACCAATCACTCTTAAAATTCCTTATGAACTCCTGGTCTCCTTAACAACTGTTCTTCCTCCTTCTTAGGTCATCTTAGGGCTCGCTGCCTAGTTTGTTTGTTTTTCTTTCTAAACAGACTATCCCTAGTTGGCACCTACCTAGAATGATCAGTTCCTTTAAAATAAATACAAACTATACCCACAGCTCCCTCAAACAGTGCCTCCCACCATAGAGCATCTCCTCAGCAGGCCTTAGGGAATCACTGAGTAGAGGATTCCCCCATTTCCCATCTCTCACAGAACAGCTTGGAGTCCGGCACTGCTGGCACTTTAGGTCCTGCTGAGGCCATCAAGGCATCACCCCATGGTGATACTGCTGTGTCCTTCAAGGCCAGGCTCCATGGAGGGCCTGGGCATCTTGGGTAGAGCCCTGTGCTCTTGGCACTAGCTGATGCTGCTGAGTTCTTGGAGGATGCCTGGCCCTTCTAAAACTGACTCATTCAATAGCCACACTATCAGAGGCTCGTTCACCTGCACATCTACCAATGTGATATATGCCATCACGTGCAAGCAGTGCCCCTCTGCCATGTACATTGGCCAAACTGGACAGTCTCTATGTAAAAGAATAAATGGACACAAATCAGACGTCAAGAATTATAACATTCAAAAACCAGTTGGAGAACACTTCAGTCTCTTTGATCACTCGATTACAGACCTAAAAGTGGCAATTCTTCAACAAAAAAACTTCAGAAACAGACTCCAACGAGAGACTGCTGAATTGGAATTAATTTGCAAACTGGACACTATTAACTTAGGCTTGAGTAAAGACTGGGAGTGGATGTGTCATTACACAAAGTAAAACTATTTCCCCGTGTTTATTCCCCCCACTCCCACTGTTCCTCATACGTTCTTGTCAGCTTCTGGAAATGGCCCACCTTGATTATTACTACAAAAGGTTTGTGTTTTCTCTCCTGCTGGTAATAGCTCACCTTACCTGATCACTCTCGTTACAGTGTGTATGGTAACACCCATTGTTTCATGTTCTCTGTGTATATAAATCTCCCCACTGTATTTTCCACTGCATGCATCCAATGAAGTGGGCTGTAGCTCACGAAAGCTTATGCTCAAATACATTTGTTAGTCTCTAATGTGCCACAAGTACTCCACGGATGGCTGCACGGAAAAGGGGCAAAGGGCTTAGTCAGCCCCTGCTCTAAGCGGGAGGTGATCAAAGTAAATACTGCTTTTATATGCTTTGTCTTTTTGTTTCACAGCTGTTCTATCTCCAACCTCGTGAGCCCAGTCTTAGGGGTTAGCCTGCTCTTGCTCTTTCTCCACTGATCGGGCTGTCCTTTGCACCCGTACATCTGTTCCCATGCACTCTTTACTAGGTGACTAATGAGTACTCTCTCTCTCTCTCTCTCTCCAGGTGCTGAGGTCAATGCTTCCCCTCTCTGGAACTTGGCTCAGGTGAAAATGGAGCCTCAGGAAAGTGAGGAGAGCAATGTTCATGGGCATGGGGTCCTAGGTAGTGATGTCTTCGAGGAGCCCATGTCAGGCATGAGCGAAGCTGGGATGCCACAGAGCCCCCATGGCTCCGAGAGCAGTTATGGTTCTCATTCCCCTGATAGCCTGATGGGATCCTCACCTGTCTTCAACCAACGCTGCAAGAAGAAGATGAAGAAGATGTGAAAGGGAAGAGGGCTTTTTTTTTCAAATCCTGCTCATGCTTGAAATGAGCCAACAGGCCCTTGGTATCATGTGGACTATAATAAACAGGGCTGGCCCTGAGTTTTGGGGGACAGTCTGTGAAATTATCATGTGAGGTTCGATCTGCAGTGCATGTCAACCCACCCATCTTCATTCTGCCCATGAACATCAAAGATGATGTTCAACTCCGAGCCTTTAATTTGATTCATTAAGTGTCTCTCTTAACAAAAGCTGGAATGATCATGAGTCAAGTAGGAACACTGGCTTAAACCAGCTCTATACCTATAGCCCATTGGGAGGTTCAAGGGAGTTTTACTGAGCCTCATATTTGTCCTTACAGTTGCACATTAATCTTCTGAAAGAACAAGCTCCAGGCACATTGTTTTTGTTTGTTCATATAACAGTTATGGTCCTAATTCTCTTTCTTGATTGTATTTCATGTTCATTGTACAGAAATAGAAGCCAAACAAATAAAACTCTCCTGCATGTCTAATAAGACTCAGTGGCAATAGGGTTTCATGGACATCAGTGTTAAAAACTGTTGTCTCAATGTTAAAGGTACTGTCTAGTGGTTAAAGAACTATCCAAATATTTAAAGCATGGTTGGTTAAACAGAGGACTTGGGAAACGGGAGATCTTTGTTTTGTTCTGTTCCCGGCTCTGTCAGTGACTCATGTAACCTAGGGAAGATGCAGCCCTCCTGATGTTGTTTCCTTACTTGTAAAAAGGGAAAAGTAATGTGATGGGTTCGGTCATAGAGATCCCCTTGGGACTGTCACCTGATGTGCTGAAATTACCTCTGAGCCCGTTTTCCTTGCCAGCTTGGGACTTCCAGAACCCTGTCTTGTTGAGCCAGACACACTAGCCTGCTGCAACACAGACCAGGGTCTGGTCCACGCACCAAAAGCTGCAGACTTAAGTGAAAACAGCTCAGCAGGTTACCTATCTCCAGCACCCAGACACTCAGCTCCCAATGGGATCCAAACCCCAAATAAATATGTTTTATTCTGTGTAAAGCTTATACAGGGTAAACTCACGAATTGTCCGCCGTCTATAACACTGATAGAGAGATATGCACAGCTGTTTGCTCCCCCAGGTATTAATCACTTACTCTGGGTTTATTAATAAACAAAAGTGATTTTATTAAGTATAAAAAGTAGTATTTAAGTGGTTTCAAGTAATAACAGAACAAAGTAAGCCACAAAGCAAAATAAAACAAAACACACAAGTCTAAGCCTAATACATTAAGAAACTGATTACAGGTAATATCTCACCCTCAGAGATGTTCCAATAAGCTTCTTTCACAGACTAGATTCCTTCCTGGTCTGGGCCCAATCCTTTCCCCTGGAACGCTCCTTGTTAGTTCCAGCAGACATCTCAGGTGGTAAGCAGGGGCTCTCTCATGACTGGCAGCCCCCTTTGTCCTGCTCCACCCCCTTTTATAACTTTGGCACAAGGCAGGAATCTTTTGTCTCTCTGGGTTCCCACCTCTCCTAAATGGAAAAGTACCAGATTTAAGATGGATTCCAGTATCACGTGACATGGTCTCATGTCACTGTAAGACCCCTAGTCTCCATTCTTCCTGGGTTGGCCCACAGGTACACGGGAAGACTTGCAGGTAAATAAACCATTTACAACCATTTGTCCTAGTCAATAGGAGCCATAAAGATTCTAAAGCACCATTAATGGCCCACACTTCGCATAATTACAATAGGACCTCAGAGTTATACTTCATATTTCTAGCTTCAGATACAAGAATGATACATACATACAAATAGGAGGAATGTATTTAGTAGGTTATAACCTTTATCATGCCTTACAAGAGACCTTTTGCATAAAGCATATTCCAGTTATATTTATAAGCATATTTCCATAAATAATATGGAGTGCAACATCACAAGTAATACCGGCCTTCCAGTGGTGGTGTGAGGTTAATTAATATCCATAGAGCATGTCGAGATCCTCTGATGAAACGTATTATGGGAACTAGTATAACTGGGTGGGATTGTTGCAGGATGGAATGGGGAAGGAGAGCCCTGGCCACTGAATGTTTTCAGGACTTTTAACTGGCTAAGGATGAAAGAATAGTGTATCTGCCACTCTCTGGAGCTGTAGAAGAATCTCTTAAGACTTAGTCTTAAGTGCTTTTTTTAGATTGCCCAGGTACACACGCTTCTCTCATTTTTAATCATGTTTTTGTACTGCTTCCCTTCCACCCCCATTTCCCCCATAATACACTCTGTAACAAGCCAGGCCTGCATGCTTCAAATATATATTTAAATACAGTGGAAATTCACCCTGTATTGATTCTGCAGTGTAGCTGCAGTGGCAGAGATGTGCTATTGATTCTTTTTTGAGGGTTGTTTATGCAGAGATTAGAAATGCACTAGTGTAGCTTTCAGAGTAACAGCCGTGTTAGTCTGTATTCGCAAAAAGAAAAGGAGTACTTGTGGCACCTTAGAGACTAACCAATTTATTTGAGCATGAGCTTTCGTGAGCTACAGCTCACTTCATCGGATGCATACCGTGGAAACTGCAGCAGACTTTATATACACACAGAGAATATGAAACAATACCTCCTCCCACCCCACTGTCCTGCTGGTAATAGCTTATCTAAAGTGATCATCAAGTTGGGCCATTTCCAGCACAAATCCAGGTTTTCTCGCCCTCCACCCCCCCACACAAATTCACTCTTCTGCTGGTGATAGCCCATCCAAAGTGACAACTCTCCACACAATGTGCATGACAATCAAGTTGGGCCATTTCCTGCACAAATCCAGGTTCTCTCACCCCCCCACCCCCCTCCCAAAAACCACACACACAAACTCACTATCTCGCTGGCAATAGCTCATCCAAAGTGACCACTCTCCCCACAATGCGCATGATAATCAAGGTGGGCCACCCCCGCACAAATCCAGGCCTAGTGTAGCTTGTACATTTTAAAATGATGGCAGAGTAAAATCTTTACTTTTTCCCCTCCCCACTCCCCCATGTATACTAAGTGTTGCTTCTGACATTTGTCTGCTTGGTGCTTCTTTCTCTTTTACAGATGGAAGCTTTAAATTCTGGGCAAGTAATTCCCCTAGAACAGTCCATAGATTTACAAAGACATTTATCATGCACAAAATAGTGACATTTCAAGCCTCACTTGGCAAATGATAATATGGACAATGTGCTCTTTTGAGGTATCAAACACGATTTTACTATGCATTAATGCTTGCTGGGGCTCATAGCAGCTAGTGCTGCCTCTGAGGAGTTCATAGACCCATGGGTATAGAGATTATTGTAGGCGTTAGAATTGGTTCATTAACAGCTTGATCATGAAAAGGAGCTCTCCCACTGTTTATTTTTGTTGACTCTTGGGAAGGAGCAGCGCTGAACTAGCCTTTTCAGAATCCTTCAGTTTCATTGGCTGCCTGTTCTTCCTCTCTTGTTTCTGGCTGCGAGTGATAGTGTGGATGGCCAGTCAAAATGCAGAATATTGACAAAGCTCCAGTCTTGGCAGGATCTGCCCCGCTGTCTGAGTCAATGGCAAGCCTGCTCCATACTATATTTGTAGGGTGTTTTGATTAGGGGTGGAGGAAGGGCAGTTCGGGTGGGGTCCCTTTATATATAATGCTGAGGTCTCAAATCTTTTCTCTCTTGAAAGCTCTCCCTATCCTCCCATCTGGATACCAATGTCAGATGGGGGTTTGCAATATAAGGTTCCCTGCAAACCTACACAGGAGCCTTTGCATGCTGCTCAGAATCCCTCTGTAGCTTGAGCCTTAATTTCAAGATCAGCCTTGCTGCCTTAGATGTGCCTGATGCTTTACAGAAAGATCGAGATTTCCCCACCTGGAAGAACTTAAAAGTTGCAAAGAGAATGAGTAACAAAACTGAGAGGTAGGAGGGGCCAATCTGATTAGAGGCTCACTGCTGAGGCTTAAGGCATGTGTCTAGTGCGTGATGAAGGGTAATGTAGTTAAAATGTTTGTTTTTCTAAAAATGTATAAAAGTGAAATATGCAACGCAGGCTGTGTTACCGGGGAGCAAAAGGTGGCTTGCAATGCAAATCCTTTTCTTTTTACTCTATTGAAGGGAGTTCCCAAGAAAATAAAAATTCCATCTCTGGAAATTTCAGTCCCAAAGGGGAAATTTTCAGAATGGGGTGTGTGTGAAATGAGGATTGGGTTAAAATGAAAGCTTCCCTGTAAGCATCCCTCCAGATTTTGAACTTGGGCAAGCTGCAGCACTAGTGCTGTAGCACAGAGAGCGCCCCAGTGGTTTGTAGCACTCGTCTGTTTGAGAGCTGAGTAGATTACCCAGGCGCTGTGGGCATTAGAAACACCATAGCAAAAAGGAGTGAGGGCTGGGAACGTTACTCCACAGTATTTCCATGGGGTACCAGCCAATTTACATTAGTGCCAGAAGAATTAGTCCCTGTGAGCCCAAGATGTTGTACTGGGGCTCTGTTGCTTCTGCAGCAGAAGCAATTCAATGCCTCAGAAGCATTATTATTCTTTATTGTATTAGCACCAAGGAGCCTTAGACAGGCATGGCTGCCACCTGTCTCACGTGCTAGCCTGCTAGTGCTGCCTGTTGAGAGGGAGAAGAGAGCACGTTCTGTTCCCATCGTGGGGTGAGTAGTGCTTGGATTGCAGTGACTGGAGGGGAGGATGATCCCTCAGTAATGGAGGGATGGAAGAGTTATTGCTCAGACTTCCTGATCTCACCAGACAGTTAAAAATAGAATGTGGAGCAAAGCAGGGAGGTTACAAAAGTGAGGGGCTCTGTCACTTGGCCTAAAGAAAATCTCCTTTAGCCAACAGTAGTAATAGGTCCCATATCTGCTCTATGGACCAACCACAAGGGGGGGCAACATTACTCAGACACATAAAGCAAGTCAATCATGCTAAACCTGCAGTCAGCGCAAGCCTAAACTTGGGACTGTAGCACTGCATTGACTCAGCAACTCATGGGTCAGCCTTGCATTCTCCTCACCCTGTCCTGGGAAGAAGAAAATAATCACCAGACCAGATGAAGGCCCTATATTGGGCAGTGGCACCGAAGCAGGAGCTAACTCATATCCTGATTTAACTCCCTTCTACTCCAACAGCTAAGGCCCTGAATGTTGGGCTCTTTATAGCAATCTACCCTCAGGTTAAACCTAATACCCTCTCAATGGGGAAAAATGGATGAAAACAAGGGCCCAGTTGTGCTCCCTTTGAAGTCAATAGGAGTTTTGCTTTTGACTTTGGGCCTCATGTCTGTGGGATGCTTGACTGGGAATGGTGGAGTGGGAGCAAAGAGACATTCCCATTATGTACATGCTGAGATCTCCGTTTCCCCCTACTGAACGTTTCCCCCCACGCTTTCCTTGGGGATACCAGTGGCTGAACTGGGACCTGCCTTGGGTTGTAATAGGGAGCCAAAGGTAAATGAAGTTCCTGGCTAACATCAAGATAGTGGCCTTTACACACAACTCTAGGTCAGAATCCTAGAGGCAAGTGCTTTAATCCTAAAACTGGCATCAGATCTGTGGCTGGGATCCTTGCAGTGCAGGATTCTGCTGCCTTTTAGAATATGTGGTGGCCTCAACTATTCAACCTGCTAGAAATTAGGGCATTTAATATCTGATGAGAACTCTGTGGTGGGACTACACTCTGCCATGCAGGAGTGTGGACTCAATGCTCCCCTAAGTCTTCTCCATCTCTTTACTGAAATCCTAAAACCTCATGTTAGAAGCACTTGAGTTTTACATTTTTGGAGCTGGGGTGAAATTTTCCCCTTTAGCCACATGGTGGCACTGGCTGCACGTGTGAATTAGGACAAGCCTATAGACAGGAGGCACATTTCAGTGCAGGAATTTGTTTAAAAAACCAAAACTCTGTCATTTTCAATGGGGGTTTTAAACTGGAGATTAGAATCACCTCCATTTGTTGCTATGGAAACACCCAAGAGAAAGAAAACTACCTTATTATTATTCACACTGATGAAATCTCCTCGGGTGTGCTCGGTGCTGTGTTCCTGTTACTGGTATTGGTGGAACTGGGGTGAAGGGGCTGACTCTGCTGGAAAGTCACCCCTTTGAGCGTTGATAGTCTCTGGGCCCAGCTGTGTGTGATATGATCCCTTGGTGCAAGCGCTTTGTTCTCATTTATCTCACTCCTCTCCTTTTTGGAGGATATACAGATTCACTGGACTGCAGACAGCCTCTGTTCACAGAGCCACTCTTTTGATGCAAAATCATCTGCGGGAGCAGCCTGGCTTTGAGTCACTTCTATGCCAAGGCTGATGATAGATTGTTTTTGCAGAGTTGCAGTGTTGGTGAAATAAGCAAGATTCTATCTGGGGCTAGAACCTGCCCAGCTGTGGGGGAGGGGAGAGAGAGGATCTGATGTTCTAAAGGGCTTTCTCCTTTTGTTGGTGTCCTTTAGGTGTTCAGCCTGTCCATTTATCCCTCAACTTTTTCTTCCTTCGCTCCAACCTCCCTGCCAATGATTCTCAAATCTATCTTTCCACCCTTGACCTCTCCTACATCCCTGGCTCTTTCTGCCCTCTCCTCCTGAATGACAGACCTCCTTCAGCTCAACATTTCCAACCCTGAACTACCCCTCCTTTCCTGTAGTCCTCCTCCGTTTCCTCTTTTTTCATCACTGTTTAGAAGTCCATTTTCCTTCTCACCTCAGTTTTGGGGTCCTGTTTGACTCTTCTTTCCCCGCATATTCAGCGTCTCACTAAACCCTGCTGCCTTTTTCCTCTCTTAGACCTGGCTGGTAAGCAATTTTTTTTCTAGTGAAAAAATGGACAAATTTTTAAAAATGTCATTTTAAAAAAACTTTTCTTAAATGTCAAACACCTGAAATTTGGAGGTGCTTTGAAACCCTTGAATAAAAGATGCCATATAGAAGGGCTAAGGTTTATGATGATGATAGTGCTGCCCCACTTCATTTAGGGGGATTTGATCAGTGCCATTGGGTCAGTTTGTCCCTTCTTTACATGGGACTCCTCTTATAAGAGGGCTTTGGGTGGAGCAGTGTCTCGTGGGGGAACCCATGGAGTTTTCAGTACCCAGTGTGGGTTTTTTCCACCCAGGGGACGGTCTGGCTGTTCCCTTTAATTTACATTTAAATCTGTGTAGATCAAACGCTGATGACTTATGTTCAGCTGAGGGGCATGTGGAGATTGTATCTTAGGTGAGTTTTGAACTTCTACCATTCATTTGCCGACTTCCCTCCTGGTCTGCTCTACAGATCACATCCCACCAGGCATACAGCTGGGCAGGTTCATGCCCCAGGAGAAACAGACAATGAAATCCTGGCTTTTTTATGAGGCTTATTCATCTGTGATGCAGCCCCCATCGGAGGACAGAGCTGAAAAAGGGCCTGGTGCAGATCTCACTCATCAGAGATTGAACACCAGGCAGGATTCTGTGCCTCTGTGTGAGCAGCACATGGAGCCTGTTGCTAGACTTGTGAGGAAGATGACGGTTACCACTGTAGCCCTTGGGCTGGACCTAAGGACTAGTTTTGCTGTAATGAATGAAAATAAACAATTCTCTCAGTTGGATGTGCAGGCTCCCAGGCAGTGTGAAACTGGAGGACAGTTGGAATCCCAGAGGGAGCAGGATCTGGGGACAGTCAACTTTGCTGCTCTGACTGAAAACCTCTTTGAGGCAAATCCCATTGTGGAGGAAATGCTGCAAAACAAATCCTTCCTGGTCTTCTCTGACTACTGCTGTTTTAATCAGGAGCAGGCGTGGGAAAATTCTTCCCTTTGCAAGCCCTACATACAAGCACTATCCAGACTTCAGAGCCGGCACTCACACTGCCATCAAAGAGAAGGAGTGTAAGGACCCGGTGATCTTACGGCACTACTGGCCCTCCCTCTGTTGTCTGGTCCTGAGAAGGGTTAAAGTTTGCCAAACAACTTGGCTGCGTTACTGTGGACCTAATGAGTGAGACCTTGTCTTCATTTCTAAAAAATGTGCGTGTTTTACCTCCTGGAAACTAATGTGCATTAGCTATTCTGAGGTAAAATGCCATGAAGACAAGGCACTTGAGTTTTACCATGAAGTCAACCCCAAGCAGGGGTATAGGGCTGACCTCAGTGAGTTTGCCTCATGATAAAATGGAAGTGCCTTGCTTTTACCTCAGAATAGCTCATGTGTGTTTGCCTGAGGTAAAAAAAAATACCATTTTGGCAGTGAAGACAAGGGCTGAGAGTCCCATTCCACCCCATTTTCTTTCCAAATGCCATTCAAGGAAGTATCTTAATTTGCAAACAGCTCCATTTGTATCCCCTCAAATGCCCTAGGGGTGTTCCACTACTTGGGCCTGGTCCTGCTTTTGTTGCATCAAAGAAAATTTTGCCATTCAGTGGGAGCAGGATCATGCTGTGTGTGGGTGGAGAATGAATTTGTGTGTGCATTAGCTAAAATTTGCAAAGCTGGGTACATATTAGAGGTGACCAGGAAGGGACTCCTTAAAAAGGCAGGTTTGTCCTTTTTCTGCCTTTTTTTTTTTATGGCGGACAAGGAAGGCCATAAAAGTAATTGTTTTTAAAAACTATTAATAAACCCTGCTTTTGTTTTGTTTTTGGTCTTATTTTTTTAACGTTGAAAACCACAGGAATGTCAAGTGTAGTCTTCTCTGGCTTTGCTAGAAGAAATCTTGAGGTGATCAGAGTGTGCATAGTGTGAACTCTTGCCCCTCCACTGAAGGGAGAGTGATGTTGGACCTTTAACAGAAACATCTTCTCTCTTAAATAATCATTAGTGAGTGGAGTCCAATGGGTGTTTAACAAAACAGACAGCAGAATTTAAAATGCCCATCTTCCCCTCTGGTGGTCAGTTTTCAATCTCTTGACTCTTTTGATATCATTTCACTAATTCTCCAGTAACTATAGAATCTTCCCCTATGACCTGAAGTAAAAAAGAAATCTATGTACATGTAACTCTTATGTAAAACATCTCACCCATACGGATTTTGTTAATCTTTAATAAAAGTTAGTGACTTAAAACAAAGCAAAAACCAACTTTCAGGACTTTCTTATGCACCATAAAGAACCAAACAAGGGTATGTCCCCTTTTTTGCCCCCATTGAGGATTATGTTGAAAGTACAGCATCTCCATTTTTGTTTAGGCATCTGAATAAAAGTGGCCTGATTTTCAGAGGGGCTGAGTATCTACAACGCCCATTGACCCATCTGCAAACCAGACTACTGGCTTAGGTGCCTAAATGTGGATTTAGGTGCCTAGCTTTCAGCAGCCAAAGGGTAGAACCCAGGAAGTCTGGCCCCAGTTCTGACCATTCAGGTTCATACAGTGTCATTTCAGACAATAATTCGAGACAATATAATTGTGGCTGTCTAGCCATTGACTGAATTTTCCGATGGAAAAGACTGACTAAACCAGTTCCCCCCAACAAACCCTAGTCTCCAACAAAGGATGACAGGTTTCAGAGTAGCAGCCATGTCAGTCTGTATCCGCAAAAAGAACACGAGTACTTGTGGCACCTTAGAGCCTAACAAATTTATTTGAGCATAAGCTTTTGTGAGCTACAGCTCATTTCCATCAGATGCATGCAGTGGAAAATACAGTGAGGAGATTTTATATACACAGAGAACATGAAACAATGGGTGTTACCATACACACTGTAACGAGAGTGATCAGGTAAGGTGAGCTATTACCAGCAGGAGAGAAAACAAACTTTTTGTAGTGATAATCAAGGTGGGCCATTTCCAGCAGTTGACAAGAACGTGCTCTCTGTGTGTATAAAAATCTCGTATTTTCACTGCACGCATCCAATGAAGTGGGCTTCATGAAAGCTTATGCCCAAATAAATGTGTTAGTCTCTAAGGTGCCACAAGGACTCCTGTTCTTTTAACAAAGGAGGAGACTCACAGAAACTGGAGAAGAAATTAAAACCCTGAATAAAAAAGATCCTCTGCTTTAAATGTTTAGAACAAAATTGCTCCTCTAGCCTCAGCGGCTTTTGTGCACTGGCTTCAAATGTCTTTTAAAAAATGAGCTTTATGAAACAGATCAGCAGGGGCTCTTTAGCTACTTCAGTGCTGTAACTACAGCTCATTCCAGCATAATTCCTTTGCCTCTCCCTTCAGTACCTTGCCATTCATTTTAATTTTGCAGGACCAGTGAGCTGCATTTCTCCGGTGTGGATGCAGCATGTGTTTCCAAGACAGATCCCCCATGAGGGTTCCGCTCGTACAGAATTCCTAGCGTGAAGGATACTGGCTGAGGGCCTGAGCATGCCAGGTGCTGCGGCTGCCTGAAATGAATGGGAGGTGAGGATGCTCAGATTCAGGTCAGAAGGATATTTGTTTTGTAACTTGGCACTCAGCCCATAGGCATGGATCTGCCATCTGTCTGGATTCACGAATCCTTCATTATCATGATATTGTCTATGCTCTATGGCAAGTTTGCAGCCTAGACACAAAAGGATGCACACATCTCTAATGTGTTGGGGGGGGGGGGGGGGGGGGGGGAGGAGTTCTAGGGCCACGCATCTGGAGGTGGATGTATTTTTGCTGACTCATGCTGAGGTTAGATGAGATATGTCCAATTAGCTCTACTCTAGGAATTTAGAAGGGCTGGATTCCCCCTCTCTTAATGGCAGAAGGTATGAGAGGCAAAGACAGTGAGGGTCTGTAAGGAAATTCGAAAACAGCAACACTTGAGAAGAAAGGTTAGGTTATGAGTTATGTTATTTCAGTTACCAATAAGGCCAAACCCCAGGTAGAGGGTAAATATGGACTTTATAAAATGGGGCTGTACTCAGTTTGGAGCAGGGTGGGAACTCTACCTGTTCAGAGTTACCTTAAGGCAAGACCTACTCTTATGAAGTCAGGGAATATTTTACATAGCAACAGTCTGAAGAAATGAGGATAGATCAGTGATTAAGGCTTATAAATATCAGAGAGGTGGGTGATAGTAGCAGATGAAGTCACAGAGCTCGTACTAAGCCAAATGTGAATACTGGCATGATAAAACCCTTACTGCCAACTTTCCTCCCAGCATGCTTAAGATTTGATGACTCAGGGGCATTAGCAGAGCAGCAAGCTAGGAATAGTTTGGGGGTGCTGTGTGTCAGGATTGAGAGGCACTGCGACAGCTATTGGGGTAGCCCTAGCATGACATAGGAAAGGCTCCTGCTGCAAGCTGGGATTGAAGGGTACTGACAGAAGTGTGAGTATATCCAAAGCTGGAATAACAAGGGATGGCAGAAGTCAGGAATGCGGTACATTGGGTATGGTGAAAATGTATATAGGACCTGCCAGCACTATACCTGTACCAACTCTTCTTATCACAAATAGTGAATTCAGCCACAAACTTTAGGAATAATAATGGTGGCAAAGATGGTCTTTGCTGAGCTATTTACTGGTCACTAGCGTTGAGGGGAATGGAGGTGCCCCAATGATGGCTCTGGTTTTCCATTCCAGACTGGCATGCTTTGCCAACGGAAACTTGCCACCATCTCTGCAGGTGGATCTCATGAAATAAGACATGGACGCAGGTAGCTGCAGAAGTGGCTGTTTGAGAACCTAAAAGTGCACGATACTTTCATTGCCAGTGCACCCTTAAGAGCCGTGGCTAAGTGCCACTCCCTCCCCTGGGGTGACTGAGTCAGCACCAATAAGTCCAACAGTAAGTCTCTAATTCCAACAAGGTGTTTTGGGGCTCTCATAAATGTTAATGGAGAATTTGGGCTTGGTCTACACCAGGAACTTATGGTGGTAGAAGTACGTCACTCAGGGGTGTGGAAAATCCACACCTCTGAGCGATATCGTTATACCGAGCTGACCCCTGGGAGAGCTTCTCTTGTTGACATAGCTACTGCCTCTTGGGGAGGAGTACCACCTATGCTAATGTGAGAAGCTCTTCACTGAGCACTACAGTGGTGCAGCTGGACCAGTGCAGCACTGTAAGTGTAGACAAGCCCTAAGTATGTGTCTTCAGAAACTTGCAAGGAAACGTCTTGTGTTGCTGTTGTGCATAACAGTGTCTGGATTCCTCCAAAAGCCAACAAGTTGTTGTATCACTAATCTATCATGCCCCTAAAGGCATGTCTACACAGCAAAAAAAAACCCCTGCGTCAGCAAGTCTCAGAATCCGGGTCAACTGACTTGGGCTTGTGCTATGGGGCTAGAAACAACAGGGTAGACGTTCCCCACTTGTGTTGGAATCCAGGTTCTCAAATCTGCTGAGGGCTCCAGCCCAAGCCCGAGCATCTACGCAGCTAGTTTTAGCCCCATACTGCGATCCCCAGTCAATTGATCCAGTGTGATTAAGTGAGAATTTTCTGTAATATTTTTAACCCCGTGTGCCTCAGTTTCCCTTATATTTCACATGGCTCCCTAAGGCAGGGGGTGGTGATGGAAAAGACTGTTTGCTGGCAGGGCAGGCTACGAGAATAGGTATGAATGATGCCTAGCTGTCTGAGCCTGAATGAGTCATTAAAGTGGACCGACCCCATATCAGTGGAGAATCTGTGAAGTGAAGAACAGGGCAAATCCAGTTACCAGGACATTTATACCTGGTAACCAACGACCCAGAGGGAGAGATTTCCCCACCTCTCAGCAGGGAAGACCCTGAGCAAAGACACCAGCTGGAGAACAAAGCACTGGGAAGTTGTAAGACAGGGAGGGGTGGGTGGCTGGGAGAGAAGAGTTGGCTGTCAGAAGGACAGACAAGAGTAGCAGCTGTGTTAGTCTGTATCTGCAAAAAGAACAGGAGTACTTGTGGCACCTTAGAGACTAACAAATTTATTTGAGCATAAGCTTTCGTAGGCTACAGCCCACTGCATCGGATGCATAGAATGGAACAGATAGTAAGATTATATATCTATATATATATACACACACACACACACACAGAGAACATGAAAAGGTGGAAGAAGCCATACCAACTGTAAGAGGTTAATTAATTAAGATGAACTGTTCTCCCACGTGCAACCTGACTAAGGAGGTCAGACTGACAGAGACAGGACTTGAACAATGGGGTTTGCTACAGCTTGGCTGGACTAACCACAATGACCTGTTTTAACCTTCCTTTCTCTACAGTAAACGGACGACTTCCAATGCTGTGTTCCAGTTCACTAATAAACATGACTGTTTTGACAAAGCTATGTGGGTGTCACTGCAAATGCTTGGTGAGGTACACTCTTCAGGGATTAATGCACAAGTCTCTTCCAGGAACCTGGCTCAGTTAGACTCACTGAAAAGAGCTCACGGCATGAAACAGGAGTGGTGGAGCCCGAGAGGTTCAGTCTAAGGAGGTGGTGAGGCCTACCCTGTGCAGGAAGAGTGAGACCCTTGGAGGTCTGGCACACTCCTAGAGACTGCTCTGTAGCTGGGGGTGAAGCACTGATCCTGTGGTTCTGCAGCTCTGAGACTTGTGGCTGTGTTTTTGTTTTGTAATGTAGTGTAGATGTATCCTAAGTGGCTTGTCCTCTGGATTTATGATTAGTAACACAGCAGATGTAGTGAACTAAATAGACCTAAGATGTCCTGATGAAGGACAAAACAAGTTATCTATCAGCACAAGGAATATCAACACTGAGGGCTTAACCTCCTCCCCCTTAACACACATACATATTGCAGATGCTTTCTAGTGCTTAGGTTTTACATGAAACCATACCATATGCTCTGTACATTTTGCTATGTCCACTGCATCCCACTTGTCCCCAGAGTCTGTTATTGTTTGAAAAAAGTAAATCAAGTTAGTTTGCAACCTTTTATTCTTGTGTATGCCCCAGGAGCTGAGCATGTAACTCTTCAGGCCAAGAACCTGATGGTTTCTTCTAGTGTTTTATGTGGTGCCAAGGTAAAATTAACACTCTTGCAACTTCCTGGCTTTACCCTCCCTACTCTGCACCCTCTTTTGGGGATATTTAAGGGAGACTTTAATCTCTGGTATATATATTGGGAAGTGTTTGCACCTTGAGCTGCTATTAAAAACTATTAAAGTGGGGAAGGGTCTAAAAAGAGAAGCATGCAAGAAGGGGAAATAATGAAAATAGTTTCTTCTGGGAAATAGAAAACCAAAATGCAGCTTTTTTTCTTCCCCTCTAGAGCCTGATGCATCAATGAAAGGCTTTTAGGAAGGCACTACAATTAGAATCCAATATCTCTGTCTGTCATCCTCATATCTTGGGGCCAAATATTGATGCAAATATCATTTACAGCAGCCAGAGGAACTCAGGGCTTTTCTTATATTTTGAGTGATTGACAATATGTCTGCTACATGGGGTGCTTGGCCGGGAGAGTTGTCAGGAAGTGGCGTATCCATTGCACTTAAAGATACCACAGTGCAAAGGTTAGTGCTGAGCACTCACAAGGTTTGATCCTGAAGAACAGTTAAGTACCTGCTTGACTATAAGCATGTGAGCAGTCTTATTTACTTCAATGAGATTATGCACATGCTTTGAGTTAAGCATATACTTAAGGGCCTTGCTGGATCAGTGCAATATAACCCAGTGAGAGGTACATTAGAAATACTTATTGTGACTGATTAAATAGCAGGAATTTCAATACTTGTCTCTGGACACCAGAATGTCTCTAACTAGCTGGCAGGATTTCACTGCTATGTGAATGATTTTATATGCCACTGCTCTGACAGCACCCATCATTATGTCATACACAAATATCCACATCACTGAATAAATATGCACATCCCTGCCATCATTAACATTAATTGGCTTCCTTGAAGGCAGCCTTGTAGAGTAGCCAAGGGGTGAATGGAGACTGAATGGCCCTCTCCCCTCAGAGCAGCATTGAGACACACTATTGAGGCAGTCAATGTGGGTAGGTTAGCTTACATTGTTCATACTGAACCTGTTTTCTCTGGATACAGAGAGGGTTTCAATAGTCAGAGCTATCAGTCTGGCTAGTTTCCACCAGCACTGACTCCGCGCACACAAACACCAAAAGAAAAACTGTTAAGCATTTGTAATATTTACTTGCAGTGATATTATTCAGCCACTACATGTCTCTGTGCACTGTATAGCATAGCAGGCAAATTGTGGTCCCTGGTAAACAAGACAAAGCTGGAATGTGAGCTGAGTGGAAACCTGTTTGATGGTCTGTATGTAGTAGCTCTTTATTAAAGAAAACACTTCACATGTAAGATGTCCTGTGATTTTTATGTATCATGTTAGGGAGTGGAAAGAAAAAAGTGATCAACTTCTTGCCACAGTGAAATAAAAAATCTCTTAAAAATGAACTTATTTTATTCAAACTCACTTCAAAGTCCCTAGTGAGAAATATCTGTTCACCATTTCCCACAGGCATTCTCCTTCTTTAGCATTTCACCAGGTGATCTTTAAACACAATTTCAGTGAGTGTCAATGCTACTTTCAGAAATTAAATAAAAAACTTTCCCTCTGTCTTGTGGAAAGATTATTCTATTTGCTAACAGGAGATGCCAGTTCCTGAACTTACTGCGGGAGACGGGAAGGGAGAAAGGAAGACACATGGCTAACGCCAATAATCTTTCATATAGCAAAATTGGATTCCGCTATGTTAGCTTCCTTGTTAGTATTTTTTTATATATATATATATATATATATATATATATATATATATATATATATATATATATATATATATATATATATATATATATAAAAAAAGAGAGCGCGCGCATGCCTTGAAGTGCATGCTGGAGGTTAGAAGCACTGCATTATTTTTCTGGCTCTGACACTGACTTACTGTGACCCTGGGCAAGTCACTTAAGTGCTGTACATCTCAGTATCCTCAGCTGAAAAATGGGGGCTAAAGAGACTTCCCTTTGTCTGTGAAGTGCTTTGAGAAATACAGATGAAAAGTATAATTAACAGAACCTTTCCATTGCTCATTTCTAGGATTCCTCTTTCCCCCCACCAGTAAATCGTCATTCTCTACACTCCCTTCTTCTTGTCTCTGTTCTGCTGTGTGTCTTACCATGGTGCTGGAGCACAGTATATCTGAGCTTCTCCATTTACTGTCTCCCTCCTTGTGGTCAGGAGGAGACAGTGGACAGTCTTTTCTCTTGTCCCCTCCCCCACATGATGTGACCAGGCCTTTATTCCAAGTGGCCCAGCAGGGAGTCCATATATTTTCACTCTGTTAGCTCTGTTTAAAGAGCCCCCACAGTCCCATGCAGAATCCAGGACCATGCTGAGAGCTAGACATACCAGAGCCTGTAATCCACCTGTGTGTGGTGTTTAGATGTTGCTTGCAATTATTAGAATTGGGAGCACTGGTTGTTGGGAGTCTGAAAGGACAGGAAACAGGAAGGAGGGGGGAGGAGCATTTGAAATTGCCAGGATATGAGCCAGATCAGGTTTTAGTCCAGCCTGTGAAATTGTATGCCCCAGAAAGGAGAATTCAATTTGTCTAAATTTGCATTTGGACCTATTGAGCTTGAGGCCTGCTTTGCTGATGCAGTTTAGTATAGACTGCTGGTTATTGTCATGCTCCTCCGAAGTATTTCCAAACATGATATCATCATCCAAATAGCACTGAACTCCATGTTGATTCTTCAAAATCAATGACATTTTTTGGAAGGCACTTGGGGCTGATGCGAGACCGTATGGAACACGTTTAAAACGGAATAGTCCTTCATGTGTAATAAATGCTGTGAGGTCTCTGCTATCTTCATACAACATAACCTGGTGGTATGCGCTCTGCAAATTAAGAGTAGAAAACATCTTTGCTCCATAGAGTTCTGCAAATACTTGTGTGAGAGGAAGAGGATGGCTGTCAATCACAACAGCTTTATCTGGCTCCCTTAAGTCCACACAAAGGCGAATGCCTCCACCCTTCTTCTGTATCACTACTGTAGGTGAAACCCCTTCCAAGGAGTTAATCTCTTCAATAATGTCCTCTTGAACAAATTTTCTAAGTTCCTCTGAAACAGCTTCCCTGACTGAAAATGGTAAGTGCCGTAATTTTTGTCATACAGGCATCACATTATTCTGCATTTTAACTTTATGCAGAAACCCATAAGCACAGCCAAATTTCTCCTTAACCTGGTGTTGGGTCCCAGCTGAAACTGGTGTGTGTACCGCAAGAATGCTTTGCTGAGGAAGATCAATTAGTCCATTAACTACCCTGAGATTTAAAGCAGCCAATAAATCTCTGCCAAGGATACGAGTGCCTTTGTGGACAACGTAGAACTCTGTAGTTACACATCAATTGCCAAAAGTAACTATTGCTGGCAGGCAGCCACTTACTGGTTCAGTAAGAGGCACATCTTTCAAGTAATGCAAATAGAATCAGGTAGTATACATACTGCTGAGCCAGTGTCCAACATTAGCTGAATAGTGTGTGATTTACCTGTGGGTATGGCAGAAATGTTTACCATGCACTTGATTTGTTCTGGAATATGTGCAGTAGTGATTTTGTTCATGCTCAGCACAGTAACATCTGTTATTGTAACTGCATGCACCTGTTGATTGAACTGGCTGCTGTGACATACTTTAGCAAAATGCCCAATCTTTTTGCAATGATTGCACTGAGCTACTTTTGCTGGACATCCTGTGTAGCTTGCAAGGTGTTGTGGGGATCCACTGCGAAAGCATGCTTTTACTGTATTTTGAATTTGCTGATTGGTGGCTTTTCATTAGTTTTCCTCTTGTAATTGTTTGTCTGCAACAATAGTGAACTTTTCTGCAAAGGACTCACAGCCTGGACTGTGCCTCCTGTATCCATGCTCATTATTTTGGCTTCAGCTGTTGCTGACTCAATCTGGGTAGCAATGGTTATTGCTTTTTTTAGGGTAAATTGTGGTTCTAGAAGTAAACGTTCTCTTACACAAAGCATGGTGGTTTTCTCAATGAGCTGGTCTCTAATCATCTCTTTTGCCATATTCCCAAAGTCACAAGTTACAATCAGACTCCTCAGGGAAGCAATATACTGCATTATAGTCTCCCCTGCTTTCTGGTCACGCTGGCGAAATCTGTAGCGATTAGCTACTACATTCACTT
Source organism: Caretta caretta (assembly GCF_965140235.1). Lineage (NCBI taxonomy): Eukaryota > Metazoa > Chordata > Testudines > Cheloniidae > Caretta > Caretta caretta. Next base: position 154,782,386 of record NC_134208.1, on the reverse strand, counting down.
TTGGTACAAAAAAGTTCTTTAATGCAGTGAGTGCAGTCTCGTTTATCATCTGCAAGGGGAAAACTGTAAAATATACGCTGCCCTTCTGCTCCACGGCAGTGGATTAGCAGAGCACGCTTTCTTACTTCAGAAATCTCTCACCCATGGGTTTTGTGGGTCCTCAAAACCAGAGCTGGCAGGAAGACTCCTTCTCTGGCTGGAAAGAGGAAAAGATAGGTGGGCTGGGATGCATTGCACTGGCATGTGCGAGTTGTAATACTTATTACAATTGTTCATTTGCTGCAAAGCAGGTGTTAGCTTGAAAAAACAAACCAACACTGCATTTTGCATTGTTTGTTCCTCGCTAAAATGATCTGGGCCCCTGTGGGTATATGTCGCCTTAATATTCTGGGGCTGAGAAGTGCCACATTTTCATAATGAAAGCTGTTGTCGGAAAGCAATTCCAACCTCAGATAAAAAGAGAAGATTACACTTGCCACTTGAGTTACAATATTAGAACAACTGATTTTATTTGTTTTCATTTAATTTTCCCCGTCAGCTGCTGCTGAACCTCTGTACGACGTTCTTTGGAGACGGTAATTGTATTCTGCATGTCTGGATCCCCCTAAGAAATGACAAACACTTTCACTCACAAATTAGATGTCTCTTTTCATTTAAACATCAAAAAGGGAAGCTAATTTAGAAATGTTGGGGCCAGCAAGGGCCCTGGCTTATGATGGAAGCTGACAGATAGATGTGGAGCGGTGAACTCCATGCTGGGAATGCAGATCTCAGAGATATTCATTTAATTTTGCCCCCAGCTGGCACACCAATGAAAAAGACACTCAGCTCCTTCCTGCCTGCATAGCAATATAACAATAATAGGGATAACTACCCTTAAGTTAATTTTAAAAGGACACAGTCAAGTAATGTAGGACCAGCATTTAAGGGGCCAAATACTGCAGCCTGCTGAAGAAGCTCCCTGGAACTCCAGTGGGTGATTTGCCAGAATAAAGATTGCCGGGCTTGTTCTGTTTTGGCAAATAAATAAATGAAAGGACGGGGAGGGGGAGCAGGCTTTGTATAAACCTGACACAAATAGAAATATTTTCTTGGGAAGGGAAGATGCGTCACTACAGATTGAGCAGAACGGGGTGGGGTGGATTGTGAACTGCCACATGGAAACCAGAAAGTGACATCAGTTTGAAAGTGAAATGGACCGGTCTAGTTTCTCCAGGTCCAGGCTGAGTGAAAGCGTAATTAAAACATGCAGAAAGGGGAAAGAACAGAAAGTCTTTAAACCCATTTCTGGGGGCTATTTTTGTAACCTACAGAATATCCAGACTACTGAGCAGGACTTTAGAACAACCAAAGAAGAGATTGTAGCTCGCAGAAAATCACTCCTAACTTTTACATTGATCCTGGTGCGGGTTGAGACAGAGCTGTGAGCATATGGTCAGTGCTACATGGATATCTGATGCAGTGCAGACATGGTCAGTAAAACTCATTTGTCCACCTTGCTGATGAATCTCAGTTCCTTAACTCAAAGACCAAGACACAACCACCAATTCTCCACAACAAAGACGTTTCTAGTGTACATGGGGCTTTATTTACTATTGTTCCAAACACTATTATCAATATTGATAAAAGGTGGTAGTTTCTTTAAAGTGCTGGAACTTTTACCTCATTATGGGGATTCTTATGGACAGCAGCATCTTCATTAATAGAATTACCTTCTCATGTGTAAATAAGTCTTCACCTCACCCAGTTCTTGTTTCATGTATCTAATATTTCTGTGGATGAGACATTGACAGGTACATTACAGCAGGGTGTGTACCAGGGAAACCAATGCAGAATAGCAGCTGTATCATTATGTCTCTGACTGCAGGTTACCCATGCCCTGGGGCAGATGCAAAAGTCTGTCCACCCTCATCCATGAGTGTGGTATGGCTTATTTTATACTGGAAAAGTCTCATGTATTCAAGGTTTTGCTGTAGACTGTCATAAGAGATATGTCTAAACAAAGAATGTCTAAACAAGGCAATTGTCTGGAAACCAACAGCTTCTCTATTGTGAGCGGAAGCTGCACACACTCGGATAATAAATGTGAGTATTAATATGAAGATGAGGTCTGACATCTGATCTAACCTACCTATATGGCACCCACTGCACAGGGTGTGGTATGTTCCCTTCTAGTGGCTGGTCCATTAGTGTATAAAGCCTCATATTGCTACCACCTACTGGAATTACTCCTTTAATTCAAATAGTAGACATCTGCCCTGCAGATCTGAAGAGCTTGGGTTCAAACCCTGCTACCAAACCAAGTGGGGGGGGTGATAAAATATGCATTTCTAGTGCACCCATCACTGTGGTTTCTAGGCACCAAGTAACTCAAAACCCACTGCTTTATGTGGCAGAAATGCAGTGATTAATTGCAAGAGGTTGGATTTGATAGCCAAAGTCATAGGTGAATCTAAGCAAATCTCAGGAGTGCAAAGTGTCCTGATTATGGGTCTCTTTCCCCAGCAAAGCTTGCATTTTTCTGAGCAGGTTTCTACACAAAATGCTTTCCAAATATCAGTCAAAAGTCTCTCTCTTCTCACCCATTAAAAGATGTTTGTTAAAAATCAACTCAGATTACAAATTCATTTCCTAGAAGAAACGTTTATTACCAAAGCCACTTGCAAGATGTGTTGTGTTCCAAGCACAGTGAATGTAAATGAAACGAGATTGAGAGAAAACAACCAGATGAAAGGCAGCTGTTTAGTCTCAGTATGCGCTTGATACCTGATTGTCACACAGACCTTTGAGAGACATGACAACTACCTCCACATCAGCTGCACAGTTGACTGAACCAGTCTCTTCCGAGGTGCTGTTACCTTTGTGTATGGCATTAGTGAGAGCATTACTGAAACACTGTGTCCCGCTCTGAGGTCCACACTTCAAAAAGGATGTTGAAAAATTACAAGGGTTCAGAAAAGAGCCACAAGAAAGATTTGAGGTCTGGAAAACCTGATGTAGAGAGAGACTAAAGGCACTCAATCTATTTAGGTTTATCCAAAAGAAGGTTAAAAGGTGACTTGTATTGAGAGCCAGTGGTTGGAAGCAGCAGCTAGACAAATTCAGACTAGAAATAAGGCACCGTTTTTTAACAAAGGTAATTAACCATTGGAACAAGCTGGCTAGAGAGATGGTGGATTCTCAAATCAAGACTGGAGAACTTTTCTAAAGATACCAGACAGCTCACAGAGAAGCTATGGATTCAGTGCAGAAATTATTGGGTGAGATTTTGTGGCTTGTGTTATGCAGGAGGTCCCTTATGGCCTTACAATGGATACATCATTTCTCTGTGTTCATTTACACATTGCCTAGTACAATGGTGCCCTAATTTTCTTTTCTTTTTGTGAGTGAGGGGTCCTTAGATGTTGCAGCACTAGAAGTAATAATAATGCAGTTTCAGTCCTTAAACACAAAAGAAAAACAAACCCATATCTAGAGCGATGCCTTATGTCTTGACCCCTGGCTTGTTCTGCCCCCCTGAAAGGAACTCAGCTTCTTTTTAAGGTGCTGAGCCTAACTATCTACATCTCCAACTCCTAGCTCAGAAAGCCACTCTTTTTAAAGGAGATAGTCTAGTTCAATCACAGGTTGTTGGCCTTGATGCATGAATCACTGGGTGAAATTCTGTGGCCAGCCCATATGATCATAATGGTCCCTTGTGGCCTTAAAATCATGCCACTGTGTGGTATGGCAGAGCCTGCCCTGAAGGGCAATACTAGAGCTAGGTACAACATGGTTGTGGGTCCTCTCCACCAAACGACTTATGCATAACACCAGGCCCTTGAGTGGGTCAGTGGCAGCAGGGTTTGAAACTGGGACCTTTGGATCTTAAAGCAAGAGCCTCTATTCCAGAGGTTCTCAAACTGTAGTCCATGAGGTCCATTCAGGTGATCTGCGGTCAGTTCCCTCTAAGGTGCACACCTGGGTGGCTGCACATGAGAATGAAGGGCCACCCACCTAATTAGTGGAGCCGCGCAGGCATCGCTCCACTAATTAGGTGCCTGGACCCTGAAGAAGATGCACATGTAAGGTGAGGTGGTGGCCTTGGGGGGAATAGGGGATAAGTGGGAAGGAGCAGTGGGTTGAGAAGAGGGGGGGGGGTGGAATCTGGGATGTGCAGGGCTGCGGTGGCCAGAGAAAGAGGCAACTTTCCCCAGCTCCAGGGCTATGGCTGCCAGGGAGAGACGGCCCTCCTTCCCAGCCTCAGCTCTGTGGCTGCTGCGGGGGGGGGGAGAGACCTCCCCCCCACTTCCAGCCCCAGCTCGGGGGGTTCTGCGGCAGGGGAGAGACCCCCCCCTCCTTCCCAGCCCCAGCTTGGGGGCTGCCATGGTGGGGAGAGGGCACATCCATTGCATTAGTAAGGTAAGACTACTGATATTAAAATATGAGTTGTATACTTTTATTTGTAGAACAAAAAGCGTTGTTTATTAAGGTTTCTTTATATATAGCGCTTTTAGCTAACTATTGTAAAGTGCTTCAGATAACGGTACAAACAACATTTGGAAAGATCATTAAGTGGTCTGCCGAGATCCTCAGCAATTTTCAGGCAGTCTGCGAAAAAAGAGTTTGAGAACCACTGCTCTATTCTGTTATCCAAGGCTATAACAGGCACATCAACCTCTGTGTGTGCCCCAGCCGCCGCTAACGGGGGGACAGAGAGCACTGAGTGGGTTATAGGTGCATCCTGTCACAATGCCCCTCAGTGGAACCTGGTCACTTAGAGGACTTTGAATTGCATGAAGTGGTTACAGATGTTGGTCCCTATATTTACTCCTGCTGTGTGGTATGGAGCCATACCAATTCACATAGAGGTGCTGAAAGCCACTGAACAAAACTAAAGCATTCAGTTGCTATTTTTACTGCAAGTCGGGGTGCTGCTACACCCACAGCACTTCTCCTTCCAGTGCCCCTGAATTCAGAGAAATCTCACTGAAGTGGGTCTGGTGGTGGGGGCACACAGAAGAGAAATGATGAGGTTGCACAGAACCTTTCCTCCCTCAAGGTAGCCACCACTTTCCAGCCCTCAAATACTAGATGGCCGAAGTGCATGTGAAAAAGGGGGAGTGGCCACGGCAGGAAGGGAGGAATCTCTCTAAGTGGCATGATACCCTCTGACACAGCCCGGCTTCCTGCACAGGTTTCACGGTAGGCAGTCAGGATCCATTGCTTTGGATTCTCATGTCTATGGAGCTGTGCTCCTAACAGAGATGGCTAAACATTGCAAAGGTAACAAAACTTCCTCCAACCCTCACATTGCTTGCGAGAGTGCAACAACCCATGACCAGAAACAGACAGATGCCGGGTTCCTCAGCCAGCTGCACACTGGCAGCTCCTCGACACAGTTCTGAGCCAAGCTCTGCTTGTAGTTGTTCTTGTGGGATTGCTAGTTACAACAAACCCCATCAGTATGGAGACTCAATCCAGCCACTTAGAGAACAGAGTTTTTCTTAGCTGTAAGTGGGCCAGTGCAAGAGGCACCCAGCTTCACTCACTCTAGGGTTGCAGTAGGCTCAGGATTAGGGGAGGGCAAAGGTGGCTTCAAGCTACCTTGGCTCCCTTTTTTTTTTGACTTGGGCTGACAGTAACTTGGGCCCCACTGGAGAATCTGGCCCATAATACAGAAACTAAAATTAATTAACTCTTAAGTGTTGAGCTGATGAAGTCATTCAGATTTCTAAAGGCCCCACGTGATGGCTGAGCTGGTATTCTGGGGAGACAGTGGTGGCATGGTGCATTGTTTATAGCATATTTTTTGTGCCGTTGAACACATGTGTTATCTTCCATTGTAGGCTATATGTTTTATGGGCCAGATCCTGCCAAGCTGAGTAGTACATTACTTCATGTGTGGTCTTATTGAATCAGTGGAGTAAGATACAACTCAGTGCGAGTAAGGTGAGCAGAATCAGGTCCTAAATAGTTGGGAGTTAAAAGTCTGGCGAACAAGCTAATTAGAGCTCATTTGCATACAAATGGCAATAAGTCAGAGAGGGACGTACATATATGAGCGCAAATGCAAGCAATTAGCACAGCACCATTACTATAATGGTTGTGATGATTTTTTATTATTATTATTGAAATGCATTAGCCATATCTTTTAAAAAAATGTAAATACACAGTGCAAGCTTGGGTCTCTGCCAGAGCATATAGTAACCCCATTTCAATGCTATATGCAAATAGCTTTGTGGAGGAAATGTTAGGCTCTTCATCATCAAATGCAGTGGATACTAATATAGGCAATACTGGGGAGCATTGGAGAAAGGCAGCAGTCCTTATTTACTGACAAACTTTCCAAACACTGTCTAGAAATCCCCACTACTCTTTCCCTAGCTCCATGGCTAGGAAGGGCGTTTCCAGAGCTGCCATGTCTCTCGTTTCCCCAACAGGAAGTTCACTCTGTGCTGGATTAGGACTCAGGGAATTTCGTTCCTGTTTGAATATGAGTGTCAGAATTTTATTTACTTGGGGATGGATCCAAAGTCTGTTGAAAGACTCCCATCAATTTCAGTGGGATCTTGCTCAGGCTTGGTTTTTAAGTTCAATGCATCCAATTAACATTTCTAAAATGCTTGCTGCTGTACTGAGGAGAGTTGTTATAGGGTTGGTCAAAAAGGAGGGACTCTTCTCTGTGAAAAATATTGAATGAAATGAAGCATTTTGGTTTTGTTTGAATTTTTTGGTGGAATTTTCCCTATTTCTGATTAAATGAACAGAATAAAAAATGGTTTTCTTTATGTTTTTTTTAACCCTTTTGCACCCTTTTCCCCCCTGGAAAAGGGAGAGAAACGAGGGGAACCACCCCAAAACTGGAAAAAAATGGTTTCAGTTTGATTCTAATGGAATCAAAAGGAAATTTTGTTGTATTAATTATTATTAGCAGCATTATTCTAGCCCCTAGGAGCCCCAGTCATGGACCTGGACCTCATTGTACTACATGCTGTACAAACGCAGAACAAAAAAGTTGTACGTTTTTGAACTATGAAGTTTTTACGAGCAGCTCAACCTACCGGAGCTTTGGGAGTTTGAGAACGGCTTTTTCCATTTATCAAAAATGGTGCCACCCCAATACTTTGTGGCTCTCCCAAAAGTCTTCATGAATTAATTTGAGGGCACCATTGGCCATAACTTGAGAACTGCTGGCATAGTAGCTCTATCTCTATCAAAGCAGCCTTAGAGAGACACAAGACATTCTAAGGCCTGTCTATATTAGAGATGCTCCCACCAGTGTAAGTTTCAGCTGTTCAAATGCCTAAGGAAAACACACTGCACAGATATCGATCAAGGCTAAGGCCTGTGCAACTAAGTAAATGTGGTTACACCAGTGCAAATTTCTCTGCTGTATACCAGGACTAAGAGAGAAATGTTCCTTGGCATACCCAGGGAAGTCTCCATCCTTTTCCAGTGCTGAGCAGCACTTCCTTGATTATAAATTAGGGACCAAACCTTGCTTGCCTAAGGCTATGTCTACACTAGAAGGCTTGCGCTGGCATAGCTATGTTAGTTAGGGAAGTGTGGCTTTTACTGACATAACTCTGCTGGCAAAAAGGCCCTATCAGAAGAAGCTGCACTGGCAAACAGAACAGTTTTGCCAGTATAGCTGTGTCCCCCCCAGAAGCGGTTTGCTGGATAACTACACTGGCTAAGTCTTCTAGACACAGCTTATCGATGCTAGTAGCTCTCCCGATTTCAGTGCACACAGTGGGGCTGTTGGTGTGAGCGAAGGATACTTCAGTAGGGCCTGACCGCAGTTAAGTTATTTAACATGAGCTGGATTTGGCCCGATGTCAGCAGACCAGCAAAAGATGGCTGCTTAAGCCAAATTCTGTCCTTGGATATATGTGCATGGCTCCCAGTAAAGTCAATGGAGCTAAAGGTGCCCCACACACGAGAGAAGCGGGTGAGAAGAATTATTTACTCTTCTGTATAATTAGATTAAGTGATTCCATAGTACTTTGCATCTGCTCTTACCCATGGGTGAACCCCTCCCCACCACTCACACAGGGGGAGTGTGTAATTTACACCTCCCTGGACAGGTTTCAGTGAATCTGAATCTGGCCCATAGCTGGTCTGAGAGATGCTGTCCAGAATAAAGATGTATCATATTTTCAAGCTGCTGTTTGCGATTCAGCGATATGACAAATAAAAGCCTTCTATTGTATTCTTACAACTGCTTATCAGGGGCTGACAAAGACCAGAAGAGAAGCCCTGAATGGTGAACTGCTGTTATTTATATCCAAGGCTATCTTCAGTAAATTTTAATAACTGAGTGAAGTCCTAGACTCCACCAAGCCAGCCTTCCAGAGATCTCTGTTCCCTAGGAGCTCTCGTAACTCAGTGCAGTTTCTGGGGCATCTGCAACTTCCACTGATTTCAGCTGGAGCTGTGGATATCCAGTACTGCAAAAATCATGCCCTAGGTTTCTCTTTCCAATGACATTCAGAATTGTTGCACCCAGGATGCGAATGTCTGCCTACAATTAGACCCTTGGTTCAGCAAAGCACTTAAGCACACGCTTAATTTTAGGCAAGTGAATAATTCCATTCCTATTCACCAAAACACTTGAATTTGTGCTTAAGTTTATGCACATGAGTAAGCCCACTGAGGTCAATGAAGTCCCACTGCAGGTAAACACAGGGAGATTACTTGCTTTGCTGAATCAGGGCTTCAGTTTGCTGCATCTGCTTTTACGGATTCTCCTTTGGCTACTGTGGTTTATTTCACGTAACTTGTGCAATGTAAAGATAGATTTACTATGTAAACATGCAAAGGCATAACTTTGTTAGAGATTTAGATCTCAGTTCTCAACTGAATCCAAGCAGAGTTCAGATGCAGGAAACAGGGGCCACAAGGAACTGGTTGCAGCTCCCTGATCCTGCACCCCCTGGTGAGGAACAAGCTTATACCAATCAAGGTTAGGTGTAGCAGAGTTCCACTCTACCCCATCTCCTTCCTGCCCCTAGCCGACCCCCAGGTACCCTCTCCCAACATATTTTCTACACTGGAGTTGTGGGGTGGCTGGTGGAGGAGGTGGCTAAGCCATCTCCACCTGCTTCATGCCAGCAGAGAGTTCCTGTGTGTAAGGGGAATCCACCTTTGGTTAGAATACAGCCATTATGCATCGCTTGAATGGCACAAAGTGTACTTAGACTAAAGAATCCAGCTCTTAACGTCCAATGCACCATAGATACTAAGAAAAATAAGACAACACTCAGCTTTTATAATAGCCCCTGGCAAAGATAGCCAAGCATTTTACAAAGGTGGTGTTAGTATTGTTATCCCCATCATGTCTTCCTGGCTGAGCAGTGTGCAACCCAATGAGACAAACACAGAAGGCTTACTCCAAGCTGCCTCTTCTGGTTGGGGTTTCCTCATGCAGCAGGCAGCGCTTTCAAATCCCTCATCAAAACTCCCTATTTCTGCATGCCCACAATTCACAATTGCCCTTCCATTCATTACGTTTAAAATAAAGCTCTAAGACAGAACCTCCTATCCTGGCAAAATAACCCCAAATGCACGATGCAAGGACCATGCATGGAACAGGCAAGAGTGTTCTTTACTAGCCACAATCTTTGCATTAAACCTTGAATAATTGTTTCCACACAGCCAACTGTGACTCCACATAGACACCACAGGGGATCAAATCTGAGCTTTCAGCCATCCCCGCCGCACAAGCCCCAATGCCTTGAGCTCCAGAGGTAAGGTCTTCATCTGTTAGTTATTACAGCATTTCAGATCAGCCACCAGAGGGAGACAGGATAATATGGACTAAGCCAGTGTATTTCAGTTTCACCCTCTATGTTGTATCCTTGCACTTTTACTACTCTGGGCTTCCACTGGGTCTCCCAGTACAAAAATAATGAGATTGACTTCAGGAGATTTTTAGAAAGCATCAACAACATTTGGGGTTCTTTGGTTTTTGAGCCTTTACAGGTCACCTTTTCCAGCTATTTTTTCAAATACAAAGGCTAGAAATAACTTTTAAAAAAGCAAAAGCTGAAATGCTTTTGTATTCACATGATTCCAGGAGCTGGGTCTTTAATAAAAACACAATCTTGGAAGACTCATGATAAAGTCATGAGCGTTGGCAACAGTATTTAGAATAGTAGCTTTTTGAGACCATGCCCATAACTTAGTCTCATACACTGACGAACAAACTGCCAGTGCTTAAAGAATGATAATTAATAATAGATGAACACTTAAAAATAACAAAATTGCTACATTGTGAAACCAAATAAAAATCAATCCCTTCTTCTGTTACCAAAGGGTCTGTGTTAACAGCCGTATGCAGCAGAGCAGTAAATGCAGGGAAAAGCTGAGTTAGGACCTATTTATATGCAGTTACCCTTTGTTGGGAGACTGAGTCAGAGGACTATCCTGTTATAACAGTTATAAACCATGCTCTAAACAGGTTCTTGAACCATGGATACAGCTGTGATATTTTCAAGGGGAGTGGGAGTGGGCAATGTGATTTGCCAACACGGCTATACCACATTCAGTTCTAATGATACAGTAAAGGTCAAAGTGTGTGATAACATTCTGGGGGACGGAGGTATTATAAGATGATGCCCACCGTGTGGCAGGCACTGAGGTGCTCCACATAGGTCACAGGTGTATGCACTGAATCCTAAACTCAGGCTTTGTCCAGTTAATTGGAGGAGGAAAATGTTTTTCCAGTTGTTTTGCTCTGAACGATAATGATTTGTTAATTTTTAAGCCTACATGTGTATTTTCCCAGGGCTCTGGGGCATTAAGCAGGTTTTAAACTTCCCAGTTTACATTTAGTATTGATTGCAGAGGGGAAATAAATAAATAAAAAGAGAATAGAATAAATTAAAGTGATCCCAGGACAGATCCAGCTCCAGACTGGATTTTTTCTAAAATTCACAACTTTTTTCACTCTTTCTGGGGCAGCGAAGGGAGTTCATAAACAAGTAAAACTAGCCTGACTCCTGCTTGCCACAGGAATAACTTCTGTTGCTAATTTGCGCAGTTGAACTAATTGGTACCTGTGTTGGCAGGCCTAGGAAAGAGACAAAATGTCAACAGGGTATGGAGGCTGAGCTTCCGTCCCCCCGTAGACATGATCCACCCAGGTTAGGAGGGGGGCACAGTGTGGGAGAGGATTTTGTACTGGCAGTGCAATCATCACCCTGGGTATGTGGACCAAGGTCTGCATGTGGTTGTATTTTCCCCATATGCACGTACTTTTCCCTTTTAGGTGACTTTGAGACTAGGAAAAACAAGAAGCAAAGAACAAACAAATATGAATCCGGTCTCCATGAACAAGAGAACAGTCTGTACCTGAAATGAAACATTTTGGTTCCTCTTAAAGAGCCACTTCTGCTGTCCTGCTTATACTGAACTGAATTGACTGGTACATTGTGACAGGTGCTCTACTCACCGCTAGGATGGTACCTCCTCCTGGCCGCTCTGGGGATTAGCTCTGCAAGACCAACACCCCTTCCTGTGGTTGCAGGCCATCTCTCTGTCCTTCCTCTCCAGGTCTGCAGCCTCTCTCTTGCTGAAGGAGCTGCCTCTTCCTGACTTGGGCCTACAACCAGGTCAGTAGATGCATTTCCCCCTTCTGGAGTATCAAAGTCTTTCTTCAGCAATCTTGGGCAGTCTTCCCACTCATTGCCCCATGGTGCCACATCCTCAGTGGCTGGCAGGGGAACATGGGCCCACATCCTCCACTCTGGAATCTGGCTCAAGGGACCCTTCAGTCAGCAGCCCAGGTCTGTTACTGTCTTTCCCTGAGCCCTTTCCTTACCATCTGGCATTCCCTGCTCTCTGGGTTTGCCAGCCTCCCAGGGAGTAAATTTAGGCTACTTGTCTCTGCAGCCCCAAACACTCCTCCCAGGGAGTGACTGCAATCTTTCCTAGCAGCCCCTTCAGCTGCTAATTTCCTGTCTTTATATAAACTCAGCCCAGGGCTCCCTCCCTCAATCAGGGGTTGCTTAGCCACCTGATTCTCCTCAGCTGTGGCCTGTCAGGTTAATTAGCCCCCTTCTCAATCTGCCTTAACCCTTTCAGGGCAAGTGTGGGGTAGCCTCGCACACCCTGCCACATACATAAAGGGCCTGATTCAGTTACACTAAGGGTCTGTCTACACTTTGAGCGGCGGATGTGCTTCCCAGCTCAAGGAGACATGCTCGCTCTCGTTCTGATCGAGCTAGGACCTTAAAAGCAAAGTTAGGTCCTGCAGCCCATGTAAGGGGTGTGCGAGGCTACCCTGAGTACCTGCCTAGGATCTTGGACAGGTAGGCACTCAGTGCAGCTAGCCCCGCCCTCCTGCTGCTAGCCCAGCCACAGCTATGTTCTAAGTTCAGCACACTAGCTCCATCAGAGCTCCCGCGAATCTGTCTCCTTGCACGGCGAGTCACAACCCCCCCTTGAAGTGTACAGTACCCTAGCACCCCTTTCCCCACTCTGGCAGGATAAAGAGGCTTTAAGGTAAGTATAAATTACATTTGTGGCCACTTTAGGGCCCCTTTACCCTCCCAGAAGGGTGAACATTGGCCATGGTGTAAATAAGAATCAGACCTAAATTGTCAATTTGCCCTCTAACCTCGGTCTACACTAGGACTTTAGGACTGTGTCCTTAGAGCATGTGGAAAGCACCTAGCCTATAGTTCAGGCTGCTGTGAATAAATCATGAAAAATTACAGCTATTGCTCTTATTTAGAGTCAGTTTTGATTACCAGTGTCCATAACTCCCAAATCAGGATTCCTCACCCAGACTTTCAAAGGGCTACTTGTGGGGAGCTACCAAATGAGAGGGAGCCGAGAACTTTCCGAGGCTGACCAGAAATCCGGAGAGATTATCTGCTTCTGTTTAGTTTCTTAGACCGGAAGTTCTCAAACTGAGCTCCATTCAGATGGCCCGCGGACAGTTCCCTCTGAGGTGTGCGCCTGGGCGGCCACACATGCAAGAATGAAGGGCCCCCTACCTAATTAGGGGAGCCGCGAAGGCCTGGCTCCACTACTTAGGTGCCTGGACCCTGGAGAAGATGCACATGTAAGGTGAGGTGATGGCCTTGGGGGGAATAAGGGGTAGGTGGGACGGGGCAATGGGGTGAGAAGAGGGGGTGGAGGGAATTTGGGATGGACAGGGCTGCAGCGGCAAGAGAAAGAGGTGACTTTTCCCAGCTCCAGGGCTGCAGCTGCCAGGGAGATACCCCCCTCTTTCCCAGCCCCAGCTCGGGGGCAGCCGCGGCAGGGGAGAGAGGGCACATCCATCGCATTAGAAAGGTAAGACTACTGATATTAAACTATGAGTTGTGTGCTTTTATTTGTAGAACAAAAAACTTTATTACTAAGTTATTTTTTATATAGTGCTTTTATCCAAGGCACTTTACAATAGTTAGCTAATGGTACAAACAACATTTGGAAAGATCATTAAGTGGTCCACCGAGACTCTCAGCAATTTTCAAGTAGTCCACGAAAAAAAAGGTTTGAGAACCACTGTCTCAGACAAAACTCCCCTACCTTTCTGCTCAAAAATTCATCTTTGTTACATAATACTTTTAAAGTGCTTCTGCAAAATCCTTACACTCCATTTCACCCATATGGAAACGTAAGTCTTTATGCGCTTCAACTATTGCTTTTCCCACTTGTGCTCAACAAAGAGACCTCTTACCTCAGTTCTCAATAGTATTTGCATAAAAATACCACACAAGCTTCAAATTCTTCCTTCTTTTCATTAACCTGGAAACTTTTCATATTTCCATTCTACCTCTCCCTCGTTTTAACCAGGAGAGCTCTTCACCCCGCTTCATCGCTTTCTCTGACGTCTTTCTTCTTTTTCAGTCCTGCCCTACTCACCAGATTTCTTCATTTGCTCAAACACAAAGGAAAAAGACCCACCTCATATTTCCCCCCATCCTTGATGACTTTTAGGCCAGCTTAATGAAAACAGTGAGCAAAGAAAGAATGAATATAAAGTATCCATTATAATTACTATTTATTATTTGTAGTGTGGTAGAACCTGGGAACCCCAGTCAAGGACCAGAACCACATAGTGCTAAGCGCTGTACAAACACAGAGCTAAGAGATTGGTCCCTGCTCCAAAGAGCTTACAGAAGTATAATACATTTGACAACAAGTGGATACAGAGAGTGGAGCACAAGGAAACAGTGAGACTATATTGGTCAGCATGAGAGGGAGTAGTCTCAACACATCAGGGGACAAACACACACACATTCAGAGTCACATTCTTCATCGGAGTCGAAACACAAAATACAAGCTGCCCCCTATAGAGAGGAAGGGGGCCTTCTCTGTATATTAAAGATGCAGTACACTGAAACCTAAAGGATTCCTTTGGGACGGCCCCTTTCACTTACATTGTTACATATGCCACAGCCTTCATTACCCAGGTTTCTTTATTCAAGACCTTTAACTGGCACTTAAATTTACTTGAAAAAAGAAAGGAAAAAAAATTCCACGTCCTCCATGGGTGTAACTCCTTTTCTGCAGTTTGAGCTTGACACCAAAGTTATTGGCTGTCCTGGGGGGTGGAGGTGGGGGGGGGAAGAGGCGTGTTGGGGCGGGTAAACAAGGGAAGAAAAAATTTGTGAGGCTTCCAATTACAAATGTCATGGTCTCCACAGAATAGAAAGCAATATCTGTCTGTAATGCAGACAGATTGAAATAGAAGACGGAGAGGAGGAATAATAGAAAGGAGAGGGTGACACACACATGTGCACAGATGCTTCTGACATCTATACCCCGAAGATCCTCTGTCATTATTTGCCGAAAAACTCAATTTACTTGTTTGGGGAAAAAAACAGATGAAAAAAACAGAGCCGGAGTGGGGAAGCATTCTGCCTCCCTTCACACACCATTTCCATGCTTTCTAGGAAGTGAGCCCTCTCAGACAGATGCTTTATGCCATGTACCAGTTGGCAGCCTTTCTTTTTTTTTAAAAGTGCTCTATAACAACAACTTAGCTAGAGTCACTGGGCCTGATTTTGCTCTTAGTTCTGCCAGTGAAATTGGGGGTGTTGCTCCGGACTGACATTGGGGTAACTGAGATCAGAATCTGGCCCCATGGGGGCAATGAGGTTGTGTGCTGGCTCTCCCGCCTCAGAGAACAGAACTCCCAGTGGGAAGCGCTTCCCAGCATCTGAGGGGAATCAAATCAATATACTTTGCTGGCTGTGCAGACCATGAGAGTCCTTGTCTGGTTTTTGGTAATATTTCTTGATCCTGATTCCCCCCCCCCCATTGCCTCCAAAACAAACATCCTTTTGACCTCCACTGCTGTTGTTTTCCTTTCTCCCAACGGCTTGTGTAACCGAGCAGCTTAAAACATTTGACTCATTGGGTGCATTTGTAGATGCTGCGGAGTAAGAGGGGAAGTTAATATAACAAGCAGACATAACCGTTAAAGCCCGGTCTTGTCACACAGTTTAGATGCTATTTTCCCTGCTGCTGGAGCATCAAGCCTATTTTACCATTCCTCCTGCATGCTGTCATTTGCAAAATATTTGACCCCAGTGCATTAACCGGGAAGGGTTGTTTCTGTCTGTAATGAGGGCAGGAGTTCTGCATATGGGCTTGGCGGGAAGCCAGTGGAAAGAGAAAGCTGTGGGAGGCTGGGTAGGAGGCTCAACATCGTCCCCCTTGATGAGATGAGAGACTGGACGATTCCAACTGGCAGTGTTCAAAGGTTGCACTAGTGCACCAGCAATGACAGGGCATCAGGAATGTTTTAAAGCAATGCTTTAGCACCATGAGCAAGATGCACCTGAAAGGGGAAGGGCTTTAAACATAAACGGATAAATAGCAGCCATGTGACACCAACGGGACTGTCAGCAGCATTAACAGAGACATCCCATCAGGGAGCTGAAATCGCTGTCACCATCAGAGCATGCTGCCCTTATCCAGCGCCTCTTACCTAAGGGCCCCACAGCACTGTCGCCAGGAAGACGTTAACTCTTGCAACGCCCCTCGGAGAAAGACGGGGATTATTTATCCTGTTTTACTAGTGAGGAAGCTGAGAAGTAGCAAGGTTGAAGATGAGCTGCGAGCGAGTTAGTGCTTTCAAACCACTGGGTGATACCATGTTCTGTAACTCCAAGAGGTGCAGAACACACATGCACAGCCACAGGGAAATGGTGAATAAGATAGCTTTAAGGTACCGGTGCACCCTCCTTATTCAGGGCTGCTGCGAAGGCCAGTACAACCCATGGCTCAGTAACTCCCACCTCCCTGGCTGCCTACGGCTTACTTTAATGCCTCCAACAACCAAGAATTCCACAGCAGTGTGAACTATGGGGACACACCCTCCATGCCAGGCTGGCAAGGCGGCCTGCGTGGGGTAGATGGCAGCAGCATACCAGTGCTGCAATGGATGGGAGAACCCCTCCCATCTTCGTTAGTTTTGCTGCTCTCACCTGTAAAAAGATGCTCCAAGAGGGTTTATTCCTTCTTTAAACATTTTTTCTTTTATGTTTTTTGGAATGTCAGCAAAGGCAAGTTTTTTTCTTCCTTTATTTTTGCTGGAGGACTCCTTGGCTCACTGATGCTTGGCCTACATTGAAAGTTTTGCTAGCGTAGCCCCGTCAGTTAGCAGTGTGAGAAAATCACATCCTCATATTGACATAGCAGTGCCAGCAAAAAGCCCAGTGCAGACACAGTTATACCAGCAAAAAAAGCCCTTTTGCTGGTGTTGCTTGTTTCATTCAGGGAACTGGCAGAAGCTGTTCCAGCAAGAAGAACTCTTTTGCCAGTGTAAGCTGCATCTTGGCTTGGAGGATTTGCCCTCCATTCTAGCCCCCAAGAAAGGGAAGGTGGCTGTGACCTCCCGAAAGCTGTTCATGGCCCTCCTGCCAAGTCATGACCCCTTCCCCCAGATTGAGAACCCATAGTCTAATGCATTCAGCTTGGCATGAGGTCTCTTGACCAATAGTACTGTCACAGCATCTGTAAAGCCCATAATGTATATTTCAGAATCTGTCTCTGCTTGGGTGTTCCTAAGTCCTGGTCTGGAACATGGGGGGGTACTGGCGGATGGTACAACTAGTTGCACTAAGGTACCAGGTTAGTGTAGGAAAGTGAATCTGAAATCCAGGTGTGTTTGGTTCAGGAGATCACCTGGTTAACACACTACTGTGCACTGAAAGCCTGTAGTAGACATATGGCTGAATATGTACCAGGGGCTGCATGGCATGATGGAACAAGGCATGTCAGCATAGACAACTCACTCCTAGTGTCCCACTGAAGATCTTTGTTATCCATTTCATACACTGTAGGCCAGAGGCATTGACAGCTATTAAGTCTCATGTCAGTCAGCTGTTCCATTGTAGGTAATCTTGGTGATCAACTCTGGCAGGCTCCCTTTGCCATGACAGCCAATAGGTTGGCCACTCGGTCCGTGATGCACTGTGCTTCAAGAGGGGGGCTAGACCATGAACAAACCTGGTGCAAAGATTGAATTGGTTGTACATTATAAGTGGAAGGACACAGGGACATAGGATTGGAAGGGACCTCCTGGATCATCAAATCCTGGCCCCAGCTATCACAGGCAACCATGTCATATAGTCCCTTTCATAAATGTATCAAGCTGTATCTAAAAACTAGTTCGGTTTCTTGCCCCCACTACTCTGACTGGGAGGCTGTTCTAGAACCTCATTCCTCCAGTGGCTAGAAACCCTCTAATCTCCAGCCTAAAGTGTTTCATTTGTTCTTGTGCCCGCATTGTCCTTTAGCTTAAATAGCTTGTCTTCCTGCTCCGCAATGTACTTACAGCAGTCATGTCCCCACTCAGCCTTTGTTTTGCTAGGCTTTGGTGAAAGCCCTGTTCATGAGACTCAATTCAGAACAAGTGCAGTCTGGAGTTAGTGGAGAGAGCACACTGGGAAGCCCTGATGAAGGAATAACTCAAAATGATCTATTGTATGCATTGTGGCAGCAATGAGTTTTTAAGGGTCCTTGAATGTGGAGAGGGTGGAGGGGACCCCGATGGGAAGGGCATTTTGTACAATGAGGGCAGAGCGGAAAAAGACACATAAGCTGAAGGGGAAGAGGAGGAATGGGATCTCAAGGCTGGCATCACTGGTGGGGTGGAACTTATGAGTAGAGACCTGCAAATCCGCAGGTATCCGCTTCATATCCATGGACCATTTTTGAGGATAGCCGCTCGGATATGGATACAAATTTTGTATCTGTGCAGGGCTCCGACGGTAAGAGCCAGGCGGACAGTTGTGAGGAACCATTGCGTGGACCCTCCATGTGCCCTGGACGCAGAGTCTGGGGGGCAGGAACACAGGCCAGAGGCTGCTCGGGCCCCCTGCCCATGGCAGGGGGGGTCTGCTGTGGTTCCCCCCAGCTGCCAGTATGGCTCTCCCAGATTCGGCTCTGATGGGGGGGGGGCGGGGAAAGAGAGCGGGGAAGAGCTTGGAGCCACAGCCCAGCCATGGTAAAAGCAGGGCGGGCAGCTATGGGGAGAACCTTGGTGGACCCTCCATCCACCCTGGGTGGAGGGCCCAAGCAGCCCCCGGGAAGCTCCACAGGTCACTGCACAGCAGTGACCAGCGGTGCTGGAATGGAGGGGATGGGGGTGGGGCTCACCTGTCCAGTCTTCACAGGGGCGTACCCCTCCCCCTTTCCCTCTTCTTTCCTCCCCTCCGGAGGCCCCCGCTTCCTCCCCCCCGGCCAGGCCAGTGTGGAGCCCAGCCGGGGAGCTGCAGCAGACCCTCCACCTGCCCTTTCTGTGGGGGTGGGGGTGTGTGTCAGAGCAGTCCCCGGCCATGCCCCTGCCCCCCAGGCTCTGCACCCGGTCAAGGGTAGGTGTAGGATCCTCAGTTTTGGGCCAGCTCCCCACAGCTGCCCATGCGGCTCTCTCCCACCCAGTTCTGGCAGGGTGTGTGTGTGCCTCAGAGCCTCAGCCCGGCCGTGGTAAGGAGAATCCTGCAAATTCGCGTATATGCGCGTTCGCGGATATAGATATCCACAGACAATTTTTGCGGATTAGAACCAGATACATATTTTTGTATCTGCGCAGAGCTCTGCTCATGACAGGGGACAGGATGATGCAGGATGAAGATGGGAGATGCAGGCTGGACCAGCATTATGAACAGTCTCTAGCCCCAAAGAGGGACTGCAACGTTGCTCCCCTTTCTCCTTGCAATCTCCTTCTTTTATCTTTGTTTTATGGAACTGCAGACTTGACTGGATAGTCTACAGCCGCCACCAACTATAATTCCTAACTATCTAGTGATTTATATTCTCTCATTCTGCCCCGTGTCTTTCAGGTCATGTAACAAAGTCTGTCTAATGCAACCCCAGTTCTCTGACATTATTGCTAAATAACGTAATGTAACATTTGTTACCTCAAGCCGTTTAAATTGCTCAGAAAGCATTTTCTTTTCTTTATCAAATCCTGGCATATCCATGAAAGATGATCAATTATTTCTTCTATTGTACAGAGCACACATAGTCCATCTTTGTGTCTATTCATTCAAAAAAGATTTTTTTTTCAACCAAAATGGCCAGTTAGCTCTATAAACAAAATCACTTCATGTTTCCTATCACGGCGCTGAAGTGTGTCATTATCCTCAACTCTAGGGCACAATTCCAAAAAATCTTTTTTTGTTGATCTATTTTTTTAATAATGTTTTGTTTGCCATCCCTCCTTTAAATTTTCCCTTACTAGGCTTTTGAATTCTTGTTTACTCAAGGGCATTTCCATGTCAGTCCTACCATTTCTTACAGTGTTTTTAGCTGCTCTGTCCAGCCATTTCATTCCCTGTTATCCTGATGTGTGCTGGGAGTCAGTGAGCCTTGCTATATGCCCCGCCCATCACATTTTACAATGCCTGCTCTCAACAACAAGGTCCTGCACTCCACTCTGCTGTCTGATGACTTCACTGGGGACTTGGTCACAGATTGAAATTCTTCTTTCCATCATCCTCTCCGTGATAGACAGTCGCTGCTCCTCTGTCTTCGTCAGTGACCATGTTTTGCTGCCATACAACATTGCTGGCAGTACTGTTGAGTTGAAGAGGCTGGTGCGTGTTGCCTTGTTGATTTTTCCTTGGAGGACACCCTTGATAGAATTGAATGCACACCAACCTGTTTTCTTTCTTCGCGAGACGTCGCCTTCCTGATCGTGGCGCATGTTAATTTCTTGACCCAAATAGATATATTGCTCAATTTCTTCTATTTGTTCTCCCTTGATTGTTATTTGGGCTTTTGGCAAGGTATCAGACCATTTGGAGCAGTTAATTTTCAGTCCAACTTGGCTGCTTTTTGTGTTGAGTGAAGTACAACATCTAAACCAGCAGCAAAAGTAAATGAGATTTAAAGAATGGCTTAGCTTACAATCAGAGATGTGGGCTCGAAAAGAGTCACGTTTGAGACTCTAACATGCTTTATTAATAACTCAGGGGAGGAGATGATACATTTTTAAATGTGATTTGTTGCGGCAGTGTCCCTTTAAGAAGTCAGAAGTGTAGTACCAATATTGAAAGGCTTCACTCTCATCAATAGGCCCTGCTGTGAGGGTTGTTATTCTGATCTGCTTTGACATCATATAAAATAGCATTTATTCTCCAAGTAATCTTAGAGTCTCTTCAGAACTCATGAGATTTAAGTCCAAATAATTACATTCATTGATCTCCACTGTGTGAAGAACATTTCCAATCTAACACAGACTTGTTTGGTGTGAGCCCTCAAATTAGGCCATGTCAGGAGTTTCTCTCTTTTTCTTTTTCTTTTTTGTTTTTTTGGACATGAGCTTATTTCACCCAATATTAAAAGTCATCAAATCTGCTGTGGATAAGTAGGTTAAATGAGATCTGTATCACAGTAATGAGACTCTGTAAAAGGCAGTGCAGCCTAGTGATTAGAACACAGGTCTGCCACTCACTCAGGGTTCTGGCGTTCTAATCCCACCACTGCCACCAACTGCCTGTGTGACGTTTGGGGAATAAAATGGGGCTAACACTTTGCAGGGGTGTTGTGAAGCTGAATCCATTGCATTGTGTTAAGTGCTTTGAGCTCCTTAGATGGAAAGTGTCATAGGTGTCCTAAGTTCTAATAATAATAGTTGGGTGGGTCAAGCCGTGAACAGAAGGAATTGCTTGTAAATATTTTACTAGGTGGAGAGGACATCTGTTCCTCCAGGACATCTGTTCCTGCTGTACTGGCCCACTGATCACAGAGTTTGGGGAAGAAGTAGAAAACACTCATAAAGTAGGTTTCAGAGTAACAGCCGTGCTAGTCTGTAGCTCACGAAAGCTTATGCTCAAATAAATTGGTTAGTCTCTAAGGTGCCACAAGTACTCCTTTTCTTTTTACTCATAAAGTATAGTCTGTCTTTGCACAATCCTTTTACCTCTAGGGCAGGTCTTCACTACTCACCGGATCTAGTCGAGATGTGATAAATTGATCCCTGATAGATCAATCATTACCTGCCAGATCGGCGGGTAGTGATTGATCTATCGGGGATCGATTTATCGCATCGCGTCTAGACGCGATAAATCAATCCCCGAAAACGCTCCTCGTCGACTCCGGAACTCCTGCTTGTGAGAGGCGGAAGCGGCATCAATGGGGGAGCGGCAGTGGTCGACTCGCTGCCGTCCTCACGGCCAGGTAAGTCAACCTAAGATACGCTGACTTCAGCTATGCTATTTGCATAGCTGAAGTTGCATATCTTAGGTTGACCCACACCCCCCAGTGTAGACCAGGAAAAAGGAGTTTAAATTCCTGTTCAAGTCACAACTAAATTGGTCTCAGCTAGTAAATGGTGGATTCTCTGTCACTTGGAGTCTTTAAATCAAGCTTTGAGGACTTCAGTAACTCAGCCAGAGGTTAGGGGTCTATTATAGGAGTGGGTGGGTGGGGTTCTGTGGCCTGCAATGTGAGGGAGGTCAGACTGGATGATCATGATGGTCCCTTCTGGCTTTTGAGTCTATGATCCCCCATTCCAATTTGCTCATATCATAAAGCCACCACACAAGCTGACATGATTACCACACTCGTGCTGAATGAAACTCAGTGCTGTAAAAGCAGAGGTTGTTGCGGATCAGGACTGAGTTGTGCCAGTGAAAGAACCATGTGGGACTCCTGGTTGGGGAAGAGCAAAGGTTGCTGCCGGTCTGGATTGAGGGGCATTGGCAGAATTGCATGGGGACACTAGGACTGGAATAGCAGGAGGGGCTGTAGATCAGGACAGAGGCGCATGACAGAGCTCTGTGGGTATCCAGGAGAGGAACCTGCAGTGTCAGAACTGCGTGGGAGAAACTGGCACAGCACCTGCTAGTTCCATGCCTGGCTCTAGCCATCACAGATTCACCCGCCAGTTGTTGAATGAGAGTGTGTATGTGTGTAAGGCAATGCAGAGTATTTCTTTCTTTTGTTCCTTCACTATGGACTGCACAACTCACTAAATGAAACTAGCCACACTGTACTTCACTTGTTACACGTGATATGCTCATTAAAATCAATAGCTATATTACTCCAGGGGAAGTTGTTCTTTGTGACGGCTCTGGACCCCATGTGTCCCTGAGAGATTTGTTGCACCTGAGCCAGAGCTACTTTCCTCCAAGGAGCAGGGCAGGACCTGACAGAGGAATTTGTCACACATTCTATCAGAGCAGCACCCATAGCATCTCACTTCTTCCTGCCTGATGAACGAGGCGGCATTCCCAGTAAGGTGCCAAGTGAATAAATCATTTAAAAATCAATCGTCCTGATAACTTTCAGCAAAGCTCGGGGCCCAGGAGGGAACCTACAGCTTGTTTTGGAGATACACTCTTCGTTTCTAGGGGCTTGTCTACATGGGGAGTTATACTGGTATAAGGTTAGGGTGTGAAGTTATATAGCTGTCGTGATACCAGTATAACTCTCCATGAGGACACTTATTCTGGCATAAGCGTTTCCTTTTCTGGGTTATTTTATGTCATTGTGGAAATGGTCTAAGCTAAACTGAAAAAGCCACTCTTATTCCAGAATAAGTGTCCACATAGGGAGTTATACCAGTATAACTATACTGGTATAAGTGAAAAAATCTTCCATGTAGACAAGCTATAAGGCATGTGTCCAACTGGAGTTCCAAACTCAGGCACTGATCTAGCAAAGCACTTAAGTTTGTGCTTAACTTTAAGCATAAGAGTAGTTCCACTGTCTTCAACGGGACTGCACAGCTTCTTAAAGATCAATATGTGCTTAAGTACCTTGCTGGATCAGGGCCATGATACCTCGATGGATGGGGACATATAAAAGCCTAGGCAAAAGTGACAGACAGCAAATTATGCACTGAGATATTGTACACATTGGATTTTTGTCAGAGAAAGTAGAGACCTTAACGTTGGCTGCTAGCCATCTCCCATTGTTTATATTTTTCACTCTCCATAGCAAGCACTCCCCACTTCCCAGGGAGTGCAGCCTCATGAGCACTTCCTGAACGAAGGAGGACTGTCATTGGAACTACCACTAGAGGTCACCCCAAACACTACGTGAACAGATGACTACATTACGCTTCATCTTAGGCACGCTGGTATGAGGATCTCTGTGCTCTGCAAGTAATTAAGCAAAGGAGGAGAGCAATGTTTGTGCTGCGGGCTTCCTTGGAGACTGGAAGGTGTTGGCAACAGCTTAATAAATGATGCCTTCCCAGAATACGCATTTAGATTTAGATCTCAATTTAATAAGGCAGTCGTTGCATGTTCTTTCAGTGCACATGTATTATTCAAAACACATTTATTAAGGATTAATGTAATCTGGAGCCCCACTGACACAAATCCCCATCATCTTCAATGCCACAAGCCCAAACAGCCCAGCTGATGCTGAGAAACCCTTTTTATTTGTGTGTTTATCAGTGAATCTGGCACAGGAACAATATTCTAGCTTGACAGTCCTTTGTTCATCCGCAGACAAGGAACAACACAGGCAGTGCTGACGCAAGCTGTTGCCATGCCGAGCCTGTCCTCGGGACTTTGCACTGATTTCGGGTTTTCTCTCAGGATCTTCAGGCACTTTATAGGCATTGATTAATTAGGCCGGCTATTACATGGGCAGGACACCTGTGGTCTATCTTCCTCTGTTAACCATCAGCAAACTGTGTCACTAATGCCTAGCCCTTTGAGATCTACAGATGGTAAGGGCTAGGGGAGCTATTGAGGTGTGAGCTCTCACCATTTGCTTTTGCAGTAGGAAAATCTGAGCTTGATCCCTGCTGTCACTAAGTGGTTCCCAATGGTGCCGTTGCTACCTGACCACAGGTTTGTCACAGCAGCTCTGACGAGGGTGACAACAATATCCACGTGAAACTCATATTTGGGATCCTTAATTTAAACCAGTGCTGAGCTGTCAGCCTGCTGGAGGGGCACATTAGCTCTAGGCTGTGAATCCTACCAGCAGGCAGATGCTGGGAGGTTTCCGTGGCATCCTAACATCTGCTTCTCTTTGACTGACATCCAGAGTGTAGGGACTGTCTCAGGTGATTGGGGTTTGCCTTGGGCTACATAAAGATTAGGGGACTCATTTTAATGTTTCCCATAACAGCCAATGACAGAAATAGCAAATACACATTTGTCTTTACCTGCATTATGCCTCAGTGTTCTGCCATCGTTCTGACAGACCTGTGTTCCTCACTAGACAGTTCTGCTGCTATCTGCCTAATCCAATAAAATGACAACCAAAAGGCAGGACACACAACCGTCTGACTGGCGGCTCTGTTCCTAGGTATGTTTTATTGCTTATTGTGTCTGTATATATGTTTCCATTCTATAAATGACCTTGCACTTATACATCGCCGTTCATCCTCCAACCCCTTCAAAGGGATCACTTCATCCACTGATGAAATGCAACCACCTCTGTGGTGGAACATGGCAGCTGAGTAACAGTGTGCAGTAATACCCTGCAATGGTTTGTGACAGGAAGTGAAGATGAATCCAGTCTTTGGTTGAAAATGGGGATGGGTTTGGTCTTGGAATTACCCAGTTTGGTGACACGCTGGGTGGAGAATGAGAGTTTATGTCTCATCTCAAAGATGGCACCATTCAGCTGTATAGTGGCACCCTGTTGGGGCATCGTTTCAGTGCTCAGGAGGAGTGCCACCTACTGATTCCCCAATACCACTTCCTGCAGCATTTAGGTGTTCCTTGGAAATCTCCCATACTGCTGCTGACCGTGATCCCTGCCACAGAGATCTGGTGAGATCACTGGAGACAGCATGAGAGCGCTTTAGCTACTTCCTGGGAGGCTGACACCTCAGACCCAAAGCCATAAACACTAAGAGCCAAGTCAGACCTCAGATCACGCAGCTATTGAAAGCAACAGGAATCTGGCCCGACTAAGAGCTGCAGGTTTCAGACCTGCCATTCTCAGGCTGCTTTATAGTCCTGGTACAGAATATTTGTTTCTTTTTTCAGTCTCTCTTACAATTCTGATGACAGCAGAATCTCTCTTGGGAATGCTGTTGGCTTCCTCTCCCGAATCTTATAGAGAAGCTGCCCAGTGATCAGGGAAGTGAGATCCCCTTCTAGTCTCTCCTCTTTACTGAATGATCCACTTCAGTCCTTTAAAGGAAGGTAAAAAGCGTCATTGACCACATGTATAAATGGGAGAACTGAGGAACAGAGAATGCAAGGGACTTGAGCTCAGGCTGCAGAAGCACATAAGCCACTATCCACTGGGGAAAATAGAGCACACAGGGCTAGTGTGGATTACATATGGTCATGCAATGAATGGCATGACAGTCAAGAATAGATCCCAGGTCTGTGGCTAGTAGGCTTCTGTGCTAGCCAGTAGGCCATGCTGGCTTGGTTAAAGTGATATTGGACCAGTGGCATGTATTTCTAAGCACTCTCTTTTGACTACTTGTACATTTTAACCAACGTTCTTGTGCAGTAACTCTCCAAGTGACACATCCTTTGAGATGCTGAAGGTGCTGAATGCTCTCAACTCTTGTGGAATCCAGTTAGAGACTGGGGCACTCAGCACCTCACAGGATCTGGCCCTAAGTTTGTTTAATTTAATTAATCTCTGTAGTTTTCCCTTTAAATTAAAGATGGTGTCTGGTGTCACTTTTCTGAACCCCACCCCTCCACTTCATTATCTCTGAACTCCAGGGATTTGGATAAAATGAATCCTAGGTTGGGACAAAGATCTTGCAAAATTCAAACCATTCTAGTGTTGTCCATCTCTGTTAAAACAAGAGGTGAGCCCTTTCCAGTTCTACACCTGATTGCAAGATTCAGAGCTTCCCTTGCCCTGCAATAGGTTGGGCGGTGCTGTTAGAATCAGCAAACCCTCCTACTCAAAAGTGAATTGGTTTCTCTTAGTCTGCCTTGTAGCTCTTGAATATCTGCTTGGTTCCCCACTTGGTGGAGGAGGCAATGAGGTGGATTCACTTTTCCATTAGCATTTCAGAAGGTAGCTGATCATTAGCTATCAGAATTCATTTGGACTCAACATCTTAGCAAATTATTGGTGCACTTTTATTTTATTCAATAAATCAAAGTCTGGTGCCAAAGGTTGTTAAATTCCTCCTGCCCCACTGTTTTCTCTCTATCATTTGGGAGATGAAAGTTGTGAAATATGTTGAATAATGAGGACAGTGACATGTGTATGGAAGAGAACTGTATACTAGACAGATGATCAAAGATAATGCATTAGTCTTGATGGGGGATTATGGTGTTGCTAATAGGGGTTGCTGGCTACTGGCATAATATCAAAAAACACTGTAACACTGACACAATCCTATGCTGTACTTCTGGGGAAAAATATGATAGCTTTGTAGAAGAGGTGTCATAGAAACATTTCTATGGTATTTTCATGCCTTCCATGGTAGGAAAGTTCAGTTGGATGAGCCAAACTCTTGCCTCTGGATTTAAAGGCTGTTGAGGAGATCAAGTTGGTCAAAAAAAAATCCAATTCCATTTTCATGAAACATTTGGGGAAAAATATAAAAAATTCTGTTTCATTCAAAATGTTTCATGATATTTTGATGAAAAAGTTTTGAACTAAAATGAAACTGATTGTTTCTTTCGGATTGTTTTGTTTAATTTTGGTTTCAGAAAACTGAAAACACTTCCGTTTTTGATTTTCAGTTTCAATGTTCTGTTTTGTTGACATTTCTCTCCTTTTTTACTCCCCCGCCCTTTTTTCCACTTGTTAAAACTTTTTTTATTTTTACTTTCCCCTGCTTTTCCAGTGGAGGGAGGGAAAGCAAAGAAAGGGGGTGGGGGGAACAACCCAAAAATGAAAAAAAGATTTGTATTTTGTTTTTGATTTTGCAAACTCCGACTTTTTTTCAACTAAATAATTTTTTTTCATTTTTTAATCAAAATATAAAAATGTTGACGGAATAGAATTTTTTGCTGAAAGTTTTAGATTCTGTCAAAATCCGTTTTTTGGGAAAAGAGTTTTCAAAAACAACCACCACAACAAAGATGTCAACCCAAGTGGTACTGACAGACTTATTCAGTGCAAAATATGTTGAGAGGCACTTTGGGTGAAATTCATCCCTGAGGTAACGCCACCGGCCCAGCATGCTGCTCTCTGCCTGCCAGGAGGTATTTGCCTCAGGAAACATATTACAGCTATATTTTTCAACAGCTGCATTGACTTCCTTTAGGTTTCTTGGTGCAATTCAGCTTTGCTCTGTGAATCCCTACATGATTTGGGGCCTGGCTACCTGAGGAAACAACCTCTCCCTCCATATGCTACCATGGCAGTCGAGGTCAGCTGAGGTAAGAGTATCTTGATTTAGGCATCTGGGACCTGATGTCAGGGCTTTGTCACACTGGAGAGCCCTTGATGCTGGAATCCACTGTCCTAGGCTGGTTTGAATGGGGCTGTGGCTAGGACATTTAGGTCTTTCTCTCATCCCAGGCTTTTGCCTCAGGGAGTGGCAGTTGAGTTGGTGATAGCTTTGCTTTGCGGTGCGTCCATCCATCAGTGAGGCTGATGAATAATGGTGTGTATCTGTTACAGGGAATATCTAATATAGAGCACTTCCAGAAATCTTGGTGACCTGGCTGTGAGTTCTTGCCACCCACAAAGAGCTCACCACCCACTCTGGCACCTCCAGCCACTTCTTCCTTAAAGAGCACCTTGTCACTTCTTCACTCCTGCCCCGTCCCTGGGGTTCCACCCTCCTTCCATTTGCTGTTCTGATTGCTCTGCCCGAGCTGCGCAGTGTGATCAGTGCATTTTGGTAGCAGTCCCTGCTGTGGGGCAGTTGCAGCAACGCTCTGAAGCAGGCCTGGTTCCAGAAGTACCAACGCTAATTAGCACATATATAGTGCTCATCATGTTCAAAGGACATTAATCCTCCATAACTGCACCCCTATGTGGCAGGTAAAGATTGCGCTCATTTTGCAGATGTGGAAAATGAAGCAGAGAGGTGCAATGACTTGTTCAAGGTCACACAGCAAGTTAGCGTCAGTAGTGAGATTTGAACTCGGGAGCACCTGGCTTCCACTCCTGTGCTCAGATCTCTACACTATCCATTTTTAAAAAATAGCCTTCAGAAAGACTAGTCCGTGAGCGCAGCACTCAGCCCTAATCCAGGCAAGGGGTACCCATAATTTCTGTATATAATAGAGCTAGGCTTTTGGGTTTCCCTTACAGGTAGAAAAAGATTTTGCTACGAAATCAGAAAGCAGGTCCCATAAAGAAAGATCTAAATATTTACAAGGCAGAACAACTGGTTGAATCTGTCAATTGCTTTTCATGGAAAAATTTGAAAAAATGTTTCTCCCCCCAGTATTTCCCATGCAGATTTGTTGCTCCTTCAATGAAAACTAGAAATATTTCAGTTTGCAAAAAATGAAGTTTTGGGATTTTCCCCTCTCCCTTTTGCCAGTGGCAAAATGGAAAACAGAAAAAGAGATTTCCCGCCCCCCAGCTTTGGATTTTTTTTTAATGAAAGACCCCCAAAATGTCAATAGAAATGAAACTTTTCTGTGGAAATGTTTATTTTAGGGGAAAAAGGCCTTCATTTGTCAAATGTTTTCGATGGAAACTACTAGGCAGCAATGTCCCACTACAAAGTACAATCAGTCCCCTAAGAGGGTACTTCCTTGTGCTGAGCATCTCTTCCCGGATCATTTATCCAACGTTCTGATGGCCGATCTTTTAAAGAATAAAAAGTACTGCGAAGCAGAGCATAACCTTCTCTTCCATCTCCCACCTCCAACATGTTGGTACGGACCCAGTGCTGAAGAAATCCCTGGTGTTCCCAAATGGAAGGGAGATGGAACAATAATGCCAGTGCTCCCTACAGAGCAGTACAATGTATATGGCAGTTGTATTAGGTCTCCTCCCAATCTACACAATAGAGAGTCTGCTAAGGCATGGGGGAGGAAGAGGGAAAAAAGAGGGAAAGAAATGAGGGGTGGAGGAGAGGAAAAGTAGGACAGGGAGAGGAAGAGGGAAGGAATAAGCAGGGGGAGAGTGATTTGAGAAAGAGGCTGAGAGAAAAATGGAAAGAATGAAAAATTAGATGAGGGAAAGGGAAGAGGAGTAGGAAGCAAAAACCAAGGCAAGATGGGAGAGAGAAGGAAGGAGCAGCAAAGTCAGTGCCGCAAAAGTGGGACAAGAAGAAAAGCAAGATTGGGAAAGAGACCAGGGGAGCTAAAAAGAGGGAATGAGAGAGGGCAAGGAAGTGTGGGGAGACACAGAGAAAGAGCCCAATTCAAGGCAATGGAAAGACTTTGATTCATGACCTCAGTGGCCTTTGACTCAGGCCCAGAGAGGGGGAAAGAAAGGGAGGATGAAAGGCGAGAGGATAGCAAACCCCAGATGGATGTCTCTGACTGCATCAGGGATGCACTCCAGTGACATCTGCTAAAGACAAACCAGTGACAGAGAGCTAGGAAAGCAGGGAGGAGGAAAAGCATCAGTTGGTATAAAAGGGTTACAGGATCACAGAACACATGGCATGAGATCTGCATCTCATTCTGACAGTGATGGAGCCAGACTAGAGCCACGGCAGATGCAATAACTGCTTCCCATGCTACTTAAAGCTCACTTTGCTCTTCCCATAGTACTTTAAATGATGCGTCTCCTATAAGGATTGAATCTGATTTCATAGGCGGTTGGTTAGCGTATATTGAAACAGCAGCCAGGCTGGTGGAGGCGACTGGAGTGGGGGTGTTGGGTGAAGAGGATGCTGAAGGCCTGTATGTGACAGTGGAGCGGTGACTGCAGGGTAACGCCACCCACTGCTGCCTCACCTATGCCAAAGCGTGTCCAGAGCGGGGCCTTTATCTTCTCTAATGGGCGCAACTCTGAAGGTTTTCAGACAAGCAAGAGAGGTCAAAGCATCTCAATGACTCAGCCCCAACTGGTTGCTGGGAACATTTTCTCATGTTCAGCTACCCTGCTGCAGAAAGGCTTGAATTATTGGTGGTGACTAATTATCCAATGAATTTTCAGAGGCCTTTTAAAAAAAACAAATCTGCTCATGGCCTAGTCACATTCCAATATTACTATCCAGCTATCTCAGCAATTCCTACTGCTCCCGTCACCATGGCATCTGAGCACCATTCACCTCAGCTGGGTCAGGGATAGTAAAGTCTCTACTGGACTTTACTTGAATGTTAAATTACTGGTGAGGGGCAACCTTCCCAATGGCCTAGGAGGCCATCAGCTCTGTTGTCTTGATGTGTTGTCAACTGCTGTCTTCGCTCTGCTAGCATAGCCAGCTTTCACTGCCTGCTAGTGCACGTCTCCCATAAACTTCTCTGCACTTCTTCCCATCATGCCACCACTTGCTTCTCCTTCAAAGTCCTCCTTAAGACACCCTGTGATGCTACAGAACAATGGCAGCAGAAGAGTGTCTTAAGGTGGAATCTGAAGGGGCATCAGGCCGGTGGTGGGCTACACCTGTCCACAGTTAGTCTATGTGAAAACATCCCGGTATTATTGTTACATTTTCCCACCCACCCTACCTGTTTGTTTCACCCGCCTTTTGCATCTTATTACTAACCAAGATTGTAAGCTCTTTGCACCAGTGTTTTTGCTCCATGTGTTTACAGTGTGTAGTGTAACCTACTGGTGACTGTGTGTTACAGGTCCTCCTCTGTGCTAACCTGCAGTGGAGATCAGTCTGTTACAGCCCCCAGCTACAGAGCTTTCACATAAGCTGAAGCAGTGGCCGGTGCTTTTATTTTTGGAGGTTCACTCCCTGGTGCAGTGGCCAAAATGGTGACCGTCCCACTAGCAGAATAGGGCCCTGATCCCTGACTGGATCCTCTAGTTGCTATTGCAACTTGCATAGTAATCGTAATAATATCTCTGTGTGTAGAAAAACACAAGAATTCTGGCTGCAAGGAGGTGACCGTGGGTATCCGAGCTCCAAAGACCACAGTCCCGGTTGGAGCCAAGAAGTGCAGTTGGAACAAGGAAAATGAAAAAAAAAAAAGCAAGTGAAACTTTTTCCAATCTCAATAATGTCTCTTTTGGGTCCTACAGTTCGTTCTGATTTGATCAATACCAGTTCGCCTATCTCCCTACCTGTGACATTTGCTTATTGCCTCCGAGAGTTACCAGCCATAGGGTCACATCCCTTCTAAGCAAGCTGGGGAAAGTTCTGTATTTCTTCGCTTGGAAAATTAAACATGTGGACACTGGTGGTTGCTCCTCTGGCAGTTTCTGTTAATGAAGAAGAATTACCTATTATGTTAGCATCAGGCAGGTTTGACAATTCCATTACAAATTACTAATAGTGCTATTAATGCCTAGTAGCTTATCGTTATAGCGTGTGCATGCATGTGTGTGTACACACGTGTGTGTGTGCTGAGGGCTGGGGAAGGATGGAGAAATAGAATAGGAGTCTGTGTGCTCTGAATGCAGAAGCCCGTGCTTTCAATAATTCATGTTGTCTGATGCTGAGACCAAGCTGACAGGGAATACGCCGGCCTGGGCTAAGTAACGGGCTCTCGGCTATTGGTTTCCTCCAGGGAGC
The DNA here is from genome assembly GCF_965140235.1 of Caretta caretta. NCBI lineage: Eukaryota > Metazoa > Chordata > Testudines > Cheloniidae > Caretta > Caretta caretta. Next base: position 154,750,426 of record NC_134208.1, on the reverse strand, counting down.
CAGATGGGGAAAGAGGAAACAAAGTGGGAACAGGGAGGCTGATCTTTGATAATTCATGAGGCATAGTTCTTGGGCACTCTGTGCGACAAAGGTCACCCAGAGTACGTCCTGATAGGCGATCAGGAAAGCTGATAATCATATTCCCTTCTGTTTTATGCATGGTGTCTCGCCCACTCAGCTGCTTCTCCCATCCTCCTCCCTTCTGTCCTGGTCTTTGAACAGTACACACGTGAACTAGTGCACTTTCTGCACTGAAGTCAATAACCCTATAGTTAGGCTATGCACTTTTGAAAATCCCACACATTTTGTCTAGATAACAAGCGGCTCCACTGTGTGTGTAAAACTGTACACATTTTGTACCATTCGCCTCCCCCTGCCCTTCACATGCCTGGAGCAAAAGGCAGGCAATTTGGAACTAATGACATGTCTCTGTCGTTATCCTGATCCCTTTGTTTATATACTGCTCTTCCTCCCTTTGTCTGTTTAGATTGCAAGATCTTTTGGGCAGAGACTGCTTCCTACAATGTGTGTGTACAGTGCCTAACATAATGGCACTCCAATCCTGACTGGGGCCTCTGGTGGCTCCAATAATACAAATAAACAACAATAAGCTGCTACTGACTTGCTGTGTGACCTTTGGCTACTCACTTATCTGCCCCCACCTCAGTTTCCCCAGAAGTGCAATGGGTGTGATACTATATACCTGCTTGGCATTGTGAAGCTTAGTCTTTGCAAAGCACTTTGAGAGCCTCTTCAGTGACAATGTTATACATAGGGGCAAAGTATGGTGATATCAAACTGTGGCATATTTAAAAAACAGGCCTCATTTCATGACTTACATGTTTTGTTGTTGCCAAACCTATTAAATGTATATGATTGAAACCACAGGGAAGCTAACATTGTCTCTGCCTGAGAAGACGCCCAACAAGCTCTGAGTAGGGAAGATCTCCAGAAGGCTTGGGTTTAGGTGCAGGCATCCCAAGGTGTAGATGATTACTCAAAGCTCATCCAAACTATCTGAATGTTTTGAGTCTGAGAAACTGAGTCGTATGTCACACGAACAGGATTTTATGGCATTTTTGCTTCCAATCCCATCCAGAAACCAGAAGCTAATGCTCTCAAGGAAGATTAATTTTGGCCTCTATGCTCAATAATGGGTTTGCTGAAGAGTGGCGGTCGTAGAGAGGTTATTTTAGCTGGCTGTATTTTGCTCATCCTTAGTCCTTAGGATTAATTCACTGTGTAAAGGGCCATTGCTAGACCACTTGGCTGCTGTCACACACCTCCATCTACATCAGCTGACTGCCTCCTGCTCTCAGAGAAGAAGGAGATTAGAAGGGGATCCAATCCTAGAAAAAACAAGGCTGATCTTACAACTTTTGGGCCACTAAGCAAGCATAGGAGAGAGCCAAAGCTGCTGGAGGAGGGGGATCAGGACATGAGTTTTTAATTTTCATCTGCTCCCTTTTCTGGGTCAATATGCGTGTTGCCAAGACAGTGCAAAACAAGAGGGCTCTCAGGTGGTCACTTGTGTTGCTTGGGCCTCAGGCTGGCTGGGGTTGGAGCACTTCACAGGGGGGTTAGAGCCAGACAGTCTTCTTCTAGAGGGGACCAGTGAATGGCCTGGGGCAAGACTCTGTGCTGCACGTCTTAGAGCCCTGGGGGAGGGGGATAGCTACTGTGGTGTTAAGCCACGTTTGCAACCTGCTGATCATGGGCTGTTCTGGGGACTGGAGAGGCCTGCAGCGTAACTTAGACAGCCCTGGAGACCTATCTAAGGGCTTGGCTACACTTGCGAGTTAGAGCGCATTAAAGCAGCCCCGGGCGCCCTAACTCACGACCCGTCCACACTGGCAAGGCACATAGAGTGCCTGGAGCGCTCCTGGTAATCCACCTCCACCAGAAGCAGAATGCTTAGTGCATCTCGGCTGAAATGCCCAGGCGTCAGTGTGAACGAGGTGTTGCATTACTGCGCTTTGATCGGCCTCCGGAAACGTCCCATAATCCTCTTAAGTCAAGCGGCCTCTCTTCTCGTTGTTTTGAACTCGCTGTTGGAATGCGGATATGCCCTTTCAAAGCTCTGTTTCTGACAGCCGGCTGCTTATCTGCTCCGGGACAAAGCAACCATTACTGTGGAATGCTGTGTGTGAGAGAGAGAGGCGTGGGGAAAGGGGGATCTGCTGCGGTCTGAACTTACAATACAGCATACTGACATGCTCTCAGCCCCCCAAAAACCCACTCTCTCTCCCCCCACATACACACAACACACTCAGTCATGCTCCACCGCACCCCCATTTGAAAAGCACGTTGCAGCCACTTGCATACTGGGATAGCTACCACAATGCACTGCTCTCTGTGGCATTGCAAGAGCTGCTAATGTGGCCATGCCAGTGCGCTTGCAGCTATCAGTGTGGACAGACTGCAGCGCTTTACCTACTGCGCTCTCCAAAGGCTGGTTTAACTCAAAGCGCTCTACATCTGCAAGTGTAGCCATGCCCTAAGTTAGAGCAGCCTCCTCAGGCTGCCATATGGACTGCAGTGCCGAGGGCCTGACCCTGGCACTCCCCACTTCCCCTGGCATGCCTCCTACAAGGGGGTGCGCTGAGGATAGGTCTACTGCTGCTTTCTGCAGTGCATGCACTGGGGGAATCCTCCCTTGTTCAGATGCAGGCTTTTAGGGCCACTGAATGCCACTCCAGCCCATTTCCCTGTTGTAAATGGGTCCAGCTGGGGTGAGGATCTCACCCTAGATTGTTATATATTAATTGTTTCATCATAAAAAGTGGGGAAGGTGGTTAATTATGCTTCTGAGAAGATACCTCTCCCTTGATTTTCCTCTTCTCCTGAACCCTCTGCAGGAGAAATATGGTTGGAAACAGCCTACGGAACAACACAGGTGATTTTTTTTTTTTTTGTCTCTTGAAAAATGGAACAGTACCTTCCCGTGGATTTTGATTGTCATTCCGCATCCAAGCTGCACTCCTACTTTCAAATCAATTTGTACTTCACTGAGTCATTTGGTGTCGTTTTATGACAGAACGCTAACTTTTGCCCCTTCAAGCCATTTGTCTCTGTCCATTTGTAAAGTCAGCAAAAATCACTGTTCTCCACCCCCACAAAGTAATCTGTCTAGCGAAGGAAATGATAAGGTGGTGTTATGTGTGGTGTTTCTTTTAAATGAGTCCCCAGTAAGCTGGGGCGGCGTGGTGTGGGGGAGGGGCCTGGAATTTCAAAGGTGTTCCAAAATTCAAGTCTGAAAGCAATCAAGGGAAAGCTTGAAGTCTGTATTCTGGAAATGTTCCCTCTTTCTGAATCTAGTCTCCAAAATCTTCCACTGTTACTGAGCGGGGAAAAATTAATAATAATCTAAGCAGGCTCCAAAGCAGTGGTTGGCCATGAGTCTGAACTGGAAGGACAATTTATCTCCTTAGCCACTTGGAAGCCTTTTAGCCGGGGGGAGATTCCTTGTCTAATGAAATTAATTGAATGCAGCTGTAGAGTGGATACTTCAGCTGAAGTTCAACCTTTCTCCTTATTCAGCAGTTGCAATGGATCCACTCACTGTCCAAAGTATAGCGTGTGTGCCTGGACACACGTGCACGCACACACACAGCCACAGTACAATCTCACACACACGTGCACCACACCCACAGCCTTCTACACACACACAAATGTATACACAACCACACATGCACTAAACTGCACACATTACACACCGTCACACAGCACTGTGCACACACGCAGAACCAGAGATAAACATGCAACCACCTGCCTACACTTGTATGTTCATGCACGCCACATACAATTACACCACCTCAGTCATACATTACTCAGAGGTAATCACACTTCTAGGGTCACTACCATTTGCACACAATCACACAAGCCACCAGGGCTGCTCGGAGGTTTTTGAAGACCAGAGGCCAAAATCTGAAACTAAGGCTCCTCCCCTTCAAAAAAAAATTAACATGGAGATGACAGAGTTTAAGAAAAGGGGAGGGCATGTGGGGGCTCAGAGAGGGCCCAGGCCTGTGGAGTCACTGTCATCCCCATGGGGATGGGGGGCTCTTCCCTGCACATGGCTAGGAAGGCACTTCTGCTCCTACCTCTCCCTCTCCAGACCAATGTATAAACAAGCTGATCATTCTTGGCGCCTAAGGGACATATCACAGATTATTTCCTGATAGAGAGAAACTTGGGGTCCCTTTACCTTGTTCCTTTTATTCTCCTGCTACAAGATGGCCCATTTGTTCAGAGCTTCTAAGATGCTTGGCAGAGATATGGGTAATTGTTTGAAATAAGCTTCATTAACAAACACTAACTCTTGGAACTAAACAAGGTTGAAGGCACCCTTTAACCTACACAGCAGGAAGAGAGAAGAAAAGATCATGTGAATTTACCACTGGAGAGAGGTGCCAGATTTACAGCCTTGGAGACTCCAATCCCCAGTCAACAGACCAGGTACAGCATGGGCTATGACTATGCACACTTCTCACAAATTGCTGTGTCAGCGTGCCTCAGCTTGAACCTGGAGGAATCTCCTTAAGAAGCAGGCAGTCTCCATGGCCATTAAATCGTTAGCCCCTCTGCTAAGAGTATCCGCATGCACCAGAAGTGTCCAGGTTTTTGCAATGCTGACATTTGTTGATTTGTAAAGGGACTGAAATCCAGCAATTTCATTTCACATTTCCAGTGACTATTGGGGAACAACTTTTGGTCACTGCTGGCAGAGGTGTGGTTTTGGAACCAGTGACCTGTCAAATGAAAAGCTCTGCAGCCTGTTCCCAGGTCCACGAGCCTTTCAGGAAGAATTTTTGAACTAATCAGAATACATTGGATTACAAGAAGGCCGGGTTGCTGCTGGTCACCTACATGATGCAACGTTCATGCCCAAAGCTAACCCCTGCATCGTTTCAGGCACACTAGTACCTTTGTGAGATCCTGGAGCCAGGTACTGTATACCACGAGCTCAGTGGGATCACCAGGATGAGAGGTGTCCCTGGAGCAAACTAGCTCAAACCTGGAAGAGATTAGTGTCAAAAGCAATCCCATCCTAGTGCAGGGCAGGTAGTGTATGACACAGCTGACCCAATGGGCAATTCTCAGCTCTGCATCAAGTCCATAAGATTGCTACAAAAATTTAAGTGCGTTTATATTTGTCACATTGCTGTTTCAGCAGCCCCCCCATCCTGCCTCAGTCAATTTTCATGTTTTCTTTTGACTGGATTATCTGATTTTGTACAGATTTAGTGTATGTGTGTCCTGGATCTCACAAAAGCACTAGTGTTTGCTTCGGCAGGAACATTGCATTATGTGGATAGCCCGCAGCCAGGCCTCTTTTTGAATAGATGCAAATTTGCTGTGTATAGGTTTGTGCTTATGTGCTGAATGATTGTGCCCTCACAGCTCTGGTAGCTTCCAAGAGGCGGTTGTGTTTGCATGGCAATCTCATTTCTGCAGAAAAACAAAGAGCTTGTGTAGATGCTTTGGAATCTAGGCAGACGCATGAGGAAGGTTTAACATTTTCAGCTAAGGTCGCTCGGATATCAGTGCATAGAGAAAGCCTGATTTTTTCAAAGGGCCCTCAAACTGGCCTCCCACTTTGCACTTGCGAAAACATGGGCACGGATACTTGGGATGTAGCTGACATCCTTTAATGCCAGTAATAACTACTTGAGTTGTGCAGCGCTGATCCAAAACCCAGTGAAGTCAAAGGCATTTGGGCTTTGGATCAGGCCCTATGTGCAGTCAGGTAGCTAGATGTATAAAGGATGCCAGCTGATCCTGCAAATATTTGTGTCCAGGTCCCAGAGAGAAGCCACTTCTTGCAATCAGGCCCTTTGTCTGCCGAGTACCTTAAGCTCGCTTGAAAGAAAGGATGTGATATAAATATAAGTTTTTGTTATTCCAGGGCTTGGCAAACAATGAACTGGCTTGAATGCGGTGCATATAAAAGAAAATCTGTATTCTGGAAAGGAAACAAATGGCTTTTATTGGATTTGCAAAGGGATCCATTCCGCTGGCTTTAATTCGTTGTCCGTTGTGCAGAGACACTGCAGTTCCTGTTTCGCTGGGTTGTTTTTCATATAAAGTAACCTCTCCTTGTATCCGTCTCTTCATACCTCACATATCTGCTTAACAAACCTTTTCTTAGCCTTCTTAAATATGTTGCTCTCCCTCCCGCTTCCCCCTCACAAACACTGCTGTTACTTACAATCCATTAAAAAGCAGCTCCATTCTGTTTGTGTTCCTTAGCACTGGAGTACCTAATCATATGGCAAATCAATACATATTCCAGATCAGCTTGCCCTACTCTGCCAGGGTGAAAAGGCCAGTGGTAGAGATGGGGATTTAGAGAGGCTTCTTTTTTTGTAAATTTACTAAGATTAGCCTGAGTTGAAGCTTTTCACCTGGCAAAGATCCAACTAATTACTTTTCTTTCTCTCTCTCTCCTTTCCTTAAAACAAAACAAAAGGAAAAATAAAATGGGGCTGTAACATTTTCCCATTAACTGATCATCTATTTAAAGCAAACATGTTCTTCCCCAGACAATGCCTAAGCACCACAGGGGTCCTGGCAACACATGCTTATATATCAGACATACATGGTGCACTAGGTGCCCTCTGTTGGTGAAGAAGGAGTTGAATGGCGGGGACATAATGAGCCTGGGAATACTGAAGAGGGAAGGTTAGTGACACAGGGCTGTGACCCCATGCACAGCATCTAGCTTCAGATCCCTTAACCCTCTGGCTGGAGGGGACCAATGAAGAGGCAGCACATTCAGAGAGACGTTGGCATCCTCCCTAGTGATCACTCCTTCATCCAAAGCACGGAGCGTGACATTGGTGACCTCCAAAACAAGCCCCACCCCTGCCCTCCTTGTTGTTGCAGTGATGTGGGCCAATGAGGAGGGGAATGGGAAGTGAAGGGGATGGGCTCTTGGGGGATCACATACAGTCATATAAAAGAGAGATGTCGGGAGCTGTATGATTTGTTTAGTGGGAGGGAAGCGCAGTGGCAGGAGGGCTGGAGTGGAGGAGGCACATGAGCAAACCGACAGTGACACTCTCATTTTTCTAACCACGTAAAAACCTTCTCTCTAGAAGAAATGACGAAGTCGCGGAAAAGTCTGAGGTGCTCATCAAATATCCCCCCTTCCTCCTCCCTGCTGTTATTCCTGGCCTCTTGTCCGTTTATTCCCTTCCACTGGTTTCCAATAAAAAAAGAGCTGGGGAGATTTTGCTTTTCTCTTTCAGTGGAAATGGCGTAGCCTTGGGTACAGTCATGTCTGCATATGCTTGAGCAGAAATACAGATTTGAGCCTTCCTTACGTGCTGAACAACCCTTCCACTCACAACACCCCTCTCCCCCTTCTGAGATTGACTATATTATTAGTCAATAATTAGTCAGTTAATGGCATTGTATTGTACTTTAGCCACTTGTGCTTTTAGCCTGTAAACTCCCCAATTCTTCAGCTGACCAACCGACTGGCTGTAAAGCACCAGCACTCCCTACAGTGTTAGATGAATGATAAATAATAATGATTGTTATCACTAATACATATTGTGACGCCTGGACAAAGAGTCACCTCCAACAGGCAACCCTGTTAGAGTTTCCTCCAGCCTTCCAGTACAGTTTTATTTGCCTTTAAGTTAAAGAGCCAACTGATACCTGCAGCTTTACTTAGTCAGTTAAGATCGGTTTCATGTCCACGTTCGTGGCATTGATACAGTACCCCTTTGCGGGACAGAGCCTAGAGCATATGGTTCAGTGGCTGGTTAGGTAGAACTTTCTCAGGAATGGCTCGCAGTTTGAAACTTGCTTCTTTCAGAGACCCCGTGGGGGGTATGGATCAGCATTCATGTCACGCTCCCCGTCAGTACTGGGCCGGGGAAGCTAATGATCCAATCAGTGGACCAAATTCGGTGATGAATCCTGGTCATGTGCCACCTGAGGCATGTTGTGCATACACTAAGAAGTCAGAGACCCAGTGAAGCCTGAATCTCAAGGCCTTCTGTTGCGATTGTGATGAGTGCCAATGAGTTAAGAATGTAAGTCAGAAAATCTAACGATGGTATAATCACAAATGCCCTAATATGCAGATTTGGTGCCTGTGTTTACCACACTCACATAAATCCCCCCCCCCATCAAATCAAAAGCCATAAACATTTGTATCATTCATTTTCATGAATTCATTAATGCAGTAGAAACCTCAATTTGTCAATGTACCTAAGGCTGCTGAAGAATTTTGGGCCTGCTGCATCAGCGTGCTGCAGAAACCAGTGGGCCTTCCACAGGATATAGGTCCATCTTGCAACAGTACATGGGGCCTTGGTAATAGGTGTGCAGTGGCAGGCACAGTAGAGATCTCATGGTCCACCTTGGAACGATGATGCTCAAGCCAACTTTAGTTCCGCATCCATATCTTGGTTATTGATAATGATTCCCTCTGAACATCTTTCCCTTTATTATTCTGGGGACATGTTTGCATACTTCAGCTCCAAGCCTGGCTTTCAAGGATTCAGACATTATGCAAAAACCCCATCGTAAAATGGCTTCCTCTTTACAAACTACATCATAGGGTTTAGAATGGTTAGTCAGCCAATAGAGTTGACTAATCCTTGAGCACAGGTCGAGAAAGCTAATTTCCTTTGGAAGGACTCAACTTGTTTCTGTCTCCCCTTTGGATAATTTCAAATTGAGGGCTGAGGAAATGGGAAACAGGTGGTGTAGCCGTTTACCTTTGTGGACCTGAGTTCAAAATCTGCTGGTCATCTCAGCCCTAGGACTGGAATAGCAGAGGGTTAAGATTGAGACACATTGTCAGAGCTGAGGGGGGCAGTTGAGACATGCAATAGTGCTGCATGTCAGGATTTGAGGGGCATTGGCAGAGCCAGAGAGGAAATTTGTATGGTGCCCACCTTGCCTGATTCTTACTTTCATAAGCACCAAACACTCTGCAAATTCAGGCCAACAGAGGTGTATTTCTTCTTGGCAACCAAGATAAAAGCTTACTTAGCATGTAATGTCTCAGTAAGTTAAAGCTGGCATCTGAGCAGCCAGTGTTATCTACCAGCACCCAAAGCTGGAATAACAGAAAAACAAGACTTTGAAAGAGTCTCATGGGATAGTATCAATCTGAAATTCCTTCTGGAGAGAAGATCGTTGACTGTGGGATTCTCCAGATTAAGTCACACCAATTGAAGCATTCATCTGACTGGGAATAGAGCTACCCTCTCTGCACCTACCATTATAGCCAATTTCACATCCATATTGTAGAAGCTATCACTTGAAATTAGGTGCCCAAAGCCTTGCTGGACGTAAATGATGGAGTTTCCCTGAGGTCAATGGAATGATGCTGGTTTGCACCAGTGGAGGGGTCCGGCCCAGGAGGGTTTCTTTAAATAAGTGAATGATTTCAATGGAATTCCTGTTCCAGTATGCTTACGAATGAAATCTGACTAAACTGGAAGCCTAGGTAATGCTAACAGGACACACCAGGTTCCAGGGGTAACCATTGGACTGGGAGGCAAAGGAATCAAAAGCATAGTTTTATCTGCCATAGCAGGGATTTATGGTGACTCTCAAAAAGCTCAGTGCTCCGGTTCAGGGCAGAGAAGCACATACAAGATGAAATGGGGCTCAATGCTTCTGTTTGATGAAATATTAATGATAATAATCATTATTTATATAACAGTAGCACCTACAGACCTCAACTTAGCTTATGGCCCCATTGTGCTAGGTGCGGTACATAAACTTAGTAAGAAACAGTCTCTGCTCCAAAAAGCTTACAGTCTACATTGAAAAAACAGTCAAAGGGGGGGAAAGAGAGGCACATAGAGGGGAAGTGACTTGTCCGAGGTCATATGGCAGGTCAGTGACACAGCTGGGAATAAAACTAGGTCTCCTGAGTCCCAGTCCAGTGTCCTATCCACTGGACACCAAGATATCATCTCACCAGCCCTTCATCTGGAAGATGGAAATGCTACACTAGTTACGGGGCTGATTCAAAACCCATTGAAGTCAGAGTCTTTCCATTAACTTTAAAGGGCTTTGGATAAGTCCCTTAATGAGCAATTGTGAATGGTGCATAGAACTGAGATGTCTGTTACTTTAGGCTTTCAGTTTTCTGTGTGGGACCGGAGCCATATTTGTTTTCTCTGTTGTCTCAAATAAAATTAATCTAGGCAGGAAGAATATGGCTTGGTTCTTCAATCATAGAATCATAGAATATCAGGGTTGGAAGGGACCTCAGGAGGTCATCTAGTCCAACCCCCTGCTCAAAGCAGGACCAATCCCCAACTAAATCATCCCAGCCAGGGCTTTGTCAAGCCTGACCTTAAAAATATCTAAGGAAGGAGATTCCAACACCTCTCTAGGTAACGCATTCCAGTGTTTCACCACCCTCCTAGTGAAAAAGTTTTTCCTAATATCCAACCTAAACCTTCCCCACTGCAACTTGAGACTGTTACTCCTTGTTCTGTCATCAGCTACCACTGAGAACAGTCTAGATCCATCCTCTTTGGGATCCCCTTTCAGGTAGTTGAAAGCAGCTATCAAATCCCCCCTCATTCTTCTCTTCTGCAGACTAAACAATCCCAGTTCCCTCAGCCTCTCCTCATAAGTCATGTGTTCCAGTCCCCTAATCATTTTTGTTGCCCTCTGCTGGACGTTTTCCAATTTTTCCACATCCTTCTTGTAGTGTGTGGCCCAAAACTGGACACAGTACTCCAGATGAGGCCTCACCAATGTCGAATAGAGGGGAACGATCACGTCCCTCGAGCTGCTGGCAATGCCCCTACGTATACATCCCAAAATGCCATTGGCCTTCTTGGCAACATCTTCTTCTTCTTCTTCCATCCTAAGTGCAGGACTCTGCACTTGTCCTTGTTGAACCTCATCAGATTTCTTTTGGCCCAATCCTCTAATTTGTCTAGGTCCCTCTGTAACCTATCCCTACCCTCCAGCGTATCTACCTCTCCTCCCAGTTTAGTGTTATCTGAAAACTTGCTGAGAGTGCAATCCACACCATCCTCCAGATCGTTTATGAAGATATTGAACAAAACCGGCCCGAGGACCGACCCTAGACATGCCAACTAGACCCATGCCAATTAGACATGGAGCCATTGATCACTACCCGTTGGGCCCGACAATCTAGCCAACTTTCTATCTACCTTATAGTCCATTCATCCAGCCCATACTTCTTTAACTTGCTGGCAATACTGAAAGGCAGTGAGGGGAGATTCAGTCCTAATGAAGACAGAGTCCTGCTGTTTCCAAGGGGGAGCGAAACCCCAGAAACTTCATGGGCAGGTGGAGTAAAAAATTGCCCTGATTGCATCAAAGCAAGTTTATCTTAGCCTTGTCAGCTTAATAAGGTCCTACTATACTTTTCTCATCAGCATTGAAGGGGAATAGGGGTGGGAAGAAGAGCGGGGCTGTGGGAGGGTCTCTAATTTTTCATATATTCACAGCATGAAGAAGCTTGAAAGCCAGAGTACATTGCACATCTGTGAATGGCTGGTCTAATGGACACGGGTCCTGCCAGTCACAGAGAAGGGGAACACATGCTGACAAATCCCACAGGAGAAACTGGCAGCTGAATTGTGAGTTCCAAAGTGAGGTTATTATCCCATATAATCAAACCATCACTGATTGAAGCTGAGTTCCTTGTTCGATTTGCACCCTTTCCCATTCCTCCCGTTATTTGGGCTGTGTTATCTCTTGATAGCTTCCTATTTTACATTCTGTTTCCTCCTGTCTCATCTGTTTGCTTGTGTGGTAGTGCATTCCTACCTGCAGGAGACTGCAAAGAGACCAAGTAGACCTTTCTTGGCAGTGCTAGCATCTTTCTTTGCATAGCAGTTGCTCTTTAGAACAGCTGCATCAAAGCTCTGGAGTGCAGAAGGCTCATCCCAAGCTGGGTTATATGTGAATCCATAACATATGTGACCTTTTCCTCATCCCTTCTCCAAGCTGAAAGGCTTGAAACAAACATCTGCGGCCAGATACTGCGCTGCATCTTACGAGAATGCAGTCCAGGAGGAAGAGGGGGGCCTCTAGAACTTGCTTCCCCCTTAATCTATCAGAGCCTGAGTTTGTTGACCTGCACGGCTCATCTGTTTTCCAGACAGATTCTGAAGGGGGTCTCTGAGCAGGTTTGGAGGGCATTAGTTTGAGAGGGGAGTTGTTTTGTCAGCAATAGGTAACTAAAGTCTAGCTGACATTTAGCCCTGGTGCCTCATAGTTCATTATTGCAAATGCATCTGGAGATTAACACAGAGGCATGTTCTATAAATGGTAAACAACAAAGATGTTCAAACCCTATTGTTGGCTCATGCTGCCCACAACCCTCCCTACCCTTCCTCAGAAGCAGGCTGCTCAGACAGGGGGAGCCTTTTCCAGCTACCTACAGTGAATCGCTGGCAGGAAGCTGAAGAACCATGACAGGCAGAGTGTCCGGGAGAGACCTGTCTCCTAGCAAATGATGATGAGAGAGGGTAGGGGTGGGCATCATTTTTCATCCTGTCCCTTCATGCCTCCCAGCTTTCCAGAGGCTAAGAAAACAAATTGCCTGTGGACACAGCAAAGGTCAGGGGTGCCAGCAGCTAAGTGAGAGAACTGGCAGTGAAAGCACCCCTGACATTTCCCTCTGCAGCAGTAGCTGTCAGCCCAAGGGGCTTTCATTAGCAGTGGGCTGGGATTTTGTGGGCACATTTTGTATTTCACCTCAACAAGAGGCAGCTCGTACCTGTCACAGGAAAGTTGTTCCCTGGGAGCTAGTGTCCAATGTGCAGCGAGGAGACAGACCAGTTTTGGTAAACAGTGCTTAAAGTGCGCCGCTCAGTGATCCAGCTTGATTTTTAAATCTGTTTTTTGCTGGATCTGCAGCCCCTTGTGACACCCCCCACCCCCTTTCCACATGGATAATGTATTTAACTGGCATTTGCAATCATGCAAGTGAGGCTTATAAAGGTAATCAAATCTCATGCTTCATTCTACTCCCCTGAGCGGCTGAGACACACATGGCAGCGGTTCACTGAAATGAGGGCCACACAGGTCCCCTAAAGGGAGGATGGAAATCTGACCAGTCATATGGACAATCAGAAGGCACCTCTGGGGGCTGTCCCATCATCCCTCTGGAGACATCTCCCAAAACAGGTGAACCCCCACTTCTTTCCCTCAGGGTCTGGCTTGTCTTGGAGATCTGCTAGGGGGATATTGCAAAGAGATGGCTTCACATGCACACAGGAGGGCACCGCATATCAAAGAACTGAGACAAGCCCTGGCTCATGGGGCAGATCATCTCCCTGTATCTGCCCACCCACTAATCATGAGTTTGGCTGGAGTGGAATGTGTGACTATGTTAGACTTAGGGTGAAATCCTGACCCCAATGAAGTCAATGGGACTTTTGCCACTGACTTTGGTGGGACCAGGATTTCACTCCAGAACTCTGACAAACAGCTTCCCATTTTGTGCCTGCAGTTTTGTGCTGCCATGAAACTATGGGCACTGGTCATTGTAGGCAAAAATGATGTGTAATTTCTTGACTTTAAAAATCAGGTTCAAAATGTCCCTCTTTTCTTGAACTTCTTACTGGAGACACGTTAGAGTTGAGGAGCTTTGCTGCATGCATTTAAATATCAGAGAGTAATGAATACATCCAGCATCGGATCCCTCTTCCGCTTTCTCTTGTGCTTCCACCTTAAATGGATGGATGTCTAGAGGCATCTGGTCTGCTCAGCAAAGGAACATGGGATTTGCTTAATGTATCAGACGATTGCTCTAACTAATCTTGCCTCCTACAGTGGCCAATACCTAATAATACACTTAGCCAATTGTGAAATAATTCAGATGGGGAAAATTCCTTCCGGCCCCCTTCAGGGGAGTAGAATGAAGCATGAGATTTGATTACCTTTATAAGCCTCACTTGCATGATTGCAAATGTCAGTTAAATACATTATCCATGTGGAAAGGGGGTGGGGGGTGTCACAAGGGGCTGCAGATCCAGCAAAAAACAGATTTAAAAATCAAGCTGGATCACTGAGCGGCGCACTTTAAGCACTGTTTACCAAAACTGCTGCTACTCCCCAGCATCCCCCCTGTCACTTTTTTTCAGACCACTTAAAGCACTGATTATCATACAGCCTTTTTAGAAGTCAAGCCACCATTTCACTGAATAACTGGGACAGTGAATCACTGAAGCTGACTCTCTGCTGGGGAAACTAATTCCTGTTTGTTGGGACTGAAGCTTTAACTTCTCCAAGTGTCTGGGGGGACAGATCTATGTTCATTAGACTCCGCAGAATTTTTCACACTTCAGTCCAGGCCCTTCTAAGAATGCATGTGCCATAAGAACGTAAGAATCAGGGCCAGTGATTCTTACCCACCTTTGCGGAGTGCTCTGAAATGTGTGGATCAAATCCAGTAGAGAAGTGCTACATAGCAGTAGTAGATGTAGCAAGATCTACTTTTAGCCCTCACTTGTTATGTGATTTAACAAAATACAGCTGTCCTATTACAGCTAAGCTTCCTAAGGATGTGGCTCCCTTAATGCTAGTCATGAATTAATTGTCATTCTTTACAGCCCAGTGGAGAGGTGTGTGTATATTTTGTATCTAAATACACCATCGTCTCTGCTTCCATGGTCTCCTCCCATACCTGCCTCAAGAGCAACACCCCCTTTCAAGTCAAGTCTTCTTTTTTCTCCACCAGCTAATTAAAGAACCAATCCAAAGAGATGCCATGGATCGCAGCTGTATTCTGCTGCTGTATAAATTTGCCTTGACATTAAGATGGCCTTGATTTCTCCCTGACCGTAATAGGAGTCGGCGAGCTGGAGAAGGGGAAGTCTTTTGCATTGTTCAGACAGGACAACGACCACGTGTGAACTGCAGAGCTGCAATCAGCATAGGAGAAGCACATTGTGCAGGGAGTGAATGGAGGGCTTTAACATCTGGAGGGAGCACTGCCTAGTGGTTAGGCATTGGGAGCCAGGGAATCTGGGTTCTATTTCTGGAACTCTCATGGTCATGCAGTGAGTGCGGGCATGGAGTAGATTCCCAGTACCCTGCTCTCTGCTGCCTTTATTTGGCAGGGACCTTGTGGCTTAATGGTAGCATGTCTGACCCAGATCAGATTATCATAAGTTTAAATCACACTGGGGTTGTTGCTTCTGTAGGGAGTCCTGAAGTTCACTTGGTAGCAGTTTGCGCTGCAGTGCTCAAGCTGATAATACATTTGTGCAGGTGTTACAACTACACGTAGTTGAATTTGTTTGAGTGAAATTCTGTGGCCTGTGTTATGCAGGAATTCCAGTTAAATGATCATAACTGTCCTTCAGGGTCTTTAAATCTATTAATTGATTTATCAACAGCTAAAGGAAAATATGATTACCATTCAGCTGACTTTAGAAATTCCATGAAGGCAGCTTTACCTTCTAGATTAATATATAGTTACATTACTCACAAAAAAAACTATGTTAAAAGAACATTATTGAAATTGCAAAGTCAAGCACTCAAAAGATAACCTTAAGCCTGGCATTTCCTTTCTGAGCAAGCTTAATTCAGCCCCCTTGTGTCTATGCATTACGGCACAGTCTTTGGTTCCATGATAAAATGTTTTTTTTTCCTCCACAGGAGTATTCTCTAGCGAGCATGGATTCTTTTACTTGTCCCCCATGCTTGACCCTTCTGCCTCCTCCCCTCCAGCCTGTCCGTTCCAGTCCCTGGTTTCTTTCCCCTGCCCAACTCTCAGTCCCAGTAATTTTACCTAGCCCATCCCAGTCCCAGTGTCTCTCTCTGGGCTCGCTGTTCAAGTGTCAATCTCCAACCCCCACTCCCAGTTTCTCCCCATATCTACACCCAGTCCTTCCCCACTTGCCCATACTCCTTCTTCCCAGCCTCCTTGCCCAGCCAATCCCAGTTCCTCCCTCCTGGCTCCTCATCCAGTCTGTCTCTCCCTCCCCAGGCTCCTCAGCCAATCTCAGTGTCCTTCCCCACCCTGGCTCTGGCTCCTTGCCCCAGTCTCCCTCATCATAGAATCATAGAATATCAGGGTTGGAAGGGAGGTCATCTAGTCCAACCCCCTGCTCAAAGCAGGACCAATCTCCCATTTTTGTCCCAAATCCCTAAATGGCCCCCTCAAGGATTGAACTCACAACCCTGGGTTTAGCAGGCCAAAGCTCAAACCACTGAGCTATCCCTCCCCCCTGAAGGGGGGAGGTTTTAAGGTTCGTCAAGCCTGACCTTAAAAACTTCGAAGGAAGGAGATTCCACCACCTCCCTAGGTAACGCATTCCAGTGTTTCACCACCCTCATAGTGAAAAAGGTTTTCCTAATATCCAACCTAAACTGCCCCCACTGCAACTTGAGACCATTACTCCTCGTTCTGTCATCTGCTACCACGGAGAACAGTCTAGAGCCATCCTCTTTGGAACCCCCTTTCAGGTAGTTGAAAGCAGCTATCAAATCCCCCCTCAGTCTTCTCTTCTGAAGACTAAACATCCCCAGCTCCCTCAGCCTCTCCTCATAAGTCATGTGTTCCAGTCCCCTAATCATTTTTGTTGCCCTCCGCTGGACTCTTTCCAATTTTTCCACATCCTTCTTGTAGTGTGGGGCCCCAAAACTGGATACAGTACTCCAGATGAGGCCTCACCAATGTCGAATAGAGGGGAACGATCACATCCCTCGATCTGCTGGCAATGCCCCTACTTATACATCCCAAAATGCCATTGGCCTTCTTGGCAACAAGGGTACACTGTTGACTTATATCCAACTTCTCGTCCACTGTCACCCCTAGGTCCTTTTCTGCAGAACTGCTGCCGAGCCAGTCGATCCCTAGTCTGTAGCGGTGCATTGGATTCTTCTGTCCTAAGTGCAGGCATCCTGGGCTCCTGGTCCCAATCTCTTTGCCCAGCCAGTTCCAACTCTCTCCTGGCTCCTTGTTAGACCTGTCTCCCCTTCCTCTGCCCATTCCCCAGCCCCAACTGGTTCCTAGTCCCAGTTTCCCCTCTCTGCCTAGCTCCTCAGCTGATCTTTGTGTTTCCCCTCCTCCCACCAACTGACTTCAGCCCATCCCCCTTATTTCCCTCACTGGCACCAAATCCCAGTTTCATTCACAGCTTGCAGTCCCAGTCTCCCCTCCTCCTCTGCACCCAGCTTACTGTCTTAGTCACCTGACCCAAGACTCACCTCTATACCTCCAACCAGTCCCAGACTCACCTCTCCACCCCTAGAAGCCAGTCACACGCTCCTTGCCCAGATAGTCCCAGTTACATTTTATAGCCCCCACCCCCACCCCAACAGACACCTTGCATGGAAAATGTCAGCCTAAATGATTAACATTTGACAAAGATATAAGCAACTGAAAACAGGGTCTTTTAAAGGGAAGTATGGGGATGTTACATGCATTGTTTTCACTTCTCTGTATCCTGTTGTAACGTAATAGCAAACATTTACGTTGTGTATACCTCTGTAACTTAACAATAGGTGGTGCTGTCACGCTGTCTGGAGCGGCTCACAACTGTGAGTGCCCACCTCAGGGCAGACTGTCAGAAAACAGGGCACACACCCCAAACGGATGGTATGTTCTATAATTAGACTTCACCAAGCCAGTACCAAATATGAACTCCTGAATCACTATGCCGGTCTTACCATAGAGTCACAGACAGTCCCCTTCGACTCTCCAGTCTAACTTGCCACCCAGACAAACTGGACTTCATAATAAAAGGTCACTTAAACCAAAAATCACACCACATGAGGTTGCTCCCAGTCCCAAGAGACCAGTCACTTACCCCAGATCAACTGGTACCCTAGATCTCGCACCAAAGACAATGTTGGTAGCCAATTCTATTGTAAACTAAATGTTTATTATCTAAGAAAAGGAAGTGTGAGTTATTGAGAGGTTAAAGCAGGTAAAACATATGTACAGATGAGTCACAATCTATAATTCCAACTGGTAGCAGAGATGTAGTAATCTGCCAGTTTCCTAAAAGTCTCTCAGGGCTACCCAGAATGACTCTGGGGATCTCTGTCTTTTCATTCATGTATTCTGCCCTGTTAGAATCCAAACAGAGGAAGAAATTGGACTGAAAAGACAGGGCAGAGCCTGAGAGAGCTCTCTGCTGCTTTGGCTTCTGGCAAAGCCTTAAAGCATATGCATATGTTAGATTTAACCACTCATCCCCATTGGCTTTAGCATTAACCAAAGAGTAATAGCCACACACAAGCATTTAAAAAACACCACCACCAAACTCCTATTGATCCTTAGGGAATGGGCCAGTTACCCAGTGTACTGGGGGAACAGGCAAGCTGCCCAGGTTTGGAGATGGTGATTGTGGAGAGGTGTGCGGGAGGGTCACTTGGACCTGGGAGGAAGGGCTGGGGTGTGGCTTCAGGGTGAAGCAAATCCTGCCCTGCTTCCCGTCCTCCCATCCACTGAATGAATCAAGCAGGAGGAATAAGCAGACTGATATGGAGAAAACCACTGAGATGCAAAGTGCTAGGTCAGTGCAAGAAATAAAGGGTGGCAACTTCCTTATCCTGGGGTTGCCAGGAGCCATTTTAACCCCTAATTTATGTTGAGGTTGCTGCATGACCCCTTTTGGGCTTTTAGGGGCTGGGAACAGGAACCCCCAGCCATGGCCCCTCCTGATCCCAGCCCACTCCCAACATGCTCCATCCGCCAGAAGTTCCGGGGCACGTGGAGAGAGCAGAACATGCAGCGGTGACTCTTCACCTGCTGGGAAGGCTGTGGCCCATGCCCTAGAATTCCCTGGGAGAGTGGGGATTTACAGCTCCTTTGTAGCCACTTTATGGCTCCATTGGCATCAGTAGATCAACATGCCCTCCTGAGGTCAAAGGAGTTACTCCTGATTTCCCCAGTGTAAGAGAGAGCCTGCTAATTAGCCCTGATAGCAAAACAATGAAGACAGGCAAAGTATATGGCAGTTTAATGGGGATTTCCCAAATGTCTGTGAGTGTGGCAGGGGATCTGTGACTTGAACCTCTTCCTTATTCTCTCTATGGGGGTTCAGTGTTTGTCCAAAACACACTGTGCTGTGGGTATGATTTAAATGCACATTGTTTAAACTGCCGTGTTATTTATGTAGACAAGTTCCTCGTTAAATCACACTGATGACTGGGAGTACTATTGCAGATGGCTACATTTTGTTAATAAAACAAATATACATAAGTACTTATTAGCAAGATTCTACAGTACAGTGCATCTAATCCCTCTCTCTAGGCACAAAGGAATCACCAGATCAGTTCAGATCAGTGGTCCAGCTGATTTGGTACTGTTGGAAACCAGAGATCAGATGCTACAGAGGAAGGTGTAAAACCCTCACAAAAGCCCAGTTTTGCAATAACAGACTGCCACAGAGCCTAGTGAGCCCCCTTCCTGGCTACCCACTAGAATTGCCACGTGAGGAATCCAAGCCTCCATGCAAACTAATATTCTGGAATTGTAGTGGCGTGTGTCCCTTCTATTTTACTTTTACTTTTGGGTTTGAATTAATATGAAAAAAAAAACCGATTGTGAAACTCAACCCCAAACAGCCTAATTGGTGAGCGATAACCTCTCAGGAACTGGACGGTGTTAGAATACAAAACCCAAAGTTGCCAGCTTGTGTGATCTCATGATAACTTGTGTTTTTTGTAAAACCTCCACGTTTTTAAAAAACAAATTCTAGGTCTCATGGTGCAGAGAAAAGCTTGGAAATGTGACCCAAGTGCAGCCGAAAGGAACAGAAGCCAGAAGGGAAAACAAAAAATAACTCCCTAACCGCCTCCACCCCCAACATTTTTTATTTTTAAGTGTCTCATGATTTTAGGACCCTGACTTATGATTTTTGAGCACTTATGATTGGCAATGCTAAGACCTTCTGGCTACTTGACCACTGGTTCTCTTCCAGTGCCCTGTGTGCGGTCTGAAAAGGAGCTGGTAGCCCAGTCCAGATCCAAGCCAAAGAGTAGCCATTTACAATTTTAAAAACAAAACTCTCTAAGACCCCATTTGCCCTGCAAAAGCAACAGAATCAGGGGACCCATTTACAATGTGGTCAAAAAATGCTGAGGCCAGGGCCTCCTTTCTCATAACTCCCTTGGCGTCAATAGAGCTATGCAGATGTACACCCATGGAGGATATGGATTGCAGTGTAGATGACACTAACTATGTTCTGTCACTGCGCTCAAGACCCAGCTAAACTGTATACCTAAACAAGGCTAACACTATATCCAAGGCTTTAGGTCAGTTATCAAACATCACTAGGGTCCTGGCTACACTACCCACTTTAGCTGTATCATCAGTGATCAAGTGGGTTGTAACTTGGTCTTCGGCTGCAGTGAAGTTTGTAGCCTAGATAGCACCCATATTAGCAATCTCAATAGGGATATGGTCAAGAGCCCACAGAAACTGAAGTGCTCTCCTGCCCAGAGGTAAGAGTTGAGGAACATTTGCATGTCAGGGTGGGAAGTTACTCCAATGGTTGCATCTATCCTGCTTATAAACAAAGGAATTTAAGGTCAGATACCCTGCTGATGTAAACTGGCATAGTCTCATAGAATATCAGGGTTGATTCCATTGACTTCTGTGCAGCAATGCCGATTTACATGAGCTGAGGATTTTGCACTCAGCTGGCAGTACAATCCCTTCAGTCCTTTTTATTCACTAGCCCTGAGCAAAGAAATTCTTTTATGAAGAGTAGCTATTAAAAATCAGAGCCTTTTAGAGAAAGCCAGCTTTGCCAACTTGTAATTGCTCCTGTGGCATTTTCAGAAGAGGCAAAAGTTCTAGACTGAACACTGACCAGCTGATTTCTTAAAGTGGTGTATTTTGACAGCAGGTTTGTTTGCAAACATTTTGCAAGTAATTGCAGGTAATATGAATGATGTGTCAAAACTACAGAATTGGGTATAAGTGATTTATACTTCAGAGGTATCACACTAAACACTTAGCCTTGATTTTACTCTCATTGACACTGGTGTAAATCAGCAGTAGTTACACTAGGATATGTGAGATCAAAATCAAGCTCATTAAGGGAGGTGTGTTTTAACTACCACCTTACACAGAACTATTCACAACTTGAAATATGCCACATTACTTAGTAAGTAATGCTGGGTGAGGTCCTATTAATTATTATTTATATGCTAGTTTGTCTTCAGAACAGTGTGGCCTAGTCGATAGAGCACTGGGCTGAGACTCAGGAGATCTGGGATCCATTCCCAGTTTTGCCACTGGCCTGCTAGCTGACCTTGGGCAAGTCATTTCACCTCTGTGCCTCACCTTCCCCATCTGTAAAACAGGAATAAATTACACTGATCTCCTTTGTAAAGAGCTTTGAGATCTACGGATGAAAAGTGCTGTCTAACAGCTGGGTATTATTACTAATTTGCTAAACAGAGACAATACGGTCAGCTCTGGACAAGTGCAGAGTCCTGAACTTAGGAAGGAAGAATCCCATGCACCGCTACATACACCACCACAGGCTGGGGACCAACTGGCTAAGCAGCAGTTCTGCAGAAAAGGACCTGGGGATGACAGTGGACGAGAAGTTGGATCTGAGTCAGCAGCGTGCCCTTGTTGCCAAGAAGGCCAACGGCATATTGGGCCGTATTAGTAGGAGCATTGCCAGCAGATCGTGAGAAGTGATTATTCCCCTCTATTCGACACTGGTGAGGCCACACCTGGAGTATGGCTTCTAGTTTTGGTCCCCCCACGACAGAAGGGATGTGGACAAATTGGAGAGAGTCCAGTGGAGGGCAATGAAAATTATTAGCGGGCTGGGGCACATGACTTACGAGGAGAGGCTGAGGGAATTGGGGTTATTTAGTCTACAGAAGAGAAGAGTGAGGGGGGATTTGATAGCAGCCTTCAACTGCCTGAAGGGGGGTTCCAAAGAGGATGGAGGTAGGCTGTTCTCAGATGACAGAACAAGAAGCAAAGGTTTCAAGTTGCAGTGGGGGAGGTTTAGGTTGGATATCAGGAAACACTATTTCACTGGAAGGGTGATGAAGCACTGGAATGGGTTACCTAGGGAGGTGGTGGAATCTCCATCCTTAGAGGTTTTTAAGGCCCGGCTTGACAAAGCCCTGGCTGGGATGATTTAGTGGGTGTTGGTCCTGCTCTGAGCAGGGGATTGGACTAGATGACCTCCTGATATTCTATGATATTCTATTCCAACCCTGATATTCTATGATTCTATGACTCTCTGTATAAGATACAATATGAAAATAGTCTTTGAGCCGTGGAACTTGCAGGCCAAAAATACTAGATCTACACCACAAGGTCACAACTTTAAGTGTGTAAGTTAGCCCATTGAATTCAACCTCAGTGGAGTCAACTGGTGTAAGACTGGTGTTACTGAAAGGAGAAACAAGCCCAATAGCTACATTTAAGGGGATGTCTTAGGAGTTTGTGCAATTGGAATACCAACCTTTTCAAACACCAGCCCTTCAGCCCTTCCTCCTTCCCAGATATTTAAAAGAAGAATCAGCATGCAATTTACTGTGTGTGCAACTTTGGATGAGACACTGAATACCACACTCCTGCCTGCTCTATGCAGAAATTTTTGTGAAGATATGGATTTGCCCTGAGATCCTCAGTCCCTGACCTCCACACTGTGATTTGCTGACTGCTGGTCTCCATCACAAAAGTGGCTGCATTTCACAACTGCTGTGTATGTAGCTAGTTTATGAAAGGTTTTAGAGTAACAGCCATGTTAGTCTGTATTCGCAAAAAGAAAAGGAGTACTTGTGGCACCTTAGAGACTAACCAATTTATCTGAGCATAAGCTTTCGTGAGCTACAGCTCACTTCATCGGACGCATCCAATGAAGTGAGCTGTAGCTCACGAAAGCTTATGCTCAAATAAATTGGTTAGTCTCTAAGGTGCCACAAGTACTCCTTTTCTTTTTGCTAGTTTATGAAGCAGCTGTAAAGTGCTCTGTGGTGAGAGGTGCTATTTAAATGTAAGGTGTTTGTAACTCAAAGACTAGGGGAAACATTTGGCCTTGGAACTCAAAGACTAGGGGAAACTTTTGAGTTGGATTTTCTCTCCCACCATCATATGAAGGATCAGGGAGCGTGTTTGTGAGGTTCTCTCATTACTGTCAGATTGGTTTCTTCGGGAATCTTATAAAACAAAATGTCAGACTCACCAAATTATACAAAAAGAAAAATACTTACAGCATTTACCATTGTGGTAGGTGCCTCAGAAAAATCTGAAATCTTGAAAGGATTCACAAAATTGTTATCAATGGTTTGCTGTCAGCCTGAGGGGACATATCTAGTGGGGTCCTATAGGGATCAGTCCTAGGTCCAGTACTATCCAATATTTTCATTAATGACTTGGATAATGGAGTGCAAAGTATGCTTATACAATTTGTGGTTGACACCACGATGTGCAGGGTTGTTAGATCTTGAGGAAAGGGTTAGAATTCAAAAACAGAATTGACAAACATTGGAGGATTTGTCTGAAATCAGCAAGGTGAAACTGAGTAAAGACAAGTGCAGAGTACTACATATAGGAAGGGGGAAAAAATCAATGTACAGCTACAAAGTGGGGAATAACTGATTAGGCAGTAGTATTGCAGAAAAGGATCAGGGGTTATAGTGGGTCACAAATTGAGTGAGTCAACAACGTGATGCAGTTGTGAAAAGGCTAATATTCTGGGTTGTATTAATAAGAGTGCCGCATGTAAGACGCATGGGGCCAGCTGAAGCCTCCCCAGTGCTGAGGAAAGCAGGAACATTGTATGGAGTTCTGGGTGCCACAATTCAAGAGAGAAATGGACAAATGAGAGAGAATCCAGAGGAGAGCAGCAAAAATGATAAAAGGTTTAGCACTCCTGACCAAGACGGAAAGGTTAAGAAAACCGGGCAGGTTTAATTTTGAGAAAAGATGACTGAGGGCGGGGGAGGGGGACATTAGAACAGTCTTCAAATATGTTAAAGTCTGTTTCAAAGAGAGGGTGATAGATTCTTCAGTGGACATGGCGAACACAGGACAAGTAGTAATGGTTTTAATCTGCAGCAGGGGAGCTTTGGGTTAGATATTAGGGCAGAGGTGGGCAAACTACCTGGCCCGCGGGACTGTCCTGCCTGGCCCTTGAGCTCCCGGCCAGGGAGGCTAGCCCCCGGCCCCTCCCCCGCTATTCCCCCCCCCCCCAGCCTCAGCTTGCCGTGCCGTCAGCGCTTTGGTCCGCCGCTCCTGCGTGGTGGCGTGGCTGGCTCTGACTGGGCGGCGAGCTCCTGCTGCTCTGGACGGCATGGCAAGGGAGTGGGGAGCAAGGGGGTTGGATAAGGGGCAGGGGATCCCAGGGGGCAGTCAGGGGTCAGGGAGCGGAGGTTGGATGGGGCAGAGGTTCTGGGAGAGGGCCGTCAGGGGTAGGGGAACAGGGGGGGTTGGATAGGCATAATAAGGGTGGATAAGGGTCAGGGCGGTCAGGGAGGGTTGGATGGGGTGGAGTCCCAGGAGGCGGTTAGGGGATGGGGGTCCTGGGAGGGGGCAGTTAGGGGACAAGGAGCAGGGGGTTGGATGGGTCGGAGGTTCTGAGGGGGGTAGTCAGAGGGCGGGAAGTGGGAGGGGGTGGATAGGGGGTGGGGGCCAGGCTATTTGGGGAGGCACAGCCTTCCCTACCCAGCTCTCCATACAGTTTTGCAACCCCGATGTGGCCCTCGGGCCATAACGTTTGCCCACCCCTGTATTAGGGAAACCTTTCTAACTATAAGTTAAGAACTGGAATAGGCTTCCAAGGGATTTCTCCTTTGCACCTCTTAGAAAGGGATGCTCCTCAGCATTGCCTAGCATTTAGAGCAACCGACTGGGAGTCTGGAAACCTGGGTTCAAGTCCTATCTCACTGTATGGTTTATCATCTAATCTTTGCCTCAATTTATGAGCCACACAGAGTGTTGTGAGGCTTAGTTAATATTTGTAAAATGAGCTGAGATCCTTAGAGGAATGGTGCTATAAAAGATCTCAATTGGGAGCTGCTGGACTGACATTTTCCTCCAAGCTACATGTCTATAATTTTCGTTCTGTGTGTTCCTGTGACAGGCTATCATCCAGTGTTGTCTCAGACTCCAATGAAGTATCTAGTCTTTCCTTTGGGATACGAACTCATCACTCATGAACTGAACTGAAGGGATCAATAATAAGGATGGACATATCATAGACATGGTTTGGAAACAGCAGGATGATATTGTGGCTTCTTTAGCCAGAATGCTCTTTAAACACGTAAAATTACATGTGACATTTCATTTAAAACCCAAGGTCCTATAAAAGAAGATTTCCTGGCTACAGTAGTGGGGATAAATATGCAGGGCAAGTCTTCAGACAACAGGATTTGTAAAGTTGGTATTAGGCAGCTTGAGAGTTATTGGAAGCAGCTGAGCAGTGGTGTGGCAGGCTCAGAACTAGGATGAATGAAATACCATGTCACAATCAGGATTTGTCACTTGTGGGCCTAGCAATTTTTAGGCACTCTGATTATTCACATCTTTCATTGTGAGCACACACTAATGTGTGTGAGATGGATCTGCTAAGCAGGGGACTACACTGCCCTCAGCCCCCATCCCTGCTGCACATCTCCTTCCTCCTGGCCAGGTATGGGGAGAGATCCTGAGCCAGGAAGTGGCAGCCACATGGCAAAGAGGAGCTGTAGGGAAGCTGAAGCAGCAGTCACTTGGCAGCAGGTAGCTGGAGAAAAGCCCCAGGAACTGTGGACAGATCCATGTGTGGAATAGCTTGTGACTCCTGGATGTTGCAGCTCAGTACAGGTCAGTGTAGAACCTTCCTCTTTCCTGCCTGCCCTCGTACAATAATCTTTCCCTTAGCCATGTGGCTGAGTGGTTATTGGGAGCCACCAGGGCTAGTGCCTACGAAGGCCTAGCTGCTGAAGCACCTACAGTGTTTGCCTCCAAGTTGTGGTCTACCTGGCACACTACTGGCACCCTAGTGGCTTGGGGCATGGAATAACCCCAGTAATTACAGTTGTTTATAGGGAGCAAAAGGAGCGGAATGGGGGCTGAGACAGTAATAACTGGCACATGCATGGCTGCCATAGCTATAGTCACATGTAAGCTAGAACAATATAACGATCATTGGCATCTGGGATAGACTGAATTGAGTTTGCTTATGCCTCTAGTATCCCTACTGAAGTGCTGCTCTTGCTAGATCTCATAAGCTAAGTAGAGTTAGGGTGGGTTACTTGAATGGGAGACCTGCCAAGGAATCCTGGGAACATAAGAACGGCCATACTGGGTCAGACCAATGGTCCATCTAGCCCAGTATCCTGTTTTCCGACAGGTTTCAGAGTTGCAGCCGTGTTAGTCTGTATCCACAAAAGGAACAGGAGTAGTTGTGGCGCCTTAGAGACTAACAAATTTATTTGAGCATAAGCTTTCGTGGGCTACAGCCCACTTCATCAGATGCATAGAATAGAACATATAGTAAGAAGATATATATACATAAAGAGAACATGAAAAGGTGGAAATTACCATACCAACTCTAAGAGGATAATTAAGATGAGCTATTATCATCAGGAGAAAAAAAAACTTTTGTAGTGATAATCAAGATGGCCCATTTCAGACAGTTGATAAGAAGGTGTGAGGATACTTAATATGGGGAAATAGATTCAATTTGTGTAATGACCCAGGCACTCCCAGTCTCTATTCAAGCCCAAGTTAATGGTATCTAGTTTGCAAATTAATTCCAGTTGAGCAGTTTCTCGTTGGAGTCTGTTTTTGAAGCTTTTCTGTTGCAAAATTGCCACCTTTAAGTCTTTTACTGAGTGACCAGAGAGGTTGAAGTGTTCTCCTACTGGTTTTTGAATGTTATGATTCATGATGTCAGATTTATGTCCATTTATTCTTTTGTGTAGAGACTGTCCGGTTTGGCCAATGTACATGGCAGAGGGGCATTGCTGGCACATGATGGCATATCACATTGGTAGATGTGCAGGTGAATGAGCCCCTGATGGTGTGGCTGATGTGATTAGATCCTATGATGGTATCACTTGAATAGATATGTGGACAGAGTTGGCATCGGGCTTTGTTGCAAGGATAGTAGCTAATGCCAGGTGCTTCAGAGGGAATGAACAGAACAGGTAATCATCAAGTGATCCATTCCCTGTCACCCATTCCCAGCATCTGGCAAACAGAGGCTAAAGGACACTTCAGAGCATGGTTTTGCACCCCTGCCCACGAATGGCTATCAGCCAGGATGGATCTATCCTCCATGAACTTATCTAGGCCCTGGTCTACACTAGGACTTTAGGTCGAATTTAGCAGCGTTAAATCGATTTAAACCTGCACCCGTCCACACAATGAAGCCCTTTATTTCGACTTAAAGGGCTCTTAAAATCGATTTCCTTACTCCACCCCTGACAAGTGGATTAGCGCTTAAATCGATGTTGCCGGCTCGAATTTGGGGTACTGTGGACACAATTCGATGGTATTGGCCTCCGGGAGCTATCCCAGAGTGCTCCATTCTGACCGCTCTGGACAGCGCTCTCAACTCAGATGCACTGGCCAGGTAGACAGGAAAAGAACCGCGAACTTTTGAATCTCATTTCCTGTTTGGCCAGCGTGGCAAGCTGCAGGTGACCATGCAGAGCTCATCAGCAGAGGTGACCATGATGGAGTCCCAGAATCGCAAAAGAGCTCCAGCATGGACTGAACGGGAGGTACGGGATCTGATCGCTGTTTGGGGAGAGGAATCCGTGCTATCAGAACTCCGTTCCAGTTTTCGAAATGCCAAAACCTTTCTGAAAATCTCCCAGGGCATGAAGGACAGAGGCCATAACAGGGACCCGAAGCAGTGCCGCGTGAAACTGAAGGAGCTGAGGCAAGCCTACCAGAAAACCAGAGAGGCGAACAGCCGCTCTGGGTCAGAGCCCCAAACATGCCGCTTCTATGATGAGCTGCATGCCATTTTAGGGGGTTCAGCCACCACTACCCCAGCTGTGTTGTTTGACTCCTTCAATGGAGATGGAGGCAATACAGAAGTAGGTTTTGGGGACGAAGAAGATGATGATGAGGAGGTTGTAGATAGCTCACAGCAAGCAAGCGGAGAAACCGGTTTTCCCGACAGCCAGGAACTGTTTCTCACCCTAGACCTGGAGCCAGTACCCCCCGAACCCACCCAAGGCTGCTTCCTGGACTCAGCAGGCGGAGAAGGGACCTCTGGTGAGTGTACCTTTTAAAATGCTATACATGGTTTAAAAGCAAGCATGTGAAAGGATTACTTTGCCCTGGCATTTGCGGTTCTGCCTTTGCAAAAGGTTTCTGGGGAGGGCAGCCTTATTTCGTCCTTCATGGTAGGACACTTTACCACTCCAGGCCAGCAACACGTACTGGGGAATCACTGTAGAACAAAGCATTGCAGTGTATGTTTGCTGGCATTCAACCAAAATCACGCGGTGGGAGGAGGCAAAATGCGACCTTGTAACGAAAGCACATGTGCTATGTATGTAATGTTAACAGCAAGGTTTACCCTGAAAGAGTGTAGCCACTGTTTTATAGAATGTGTCTTTTTAAATACCGCTGTCCCTTTTTTTTTCTCCACCAGCTGCATGTGTTTCAATGATCACAGGATCTTCTCCTTCCCAGAGGCTAGTGAAGCTTAGAAAGAAAAAAAAACGCACTCGCGATGAAATGTTCTCCGAGCTCATGCTGTCCTCCCACACTGACAGAGCACAGACGAATGCGTGGAGGCAAATAATGTCAGAGTGCAGGAAAGCACAAAATGACCGGGAGGAGAGGTGGCGGGCTGAAGAGAGTAAGTGGTGGGCTGAAGACAGGGCTGAAGCTCAAAGGTGGCGGCAGCATGATGAGAGGAGGCAGGATTCAATGCTGAGGCTGCTGCAGGACCAAACCAGTATGCTCCAGTGTATGGTTGAGCTGCAGCAAAGGCAGCTGGAGCACAGACTGCCACTGCAGCCCCTCTGTAACCAACCGCCCTCCTCCCCAAGTTCCATAGCCTCCACACCCAGACGCCCAAGAACACGGTGGGGAGGCCTCCGGCCAACCAGCCACTCCCCCACAGAGGATTGCCCAAAAAAAAGAAGGCTGTCATTCAATAAATTTTAAAGTTGTAAACTTTTAAAGTGCTGTGCTTAAAGTGCTGTGTGGCATTTTCCTTCCCTCCTCCACCACCCCTCCTGGGATACCTTGGTAGTCATCCCCCTATTTGTGTGATGAATGAATAACGAATGCATGACTGTGAAGCAGCAATGACTTTATTGGCTCTGCAAGCAATGATTAAAGGGAGGAGGGGAGGGTGGTTAGCTTACAGGGAAGTAGAGTGAACCAAGGGGTGGGGGGGTTCATCAAGGAGAAACAAACAGAACTTTCACACCGTAGCCTGGCCAGTCATGAAACTGTTTTTCAAAGCTTCTCTGATGCGTACCGCGCCCTCCTGTGCTCTTCTAACCGCCCTGGTGTCTGGCTGCGCGTAACCAGCAGCCAGGCGATTTGCCTCAACCTCCCACCCCGCCATAAATGTCTCCCCCTTACTCTCACAGATATTGTGGAGCACACAGCAAGCAGTAATAACAGTGGGAATATTGGTTTCGCTGAGGTCTAAGCGAGTCAATAAACTGCGCCAGCGCGCCTTTAAACGTCCAAATGCACATTCTACCACCATTCTGCACTTGCTCAGCCTGTAGTTGAACAGCTCCTGACCACTGTCCAGGCTGCCTGTGTACGGCTTCATGAGCCATGGCATTAAGGGGTAGGCTGGGTCCCCAAGGATACATATAGGCATTTCAACATCCCCAACAGTTATTTTCTGGTCTGGGAATAAAGTCCCTTCCTGCAGCTTTTGAAACAGACCAGAGTTCCTGAAGATGCGAGCATCATGCACCTTTCCCGGCCATCCCACGTTGATGTTGGTGAAACGTCCCTTGTGATCCACCAGAGCTTGCAGCACTATCGAAAAGTACCCCTTGCGGTTTATGTACTCGGCGGCTTGGTGCTCCGGTGCCAAGATAGGGATATGGGTTCCGTCTATAGCCCCACCACAGTTAGGGAATCCCATTGCAGCAAAGCCATCCACTATGACCTGCACATTTCCCAGCGTCACTACCCTTGATATCAGCAGATCTTTGATTGTGTGGGCTACTTGCATCACAGCAGCCCCCACAGTAGATTTGCCCACTCCAAATTGATTCCCAACTGACCGGTAGCTGTCTGGCGTTGCAAGCTTCCACAGGGCTATCGCCACTCGCTTCTCAACTGTGAGGGCTGCTCTCATCTTGGTATTCATGCGCTTCAGGACAGGGGAAAGCAAGTCACAAAGTTCCATGAAAGTGCCCTTACGCATGCGAAAGTTTCGTAGCCACTGGGAATCGTCCCAGACCTGCAACACTATGCGGTCCCACCAGTCTGTGCTTGTTTCCCGAGCCCAGAATCGGCGTTCCACAGCATGAACCTGCCCCATTAGCACCATGATGCATGCATTGTCAGGGCCCATGCTTTCAGAGAAATCTGTGTCCATGTCCTGATCACTCACGGGACCGCGCTGACGTCGCCTCCTCGCCCGGTATCGCGTTGCCATGTTCTGGTGCTGCATATACTGCTGAATAATGCGTGTGGTGGTTAATGTGCTCCTAATTGCCAAAGTGAGCTGAGCGGGCTCCATGCTTGCCGTGGTATGGCGTCCGCACAGAAAAAAGGCGCGGAACGATTGTCTGCCATTGCTCTGACGGAGGGAGGGGCGACTGACGACACGGCTTACAGGGTTGGCTTCAGGGAGCTAAAATCAACAAAGGGGGTGCCTGTACATCAAGGAGTATTTCAGGCAGGACTGCACGGAGGGTTCCAATAAGAAATGGTGCACCTAAGTTATCGTTGTTATTGGAACAAGGAGGTTAGCCTGGCCTCTGATTGATACATGGCTAGATTTACCTCGCTGCACCTTCTCTGTGAGTGACTGCAGTGTGACCTAGAGGAATGAGTCCCCTAGACAGGGGAGGAGGCAAATGAGTACAAAACAAATCTGGTCTATTTCTTGTTTTGACCCACTCCATCTATCTTTTACATCTTTGGCTGGCAGCAGACGGTGCAGAAGGACTGCATGCCATCCACATCTCATGGCTGCTCGGCAGAAGATGGTACAGTACGACTGCTAGCCATCCCCATCTCTTGCCTGCCTGGCAGAAGATGGTGCAATACGACTGCTAGCAATCCTCATCTCTTGCCTGCCTGGCAGAAGATGGTACAGTACGACTGCTAGCAGTCCGTATCGCCTGCCTGCTCACCATAAGACGGTTCAATAGGACTGACTGCAGGACTAAAGAGAATGACCTGGTCAAGTCACTCCAAATTTAGTCCCTGCGCCCATGTCTGCCCAGGCGCTCCCAGCCGACGCGGCCAGGAGCACCTCAGACACGATGAGGACGACTACCAATCGTATTGCACCGTCTGCTGCCAGAAGGCAAGGGGTTGCTGCTACTGTGCAGCAAAGCCGTACCGCGTCTGCCAGCACCCAGGAGACATAGGGTGACGGTTACCTGAGCGGGCTCCATGCTTGCTGTGGTATGGCGTCTGCACAGGTAACTCAGGAAAAAAGGCGCGAAATGATTGTCTGCCCTTGCTTTCACGGAGGGAGGGAGGGAACGGGGGCCTGACGACACGTACCCAGAACCACCCGCGACAATGTTTTAGCCCCATCAGAGCGCTCCATTGTGACTGCTCTGGACAGCACTCTCAGATGCCCGATTGTTTGCCATTGCTCTGACGCTGGGAGGGGCGCTTACAGGGTTGGCTTCAGGGAGCTAAAATCAACAAAGGGGGTGGCTTTACATCAAGGAGTATTTCAGGCAGGACTTCACAGAGGGTTCCAATAAGAAATGGTGCACCTAAGTTATTGTCCTTATTGGAGCAAGAAGGTTAGCCTGGCCTCTGATTGATACATGGCTAGATTTACCTCGCTGCACCTTGACTGCAGTGTGATCTAGAAGAATGAGTCCCCTAGACAGGGGAGGGGGGGGAAGCAAATGAGTACAAAACAAATCTGGTCTATTTCTTGTTTTGACCCACTCCATCTATCTTTTACATCTTTGGCTGGCAGCAGACGGTGCAGAAGGACTGCATGCCATCCACATTTCATGACTGCTCGGCAGAAGATGGTACAGCACGACTGCTAGCAGTCCGTATCGCCTGCCCGCTCACCATAAGACGGTTCAATAGGACTGACTGCAGGACTAAAGAGAATGACCTGGTCAAGTCACTCCAAATTTAGTCCCTGTGCCCATGTCTGCCCAGGCGCTCCTGATCGACCTCACAGAGGCGACCAGGAGCACCTCAGACATGACGATGACGGCTACCAGTCGTACTGTACCGTCTGCTGCCACAAGGCAAGGGGTTGCTGCTACTGTGTAGCAATGCCGTACCGCGTCTGCCAGCACCCAGGAGACATAGGGTGACGGTTACCTGAGCGGGCTCCATGCTTGCCATGGTATGGCGTCTGCACAGGTAACTCAGGAAAAAAGGCGCGAAATGATTGTCTGCCCTTGCTTTCACGGGGGGAGGGAGGGAACGGGAGGCTGACGATATGTACCCAGAACCACCCGCGACAATGTTTTAGCCCCATCAGGCATTGGGATCTCAACCCAGAATTCCAATGGGCAGCGGAGACTGCGGGAACTGTGGGATAGCTACCCACAGTGCAACGCTCTGGAAGTCGACGCTTGCCTCGGTACTGTGGAAGCGCTCCGCCGAGTTAATGCACTTAATGCACTTAGAGCATTTTCTGTGGGGACACACACACTCGAATTTATAAAACCGATTTCTAAAAAACCGACTTCTATAAATTCGACCTTATTCCGTAGTGTAGACATACCCTAGTTCTTTTTTGAACCCTGTTATAGGGAGCTGTGGGAAGTGGTGTGTTGGTTGCTAAATAGGTGTCAATGAGCCACTACCAATCTGATACACCAGAAAATTGTTAGGGGCTGGAGGTACCATTTTTCAGATATGAAATGAAAATGAGACTGTAATTACTTGGGATCATCAAAGATCAATTTTCGCCTTTCTTGTCAAATTGAAGGCAGATTAATTACATTCTCTTCCTTCCTAATATTTCACCCGTAGTTCCCAACAGAAACATTGCTCTTTAAGTTCCATCCTAAAACACCCTCATCTCTCTGTGCAGTGTTAGTGCAAATTGGATGAGGCAGCTGCATTTCAGTGGTGGATGTGTGAGCCTTATATACACACAACCAGATTCCCAGCTGGTGTGAGCTGTTATAGCCTGAGCCTGTGGCCCACAGGTTTTAAAGTCCTTTAGGAGCCTGCAGGACAAAATGATTCCTTTTCAAGTCTTTTATTCAAATTCTCCTCTTCCAAAATGCCAGCAAACCCTGGTCCCCAATCTCCCCCAAGATCGGCTAACTAATCCAGTGAATGATTTATGTCACTAATTAAAATATGGACAAACTGAAACCCCCCTATCAAAACCAGGAACTCTAGCTCAATCCACTGCTTCACCCTGCTGCTTCTGGCCAAGTCCCTAAACTCTGTCCCTTGTTTGTAAAACTCTCAGGGCAGGGACCTTGTTCTCATACCTGTCTGTAAAAGACTAGGCGCACCGTTCCTGATTATTTTCATTTTACGTTCTATATAAAGAGTAGGTTGCTGTCATTTCTTTCCAGTACAAAGCCAGATTCAATGTTGCCTGATCACATTCAGTACTGTAGACCCAGGAGCACAGAACGTTTGTGTCCCCGTTATTGCAATTCAGAATGTAGAAATGTGTGTAATACAGGAAATGTGACCGGGGCAGTGGAATGAGCACAGCACAGGACTGGAACACAGGAAATCCAGTATTCTGTAACGGACTTCTCTGGAGGCCTTAAGCATATCGCATAACCTCTCTTCTGTTTCTCCCATCTGTAAACTAAGGATGATACCATTTCTTCACCTCACAGGGGGAGTGACTATTTGTAAAATGGTGTGAAAATGAAGCCTGCTACAGCTGATAACTACATGATACAGGCCATGGCCCAGTGGTGTGGCCCTGATGACCAGCCTTGGGTACCTCATGACTGCTGCTGACCTTGGTGGAGTGAATAATTGTGCAGTTCTCTGCTGCAGCGGATGTCGGACCCACTGGGGACTAGCACAGCATTTTCTTGCAAATGGTTTATTTTTTTTTTTTTAAAGGAAAGCATTTTTTTGTTATCTTTAGGAAATTAGATGTTTGAAGTCGTTTTCCTTTGATCGGTCCTGTCTGTTTCATTCAGCACTAGACTGCCAGTTTGAAATGACCAGCCACATTTCCCATGTTTGAAGGGGAGCTGAGCCTCCTCTGCTCCCTGTCACTGTTGCCTCTTGGAGATTTGGTCTCCTTTCTAGGATTGATGAAACTAGCAGCCCTGAAATTCCAGGTACTTCACTTACTTTTGTGAATATCAGAGAGACAGCTACCTGGCACTGTAAATAGAACAAGTACCTGCTGGTGCAAAACGATGCATCTTGGTTCAAGCTGCCATGAGCACATCATGTCTGACTCTGGTCCCTTCCCTGGCTTTCAGACTTCTGCTGCTGCCTCTTTAACGCCTTCTGCCACAAGTACCAGGACATTTATGACATTCCCTTCCCCAGGCCCCCTGAAAGCCGCTCCCCCCTGTAGAGCTTTTTATAAACCCAAAAGGGAGAAGAGCTGGATATTCCATGAAGTCTATTAGGGAGTTCTCTGCTGTCAATGTGATTAACATGAGAGGCATTCAGATAACAGTGATGTATGGTAATGCAAAACCATAAGCTAGCTAAATAATTCAAAAGAAAAACAAACCAGCTTTCAATTGGAGACCTGCATTGCGTAATTCTAGGACCCCCAGTGATACTGGTAATTAGGTGGGGTAGACTAATGGTAAGGGTAATCAAATCTCATGGCCCTAGTGTTACCAGATGTGCCCGTTACTTTGGGGTATGCTCATTTATTAGGGTTACTTTTCTGTGGAGGTGGGGGGGTTGTTCTGTAATTCTATTAATGTACTACTTATGTCACTAGTGTGTTCAGATGGAGCTCTACTCCTTCCTTCTGCAAGTTCCCTCCCAATGGAGCTATCCTGCAGGACCTAGGTTCCCCAGGACTGCGTTCCTCCAGCCCTAGAACCAGATGAACACGCGGGCACACACACACACACACAAACTAACAGAGCAAGTCTGAGCGGACCGGGTCAAGCAGCACTCTCAAGCTGACCCCCTTATATGCCCCTGTACTCAATAGGCTGTACTCAAGCAGAACTTTCAGCTGCCACCCTTATGTGCCACAGGTTTAACACGTCCCTAGCCCCATTTTTATGTCACAATTGTACTGGCAGTAACCCACTTGATGAGCAAACCCCACAGTATTTTGGGTGCTGCAGGGATCTTTAGCTTAGGTAAAAGAAGCGTTGCTGCAGAGTAAATGAGGAAAGCCAAAAACACAAAAGAGTAAAGTTCAGAGAGAGAGAAGCAACCAGCTTAACCGTAAAAAGTTATTTATTGAATAATAGTGATAACTATACAAGGAGAGCCTAAACCAACATAACAGTTACATAATAAAAGGTTAATACCTGAGGTACAAAGGAAAACGGGGGGGGGGGGAATCTCACCCACTACATGGAGCTTGAACTTGTCAGGGTTCCCAGGTGATGGTGGTAGCTCAGGGTCCTGAGTGCTGGGGACAGGCAGAGCCCCCAGCATGATCAGTCAGGAGATGGAGTCCCAGTGGAACTGATACAGAGTTTGGGTCTATGCATCAGAACCCTTACTTGAACATGGGTAGGAGTTTTTGTAGAGAAATAACAACGGTTCAAGGGAGAACACTAGATTTATTTATGGGTAAACTGATGACTCAAGGGTTTTCTTTAGGCTAGAAAATAGGAGCTGATCACTCTTGGCTATGGGTGGTGTTTTCTTCCAGGGAGCTCACAATGCAACTAAGCTGTTTCAGTATTTTGGATATCAATCAAGTATTCATTACTAGAATTGGTCTGATAACTGCTGAGCTGGGTGTGTGCAGACGAAGGTTCATTAACATCTGGAGCAGAGTTCCCCCATGATGCAGTGCTTCCCTGCTTTTCTAGTCCTAGAGTGCAGTGCAGTTCTCTGTTCTCCATTCAGTCTCCCTGTCCCATCTTTCATGCAGATGAGGCTAAGGGAGTTGTCTCTGTTCTTCATTCTGTATGCTAATGGAGCGGTCTTAATCTTGTCACCCTTGTCAGGAGTGGTCTAGGTGTGTCTCCCAACACCCTTCACTGCTCTCTGCAAGCCTTTTCTTTGATCGGTTTTGGTTCAAGCAGAGACAGGTGGTGGTGGTGTGAGGTGTCTTTCATGAGTCAGACAGACTAGATACTGCGCCCTGGTTCCCCAAAAAACACAGAGCTGACTGGTATCATTGGGCATAAATGGTAAGGTGTCAGTCAGCATTCCTTTCCTTCTTACCATATCCATACAGCAGATGTATTTAGCTAGCTGCATGATTGGGACCTTTTGCCTTCCAGCGACACAATAGATATTTTCCCCTGCTGAAGGCAGAAAGTTATTCTAGATGGGCCTTTGGAGCATGGTTTGTACTCTGTTAGCATTGCACAGTTACTACTCATAAGCAATCAGGTAGCTTTGGTTCACTGAGAGTCCAAAGAAAGAAGAGAACCAGAAGCAAGTACAGGCAGCTAGAAGTATCCAATTTTTAAGTTCAATGTGGAAACTGCAGAAAATATTTCTGACGAGCCAGCTGGTGAAATGGAACAGGAAATGGTATATGACACCTGTGGATGGCTGCTCAGCCCAACCTGCAAGACAATTGAGTGTGCCGAAGAAGAGATTACCGACAATCCAGGAAAACAGACAATCCTTGTTGGAGTTTCTATACTAAGAAGAATAAAAGAATGTTCTGAAAGGGACAGGTGGAAAACAGGATAGTTAGTTGTCTTCCTGGAGACAAGGCAAGATGTCACTCAAAGACTAGATAGGCTTATGAAGCTAGTAAGCAGAGATTCACTGGTGATGGTGCCTATCAGCACGAATGATACTGCTTGACGTGATACCTCACAGATAATAGACAACTCTGAGAAACTCAGAAGGTTGCTGAAGGAGAAGGAAGTCCAAGTGATCTTCCTGGAGATAACTCCTGTCCTGCAAGCAAGGGAAGACAGAAGGCAGAAGATTTTGGAAGTGAACCACTGGCTAGGTAAGTGATGAGAGGTAGAAGGTTTTGATTTTATAGAAAGTGGACCAATGTTTTACAAGGAGAGAGAGCTGTATAGTTTGAATGGTCTGCACTTCAGTCGGAGGGGACCAATTCTTCTTGAGGCAGTCTGGCTAGGAGTAGTGAGGAGGGCATAAAACTAATAAAAAAAAGTGGGTAAAAAGAAGGAAGAAATAAACCCTCATTTAGCACATAATCGAAACACTGAGAATAAAATCAATCAAGGAACCAAAGAACATGAAGAGAAGAAATTCTTGAATTCCCTGTACACCAATGCTAGGAGCCTAGGTAATAAACAAAAGAAATTGGAATTGCTCATTTATAACCATAAATTTGATTTAGTTGGTATTACTTAAACCTGGTGGGATGATTCACATGACTGGAATATTAAAATCAGTGGTTATAACCTAGGAAGGATCAAGTGGTCAAAAGGATAGGGGGAGTAGCACTGTCAAAAATGATGTTACTTGTTTTTGAGTTCTTCCACCCCTCCTGGGCTCCACTGAAGTGTTCTTAGTGGCCCTCCATCTGGGCCTCCCACCCAGGAGCCTAATCTGCTCCTGTAGCTGGACTTGCATGTCCCTTCCTCAGGGGCTGGTAGGGGAACCCAGGCCCACCCTCTAGCCTGGATTCCAGCCCAGACACCCAGTATTAACCAGCTAGATCTGCTCCTTCAGCTGCACTACTGGGCCACTTCCTACCTAGGCAGGCCACTCCTCCAGTATTAAACCAGACAATCCTGCTTTTCTAGGGTTAGGCCCCTATCCAGTACTCAGACAAAACCAGATGTGGTTTTGTCCAGCATTGGACAGGGGATGCAATTTTGAAGACTGCGCCACTCTGCTCCCATCAGTGTCACCCCACGTGCAAGGCCACATCAGCAGGGAGAGGCTCAGGCCATTCCCAGAAGTACCAGAACATCTAGTAATCCAGGAATGCATGAGCGGCTGCCCTATTCCTATCTCTGAGACCCCTTGTGCTGCTTCCCTGCAGTCTGCACTTAACACAGCCTCTCCTCTGGTTCCTAGGCCTCTGGCATCTTCCTTCCCTGCTGAACTAATAAGTCTGCCACCCTTCTCAGGCTCCACTAGAGTGCTTTGACTGACCTTACCACAGGACACCCCCAGGAGCCTAACTTGCTTTTGCAGAGTTCTTTTCTGGTTGCTTCTTGTCTTAGCAGATTTTCCCTCACTGCCTCCTTTCACCAGCGACTCTGCCAGCTTCCCCTAGGGATCTTCCTGCTCCTTGTAGGCCCTAGCTCAGGGCTCCTCCCACAGGAGCTTATGTTGCTCCATGTGGGTCCTCCTACCTGATTCCATGCCTGTTTAAACCCTATCTCATGGCTTCCACTCACAGGAGCCTGACCAGCTCCCCAAGGGGTTCACCTATATACACAAGAACAGTACCTTCTCTGCAGTCTCTCTCCCTAGGCTGAATTCCCTGCTCTATTTAAGAAGTCCTTCCTGATTGCTGCAGCTGGGGTCACTAATTACCATTAAGTTGCCATGTCACTATCAGCTGGGGACTAGTTGGTGGGTCACAGGATAGTCTGAGCTGAGCAAGCCAGGCTGTGACAGTGAGTTTTATGATACCTTTACATCCTCCTCCTGGCCAGATCACAGGACCTGGCCCATGGAATTGTGCAAAAATTGTGAAAAATCATCAGAAATTGAAAGGTCACTGCTGAAGGTGGACAAATCCCACACCTAACCTGCTTTAAAAATGCCAGATATTATATATACACACATATTCCATAAATCATTTAAATGACCTTATCCTGAAGAATCTGTCAGCTCCTCAAAACAAGGGCTACAACACACACAAAATTTTAACTTCTCTGCCAGGCAACCCGCTGATCACAAATGGAAGGCTGGGATGTTTTGTATCACAGGCGCTGGTATGGGCATGATATCAGAGTCTGCCATATCAGTCTTCCTCTCCCAGACCTAATCGTTCACCCTCAGACCCCTATTCCTCTTCAGGATTAGTTTGATTCAAAGCAGAACGTCACTTGGCTCACTCTTGCTTTTCACAAGATGGCCTCTTTCCGCACAACACACAGGATCTTTCAGGTTTATTTGCCGTAGCATTGTTTCATTATCCTTTCTGATAATATCTACTGTAAACAATTAGCTTGTCTTCCCAGGTGGGTGCCCTGTGGGTCTCCTTATGTACTCACCGGACACACATGCAGCCAAGTTCTGATCTTGGTTACGCTTGTGTGAATTTGAGTAGTGCTATCTTCTTCCATGATCCAATGATCTATGTTCTTGGCACAAATACCTTCAGAGCTCAGCTGAGACTCCTGCAGTGACAGAAGGAACATAGAATCTGCACTATATGCGGAACTGAGGGCCTCAAGTCAGAGGTCAGGTACTGTAACTTCCTTTATGTACAGCCCCGAGCACACTGTTGGTGCTCAATTACTAATGAAGTAACTCCAGTGGCTCACTTGGCAATGGGACAAGGAGAATAAATGCCTTGGGGCTTGGCAGTCACGTTATCTTCTGACTCAGTTGCCAGCATTGCTTCTGTTGGCAGGGCTCCCAAATAGGAACACAAGCCCGCGGTTTTACAAGGAAAAAGAAAACATTTTCTGCAACTGTCTGTTCTCATTACAGCCCTTAAAGTTGTCAGAGGAACAGATTAAGGCTGTGTCATTTTCTGTTCTCATTACTGTCATTGTCAAGATAATGAGTTGTCAGAGAATCTTGAAGCCTGATCTCTTCAGATTAGGTGCTCCTCTCAGCCTAAGACTTGGGACAGTTGTAATGAGAACAGAAAATGATACAGAATGAGCACATAACCAGGAGTGGTATCTCAGTGGCACTTTCTGTGTATTTAGATTTTTTGATCCTGCTGGAATTTGGAGACATGCTGAACTATCCAAATGTACCCTGATCTATAGTTTATGTATTATATTGATTACTGAAGAATTCCCAGTTATCACTTTGAGAGTGGACAGGTTTTTGTCCCAAGATCAGACCCAGTATTATTACAATTACTGTATAGTTGCGAACCTCAGTCTACACAGTTGCAACCCTCGCACCACAGGAACTCGTCTATATTTACAAAAAGTTTATTAATACATTTAGCACAGTCACAAACACTCTGACTTAGTAAGGTAGATAGAGGCACTCCAGAATATACATCTGAACATCCATATCCTCACACCATCCCTTGCAAAACAACCTGAAAATATTAGCCATCATCTTTTTCCATCACCATCACCTTCCCCCTCATCACCAGTGGGCACCATTCCGGCACCTCCCAAGGGCTACATCTCTCTTTTATATATGTTAGAGTGGTGTCAATGTATCTAATGCATATTCAGTTGGGGTTTTCCCCCTCTTCCTGATTTGTATTTCCTCACCCTACTAATGTTGAGGTACCCTTCTTCTATAGGTTGATATATTAATGATTTCAACTCAACACATACATCAGTTCATTGCCATGACACTCTTGCAGTTGGATGTTCTTTCCAAAACTCTCCAAAAGCTGGTGTTAGCTCATGTTTCTGTGGTTTGCTGGTTGGCCAAAATTATGGACAAAATCCCCCCTTGCACACTCTATTTCCTGTTCCCCAAAACGTAGGGGTGATCATTGGGCTGTTTATCTGTGACAATGTTCATAGGTCTCAAGCCTCATGCTAACTGCTGAAGCCAATGTCTTACAGGATACAGGCCTGTAGATTCCTTGCATTACTGCTGAATTAAATAAAGACAGAATATAATGAAGGAAAGGCAGTGAATATAATAAAGGCAAGCTAGCCCTATGGGCTACACAAGAAACAAAATGACATCCCATCAGGTTCCATAACCTAAAAATATTCATTAGGACAAAAAAAATTGAACATCATAAAACAATCAAGTAAAGAGATTGCAATGCTCTGTAGCAACTGATTCTAAGCCCTGGTCTACACTAGGACTTTAGGTCGAATTTAGCAGCGTTAAATCGATGTAAACCTGCACCCGTCCACACGATGAAGCCCTTTATTTCAACTTAAAGGGCTCTTAAAATCGATTTCCTTACTCCACCCCTGACAAGTGGATTAGCGCTTAAATCGGCCTTGCCGGCTCGAATTTGGGGTACTGTGGACACAA
This sequence comes from Caretta caretta, assembly GCF_965140235.1. Lineage (NCBI taxonomy): Eukaryota > Metazoa > Chordata > Testudines > Cheloniidae > Caretta > Caretta caretta. The sequence continues at coordinate 154,709,124 of NC_134208.1, read as the reverse complement.
TTTGACGGTATTGGCCTCCGGGAGCTATCCCAGAGTGCTCCATTGTGACCGTTCTGGTCAGCACTCTCAACTCAGATGCACTGGCCAGGTAGACAAGAAAAGAACTGTGAACTTTTGAATCTCATTTCCTGTTTGGCCAGCATGGCAAGCTGCAGGTGACCATGCAGAGCTCATCAGCAGAGGTGACCATGATGGAGTCCCAGAATTGCAAAAGAGCTCCAGCATGGACTGAACGGGAGGTACGGGATCTGATCGCTGTATGGGGAGAGGAATCCGGGCTATCAGAACTCCGTTCCAGTTTTCGAAATGCCAAAACCTTTGTCAAAATCTCCCAGGGCATGAAGGACAGAGGCCATAACAGTGATCCGAAGCAGTGCCTCGTGAAACTTAAGGAGCTGAGGCAAGCCTACCAGAAAACCAGAGAGGCGAACGGCTGCTCCTGGTCAGAGCTCCAAACATGCCGCTTCTATGATGAGCTGCATGCCATTTTAGGGGGTTCAGCCACCACTACCCCAGCTGTGTTGTTTGACTCCTTCCATGGAGATGGAGGCAACACGGAAGCAGGTTTTGGGGACGAAGAAGATGATGATGATGATGTTGTTGTTGTAGATAGCTCACAGCAAGCAAGTGAAGAAACCGTTTTTCCCGACAGCCAGGAACTGTTTCTCACCCTGGACCTGGAGCCAGTACCCCCAAAACCCACCCAAGGCTGCCTCCTGGACCCGGCAGGCGGAGAAGGGACCTCCGGTGAGTGTACCTTTTAAAATACTATACATGGTTTAAAAGCAAGCATGTGAAAGGATTACTTTGCCCTGGCATTCACAGCTCTCCTGGATGTACTCCCAAAGCCTTTGCAAAAGGTTTCTGGGGAGGGCAGCCTTATTGCATCCTCCATGGTAGGACACTTTACCACTCCAGGCCAGTAACACGTACTCGGGAATCATTGTACAACAAAGCATTGCAGTGTATGTTTGCTGGCGTTCAAACAACATCCGTTCTTTATCTCTCTGTGTTATCCTCAGGAGAGTGAGATATCATTCATGGTCACCTGGTTGAAATAGGGTGCTTTTCTTTAGGGGACACTCAGAGGTGGCCGTTTCTGCTGGGCTGTTTGCCTGTGGCTGAACAGAAATGTTCCCTGCTGTTAGCCACGGGGAGGGGGGAGGGCTGAGGGGGTAGCCAGGCGGTGGGGGGAGGCAAAATGCGACCTTGTAACGAAAGCACATGTGCTATGTATGTAATGTTAACAGCAAGGTTTACCCTGAAAGAGTGTAGCCACTGTTTTATAAAATGTGTCTTTTTAAATACTGCTGTCCCTTTTTTTTTTCTCTACCAGCTGCATGTGTTTCAATGATCACAGGATCTTCTCCTTCCCAGAGGCTAGTGAAGATTAGAAAGAAAAAAAAACGCACTCATGATGAAATGTTCTCTGAGCTCATGCTGTCCTCCCACACTGACAGAGCACAGACGAATGCGTGGAGGCAAATAATGTCAGAGTGCAGGAAAGCACAAAATGACCGGGAGGAGAGGTGGCGGGCTGAAGACAGTAAGTGGCGGGCTGAAGACAGGGCTGAAGCTCAAATGTGGCGGCAGCGTGATGAGAGGAGGCAGGATTCAATGCTGAGGCTGCTGGAGGACCAAACCAGTATGCTCCAGTGTATGGTTGAGCTGCAGCAAAGGCAGCTGGAGCACAAACTGCCACTACAGCCCCTGTGTAACCAACCGCCCTCCTCCCCAAGTTCCACAGCCTCCACACCCAGACGCCCAAGAACACGGTGGGGGGGCCTCCGGCCAACCAGCCACTCCACCACAGAGGATTGCCCAAAAAACAGAAGGCTGGCATTCAATAAATTTTAAAGTTGTAAACTTTTAAAGTGCTGTGTGGCATTTTCCTTCCCTCCTCCACCACCCCTCCTGGGCTACCTTGGTAGTCATCCCCCTATTTGTGTGATGAATGAATAAAGAATGCATGAATGTGAAGCAACAATGACTTTATTGCCTCTGCAAGCGGTGATCGAAGAGAGGAGGGGAGGGTGGTTAGCTTAAAGGGAAGTAGAGTGAACCAAGGGGCGCGGGGTTTCATCAAGGACAAACAAACAGAACTTTCACACCGTAGTCTGGCCAGTCATGAAACTGGTTTTCAAAGCTTCTCTGATGCCTACCACGCCCTCCTGTGCTCTTCTAATCGCCCTGGTGTCTGGCTGCGCGTAACCAGCAGCCAGGTGATTTGCCTCAACCTCCCACCCTGCCATAAACGTCTCCCCCTTACTCTCACAGATATTGTGGAGCACACAGCAAGCTGTAATAACAGTGGGAATATTGGTTTCGCTGAGGTCTAAGTGAGTCAGTAAACTGCGCCAGCGCACCTTTAAACGTCCAAATGCACATTCTACCACCATTCTGCACTTGCTCAGCCTGTAGTTGAACAGCTCCTGACTACTGTCCAGGCTGCCTGTGTACAGCTTCATGAGCCATGGCATTAAGTGGTAGGCTGGGTCCCCAAGGATAACTATAGGCATTTCAGCATCCTCAACAGTTATTTTCTGGTCTGGGAATAAAGTCCCTTCCTGCAGCTTTTGAAACAGACCAGAGTTCCTGAAGATGCGAGCGTCATGTACCTTTCCCTGCCATCCCACGTTGATAGTGGTGAAACGTCCCTTGTGATCCACCAGAGCTTGCAGCACTATTGAAAAGTACCCCTTGCGGTATAGGTACTCGCCGGCTTGGTGCTCAGGTGCCAAGATAAGGATATGGGTTCCGTCTATGGCCCCATGACAGTTAGGGAATCCCATTGCAGCAAAGCCATCCACTATGACCTGCACATTTCCCAGCGTCACTACCCTTGATATCAGCAGATCTTTGATTGTGTGGGCTACTTGCATCACAGCAGCCCCCACAGTAGATTTGCCCACTCCAAATTGATTCCCGACTGACCGGTAGCTGTCTGGCGTTGCAAGTTTCCACAAGGCTATCGCCACTCGCTTCTCAACTGTGAGGGCTGCTCTCATCTTGGTATTCATGTGCTTCAGGGCAGGGGAAAGCAAGTCACAAAGTTCCATGAAAGTGCCCTTACGCATGCAAAAGTTTTGCAGCCACTGGGAATCGTCCCAGACCTGCAATACTATGCGGTCCCACCAGTCTGTGCTTGTTTCCCGAGCCCAGAATCGGCATTCCACAGCATGAACCTGCCCCATTAGCACCATGATGCATGCATTGTCAGGGCCCATGCTTTCAGAGAAATCTGTGTCCATGTCCTGATCACTCACATGACCGTGCTGACGTCGCCTCCTCGCCCGGCATCGCTCTGCCAGGTTCTGGTGCTGCATATACTGCTGGATAATGCGTGTGGTGTTTAATGTGCTCCTAATTGCCAAAGTGAGCTGAGCGGCTTCCATGCTTGCCTTGGTATGGTGTCCACACAGAAAAAAGGCGTGGAACGATTGTCTGCCGTTGCTCTGATGGAGGGAGGGGCGACTGACGACATGGCTTACAGGGTTGGCTTACAGGGAATTAAAATCAACAAAGGGGGTGGCTTTACATCAATGAGTATTTCAGGCAGGACTTCACGGAGGGTTCCAATAAGAAATGGTGCACCTAAGTAATTGTTCTTACTGGCCTCTGATTGATACATGGCTAGATTTACCTCGCTGCACCTTCTCTGAGAGTGACTGCAGTGTGACCTAGAGGAATGATTCCCCTAGACAGGGGAGGGGGGGAAGCAAATGAGTACAAAACAAATCTGGTCTATTTCTTGTTTTGATCCACTCCATCTATCTTTTACATATTTGGCTGGCAGCAGACGGTGCAGAAGGACTGCAAGCCATCCACATCTCATGGCTGCTAGGCAGAAGATGATACAGTGTGACTGCTAGCAATCCGTATCGCCTGCCTGCTCACCATAAGACGGTTCAATAGGACTGACTGCAGGACTAAAGAGAATGACCTGGTCAAGTCACTCCAAATTTAGTCCCTGCGCCCATGTCTGCCCAGGCACTCCTGGCCGACGTGGCTAGGAGCACCTCGGACATGACGATGACAGCTACCAGTCATATTGCACCACCTGCTGCCAGAAGGCAATGGGTTGCTGCTACTGTGTAGCAATGCAGTACCACGTCTGCCAGCACCCAGGAGACATACAGTGACAGTTACCTGAGCGGGCTCCATGCTTGCCGTGGTATGGTGTTTGCACAGGTAACTCAGGAAAAAAGGCGCGAAACGATTGTCTGCCCTTGCTTTCACGGAGGGAGGGAGGGAACGGGGGCCTGACGATATGTACCCAGAACCACCCGCGACAATGTTTTAGCCCCATCAGGCATTGGGATCTCAACCCAGAATTCCAATGGGCAGTGGAGACTGCGGGAACTGTGGGATAGCTACCCACAGTGCAACACTCCCGAAGTCAACACTTGCCTCGGTACTGTTTAAGCACTCCGCCGAGTTAATGCACTTAATGCACTTAGAGCAGTTTCCTGTGGGGACGCACACACTCGAATACATAAAACCGATTTCTAAAAAAAGACTTCAATAAATTCGACCTAATTCTGTAGTGTAGACATACCTTGAGAGTGTCCTCTCATTCACTTACACACAGTTTATGTGTAAATCCATATTTGTACGGACAGAGATAACAAGGTGTTTCACAAAGGCCAACAAACAGCCATCAAATGGTAAAAAGTTTGTCACTAAGCGGGATTGGAATTGGTGACCTTGAGGTGGAAGCCTCCCCTACCCTATAATCCATGCTCTTTGCCTTTCAGTCCATCTCTATTTTGAAAAAAAGATTACATTTATATCAGGGGCCTTCTTTTGGAATAAAGGAGTCACAATTTCACCTGGCATTCGTAGCAAGAGTCGTATATTGTATGTGCTATCTTACAGCCTTGTTGTCGTCCTGTATCTAGATTTTATTACAAGGACAGATTTTTGGCTTACCGCTTAACCCCCAACCTAGAGATGGAGGAATGAGGCGTGACAAGTCCAGAAGAGACTTCTGTCTTCCTCTAAATGTCTTTTCGCTTCACTGAGAGGTAATCAATAAGGGTGCATGTGAAAAAAGGATGGGGACAATGCAGAAAATGTGGGGTGACTCTTTATACTAAGGGTACATTTATAAGGTAGCTTATAAAGGGTAAAGAAATGATTTATAGTTGGTGTAAATATGAAATAGACATGAGAAGTATCTGCTCTAGATGGGTCTAAGCTACCACAATAAGAAACTTATTGAACTGTTGGAGTCTATAGTGATTGATTAACCATTTATTAAAACACCTGTTAATTATTGATTAGTCCTTTATAAACTATTTATAAATGTACCCTATAATATAAAGCATAACTAGTTGGGATACAGATTTCTAAAATTCCCTTGTTCAGGGATATTCATATCAGGGGCTTTAGTTCGGGGCATTTGCAAAAGTCGGCTCCTAACCTGCATTTGGATTTTGAATATCCTCAGAGTTGGGGATTGCCTGGCTGCAGGGTTTTGGTTCAAGCTTGACTACAGTGGGAGTGCTGTGCCAGTGAGAAAATCCAATATGTTTTCTCAGTCAACTTCCCAACAAAAAGGACATGGAGCCTTTCACCTCTTGGTCATCAGTTGAACTCCAGCCCTCGTCAGTAGTGACTTTGTGACGGCTGTTCAGTGGCCTTTTTAACATGGACAAAAAGCTTCAATGGTTCGGTCCTCACGGTGCATGCTCCGTCCCCTCACAGCTCCTACTGGTGACTGGACTGTGCATGTCCATCGCCACAGAGTGAAGAAGCATGCTCCCGCCCAGGACTATAGACATGAAGCTTTCCTTGTAATTGCTGCTACAAATGAGGTAGAGGTACTATTAATAACAACCCCCTTCACTGCACAATTCTCATCCACCCCTAGAATAGGGCCATCCTGTGCACTGAAGGAGGCAGGGGTCCTATGGAAAAATATGTGAACATGTAATTAAAGACTGTGTCATAATGCATACACACAATAATCATAGGATTGTAGGACTGGAAGGGACTTTGAGAGGTCATCTAGTCCAGTCCCCTGCACTCATGGCAGGACTAAGTATTATCTAGACCATCCCTGACAGATGTTTATCTAACCTGCTCTTAAAAATCTCAACCTCCCTAGACAATTTATTCCAGTGCTTAACTACCCTGACAGTTACAAAGTTTTTCCTAATGTCCAACTTAAACCTCCCTTGCTGCAATTTAAGCCCATTGCTTCTTGTCCTATCCTCAGAGGTTAAGGAGAACATTTTTCTCCCTCCTCCTTGTAACAACCTTTTATGGACTTGAAAACTGTTATGTCCCCTCTCACTCTTCTCTTCTCCAGACTAAACAAACCCAGTTTTTTCAATCTTCCCTCATAGGTCATGTCTTCTAGACCTTTAATCATTTTTGTTGCTCTTAAGAACATAAAAACGGCCATACTGGGTTAGACCAAAGGTCCATCTAGCCCAGTATCCTGTCTTCCGACACTGGCCAATGCCAGGTGCCCCAGAGAGAATGAACAGAACAGGTATTCATCTTGTCGCCCATTCTCAGCTTCTGGCAAACAGAGGCTGGGGACACCATCCCTGCCCAGCCTGGCTAATAGTCATTGATGGACCTATCCTCCATGAATTTATCTAGTGCCTTTTTTTGAACCCTGTTATAGTCTTGGCCTTCACAACATCCTCTGGCAAAGAGTTCCACAGATTGACTGTGCTTTGTATGAAGACATACTTCCTTTTGTTTGTTTTAAACCTGTTGACTATTAATTTCATTTGGTGACCCCTAATTCTTGTGGTATGAGAAGGAATAAATAACACTTCCTTATTTACTTTCTCCACACCAGTCATGATTTTATAGACCTTTATCATATCCCCCCTTAGTCGTATCTTTTCCAAGCTGAAAAATCCCAGTATTATAAATCTCTCCTCATATGGAAGCTGTCCTATACTCCTAATTATTTTAGTTGCCCTTTTTCCAATTCCAATATATCTCTTTTGAGATAGGGTGACCACATCTGCATGCAATATTTAAGATGTGGGCATACCAGGGATTTATATAGAGGCAATATGATATTGTCCATCTTATTATCTATCCCTTTCTTAATGATTCCCAACATTCTATTAGCTTTTTTGACTACCACTGTACATTGAGTGGATTTTTTCAGAGAACTATCCACAATGACTCCAAGATCTCTCTCTTGAGTGGTAACAGCTAATTTAGATCCCATCATTTTATATGTATAGTTGGGATGATTTTTTCCAATGTGCAGTACTTTGCATTTGTCAACGTTGAATTTCATCTGCCATTTTGTTGCCCAGTCATCCAGTTTTGTGAGACCCCTTTACAGCTCTTCACAGTCTGCTTTGGATTTAACTATCTTGAGTTGTTTTGCATCCTCTGCAAATGTTGCCACCTCAATGTTTACCTCTTTTTCCAGATCAGTTATGAATATGTTGAATAGTACTGGTCCCAGTATGGACCCCTGGGGAACACCACTATTTTCCCCCTATCTTTTAACCAGTTATGAATCCATGAGAGAACCTTCCCTCTTATCCCACGACAGCTTACTTTGCTTAAGAGCCTTTGATGAGGGACCTTGTCAAAGGCTTTCTGAAAATCTAAGCACACTATATCCACTGGATCCCTTGTCCACATGCTTGTTGACCTCCTCAAAGAATTCTAGTAGATTGATGAGGCATGATTTCCCTTTACAGAAGCTATGTTGACTCTTCCCCAACAAATTATGTTCATCTGTGTGTCTGACAATTCTGTTCTTTACTATAGTTTCAATCAGTTTGCCTGGTACTGAAATCAGGCTTACTGGCCTGTAATTGCCGGGATCACCTGTGGAGACCTTTTTGAAATTTGGTGTCACATTAGCTATCCTCCAGTCATTTGGTACAGAAGCTGATTTAAATGATAGATTACAAACCACAGTTAGTAGTTCTTCTCTGGACTTTTTCCAATTTGTTCATATCTTTCCTGAAATGTGGTGCCCAGAACTGGACACAATACTTCAGTTGAGGTTGTATCAGTGCGGAGTAGAGCAGAAGAATTACTTCTCATGTCTTGCTTACAATACTCCTGCTAATACATACCAGAATTATGTTTGCTTTTTTTGCAATAGTGTTACACTGTTGACTCATCTGTAGCTTGTGATGCACTATGACCCCCAGATCCCTTTCTGCAGTACTCCTTCCTAGGCAGTCATTTCCCATTTTGTATGTGTGCAACTGATTGTTCCTTCCTAAGTGGAGTACTTTGCATTTGTCATTATTGAATTTCATCCTGTTTACTTCAGACCATTTCTCCAGTTTGTCCAGATCATTTTGAATGTTAATTCTACCCTCCAAAGCACTTGCAACCCCTCCTCCGCAAACTTTATAAGTGTACTTTCTATGCCATTATCTAAATCATCAATGAAGATATTGAACAGAATGGAACCCAGAACTGATCCCTGCGGGACCCCACTTGATATGCCCTTCCAGCTTGACTGTGAACCACTGATAAGTACTCTCTGGGAACGGTTTTCCAACCAGTTATGCACCCACCTTATAGTAGCTCCATTTAGGTTGTATTTCCCTGGTTTGTTTATGAGAATGTCATGTGAGACAGTATCAAAAACCTTACTATAGTCAAGATATACCACATCTACCACTTCCCCCCATCCACTAGGCTTGTTACCCTATTAAAGAAAGCAATTAGGTTGGTTTGAATTGATTTGTTCTTGACAAATCCATGCTGACTGTTACTTATCACCTTAAAATCTTCTCCTCATTTGCAAATTGATTGCATTATTATTTGCTCCATTATCCTTCCAGGTACAGAAGTTAAGCTCACTGGTCTGTAATTCCCCAGGTTGTCCTTATTTTCCTTTTTATAGATTGGCACTATATTTGCCCTTTTCCAGTCCTCTGCAATCTCTCCAGTGCTCCATGACTTTTCAAAGATAATCACTAATGGCTAAGCTATCTCTTCAGTCAGCAACTTAAGTATTATAGGATGTATTTTATCAGGTCCTGGTGACTTGAAGACATCTAACTAATACTTATACATAATAGCCACCCAGGGATGGTGAGGAGCTGCAAATTATGATAGGGAAGCAAAAAATAACAGCAAAATATCAATTAGTGCTGCAATGGACAGCAGTTTACAACACTATTACCCTTCCTTCTCAAGCAGCTCCATCTTTTATATTGTGGCTGGTCCAGCTCAGCTGCCTTCACTGTGTCACTATGACACTGGGAGAGAGACAGGTCTCCTAGATAACCAGGTCCCAAACCATTTAGGGCCTTATAGGTCCAGAACACCACCATGAGCTCATGCTGGAAGGCCACAGGCAGCCAGTTCAGCTCACGGATCACCTGTCACATACACTCCCAACACGGAAATCCACAGGATGTTGCCCAGTTACTTAACTATGGCAGTCTGCAGAGACTCTGATCAGGGCACCTAGGAATTCTAGTTCCTGCTGAATGGAGGCCACCGAGTAATCACCCAACTACGCATTTCAATAATTGAACCAACAAATCCAAGTTTGTTTAGGTTAAGGAGCTCTCTAGTCCTGCTGCCCATTCTGTGACACTAGATATGCTAAGACACATTTGTTACCAATTCCAAGGAGAAGGGGAAAAAAAGCCAACGTCAGCCATGCAAATCAAACTGATTTATATTCTGATGCAATCAACTACAATCATGAAATCCACTTAGCTGGGTGAGGACTCCAGCTACTTCGTTCAATTATGCAATTATCATATTCCATTTAATCCCCAAATCAATTCCTGTCTTTAGAATTAGTTAAGATGCTTCAGCAATTATAACCAATTAGTTTCTATCTGTAAAGTAAATAAATGCTGTGATATGCCAATCATACAAATGCAACAGCAGCTGAAGTAAAAGGAGCTACACAATCTCCTGCTTTGGTGATTATGCAATTTATTATTTTTGTATCACAAAATAATTTGCATTGCCTTCATGAGATCACACACACACACACACACACACACACACACGGCCAAATCCATTTCTGGTCTATCCATTAACTTCACTGGAGTTATCCCCAGGATGAATTTGGTTCACACAGGTTAGGGTGGGATGGACTCCTCTGTTAATGACATCATGTCCCGGGTAGTAATCTCTAGATATCTCACAAGTATCCCTGTTACAGATTCCTTGATGGGGAACTATTAATTACACAGGTATTGCTGCCACAAAGGATTAAATAGCAAAAGGGATGAAACAGAAAGACCAGAATTTTACTCCTTGGGTAAATTTGTGGTTGGAACAATATTTGGAGTCACAACAATGCCTTCTTTGGATAATGAATGGAAGAGCCATGCTCTCCTGACTCTTGCCCAAATGCAAATAAACAAGAAGCAGCCCTAGATGACTTCTCCTCCTACCAGAGATTGTTGGAAAGATGATGAATAATGCTCCTAACTTCTGGTTTTGGAACTGGTGAGGAATGCGTCAACCTGGTTCATGTATCAGATGAACGTCCAGTGACAGGGAACATGGATAAGAGTGCAAAAAGTTGGATGTTTGTCTGAAATTTTGGAAGGGTTCCCCACCAACTTAATTCCCCCAACAATTCCCCTCTCTTAACAGGTCTACATATGCTCTCCACCTTCCCCCAATCAGGCTCCCATAACTATGCTTCCTAGTTGGAGGATGAAGGGAAAGTTTTCCTAAATCTTTTGGGATTGGGATGGTGGGTCTGCTCACCCCCAGAATAGTTGTGGGGTGATCAGGTAGGCTTGCTCCTTCTCGCTGACTTCAGGGGGCTACCAGCAGGCTCCCTACCCTCCCTGAATTCATAGATCCATAGATTTTATGGCCAGAAACGACCATTATGATCATCTAATCTGACCCTCCTTCATAATGCAGGGCAGAGAATTTCAGCCAGTGGTTCTTGCGTACAGCTCGACAACTTGCGTTTGAACTGGAGCATCTTTTCCAGAAAGTCATCCAATCTTGATTTCAAGGCTCCCAGCGATGCAGAAATGACCATCTCTTTTGATGATCTGTTCCAATGACTAATTAACCTCACTTAAAAATGTACCACTTCTTTTTAGATTGAATGGTGCTGACTTCAGCTTCCAGTGATTGGTTCTTTTCTTGCCTTTGCCTGCTAGAATAGGGACTCCTCTAAGCATCGGGCAACCTGTTGAGCTTGATATCTGCAATCCCATGTGGGAGTAGCCAGACATATAAGAGCAACTTTCCTTGTATTATTTCACAAATTTTGTCTCTCATTTCAGCTTCAGACCAGGAGTGGGAAAAACATGACTCCTTCAGAACCTCCAAGACTGGTTTTAGGTACAGGTGGCCTCATTCACCAGTCACTGCTCCCCACTGGGATTCTCTTTGAAGATGCTTTTGTTAAAAAAAAAATCCCTAGAGCCCTGCTATGAACTCTAAAGGATCTCAGCCAGTTGTTTATTGGCCTTTCTTTACCAATATCCTGCAGCAATGGAGGTGTTGCTCTCGAAGTGTTTTCAGGGCTTGATGTGTATTATGAAGTGAGAATTTTTGTAATATTTGTTATGAATCCTGTGGGTGCCTCAGTTTCTCCTATACAGTGCATTGCTTCCCAGTAGGGAAAAAAGGGATTGTGTTTGCTCTCAAGGCAGATAAAGAGACATTGCTGTGTGTGTGGGGCACCTCCCTCTCTTGTTGGAATGAAAGTTGGTAAGGAATTGGTTGAAAGTGACCCAGATCAACAACGGGGCCAGAGGGACAATATAGGCACCAGTGAGTCATGGATTTCACTACCTCTTAGCAGGGAAGTGGAGCAAAGACCCCATCTTGAGAAAAAAAAATGATGAGAGGTGTCAGGTTGGGGGTTAAGTCTGAGGATGGACAGAAGCTTGGGAGTTCTCTCCTCTGGGAACTGACTAAGGAGGTTAGGCTGGCAGAGGCACATAGATCCTGAAAATGGAGTTCACTACCGCTCGGCTGGGGCTCTGAGTTGAGCAGAATGGATTGTTTTAACCGTCCTTTCTTTATGCTAACCTCTGGACTTCCTAGGCTGTGCTCCAGCTGACTAATAAACCCGACTGTTCTGACAACACTGCGGAAGCATCGCTGTAAATATTTGGTGAGGTGCTTCTGTCCCTGAAGAGTGTACAAGTCTCTGCCAGGAGTTTATCTCAGATGGACTCGCTGAATGGAGCTCATGGTGTGAAGCAGGAAGACTGAAGCCCCAGAGGTTCTGTGGCCACGTGGAGGATGAGTGAGACTTTGGAGTCTGGCACACTGACAGGGCTCCTCCTCAAGACTGTTCCAAAACTGGGGGCTTCGCACCAATCCTGTGGATCTGTGACAATGCGTAACTTAGACAGAGACTATCGTCTTTTAAACCAGATGTACTGAGGCAGAGTGAGAAAGCATCTGACAGAAAGGGAGACTCAATTCTTGGATTTCATATAGCTCAGTTGTCCATGCTTGGCCTTTTATTCAGGTGGATGCCACATCTGGTTTTATAATCTGTAAGGCAAAAAGGTAGCATGCAGCCTCTCTCGTAGCTTCCATTGGCCATTTTACCTGCCCATTTCATATTTTGAAAAGGGCACTCTTGCGATAAAGCTGAGATCAGGCTAGTCTCAGACATATCCTTGATCAGGACGCTGTCTCCCGCCCCTGCAGGGGGATGGAGATAGGACTAAATTAAGAAAAGCCATAGCAAGGAAATATAAATTACGCCTGCCTGTGCCAGCTAAGCTGCCTGCACTGGTGGAGGGATCCCCATGGGTGGTAGCACCTACCTTCAGTGATTCTGCTGCTCCACAGCTTTAACTGAATTATGCTATGAGAACTCCACCATGGGGTCTGCCCAGAAGAAGCGCTGAGTCAGCATGCTCTCTGGCCAACCAGGCTATATGCTCCCCTTTCAGCCAGTGGACTATTTTTTAAGGGTCCCTGTAGCTCCTTTGGAGCAAATGAGGTTTCTGTGCATAGGAACTACTACCACCTCACCCACCACAAAGGGTGGCTTGCCATTGGGACTCATCACATTTGAAAATATCAGCTCTGCTTTTTACCATTGGTCCTTTTTATTAACTTTTCACTTTCTGTCAATTTCAACCTCTGGTTTTCCATGCACAGGACTGGTGTTTATGGAGTGACCTCTCGGTGGATTGGTAACAGGGTCCGAACCTAGGACCTTTAATGCCCAAATACAACCCTCTACCACCTGAGCTAAAATATGATTCCATTAACTGGAAACAATAGTAGACCACTATCTTCTCTGTGGACCAGCCATTAAAGGGAGTGATGGCCCACATTGTGCAAGTGTGTGATGTTTACCTTACAAACCCCAAAGAGCTTTATTAGATTTTTAATAATATGATTATGTATATTTGCTTTTATAATTTTTTCATTTTTTTTTCTTTTGCAAAACCTAAATGATGGACCTAAATAAGGTTACCAGATGGCAACTGTGAAAAAACGGGACAGGGCGTGGGGGGTAATAGGCGCCTATTTAAGAAAAAGTCCCCAAAAACAGGACTGTTCCTTTAAAAATGGGACAACTGGTCCCCCTAGACCTAAATGACTTGACAGTGTTCCTTTGAACTGCAAAGCATAAATACCATGTAACTATCCCTTACTCACATAGCAACTACAGAAGGGTTCCTGGTGAATAGCATGCAATTATTGCACATAGCAATTGCCAGGTGCTGTAGCTGGCTCAGTAATTACTCTTAGTGGGTCTAAAAATAATTGCTATGTAGCCTGTGCTCCGTGGAGCAGAGAGAAAGTATTTACTTTGTACTGTCCTTCCGTGGTGTTAACTCTGCAGCCACCAGCATTGTCTGACCCTCCAAAGGGTCACTCAAACAGCTAAAAGGTCAGATTCTTCTTCCAAACTCCTTTGTTTAGAAACTGATGTTGGGGGAACAAATTTACTTGGGCCTTATTTTTGGAAGTGTCTGAAATATCACAAGAACAGACTCTTGGTGCATTTTGATACCTTCATTATCAGATGAAAATATAAGAAGAGAGGCATAGAGTCTGATTCTTCTCTCACATACCCTGATGTAAATCAGGAGTGACTCCACTGAACTTTGTGGTGTAGATGAGATCAGCCATCAACCTCTCGCTAACCAGCGCACAGCATGTAATTAAACAGCTAATGGTTAGCAGGCACTTCCATTCAATTTGAGCCGCCGTAATTTTGAGTGTTATTGTGGAAGGAATTGTTTTTACTCTCACTCTCTAGATCTAGCTTCCTATTTGAAGCTGAGAAACATGCCCTTAAAGGAAAGCTCTACAGAAAGCAGGCATAGAATCTGCAGAGAGGGATCATAGAATCATAGAATCATAGAATATAAGGGTTGGAAGGGACCCCAGAAGGTCATCTAGTCCAACCCCCTGCTCGAAGCAGGACCAATTCCCAGTTAAATCATCCCAGCCAGGGCTTTGTCAAGCCTGACCTTAAAAACCTCTAAGGAAGGAGATTCTACCACCTCCCTAGGTAACGCATTCCAGTGTTTCACCACCCTCTTAGTGAAAAAGTTTTTCCTAATATCCAATCTAAACCTCCCCCACTGCAGCTTGAGACCATTACTCCTCGTTCTGTCATCTGCTACCATTGAGAACAGTCTAGAGCCATCCTCTTTGGAACCCCCTTTCAGGTAGTTGAAAGCAGCTATCAAATCCCCCCTCATTCTTCTCTTCTGCAGGCTAAACAATCCCAGCTCCCTCAGCCTCTCCTCATAACTCATGTGTTCCAGACCCCTAATCATTTTTGTTGCCCTTCGCTGGACTCTCTCCAATTTATCCACATCCTTCTTGAAGTGCGGGGCCCAAAACTGGACACAGTACTCCAGATGAGGCCTCACTAATGTCGAATAGAGGGGAACGATCACGTCCCTCGATCTGCTCGCTATGCCCCTACTTATACATCCCAAAATGCCATTGGCCTTCTTGGCAACAAGGGCACACTGCTGACTCATATCCTTCTCGTCCACTGTCACCCCTAGGTCCTTTTCCGCAGAACTGCTGCCTAGCCATTCGGTCCCTAGTCTGTAGCTGTGCATTGGGTTCTTCCGTCCTAAGTGCAGGACCCTGCACTTATCCTTATTGAACCTCATCAGATTTCTTTTGGCCCAATCCTCCAATTTGTCTAGGTCCTTCTGTATCCTATCCCTCCCCTCCAGCGTATCTACCACTCCTCCCAGTTTAGTATCATCCGCAAATTTGCTGAGAGTGCAATCCACACCATCCTCCAGATCATTTATGAAGATATTGAACAAAACCGGCCCCAGGACCGACCCTTGGGGCACTCCACTTGATACCGGCTGCCAACTAGACATGGAGCCATTGATAACTACCCGTTGAGCCCGACAATCTAGCCAGCTTTCTACCCACCTTGTAGTGCATTCATCCAGCCCATACTTCCTTAACTTGCTGACAAGAATACTGTGGGAGACCATGTCAAAAGCTTTGCTAAAGTCAAGAAACAATACATCCACTGCTTTCCCTTCATCCACAGAACCAGTAATCTCATCATAGAAGGCGATTAGATTAGTCAGGCATGACCTTCCCTTGGTGAATCCATGCTGGCTGTTCCTGATCACTTTCCTCTCATGCAAGGGATGCCTCACTGCTCCGTTTAGCTGTCACACAATGGCACTCAGAGCTTCCTTACTCTCTTCTAGATGCAGCCCACCATTTATTCTTCAACACCTATGAACAAAGCTGTGCAAAGACAGGACCGTGCAATCCCAAGCCCAGACAGAGCGAATGCCAAGTCCTGTACTGAGGCACCCCTGTCCTGCAGCTCTTGAACAGCCAAAACTCTCTTTGTTTTCACAGGGCATGGTGGAAGCATAAAGACTGCAGGATCAAGCCTCTAGCAAGGACATCGCATAAGAAAAACAGTAAAGCTGTTCCAGTTTTCTTTTATTTAAGTGTAACCCTTCTGCCTGTCAGAGTTGGCAGCAACAAGGGCCAGGTTCAATACCTAGGGGATCCATTCCAATAACACAATGCAAACCGGTTCGAGCCCCCACCCAGTGACCTGGGACAAATATATACCACCCCCGCTGGTCGCCTCCAAGAGGCAATACTTCCCCTCTCACAAGCACATAGTCTGAGTGTAGCAAAAAGCCTTTTAATAACAGAGAGAAACAATGTGGCATTATGTTGGGGAAACACCACCAACAGGATTCATAACACAACCCATGAGCAAACAACCCACCCCAAGCAAATTGGGGCATGCCCTTTCCCTTTGGTTCTTGAGTCCAGCAACCCCAAATCACCCAAAGTCCCAAAAGTCCAATGACCCAAAAGTCTCTGTCCCTGGTCAGGGCAGCCCCAGAGTTCAA
The DNA here is from genome assembly GCF_965140235.1 of Caretta caretta. Taxonomy (NCBI): domain Eukaryota; kingdom Metazoa; phylum Chordata; order Testudines; family Cheloniidae; genus Caretta; species Caretta caretta. Next base: position 154,692,817 of record NC_134208.1, on the reverse strand, counting down.
AAGTTTATCTTCAGAGCTTTACCTCCCAACCTGGGTGGAGATGGGGGCGGAGGTAAGAGGCACCTTACATGATCTGAAGCTGACTGCCCCACAGCTCCTTCGCTCCGCCAGCCGCCCCACAAGCTGCTTCGCTCAGCTCCGCTCTGCGGCCCACACGCAGCTCCTGCCACCCCATGAACTGCTCCACGTCCCACCAGCAGCTCCCGCTGTCCTATGAATTGCTCCACCAGCCTGTCCACAAGGCACTCCAGTCATCCCGCAAACTGCTCCACAATATATCTTTAGGCTCCCCCACTACTTAACACAACGCTCAGTGATTTCAGCTTTTAGTCAGTTCAGCTCTTTGGTGAATTCAGTTTATAGGAGGGGAGCCTCAGTGCTGGTGCACTATTAGCCCAAAGTGAGCTCAGCAGCCTGTAACTAGACTTCTAATGAAATCAAAATTAGCTCTGATATTCCACAGTGGAGAGAGAAGGAAGTACAACTAACATGTAAGGCCCTCACCAAGGTGCCCATACCACCAAGTATTAATACTTGTCCCCAGCCTCTCTCAATTCACAGAGTTTTGGAACCCATGACCCTTGCCTAGCGAGTGCTACTTAGTTGATGGTGAGTCCCTCCATCATAACAAAAGGCCAAGTACAGTTCCAAGCACAGTTCCCATAATCAGGGTAATAACAATTTATTCTTCCTGCCCCAATAACAGAGACACTGGGGATCCCACAGCAGCCAAAGTGACCATTTGGGCAGCTATGGCCTCATTCTAGGCGGGGTGGGTGTGCCTATGCAAATGAGATCAGCCCCTGAAGTTCTTTTCCACAACTTGCCACACCTCACCATCAGATGTCAGGGTGGAGTTCATCCTGACACTGCTTACATCAGTATAGGCAGCAGAACGATTGTCCTACATGGGCCAAACATAACAGCTCCGCCTTACTCATGTCTGTTTAGACCTAGATCTTGAGTCCTGTGTAGGGACTGCAAGATCAGACCCTCACAAGTACTGTAAAGCTTTTAAAATAATAATTAATAAAAGACATAGACAGGCTCCCAAATCAGTGACAGAACAAATACCTAAGAGTGAAAAATGACCAATGTTACATCTTAGGAAAAATATATTAGTTCCTAATTTAATTCCTTTCCAGCACAAACAAGAGTTTGGGGGCCTGTGTTGTAACATATCTAGCTAATTTATCCCATGCTCAGCCGTATTCTGTCAGCACCTCATGCAGAACACGTTCCTGTGCTATCTGACCTGCACTTGCTCTTTGTGAAGTCCTCACGCGTGGTCTAGGGGAAAATGTTCAGGGAGGCCAGTGGTTAGAGGACTCTGCAGGAATGTGGTAGGTCAAAGTTTGAATCCTCACTGCAGAGCACAGACTTGACCCCAGATTTCCCTTCCACCTGGTAAGTGTCCTAACCACCTATTCGTGGGGGAGGGGGTGTCTCGCTCTCTGTCTTCTGCTGAAGCAGTTCCATGTTGTATGAATAATTAACTATTCAGGGGGGCAGGGACTGAAACTCAGGTGTCCCATGCCCCTAGGTGACTGCCCTAACCACTGGGCCATAGCATCATTCTTCCTGGCTCAGTGACCATTCACATATTTCATACCAAGTGGCACAACTTCACCAGGTGGGATTGAGAAATATCCATTCCAGAATAGCCAGTAGCCTGGTTTTTAGGGCACTCACCTGGGCTGTGGAAACCAGGGCTTCAAGTCCCTGCTGTAGGATAGCGATTCAGACTTGCATCTCTTACATACAAGATGCATGCCCAACCCAGTTGGTTGGAGGTTATCAGGCGGGGAGGGGCATGTCTCCCTTGAGAGCGTTTTGTGAATTTAGCCCTTCATTTCTTTTGCTCATATTAAAAATTTCTGAAACAAAACATTTCACTTTGGGTCAAACAAAATGTTTTATTTAACCTAAAGTCTTTTTTTTTTTTTTTAGATTTTCCAGAACTGCCAGTGAACAAAATATAAAATAAAAAAGAAAATCAGTTATTCACCCAGCTCTAGTGGTAACCCTCTGCTAACTTGCTTTAGTATATACATGTTTCAGGAAATCAACAGGTTTTGGGGTAGGACAATTACTTACAGATTTCCTCAAGTACTTCGTTCAAAGTTGATAGCCCTGTGGACGTCAGACCCTGGTGATTCAGCAGCCTAATAGGATGCTGAACGGTTACAGCTGATGTGCTATTGGTTTGCTGAGAGATATATTATCCTCCTGCCTGAGCCTTGCAGAAGATGCTGCAGCCACAGTGGCACGGTTATTAAGAACCAGCCCAAATGATATTAATAGAAGTACTAACATTACTGCCTAATGACACTGCACCATTAAAAAAGCATCAGTAACGGGCTGGGTGGCATCACACACACAGATATGCAGTTGTGTGTCAACAAACTAATGAATTACTTTTATATCCCTGTACATTAATGTTTATTGATGAGTTTGCGGAAAACAAGGGAGACTGTATGTTTTATGGGCAGGCCCTATATTAAAAATAATTGGAGTTTGTGAGCCGGAACAGCTCCCTGCATTAAATATATCTGTTTCAGAAATCTAAAGCTTTCAGTGGCTCCACTCTATAGCTAGCTACAGCCGCAGCACTTGAATGAAAGAACTCAGAGGGAGAAATGATGTATGATCATTATTATTATTCTCATGGTTCAAAGCACCATAAAAACACACCACAATGAATAGTAAACTCAGCACACATTGGCCAGTTGTCTTCCTCCACATTTTGCAGCCTTCATGTAGCCTTGAAAAATGTGCCATACCACATCCCCATCCAATTATTCACATTGTCAAACCATATTAACTACGTGTACCCCGACCCCTGTCCCTGCAAAAGTTGCTTCAGCAATCTTACTCTGCTCATCTGACTCACCTCTCCTGCAAACTCAAGTTTGCTTTGTCTGATCATCTTCATGATATCAGGTATCACTCGGGTTATGCTGTAGGTTTGGACGATTACCTCTTTGTTAGTCCCATGTGAGATATAGCTAATGTGCATTTCAATTCAAAGGCAGAAGCTGCTTAAGGCCTTGTTTCCTTAATACCCATGTCTCACGTGCATGTAGCAAGATACTGGAGACAAAGAGATGGCAGCAATTTCGTTTTACACTTCACAGTAATTCCTTTGCTTCTCCAAATGTGGCTGAGTGTTGCTAGAACAGCAACCCATGCCCAAGTTTACATTGCATCTCTAAAGGTATGTCTACATTGCAATTCATCACCCACAGCTGGCCTGGGTCAGCTGATTCAGGCTTGTGGAGCTCAGGCTGAAGGGCTGTTGTGTAGACACTTGGGCTTGGGAAGGAGCCCGAGCGCTGGGACCCTGTGAGCGGGGAGGGTCCCTGGGCCTGGGCTCCAGCCCAAGCCCAGACATCTACAAAGCAATGTTTAGCCCCACAGCCCGAGCCCTGCAAGCCCAAGTCAGCGGACCTGGGCCAGCCATGGGTCTTTTATTCCAGCATAGACGTACCCCATGTGATGTTTAGTGGCCCTTGTAGTCCTGCTACCCAGCTATTTGAAATGTTCAATGCATTGCAATGCCTCCTCAGATCTGGGTAGGAATATCGTCAACACTGTCTTTTCATGTGCTATCTTTAAGCCTAACTTCTCTGCTTCCACCACTCCCTTGGGTCTGAACCCAGCTTGTTCTTCAGCCAGAAGGTTCTCTCTGTAACAGGTTCTCTGCTCACCACTGGAACATCTCCTGTCCAGGGAATAGCTCTGCCTGGTCTGATGCCCCTTTCTGTTTCTAGTTTACCCTGGGGCCCCACTCACACTCCAGGAGCTACAATGCTTCCTCTTAATGACTGGGGGTGCTCCCTCTTTGTGGCTTGGCTCTCCAGAAGGGTCAGTATAGTTTTCCCCTTGCGGGGTATCAAAGTCTCACTGGACTGGCTGACCAGGTACTGTTCCTGACAGTTCTCAAATTCAAGGCAATGCCACTTCCCCAGTGGCTGGTAGGTGAACCTGGGTCCACCCTCTACTCCAGGTTCCAGCCCAGGGTCCTTACAATCAGCAGCCAAGGTATGCTCCATTGCAAGACCCTGCTGCCATTTCCCTGGGCGGCTTCCTATACACATCTGTCAGGCTTCTTTCTCCACCATGCCTCTGGGCAAACCCTTCCTGCAGGGCCAGGATCCCAGGGCTTCTACTTTCCCCCCAGGTTTCCTACTTTCCCTCTCTAAGCCCACAGAGTAACTGCAGGCTTTCACACTGCAGCCCCCTTCTACCCTCCCTTCCTGACCTTATACCAGCCCTGTCTGCTCCTGCCCAGTTGGGCTCCATGCTCAGTCAGTGCTTGCTTATCAAGCCTAACTGTCCCTCAAGTGTGGCCTATCAGGTTACTTAATCCCTTCTGAGTCACATTAGCCCTTCCCAGGGTAGTGTGGGGGGAGAACGCCCTATTACACTCTCTCTCGGGCACAATTCTGCTCAGGATGCTGGGCAGTATCAATAATGAGGTTGGGTGGTAATTTCCGCAAGCAGCTGGGTCAATAGGTGCTGGAACTAGGGGTGCTGCAGCACCCTTGGCTTGAAGTAGTAATAGTGACCCAAATACATGGTTTCCACTTTCAGCACCCCCACTGCGAAAATTGTTCCAGCACCTCCTGCCGGGTCCCCATTTTTATGAACAGGAACATTCAGGGTCCAAGTCTTGAGCCATCATCTTCTAGCCTCCCAGATCACAGTGACAAGCTTATAGTATGCCTGGATGACTGCACCTCCATCTACTTTAATTAGTTCTGTTTGTACGTTATCCAATTCAGACGCTTTATGGCTTTTTGGTGTCCACACTGCATCCTCAGCTTTGATTGTAGGAAGAGCATCATTCAGATAAGGTGAGTTTTGCACATAGATCTCCTCTTCCTTTTTCACATCCATCTTAGAATTTGTCGTGATCAGATTATGCTGTCTTCAGCAATACCTACCTCGAGGGTTGAGTAAAATGGTATTTTTCCTGCCAGAGAAACCATTTGAAAGAGTCTTGATAGTTTGTTATAGACCCTCCTAGTGACTTTTGCAGCAAAAAAGTTCTTTATAGTGATTCACTATTGTTCAAGCCGGTCTTCTTTTGCCACTTTAATCAGTGCATCTATTTCTCACATCATTCAAGAATACTGCTCTCTTGCAGTTTCATCCACCTTCCTTCCTTCCATCTTTGGTTCTATCTAATCCATCTTCCTGTCCAGCCAATTCAGGATTGTTCTTTACCATCTATTATTTAGTGATTTGCCCCGCTAAAGCAATAGGTTTTAATCAGAGGGCGACCAACAATTGGGTAGGTCTGGCTTCAAGGTGAGCCAATTCCTTCCCTGAAGATAGGAATGGTGGTCCAGTGAATAGGACAATCATCTATGAGCTCCATTCCTGGCTCAGCAACAAACTTCCTGTATGATCTTGAGCAAGTTGTTTAATCTTGTCTGTGTCTCAATTGACCACCTGTAAATTGGGGATGATACTTCCCATAGCTGGTGGTGCAAAGGATTCCCAACTTCTGAGGGGTGTTGTGAAGACTAATCCATTAATAATTGTGAGGTGATACAGTCATGTGGCCCATCTAAGTACCTGGCTTTTATCTCTAGGTTGCTAGTTTGAATCCACCACTGATCTCAGCTAGTTGATTTCTGTTACCATCTGACGGCTCTTTGCTGGTCGATGTAAAGTGAATTTGATAGTCTTGTTCCATTATTTAGCGGACAGGGATCTACATCACAGAAACTATACCTGTGTGTTATACCCCAGGGATGGATACAGTATAATAAATAGATGGACAGATAGATCCAATCTATCATATTTCTAATGCTTGTTGGCTGTCTTAGTGGCAAGGCTGAGCACTAACTGGACCATGGAAACTGAAGTAGCCCTTGGGAAGATGCCCCAAGTTCAAAGCACATCAGTGGGGCAGGGTCTATGGGAAGCTTGCACTCCTGCTGCTGGAACTGTGCCTGTTAATGGGACCATTAGGCTTCACTCTTCTCTCATGCATGTTAGTTTTACACTAGTGTGGTCACTGACCCGTTCTAGCGAGTCATGAGTCCGGCCTTGCAACTCCTAACACTCTCAGTCCCACATAAGATTAATTTCATAAAGCGAAGCAAAATGGAGCCTGCAGTTAAAATTAATGAAAAGTCTTGGAGAACCTTGCTATAAAAGGTTCCTAATGGTTATTTCCTCTGAGCCACAACCCCACACCACATAGCTATCCCTTGCGGTACAAGAGCAACATCACTCTGAATTGTGAAAGTGAAAAGTCAGCTGGTTCTATGAGTTGTTTTTCAGGCTGCTTATAGTCATCCCTTGTATAAAAGGTGCTAGAGGGCAGGTCTGTGCTCCTTGTGAATGGCTTAAGATATATGAATGCTGCACTCATGTTTGACCTTTATCTCCGCTTCATGATGGGGACATTTATTACAGTTTCCTCCATCCCGTGTACATGTCTATAAAATATAATGGGGCCCCACTCCGGTGCCTTTAGTTCTTCCTTGTTTCCGAGAAATGATTAACGCAGTGAAGTAGCTAATTAAACATTTTGTCAGTGTGGCATTCAGAAATAATTGAGATTTCTAATGATAGCACCGTGATAAATGAAGGAGTTAATGTATTCCGATGGCACCCAGACAATGCAGATAAAATGATCAAACTGAATCCTGGTTCCTCTTCTCCTCCCCACCCCCCCTCTCCACTGCTTTGCCCTTCTAAGTGGGTCAGATTTCCAAGCCAAAAAAGCAGAGATCTGTTGCAAATGGAGCAGTAGGCAGCTTGACAGAGACAACTTGCAAAGAGTGGGCAGGTGGGGGCACTTCTCCCTGCCATTGAAGAGACCAGCCAATGACAGATTGTGCCCCAGGAAAGGACGCTGCCCAGGACTGTTCGTGCAGGGTCAAGTTTCCTTTGCACAGCATTGTCTCCATGCTAAGGTAGAGCTCGTGGGGCTGAGTGATGGTTCTGTTCAGGCAGTGCTCTTGTGAACACAAGGTGGAAGCAAGGGAGACAGAAACACAGGCATGGACCCTCTGTGCCCAGCCAAACTATAGGCAACAGAGTAGCCATCTGGATGGAGCAACGGAGCAATATGAGGTTTTTGTTGTTTTCACCTGCTGCTGCTCAGCTAAAAATAAAACCCTGACTGTGTGAGTGAAAGGATTTGGATGAACTTTAGAGGGGACAGATTCTCTTCTCTTGCACTGGTGTAAATTCACTGAAGGAACAATGTTAGCCTGTTGTCTCTAAATGTGCAGGAGTGCAAATGAGAGCAGAATTTGGACCTGAAGCTCTATTGATGAACAGATTTTGCTGTAGTTATGGAGTGACCTTTTGGTGTACGTGAATCTGACTTGCATCAGTATTGTTATAAGTGTGCTTGAATAAATGTAGCATTTTGCCTTCCCTTTGGGGTGTGCATGAAGTTAGTGCTCGCAAAACATGCTGGCTTGACCGCTTTGGAAACTGAAGTCCATCGGTCTGTCAGAGTACTTGTTTCATCATAATCACCTTATTATCCTCTGTTCATTCACAGAATACGCACGGAATGAACATCAGAGGACAAACATCTCCCCCCCACTGAGCCCTGATTCAAAGCCGATTGAAATCAATGGGAGTCTTCCCATTGATTTCAATGCACTTTGGATCAGACCTGGTGTCCGTGTTCCTCAGCTGTGACCTGAAAGGATGACTTCTATCAATGAGAGTTCAGTTCAGTTTCCTTGGCCCACTTAGTTCTTGGCCCTTCTGCTGAAACTGCTAATATAAGTAGCTGGTTATAAATCCCTTTCTAGCAAAAAGATTGTGGAACTTGAAGGACAGCAGGGGTGTATAGGGCAATAGCACTGCCAAATCCTTGAAAAGGAAGAACAGGAAAATTAGCAGCTATCAAAAGGTTTAAAAGGGCTGCAGCAGGTCCCCTAAGGCTACGACTACACTACAAGCCAGGGTGTGACTCCCAGCTCATGGAGACGTACTTGGGGTAGCTCTCGTCGAGCTGGCATGATAAAAATCCTAGTGCAGCTGCCATAGAATGAGCAGCAGGAAGCAGTGGCATGGGCTAGCCACCCCAGCACACACCAATGGGATTCAGGCGGGTTTGTACTCAGGGTAGCTAGCCTGGGCTGCTGCTGCAGCTGCCCATGTCACTGTGGCTACACTGCTCAGATGAGAGCTAGCAGGAATTTGTCTATGTAAGCTGGGAATCAGATGCCTAGCCTGTGGTGCAGAAGTAGCCTAAATCTCTCCTAACACCAGGCTTATTTTAGCTGAGATTATCACTAATCAGTTCTTTGCATTGTTGAGACTAATGTGCGTGGAAAGTCTTCTATTTCTCTAGAAGACGGTATAAAGAACAGGAGTACTTGTGGCACCTTAGAGACTAACAAATTTATTAGAGCATAAGCTTTCGTGAGCTACAGCTCACTTCATCGGTTGCATAGAATGGAACAGATAGTAAGAAGATATATATACATACAGATAAATTGGAAGTTACCATATAAACGGTGAGAGGCTAATTAGTTAAGATGAGCTGTTATCAGCAGGAGAAAAAAACTTTTGTAGTGATCATCAAGATGGCCCATTTAGACAGTTGACAAGAAGGTGTGAGGATACTTAACATGGGGAAATAGATTCAATATGTGTAATGACCCAGCCACTCCCAGTCTCTATTCAAACCCAAGTTAATGGTATCTAGTTTACATATTAATTCAAGCTCAGCAGTTTCTCCTTGGAGTCTGTTTTTGAAGCTTTTCTGTTGCAAAGTTGCCACCCTTAAATCTTTTACTGAGTGGCGAGAGAGGTTGAAGTGTTCTCCTACCGGTTTTTGAATGTTATGATTCCTGATGTCAGATTTGTGTCCATTTATTCTTTTGCGAAGAGACTGTCCGGTTTGGCCAATGTACATGATAGAGGGGCATTGCTGGCACATGATGGCATACATCACATTGGTAGATGTGCAGGTGAACGAGCCCCTGATGGTGTGGCTAATGTGATTAGGTCCTATGATGGTGTCACTTGAATAGGTATGTGGACAGAGTTGGCATCGGGCTTTGTTGCAAGGATAGGTTCATGGGTTAGTGTTTTTGTTGTGTGGTGAATGGTTGCTGGAGAGTATTTGTTTCAGGTTGCAGGGCTGTCTGTAAGCAAGGACTGGTCTATCTCCCAAGATCTGTGAGAGTGAGGGATCATTTTTCACGATAGGTTGTAAATCTCCGATGATGTGCTGGAGAGGTTTTAGTTGGGGGCTGAAGGTGACAGCTAGGGGCGTTCTGTTATTTTCTTTGTTGGGCCTGTCCTGTAGAAGGTGACTTCTGGGTACTCTTCTGGCTCTGTCAATCTGTTTTTTCACTTCAGCAGGTGGGTATTTTAGTTTTAAGAATGCTTGATAGAGATCTTGTAGGTGTTTGTCTCTGTCTGAGGGATTGGAGCAAATGTGGTTGTATCTTAGAGCTTGGCTGTAGACAATGGATCGTGTGGTGTGTCCTGGATGGAAGCTGGAGGCATGTAGGTAAGTATGGTGGTCAGTAGGTTTCCGGAATAGGGTGGTGTTTATGTGACCATCGCTTATTAGCACTGTAGTGTCCAGGAAATGGACTGCTTATGTGGACTGGTCCAGGCTGAGGTTGATGTTGGGATGGAAGTTGTTGAAATCCTGGTGGAATTCCTCAAGGGCTTCTTTTCCACGGGTCCAGATGATGAAGATGTCATCAGTGTAGTGCAATTTAGAGTAGGGGCATTAGGGGACAAGAGCTGAGGAAGCGTTCTTCTAAGTCAGCCATAAAAATGTTAGCATACTGTGGGGCCATGCAGGTACCCATAGCAGTGCTGCTGACTTGAAGGTATACATTGTCCCCAAATGTGAAATAGTTGTGGATGAGGACAAAGTCACAAAGTCACTCTACTTCAGTTCCTTCTCTGTACAATGGGGGTCATACAGCAAAATCATGATCTCTCAGGGCTGTGTCAGGGATAAATCCACCAACAGAAGCCACTAAGGCTGCTTTGTTGCAGGTGCCATGGCAAGGAAAATGCTTTTAAGCCACCCTAGCTGTGTGCAAAGTGCTCAGATAGTATGGTGATCAGAACCTAGATAGACAAAACCATGCAGACTGAGAGCCCCGAGACTGGAGTTGTTTTGCAATTCCCAATAGAGTTGTAGGGTGGGTTGGCCAGAGGGCAACCTATGGTCAAATGTAACCCAGGGAGGCCTGCACAGAATCTGCTGCTGTGTCCATGGAGGGTAGTGTGTGGTGACTATGACCTCCATGATTTGAGCAGGGGATGTTCCATCTATCTAAGACTAAGGTGCCTATCTCATTGGTAGCTAGGAACCTCTCTGAAGAAGAAGGATCATTACATGCTGGAATTTATGGTCTCTGTAGGCCCTGTTAAAGCTGAAGATGGTTTCAAACTGCCGTAGGTATGCCCTTAAGGATCCTTTAGTTGGGCAACGTTTGGCTGCCCTTGGGATAAGGGAAATAATATTGCTAGAGAGGAATAAGCTATATGTTCTGTAATTCTCTGGGCTTCTGAAAGATAAGATGACAGGTTTTTTGGTTTTTTTTTTCGTTCCCTCCCTTGTTTCTAAGGATACAGCAATTATTGCAGTCATGTTGCTAATTCTCTCCTAGGCGTACAAAAGAATTAAAAAAAAAAATAAAAAAATAACATAGAAAACTACCAGGATACGGTCTTAGAATTAAAGCAGCAGGAGAGCTTTGTGTTCATTGTATTCCACGTACTCCCTTCGCTGTGATTTGCATAGCTAATATCAGTGCATTGGACAATCAAAGGCAGCCTGTTAACTGTGTGCTTCAGCAAAGCCGCAGACTGTATCAAGTTGAGGATTCGACACAGAGTGACTCACAAAAAGATAGTGGCTGAAAGCTGTCAACGAAAGAGATTTTATGGAATAGGATACATCTAGTCCGTCACATCCAGAGATGAGAAGATGGGGCACATTTTCATCCTGATAACTCATGTCCCAGAAGTGAAGGGGCTACCCACAAAACTATAAAGCAGCACCTTTTAAAATAGCCAAAGGAAATATTTTTAGTCCACAGTATATAATAAACCTGTGGAACTCCCTGCCATGAGGTATTATAGAGGGAAAGAGTTTAGCAGTAGGATTTCTTAAAAAATGTTTAGAATATCACCCACTGGATAGGGTAAAACTGTATAACTAATAGCATCCTTCATGTTTCAGGACATCAACCACTAATTAATTATAATTGTTTGTAATTAAATAGCAACTAGAGACCCCTACCAAGATCTGTGCTAGTCACCGTACAAACAAAGAGTTGGAGGAGAGTGATATTAAATGAGTGCCACTAGAATGACTTCGTAATGTTGTTTGTTTGTTTGTTTACCAACTGCTTGGTGTTAGGAAGAAGCTTTCCTACAGACCTGTTATTGTATAATTGCCTATGTGGAGGGGACAGAGAGGGGCATTACATTTTCCTCTAGTATCTAATGCTGGCCATTATCAGCCATGGGAAACTGGACTACCTGAACCATTATCTGGTATGGGCATGCCCGTGTTCCTAACAGTCAGGATCAAAAGCTGGGGAAATGCTGGTTAAAGGGCAGTGTTTCTCAGTGAAGCCGTATTGCCAAACTCAAACAGCCAAAAATCATCAGCCAAGCCCCTCCAATCATGAGATTGGCTTAAAAATCGTGGCAATTTTAACATGAAAGTGGTGGGGTTCTTTTTATGTGTCTTTTCAGTTCTTGAGCCTTTCAGAGTCATGTTCTCAAGCTCTTCCCTGCAACCATGAGAGCTAGAATTGTTAAAAAAAATGTAAATGAAAACTGTGATTCTCACATAATCACCTGACTTCCAGAGCTGGTTTTTTTTTTTAAAGCTAAATATTGTGAAACTGGTGATTAAAAATCACGATAGAGGGCAAACTGAGAGAGGGACAGGATAAGTAGATGATTTTTTCCTGCATTATTTTTCACCATTGGTTTGATTTGACTCAGTTGCGAATGCCTCTGTTGGAGGTTATACAAGCCCTACTGCATGTGGGGAGAAGTTTGCATGGGCCCATTGCCAGTAGATGACGCACAATTTCAGTCATGAGCTGGTGCAGCTAAGCATTGCTAGCATCCTTTGCACAATTCAGAGTGTCTGTGCTTCCAGACATTTTCTGCATGTGAAATGGTTGTGCTATGTTCTCACACATCAATTCCCCTGGAGAGGTTCAGCCCCTAGCTCACTTTCTGTTTCTCGAGTTTGGAACAGCCTCTCTCATGGTGTTTTGGCACTTCCAGCTGGAGCCAGGAAATGCCAAGGCCAGTCCTTAGTCACCCATCCCTAGTAGCCAGTCACAAATGCTGACCACAGCCCATTGCAGGTGTAAAGGAGGGCACAGGAAGGCTATTTGTTCACCACTGGTTGGGAACAGAAACTTTTAAGCAGTAGCTCTTCAGGCTGCCTGATTGCATTTCAGGCAGAGATATCACCCTACAGAGTTCAGCACTTAAATGAGGCTGACATGCCAGAGACCTGATGTGGACGGACAAGAGAGTAAAGGCAATCTGATTGCTACAGCTGGGACAGCGTTGAACCGGGCCCCCGCCCCACTTATCTGCCATGTGCAGGCTATCTATCCATCCCAAGAGGGACAGGAGCTGTGCTTTCCTTTATGAGGAAGGCAGTCTCAATCGGAAAGTGCCAGATGCCAAGATATAATGAGGGCAGACAGGAAGAAGTGGTGTCTACTGGCCCATAGGTATTTTTACATGCCCCCATAGCTTTCAACTGCCTCAATGAATTTAGGTCGAGGGAACTGCCATGCAGCTTAATAGAAGCAATCTTGGTCCATAGGAAACACTTGTTGGACAGCGTCAGGATACTGGAGAATGGGTTACTTAAGGTTCCACTGAGCTATGTGTTGTCTTGAATCACTTTCAAAGACAGGATGAAGTGCAACGGGGCATGGGCAAAGGCAAGCTGACGTGTCTCAGGCATCATGTTTTGGCTCTTGTAGCTGCTAGTAAGGCTTAGAATTATGCCCGAGAAGAAAATGGTTTAAACTGATGGGTCAAGGGGTTTGTCATGTACGTGTGATCCTCGTTACTCTAAGTTTGCCATTTGGCTACTTATTGTAAGCGGTCCCTTCCCCATGCCTGTATCCCAGAGAACACTGATAATTTGCACAGAGGAGGAGTTTTAGCTTTCCATATACAAATAAGGGGATGATGGTGTCATATCAGAGCTTAGAGAGCAGTGGAAAGGTCAGATTGTGGTGATGATAACTGAAGGGGAATTAGTGACTAGATTTAGACACTGGATATAGGGGGAGAAGGAGAGTGAAGAGGGCCAAACAATGCCAAGACTTTAAGCCTTGAGTCCGGATACAAGGACATTGGACTTGTCAGTAGCGATAGAGAGAACTGTGTCTGATATATCTCCTGTAAGGTGGTATGGGCAACACTAGGGGTATCTTTAATTCTTCTTTGAATGAATCCGGTGCTAGACTGACAGGCAAGAAGTTCTGGATTTATCCATAGGACAGGGTTAGCATGAACAGTGTCAGCCCAAACAGCCCCTCCCCCCCACCATCAACCCCTCTGCCCTACCAGTGTTCTCCAGCCCTGACATGCTTCTAGGGAGAGAAGGGAATTTAGTCTCTGTGGCTGATCTGGTCTTTGACACTTGTGCCAAGACTGATGAGCGGATCTGCCTACCCTCCAACTTTCCAGCTGGTTCTTTAGCTCCTGGCCTTCCTGCTTGGTTTCTCATCCCCACTCCAGATCTGCCTCATCTGGCCACCCTGTTAGGGAGTGTCTGGCTTTTTGACAGCTCTCAGAGTGGTCAGGGCTGTTATCTGAGACTCCTCCCCACCCTCCCTCCTTTACAGCAAATCAGTGCCCTCTCTGTCCTCAACTCCTCCTCCTGCAAAAAGAGGCTTAAAAGGAGGTGGGTGGATGGAGAGGCCAAGTGGAGGGGGACAGAGGGGATCATCAGACAGGAGACGATGAGAGGGTGAGACAAAAGTCATGCAGAAGCTGGGAAGAGGAGCTTGGCCTGTGTATGAAGGAATGGGGGGGGGGGAGATGGGAATGGAGGGATTGGAAAAGAACTGATGGAGAAGAGGAGAAGAGAAGATTAATGGATGGAAGTGGACAGATTTTGTGGGGCATTGTGTAGTGAGGTTCCTATTTTGGGACTGCATGCAAGTGGCATTGATATGGCATATACATTTCACCAGGTTCTTTGAATGAAGGTCTGGAGAATGTCCATTGGTATTAATGATGCTGGTGGTGGGTTTTATGGTGTGGACATCTGTCTAACAAGCACTGGACTGAGTCCACCAAACTCATGTCACCCAAGGCAGGCACCACATAGCCTTTAGATGGCAATTGTCTTTCAAGCATTTTGAACCTGCTTTGGTTTCACACCTGTAAAGGAAAGTTGAAAGTAAAGCTAGTAAAAATATAGGGGGGCAATTTGGATTATTTATCAAAAAACTGAAAACTTTCAGCTGAAAACTGAAATTTTCCAGGGCAAGCATATGCTTTTTATAAAGCTTTTGTTGTGTCAAACCCCCACTTTTCTGTGAAAAAGCAATTGTGATGGGAAATTGTGACAAGCCCTATGTAAAAAGTTTCATAGCCCTTTACCAATCGATGGAGTCATTCAGTGCCATATCTGTAGCTTTCTTGTTCAGGCTGTTTTTGGCTGTACATGTTGTGAGCAAGCCACAATGGACACTGAAAATTAGCTTCTCAGGACCATAGTTCAGGTTCCAGGTGGGACCCTTTTCCTTTCATTCAGATGATGTATTCATTAATATTCATGCCTGTCAGATAATGTCCAGGTGTAAGCCTATAAATATTCACAAGTTACTGTTTGTGTGTGAGCATAAATCTACATTATCCAAGCATGAATGTGAAATTGCCCAGACCGACCATGAATATTCATAATCTAAATAAACTCAGAATTGCCCATAAACTGTCTTTCTTTTTTAGCTCCTTGAGCTAATGGTTCTTTCATTACTAGTCCAGAGCTTCGCGGCAGCTGGTCAGAATACAGACAATAAAATTTGTCACTGCATCTGCTGGTTACTCATGAAGTGCTGATCAGTGTTCAAGATGAACCCAGAATCATCCTGCACTCTCTAGCTCAGTGTGGATGTAATCAGGAAAGGGCTACTGTGTAAATCAAATCTGGGTTTCATTCTGTCTGCGTTCTCTTTCTGTGACGTCTGGACTAAACTGACTCACTATAAGTCAAAGCAAGATTTTGCTAATTTATAGAGTCATAAACACAGTGGATTCAGATGTGGTAACACTTTGGATAGATGTAAATGACTACTCTAGGGAGTGGGACAGGTGGAGTTACTCTGGGACTGGTCAGAAATTGAATGATTATTATTAATAGTTTCTAGTTTGGTATTGCCCAGAGGATCAGGGGCCCATTGTTCTAGGAGCTATACAAACACACCCAAAGACATGGTCCTTGCCCCAAAGGGCTTACAGTTTAATGTATTTGTGATTAAATTCTTTCCTTTTTCACTCTTTGTGGAGGAATCGGGGGCAGGGTGATTAATCACCTAATTCATCACTAGTTTTTAATGCTGTGGAGATGGGGTCTAATAAAAAGCAAGACTCCCACTGACTTTGCTGAGCTTTGGATCTTGAAAACCTAAAGCAGACAGAACTCATAGGAGTTTTGCTTGGTGTGGGACTGCAGGATCAGCCTCTATTGCCCCAACCACACCCACCCACCCTGATTATGTTCAGTTCTCGGCTATACAGCACTCTGTGCTTTACAGCTAACAGAGTAGCTGCTGCAAATCAAATATTTATAAAAACTCTGGCACACGGGAGGCTCAGGCCTTGGCTTCATCTGGAATAAGAAATATGTTTTGACATCCTGTTGGAATCTCATTGCACAGCATGGACAGGGTACAAGAGAACAAAGAGTGACCCAGAGTCCCTTTTGGAGAGGGTAGGGAAAGGAGAGGGAAGAGCAGCATTAAGGGATCATAGGGAACAAACAGGAGTGTAATGATTTACCAACTTGGCCCCGCATGAGGGTAATGTGCTATGTCACAACGTAAATAACAAAGGCTGTGCTCATTCGCCTGGAAAAAGCAAACAACTTAAATCCCTTGGGAATGGGGGTGATTCTGACAGAGACCAGTTTATACCAGGAGGCATGTGACTGCACAGGGTTGGACGTGTAGTGGCATGATGGAAACGCTAGCATTTGTGTTAGAAAATGCAGCCTGCCCTCAAGGGCACTATAGGACTCTGACTTAGATGTAAAAGAAGTCATGGACTAAACCTCTGTGAGATTCATGGTGCCCGAACAATGTTAGCAGATAATATCTTACCTTTTATATTGCCTTTTAGCCTGAAGCCACTGCATAAGACACACAGCAACCATCTCTGGGGTGCTGGCAGCGGTTTAACAGTGCACAGCAGGGCTACGCAACAGCTTAGGAACTGAAGAATTCTGCCTGTCATTGAAAATGCAGTGGGATCTGTGTGACGAAGTGGGAATGCTCTTGATATTTTCTCTGAATACTGTGTGGGTGCCTCAGTTTCCCCTAGGCATTTCTTAAATTTCTAGGTGGTGGGATAAGGGTGTGTGATTGTTGCAGAGCCCTAGAGGGCCAGTGTGATGCTGTCTGCACAGAGAATGGCCAACATCCTGTGTCCTGGCAACTGATGGCCTGGGCCTCTGCTCTGCAAAGGTGCCAACTGAAGGTGTTGGAGAACAAAGAGATCAGGTGGCTTCCTGGCCTGGGAAAGGGACAAAGGCCAGAGGAGGGGCGGGAGAGTTTCTGTTTTGAATATTTCCAAATTTTTGTTTTCATTTCATTTTTTGTGGCTGAAACTGTTCACAGAATTTGACCCAAATTTGTGAGTCGTTTCAGTTGTCCCAAATCTGCATTTTTTGGGGTGAAAAATTATGTGTGAAAAAATTTGCCCAGCTCTAGTACCAGCCACAATTGACTACCCCTAATGGGACAATTCCCTCAGGTCCTTTCCATTAAGAACCCAGTGTAGATGCCAGCTGTCCGCTTGTTACTACTTCTTAGAGGTAGAAGGTTTGTGGTCTCTCCTGGGATGGGCTGCATTGATTTCTCAAAAGGAGTTTTATTAAACAGACAAAATCATATCCAAGTATTATGAACCTGATTCTCCTCTTGTAGATATTCCTGCCTACAAGTTATTGTTTCAGGGTTTTGGCAGACTCAGGAAGACAGCACTACCTTGATTTGCCCTTGATTCACATTTAGAAAGTTTTCTTTGCAACCATGAGAGTTAGAAACTTACATTTTTTTCTTTAACTGGAAGCTCAGATTCTGCAGAGTCTGAACAGGGCATGTGGCCACACAAACACATCAACATGTAGGGTGCTTGGCACCACTAGACTTGACAATGGTCAGGCAGCTGGTGTGCTAAGACTACTGCTGATCATGTTGACCAATATTGTCTCGTTTCCTTGAGCTCGCCCATCTGTCTGTATCCATCTGCTGTCTCTTGTCTTGATTGTAAGCTCTCTGGGGCAGGGACTGTCTTTTTGTTCTGTGTTTGTACAAAACCCAGCACAATGGGGTTCTAATCCATGAATAGGGCTCCTAAGTGCTACCACAATACAAATAAATAAATAAATAATAATAACAACAATAATAATTAAAGTTCCCAAGAGAAGAAACAGACAAGAAACTGCTCAGGAGACCTGGCTGTGTTTAATTCCTTTGGCCTGGCAAAGTCTGACAAGCCTGCCAGATTACAAGTCTCATCCAGGGCTGGGGCAAGGGATGCAGCTCTTGTGTTTCCACTGGGTATTTCTAATTGGCTATAGTCGTCATATTGACTGTAAGACCTGTAGACAAACAGTTTTGATTCTTGGTTTCTTGTAACACTGAGCAAATACTGGTATCCCTGCCCCCCATCTTCAGGCTTCCTATCCATATTTGCCAGCAGGCCTCCTGAAGCCGTTGGCACCTGGCTCATATAAGGGGCACATCTCTTCTTGTCCTAGCCTAACCAAACATCATTTTGAATGTGAATTGGTTTCTTGCAGACTTGGCTCAAATTGGTGACTTGAAGCCCATTGTCAGCTTCTACCGAATCCCTAAACGTAGAGAGAGGGCCCTGGATTTTCCAATAATTCCACCTCAAGAGTAATGTATTTTCTCTATCTGTTATGAATACTTGGCAGATGAAAATCCGGCTGCCACACAGTACTAGGAATACAGCCAACCAGATACCGTTTCTCTGGGGTTTCAGATTTGATGGCGGTGTGCACATGTCCTTCTCTAATAAAAGTAAAGTGTCCATAAGGAATGCTACACCTTCAACTTGCACTTTAATAACTGGGAAGAGAATTGAACGTAAAATATGGTTAAAGCTACAGAGTTCCTTCAGACACGATATTTCACCTTGAAATAGACCACGTCTTGAACAGAAAGTACTTAAACTATAAGCTCTGTGGGATAGGGACTGTTTTTACATTACATGTGTACCTAGCACAAAGGGCCCTGACTAGCATCTCTAGGTGCTACTACAAGTACAAATAGTAATAGTGTAACGTCCCCGGATGATGCACGGTTCCAGCAATGCCAGTCTGAGTCCCAAGACAGTACCTAATTGTTGGCCCAATTCCTAACTTCTTAAATGTTTCCTTATAAGAGCTAAGGGGCCTGATTCTGTTCTCACTTACATCAGTTTTATACCTGCGGGACTCCATTGACTTCAGTGTACAGCACCCAATGTATTACTGATTTACATTGGTGTCATCCAGAGGAGAATCAGGCCCTGAGTTTGAGTCCAGAATCTTCCTCTTCCTACAAGAAGGTGATCCTCTCAGACCCACTCCCTGCATGTATAGGAAGGGATAGTCAGCTGGTGAATCTACTGGTTAAACTGTCCTTCCCGCCCCCCCCCCCCCAAATCCTTTTCTCAGATCATGCTCTTTCTTTCACCCGCAGATTGCACAGGCTTCAGCAAGAAAGTGTTGTCTCATTCCGTTTCATTCCCCACTTTGCAAACCATGTCCTAACAGATTGTTTAGTGTATCACCTCCCCTCTTGATTTTCCAATCACACTTTTACCACGTCCCTGTAGCAATGACAGCAATTGCTTACGCAGAAAAATAAGAACGGAAAGTTGTTTCTCTGTGTATTCTTTCATGCCTGTAATGTGATAAGGGTACTGTCCTATTTGGAAAATGAATGGCTCTCTCTCCTTTTGCCTTTTATTGCATTTCCTACTGTCTCTGTTCTGTTCCTTCCTCTCTCTCGCTGCTCCTGTGAGTGCCGTATGTGGGTCTCAACACTGGGAGTGAGAATCCAAGTCTCGCTCCAGTAGCTGTTCCAGAGTCATAGGCAGTCACACAAAGCCAATGCCTCCAGGACATTAGAGTACTGCTCTTTGATGCTCTTTTTGTTGGTATGTATAATATACGAAGTTGTGAAAACTGAGGGAGTTGGGCCTTGTTTCAAAACAGGGTGGAAAGACGATGACTCATTTTACCAGTGACCTATGGAGGAAGCATAATAATTCTCACAGGTTATTAAACTTGGTGTCTGGTGATGGGTGAAACCCCCAAGACATTCAGTTTAGATAAATATCCACAGCTTCAGAAGTTACTCCGTGCAACAAATGCATGGGTCCATCCTGCTTCCATTGAAGAAGTCAATGGGAGTTTTAGCACTGACTTACCTGGGAGCAGGTTCTGGCCCCACTATTCATTGATGGTATTCAAGATGCTATTGTACAAAGACAAGTTGGGAAGATAAGGCCTTGGATAACTTGCATTAGCTGATCCTTTAATATGAAAACAGCTACATAAATTTCCTCCGTTTACCACATGCAGGGGGCAGGTCCGTAAGTCTGTCTCTGCAAATAACAGAATTGTAATCTAAACATTGCTTCTGCCTAAGAGGGTATCCAAAGTGATGGAGAGCTGAGAATTAAACATCACATTGTCAATGTCCTTTTCACATTCTGATTGACTAGTATCTGCTTCTTGTCACAATGTGGGGGAAGGCATCTTATTAACAATGAGAACAGAAAAACTGAAGGCCATTGTCTTTTATTGTCTAAGTGTGTGCTATAACACATTGTTCACATCTACAAGGTGGGGTAAACACCTGCATGTCAATAACTGGGAAGAACGTTCCATGTATGCATTCACATAGGTTAAGAAATCAAATAGTTTGTGTTTACATTAGGAAATTATCAGATCAGATCTTGAATAGAAACGCCAGTTAACCCACCCAGCCCACTTCTCCCAGAGTGACAGAAATACTGATGACTTAAATGTAATATTTACTACAATGCCTTCATCTGGAAGGTGTACAGAATGACAATGTCTGGTCAAAGCAAGACTTTCAATGGGCTAGTCCACACACAGGCTTGAACTATATAGTTTGAAACTAGCGTGGACATAGTAATACTGGCATAAAGGTATGTGGTAATGCTTGGGCCTACAAATTTACCCTAATTGTGAGCTCAATTGTAGAAAAGTATGTGGAAGTTCATAAGATGTCGCCATAGCCTATAATAACAAATGTTGATGAGCAAAGGTACGAAAGGGAGCTAGAACAACTGAATCAGTCCAAACAAGAGGGCCTACTGATACAACTCAAGGACTGTGTTAAGATTATGCTTAGTACACAAGAAGAACCAGATATTGGTGTGTCAAAAACAAGGCTTAATTGGTAAATAAAATAACAAGGGGATGGGCTAGTCCGCCCACTACTCCCTTTTGCAGTCCTTGAAGAAAGAGACTTCGGGGAGAAAATTGGCTAGTGGAGCAAGCTACACTATCATGACTGCCACCCCCGCCCCCATCTCCTGGGACCATGGACTTTCTCCATCCTGAGGAATGAGCCTGAGCAGACCGGGCCAGAGAGAGGGACCCCGATGACATCACCACCCCTGCTGGCTACTGCTGAATCCGAAACATCATCAGGGATGAGACGGGATTGGATTTTAACAACAGCAGCAACAGCAACAAGAGCCCCAGCCCTTCTCAAGCTTCTCTTTTCCCCAGAAGGACAGTTATTACCATCTCTGAGACCCACTAAGAGACTCTCAGGCAAGGCGGCTTTTCCTTCTATAAACACTCTCTCCAAATACAAAAAAAGGGAACGAAAATCTTAAAATAAAAACCTGACTTGAAACTTTAAAATTCAGATTCCTTACCTGTTTTTTCCTTCTTTTCTTTATCTTTAATAAAAGGTTTAAAGGATTTTAATGGTGTGTTTTCCATAGTGCCTAAAAAGCGAATGCCTTTGTATACCAACCCCTGAACCTTGTTTAACGCGGTTTAATATTAAACAGTAACTAAGT
Source organism: Caretta caretta (assembly GCF_965140235.1). Lineage (NCBI taxonomy): Eukaryota > Metazoa > Chordata > Testudines > Cheloniidae > Caretta > Caretta caretta. The sequence continues at coordinate 154,671,490 of NC_134208.1, read as the reverse complement.
TATGTTCATACCTTTGGTCCTTATATTCCAACTAAATAAATACAACAGGTGTTTATACTTGTGTAGTTTAGGCCTATACATTTACAGCCATAAGTTATTATAGTCGAGGTCAGTGTGGTGCTTCGGGAGACAGTGTGGTCAAGTGAATCAAGTATTGGCGGGGGGCTAAGGAGAGCTGGCTTCTAGTCTTGGTTCTACCACTTGCCTTCCAGGTAACTGGGTCAAGTCATTATCACTTCTTTGTGCCTCAGTTTCTCCCATCTATCAAATGGGAACCATGGTACTGACCTCCTTTGTGAAGCACTTTGAGATCTACTGATAATAATCCAAATATATAAGAGCTAGGTATTATTATTGCTAACCGAGTTAATCCTGCCTTAATCCTTCCAATCCTATCACGTTAAGGAATGAGATGCATTGCTAGAGACCAGTATGAAATGCCACAGCTAGGATGACTTAGAGAGAGACATGTAGAAAAAGAGGAGAGAGTGGGAAAGAAAGAAAAAAATAAGAGAAAGAAACCAGCCTAGGAAACAAACTAATTCACATGCAGTTTGGTACTTCCTCCCAGCCCGAGAAAGGACGCAACAAATCCAGGCATGCTTTGACGACCCCTAAAATACAAGACCTCAGAGCAGCCAAAAGAAATGGAAATCCCTCGAAGTAAAACTGTTGAGGAAGGAAATTGAAATCAAAGGGAAGGTGGAAATAATCCTTCCATGACCCTTCAGGCTGGAAAACTTGGCGGGTGCAGATGCATGCTGCAGCTCGGGGTGGTAGCGGGGCAAAGTGGGGTGGTGGCTGTGTTCCATACAATGTATGTTCCATAAATGTAGCTGCAAAATGAAGTGTGGAGGATGTCATTTGGCATGCCGTGATGTATTAAGTCCCTTTCTGTTTTCATGGCATGCCAAATGACATCCTCCTCACTTCATTTTGCAGCTACATTTATTTTTGTTTTTCATCCGAGTAGCTTCACCTTATTTCTATTGCGGGCATCCGTACCTCCTCCTTTACCCGTAGGAAAAAAAATTAAAACAAGTTATTGGTTCTGCTGACGGATTGCCAGTTAATCCTGTTTGGGCTGGTATTTCCTTTCTTTAAATATATATTGGAATTTTACAGTCAGATGCCAGAAGGCAGGTGGTGTTCTTAGCAATTTTGCCTAGGCTGTCGCCGCGCCACACTCAAGGGGACATGAGCTGTTCTAAATGGCTAAACTGAGTTCTCCTTCTTCAGCCTTTCCGATTCTCACTGCTCCCCCTTAAAACTAAATGATTTCAGTGCTATTGGAAGATAGGAGATTGACAGAGCTGGAAAATTAACTCCTTTTCCTACAATTTAGGTACTACATAAGCAGTGGCAATACAAGCTTCCTCCATGCTGCCTTGCGAATGTGTCCTAAAGGGTGTGTCTACACTCAAGCAAGAGGTGTAATTTCCAGCTTAGGTAGACATATGTGCACTAGTTCTGAGCAAGCTAGCACTAATAATAGAAGTGTAGCCATGGCAGTAGGAGGAACTAGCTGCCTAAATAAGTATCTAGGGTCTTGACCGGGATTGTACTCAGGGCAGCTAGCCATCCCATCCCACTGCCTGCCCCGCAGCCGCTATGCTTCTATATTTAGCACACCCACTCAATCAGACATAGCATGTATGTCTACCAGAGCTGAAATTGGGTGCGGTTATACTGGCATAAATGTGCTTATATTAGTGTATGTACATTTACAGGAATGTAAATTCTTTTACTTATATTAGTGTTAATACATTTACAGGAATAAGCTATACTGGTTCATGCAGCTACATTCTGGTATAACTGTGTCCTCCGTGGGGGTTGTACTACTTGATCTGTACCATGTTCAGACTGATATGCTGTAGTTAAAGCAGCTGCTTAAGTGCTCAGCTGAATAGGCAGGATTTAAGATTAAGCATGAGTGGCTTTTTCTGAGTGACAGTGTATGGTCCAGTGGATGGGGGACCGGGTTGGAACCCAGGAGAGCTCGGGTCTGTTCCTGGTTCTGATGCTGCTCTGCTGGGTCATATTAACTTCGGTGTGCTTCTGTGTCCCCCTCCATCCATTGTGTGTCATGTGTATTTAGATTGGATGCTCTTCTAGCCAAGGACTTTCTCTTACTATGTGTTTGTACAGCCCCTAGCACAATGGAGCCCTTATCACAGCCTGGGCCTTCAGTTGCCACTGGCATATAAACAATAAGTGCTTTGCTGAATCGGGGCCCAAGTGCCAGCTGTGTGGTGGCTTACTGCAATGTGGCCACTTACCCATATGAAACAGGATTGCCTTCTCCTGCAACGTGCCCAGGTTCAGAGCTTTAAGTGTAGGGGTTGTTTCTGGCTGCAGATTGAGTAAGAGTAATACAAGGCCAGTTCCCCAAGTCGCCGTTTAAACTGCCTTATTTTCCACAGTGAAGTTCCCCCCACATCCCCACTCCTCTTCCTTCACGCTAGTGCCACCGTAGAGTAGGTGTAAATAATCCTTTGTAAATTAATCCCAAAGCCAGATGACCTCAGGTGCAGTGATCTTTCCCATCATTTGTTTCTTTTTCTTTGATAAGAGAGAATGCCATCCACACCCCAGTGGAAACAGAGGCAGCCTCCTGTAGGCATTTAACCAGTTATTGCAGTCCCATCTCATGAGCTTTTTTAAGGGGAAGACCTGAAAAGGTGGCTGTTTTCTGACATATGTGCTTTGGACAGCCGTATGTTTTTAAGTTTGGCTTGTAAAGGATTAAATCTATTCTCAGCAAAGGCCCTGGGTTTAACTAAGCAAAACCCATGTGGATTCTGTGTTCTTATCGTTTTCTCCCCATCCCTGCCTCTGTTTGGAAGCCCTGGAGCCCCGTTAGGTATGCCAGCACTGCATTTAGATGCCCACAGCTGGCCAGTGCATGGGGCTGGGAGGTGGAGGTGGGCTCAGGCTAAGGGGCAGGTTAATTGTGGTGTAGATGTTCCGGCTTGGGCTGCAGCCTGAGCTCTGGGACCCTCCCATCTTGCAGGGTCCTAGATCCTGGGCTACAACCTGATCCCAAACATCTACACTGCAGTTAAACAGCCCCTTAGCCAGAGCCCTGTGAGCCCGAGTCAGCTGGCACGGGCCAGCCCTGTGGGTTTTGATTGCAGTGTAGACATACCCATTCTGTTTCCCTGTCCTTATCTCAATGGCAGGAATGGGGGAGAAACTGCTCTTCCATTTGGAGGTGAAAACAGTAGCTTGTATGAGAGCCACGGAGAGAGAATCCCCAAAGGGGCATCCAGCTCACATTGCTGAACTAGACGGGGTGTCAGTACTTTACCTGCTGCTCTCCTTTAGAAAGACACGGCGGCTGCAGCTCGAGCAGCGTCTGAAGAGCATCGGTGCAGCTTGATGGCATTCCACAGAGCCTGTTTTTAACGCTCACGCTGGCACAGGGTAAAAAATGTACATACTGCAGAAACCAGAGAATTAATACGGTTGCTGGACACAGCATTCCAGCAGCAGTCGCACCAGTGCCAAACACAGAGGGAAAATAACCTCTCCACTCCTACTCGAGATGCCCCTGGTTATGCATCTGAGGATTGCATGAGCCTTTTAGGCCACAGCATCACACCACAACCCCCAAATCTTTTTCAGAGCCATGGCTGCCCAGGACAGATGTTATACCAACAAAATAAAAACCAGCAGGATCTTATTAAAGGGGAAAAGGCAAAATACCACATTTATTGTGAATCCAGAAAGAATCATAGTAAGCAGTTAGTTATAGCTATAACATTCCATTCAATCTCATATTTATTCACACATTCATTCATACACACACACACACACACAGGTTCTGCAAGGTTGTTATCATAGTTACCAGCCTTAGAGTTGCTCATGCCAAGCGACTGGCCAGGTGGCCTGGACATGAGGAGGGAGCAGGGCCTCGTCAGATGCACATCTGATGCTCCTGGAAGTTGGTTTGCAGAATCAGACCCCAAAGTTCTCACTTTCTAGAGTTTATTTTTATAGGAATTTCTTCCTATGCCAGTCTATGGGAATTGCTTCATCATGCTGTTGCTGAATCAATCAGTAGATGGCACATTCCTGACGGCTCCGTGCGGCTAGATGTTATCTTGTTCTTTGGTTCTCCCATTCTTGAGGCTGTTGGTGGATTCCAGTCTGCCCTCCAGGGGTCCTTTGGTTATTTCCACTTGACGCCTTCTTCAGCCGATGGACACTGCATTCTTAGGCTGGCACCTCTCTGATCATTCAGTTATTATCCACACCAAGCATCCATCCACATACATCCTCTATCTCTATTTTAATCACAATTGTTAACAAAGCGAGATGAATACAACAAAAGGGCAGGGAGTCTCTGGGTGCTGTTTCTGTTGTTACAGAGACTTGCTTTGAGTCTCTCTCTGTGAGAGTAGTTGTTGCTACAAAGAATTGCTTTGAGAACAGACTCTGTCTTAGAATGTACTAACACAATTAGCAGCTTGCAAGTTTCACACATAGAGGGAGAGAAACAGTACCAAAAACCAAGAGACCTCTTAATTAGTAATACCCTGGAATTTAAACTATGGGGAATCAAACTCATTTGTGATTTTAATACAGAACTTCTTTAATATGATCCAACACAGAGTCCCCATCCTGTAAGCCCGGCCTGCATTCTTTGATCCTAGGTGTATACATTGATATTTAGATGTATTAAAACACGTTGTTTGCTTGCAGCCAGACTACCAAGCGAGCCCCATTAGTCTGCACTAGTGACCTGTCCTCTTCATTATTTAGCACACTCCTAATTTTTGTGTCACCTGCAAACTTTATCAGAGATGATTTTATGTTTTCCTCCAGGTCACTGATAGAAGTGTTAGATAGTGACTGGTGCTGAGCAGGGGGCAGCAGTGCTAGAGGAGATCCTGCTGGTGGCCATTTGCTCTCCACCTGCTTCTACTTAAGGCAGAAGCCTTGCAAGAGGGGTTGGGAAGTATAGGGCCTGAGCCAATCCCACTGAAGCATAAGGGAGTCTTTCCAGCCTTCCAGCCTTCAGTGGGATTTGGAACAGGTTCATTGTCTCAGCAACGGTGGCTCTTCTGAAAGAACTACCCTCCTGGCATTGCTGGGAAGTGGAGAAGGGCCAGGATAGCACAGCGTAGCTCGGTCATGGTGCAGATTCCCTTGGGAACCTAGAGTTGTGCAATAGACCTAGGTTTTAAACTTAACCTCCCCTATCCGCGTGTGTGTGTGTGTGTGTGTGTATAGTACAGGTAGGCCAGAGCTGCAACGTTCTGATGTGGTTCTGAATTTCATGAGGGTTCAGGGTGACTTGGTTCCAGGATTCTGGTCCATTTTATAGAGATGGGCTAGAGCTAAGAAGCTCTGATCCAGGTCCAAATACTCCAGGTTCCAGGTGTAGGTGGGGGGTTGATCCTCCCCGCCCCACTTCAGTCCCACCTCTAATACATAGCTATCAAATGCTGGTGTTAATCTATTGCCCTTGTTCCACAGGCTTTGTGTGGAGGGGTCCCCTTTCACCATTTGTGGTTTTGGATAATAAATGCCCTGATCTTTATCTCCTCTGCTTTTGGAGCTATCAATCATCATCATCCTAGCACCTAGGAGCCCCAGTCACGGACTAGGAGTGGGATCCCAGGAGACTGTAAGCCACAACACCACACTTTTCCAGGAGTCCACCTTGCCTCCAGTGGTTGCAGCTGTTTCCATGTTGATTAATCTGCTGCAGCTCAGTTAGTTGAGTGCTTTTGTTATGTAATAAACATCGCTGTTGTACTGGGCCTTTGGTGAGTCGCTGGAAGCTCTTCGCAAGAACTCTGAACATCCTGCTGCTTTCATCTGTGGTGGGACAGACATGTGGAGGTGCGCTTTTTATTTGTTTGTACATTTTTATAGTGGCGTATTGACCTTTTTGCAATCAGCTGCCCACTTTTGTAAATGAAGTTTTTCCCAGGACAGCTGACCAGACTCTTGTTTCCTAAGGTTTGCATTGTCCACATGCATTCCTCTCTGCAGCAAATAGCTTCAGAAACTTCTCCCACACTCCCATGAGGGAGGACTGAAAATGAAAGAACTGCTCTGGAAAATGATTAGATTTTAGCCTCTTCCTTAGCTGCTTCCCCACTCCAATATGGAGTTACAAACACAACAGGGACTGCAAAAATGATGCGGTGGGACCTGATATTTATCCTCCCACAGTGACTTCTAGATCCAGCTTACCTGGGTCGCAAGTCAGAAGGGCCTGATGCCTCACGGCCTGGCTCCTTGTTGCATTATTTACATCAGTGCGAAGTGGGTGTAAAACAATACCGGGCTGATCTGACAGCATTTTATGTCCACTTGCATGGGGCTAAGTGTGCAAAGCAGGGAAGTTGGGCTAGGGCTTCTAGTGGCAAGTAGCAAGTGCTTCTAGTCGTAAGTGGCAAGTCAAACCGGTATCTGAGAAGCTCTTTTTGTCTCACCCGTCATCTGCAGTAATAGAGTCCACCACTTGAAATTGGTGGCTAGTTCTGTAGCTATGGTGTGGGTAGAGCTGTCTGAATAACAGAGCTTTTATGACTCTATTTGTGATTAAGCAGCTTGGATAAGATTCCCAGCTATTCATGGAGTCGTGCTACTTGTTATTCACAAAAATTTCAGTGGTTGCTGGGTACTTGTGAAACATTTGCCAATCGTGAAAGGTTGGTGAATTCCTATTTCACTGCTGCTCAAACCATGCAAAAAGGGGGATGAAAATATTTTGGAGACGTGCACAATCTCTGCTACCAGGTCCTGCTGATGAATATTCAATCTTTAGCTAATGAGACTGATTCATGAACCAAAAAAAAAAAAAAGACCAGCGTTTATCAGATGTTTGGTTCTGTGAATACTATTGAACAAGCATTATGCGTGAGGTAGGACACAGCTAAATGTGTGCAGAGGTGTTTCCTAGGAGACTGTGATGTATGTGAGAGCCATGAAAAGGCTGATTTTGAAAAGGCTACTGCTTCTGTAATGATGGTATCATGCCCTCAGGATGTGATATGCCAATGAGTTTGTTCTCCTACTGCAATGTTCATATAACCTGCTACCCTGCTTAGAAGGATTTGGTGAGTGGAGTGGGACCAGCTTGCTCATGCAGTTTCTATTTAATACAGTTGAATTGAATCTCTCATTCTTAATAAACTCACGCTCTCTCTTCTGGACTCTTAAATATTATGGCTGCTATTCTGTGCTGTGTGTCTCATAGGGGCTGAGAAGACACGGCCCTGGGTGACTTTAAGCCGCCTTTATGCCCATAAGATTATGGGCTGTTCTGTGTGGCCCCCAGAGTAAATGAAAGGAGCCAAGAGCTGCTCTAATATGTAGCATTCCCCACCTTGGCTGCCTATGGGTTGTTCTGCTGCCCAGAGCAGGCCAGAATCCTGTGTAGTGCTCTGTGCTATGACTCCATCCCGTTTGCCCCAGCACACTCCCCAAACAGTGTAGGACTTTGTATGATGGACCTATGCTGTGCCTGTGACAGGGAAATTCTCTCCTGATCCCTTGCAACACAGTTCTGGCCTCTCTGTGCAGCCCAGAAGGGCGAGGTCTGGGGCACACTCTGTCCCTGTAAATCCAAAACACAGCAGAGGTCTAACTAGGAATGATGGGCTGAACTTAAGAGGAAGCAGAGTTGTCTAATGGCTAAATCTGGGAACCGGATGACAGGAGATATGAGTTCTATTCCCCAGCCTGCTCCTTTAATTTCTATGCCTTAGTTTTCTCAGCTGTACATTGGGGATAATGATACTTGCCCACCTTCTGTAAAGTCAGATGAAAATGTCTGAATAGCAGGGAAAACTTTCTATTAGAGTATGGAACGATTTCCAAAGGAAGGTGGGATCCTTAAAGCAAAAGTTTGGGATATTGAGGACATACCCAAAGAAAGCACTGCAGAGAAGAACATACAGAAGTGAATCACAACCCTTCACTAGCTAAGCTGGGGGATGGACTAGACATAAGCTAGTAAGTCTTTTCTATCTTTAACTTGTATCTCTGTCATTGCCAGTCCCATTTGAATGATGGCTATAACAGTTTTGGTTGGAGACAGGAAAAAAAAATAGAACCATCTGGAGGCAATTAGTCAAGAATAATGTATATGACAATTAATTATTTTAAATAGAATTGCATGGGATGGTGGGGGTAGAGGGGGAGACAAAATGAGAAGAGCAGCCAATCAGCCAGCTCCTGAGATTCAGCTCACTGAGTAAGGAGAAAATATAACTCTCAAACTCCCCCATGCATAGCCCACAACTGTAAGTGTGAGCAAAGAAACACACTGTGAAAGAGAAACCAAATCAGCGGCGGGAGTGGTGGGACCAGAGAAATAGCCTATTAGGCCTCTTAACAGCAGCTCACAAATTCAATCCCAGCCTAGCTTGTCATTGTGGGCGGCTGCACTAGGTTCTTCTGTGGCCTGTGTGACATACGCATGCAAGTCTTCATCCTGTTCCTAGGGGACAGGTATTCGCTGCACAAAAACTCCGCCATGACTGGCACACTTGGATATCTCAACCAAAAAGCCAACACCTGAATGGGCCACAGGGACTGACGGCCCTTGCCACACCTACAGGGGGCCCCTCCAGACCAGGCTTGTGATGCATGGGGAAATGGGCGCTGCCTATGCTGCACTTGCTTCTCCTGGATTTTTCTCTCACTTTAAAATAACAACAGAAGTAAGCGTTTGTAAGGAGCTTTACACATTCAAAGCACTTCAGAGATGGTAACTAGCCCTCACAGTACCTACGTGAGGTATGGGAGTGGGTAAGTACTAGTAGCCCCCTTTTACATATAGAGAAACAGGGACAGGTGACTTGTCCAAGACTATTCAGCACAGCTGAGACAGAGCTAGGACTAACTTCTGTATCTCCTGGTACCCAGTCCAGTACACCAACTACTGCACCATCCGGCTCTCTCTCCTTTTTTGCGTATGGGATGGTGAGTGATTGCACCACAGCTGAGGTTTCAACAGGTTTTATCCTGAAAGCTGAATTTTCAAACCTTTCTGACATCCAAACAGGGGGTCAGGTGGGGTTAAAAACTGGCTGCGGCAGGACATTAGCACTGCAGGGGTGGGGTGGGTGTGGCAGTGACATCACAAAGGCCTTTTGCAGGACCTCAGCCTCTTGGTCAAAGGTGGTGGGGAGGTGGTGACCTCACAGAGGGATGCTGACATCAGCCAGGCAGGACAGAGGCGCAGGGCCAGGCAAACCTCAGAGACTCCTGTGGCTTTGCTTCAGCAAGTCTCCTTCTCGAGGTCTCTCTTTGAGGACTGAGAGAGTATTAGCGTTCACGTACGTGAGCGCGAGGAGGAACCTCTTTCGAGTTTTCTCCTTTCCTTTGACTGATTTTATTAGAAAGCAGATGTCCCTGTTTAGAAGGTAAGACCCTCCGAGAGGTTTGGAACCTGTTCATTCTGATCCATCTGGTGCCAGCTGGTTTCTAGGCATGGAAAACACTAGCTTAAGATGGCAGAATTTTATTCCCCACCTAGGATTTTGTCCCTTAGAATCACTGGAGAAATTAGGGTTTGTCCTTTTTGTTTTACCTTTTCCTCCATCCCTCCCTCCTTCCTCTTCATCTCTTACTTCTTTTGTCCTTTCCTCCTTCCCCTCCCACCACCAGGAGGGTGTGTGTGTATGTGTGTGTCACGGGTGTGCTCTGCAGCTCCCATTGTGGGAGGTCCACCCAAAATGTGGGGCTGAAATAGTGTTCGGACAGTGATCCCCACCGGTGACGTGGGCCATCCTTTGGGCTCTCTAGTGAGAATCCTCCGCCTCCCGCCCCTCAGTCTCTACCCCGATTGGCTGAGCAGGGGGTTATTGACAGGGAGGAGACACAGGTCCTTGTTGTTCTCTTTTAAGACCAAGTAAATAAGCCATAACCAGTCACATGTTTGACAAATTTTGCTGCTTCTCTGCATTAATGGTCTCTGAGTAGTTCACGATTCTCTCTAACATTCCAGTTCTCCTAAAATACTTGCTGAATAATTACTATGAGCTGTTGTTGGTGTGGAGCTCATTTGAGAGCACTTTCTTCAGGTCATTCAATGTATGAAATTCAAGATCTGATGGTTAGTTTGAAAGTCAGGGCTCTTGGGTCCTGTTCCCAACTCTGCCACTGACTGGCTGTGTGATCTAAGACAAGTCAATTCTCCTTTCTCAGCCTTAGCTTCTCCCTCTTTCAAGTAGCGATAACAATCTGCTCCTACCTACCTCACGGTGGGTGGAGGATGAGGATCCATTGGTGAGTGTCACTAGGAGCAGTGCATAATATGAGGTGTCCTATCACCTTTACTCAGATCAGATTATGACATAATAGAATAGTTGAAATATTCTATTTTATTTGTATTTTACTATTTTGAAATTGTTAAGAGCAGCAACTACTTAGCTCAGACTGAAGCATCTTATCTAATTTTCGAGATCTAAGTGTCTCCTCTTTGTCTTCAAGGAGACAATTTAACACACTGTGGCAAACAGGAGATGCTTTTGTTTTGCAACAAAATATTTTTGCAAAGAATTTTCATCCCACTTGTTATAATTTCAAGAAACAAACTGGTTTAATCTGAATGGGATTTTCTGACAGAAACGGTTTCACTGAAATTTCCCCACCATCTCGATTCCTGGGCTTTATCCCTGCCTCTGGGGGAGTCTATTGTCTGTTAGAACAGGAGTCAGGACTGCTGGCTTCTCTTTCTGGCTCTGCCATCGCCTTGCTGTGTAGGCCCTTGGGTAGGTCACTTCCCTTCTCTGTACCTCAGGCTTCCCATTTCTCCAACGGGAACAGGGACAATTCTCAAACTCTGGGAAGTCATGAGCCTGGGTGAAATAAGGGGCGTAAAATCCCTTTGGGAAGGAGAAAGGGGAGTTTCACGGTATTGAGCACCAAGGAATTCTAAACTTTGAAAAAAATTAAAATGGTTGGGGCCAAATTTTAACCATTGTCTTTTTTAAAGCCCATTCAGGGATGTGAGTCCCACTCTTTTAGGTACCTGGGGTTCTTTGCCAGGAGGAGAGAAGAGGTTTCTCCTTGCATTTTTGTGGCCTTAACAAATCAGGTGCTGTGCCCTAGTTCTCGTCTGAGATCCCCCAAAAAGAACATCTTCCCATCCATTAACAAGACAGTACCTATCTTTAAAAGGGGAACAAAGAGAACCCTGGGACTTACAGACTAGCCAACCTCACTTCTATGCTTGGAAACATACTGGAACACATTATTAAACAATCAGTTTGTCAGCACCTCCAGGATAAATTGGTTCTTAGGACTAGTGAGCATGGATTTCTCCGTCCCATGGCAATAAGACAGAATCTTGTTTTCACAGCCGGTCGATCGCCCAGTGTCATCACCCTGGCTGCTGGCTGGGCAGGGTAACTCCTCAGGTCACCACCCACTCCAGCCTGCCTTGGGCTTGGAGAGTGAGGAGGAAGGCAAGCGACAGCAGGCGACCCTGAACATCCGCCATCCATCGCTCCATCACCTAGAGCAAGAGAGTGGCATTAGGGTTCCTCTGTGGCATACCCTGTCTGTCTGGGGAGAGGCAGAAAGAGGGTGGGGAGAATCTCTCCCAAAGGAGATTGGATTTGCAAACCGCCTCCAAGAGTCCCTCACTCTCAGACCGGGGAGGGGCTTCTCCAGAGCCGTCTCCAGTGTGTTTGGAAAGGTCTCAGCAATGTGGCTCCCAGCCCTTCCCTTGTGGGAGACTCTTCCCCAGGCTGAGAGTCTGTGAGCTGGGTCAGACCCTGTGAGCTGCTGAGCTGGAAATCAATGGGAAATTAGGGGGCTCTGGGCTTGCTATGCCAAGGGACTTTGACGTGGGGAATGGTTTCCCAGGAGAAGTCCAGACTCCTGGGTTCGGTTCCTTCTCTAGCTTGGCAGGGAGTGTGGCCTGGGACGGCAGGAGGGAGATGCTTCTCCAAAGTGACCGATGGTCTTTGTGACTGACCCCAGTGCTCGAAAAGGAGAAGACTCCCTGGGTATTGCAGCACCAGGGATGACGAGGGGGAATGTTGGGAACAGATAATTCAATGGACTCCTGCCAGTGTGTGTAGATTGCACTCCCTGCACCCCTGTGGGGGGAGGAGGAGCTGCTCTGGCTGGGGCAGGGATGGGGAGGGACCAAAAAGGCTGGTTAGTGAGAAACTGCCTTGACCCCAGACTCACGCCTGCTCTCCGCTCGGTTCCAGGATGGCCAGGCTCCTGAGGATGTTCAGGAAGAAGGCTCTGCAGGTGGCCCCAGAGCCTGAGGGAAGCAGCTGCCATCGTCCCCAGGAGCAGAGTGGCCCCTCCATCCCCGCTGGCGGGGAAGGAGCTCTCAGCCAGGCCAGGAGGTGGAAGTCCCCAGCCTTCTGGTGGAGGAAACCCTCTTCCAGTGCAGGTGCCGAGGTGGGAGAGGCACTGGCCAGGCCGAAATGGAGCTGGCCCAGGATGCGGCTGGGCAGGCAGGACCCAGCCCAGGAGGGGAGCTGGCAGGGTGGCTCTGGGGCTTGTTGTGTGGGAAGCATCAGCCCCAGGAGCCCAGCCCTGATTCCCAGCAGGAGGCATCACCCTGCCCAGTCACTGAGGACCTTCCAGCTTCCCCAGGGCAGAAGGTGGAGGATCCCTGTCCCAGCACCAGCAGCTCAGCCCACTCCCCATGAGACAGCAGCAGCAGCTGGGCCTCGGTCAGCAGCGAGCTGATGGACGCCGCTGCTCTTTGTTCCAGGTGAGGAGCCAGGCTGGGCTCAGGGAGGGGTGAGGAGGGGCCTGTGAAAACCATGGGCCCAGGCCCTTGACCAGTGCTATGGGGGCAGGTCCCCAGCCCAGGTGTCTGGCCTGAGCCACATGAACCCCACTGACACTAGATGCTGCCACTTTGGTCCTTGATGCTCCAGTTTGGGTGGTGGTAGGGAACCTCCCAAGAAGTCCAGAACAGCATGTGTGGGGTGGGTCACTTTGCTATGGGCTCCTGAAGGAGTTGGGGGCTGAAGGCATCACTGAGAGGGGGGAGTGTGGAGCCCGATCTGCCCTGGGTCCCGGAGGTGGGAAGGGGGCACATTGCCCCACCATGCCCCTGTCCTTCCCCCGACTGGCAGCAGGCGTCACCCTGTCCCCTTCTCTCCCTGGTGCAGGGACCCCCATGGACTCAGAGGATGAGGATGAGGAGTGGGTGGATGTGGCCACAGACAGCAGCTCCAGGGACGCGAAAAGGTACAAACGTTCCTCAGCTGTGCTGGAACCAAGATTGTCTTGCCCCTTCCCAGCACCCTGACCCCCTGCAGAGGGTCTTGTCTCTGATGATCCACCAGCCTTAATGGGGACCTTTCTCCTCTATGATCTGGGAACCCCAAGATGGGGGTGTTTGTCACACACCAGCCAGGGTCTCCTCCCCCCACAGGCACTGTCTCAGTTCCTGACCCTGCTTGTGTAGGAGTCATGGGTGATTTGGACAATGGGCAGGTCCCCACTATCCCCCATTCGGGCCTGAGTCCTGCAGCTGGTGTGGGTGGGGCAAGGAGGTCCCTGGCTAACTGGCTCTCTCTCCCCTAACTGCACTCCTGGTGGGTGCAGGATGAGGCCCAGCAGCTCATGTTCCTGCACGCCATTCACCCCGCGTGTCTCACTGCACAGCAGAGAGGGCAGGATACATTGGAGTCGCACTGCTGCAAGGCAGCTGTGGTGGAGAGGATTGTGGTGAGCGAGACATGTCACCCAGCAGCTGGAGGGAGGAGAAAGACATGCGCAGGGCAGGGGTCTCCCCGGGCCAATGGATGGGGGATGGCTGGTGCTAGAGCAGCAGTTCAGGGCAGGCATTGCTGGGCTGAAGATTGGGGAGAAGAGATGGGAGAAATTCTGAGATTGGTCACTAGTGGGCAGGAATCGGAGGAGTGGGAGGCAGTTGGGGGGATCCTGCTGGCTGTGTGGAGCACTGGCTGTGTAATCTCCTCACTGGGAAGTGTCGGTGAGGCTCAAATCTCACACGCTCCTTTGTCTCCTTTGGGTTTCACAGGAGCTCATTGAGGAGCTGCCTGATAACTCTCCACCCGGCACCGTCCTCGCTAACTCCCTGATTGCTGTGGGCAACCTCAGGTACTGAGACCCTCCTGCCTGGTTCCCCTAACCCCGGAGCTGCTCAGGCCCAGGGCTGGGAGTCACTGCCCCTCCCACTCCCAGGTCACCTCCCAAGGGTGGCGCCTCTGGCAGAGGTGGTGGGAAGGTTCACCGTCTCCTGGCTGGCCTGTTCTTTTCACTCCAATAACGTTGCAATGGCTTTGGGGAGAGGCTCACTCGCAGGATCAGATCCAGGAGGGGCAGCAGGGTCCAGGGAACAGGCACTATTCCTTCCCTGCCACTGTCTGTCTGGGAAACCTTGGCCTTGTCATTCCCTGGCTCGGTGCCTTAGTTTCCATTCTCGACAGCCTGTGCCTATTTCCCTGAAGTTTCACGTCTGTGTTGGTGCCAGTCCCACCCCCGCCCCCCTCTGCACAGTCTTATACCGGCTCCTCTCTCTTGCCAGCACCACGACACCTGCCCTCAAGCCAGAGCTGGAGACCCACCTGCTTCGAGCTGCCCTGCATGCCGTCTTCACCCTGGACATGGAGAAGGACACCACCGAAGTCCAGGTAGATCATGCTACAGTCATGGATTGAACAGCCAGCTGTCATCCCGCCATGAATCCTTGCTAATTGCCTGCAGTGGGATGTGAATGAGAGAGACCAGGATATGTGTTTGGGGGTCTCACCAGTGCTTCCCAGAGACCCCTCTTCCCATCCTGTGGCAGGTGTAGCCCCAATTTCCCTAACTCTGACCCATGGCTGTCCCTTGCTTTGTAAGATCTGCATAGGGTCTTGCCAGACCTCCTGGATTTCATGCTGGGGAACCTGCTGGCAGAGTTCCCAGACACCGACCGGCTCCACTACATCTTGGAGGTGAGCCCGATGAGAGGGGTAGGGGCAATTTTACCTTAACTCTTACATCCATTTTCCAGTCTGTCCTCCTAGCTAGGCCCCCAGTGGGCCGTCCTTGGTCAGGGCAGCCAATGCAATGCAGTGTCAGTCCCTTCCTCCTTGAAGGACAGAGGAAGCAGCTGGGACTTCAAGCCAGAGCTCTGCCTGGTTCTGTTGACCATTCATCACAGGGCCCCTGTCTGGCTTGGGGTGTGAGAGTCTGAACCCCTCCTGTGAGATCCAGAAGATGGTCCTCAGAGAAGAGTCACAGGCTCCTTCCTAGATAAACAGGAGGACCTCAGAGAATCAGCCCTTCTCTCCAATGGGCCCTGAGACTCCTCGGGGGATTGTGCTCACACTCAGTCCCTTCACCCAACTAAGGTCTTGAGGGCCAGGGAAGAGGGAGGGGTCTGTCTCCTTCCTGGTGAGCTGTTCAGGAATCAGGAGTTCAGGGAGGATGGGACCAGTACCGACACTGAACATTGTTCCAATCTAGAAAGACAATGACAAGTTGTGACCTGCAGGATACAAGCATTGTCCTGAGGGCAACAATCCCCTTCTCTGCGGTCAATGAATCAGATATTCCACCCTGCACACAATGTCTCACCCCCCTGGGGTTGCAGGGGGTGTGTATGTGTGGGGTCTCATTTGCGCAACACGTGCACCTGCCCATTGATCCTGAGCTGCCTCCTTTCCCCACAGCACATTAACTACTGGATCGTGTCCAGGGTATCGCAGGAGAGAGCCAGGGCCATTAGGAGCAGCACAGCCCTGCTCAGATTCACCATCACCCTCCCTGAGTTTGACGTAAGTGACCTCTGACCCCAGCTTCCTGACTCCAGGAGTAGGTGGGCTGGCTCCAACTGGCTGTAGGATCTGCTGCTGCAGGGGCTGTGGGTTAGGAGTGTTCCTCTTGGGGAGACAGAATGAGAGCAGAGAATGAGCTTGGCTTGAGTCAAGTTCTTCTTGTCCTGGTTAAGTGGTGACTCTGGGCTTTTAAGGGGACCGCGTTCGAGGTTCATGCCTTCCTGTCATGCTGGGGAAGCAAGTCCTCATGGAGGGCCCTGCCCACATCCCTGTGCTCCAGAATCCCTTGGGAGCAGAGGAAATTAAGGGTCTAGCTCTAGCTCCTGTCCTCTAGCATCTCCTACAGAGGGGCTGAGGGGAAGGAGAGTCCTGGCTCAAGGGAGACTGGGAGCTGACAGAAAAATGCTGATGGAGTCCCCTCTCCCTCTCCCTTCCATTAGAACTCAGCTGAATTCCCCACGCTGGGTCACCATGTGGCACAGCTGGCTCTGTTCATCAGTGACCCAGCCAAGGACATCAGCTGGCAGGCCAGGGAGGGAGTTTTCCGGCTCTACCAGCTGCTGCTGCATCAGAGGGGTAAGGAACCCAGCTGGGAAATGGCACCTGAGAGAAGAGTGAGACTGGGACCCCAGTCAATTTCTCTCAGACTGACCCCATCTGGAGGATGAGTCTCTCTCTAGCTCTTTCTCAGTTCTACACCACCCCCTGCAATTCTGTTGGCCCGGGCACACAGTGAGGACTCTGCCCACTGTGCAGCCACCAATGGGATTGGAAGGACACAAGCACTGCAACCAGAATGACAAATGTGTGTGTGTGTGTCTTTCCCAGGGCTGACCATCCATGAGGCCGAAGACCTCTGGTGCTGGGACTGGCACCAGGACAGCAGGCTTCTGGGCTACAAGAACACAGCCGGGGGGGGGGGGGGAGAGGTAAGGACACTCTGCCAGGGCATATGATAATTCAGGGAGTGGGGTGGCTGGTCCCCTGCAGTGGCTGCCTCCTCGGGCCACTAGACGGAGATGCCGTTCTAGCCCCAGGATTTGGAGCCTGGCTCTGGGCAATCTGCTAATGCCTCACATCCTGTTGGTTTTAGGTCTTCGAAAAGTTCTTCTCGGAGGGGCAGAGAAGATTCTTCCTCCTGATGGCAGTGCTGGCCATCCACGACCCACTGCTGCGTGTCAGCCAGGCTGGGCTGCTCCTCACCTACTGCCTCCTGGCGGAAGCCCAGCAGCTGATGGGGGACATGGTAAGCAGCTGCATTAGATTCAGGAGATTGGGGCTGGACCCAGGCCTTATTCCCATCCTATCGCCTGGCAGCAAGGAGCCTGGTGGGGAATGAGAGTGAGAGCAGGTGCTACTGGGAAGGGAGATGAATTCACCTCCATGAGCAGGAGGGAGCCAGCTTGTCCCCAGAGCAGCTCCAACCCAGCTCTTTAGCAAGGCTAATTAATGACAAGCATTACCTCATCACAGACTTATGTTCTTAGGACATGGTGCTATTGCTCTTGGGAAGGGCAGAAGAGTCCCCTAAGTGCCCTCTGCGAGCGTCTCCTGTCCCACAGGGCCACACCCAATTCCCACTGGCCTAGTGTCCATGTCACCTGAGCCACCACCCAGAGCTGCTCCCATCACTGGCAGCCTGGGAGACCAAGGACTGACTGGTGATGGTGACAGACCAGGCAGGGCTGAGGCACATGGGCGGGGGAAGCTTGTCCTGCTGCTGGCAGGGCTGGACCCGCTCTAGAGAGAACGGGAGGATTCAGTCAGCAGGGGCTGCTGATCTGCCCCATTCACCAGGGCTGCCATCCTGTGGCTTCAGCATTAGTGGCTGGGATGACTTGGGGAAACCTCCCCACATCCCACTTCACTGCTGCCAGAATCTCTCTTGCCTCCCCTGCTAGAGCCCCCTCCCTGCCCAACATGGGTGGTGGTGGTGGTGAAGGAGAGGGTTCTGAGAACTTGAGCTGTAGATTGGAGGTGGAACAGCTGTCAGGGGCACTGAGGGGGAGGTGGCAGGAGCTCACCCTACAAGGAGGGGGGTTGGCACTGGAGGTCACTAGAAAGGACAAGACTCCATTCTGGGGGTCAGGAGGGTGAATCCATCCCTCAGAGGTGGGCAGGTGCTAGGTGGAAATGCTGCTGGTTCCAGGTGCCCTTAATCCCCCTGGATTCCTCGGGGGTGTCTGAGTCTCTGAGAGATTCTCGTTCCCTTGAAGCAGGAGGACATCACGGCCAATTGATGCGCCAGCTCCGCATCATCTGGCACTTGCACCAGGTGCCTGAGCACTGCAGGGATTGTGCCTCTGAGGCCACCAGCAACTCCCGCTCCCAGCTGCAGGTACTGCTCTGGCTCACTGTAAATGGGGAGCTAGTGGAAGGGGAAATGGAGCCCACTGGCACTCACAAAAACTCTCTCCCCTCTCTGTAGAGCAGGGTCCTTCCCTCTATCCCACAAATTCCTTCATCTGGAGCAGGAGCTCTTTCCCTCACACCCATTCCCCTCCCACCTTTCCTTGGTCTACCCTCATCCCATTCGCCCTGTTCCTAGGCAGAGCTCTCCCTGCCCCATATGTTGCAGAAGGGCCATTGTGTCAGGGCCACAGCCCCACTGATGCTCGGAAAGCTCCACTTTTGAGGAGGTGGGTGAGGTTAGGCTTAGGGCTAGCTTCACCTCCTGCCCTTTATTCTCCCCTTGGACCTTCCACAGGGTCTCTGGGTGTGAAATGAATAGGAGCCTCCTTCCCAGCTGTCTTCCAGGCCCTGGGCTCTGCCACAGCCTCCCAGA
Source organism: Caretta caretta (assembly GCF_965140235.1). Taxonomy (NCBI): domain Eukaryota; kingdom Metazoa; phylum Chordata; order Testudines; family Cheloniidae; genus Caretta; species Caretta caretta. Next base: position 154,652,965 of record NC_134208.1, on the reverse strand, counting down.
TGGGCACAGCCTGCAGCTGAGCCACCTCAGGGAGCAGTGGGCACAGGTCACCTCGTCCCATCAAAGCAAGCAATGCTGGGTCTCAAAGAGGCTTAGATGGAAGACCCCGCTCCCTCATGAAGGTAAGAGCCATTTACTCCTTGGGGCACGTGGGTTTCTTGGGGGAGAAATGGGATCCCCGTTGCATAGCCTGGCTGGGAGCTTCCCCCGTCCCTGGCTTCCAGCTCTGGGACAGAGTTGTCCCCATCATCGTATTACCCTGGTTTTGTTCCTAGGAATGGCCTCCCCAGACATGTCCTTGAACCTGGACTCCTGAGAGCATTTCCAGCAGGAGGCTCCAGCCCCTCGGGCATGAAGAGAGCATCAGGTAGTCTCGTTCACATGGCATCTCTGGTCTCCAGCTCCACTTCCCGCAGCAGGGCAAACGAACCCTTCAGCTCCCAGAATCCCAACTCTTTGACCTCCTTCCGCTCAGCAGTGCGGTTTCTCCATCACCTTACCACACCTGTCAGCCTCTGAATGATGAAGGGCCTGAATGTCAGAGTCACCAGAACAAGCAAACTCCAGTTCCAGGCAGTGGCACCTGTGTGTACTCAGCCCCTCTGGAAACCAGGTCTGAAATGGGCAGCAAATACCCCAGCCCAGGAACAGTAGGAGTCGGCAGAGCAGGCCTGTAACAGGCTACCTTCCCCTGGGCTGCACAGCCTGGGGCTTAGCCAAGCTGATTACAGAATGAGCCCTAACTGAGAGGGACCATGTACCTCCCCCTAAAGAGCCAGACTTCCATAGTGATACAGCCCAGCTGAGGTATCAACTGGAATGAGAACGAGGTAGGAAGTTCAGAGCAGCAAGGAAAGCCTAGAGGAGAACTTGAGAAGAGAGGTAGAAAGTGCCCAGGGAAAACTGCAGCAAAGAGAAAGGAGCAGACCTAGCTGTTGGGTACAGGGCCCTGGGCTGCTACCAATGTCAGGGTGGCACTGGGTTCCCCTACCAGCCCCAAAGAAGGGGGCGTACACACACTCAGAGAGGGTTACCAAGCCCAGCAAGGGGGCTGCCGGCTGAGCAAGAGCCCCAGCATGGAAAGACCTCTTTGGACTTTAAGTGTGAGACAAGCTGGGCCCCAGAAGGGTGGACTAAAGACGGTGACCTGGCCGGAGGGCTGAGTTACCAGGCAGAGAAACTGCCGTGGTGCTGGAGTGACCATCGATGGGGGACGCTAACCCAGTGAGAGGTCTGTGACGCCATGCCTGGCTGCCAGGGGGGCACGTAATAATGAGTAGATTTGTTTAGGATTGGCATAGTCAGGAGGATTGAATTCCTGCTGTGATTCGTGGGGGCTGATGGAAGTCTTGGTTGCTGAGGGAAGGTCTATCCTCCCAAGTGGGTGTATCGAGGGACCGAGCTGGTCACTGGATTTCCCACTTCAGTTCCAGGGACTGGTTAAGCAGAAAAAGCAAGTCTAGGGGGTTTCTCCAGCAGCTCCGAGAAAACCAACAGAAGCAGAAGGAAGTGCAGGCGGAGTTATAGACGCAGCAGCAGCAATAGCTGTGAGAGATTCCTGCAAAGGGAAATCAACCCAGGGTCTGCTATGCCCATGGACAAAAAGAGCAGACATGGAGAGCATGCCTGGGCTGTGCTGAGAAGGTTAGCCCAGGAGAGCAAGGCATGAAAAAGTGTAGAAGTGTGGCCTAATGCCAAGATGGGGACAAGAGTTCTTTGTTTTGGGTATAGAGAAGCAGGCCATATCGAAAGACATGGCCTGCTTAGGAAATTCCTGAGTGGCAAAACAAGGGGCCAGGGCCCCAAGAAGGTAGAAAGAAAGGAGAAGGTGTCCTCTGACACAAACCCACATGAGGCAGGCAACGTCGAGGTGGCAGGGATGGCCGTGGACCTTGCAGACCCTCCACCAGCACAGAAGAAGGCTACAGAAGAAGCTAAAGGCTTCAGAAGAGGCTCTGCAAGCAGCGGTTAATGAGAATGAGTGGCTGCAGGAAGAGCGCTGGGATACTGCAGCAGAGAAGGATTGCCTCTTCATTTTGGTGAGCGAGCTGGCAGTGGAGCTGGAGACACCGTGCGTGCAGGCTGTCCAAGCGCGCAACCGGTGACAGCAACGAGTTGATGAGGGATGGAGCTTAGACAAGAATAGAACTTTCCCCCCCGTGTGGGCCAGGTTCTAATGAGGAGGGTATATAACAGAGGGGGCTTGGCCTGTGGACTATAAAGCCTGGAGCTAGGCCAAATGGATTACAGAGTGAGATCCACCTGAGGGGAAAGCCAGGGAAAACTGCAGCAAAGTTACAGCAGCAGGCCTAGCTGTTCGGTACAGGGCCTTGGGGCAGAACCTAGAATCCAGGGTAGGATTGGTTCTCCCATGGTCTCGAAGGAAGGGGACCTACAAGGCCATAGAAAGGGCTACCAAGGCCAGCAAGGACAGGCCGAACCAAAGGCAGGCTGAGGAAGAGTACCCAAAGGGACAGAAGACCTTGTTTCTGTTAAAGACATTTTAGTTTGGGATGAGCGCATCCCAGGAAGGAGTGGACTAAAAGACGGTCACCAGGCTGAAGGGTTGAGTTCCCAGCCAGAAAACTGCCAGAGTGCCCTAGTGACTATCAGCGGGGGCGCTAGCCCAGCAAGAAAGCTCTGACACCAGGCCTTGCGAAGAAGTGGCACCTATCTGTGAGTGAACTTTGTTACAAGCCTGCTTCCATTATGGAAACAGCCTGGTATTAGAGAGTGGTGGGGATGGCCTATGGGAGAGGATGGCTGGAGGGGTCATACAGGAGGGGTGGCGGTGTCCAGTGATGAGAGCAGGAAAGGGGTTGTACTGCAGCCCTGCCACTGAGTGGTAACTTGATCCTGGCCAGTCACTCTCCCACCTGGTGCCTCACTTTCTCTATCTTTGAAATGGGGATCATCTTGACCCACATTAAGTGTTTGATCCTCTGCTCTTGCTTCCCAAATCCCTGCCCTCCTTGCCCCACACAGGCCTCTGCCCTGTTCCTCAAACTTCCGTGCCCATGTTAGTGCCTGTGTCACCCCCCAACGGCAAGGTCTCATGTACAGTCTCCTGTCAGAAAACTGAAGTTGCCCCTGGATCCAGAACAGGAATCACAGTTGCTGTGCACTGCCCTAAATGGAGTATAGACCATGGGCATGGGGAAGGCCAACACTCACAACCAGGTAGATCATCAACCTACTCGTCTGTCCCAGGAGCAGGAAGGCCTCTGCTTCTTGCTCTCTTTGATAGCTGGAGCTGCTGAGTTGGGGGTGCGGTGGGCAGAGATGGGAACAGGCCAGAGGATTAATTAAGTGTCAGGGGGAGATTCCTCCTCTGTAGGAGATTATATTGCCCCTGTGTGGGAAATCCCTTCTTTGCAGATGCTGTGCTTTGGTTCCTGGACTCTCCCAGGAAGCCCAGCTCCCATCCCTAGGGCTTGGCTGTTCTCAGCCCTGCTGTGCTCCAGGCCCTTTGCAGAGAGCTGCTCTGGGCCAGGACTGCAGAGCCAGCTGTCAGCCTGGCAGGTGTAGCCCCAGGTTCCATAACCCTGACCCATGGTCTCCCTCCGCTGACAGGCTCTGAAGAAGGCCTGCCCAGAGACATGGATGCCAAGCTGAAGAGCTTGCTGACAGCAACCCCCAGCATAGACAAACTCCAACACATCCTGGAGGTGAGCATAATGGGCAGGGGCAGCAGGAATTTTACCTCAGCCCTGGGGAGGCCTGGAAATGAGAGACTGGATGATCCATGTTTCCAATGTATCCTGCTACCTGGGAGCCACTGGGCTACCAGTGGTCAGGGCAGTCAGTGCAGAGCAGTGTTGGGGCCCTTCCTCCTTCAGGAACAGAGGGAAGGCGCTGGTGCTGGACAACAGGGCTCTGCCTGGTTCTGTTGAGCACTAACCCCAAGGCCCCAGACAGGCTTGCGGAGTGAGAGCATCAGACCCCTGTGAGGTTCAGGAGAAGGTCCTCAGAGAAGAGCACTGTCTCCTTCCTAGGAAGCTGCTGAGATTCTCAAGGAAGGATTCATCCCTTCTCTCCCATGGACACAGAGGACTGTAAGGAGCAGGGCGTTGTCCTTTGTCCAACAGAGACATGTCCTAGGTCTCACCCACAAACCTGGGAGAGAGCTGGGAACTTGACTGGGTCCTACCCCAGCACTTGCCCTGGTACACTCTCTTCTTTCTTCCCCACTTGGCTATTTACATATGGCTCTATGAACATGAAAAAGCAGGAACTTCTTCTCTATCTTTAAGCCAAACTGGTTTATCAAGTCTGACCCCTCAACATATTTTAGGGGGCATATTTCCAGTCCATGTACAGAACTCATTATACTCCACTCGGACCTATATCACACAAGGATATTCATGATCAGAGTGTTGTCAGCTTTCCAAACATAAGAACGGCCATACTGGGTCAGACCCAAGGTCCATCTAACCCCATATCCTTTCTTCCGACAGTGGCCAATGCCAGGTGCCCCAGAGGAAATGAACAGAACAGATAATGATCAAGTGGTCCATCCCCTGTCACCCATTCCCAGCTTCTGGCAAACAGAGGCTAAGGACAGCATCCTTACCCATCCTGGTTAATAGCCATGGTTGATGGACCTATCCTCTACGAACTTAGTTCTTTGTTGAACCCTGTTATAGTCTTGGCCTTCACAACATCCTTTGGCGAGGAGTTCCACAAGTTGACTGTGCATTGTGTGAAAAAAATACTTCCTTTTTTTAGTTTTAAACCTACTGCCTATTAATTTCATTTGTTGACCCCTAGTTCTTGAAGGATGAGAAGGAGTAAACACTTCCTTAGTTACTTTCTCCACACCAGTCATGATTTTATAGACCTCTATCATATCCCCCTTTAGTCGTCTCTCTTCTAAGCTGAAAAGTCCCCGTCTTCTTAATCTCTCCTCATTTGGCAGCTGTTCCATATCCCTAATAATTTTTTTGTCCTTTTCTGAACCTTTTCCAATTCCAATATATCTTTCTGAGACAGGGTGACCACATCTTCACACAGTATTGAAGATGTGGCAGTACCAGGGATTTATATGGAGGCAATATGATATTTTCTGTCTTATCTATCCCTTCCTTAATGATTCCCAACATTCTGTTTGCATTCTTGACTGCCGCTGCACATTGAGTGGTTGTTTTCAGAGAACTATCCACAATGACTCCAAGATCTCTTTCTTGAGTGGTAACGGCTAATTTAGACCCTATCATTTTATAAGTAGAGTTGGGATTGTATTTTCCAATGTGCATTACTTTGCTTTTATCAACACTGAATTCTGAACATTGAACAATGCCATTTTGTTGCCCAGTCACCAAGGTTGCTGAGATCCTTTTGTAGTTCTTCGCATTCTGCTTGAGACTTAACTATCTTGAGTAGTTTTTTTATCATCTGCAAATTGTGCCTCCTCACTGTTTACCCCTTTTTCCAGATCATTGATGAATTTGTTGAACAGCACTGGTCCCAGTGCAGACCCCTGGGGAACACCACTATTTATCTCTCTCCATGCTGAAAACCGACCATTTATTCCCACCCTTTGTTTCCTATCTTTTAACCACTTACCAATCCATGAGAGGACCTTAGGATGTACATGTAGGGTACAATAATTCTGCATTGAATCAGTTGATTCAATTGCTTATTCTTTGGGGTTCAGACCCTCTGTTCTCCCCCTGGGGTGACAGAACCCTGATTGTCACATCTGTCTTTCACGTTCTGTCCCAGCCTCTCACACAAATGAATCCTGTAGCCAGCCCAGCTCAGGGAGCAGGCGATCTCATCCTGTCAAACCAAGCAACATGCGTCTCATTGAGTCTCAGATGGAAGATCCCATGCATCTCCTGGAGGTAAGAACCATTCACTCTTCCTGCCACTTGGGGCTCTTGCAACAAACAGGGGGGTCCTGCTACATATCCTGGTTGGGAGCTTTCCCTATCCCTGGATCCCAGCCCTGGTACAGAGACCTATTTCTCATTATGATATCCTCATTTTATTCTCAAAGGGTGTGTCCAGGATCATGTTTTCTGCAGGAGGTTTGAGCGGGGAGAGATCACTCACTGTCACGACCCAAGGGTCTTCAACCCAGGTTTGCAGGGTTCATGGGACACTCCAACCCTCCACCTGGAAGCCTGCTGAAAATTGCTTACCTAGGACCCATGAAGTTCTGCCCCAGTTTGAGGCTCCACTCCTGAGGTCCGATTGGAGGAGTCTCAGAGAAGCTAATTGGCCCTCTGGCCCTCCTTAAACCAGCAGCAGGAACAGGAAGCTGAGTGAACACCAGGGCTGCTCCCTGTTCTGGACCATGTGCTGCCTGTTTCTGCTGTCGCTCCCCTGGCTTGATTTCCTGGCATCTGATTTGTGGTTGTGATTGCAAGTTTGTCTTTTGCTTCTGATCTTCCAGTATCCTGACCCAGCTGACTCTTGACTCCTGTCATGTGAGTGTGGACACTGTCTCTGACCAGTAGGTCTGGCTGCCCTTGACCCAGCAGTGACATTGACTTTTGTACAATTTCTCCAATGCCCTTTTCTGCTCTCCAGCAAGATACAGCAGTTCCTTGGCTCCCAAAGTCCTAGTTGCCTGCTATTCAAGGGCTGAGGGGTAATGCTTGTACTGCCCCCACTCCCACCCCAGCTGCTTTTCCTATGGGAATCTCCCTAGAGCAGAGGAGAAATCAGCTCTTCTCTTAGGATGAGTCCCAGCAGTAATTCCACCCACCCTGGCCTCAGCTCAGCTATTTTGTTTACCTGGAATCAGGGACCACTTTTGAAGCCCTTAGGGTGTGGGTGGAGGTGGGAGCAGAGGCTGAAGCTCCAGCCATTTCCACCAAAGAACACACCACCCTGCCTTTCTATGGTCTGACTAGGACTCACCATCCATCTTGGAGCTCAACACCAGATGGGAGCTGATAGATTGTCCTTGGTGGGCCATGTTCTTGTGTGTGATGGAGCTGTGTGCCAGAGAGGGCCAGGAGCAGATGCATCACACATGACCAGGACCAGGCTAAACAGCCTGTAACGCTAGGTGAGTCAAACAATGGCCACATATAGACACCTTGGGCATCCATGGGGACAGAATCTGGGCCCTTTGCTGCCAAGAGCACAACTCACTCCAACTTGAGTCATTACGGTAGTGACCCCTGCCAGCCCCTCTGCAGGGGAGGGTCAGTATTATCTCTGTTAGCTGGTGCACAGAGATGCAAAGCAACTGGCTGCAAGGTCACACACAACGTCACTGACAGAGGCAGGAAGGAAGCATGGTACTGATACCAGTCCAGCTCCAACCACTAGACTCCACCCACTTCCAAAGCTAGAGAACTGAGGAGCCCTGACTCTGACAGCTAGGCCTTAAGTGACAAGACCAACCTCCCTCCCACTCAGGGAAGCCATAGAAGGGACCATCTGCTGAGCTCCCCTTTGCAATGCCACTGTCAGAGACCATTGCTATTGGGTTTCAAGTGACTCAGCAGGGAACTCTTTGAGAAACTCCGAGAGTTGCAGGTGTTTCACTGTGACCCTCTGGCAGCCATGGAAAGAGAGCTGCATTGAAGAGACTCTCCTGCTCTAACAAAGGGTTTCTGTTCTCCTAGCTAATCAGCCAGTGAGGCCAGTTTGCAGAATGTGGAAGAGCTGTTTGGCGATGGGTTGGAGGATTCACCATGTAGGCGGCAGCAACTGCAGTGCCTGGGGTCCCCGTGGGCCAAGCCTCCACTCCTGACACTCCAAGCTAATCTCCCATTGCTCTCAGTGGGGCTTTGGCTTTAGCTGTTGGGCCTGCATGCCTAGACAGAGGACTCAGGTATTTCCATCAGGCTGCTCAATGGCAAATGCAGTCATCCACAGACGTAAAGAAGAATGGAAGTGAAAGAGCAAAGTTGGACCATCCGCTGAGCTTTGGCAATCAAGTGAGCAGAGCCGGGAGAGAAGAGGGAGAACTCAAAGGTAGCTGGCGGCAGTAGGGAGGAAAAGCAATTTGGGAGCCAGGAGAGTAGAAATAAATAGTTAATGATGAATACTGTCTCTTTTCTATCACACTAAACTTTAAAATAGCTGTGTATGATGAAAGGGCAGGTCTATAAAGGTAAGAGGTCACTCTAGGGGCTTGAAGTCCCAGATTCTGTTGCTATTGCATGTTTCTCAACCCAACAAATCCATGTAGTGGTAGGAGAAGTGAACTCTTGTCCTCTTTTTCTGGACTAGCCACCAGGAAAAGGACACGATACACATGGCCAAGGAAATAGAGAGGCATGGGGGTCACTTGCAGTGTTGCCTGTTAATATGGCTCTTGTACAGGAGCACGGCAGGTTACTTTGGACTAGGTAGAAGCCACATGTCTCCAAACCTGCACATCCCGGGGCTCCAGAGACCTCTCTCCAGATCCCAAAGCTTCTTCAGAGTCCTAAGGAGCCAGATGGAATCTGGCCTCTCTCCTCCCACTTCAGCAGTCCAGAAAAAGCTATTTGTAGACATGTTATGTGTCCTCTCCTGCCACACTCACCAGCTGGTGACTAATGCAGTCACAGAGTCCAGGCTCAGTGTCCTGCTTTCCTCTGGGCTGTGACAAGCAGGACTTGAGCTGTAATGGATCCTCGTGTGCATGGGCTGAGTGGGCAACCTCTCTACTGCCATATCTGGTAACCAGCCCACACGCACTAAGGAGGAGGTGATGGACTTACCCCAAAGGGGGGTGTGGGAAGAAGCAGAGTGAAGAGGTGATCAGAGAGCCATCCCATAGCATTCCTCCTAGAGTCACTCCAACAACCACCTGGCTCCTTCCTGCCGTAGGCCGCAGCCCCTAGGTTCCATAGGGAATTTCTGAATTAACCCTCTAGGAAGCTGCTCCCGGCTCGCTACAAGCTCTCACACAGCCCTGTCACGAGAGGTAAGGAATAAGTTCCTGCCTCCCGCAACAGCTCGGGGGGAATCTTCTCCGAGAAATCAGTGCCGGGCTTTACGCCTCTCTACAAACAGATCACTTTGCGTGGTGTTGTCAAGAAGCTGCACACCCGTTGGCAGCTCTTTTTAGAGCAACATTAACTCCTACAGGGATTTCTGCTCTAAATGCCCTGGGCCTGAGGGAAGGATTCTGTGGGAAACAGGCCTTTCCCTTGCTCCAGCACCCCCCAGCACAGACAAACTCCAGCAGGGTTAAGATTCTGTGGTGGAACAGTGTGAAACGGCAGCTTTTTGTAAGGTGTCTTTTTTGTGTATTAGTAACTCCTCTGGTGGAAGGGTGGAAGTGCGGAGGTTATGTGGTGAGACAGTAGCTGGGCACTTTCTGTTTTTCTAATCTCTGTGGGTGGGGTTTTGGACCCTTATGGCCTGAAAGGGTATGGAGAACAGAAGGCTCCATTCTGTGGCAGTGACTTTAATTCCATAGTGTTTGGAACTGAACACTGATTGAAGAGAGCTGAAATGTGATTTCCAGCAGGGGGGGAAAAAAGTGCAACTCTGAAAACCAGACCACGTATTTAGCTACCTCAGTATGGGTTAGGGTATCTTGCTTTGCCCAAGTTTGAAAATTATGGCCTAAATCCTCCTCATCTGATGCTATTTGCCTTTAATAAAAATCTAATGAGGATAATGGTCAGTTCTGGGCTTTTGCGGGGGCACCAGGTGGCTGAGATGTTTAATCATGCAGAGATTTTCAGTTCATGCTTGAACAGTAGACTCCCCTTGCCTCTCTTCACACAGGGCAGTCACCACCCTCTACCTAGCATCTTTTAATGGTGTGGTGCAAGAGCTGGAGGTTACTGAAGTACTTCTATTCGTCTTCCCCTGAAAACTGCCGAACAGTTACAAACAGCAGCAAAGTGTTCCTCTGGGGGAAAAGCTGGATGGAGTCATTCTGCTTAGCATTCAGTATTATTACTTCTTTGTACATGGGCTTGGGGAGAACATGGCTACCATTCCAGCTACATTTCCACTCAATCTTTGTTCAGGGTTATATTTGGGAGTACCTGCTACACTTGGGATCAAGGCAAGAGCCACGGAAAGCAGTGAGGGCACTGGAACTAAACTGATTCTGCAGGGCACAGAGTGGGGGCGGGATGCAGAGACCACATAAGGATCTGTGCCCTTTTCATGGCCTGGGACACTGCTCTGCAGGGACCCAATCCACTGTAGTGTGGAGGGACTTGGGGTGGCAGGCAGGAGCATGGCCAATCAGTTCAGAACTAGGTGGCCCTCTGGCCAGACCCACGTCCCTGCATAGGTGACACAGAAGCTCTAGCAGCCCCTGGACTGCAGTACCAGGCACAGAGCAGCTCTGCTGACAATCAGCTGCCTAAGAAGGAGGATTCCATCCCATATTGTCTCTGTGGAGCATAACATGCATTTCACCAAGAAAGGATTTGTAATTGAGTGCACTGGGGGAACTTTTCCAACAAGTGTGTCCTATAATCTTAATTTATTTGCAGCCCTAGCTGAGCTCTGGATCCCATTATGCATGGTTCTGTACATGCATGCATAGGAAGAGACATTATATGCTTCACAGAGCTTACAGTGGAGCTAGAAAAGACTGGCAGAAGGAGGGGTGGCGGGATGCATTATTGCCCCCATTTTACAGCTGGGGACTGAGACATGGAGAGGTTAAGTGAGTTGCCCAAGGTCACAAAGAGATTTTTGTTGCAGAGTCAGGAACTGAACCCTCCAATCCAGCCAATGTGCAGAGGTTTGATCAATATCCAGAAAGGAAATTCTCTGTATGTTTCTCACTGTAACCAAATGGACCCTCTTGAGAAGTGACAAACAAAGGAGTGTATATTAGATGGATGAATCCAGAGGTATGTAGGTTCAGGTTCTACTGCTGACTACACATTCTGATACCCCTTCATTCAAAATCCTCTGCTCTGAGAATGGCCAGCAGGGTTATGGCTCTTCCCCATGTGCAGTGCTGGTTCAGTCTGTCATTCTTGAATGTGGGCTGGGTCTGGAGGAAGGTAGCTGAGGCAGTCCTTGCTTATGATACAGGGAGTTAATGTTCTGCCACAGAAACCCTGAGCAGTCTAGTTTCCTGATGGAAGAGGACACATTGCACGCTATAAATCTTTACATTCCTACACCCAAAGTCCAGCTAAAGTCAAGATGGGCTGTGGGTGCTTGCCATTATGGTTTGCATTCAAAACTTTTTCAGCACCAAAGTACAGACATCTCCCATTTGAACTAAAGGAATAGCTCCATTAGCTGACAGCAGTCGTATGCTGTTATCCTCTATTAGGATATTTAGATAGTACTTCGTCCTTAGTACCTCAGTGCAGGGGACTGGACTAAATGACCGACTGAGATATCTTCAAGTGTTACATTTCTATGATTCTATGAGCCAGTAGAAGAGGACACAACACACATTAAACCGACCTCTTGTGTAAGCAGCTGTGAAACTGGCCCTAGCATGTAACTGGCATAGCCTTTTAATGGTGATGCCCTTCTGAGGACAGGGAAGAGGAGTGCTGAATGCTGGGGAACCAGAAAGAAAAGACACTAACAAAGCAACCCACCCCACTCCAGAGAAGCAACAGGAGAAGTGGAGGAGACACAGGTCTTGGGCGCTGGGACACAGGGAGCCCATATGATCAAATTAGGCCAGGAAGTCTATCCAACAGCTGTAAATTCCACCTTTTTCAGTCTTTCCAGTGATAAAACCATCCTCGGAGGAATCAGCACATATAGGAGCAGCTGTTGCATTGTGTGAAATCTTAAAATCAACAAAAGTCTAGCCCCTTCTCCTGTTGCCCTCCTTTCTCTCTCTCCATCTCCCCTGCCTGTACATCTGGCCAGACTCTGGCTCCCATGGCAGGCTCAGTGACCTCGAGGGGAATTTTCCCTGTTCAAGGAGCAGTGTAAGGTGGGACCCTCTGCAGCTCCTCCTGGTGTGGGATATGCAGGGGTGGGAATGGGTGTGCTGGGGATGTGGCCAGAGGACTGTGTAGGTCAGCTACCATGGGCTTCAGAGCAGCCCCAGGGCAACTGTGAGGAGGCTGCCTTGAACTGGAACAGCCAGGGGAATGCTGTAACTTACACTGTTGGCCACTTTAGGCCCACTCAGAATATTGCAGGCACAACAGTGGCTTAAAGCCATCTTCATTGCCACTCTTCCTTGGGCTGCACCTCTTGAGAGGCCCAGCCCAGAATCCAGCCCACCGTCTCTCTTCTCAGCCTTCTAGAAACCGATCTCCTGTCTCCCACTCTGCAGCTATTTCTTCACCAGCTACTCTTACAGGATGCAGTGGCTGCTTAGAGGCACGAAATCCCTCCCTCCTTTCCAGAAACAGCTGGAAATGCTGCCTAGACCCATATCTCCCCGTCTCTCCCCTTCTTCAAAGCTGGTAGGAGTTCCATTCTTCTTGCTTCTGCATGCAGGTTTCAGTTCCCCACAGATGGAGTTTTCATTTAATCAAGCTCAGAATGAATGAAAGCAGCACTATTAATTAAACAATGGCCCATATGGTGCATTGCAAGTAACTGCAATGCCGGAGGATTAATATCAATTATCTCTGAAGCTGGGAGGGATGGGAAGAAAGAGAATACTTAAGTTGCTTTATAAGCTGAGAAAGTCAGAAAACAGTGTGGTCCAGTGAGGGAGCTCTGGACTGGGTGCCAGGACTTCTAGGTTCCTGTCCTGACTGAAAAGCAGACTTGCTCGGTGGTCTTGAGCAAGGCCCATTAGGTTTCTGTGGGAGTTGGGTACCTAACTCCCATTTGTGCCTTTACATTCTTCCCTTTAACCTCTTTGTGCCTCATCTTCCCCATCGGTAAAATGGGGTAGTAATACTTGCTTGTCTTGTTGATGTGCTTTGGCATCTACAGATGAAGCTACGGAGTATTCAGGGAAACAGTTTTGAGCTGTAAAGTTTGAATGGAAATCCTGATCCAAACTTTCTCCAAGTTTAGCTTCAGCATCCAAGCCTTCCAACACAGGATATGAGTAACTGTCATTGACAGTCACATCCGTGAGAGTTATTCGTAGCCCACGTGAAGACAAGTGGGGCCTGAACTCCAGTTGCTATAGAGCATCTCCTCAGATTCATTTATGTGAACAAAAAAGAATAGGGAGTAGAAATTCCAAAGACCCTTCTCAGGTTTTTTTTTTTTTAAAAGTCTTTTCCTGAAACTGGCTGGCTTTATTGAGGAAAGGAGCTGCACGCTGTAAATGGCATTCTGAAGAACCATTTCATATGGGGTGGGGATGGCTCACTGTTCATCAAGAGAGGAGAGCATGCAAGTTAGTTACCGGTGGTGATCTAGCAGCTGTTAGAGTTCTATTATCATAGGGTGAAGTTTGCCTCTAGCCTCCATTCTAAGCTTTACAAGGCCATTTAAAGAAAAGGAGTACTTGTGGCACCTTAGAGACTAACCAATTTATTTGAGCATGAGCTTTCGTGAGCTACAGCTCACTTCATCGGATGCATACCGTGGAAACTGCAGAAGACATTATATACACACAGAGACCATGAAACAATACCTCCTCCTACCCCACTGTCCTGCTGGTAATAGCTTATCTAAAGTGATCATCAAGTTGGGCCATTTCCAGCACAAATCCAGGTTTTCTCACCCTCCGCCCCCACCCCCCCACACAAACTCACTCTCCTGCTGGTAATAGCCCATCCAAAGTGACCACTCTCTTCACAATGTGTATGATAATCAAGGTGGGCCATTTCCTGCATAAATCCAGGTTCTCTCAGAATACAGGGAATACAGACTAACACGGCTGTTGCTCTGAAAGGCCATTTAAGAGTCATTGTAGGGGGCTGCTTGAACCAAGATCCCACACGTAACACTAGGGCAGGGGTTGGCAACCTTTTAGAAGTGGTGTGTCAAGTCTTCATTTATTCACTTTAATTTAAGGTTTCGCATGCCAGTAATACATTTTAACGTTTTTAGAAGGTCTCTCTCTATACGTCTATATATTATATAACTAAACTATTGTCGTATGAAAAGTAAACAAGGTTTTCAAAATGTTTAAGCAGCTTCATTTCAAATTAAATTAAAATGCTGATTTTATGCCCCCGGCCCGCTTTTACGCCGTTGCCGGCCTGGGGGTCTGTTCATCTAGGCCGGCAGCAGGCTGAGCAGGGCCTGCGGCTGGGACCCCGGCTGACAAGGGGCAGCAGCCAGAACCCCAGACCAGCAGCGGGCTGAGCGGGACCCCAGACTGGCAGTGGGCTGAGCGGCTCAGCCCACTGCCACTCAGCCCACTGCTGGTCTGGGGTTCCGTCCACTGGCTCCTGCCAGCCAGGGTCCCGGCTGCCGGCCCCGCTCAGCCCACTGCCGGTCTGGGATCCCAGCCCTGTCCACACAGAGTGGGTATGTACCTTCTCCCTGGTTCTAGCCCATTCTCTTCCTCTCTCTGCACTGAGTTGAGGGTGGGAGTGTGCTGAAAACAGGGCTGGGGGTGAAGGAGCAGGCTGGGGGTTGGGGTGCAGGGTCTGGCCAGGAGCTAGAATGAGGGAGGGGGCTCAGGGTTGGGACAGGAGGTTTGGGTGTGGAGTGCTTACCTGGGCAGCTCCCATTTGGTGCGAGGGGTGCAGGTGGGAATGTGGGGGGAGGGGTGTGTGTGTGCAGGAGCTCCCATTTGGTGCTCAGGGTGGGAGTGGGGATGTGGGGGGTGCAAGAGTCAGGGCACGGGCTTTGGGGGGGCTGGGTATGTGAGGAGGGTGCCGGAGTCAGGGCTGGGGTTGTGGGGGGGGTACAGGGGTGAGGGCAGAGGGCTGTGTGTGTGTGAGGGGGGTGCAGGGGTCAGGGCAGAGGGCTGGGGGTGTGTGGGGGGTGCAGGGGTCAGGGCAGAGGGCTGGGGGTGTGGGCTGAGGTCGTGGGGGTGCTCCCAGCCCCCTGCCCTGAGCAGCTCACGGCAGGGGGCTGGAGGGGATATGCCCTGATTCCACCCCCTTCCCCAAGGTCCCCGGAGCAGAGAGCGCACTGCGGCTCCACTTTTCCCTCTCCCCATCCATAGCAAGGGATGTCAGCTGATCAGCGGCATGGAGGGAGAGGAGGAGGGGCAGGAACCCAGCACGCTGGGGGACGAGGCGGGGGAAGCTTGCCTACCCTGCAAGGGGAGAGTGGTGGGCGGGGGGTGGAAAAGAGCAGGCCGGGCCAGGCAGGATTTTTAGTGGCACACTGCTGTCTGCCTGGGTCTGGCAGACAGCAGCGTGCTATTAAAAATTGGCTCGTGTGCCGTGTTTGGCACGCGTGCCATAGGTTGCCGACCCCAGCACGAGGGTGACCAGATAGGAAGTGTGAAAAATCAGGACAGAGGATGGGGGGTAATAGGCACCTATATGAGAAAAAGCCCTGAAAATCGGGACTGTCCCTATAAAATTGGGACATCTGGTCACCCTACGTAAGACCACTGCCAATAACTCAAACCTAGTTTTGCTTCCTCACAAGGCAAACGTGCTTTCCAATTACAGATCGGCAGGTATTTTGCTGAAACGAGGATTATGTCAATCAGAACCCAATACACTTTTACCTCATAGATTTCAGTAATTATTTTGGCTTCAGGCAGAGTAAATCCAATGTCCGGCGTGTTGGCCTGCTCAGATTTAAAGGCAGCCTTGGGTGAAGGGAATAAAGCAGGGGTGGGGGAAGTGGTTTGGAACAAATAGGAACTGGAGCAATCCTCAGACTTCATAGCCAGCCGAGCTTGCCGTACTTCTGAGATCAGAGGAGTTTTAGATGAATAAATATTCTTCTGCTTCACCCCACGCTTCCTATCCCAAAATGGCTCCTCTTCCAGGGCAGACCTTTGACGGACTGGTGCTCTTGGCGGAGGGAGTATTAATCATGTTTATTATGGTAGTGCCTAAGGGCCAACCAAGCATGCGGCCCCATTGTGTTAGACACTATACAAATACCATAGCAGACAATCCACGCCCCCAGGAGTTTACAGTCTAAATAGACAAGACAGACAGAGGATGGGGGAAGGGGTGAAACACACAAGGCAAGAGACCAATATGATGGCAGTGAACAGTATGTTAGTACCACAGTATTTTTTTGGGGTGGGTTTAGTTAGGAGGGGAAAGAAAACTGAAGAGAGGGGGCCATTGGAGGGAGGGAGGGGGCAAGGAGATAGGACTGTGGGAGGGGGAAGGTTGTCACAAACAGCCAATCATTACAGGGCCAAGAAAATCCAGGTCAGACTAAACGGTTCTCTGAAGGTCCAAAAGGTCCCTGCTTTGGCCACCAAGGCCAAGATGTCATGGTGCACCCTTGGGAACACTCCTACCCTGGCAGGAGGAATGGGCTAGCGGTGGTCTAGCAAGATTTCTCCATCTCTTGCTTCTACAGCTCTGTGCTGCTCTGTAAAAAGAGGAAACTGGAACAACCTCTCACATGTATATAGGGTATGTGAATTCAAAGAGGCTCTGGATTGGGCAGCAGAGTTTGGCACACTCTGAACATGTAAACATGATCATGATCATAGAATCATAGAATCATAGAATATCAGGGTTGGAAGGGACCTCAGGAGGTCATCTAGTCCAACCCCCTGCTCAAAGCAGGATCGATCCCTGACTGAATCATCCCAGCCAGGGCTTTGTCAAGCCTGACCTTAAAAACTTCTAGAGAAGGAGATTTCACCACCTCCCTAGGTAACGCATTCCAGTGTTTCACCACCCTCATAGTGAAAAAGTTTTTCCTAATATCCAACCTAAATCTCCCCCACTGCAACTTGGGGCCATTACTCCTTGTTCTGTCATCTGCTTCCACTGAGAACAGTCTAGAGCCATCCTCTTTGGAACCCCCTTTCAGGTAGTTGAAAGCAGCTATCAAATCCCCCCTCATTCTTCTCTTCTGAAGACTAAACATCCCCAGTTCCCTCAGCCTCTCCTCATAAGTCATGTGTTCCAGTCCCCTAATCATTTTTGTTGCCCTCCGCTGGACTCTTTCCAATTTTTCCACATCCTTCTTGTAGTGTGGAGCCCAAAACTGGACACAGTACTCCATATGAGGCCTCACCAATGTCGAATAGAGGGGAACGATCACGTCCCTCGATCTGCTGGCAATGCCCCTACTTATACATCCCAAAATGCCATTGGCCTTCTTGGCAACAAGGGCACACTGTTGACTCATATCCAACTTCTCGTCCACTGTAACTCCTAGGTCCTTTTCTGCAGAACTGCTGCCGAGCCATTTGGTCTCTAGTCTGTAGCGGTGCATTGGATTCTTCCGTCCTAAGTGCAGGACTCTGCACTTGTCCTTGTTGAACCTCATCAGATTTCTTTTGGCCCAATCCTCCAATTTGTCTAGGTCCCTCTGTATCCTATCCCTACCCTCCAGTGTATCTACCACTCCTCCCAGTTTAGTGTCATCTGCAAACTTGCTGAGGGTGCAATCCACACCATCCTCCAGATCATTTATGAAGATATTGAACAAAACCGGCCCCAGGACCGACCCCTGGGGCACTCCACTTGATACCGGCTGCCAACTAGACATGGAGCCATTGATCACTACCCGTTGAGCCCGACAATCTAGCCAGCTTTCTATCCACCTCATAGTCCATTCATCCAACCCATACTTCTTTAACTTGCTGGCAAGAATACTGTGGGAGACCGTGTCAAAAGCTTTGCTAAAGTCAAGGAACAACACATCCACTGCTTTCCCTTCATCCACCGAGCCAGTTATCTCGTCATAGAAGGCAATTAGATTAGTCAGGCATGACTTGCCCTTGGTGAATCCATGCTGACTGTTCCTGATCACTTTCCTCTCCTCTAAGTGCTTCAGAATTGATTCTTTGAGGACCTGCTCCATGATTTTTCCAGGGACTGAGGTGAGGCTGACTGGCCTGTAGTTCCCAGGATCCTCCTTCTTCCCTTTTTTAAAGATGGGCACTACATTAGCCTTTTTCCAGTCATCTGGGACCTCCCCCGATCGCCATGAGTTTTGAAAGATAATGGCCAATGGCTCTGCAATCACATCCGCCAACTCCTTTAGCACTCTCGGATGCAACACATCTGGCCCCATGGACTTGTGCTCGTCCAGCATTTCTAAATAGTCCCGAACCACTTCTTTCTCCACAGAGGGCTGGTCACCTTCTCCCCATGCTGTGCTGCCCAGTGCAGTAGTCTGGGAGCTGACCTTGTTCGTGAAGACAGAGGCAAAAAAAGCATTGAGTACATTAGCTTTTTCCACATCCTCTGTCACTAGGTTGCCTCCCTCATTCAGTAAGGGGCCCACACTTTCCTTGACTTTCTTCTTGTTGCTAACATACCTGAAGAAACCCTTCTTGTTACTCTTAACATCTCTTGCTAGCTGCAACTCCAGGTGTGATTTGGCCTTCCTGATTTCACTCCTGCAAGCCCGAGCAATAATTTTATACTCATCCCTGGTCATTTGTCCAATCTTCCACTTCTTGTAAGCTTCTTTTTGTATATAAGAGCAGCAAGGATTTCACTGTTAAGCCAAGCTGGTTGCCTGCCATATTTACTATTCTTTCTACACATCGGGATGGTTTGTCCCTGTAACCTCAATAAGGATTCTTTAAAATACAGCCAGCTCTCCTGGACTCCTTTCCCCATCATGTTATTCTCCCAGGGGATCTTGCCCATCAGTTCTCTGAAGGAGTCAAAGTCTGCTTTTCTGAAATCCAGGGCCAACAGGAGAGTTGCGTAGGTCCTGTGCCTTGGGGATGGAGTGCAGAAGACCATTGTATGGCTATCCTGCTTCATTTCCTGCATGTCAAGGGTTGAACAAGTGAACTGTGTGATGCTCTTAGCTGACTAGTTCCCAGCACAGCCAGCTCACCTCTTCTCCCTGTGTTTTAGGAGATGGGCTTGTGGAGTGGAGGGATTTTCTTCTGGGCAGACTGCTTCCCAGTGCCCTCAGCCATCTTCTGACACCTGCACTCAGGCGATGGGGTCACAAAGAGCAGACTTTTTCTGGGCTGGTGTCTCAAGGGGGTAACACAGCATCATTTGAGACTACCAAGTTTAAGACCCTATGCTCTGCAGATGGGAATACCCATTCAATGGAATGCTGCCTAGGTGGCATGCTGTAACTTGCCTCCTCACTGTGTGGAATCTCCTACTTGCGGTCCAGGCTTCACAGACGTGGGAGAGGTGTCCTGCACAACAGCTGGCAGGGGAAGGCCAGTGCAGGGCAATAAAAGCTGAGGTTCTATTAAGTTGTGCTGCTTCCCCCTTCATTATGTGGAGAGTCCCTTTCAAGATGCTTTCAGAGGGCAGCTATGGTTGGAAGAGGCCCTAGAAGCATGGATCTGTGCTTTGTAGGGCCAGCAGGAGAGCCAAGACATGCTTATGGATGCTCCATGTTTCCTGTGGCTATCCTGAGATCTGTGCAGATTTTGGGAGATTCCCAGATGAAGGGTACAGAATGCCCATTTCCTCCAAGGGCCATTTCCAAACAGCTGCAATGAAACTTTTGTTTAGCTTAATCCGATTGGATAGATTTGATTGAGTTTGTAATTTTTGCCTAACCCTCCTAAGTATCATACCAGAATTGGGATCTCCACAGAGCTAAGGTTAGGTCTGGACGCCCTGGACACTGGAGCAGAAACCATCTCTCTCAGACAGGGCTGGGGAATGGAAACTCCTGTTATTAGTCACACCACTCTTGCTTGCATATCTCCCCTTTTAAAATCCACATGTTTATTTTTATTGATGTTTTTACAGTTTGACAAATACATTTTTCTATGAAGAGAAACATAATTAACTTAAGCCATTTATATTAATCAGAAGGGGGAAAAAATCATGCAAAGCAGGGGTAATTTTGCACAGAACAACGCACGTTATCTAATGAATATAGATGATGCTGATTTATGTGTTTACCAAAAAGTAAGAGTGGGCTGAGGGGAAGGGGGAGAAAGAAAATAACCCAGAAAAAAGGGCTGTTAAATGATGCGTTACAATTTCTGCAGAGTCCTGCTCACAAAGTGTTTAAAATTTTGAATGTGTTTATTGGGCCGAAATGCAACACAAGACATTGCACTTGCAATTGTCGGATAAGGGGCTAACTCTACCCCCTTACTCACATGAATAGTTCTCACTCACAGGTAATTCCAAGGACTTTGTTCAGCTAGGATTTACAATATTGGCCCAAGCAATCTCAATCTTTGGCTGGTCTCTTGAGACAAAATTTCCACAGTGTTCAGCTCCCATTGGTACCAAACAAGTGGTCCGATTATCAAAACTGCTCAGCATTTTGGGTGTATGTTGCATGCTGAGCACTTTTGAAAATGTGGCCTCAGTTGTGGGTGCTGAACCGTTGCAAATCTTTCCCTTGGAAGCTGAACAATCATATCTCCTCCGAAATCACAGGAAGGTGACCAAAGCTATATGACTTTCACTTGTGGGCCACTGGATCAAATTCAGTCCAGGGTGTAGAGTGACCATCGGAGGTTGTTTGAGTAATAGAAGAAATGAGCTTGATGGATCACAGTCCAGTGCCAATGTCCACCTCAGAACCTAGCCAGTACAGGTAGCACTAACTACTCTCCTTTTGGCTGTCTTGCTGGAGAGTCAAATGCACAGCGCCATCTGGGGCCCTGATGTGTCTGGAGGAATCAGTGTCGCTAGTTATTCTTTGCTGTGGGTAAAATGTGCACAGCGTATTTTTTCCCTAAAGCTTCTCACCCTCCTGAATACATTCCGCGCCCCTCCCCTGGAAGGGCCCACCCCATAATTTGAGAACCTCTAGACTAAAGTACTCCACAGTTCCAATGGCATACAGTAATCTTTTTCTCCTCACCTGCTGTTTAGTGTTGCTGGTGCATAATGGCTGCCTTTCCACCACGGAGATGAATGCATTTTGTAGGAAAGCAAGGGCTGCTATACTAGAATTAGCCCATGGACAATTTAGTCCAGTATCCTGTCTCTGATGGTGGCTGATGATGGATGCTTTGGAGGATGGTGGAAAATCATATAGGATGAAATCCTGGCCTCACTGAAGTCAATTGCAAAACTCCCATTGGCTTTGAAGGGGCCAAGATGTTACCCACAATGCAACTGTCCAGCTACACCATACTTTACTATAGAGATGGAAGGAAATTCTTCCTGAACTCAACTGATGCCCTAAAGCACGACTACTGAGAGCCTTTATCCTAGGCGTGTGGTCAGTGCATATGTTATTCATATATGTACAAGTGTCTGTCTTTTAAAAAACCTTTCTAAGACAGTAGGAACAAAGGAATTCCCATAGGAGATGTGATCACTTGTCCATCTAATCTTGTACGCTGCACCGGATGCCTCAAAGAATGGCAAACGAATCCCTAATGTACCTGCCACTTGTGCAATGGACTCTTATGCTTCCTCCACTGACAAAGGAAACCAGGAAAATTCCAAGCATAGGACTGTTCCTACATTCACATCTCCAAGAGGAACAGGAGTACTTGTGGCACCTTGGAGACTAACAAATTTATCTGAGCATAAGCTTTCGTGGGCTACAGCCCATTTAATCGGATGCACAGAGGTGGGCTATAGCCCACGAAAGCTTATGCTCAAATAAATTTGTTAGTCTCTAAGGTACCACAAGTACTCCTGTTATTTTTGCGGATACAGACTAACATGGCTGCTACTCTGAAACATCTCCAAGAGGAATCATTATTGCAAATATTCAGTGTCCTTCTGGCAGTACTTTTTCACATTTTAGGGGAGGGAAGCCACAGCTCTACTGCTTAGCTTGTCAGACTTGCTCAGTGACAAGAGACTTTGAAGTCAAATTGCATTAGTAATAAAACAAGAATAATAAATTTGTTTACATAGCCTCTTTTATTCCAATGGATTCCAAAGCAATTTACAGAATGTATATAAGACTCGCTCACCTACCACTGAGCCACCTCTTGGGCGGAACACGGCACCAGTTTAAAGGTGCATCGCCACATAGCGCTTGTTGGAGGATAAAAGAAAAATACCATTCACATTTCAATCTGGGGGAGGGGGCAGGAATTAGGAAGGCAGAATGTAAACATCTCTGTTGGAATTTGGCCAAGATACCAGGTCTAACACCCCTGCTCCTGCCATGGGATCATTTAGTGACCAGGAGAGGGTTGGGGCTTGGCTTATACTAAATCTTTCATCTTAAGGATTCCGTTTAGAGGAATCACTACGTTCAGCTTTAAGACGAATAGTGAGTTAGTGGCTTTTAACAATAGGTACCCCTTCTTTCATTACTGCAGTCAACTTGGGGATCACAGGTACGTGTAAATTTCTGAAATGTAGTTTCTTCAGCCATCCACGCCTCAGGGAAGGGCTGATGAGGGGGATGGAGCTTGATAAAGTGCAGCGCGGGAAGTGAAATTTGTCTCTCTTTGCCGACTCACAAGCTTTCTGCTGAGGTGCATGGCCACATGGCAGAGTCACCCTTTGCTTTCTCTGTCTTCTCACTAGAGAACTCTGTCATATATCACTGTGCCCAACATAAATGGTTACTGCAGTGACTGAGCTGACAAATATTAGAGTGGCATTCAATTTTGCAGTGGGGAATGGATAATAGAAGGCCCCCAGGGCCCTGTAGTTAAGGTACCATTGAGATCTGCAGTTAACATGGACATTAAATCCTTTATGGCTGCAAAAATAATGCCTAGCATCACCCAACTTGCGTCGCTTGTTCTTAGGGGAAAGGTTGAATTTTCAGAGGCATTTAAACTGCAGCTGTTCTGTAGCTTTTGCATTAAGGAGGAATTATGAATGACCACGCTGAGAAATGTAACCCCCCGAGTCTATGTTTTCCCTCAGATCGCTCTAGCTAAGAAGCTGACAGGGTTCTGAGGCTTTGACATTTCCATTCTACCTTAGGCATATGCCATTTCTTTTGAGCAGTAATAATAATTAAAAAAACAGGACTTGAACATGTTTCCCCATGAAACAAGGCTGAGGGCAGATTTTTCTGGTGGAGATTTGTTTCATTGGGAGGGGACAGAAGGGGGCCATGAGGCTGGTTCACCAACACCCTGGATCTCAGGGGATATGATTCTCCTAACTCCAAACTGATCTACAACAGAAGGCAGCATTCGTAAGGGTAGCTCCTCACCAAAGGCTAACTCCCTACTAACACTGGATTTGAT
Source organism: Caretta caretta (assembly GCF_965140235.1). Lineage (NCBI taxonomy): Eukaryota > Metazoa > Chordata > Testudines > Cheloniidae > Caretta > Caretta caretta. Next base: position 154,629,957 of record NC_134208.1, on the reverse strand, counting down.
TTGTTGTTGTTGTTTTAATAATGGGGAAAATGTATTTTTTCTTAATTTTTAAAAATTGCTGACTAGTTTTTGCTCAAACTTTTAATAAAATAAAATGAAAATCTCTCTTGGGCAGAGAACAGGCCTGGAAAATTCCACCCTGAAAGGCAAAAGCTTCTGAAAGTTACGAATGACTGAAAATCACGTCTTGAGCCTTTCTAACTGGGATCTCAGACACTAGAGTAGCTAGCTGTGTGAAACCCTAACATAGACACAGTTTACAGTGGTCCAGCTTTACCCTGGTTTGAAATTACAGTAGGGTCCTGTCTAGAATAGGCTTTTCTTCTTTTTTTACACCCATTATACTACACCATTGCAAACACCCAGTGTGGTGCACTACACTGGCATAAGATGGGGCTTGCACTGTGGCAACTCACCCCATTAAGTTACTGAGGCAAGTTGCACTCAGTGCAAACCCCATTTTGCACTCACACAGCATGCCTATGTTGTGGGGTTGCACTTGTGTAATTACACCACTGTACCTACACTGGTGCAAATTTCCCTAGTCTAGACAAGCCCTGAAATGCTGCACTGCTAAAAACCATGCTGCACAAGTGTACCCTGGTGGTGTACCCTGGCGGTGTAAAGAGGCTTTACAATGGTACCTTTAGACATGTGACCGGACTCCCAATATAGACCAGAAGTCTAAGAAGACCAGACTTAGAATAGAAGTGGAGAGAGACAAATGGGTGTTTTGTGAATTTTGCACTTTTGAAAACATCTCTGAAAATTGTCATTCATTACCTCCCTGCTTATCATCTTTAGACAAAGACTCCAAAAATTCACTACAATAGACTCTTTGAATGTTGTCAGCATTGTGATCGGCTGCTCTCCAATGTTTAGCTCTGCAATCATCTCTTTCTTCTTTTCAGTAAACGTGTAAGTGGCACTGCATTGTAGATAAGTGGCATTGTCTGGTAGTATTCTTTCGGCATGTTGGTTCCACACCAAACTCCCCCGCATAGCCGGAGTGGCTCTCTTTCTCTTCACTGAAATGGGGGTAAGAAAGGCAGGTGAGAGTTTTGAGGATGAAAAAAAATGTTCGTTTGGTTTTAGAATGAATTCCAATTAGATAATTGCTGGTATAAAAGCCCAGCAGTAACAAGTGAATTTGGTGTTATCCCTCTTTACAATTAACCATCCACCTCTGCTCCTCCCTCCCATTTGAGACTCCATCCTTGGCCTTATCTCTCCTTCCTTTCCTCCGGGTTTTCTACTACAATGGAGGGCTGCTCTTTGACATGGGCTGCTCCATGGCTATGGAGCTCCCTTCCTCTGAGACACTTCCTTTTGCCTTCAGACTTTTCTTTCCTCCTATATAACTCTCATGCTGCATCAAGCATCTTTTGTTATACTGTGTACCAGGGATGCTGCATAAGATCAAATGGCTTATGATGTATGCTTTTATTTTTCTACATGGAAATGGAAGAGGCCTTTGTAAAACACTCTAGGGGGTACGACTTCCAAAGCAGAACATTGTCTCTGATTTTGGCCACCAGAGAGACAACTAAATCAGTTTATCTATCTTAGGCTCTTGTATGGCTGCCACAACCTTGAATGGATTTACCCTGGGGAAGTACGACTCGCATTTTATAGATGGGAAACTGAGGCATAGAATGAGTAAGTGACTTGCCTGCGGTCACACACAAAGTCTGTGCTGGAACAGTGGCCCTAGATGTTTAGCTGGCCAAGGCAAAAAAATGTTTCTGGTTCACCAACCCCAGTGACCAAGCGGGAGGGAGAGAAGGCCAGCCAATCAGAGCAAAACTTGCTGATATCTGGCAGTGGGAGGATATGGGGTAAGTTCCCTGCTCCATCCACCCAGGGCAACCCCATTGCTCACCCACCCCTGGAAACAAACCTGGGTGAATAGAGTAAGAAATGGAACCATGACTTCTCAGTGAGAGAGCAGCATGCTAAACAGTGGACAGTCCTCCTCCCCCAGAGTCTATTGGGCTAAATTCTGTTTGCATGTACACTAGTGTAACGCCTTTGAAATCAATAGAGATACTCAGGTTTTACACCGAGATAACTGGGAGCAGAATTTGGCCTACTGTGACAAACTAATTCCTGCTGTATCTCCAGTGAAGACAATGGAGTTACACCACAGATGAATTTGACCCAAATAAATCTGAAGGCCTGGATGGCAGAGAGGAGCAGCAATAGGACAAAGCTCTGTTTCTAGTGTGAATCTAGCCTGGATCACTGATGACTGAAAGCTTTTTCCATCTGATGGGTATTCAGTGTCCTGTGTGAAACAAGTCCGGTGGATCTCAGACAAGTTCTCAGGAGACAGGTGTCCACATCTCTCTAACTTGCACTAATGAGCACCCTTCTTGTCAGTCACAGCAGAGGTGCCAGAGCCTAGAATCTGTATTATGCCCTCATTCCTAGAGGGGTTTCCTTCCTCCAGCTCAGGACTGAGCCACACTGGCTTGGCACTGCCCCCTGCTGTATCCATTCTGAAGGTTAACAGAGGATTTCAGTCTTCGGGGTGCTCAGTCCAGTACCTTCCACCAGAACTAAAATCATCTTTGCTGCCTACTTTACCATGGTAAAAAGGTCTGTATTGTGCACATACAACCACAGACCACTGGCAATCTGACATGGCTCTGATACACTCCCCTAATCACCTCCTCCCCACTGCCACCACCTGTATTATACTGTATCCAATTGCCTCTTTCTAATGTTTTCCATCTTCAGCATTTCATACCAGAGAAGCCATTGGAGACACTCTGGCTATTCCACATCTGCACAGACGAGCTGAGCAAGATCTTTAGAATACAGCGGAGCTTTTTATTGCCAAGGTGCCTTACCTACCTGCACAACTTGACAGATGACAGAGTCGTTGAGCCATACACTTTGGAGCATTATTTTCCAATCTGATAAAGAACTGACAGCCTGTGCTGAAAGCAACAAATCAGCCCTTTGTCGGGGATGAGGAAGCAAATCAAAGGCTATGTTGAGGCCTAGGAGACACATCTTCAAACTCATTTTTCATGTAGCAAGCAGTGCATACAATCTTAAGCCCATAGCCATACCACTTCATGCTGGGACCAAACTAAGCTTAATCAGGTATGATCAGTACATGGATGGGGAATCTGTAACCTCAAGGAAAATCCAGCTACTGCAAGAAGGTCCTGACCATTTGTGGTCATAAAGTTCAGCTGGAATTGTTTCAAGCATACTAGCTCTGGTGCCCTGGCCAAACTCCTACACAGAGAATGGTGATAATAATGATACTTTGTATTCTGATAGCATGCTTCATTTGTTAGATCTGAAGGCACTTTACAAAGAAAAGGAGACAGTGGTAATATCCATTTGATGGTTGGATAAAGTGAAGCACAAAGAGGGGAAGTAACACATTCAAGGATCAGTCAAGAACAGATCTCAGGCTTTCTGATGATCTCTCCCCTACTTAGTCCCTATAAAAAGCTACCCCCTCCCATTCTGCCTACCTAATTTCTCTCTGTAGTTCTAACTGGATAGGGTATTTCTCTTCACTTCCTGTCCTAAATTGTTGTGCAGTGTTCCTGTGTCTTATTAGACATCTGCTTCAGTCCACTCCAGAGGTGACTTAATTCTGATAGTGGAATGTTTCCTATCTATATGTCTGTTTATCACTTTGGGGCTTTTTCAATGGGAATATGGTGTTACATAAATTTAAGTTAGTATTAGAGATGGATCCAAGTCCAAACTACAGATCTGAACTTCAGAGGTGTTCAGAATCCGAATGTGGATCCAAATTTTGCTATGGGTTTGCAGAATAAAAAGACCCTGATCTGAACAGCCTAAATTTTGGAGCGGTTGAAATTTTCTTCCAATTTTTGCATCTTAGGTCAATTTCTAGGTATTATTGTCCTAGGTCAGCAGTTCCCAAAGTGTGATCTGCAGAGCACTTTATAGTGCGCCGTGGAGAGCCATCTGGTCGCATAGTGCTGGCTCTTTCCAGCTCCTATTTGGTGTTAAAAGAAGCTAAAAAATACACTGAACCTTTCCTTCTGTTATTTTCCCATGTAAGCAAAAGCAAAAGCTGGCACAATGATCCACAGTGATTGTGAATGGGAGATGGGGTCTGTGAGATTTTAAATGGGAAGACATGGAAAAGTCTGTAGGATTGGGAAGATGAGAAGAGGTAGCACCCAGGAATCTCTGTCAAGCTCTTGTTCCCACTATGGAAAAATTTGGAGAACCCCTTTTATAGGAGGCTGACCAAAGACCAAACTTTTGGTAATCAACTGGGTTAAAAAAAATCAACGATTGCCACTGATTTTAAAGAGCTCCTAGCTACCACAAGCCCTTTTATTCTGAAGCTGCCTTATTATCTGCGGATAGTGTGTATATCTATCCATCTCTCTCTCTTTCTCTCTCTTCATGTCTATTGAAATATAAGCTTCAAACCCAAAAGTTACAGTCCCAGTCAGAACGAATCACAGATACAAAGAGAAATCACCTGAACTCTCTCCATCCTACCCTACCCACTTTGTCCTGAAAACTAGAGGATCAATCCAGTGCCTTATGCCCCCAGGCCAGCCTCCATTCCACCAAAATCATTCAGTTTTTCTCCACTGTTGCTAGTGATGGAATAACTTCACAGACAGTGCAAACGACAGTTTCAGGTGCATCGTTCTGTGCTGGAAGACAGGCTGAACAGCAGCGATGCCCTAGGTAGTACAAAGCCACCGCATTAACAACTTCCAGAGTCTCAGAGAAAATACAAGGGACGTGTCTGCCTTGCTTTATTGAGGCAGTCAGATGCTCAGTCCTTGTGTCGGAAAAAGTCCAAAAGCCGATTGTCCATAAGACTGACCATGCAACAGCAGGATTCTCAGTTTTGAAGCCCACAAATCCCAGATGTAGATGTTAATGGGGCAGAATAAGGAAAAGTACTCTATTGTGTCCTCTGATCTGGAGCAGGCTTCATGGGGACAGTCTTTCCACCCAGTGCTTCCCTTAGCTGTTACTTCTAACATACATTCTACCATGAAGTACCCACCATCCTACATCCCTATATGTGCTTGAAGGGAACTCTTTTTGCAAAGGTACAACAATGCCCCACTGAGAAAATCTCCTCGCAATTCAGTACTGCTAAATGGCAGTCTGAAAAATTTTCCTTATACACCCTCTGGCATGGCAAGCTCTACCTGTGAGCAACCGTCTTGGTATGCTGTCACTTAAACATGCCAATGGGAAATGCACCTTCAAACAAGCTGTGTGAAAGAGGAAGCCTGAGAGGCTGTTGCAGAAAATAATATCTTTTTAGGGCCTCCATCACCTTTTCCCTACCAGTTGTTCCATTTCTTCCCCCGTGACATTTCCCAGTAATGCTGGAAAATGAGTGGCCACCCTCTACTCACAGCTGCAGGAATCATTTGAAAATTAAAAACACAAAAACTACACCATCAAGAACATTTCAGGGCATAACATCCCTGCCCCCCTTTTTAACGAGCAAGTAGGCTATACTCCTCTTCACTGGGATACATTTATTGTCCTAGAGCATCTGAAAAAATACCCCTGTCAATATGACAATTTTCCGGGAGGAGAAATCACAAATGCCACATAAATGCAAAGAGGTAACAGGAATGTTTTAATTCACATCACCATTTTTGCCAATTTCAGGGTCCATCTCTTCCACCTCATCACCTTAGCCTGGCAGGAGGCAAACTGCTTCTCCCAGTACAACTCGATTATTGAATCACCACTGAAGGGGCATCCCGAAATATTTATAGCTCTGGGAGGGCTTGGTCACAATCTGCAATGTCTCTGGAAGAGCAAAAGAGCACCCCCAAATCCTCACCCACAAAGTCTTGCTCTTCATATTGATGACTGCTCCTCCTGCAGAGTTATGTAAGGTGTCCAAAAATATGTCCCTATCTTTGGTACTACCCACCAGTACTGTGATGTCATCCACATGGGTGAAAATTTGTATTGATAGAGTGAAATTCCTCTCTTCCGTAATCCACTCATTTAAGCCCTGAAATCCCCTGTTACCATCTATAGCCCACAGTAAAAGGGTCCCAAGTAAATCAATAGAACTATGGACTCAAGGGACAATCTTGCCTGACCCCAGCATGTATCAATATAGCCTCTCCACTCCACCCATTTACAAAGGGATGCACAGTGCATGACCATGCAAGACCTGCAGCCAGTTAATAAACTGTGGAGGAATACCATATTAAGACAAGTTCACTTGATCAAAAGGTTTGGCATGATACAAGGTCAAAATATAACCTTTCCATTCTCCCACTGCCCAATTTCAAATACCTCCCACAAACAACGCAAAATGTCTGCCACTGTGTGACCTTTAACTGCATTAGATTGACTGGGATGCAATAATTTCCCTGCTACTTTCCCCAATCTCTTTGCTAGAATAAAAACCAAATTTTTGTAATCCATGTTCAGTCGGCCCATAGACTCCAGATCCTTTTTTTTTTTGGCCAAAAAAGTCAAAAGGCTTTCATAAAAGGAAAATTCCAATGAGCCTCTAGTCAAGGCATCATTGAAGGCAGATGACAGCACCATACAGAGAGAGAGAATCCATAAACTTCTGATAAAATTCTTCAGTCAACCTGTCCGCTCCCAGGGAATTTCCCTTCTTCAGTGACAAGTTAGCTGCAGGAACCTCCATATCCTTTCATGGCCTCACAAGTGAGTCCTGTTCCTCATCTACCAATCCTGCAATACTATCCAAAAACTCCAGCTGCCAGAAACAAATAATGGTTTGTCCCAGAAAGAGCTCACTGTAATATTCTTGAACTATCATCAACATGCCAGCAGGGTCCCCATGGACCTGCCCAGAGCTAGGATCCTGTAACCCCACCACAACTTGCTGCAGTTTCTTTTCCTTACATCCTGCAAATATATCAGAGGAAGCTGCCCCACCTTTTGTCCTAAAGTCCTTTGCAAATTTCGCTGATTCCAGATTTCTCCTTTCATATTGAAATATTTCCTTCTTAACTTCCTCTGAGACCCTTATTTCCCTGTGTTCCCCAGCTTGCAGTTGACTATGAAGCTCAAATAGTTCTGCAATGCTACATAATGCTCGTAATCAGATTATTACAGATGTCCTCGAGCGGTCACCAGTCTCCTGTGTCCATTCCCACCATTCCATCAGGCATGTGTAAAACTCCCAAACTGTTTCTCATTCCATAAAGATCCCTTTAACATTTCTAACTCCCACTGAACTAATAAGTAAACAAGTATTTAATTTCCAGTAACCATGGCCAAAGGCCACTGTTCTGTACTCCTGGAGTTCAAAGGTCAGAAAACTCTACAGGCTAAATTGCACTTTGTCCGGTTATTGAGGTAGCTTTTACATACACCCTATCCAACTGACTACCCGATTCCCCTCTAAAAATGTAAATGCCCCCTTCCCCCTTAAATGAGGATGCTCATAAACATCTTTTAGCCCAACAGCATCACTCACTGCTCGTAAGTAAGTTTCATCCCCTCATAACCCTTTGGGTTGCTTTGCTCTGTCAGTCACTTCAGTTAATCAATTAAAATATCTCATCAAACACAACTGTCATGACAGCAGTAAAAAAGGAGCAACTTCTATAGAAAGAGCTTTCCTCCGCTTCAGATGCAGATGGGGACATAGGACTATACCTCACACCCAAATAACAGAAATCAACTAACGAACTCCTTCCTGGCTGCAATTCGATCACCCTCTGCGGCGATATTGAATATGTATAAAGCAGTACCCCGACTTCATCAGACATATCAGGTCCCATGCACCAAAAAGATGGTCCTCTCTTTGAATCCCTCTGAGCTCCCAAAATGTCATGCCTAGAACAACAGATTTGTTTCCTGGAACCCCACGAGATTCAAATCCTGCCCCTCAAAAACTGAAAGATCACCTGGCCTCCGCTGCACGCTCAGGATGGAGTGCACATTCAAGTTGCAATTTTCAATATTATCTACACAAAGGCTCAGGTTGTCACAGGCACTTGCAATCCTTGCCTTGTTGACTGCCTTGTCACTACTACTAAACCCCTTGACTTACCCCTCTCTCTCTCTCACCTCTTTCCTTTTCTTTAGCCACTTTTTACATGTTGACTGGTTCATTACTTTCCCCCGGGGAGGTCTCCTGAGTCCCTAGATCCTCATCCCAACTCTGATGCTTCTTTCTGAAGTTGCTCAAGCCTAATAATTCTTGGATACCTTTCCCCCAGTCAATGGGCTTGTAACGTGTCCAGAAGCTCCTCTCTGCTCTCCCTCATCTGCAACAGCGCCAAAGACAGAAAATCTGTTCTCTGTCTCAATTTGTGAAAAGGCTGTGTGGTTCGGACAGTTGTAGGCCACTGTAACAGGTTGCTGGCCAGGTGGTCCTGAGCCAGCCTTCTGTTAGCCCAGCTCCAATTAAGAAGCATTAATTGGGGCTGGCTGAGTATGTCATGCCTAATTGATAGAAGGGAAGCACCTGCGGGCCTCATTAGCCAGGGAGCTATATAGGGCCTGCAGGAAGGAAGTGAAAACGGGAAGGGAGGAACCAAGGACTGTGCATCCCTGCTTGCTGGAGAAGCTTGCTGTCCCCTAGGGTGCTAGTTTGGAGCAGTCTGTAAATAGCAGTGGGAGCTGACACTATAAATAAAGGGCGCTGGTGACTGCACCCAGAAGAGGTCTCTGGCTGATTTGTGGGCACAGAGGTCCTATAGTGTGAGGGCCAAGCAAAGGCCTCGTTACATGTGTCGGCTTGTCCGGGATTTGAGAGCCAGTGAACGTGGTTGGCGGCCTGGATATGGAGGAGACCCTGCAATGGCTGGTCAAACTGCAGGAGCAGATGCAGCAGGCCCTGCAATGTTTTCAGCAGGCCGAGCAACAGGCCTTATGGACCTGGCAAGCAGAGCAACAGCAGAGTCTGCGAGAGTTCATGCGGGAGCAGACCAGTGTGCAACCTCAGCTCCTGTGAGGAGTGGTGCAGGAGGGGATGCCGGGCTGGGGACTCTGTAAAATGAGCCAGGTGGATGATCCGGATGCCTTTCTCGGGACCTTCAAGCGGGTAGCCACGGGCGCTGGGTGGGAGAGGGCAACCTGGGCGCTCCGTCTGGCTCCCTATCTGACAGGAGAGGCTCAAGCGGCCTATATGGCCTTGAGCGACAAACAAATCCAGAACTATGAGGCGGTGAGGGTGGCCATTCTAGACCAGGTGGTCCTGTCGATGGAGCGGCAGCCCAATGGACGGTGGCGGTGCGGCCCTGGGCGTATGCCCAGAGACTAATGGACTGGGCCACATCCTGGCTGAGGCCGGAGATACGCACAGTGGTGCAAAATGATGGACACATTGGTCCTAGAACAATTGCTGCAGAGCCTCCCCGAGAACATACGCGTCTGGGTGAGGCATCACCAGCCTGTCACCGTCGAAGCAGCGGTCAGGTTGACTGAGGAATATATTGAGGCAGAGGGTCCCCGGAGGGAGGACTGACCCCGTAAAGACAAGGAGTCGGAGAAGAAAGAGGCGGAACCTTTTTCTGAGAAAGGCACGGAGAGAAAGGGGGAGCCCCAGAGGGGGCTGGTGAAGCCGCATCGGCTGATCCTGGGGGCAAGGATGGCCCTTGAGTGTATCCATGGGGACAAGAGGTTCTGCCCGGTGGCCCAGGTGCCCTCGAAGTGAGGGGCTGCTTCAAATGGAAGCTGGTTGGGATGCTAGAGGGGCTACCATACCCAGTGGTGTTAGGTAGGAACTGAGGTATCGTTACAGCCATCCACAGTTATCCTCTGAGTTCTCCATGGATCCTCTTTCCCTGTGACTTCAACAAACTCTTCCATTCCTGAGGTTGAGCACATTGAAATCTGCTCCATAGCCACAGGCTCTGCCGTACCCATAGCCTGCCAATCCCTCCCTGGTGACTGGGATTCCTGCATAACCAATTGTGCCTGTGGATGTTCTTTCTCCAGTTTCTCTTTTTCCTCCTCCCCGTCATCTCTGATAATCTCCCCCACATTACCAGTGCTCATAGGTGGCAGGTATCATAGGCTGGGGGAGGTTGTTCCTCCCCAAACAGCCAGGTGTGGCCCTGCCCACGATCCGCCCATAGGCCCCCCTCCTGCTTCCTGCTCTGTGGCTCCCCCTGTGCAGTGTCCCCAGCTCAGGCCACACTGCCTGCCCTCCCGATGCTCTGGGGCTGGGGCACTAGCTTGGGGTGGGGGGCCAACGGATGCGGTCAGGGGGCTCTGGCCTCTGGCAAGGGCGTGCGGAAGGGGCGGGGCTGGGGGCTATCCTCTCCCAGCCAGCAGTTCACTCGCCACCCAGGCCAGTGCTTGTGTCCCCACCTGTATGGTCCTTGTTTTCAATGGTTCCCACTTCCTCACCCTGACCTCTTTCCAATCAGATATCAGTAAAGGACAAGGTCACCCCTTCCCCTAAAAGTAGAGAGGCCCTGCCCCTCAAAAGGGAGCTTTCATTAGTCTTTACAGGGCTGCTGGGAATCCTCTGCTCCCTGGCTTAGGGCAGGAGGAAAGGGCCTTGAAAGGCTGGGAATTATGTCTTTACCTCTTGTGCCACGCCTTTGGGCACTGCCTATAAACATGTTCACTTTCCCCACACATTGCATCTAATGAAGTCCCTGCAGCTCTCAGTCTTGTGCGTATTAGTACCACAGCGCATGCACTTCCTTACACCACAGTCCATGCTATAATGCTCTGTGGAGCCTTGGATAGAAGAAATGTGTGGCTGCCTATGATACACCGAGAAATCCCACTCAGAATCTAAATAATATATACTGGGGAGACGTTGCACTGTATCATTTACCTGGAAAAGTTCAATGGTGCCTTTACATTCACTATTCCAAACCCTAAATCAGTCATAAACTTTAACTGGAGGCTGCAACACTTTAGCGTAATGAGGAGCCCGATGAAGAACATCCACGTCATATATATTGTCACCTTGGGAAAAAAATAGTCACAGGCTTAATAGCAGTTGAGAATAAAGAAATGGCTACTGTATCATCACAATCCCTAGTCCCCTTCCTAATTCCAAACCGCTCCCAGAAAAATTCCATCCCTCCCTAGGAGAAAAAGCTGACCCCGAATTCTCTGCTGCCTGGCAGGGATATCACAGCTTTCAGTGGTGCAGGTGAGAAACTGAAAGGTTTTAACAAAAGTCCCAACAACAAAATCCCTCATGGGACATTTGTCCATGCCCCCTGGGGAGCACAGTTGAATCACATATTTCTGCTGAGGCATCCCAGGGCAGTGCCTCCCTTGTGAGGAGTCTTACTCAGAAGTGTGACCTTGACCAGCTTTCAGAGTAACAGCCGTGTTAGTCTGTATTCGCAAAAAGAAAAGGAGTACTTGTGGCACCTTAGAGACTAACCAATTTATTTGAGCATAAGCTTTCGTGAGCTACAGCTCACTTCATCGGATGCATACTGTGGAAAGTGTAGAAGATCTTTTTATATACACACAAAGCATGAAAAAATACCTCCTCCCACCCCACTCTCCTGCTGGTAATAGCTTATCTAAAGTGATCACTCTCCTTACAATGTGTATGATAATCAAGGTGGGCCATTTCCAGCACAAATCCAGGTTTTCTCAACCCCTCTCCCCCCCCCCCCCCCCCACACACACACACAAACCCACTCTCCTGCTGGTAATAGCCTATCTAAAGTGACCACTCTGTGACTGTTGCATAGGATTTCTTCCTAGGCAACGCCTCACAAGATCCATGGCTGAAAACAGACACCTCAGGTTCCTCCTTATTGTCACTGTTCCTCAGCTGCTCACTCACAACAGGCCTTTGTGCTCCCTGATCAGCACTGGGGCTTCCCTTTGTGTGCTGGGAACCTCAGGGTCAAAAAAGACAAAAGACCCAACTTCAGATTTTTAAAAATGCCTCTGTTGGGCCACTATTCCCTCTGCTCGACTCGTGCCCTCAGTAATCCCCTGAGTGGAGTCCCCTAAAGTGAATGGAGCCCCTGTAACAGAGGTGACTACAGTACTGCCCCTCTTTCCAACTACAGGGGAAGGGGGAGACACAGGTGTGGCTGCTAAACTGCTCATTACCCCTACGTTACTGATACAGCCTGAGTGTGACAAAGCTCCACAGCGTTCCTGCCCTCCTCAGGACCATATGCAGAGCTGGAAATGGAGAACATGCCCTGCAAACCATTTCCAGAGTAAGGTATGACGTTATTGACATGAACTGGGACCACATAGATAATTGTTGCAACCAAAGTCCTGTAGTGACACCAAATCTTGTATAAAGGGGGTCAAATAAGGCTTTTAAGACAAGGTTATGGTTTGCTGGTTATAATTATGCTATCTGTATATGTGTATAATTTTTATAGTTGAAGTTATGAATATTGGCTCTATACTGTCTGTATTTCAAACTTATGCTGTGCTTCTGGGTGACACCCCAGACAAGTTGGTGTCAGCTCTGCCTAGCCTGCTTGATGGCCCATTAAGGACCATCAGCTGTACAATTGACCCATTGAGAGAAGGCAGACACGCCTTGTGACTCAGCAAGGTAGGCAGGGACATGCCTATGGCCAGAACTCTGAGGTTTTTCCATGCCATGTGATGGACAGCTTGTCTTTGGAACAAAGAAAGAAAGACCACATGGCAAGAGAATATAGAAAGCTGCTGCAGCTCCTCCATCTTGTCTTCAATCCTGCTTCTTATCTCTGGAGGGACTTTGCTACAAACGGAAGCTCCAAACAGAGGATTGATGACCCATCCCAGCTGTGGATTCATTCCAAAGACTTGATTTGAACCTGCAGTTTATTCTATCACTGTTACAAGCCTGAACCAAGAACTTTGCCATTACTGTATCTAATTGATTCCATTTAACCAATTCAAGCTCTCATCAATACCTTTTTCCTTTTATGAATAAACCTTTTGGCAACAGCGTGATTTGTGGGTAAGATCTGGTTTGTATATTGACCTGGGTCTGGGGCTTGGTCCTTTGGGATCGAGAGAACTGTTTTTCTTTTACTGGGGTATTGGTTTTCATAACCATTTGTCCCCATAATGAGTGGCACTGGTGGGGATACTGGGAAACTGAAGTGTCTAAGGGAATTGCTGGTGTGACTTTTGGTTAGCCAGTGGGGTAAAACCAAAGTCCTCTCTGTCTGGCTGGTTTGGTTTGCCTTGATGTGCATAGAAACCCCAGCCTTGGGCTATAATTGCCCTGCTTTCAGCAATTTGTCCTGAATTGGCTCTCTCAGTTGGGTCCCGCCAGAACCAGTATCGTTACATAAGGGGATCTACTTCAACCTCCTCCATACCCAAGGCTCCCTCTGGCAGCTGTTTCCCAACCACAGGGAACTGCAAAGCACCTTTTTCCTTTTGAATGTGCCCTCCGATTGCCTGCCCCTTCACCTCAAATTCTTCCCCCCCTGTCAAGGTTCCTCCCCCACTCTGAACTCTAGGGTACAGATGTGGGGACCTGCATGAAAAACCTCCTAAGCTTATCTTTACCAGCTTAGGTCAAAACTTCCCCAAGGTACAAAATATTACACCCGTTATCCTTGGAATGGCCGCTACCACCACCAAACAATTACTGGTTACTGGGGAAGAGCTGTTTGGACGCGTCTGTCCCCCCAAAATACTTCCCAAAACCTTGCACCCCACTTCCTGGACAAGGTTTGGTAAAAAGCCTCACCAAGTTGCCTAGGTGACTACAGACCCAGACCCTTGGATCTTAAGAACAATGAACAATCCTCCCAACACTTGCACCCCCCCTTTCCTGGGAAATGTTGGATAAAAAGCCTCACCAATTTGCATAGGTGACCACAGACCCAAACCCTTGGATCTGAGAACAATGAAAAAGCATTCAGTTTTTACAAGAAGACTTTTAATAAAAAATAGAAGTAAATAGAAATAAAGAAATCCCCCCTGTAAAATCAGGATGGTAGATATCTTACAGGGTAATTAGATTCAAAAACATAGAGAACCCCTCTAGGCAAAACCTTAAGTTACAAAAAAGATGCACAGACAGAAATAGTTATTCTATTCAGCACAATGCTTTTCTCAGCCATTTAAAGGAATCATAATCTAACACATACCTAGCTAGATTACTTACTAAAAGTTCTAAGACTCCATTCCTGTTCTGTCTCTGGCAAGAGCAGCACACAGACAGACCCTTTGTTCCTCTCCCTCCTCCCAGCTTTTGAAAGTATCTTGTCTCCTCATTGGTCATTTTGGTCAGGTGCCAGCGAGGTTACCTTTAGCTTCTTAACCCTTTACAGGTGAGAGGAGCTTTCCCCTGGCCAGGAGGGATTTCAAAGGGGTTTACCCTTCCCTTTATATTTATGACACGCCCCCCAAATCTCAGCTAGGGTGAAACACTGGCTGGGATTTCTTCCTGGAGCTCTAGGAAAACAGAGTTAATAAGACACATGCATCTCTAAATATACTACCAAGTACATAAAGACTAACAATATTTTCCACATCTCAAGGACGATTTTAACCAGTTGATTCTGGGAAACTTTCACGGGAGAGTGCATCAGCCACTTTGTTAGAAGCTCCTGAGATGTGTTGGATGTCGAAATCAAAATCTTGGAGAGCTAAACTCCACCGAAGAAGTTTTTTGTTAGTTTCTTTGACGGTGTGAAGCCACTTCAGTGCAGCATGGTCGGTTTGCAGGTGGAAACGCCGTCCCCAAACATATGGGCGTAGCTTTTCCAGAGCGTAGACAATGGCGTAACATTCTTTTTCAGTGACTGACCAGTTGCTTTCCCTCTCAGACAGTTTTTTGCTGAGAAACACTACAGGGTGGAATTCTTGATCAGGTCCTTTCTGCATTAAAACTGCTCCCACACCACGCTCGGACGCATCTGTGGTTACAAGGAATGGTTTGTCAAAGTCTGGGGCCCTTAGTACAGGGTCAGACATGAGTGTCGCTTTAAGCTTGTTAAAGGCCTTCTGACACTTTCCGGTCCACTGAACAGCATTTGGCTGTTTCTTTTTGGTTAGGTCTGTCAGTGGGGCAGCGATTTGGCTGTAGTGCGGTACAAATCGTCTGTAATAACCGGCCAAGCCTAAGAAGGATTGAACCTGTTTCTTTGACTTTGGGACAGGCCACTTTTGGATAGCATCCACTTTGGCCTGTAGGGGGCTGATAGTTCCTTGACCCACCTGGTGTCCAAGGTAAGTCACTCTGTTTAGGCCTATTTGACACTTCTTAGCCTTAACAGTTAGTCCTGCCTCCCTTATGCGCTCAAGGACTTTTTGTAGATGTTCCAGGTGGTCTGCCCAGGAATCCGAAAATATGGCCACATCGTCAAGGTAGGCGACTGCATATTCTCCTAATCCCGCTAGGAGACCATCTACAAGTCTTTGGAAAGTGGCGGGTGCATTTCGCAGCCCGAAAGGGAGTACATTAAATTCATACAGCCCGAGATGTGTGATGAAGGCTGACCTTTCCTTGGCAGATTCATCTAGCGGTACCTGCCAGTACCCCTTGGTTAAGTCCAAGGTAGAGATGAACTGGGCCCGTCCCAGTTTCTCTAATAGTTCATCTGTGCGTGGCATGGGATAGTTGTCTGGGCGAGTTACAGCATTTAGCTTACGGTAGTCCACGCAAAAACGTATTTCCCCATCTGGTTTGGGAACTAGAACCACTGGAGATGCCCATGCACTTTCAGAGGGGCGGATTACACCCATCTGTAACATATCCTGGATCTCCCGTTCTATAGCAGTTTTAGCTTGAGGAGACACCCGGTAAGGTTGAACCCTAATTGGGTGAGCATTACCTGTGTCAATGGAGTGGTATGCCCGTTCAGTCAGTCCTGGGGTGGCTGAGAACGTTGGCGCGTAGCTAGTGCACAGCTCCTGGATCTGCTGTCGCTGCATACGCCCAAGGGTCATGGAGAGGTTCACCTCTTCCACACCACCACCACATTTCCCTTCGTAGTAGACACCTTTGGGCCACTCAGCGTCGTCTCCTCCCTGGGCTGTAAACTGACAAACCTTTAATTCTCTGGAATAAAAGGGCTTTAGAGAATTAATATGGTACACCTTAGGCTTTCGGTTGGAGGTGGGGAATGCTATGAGATAATTAACAGCTCCCAGGCGCTCCTGGACCGTGAATGGCCCTTCCCACGATGCTTCCATTTTATGGGCCTGGAGCGCCTTTAAGACCATGACCTGGTCTCCTACTTTGAAGGAACGCTCTCTGGCATGTTTATCATACCAGGCTTTTTGTTCTTTTTGAGCATCCTGTAAGTTTTCCCTAGCAAGGGCTAAAGAGGTTCGGAGGGTGTTTTGTAGGTTGGTTACAAAGTCCAGAATGTTAGTTCCTGGAGAAGGTGTAAATCCCTCCCATTGCTGCTTCACCAACTGCAATGGCCCCTTAACCTCACGGCCATATACAAGTTCAAATGGGGAAAACCCTAAACTGGGATGTGGTACAGCTCTGTAGGCAAAGAGCAACTGCTGCAACACTAGGTCCCAATCATTGGAGTGCTCATTTACGAATTTACGTATCATGGCCCCCAAAGTTCCATTAAACTTCTCCACCATGCCATTTGTTTGATGATGGTAAGGAGTGGCAACCAAGTGATTTACCCCATGAGCTTCCCAAAGGTTTTTCATAGTTCCTGCCAGGAAATTAGTCCCTGCATCTGTGAGGATGTCGGAGGGCCAACCTACCCTGGCAAAAATGTCTGCTAGTGCCTGGCACACACCTTTAGCCCTGGTGTTGCTTAGAGCTACTGCTTCCGGCCATCGGGTGGCAAAATCCATGAAAGTCAGTATGTACTGCTTTCCTCTGGGTGTCTTTTTCGGAAAAGGACCCAGAATATCCACAGCTACTCGCTGAAATGGAACTTCAATGATGGGGAGTGGCTGGAGAGGGGCTTTGACCTGGTCTTGGGGTTTTCCCACTCTTTGGCACACCTCACAAGACTGGACATAGGTAGAAACATCCTTGCCCATTCCCTCCCAGTGGAATGACCCCCCCAAACGGTCTTTGGTCCTGTTCACCCCAGCATGGCCACTAGGGTGATCATGGGCTAAGCTCAAGAGCTTGGCCCGGTATTTAGTTGGAACTACCAACTGTCTCTGAGGATGCCAGTCTTCCTGGTGTCCACCAGAAAGAGTTTCCTTGTATAAAAGTCCTCTTTCTACAACAAACCTGGATCGATTAGAAGAGCTGAGAGGCGGTGGGTTGCTCCGTGCCGCCGTCCAAGCTCTCTGGAGGCTTTCATCTGCTTCCTGTTCGGTCTGGAACTGTTCCCTTGATGCTGGAGACATCAGTTCCTCATGGGATTGTGGACCTAGGCTTGGTCCCTCTGGAAGCGATATAGGGGATGGAGCTGTTTCTGTTGACTGTGAACCGCTCTCCGCTGGTGCACTATGTTGGGATTCAGGCTCCGGCTGAGCCTCTTGTGTAGGGTTATCGGCTGCTGCCAGTTCAGGTTCGGTGGGGCCTTCTGGTGTTGAGGTTGCAAGTACTGGATTCAGTGCTGACACGGGGTCTGGTGTTGGTTGTTCGGCTGGTTCCGGTTCTAGGACTGGTTCCGTCTGGGTCTCTGGGACTGGATCCACTACTGCTGTTGCAGACATTGGCCTGGGGTCCGGGTCCATCACCTCTGACTGGGTCCTGATAGAAGTTTCCGGAACAGAGCTAGGCCTCACGGCTTGTTTAGCCTGGCTGCGGGTGACCATTCCCACCCTCTTGGCCTGCTTCACATGATTGGCCAAGTCCTCCCCCAACAGCATGGGGATGGGATAATCATCATAGACTGCAAAAGTCCACATTCCTGACCAGCCCTTGTACTGGACAGGTAACTTGGCTGTAGGCAAATTGAAAGAGTTGGACTTGAAGGGTTGAATTGTCACTTGGATCTCTGGGTTGATTAAATTGGGGTCCACTAAGGAAGCATGGATAGCTGACACTTGTGCTCCGGTGTCCCTCCACGCGGTGACCTTCTTCCCGCCCACACTCACAGTTTCCCTCCGCTCCAAGGGTATCTGGGAGGTATCTGGGCCTGTGGACCTCTGGTGTGATTCCGGTGCAATGAACTGTAATCTGTTGGGGTTCTTGGGGCAGTTGGCCTTTACATGCCCCAGCTCGTTACATTTAAAACATCGTCCAGCTGACGGGTCACTGGGGCGAGGAGGGCTGCTGGAGAACGGGGTGGTGGGACGATAAGGGGTCTGGAGGGTTCTTTGGGAGGTAGGTGGGGCTTTGGGCGGCCCCCGGTAATAAGGTGTGGTCTGGGGTGGTCCCTTCTGGTCTCCGCTCCAACTGCGACCAGTTTTCTTCTTCTCTGCCACCTCCACCCATCTGGCTCCAATCTCTCCTGCCTCAATTACAGTTTTGGGTTTCCCATCTAGGATGTATCTTTCTATTTCCTCAGGAACACCCTCTAAGAATTGTTCCATTTGCATTAGGAAGGGCAAATTTACTGGAGATTCAACACTTGCTCCCGATATCCAGGCATCCCAATGTTTCACAATGTGGTAGGCATGTCGGGTAAATGACACGTCTGGTTTCCACCTTAGGGCTCTGAACCTCCGACGAGACTGCTCGGGTGTTATCCCCATTCTGACTCTTGCCTTGGATTTAAACAGTTCATACTTGTTCATGTGTTCTTTAGGCATTTCAGCTGCCACCTCAGCTAAGGGTCCACTGAGCTGCGGCCTCAGCTCTACCATGTATTGGTCAGCAGAGATGTTGTACCCAAGGCAGGCCCTTTCGAAGTTCTCTAAGAAGGCCTCAGTATCATCACCTGCCTTGTAGGTGGGGAACTTTCTGGGATGGGAAGTGGTACCTGGAGAAGGATTGCTAGGGTTTGTTGGTATATTCTGCTGGGCCTTTATCTTCTCCATCTCCTCCACATACTTCCTCTCTTTTTCCTTCTCCTCCAGTTCTTTGTCCCTCGCTTCCATAGCTCTCCTGTGAGCAGCCGCTTGGTGTTGTTCTGCTTCTCTCGCTGCCTCCCTTTCTTGTTCCTTCTTCAGCTGCATGAGTTCTATCTGTCTTTCATGTTCCCTTTGTCTTTCCTCAGCCTGAAATTTGGCTAATTCCAGCTGTAGTCGAGCTGAGGATTTGGTCATTCTAACCTCTCTGTTTTTAACTAACTTTACACCCGAGGTTTAGAAATAAACAAACAAAACTTGGCTGTAAAATTTTGCTGTGCTGCAATAGAATACCTATTCTCTGATAGTGATTGTCAGCCTACAGAAAAAGACAATTCCCTTGTCTCTGCTCTGGGCCCAAATTAAAGCAAAAAACCTCCAACTGCTTGGAAACCTGCTTACCCAGCCCAAAGAAAAAGCAAATGGGTAGAACACACACCCCCTATTTACTTTTAGGAAGAAAAGAAAAAAAAAAAAACAATGGGTTGGAAGACTGTGAATTTCCCTGCAGGAGTTAAGTACCCTGCCTCCAGGCAAAAAAACCTGCAATTCACAAGATAATCCCCTTTTGTCTCTGCTTGGCCAAAGTTTCAAAGCTGCTTTCTGGACTTTCTTTCCAAAGAAAAAAAAATTTCCTTTTTAAACTCTGTATTTCTAGTTCAAAAAATCTCAACTGGATCTCAAATGATTTCAGGTTAATCCCACCACTGTGCCACCATGTCAAGGTTCCTCCCCCACTCTGAACTCTAGGGTACAGATGTGGGGACCTGCATGAAAAACCTCCTAAGCTTATCTTTACCAGCTTAGGTCAAAACTTCCCCAAGGTACAAAATATTACACCCGTTATCCTTGGAATGGCCGCTACCACCACCAAACAATTACTGGTTACTGGGGAAGAGCTGTTTGGACGCGTCTGTCCCCCCAAAATACTTCCCAAAACCTTGCACCCCACTTCCTGGACAAGGTTTGGTAAAAAGCCTCACCAAGTTGCCTAGGTGACTACAGACCCAGACCCTTGGATCTTAAGAACAATGAACAATCCTCCCAACACTTGCACCCCCCCTTTCCTGGGAAATGTTGGATAAAAAGCCTCACCAATTTGCATAGGTGACCACAGACCCAAACCCTTGGATCTGAGAACAATGAAAAAGCATTCAGTTTTTACAAGAAGACTTTTAATAAAAAATAGAAGTAAATAGAAATAAAGAAATCCCCCCTGTAAAATCAGGATGGTAGATATCTTACAGGGTAATTAGATTCAAAAACATAGAGAACCCCTCTAGGCAAAACCTTAAGTTACAAAAAAGATGCACAGACAGAAATAGTTATTCTATTCAGCACAATGCTTTTCTCAGCCATTTAAAGGAATCATAATCTAACACATACCTAGCTAGATTACTTACTAAAAGTTCTAAGACTCCATTCCTGTTCTGTCTCTGGCAAGAGCAGCACACAGACAGACCCTTTGTTCCTCTCCCTCCTCCCAGCTTTTGAAAGTATCTTGTCTCCTCATTGGTCATTTTGGTCAGGTGCCAGCGAGGTTACCTTTAGCTTCTTAACCCTTTACAGGTGAGAGGAGCTTTCCCCTGGCCAGGAGGGATTTCAAAGGGGTTTACCCTTCCCTTTATATTTATGACACCCCCCCAAGTCAGCTTCCCCACAGGTCTCTTCAGCCTGCAGGCATAAGCCCCGCAGGTGTCACAGGCACAAGCTTCGTGACTAGGGTGACCAGATGTCCTGATTTTATAGGGACAGTCCCGATTTTTGGGTCTTTTTCTTATGTAGCTCCCACCCCCTGTCCCAATTTCTCACACTTGTTGTCTGGTCATCCTATTTGTGACATTGACTGATTGTGCCACAGGACCCATCAGTCTGTGCACAGTAACTTCTGCCTCGCCCTCCAAGCAGACAGACTCCTTTCCCAACAGATCCAAAGACCTTACGGGAGGAACAAAGCCTCCTTCAACTCCACCATCTGAGGCTGCAGCCATCTCAGCAGGAAAATGAAGAGGAAATGAGAATGCTCTCTCTCTGAAGAGTTTTGTCACTGCCCAAGAACACTTTTCACATAGAGTGTCCACAGCCTCTTTCCATTCCCTGTCAGATGCCCTCGACTAGCCTTGGTCTGGAGGAGGCATTTGCTGTCAGAAAGGATAGGTTTGCCCAGGACTGAAATGGCAAGACATTCATATTCCCATACCATCGCGCAGACATTCTCAGACAATTAAGCAGGGGAAATGAATTTGCAATTGAATACTCTTTGGCGCAGCTTCTTGAAATTACTTTTATTAATCAACATTGATGTTTTTATTTTATTTTACATAATCGTGTCATATTTTTTCCTGCTAAAGAGGGTAGAGGGGAACCCACTGAAGGCTTGGGAACTAATGAATCTGATCTTGTATTCCATATGCCGTGGTCCAGAAGCTGGGCCATGACAGATTTCTTTATTGAACCTTCTGGCAGACTTTATGTGCGAGCCATTTTGTAAATGAGAGTTTGCAAGCCATGACCACAGAAAAGGATCATTGTCCATGGCAGTGGACACTTCAGGAGACTGATTAATAACAGCATACAGAGCCTTTGGCTTTGAAAGTTGCCCATTCAGATTTAGCCCAGTCTGATGGTGACAGGAAGTTCTTTGTATCTTATAGTTGTTAGGCTACAAGGTGCAAAGATGATGAACTGAAACCCAAGGTGCATACCACACCATTAGCAATGGCACTAATTGTTACCCTTGCTGGCAGGCCCAGTTGAAAGCCCAGGGACGGAAAGGGCACGGAGAGTGAGCTCACCTTCCAAAGCTAGAAGTTGCCCTTCCATGCTCAAGCTGCAACAGCAGGTCAAGTTGTGCACATAGAAAACTCATCCACTTGACTAATCTGATTATCGTAACCCTTATCCACCCTTAGATGTTTCCACCTATTATTCTCCTGTCTTGCTTCAGATTCATTTGCAAGCTCTTTCGGGCAGGGATATTGTCTTCCTGGGTTTGTGCAGTGCCCAGTACATTGAAATGCCAAATATCTTTGCTGCCTTCATTTATACTATGGTCAAGCCGGAAGTGCAATAAATAATGAGTCAATATGGGGGATAATTTCACTTGTGCTGCCTTTGCTGTTTTACAGATCAGACTTCTGTCTCTGCAATCTAACTGTCCATCCATTAGGAAAAGTGAATGGAAGAAATATGCTTGTGTCACAGTCATGAACTCGATGTGTTATGGGTGCCCAGAATTTTGAGAGAAGGTCTGGATGTGCCATATCAGGGGGCCTTGCTTATGAAATCAGAAATGGACCCCAAAGGAACAAAAGTTTCCGTGGGTTTTATTAAATGTACTTATAAATATAAATTTGTGCTAGTCGAACTGGATGGATTTGAACCCATCCAAGAGTGTGCAGAACAGCTAGATGCCCAGATTCCTCCTTGGCTCTGGGGATGTAGCTGGGGGAATGGCAAAAACAACAGCACTTGATAAAGTGGCTCTTCAGGAGCCAGCAGGAATGAGAACCGCAGCAGTTTATTACTGACTCAGCACTGGCTAATCATGCTATTAATCAGAAAATCAAGAGCAGACTGCGGTATGATTGTACTAATTAATTAATTTAAATTAATGGAGGGTGGGGGGAGAGAGCAGTGGTGGGAAGTGTGTGTGTATGGCGGGGAGGAGTAATTGATGCTTGTCCCCTCTTGCTATTTTCTAGGTGCCAATGGAATTTGAAAGATTAATATTAGCGCCTTTGTTGGAGTTCAGTGAGGTAGGAGTGATAGGGTTGCCTTGTGTAAGTGAATGCAACATTCTGAAATTATTCCCCCTATCCAGAGGATCCACATTTGAGTCTATGAACCACTTAAACCACATTTTGAGGATTTATTTGGTGCATACTGGCCAAGTGTGGCTTTGTTCCCCTCTAGTGGTTGGCTCATGTAAAAAGGTTTATGAGTGTTACAGTCTCCAAGTTAGTAGAACTGACCCTTAAGCTCAAACAGTAGCAGCTTGTGTTTTTAGATCCAGAGGTTCAATCCCTGCAGACAACCCAGACAGAGGAATCAGTAATAGGCCTTATGCAGAGTGAATTATACTCTATTTGCAAAAACAAAACAAAACAACCGATCTCCCCATCCCCAAACCCATCTTCTTGATAATATGACTTTGTACTTCCAGTAGGTGGATCCCCAGAGTGCCTTTCAAACATTAAATGAATTAGTGAATTTAGCTTCATAATTTCTCCAGCCTTACTATCACCCCTGAGATGGGATTACAGAAGTTAGGGTGTGAACTGAAAAGTGTATATTTAACTGTGTAATATACACAGTTGGAATGAGCTGCCAACCTCAAATCAGCATTAAAGAAACCCCAGAAAATTGTGAATAACGAATAAATCTGAAAATTTCCCAAGCTGCCCTTGGACAAAGAGTGAAATTCACTGAATAATTTAATTGTTGTGAATTTGTGCTGCTGGGCCAGAAATTTTAAGATCCGAGCAGACCTCCTCATGAGATTTCCAGTGCCACTTGTTTCAGATCTAGCCAGACAATACAAAAAGAAAAGGAGTACTTGTGGCACCTTAGAGACTAACCAATTTATTTGAGCATGAGCTTTCGTGAGCTACAGCTCACTTCATCGGATGCATCGGATGAAGTGAGCTGTAGCTCACGAAAGCTTATGCTCAAATAAATTGGTTAGTCTCTAAGGTGCCACAAGTACTCCTTTTCTTTTTGCGAATACAGACTAACACGGCTGTTACTCTGAAACCAGACAATACAGTGAGGACAACTTTTCATGTGGTATTTTGGAATATCCAGTCCCAGTGTGATCCCAGAAATGCAGAGGCAGAAATTAAAGGAAAAATAATGGAGGTGGGAGAGTTTTAAAAAGCTGTTGTTTAAATGCAAGCGCTTGAGCTTGATGCAGGAATTACTGAGTGAAATTCTCTGGCCTGTCCTATTCAGGAGGTCAGACTAGATGATCACAATGGTCCCTATAAACCTTGAAATCCATGAATTTTAGAGTCTTTGATGAGGTTAGTATCAAGAAATGGCTGAAGATGGCAGCTGTACCCATTGTTTTTCCTGAATCTTTTCCCCTGTCAAAAGCTCTGCCAGCCCCTCTCCAGCACACAACGAGGACCACTCCCACCCAGAGGGAGGCTGTAATCCCCCTTCTTGGGAGGAAAGCCATAGGCACCCAGCCCTGTCCCAGTTGTCAAAGCTCTCCCTGGCCTCCTACTAGCTGATGAAACCCTTCTGAGCCTTGCTGTACCCTAACTATGGTGACCAGAAGTTCCAGTTGACCAGGTTTGTCCCAGTTTTGAGAAGCAAGGTCCCAGATCCCTGATGGGTCAACTGAAACTGGGATACAATGAAATATCGGGCCATCTGGTTAATCCAGGGGCTTCCCAGCTGTGCCCTCAATTCCCAGTGTGCTGCTGTGAGCTTCACAAAGCAGCACCTCCAATGACTGCCTCTTAGACCTTTGTGTATACTAGGAACATTTTGATTGAGGAGATTTGGGAGGTGGCAGGGAAAAAGAACAAAATGCAGGAGTTGGACTGAAGATACAGGGAGAAGCAGCCTGAAATAAGGCAAGATTTGGAGTTAGGGCTCAGGGCTTTGAGGAGAGGGTTAAGAGGATTTGCCAAGCAGTGGGGAAGGAGAACATAATGAGGGCACAAAGGGGTTAATACATTAAACACCCAGGTTGGATGGCATCACACAGATGGGGGAGATAGTGAGAGGACTAGCATGAGCACTAGTATGGGTCCTGTCATTACTCAGTATGGCTGACCCCCAACCATGGAAAAAAAATATGTCAGGCCCCTCAAAATTATGAGATTGGCTTAAAAATAATCAGATGAAAAATAAATATGAAAATTAATGTTGAATTATTTGTATTGGCCTTCTGGTTTGTGAGCTTTTAGGGCACACTTAGGTCACATTTTCCTCCACACCCGTCAGAGCTAAAAAGGTACTTTAAAAGAAAAAGAAGAAAAAGAAAGCTGAGATTCCCATGAAATCACATGACTCCAGGAGTTGGAGCTTGAAGAAATACACCAAATATTGTAAGACTCATGATGAAATCACGTGAGTTGGTAACACCGTCACTGCTCCTTCCCCTGAAAGGCCTCATAAGCAAATCTATTTTTTGTTTCCAGATGATAAGTCATACAAAGCCCTTAACTCCCTTTCCAGCCCCCATACTAACTGCACAATCTCCTCCCTGTTCTGTTTTTAAATGCAAGCGCTTGGGCTTGATGCAGGAATTACTGAGTGAAATTCTCATAATGTTTTTAGGTGACGGGGAGGGCTTCTGACTGATTGTGGAGTACTCTCTTTAAATTGAAACTGAACATTAGCCTGGAATTTATACTTCAAACTCAGACTAGAGAGAATAGTTGATATTATTCTTTTGGTGACTTCAAGTAAAGACTGATTGGTGGAGTTGCTATAGCAATCGGCTTGTTGATCAAATCAAGGTGTCAGATATAACAGAGGAAGGTATAATTCAAAGATTATTGTAAATACCATACACACACAGACAAGTACTAGATAGAAAAAGAAGTAGGCAAAGAGATGGGGAAAGAGATAACAGAGAGAGCAATATCTATCTGTCGATCTATTTAAGAAACCAACATGAAGAAATTGGTTAATTTGAACCTCTGTTTAATGTGAGTAAAATAAATACCACACCTTGCAGCATTTGCTTACCTCAGTTTTGATGACTTATTCTATAAAATATTGACCATTAATATGGAAGGATACAAAATTTGGAAAAAGAAAAGGAGTACTTGTGGCACCTTAGAAACTAACCAATTTATTTGAGCATGAGCTTTCGTGAGCTACAGCTCACTTCATCGGATGCTGTAGCTCACGAAAGCTCATGCTCAAATAAATTGGTTAGTCTCTAAGGTGCCACAAGTACTCCTTTTCTTTTTGCGAATACAGACTAACACGGCTGTTACTCTAAAATTTGGAAAGAAACAGAATAAGAATGTCTAAGCCAAGTGATAACACAGGACAAATACAAAGCACTGTGTTATTCCGGCATTGTTATTGACAGCAACACTACCCTGTGCTATGCAAGTTGGGAAATGGATCAGGGTAGTTATATGAGTAGAAGGTTTAGCCACTTCCATCAAAGCGAAAGGAATAGGTTTGATTGAAATGAAAAGGCTGCTGTGGACATTCCTGCTTGTGTGAACTATCTGATGGAAACACCTCCCAGCCCATTGGGATTTGAAGATCAAGCCATATGTTACTGGAAAATTCATTTCCCTTGGACGCTCAGTACATTTGTGCTCTTCACCTTTGACTTTAGAGTCACTGGATGTTAACGATCAAAACACAGGTAACACACAGGCAAAAGTCCAAGTCCCAGGCTACACTCAGAAATGCAAGCAGAACCTCCCAGCTAATTTGCATACACAATTACCCCGAGTGTGTCCATAAAATTCATATTTGCACATGCAAATGGCTAGTCATGCATCTTACTTGCTGGTTATTTGTATACACACTGATACTCCAGCATGCATACGTAGTTTCATAACCTAATGAGGTGCACAAATGTGTGTGTACATGAAAGAAAGTGAAAGATGACAGCTTAGGTCTGCTGCAACATTTATCTTCATGACTGAGGGTATGTCTACACTACGGAATAAGGTCGAATTTATAGAAGTCGGTTTTTTAGAAATCGGTTTTATATATTCGAGTGTGTGTGTCCCCACAAAAAATGCTCTAAGTGCATTAAGTGCATTAACTCGGCGGAGTGCTTCCACAGTACCGAGGCTAGAGTCGACTTCCGGAGTTTTGCACTGTGGGTAGCTATCCCACAGTTCCCGCAGTCTCCACTGCCTATTGGAATTCTGGGTTGAGATCCCAATGCCTGATGGGGCTAAAACATTGTCGCGGGTCGTTCTGGGTACATATCGTCAGGCCCCCGTTCCCTCCCTCCCTCCGTGAAAGCAAGGGCAGACAATCGTTTCGCGCCTTTTTTCCTGAGTTACCTGTGCAGACGCCATATCACGGCAAGCATGGAGCCCGCTCAGCTCACCGTACGTCTCCTGGGTACTGGCAGACGCGGTACTGCATTGCTACACAGCAGCAGCAACCCATTGCCTTGTGGCAGCAGACGGTGCAATAGGACTGGTAGCGGTCATCGTCATGTCCGAGGTGCTCCTGGTCGCCTCTGTGAGGTCGATCAGGAGCGCCTGGGCAGACATGGGTGCAGGGACTAAATTTGGAGTGATCTGATCAGGTCCTGCAGTCCTGCAGTCAGTCCTATTGAACCATCTTATGGTGAGCAGGCAGGCGATACGGATTGCTAGCAGTCCTATTGCATCATCTTCTGCCGGGCAGGCAAGAGATGAGGATGGCTAGCAGTCCTATTGTACCATCTTCTGCCGAGCAGCCATGAGATGTGGATGGCATGCAGTCCTTCTGCACCGTCTGCTGCCAGCCAAAGATGTAAAAGATAGATGGAGTATATCAAAACAAGAAATAGATCAGATTTGTTTTGTACTCATTTGCAAACTCCCCCCCGCCCCGGTCTAGGGGACTCATTCCTCTAGGTCACTCTGCAGTCACTCACAGAGAAGGTGCAGCAAGGTAGATCTAGCCATGTATCAATCAGAGGCCAGACTAACTTCCTTGTTCCAATAAGAACAATTACTTAGGTGCACCATTTCTTATTGGAACCCTCCGTGAAGTCCTGCCTGAAATACTCCTTGATGTAAAGCCACCCCCTTCGTTGATTTTAACTCCCTGTAAGCCAACCCTGTAAGCCATGTTGTCAGTCGCCCCTCCCTGCGTCAGAGCAACGTCAAACAATCGTGCATCTGAGTTGAGAGTGCTGTCCAGAGCAGTCACAATGGAGCACTCTGGGATAGCTCCCGGAGGCCAATACTGTCGAATTGAGTCCACAGTACCCCAAATTCGACCTGGCAAGGCCGATTTAAGCGCTAATCCACTTGTCAGGGGTGGAGTAAGGAAATCGATTTTAAGAGCCCTTTAAGTCAAAATAAAGGGCTTCATCATGTGGACGGGTGCAGGTTTACATCGATTTAACGCTGCTAAATTCGACCTAAAGTCCTAGTGTAGACCAGGGCTAAGACAGAAAGGTCTGGAGGGTTAATAATACACATAGCTAAATAATCTAAAACTTGCACCAAAGTATAATGCTGTAACGGGGTAAATTATATGCCTCAAAAGATTCCTGATTACATATTTATCCTCTTTTTGATATGCATCTACTCAAGCCTTAATGTGTGCATCTGGGTGACTGGAACGGCTCCCAAGGTTAATTACTAAACTAACCACAGGTCTTGACTCATCAGGAGCTGATGAAAACCACTGCAGTTATTTCCCAGATTTACTAACCAAACACAAGTATGTTGCTTATCACAAATGTCTTGACTAATGGCATGTGCACATTGAACGAACACATCGTGCCCTGACATGCAGTCTCACACCCATCTCTCCCAGACAAACAGACTCTCACATACCACAGAATAGGAGCTGGTGCATGAAGGGGAACAGTGCCATCCCAATGGATCCATTCCCTGTGTTTTTGAAATTGAATTGCATATCTACTGACTACAGAAATGTGTGTTATTGTCTTCC
This sequence comes from Caretta caretta, assembly GCF_965140235.1. Lineage (NCBI taxonomy): Eukaryota > Metazoa > Chordata > Testudines > Cheloniidae > Caretta > Caretta caretta. The sequence goes on along the minus strand of NC_134208.1, from coordinate 154,601,493 downwards.
TTAGACCTGGGGATATATCTGCAAATAGTTCTTCCTAAGCAGGAAATTTCTGATGGTAGAATACAAAGTAGTCTAGCTGGCTGTGTCAAGTGGGTCAATAAACAAGATGAATGCACATAATTAAGAACTTTAAAGTAGTATCTGAACCAGCTGTCAGTGAACTTGCACTAAAGTTTCTAGAGACTGCATGAGCCACAGAGAGGAAGGAAAAGCCTCCCCAGTCTGCTGGAGAATTGGGTGCAAGGTCTGATTTACTGAGATAACACTCACTTGTCAGACTGTGTCGGAGTGGCAGAGTCCCTGTAAGTGAAATTGCTTGTCAATAGGCAACACACTAGACAAACCAAAAGTTCCACTCACCGACTCTACAGCTGCGTGAGTCACTTTCAGTGTTTCATTTCCCCAATATTTATTTGCTTTGTCGCGAACAGCAGAACTGTCCTTGTTAAAAAGTCATCTGGAGCAGGAACTTTCTTTTCTTAAGGGTTTTTTTTTTTTTTTTGAACACAAATTCAGTAGGACACACACACTCACAGCCCTCACAAGTCTATAGCATCCAAAGTTAGTTACGTGATAACAAGATGTTCCCATCTGAGGAGGTAATAAATATATACTGTAAAATGTGACTGTGGTCCTCGTCCAGCAAAACATCTAAGCACAAGCTTAATTCCATCCTTACTTAGGTTTCAGAGTAGCAGCCGTGTTAGTCTGTATTCGCAAAAAGAAAAGGAGGACTTGTGGCACCTTAGAGACTAACCCATTTATTTGAGCATAAGCTTTCGTGAGCTACTTCCGATGAAGTGAGCTGTAGCTCACGAAAGCTCATGCTCAAATAAATGGGTTAGTCTCTAAGGTGCCACAAGTCCTCCTGTTCTTCATCCTTACTTAGTAGTTCTTCCACATCTGTATAGCTTCCGCTCATGTCCAGGCTGAAGACCGTTGCTAAACAGGGATGGAATTAAGCACATGCTTTAGTGCTCTGCTGAACTGCCACCCAAGTCACTAAGTTATTTCTTTGAATAACCTCTATAGATAGAATCACTCTGGAAGCAGCCGTATTGTCAGCATGATGACTCTTATCAAGAGAGAGGAAAATCTGAGTTCTGCTTTCTGTCTGGGCAGTTTTTATTTTTGGTTCAGCATGTAGATCTACAGAGCATAGACATTTCTTATCTATAAAAACCAGTGGGAGGCTCCAGTCCTTCTCTACCTCTAGCCGCAGCTCCCAGTGTCCCTGGCAGCAGTTCTGATCTTCCTGTCCTCAAGCTGAATTTCCTGCTGGAATTATCATTCAAACGGCATTGCCCAGGAATCCCACAGCTCCACATTTCATATCCAAGGAGACTGTGAAATATTTTCAGGTGTTTGAAGAGGCCATTTTGCAACTTGCCTGTTTAACTGAACAGCATTCAGTCTGATGAAGTAAATTTCCCTATCGCCATTTAAAGCAGTAAAGTAAAATAAATCAAATCACCTTGGAAGACTAGGTGGGCTTTGTGAGGATCCACTTAGAGTCTGGGTCTGTGTACTAGTTATGCAGAAAGACTCAGTAGAAATCCAGGCCTGCCATTTGTCGACATGCCCTTCACCCAAAGGCAGACCTAGTGCATTTTAACCATCAAAGGGGCTGTGTAATTTAGACAGCTTTTTTGTTAAGCAGAGCAATTATAAGCACTCATGTGCCCAGTGATGTGTTTATTAGCACACGTGTCTCTGTGCAGATACAATGTTGCTGTCAGACGGGCCCCCGTGGTGAACGTCAGGACCCGTTTTTCCTGCGAGCTGGTGTGAAGGAAAGGGGCTTAGCCATTGCACAGAGTGAAAGGCATTTTCTCTTTGTAAATAGGAGGCAAATCACAGGAGTCGGTGCTTGTCAGCAAGAAACTAAGATGAATGAACCTCTTGCACTGTGCTAATAAGAACAGAGGTGCTTAATCAATGCAGCCTGAGGAGATGGGCTATACAGGTGTGTGCGGCTTGTCAGGTGGCTGCTGGCAGCTCTTCTGGATGAGCACTTCTGGTGGTCTGGAAGGCAGCCAGACATACTGTATGCAAATTAGGCAGCCCCCACTAGGGCTGAATAGGCACAGATATGGAGTACAGGGAGGTGGAGGTGACCTGTTCCAGGTGGAACTGTCAGAGGCAGGGGTCTTCAAGAGTGCTGGGGGAACACAGGCTAGAACGACACTTGTGGGGCAAGGTAGGCTCCCTTCTGCTTCAGTCTAAGCTCTGAAGGTGGGCTATGGGCCATGCCCCCTTGTGCCCAGTCCAGCCTTGCTTTGGAGAGAGAAATGCTAGCCTCTGTGGATTGCCTGTCCTAGGCCGTGTCTGCATTCAGGAATAGCTCTAATTCTGCAACTGGCACAGAAGCTCAGCTGCTGTCTCCTACATGAAGCTGGAGTGAGCTTCCATTAGCCCAGCTGGTGTAAACTCCTGCATCCCCATGTCTACACAGAGAGGTCAGCACCATTACGGGCAGCAACGCTGATGGTTGGCCATTAATTGCTGAGTTGGGGCTATTCCCAAGCATAGGCAGGGCCTGATATGAACCTCGGTGTCCAGTCTCCCCTTTCATGTCGACTTATTACTTTCATCCCTGAGGTTTGTACTCTCTCTCAGGGCACTCCCTGCTCGCTGTCCCAGGCAGTTGTTTGCTTTCCCCAGCGCCATACTCTACCCATTGCTACTGCAGCACTGGGATGACCCACAAAACCAAAGCAGGAAGGGCCGATAGGGCTTTTCCATCTCTGATTGCCACAAGTCTAGTATTGCTCCCCAAAGTACATGTAACCAGTGCAATAGATCTATTACTACCTATACCAAAGTTGCATAGAGAATAGGCTGATGGTTAAACCGGCCTTGCAGTGTCCTGAAATACCAACCAGTGCAGCCTGAATAACAGTGCTTCGAGCTGTACCTATCAATAGCCCTGTGCAAACAGTAATTAGCTAATACAACACTTCTGACAAATTGGCAATAGCCCCATTTTTCAGACAGTGGCTCCTGAGGCACACACAAGGGAAGTAACTTGCCCCAGGCCACTGAAGGAGTCAGTAGCATCCCCAGATTTGGGGCCCTTTAGCTCCTGGCTTCCGAGCTTGTCCTCATTCCCCTCAAGCACATTGTTTTCTACTTGTCACTGAAGGGTGAGGACAAATCCAGTCAGCTGCAGGTACTTGTATTGCTGGGGAATCCAGCCAATGAGAAATTTCTGGGAAGACAAAGATACAGGCACTAAGGGATACTGTATTTGCTTGTGCTTTTTTAAAATTATAAGTGATGCAGGTAGCTAAGGTTGCCTGCCATGTTCCATAAGATCCATATTTAGATGCTTATACATTTGCCAAACTGGAACTGAAATTTCCCATGCCGTGTGTCTGCCGCAGGCTGAATATTTTTGGAAACTTTTGGTAACAACATTTCAATCATCTCATAGAATGACATTAGGGAAAAAACATGATTTTGTCTTTGATACCCCCCTCCCTTTCAGCCCTTTTGTTGAGAAGCTTTAGTGTCCCTATGCTTTGGAAGAGGGGGTTGAAATTTGGTATAGAGGGATGACCCCCTGCCACCTTTTGCTACCTGTGTGATAATCCACCCAAATGTGGCTATGTTATGAGCCTCTGAAAATCTCAATTTGCACACACACAGGGGAGAGTTGCTAGAGTTTGGCAATGGAATTCTCTGAAGATTTGATCCGCACTGGGTCTGCTCCAGCCCAGGGAAGCAGGAGCTGAACCGGGAATGGCAGTCAGGGCCCACTGTGGCATCAGAACGGAGAGCTGGGAAACTGTCTCTCCTGTGCTTTCAAGGCTTTTCTTGTTGCTGCCCAGGCAGCATAGAAGAGAAAGACGAAGTAACCTGACTGGAATGTTGAGAAGTGAGGAGCCAGGACTGGGCAAATGGAGAGGTGAGAAACTGGGAAAGGGGCTGGGGGACAGAGACTGGGAGGAGGAGCCAAGGGAGGATGGGGGACTAGGATGAAAAGCTGGTAGTAGGATGGAGCGGGATCTAGGATGTGGAACTGAAGGGGGGAAACTGGGACTGCCATGTGGAATCAAGTGCTGATGGGAAGACTGGTGCAAGGGCAGACTGGAAAAGCCAAGAGCAGAACACGTATGTAACTACTAGAGATCACTCCTCATCTAACCTAGACTAAAACTCAGAATTCCCAAGTCTCAATATTCCTCTGCTGCCAGCAAATAGCTGCGAAATCCACTGACAAAAAGCAAGCCTCATCTCTTCTAATGATTGGCACATACCGGGGGATGACAACTCACTATTGCTATTAGTTATTCTGTTAACTCAAGTGGTCAAGGTCTGTGCTGTGCATCTCAAGGTTCTGACTCTGCTGATGAACCAGGTGGGAGTCAATAATGTTCCACGTGATAGAATTTCTGTTTTTCCCACTTGCTTTCTTCTAAAACCTAGGAAATTACACACGCGCACACACACGCACAAAACTACATTAAAAGAATGTTATGGTTGCAAAGTTAAGCACTCACAAGTAAGGAATTACCACAATTATGGTTGCCTCTGCTATCTTAATTCAGACCCCTTGTTTGTATGCTGTGTACTGTGATAGTCTTTTTAATTACATGATCTCAGACTATGTTTTCCACAGGACTCCCGCCTCCCAGATTTGCATAATGTTTCAGTATCACAAGAGCTCCATTTTTTTTTTTGTCTGAAAATGTTCACCCAGCTCTCCTCCTTTGCCAGCCCTATCTCCAACATAACACAGAGAATGTGGCGGGGCAGAGCTCTGCTGGGTTGATTCTTCAAAGGGGTAAAGTCCTCGGTGGTGTAAGTAGGGAAGCTATAGTGACCAGATAGTAAGTGCGAAAAATTGGAACAGGAGGTGGGGGGTAATAGGCACCTATATAAGAAAAAGCCCCAAATATCAGGACTGTCCCTATCAAATCAGGACATCTGGTCACCCTAAGGGAAGCCCCTGTGCAGCCAGGGCTGAGCTGGCTTAAAATCAGGGAACCATAACTGGATCTCCCCTGAACTCCCATCTCCTCACCCAGGCCAACTGTGGCTACGATACAATGAGAAGCCTGAACCCTGTGTGACTTAAATCGGTCCTGAGCTGGGTTAGATGATGTCAAGGTTCCTCCCCCACTCTGAACTCTAGGGTACAGATGTGGGGACCTGCATGAAAAAACCCCCTAAGCTTATCTTTACCAGCTTAGGTCAAAACTTCCCCAAGGTACAAAATATTACACCCGTTATCCTTGGAATGGCCGCTACCACCACCAAACTAATACTGGTTACTGGGGAAGAGCTGTTTGGACGCGTCTTTCCCCCCAAAATACTTCCCCAAAACCTTGCACCCCACTTCCTGGACAAGGTTTGGTAAAAAGCCTCACCAATTTGCCTAGGTGACTACAGACCCAGACCCTTGGATCTTAAGAACAATGAACAATCCTCCCAACACTTGCACCCCCCCCCCTCTCCTGGGAAATGTTGGATAAAAAGCCTCACCAATTTGCATAGGTGACCACAGACCCAAACCCTTGGATCTGAGAACAATGAAAAAGCATTCAGTTTTTTAAAAGAAGACTTTTAATAAAAAATAGCAGTAAATAGAAATAAAGAAATCCCCCCTGTAAAATCAGGATGGTAGATATCTTACAGGTTAATTAGATTCAAAAACATAGAGAACCCCTCTAGGCAAAACCTTAAGTTACAAAAAAAGTACACAGACAGAAATAGTTATTCTATTCAGCACAATTCTTTTCTCAGCCATTTAAAGAAATCATAATCTAACACATACCTAGCTAGATTACTTACTAAAAGTTCTAAGACTCCATTCCTGTTCTGTCCCTGGCAAGAGCAGCACACAGACCCTTTGTTCCTCTCCCTCCTCCCAGCTTTTGAAAGTATCTTGTCTCCTCATTGGTCATTTTGGTCAGGTGCCAGCGAGGTTACCTTTAGCTTCTTAACCCTTTACAGGTGAGAGGAGCTTTCCCCTGGCCAGGAGGGATTTCAAAGGGGTTTACCCTTCCCTTTATATTTATGACAGATGATGTGGTGTTAGAAATTCTGGACCAGGTTCTCAGCTGAGGTAAATTGTCACAGTGCCATTAACCTCCACTGAGCTAGGACAATTTACACAAGTTGAGGATCTGGGCTGCTGGCAGCTGCAGGAGCATTGTCTGCAGTAGTTGCTATCACTGGGGGAGTAGAACCAGAGTTAGCAATGACAAAACATTTTTTCCAGAACCCCCCGTAGAGTATATACAGCCTTAGTATCAAAAAATTAGGCCACTCCTTTCAGAAGACAAGAGCAGTACTTTGCAGTCCAGGGAGGCCCCATGATTTCACCTCATTTACTCACAGAATGAGATGTTACTTATTCCACATGAAGATATGTGACAGAATCCAGCCTGGACTGATTGATTGCATTTAAACCATCAGAAATTACCAGTTCAATACACAAACAAATGAACCCATCCAATTTTCCGCATGCATTTTTCCTGCATATTCTTTAGCTTTGCCTTGCCATTTATACAGCAACGGGAGACTATTATCTTGTCAACAATGTTCCATTGCATTGACATTATCTCTTAATTACACAATTACTTTGTTATGTACTGTAGTACTAGCAATAAAATATTTGAAGTACTTCAAGTAAATCTAGGTTTAAAGGTTGTTTTTTTTTAATTGACTTGATTCAAATTAACTGCTAAATTTAAGTGGGTTTTTTGGGTATTCTTGATGTACTAAGGAAGGAATTGTACAATGGGTACTAGAAAATGGACTGGTAAGATGCTGCTGGCTGACGTGTGCTCTGACTCCTGTTATCATTCAATATGTGGCAATGGGACACTTTTTAGCCACATTACTCCCTGTCATACCACTACACATGTCATTGCAGTGGCCTGTATCCCTATCACTACATACATAATAGCGCTAACCATCTCCACAATATTTTGCCTCTGATAAGTTATCAGAGGAGTCATCCCAAAATAGAACACAAGAATGAAACTAACAAGACATTGTTAACCCTGTTAATGTAATTATATACACACATAAAGGGCCACATGCTGATCTCAGGTATAGATCTAGAATATTTCCATTGGCTTCTCATTGCAATGAATAATGCAGGATTAATGAGGAAATTCTATGGCCTGTGATATGCAGGATGATAGACTAGATGATCTAATGATCCCTTCTGGCCTGAACATCTATAAATATAACCTGATGTAACCATAGCCCTGTGGGAGAATATGGATTAACAAATCAAAACTCGTAAAAGGTGGGAAAAATGAGAAGAGATGAAAATGCACATGTCATAAATATAAAGGGAAGGGTAAACCCCTTTGAAATCCCTCCTGGCCAGGGGAAAGCTCCTCTCACCTGTAAAGGGTTAAGAAGCTAAAGGTAACCTCGCTGGCACCTGACCAAAATGACCAATGAGGAGACAAGATACTTTCAAAAGCTGGGAGGAGGGAGAGAAACAAAGGGTCTGTGTGTCTGTCTATATGCTGGTTTCTGCCGGGGATAGACCAGGAATGGAGTCTTAGAACTTTTAGTAAGTAATCTAGCTAGGTATGTGTTAGATTATGATTTCTTTAAAGGGCTGAGAAAAGAATTGTGCTGAATAGAATAACTATTTCTGTCTGTGTATCTTTTTCGTAACTTAAGGTTTTGCCTAGAGGGGTTCTCTATGTTTTTGAATCTAATTACCCTGTAAGATATCTATCATCCTGATCTTACAGAGGGGATTTCTTTATTTCTATTTACTTCTATTTTTATTAAAAGTCTTCTCGTAAGAAAACGGAATGCTTTTTCATTGTTCTCAGATCCAAGGGTTTGGGTCTGTGGTCACCTATGCAAATTAGTGAGGCTTTTTATCCAACATTTCCCAAGAAAAGGGGGGTGCAAGTGTTGGGAGGATTGTTCATTGTTCTTAAGATCCAAGGGTCTGGGTCTGTAGTCACCTAGGCAAATTGGTGAGGCTTTTTACCAAACCTTGTCCAGGAAGTGGGGTGCAAGGTTTTGGGAAGTATTTTGGGGGGAAAGACGTGTCCAAACAGCTCTTCCCCAGTAACCAGTATTAGTTTGGTGGTGGTAGTGGCCAATCCAAGGACAAAGGGTGGAATATTTTGTACCTTGGGGAAGTTTTGACCTAAGCTGGTAAGGATAAGCTTAGGAGGTTTTTCATGCAGGTCCCCACATCTGTACCCTAGAGTTCAGAGTGGGGGAGGAACCTTGACAGCACATTTACATGTCTCCCATAGCTGTAGTATCTGAACAGAAACACTAATTAATTGCTTTTCACAACCCCCTGTGAAGTAGGTAGGGCAGTGCTATTATCCTCATTTTACAGATGGGGAACCGAGGCATAGAGAGACTAAATGACTTGCCCAAGATCATACCAGAATCTATCACACAGCCAAGTACCCAGATCTCCTGAGTCTTAATCCCATGCCCTCTCCACCAGACCATTCGCTATTAACAACTGACCCAGTCTAGTCCCATTCAATTTAACAGGACTTTGCCAGAGACCTGAATGAGAGGAGAATCAGATCCTCATTGCTTAGATAAATACATTGCAGAATCGACGAGTTTAAGATACAAAAGAAAACTCCATAGCCCTGTAAATATAGAGCACTGCACAATTTCAGACTCTGCATCATTTTTCCTACATCCCTTGCTTTGCCTCCTGACAAATCAATATTATAAAATAGATAAAAAAATAAAAATACAGTGCAGGCATCTAAATTGGAAAAAGTAGCAGTTTGCAGAGCCATGCATCTTTAATCTGGATTTAGTCAGGCAGATAGAGATGATGCCCTCAGATGGCTGATGCCCTCAGGCAAAGCATTCAACAGACTTACTGCATTACACTTAAAAAGTCTCTCAGCCCTTTCACATTTATGCATTTTTAAAGGAGTCACAAGCCAGGTATGTTTCCAGACACCTGCTTGTCCTAGATCTTGGGATAATGGAGGAAGATAGCAGACATTGCTCTTCGCTTGTGGCACAGATGGCTCAAAGGACAGGGTAAAACCAGGGGGAACTGGAGACAGATGACTAGCTCACTGATAGATTTTAATTGATGTTGCTCTATTGGCTTCAATAGAACTATATTTATTATTTCTATTGTGGTAGTGACTAGGGTTTCCAATCAAGCACTGTACAAACACATAACAAAACACAGCCACTGCCCCAAAATGCTTACAATCTAACCCATTTACACAAGCTGAAGATCTGGACCAAAGCCTTTTTGGCGAACGGTCCGCTGCAGTGGAGTTCCCTTCCACAGCTGAAGAAGAGGATCACAAACCTGGCTGCCTTCATGTCAACGTGCAAGGCCCGCCTCTTTGCTAAAGCTTTCCTGCAACACCAGTGAGACTTCCTTTCAAGAAGCAAGTGAGCTACCCTGCCAATTCTAGGAATGGGGAAAAGAAGGTCGGTGAAATGAATTCTGAGAACTCTTCCTGCTATAGAAAGGGGGTGAGAAGAGAAAACCCAGGTCTATAGCAGACCACTCATGTGGATTGATATAGTTTTGAAAGACCAGGTCAGTGAGGTAATATCTTTTATTGGACCAACTTCTCTTGGTGAAAGAGACAAGCTTTCGAACTTACACAGAGCTCTTTTTCAGGTCTGAGGGAACACCACCCATGCCGCCGTAGCTGTCACCTCCTTGTACACTGACAGCCCTCACAATGACAGCATTGCTGGCTGCCTTAAATATCTACAAGATAATGGACCACATTCAGATGTCCACCCCAAACACATTGCCAAACTCATCCATTTCATCCTCACCCATAAGAATTTTCCATTCAAAAACAAACGGAAGGCACTTGTGGGCGGGGTGGTGGTGGAGGGAGCTAATAGGGGGGCTGCCGGTGGGTGCTCAGCACCCACCATTTTCCCCCCATGGGTGCTCCAGCCCCAGAGCACCCACGGAGTCGGCACCTATGACTGTAGTGGTGTTAACTTCCCACTTCACCTTGAAGGATCTCTTGCAACATGTGTTAACTCCTTATCTGTTCCACCCTTGAATTTGGCTGTGACACTCTTGAGTATCTTTCCCAGAGCTCTGTGTAGCTTGAAAGCTTGCCTCTGTCACCAGAAGAAGTTGGTCCAATAAAAAAATATTACCTCACCCACCTTGCCTCTCTAATATCCTGGGACCAACCGGGCTACAGCAACACTGCAAACACAGTTTTGAAAGGCACTCGGATACCACAGTGATCGCTTTGGTATAAGAATGTAAATAGAACAGAATAGACACACAGACTTCTACAGCAAACTGTTGCACTTCTTTTGTCTTCACACCAGGTGCCACGCTTACAACATGCTGGTCTAGTTCTGGTCCAATGGCCCCTTACAATGAAATATTTACTACATAACTAGTGCTGAGCCTGAGCTGCACCATTTGGATTCATATCTCACAACCCCTCAAGTTTCAGAAGTGTCAGTCTGGGCCCATTTCTAGTTGGCAGGCTTTGCAAGAATATGAGTATGTTTTAGAAAGGGATTTGACTGCAGACAGAGGTACCACCACCTCTGGGGAGGGAATTCCAAGTGTAGGGGGAGCATAGAAGAAGAGACCGAGACCAGAATGGGAATGTTAGTGGCCAGCCACAGGCAGGAGTTCTTCCCAATAGTCTCTGAACCTGGAGCACCGAGCGCAGCTGCTGTAGCCAATAGGTCTGTATGGCCTTTGCACTGTGTGTTCTATGCCCTGTCTATTCTAGAGCGCCCTGCTCTTGGATGCTAATAACGTTTTCATCCTAGGATTTATGGGCTTGCTGTTGTGGTGCCTGGTGATATTATAATGCCGGTGACGTTCAAAGGCAAGGAGGTGTTGACATCAGCCCTTTTTTTCCCAGCGGGAGGTGAGTAACAGCTCTCAGTCGGAGTTTACACAAAATAATTCCCTTTGAATGACAAAAACAAATGGCATGCAAAGATCTCAGTGACCAAACTAGAAGGTTAAAGCACCGAAAGGCAGAGATCCAAGGAGAGAATAGCTATTTCAAGCATATGATTGGATCTGATCCACAGTGCTCACCCCTGCTTTCTCAACTCCATTCCCACCTGTGCTGTCCAGGAGCTCCCCTGCTTTCCCATCTGCTCTGTGCTCTCCTCCCCTGCTCAGCCTGGTCCAGCAGCATCACAGGAATTCCCCTGTTCTCCCCCATCTTTCCCTTGTTCCTGTCTCTTCTATAACAAATCTAAAAACTCTTACCCACCCACCTGTCTCTTCCTCTTTCCTCTCCTCTCTTTGGATTCACTTTCTGCTTTGTCTGCATTTTTGTGAATAAACAATATTTTGCTTCTGCTTTTGTGGGATGAAAAAACAAAACAAAAGCAAACAAACAAAAAATGCAACAACAAATGAGCCCAGTGAAATATCAGGGGAAACTGGTTAAATGACAGACTTGAAATCAGCACCTTAATTGCATCACTAATGGGAGTTTTTAACTAATTGAAAAGCAATGAAGTGAATCATTTTTTGTTGTAGTTCCCATTAAGCATTGCCTGAGAAGCAGAGAAAACACATAACAAATCTTTACAAATGATGGGGAGTTTCACTGCGGAGCAGAATAGCTGTTTGAATGGATCTGGTCCTGCATATCACTTTGCATAGCTAGAAATGGTTCCTGACTTTGCAAAGTTCCATGTGAGTTTTAGGAAGCAGCCATTGGACTGGGTGGACTGATTGGGTTATATGTGCACCCCTCCCCTGTATTGGCAGGGCTGTATAATACCTGCTCAACTGTCAGTGAGCTAGAAGAGTTGATCCTTCAGGCTGCTGGGGAGAGAAACCTGGTTGTGGGAGATTGGTTGATCTGATTTTGTAGTGACTTCTGTTCCCCCCTGCATGTGACCAGTTGATGGCTGGTGTGGCTTGTTATACTGTAAGCATTGCCATATAGCCAGAATACAATGACCTTGGCACAGTGGGGAAGGGTCTTTCAGTCAAAGAAGAGAAAGAAAGAAGCATCCTACTTCCTGGGATCCATTGTGTAAGGCCAAGCTGATGGGAGACCAGATGGTGAGTGGAATCTTGAGGGACATCTACAAACCTGCTATGGAATCAGATGTGGCAGACCTGTCTTTGAGAAGCGACTGCATCTGTGTAGAATTAGCTGCTAGACTTTCGAAAAAGGGACTGAACTTTCTCCCCTCTTGGTAAAAGAGCATAATTGGTAGCATTTTACACCCAGTGTAAATGACAACACAAGGTGCAGGGCAATAGAGAACCATACCCAAACTGTGAGGGGTTAACTGAGACTCTCATTCTTAGCTCTTCCCCAGTCTGTCATACGAGTAGCCCTACGGCTTTCTTTCTTTTGCATTTGGGAGTGGGAGATGCTGTTTGTTTGGAAGTGGAAGATGTCAGCAAACTGACACGGTGCTTTAGAGCTCATTCTCCTTCGGCATTTATTATTGGTGTTGGTGCACATGTAAAGCAAGTGGTAGCCTGACTGCATTAGGGGGATTCGAGGGATCAGTTCAGCAAATAAACAGGCTCCAAGGTTGTTAGCTGCACAAACACATGCAAAGCAAATGCAGAGAACAATAAATAATATCTTCAGTTTCTATAGCACCTTTGGTTTCTAAGGTCCCCTCTACAAACTGCAGGTACAGACAGAGATCTTTTCACACACCTCTGGAGCTGCTCTCAACCACCAGTTTGTTCATACAGTGTCCTTCAGAACATCTCAAGGTGGTGTACAACTAACCATAATACAATGTAATAACACAGAGTAATGCTGCACAACCACTTAGTTCAGTGAGTTAAGAAGAAAACTGTATCCACTTGACTTGCCTGGGGAATTAGGTTGGCAGAATGAAATTACCTAAGCTGGGATGTGAGGCAACTAACACCCCCATTCTCGTACACATTGCCATGGGAACTTTAATGACAATAAATAGTTAGGAGTTCTTTGGGTTTATGTCTCATCTGAAAGGCATCACCTCCAGCAGCACAGTGCTCATGATAGCTCTACACTGGGGTGGTGGTTCAGAACTGACTCCAAGGGAAGAGCACCACCGACTTTGTCATCAGCATAATTTCCTGTACCACCTTAATTTTTCCTGGGAGTATGTCTGGCCTCTGCCGGGAAAACAGCCTCAGCAGAAATGCCAGAGTGATTAGTAGAGCTGGCTGGGAAACGAATTTCAATTTTGTGGAAAATTTCCAGGCTTGGGCAAAAAAATTGAATAGAGTCAGGACGTAAAGCCAAAACTCTGAAATTTTCTGTGGCAATGAAATTGCACAGTGTTTCATTTTGGAAGCACTGCGGTGGGAATGTTTCATGTCTCTAAAATGAAATATGCTCCTTGGGCTTCCAGGGAGCCTGGAAACCCGGGCTTCATGGCAGTCCTTCAGGTAAGTTGTTGAGGAGCCAGGGAGCCTGGGAGCTGAGTCTCCCAGGGCTTCCAGGCTCTTCTGTGATGCACCATACTCCAGAATTGCCCCTAGGAGAGGCCCTGCTGGACCAGATAGTGACTTGGGGATTTGGGGATTAAATCCCAGCAGTAGTTTTTCGAGTTCCTCCCTGATCTGAAGGTGACTGGGGCAAGCTCTGGGCTAACTCCATGCACTTAAGATAATCAGGTGCATCTGAAAGTAGGCTCTGAGGCTCAGCACGGTTGGCTCTGGGCACAAGCAGGGCACAGTGTTTGGCTGACTACAGGTAAAAGGCAAGAGGGCCAAAACCTCAGCTGGTGTAGATTTTCTTAATTTCATTGATTTCAATGGAGCCAGGGCAATTTATACCAGTTGAAGATCTGGCCCAAACATGTACAGACTGTTATGGTGCATTAAGTGAACATGGCTGGGGATTTTTCTGGTTTGCGTTACTTTGGCTAACCTCTCTGTAAATAAACCTGAAATCCCAGGGAAGGTTTTGTCTACACAGGATTCTGTTGACTTTCTGCAGAGCTGTGCAGATCCGGATCCTATCACAGTGTAAGGACATCAGTTCTGAGGTTCTCCCACTTCGCAGATAACACCTATCCACTAGAGCTGGTTAAATAGTTTTGAAAAATGAATAAAATAATAAAAGCACAAAGTCTGGTTTGCTGTGATTTGTGAGGCTATATAATTTGTCGTCCTCCAGTGTCTGGCTAATCACCAAGTATTGGTGAAAAAGTTTCACAAATTTTAGTGCAGTAATTATTCATCCAAAAATTTGTACCTGAAAATATGCAGTGTAGTTGTAGCCATGTTGGTCCCAGGACAGACTTGACAAAGAGCTCTGTGTGGCTTGAAAGTTTGTCTCCCTCACCAACAGAAGTCAGTCCAATAAAACATATTACCTCACCCATCTTGTCTATTTGAAAATATGCTATTCACTATTTGTTACTCTCCTGTTTAAAAAGTTTCAGATACCCAATCAAGAAACAGAAACAATTCCCTGTGACTTAGACAGCCAACCATACCATAAGAATAATGAATAGTCAAGTATACAGATTGCAAACAACTTAGTGGTGAGTACCATATAAAAACCTAAGAAGACTAGAAATACCATAGTTTGAAAATGATTGTTCAGCTAGATTCTGAATCAATACTATTAATTTGACCTGCTCTCAGCTACACACAATTATCCCAGTTCAGCATGTGTCTAACTTTAAGCACATGGATAACCCCAGTGAAGTCAATGGACCTACTCACATGCTTAAAGCTAGGCACCTTCACATTTTCCTTCAGACCGCCCTGCAGCAAGGTGATTTGGGTGGTCAGCAAGTCTGGTAGCCTGAGCCTCCATCTGCAGCCTTTCTATTAGTTCAAGGTATCCCAGTCCTCTGGATGAAGTCTTAGCTGGACTAGCCTCTTTGGTGGTAACCCCTAGCTCTGTCTTCCTTGGAGCCAAAGTCATAACTCCAGAGTGGGTAAGTGGACCCAGGCCCTCTCTTTCTCTCCCCATCAGGTCCTGGCCCAGGACCCTGAAAGTGAAGTGGCGTGCACCTGCCTAAGTTTGCCCGGCCCACATGCTCACCTTCCCCTGGACCGCGTCCTACCACCCCTGCCTCTCAGTTTGGGGTGTGGTCACAGTAGACTTAAAGTCTTTGCTCCCAAACCCCCAGAGTCTAGGGTCACTGCCTGTGGCCTTCTCAAGCCCTTGCCCAGGGTTCTCCCTCCCTCTTGGGGAGTGTCTGGCGGTGGGGAGGGGACACTCACAGCCAGGTCCCCTCCGTAGAAGCTTCCTCTCCTGTTGCCGCAGAGCGGTGGCCTTACAGGAAATGGACTTTTCTTTTCTTTCATCCCCCCCGCTCCTTATCTGGGGCTGCTGAAGCTTGCTTTATACTGGTCTTCTCCCCAAGAGCATGCTCGGCAGTGCCTGAGGGGCCTGGCTTCCCTGGCCCAGTACTGCTCCAGCCTTTCCCCGGTCTTGGCCTTCGGGCTAGTCTACACTGGGAATTTACATCGGCATAGTTATGTCTCTGAGGGGGTGTGAAAAATCCATACCCCTGAGCGACATTGCTATGCCAGCCTAACCCTCAGTGTAGACAGCGCTAGGTGGAGGGAAGAATTCTTTCCTCGACCTAGCTAATGCTTCTCAGGAGGGTGGATTCCTTGTGCCAGTGGGAGAACCTCTCCCATTGGCATAGGTAGTGTCTACACCGAAGTGCTATAGCAGCACAGTTGCAGCCGTGTCGGAGTAGCATTTCAAGTATAGACAAGCCTTTAGTGTGATGTTCGTAAACCCTGTCATATGCCCCTTATTGTCTTTATTTATGTAACCTAGGAGACCTAGTCACAGACCAGGACCCACAGGGCCTGGCATTGTGCATGCAAGGAGCTCCCCTTAAACATCCAATAGGGTAGGACTTAAATTCTCAGAGACTATTTCCTGGAGCTCCCATGTCCCCGCCCCCCATTTGGGGCTCCAGTCTTCAGCTGTGGGGCAGAGATCTTGGGGGCTTCAGCCCCGCGGGGAGGCATCAACGCTGGAGACTTCAGCCCTGCGGGGATGGAGTGGAGTGCTGGGGCTGGAAGCTTCAGCCCCACAGGGGGGCGCCTCTAGGGCTAGAGGCTTCATCACGTGGGAGTCGCTTGGACTTGGGGTTTCAGCCCCACGGGAGTTGCTGGGGGTCCTGTGGGTTTGAAAATATTTACTGGATCTCTGCTCTGGACGACGCCAGCTGCATTTAAGCCCTGCATTAGGGGTCCTCATTGTTCTCCTTCATTTCCCTCTTTAATGCAGTCTTCTGATGTGAGACCAACAAAAACCTCAGAAATGGTTAAGCAGCTGGGGCGCTGAGACCACTGCCCATTATACTGCTGAGTATTGTCTCGTTTCCTTGAACTCCCGCTGTCTGTCTGTTGCATCCACTTCCCTCATCTTATACTTAGATTGTCTTTTTGTTCTGGGTTTGCACAGTGCCTGGCACAGCTGGGGCCCTCACCCATGATCGAGGCCCTTAAGCGCTACTGCAATACAAATAAATAACAATAATAACCTTAATACTCTGCACAGGATGTGAGAAACTTTGATTGGCTGCAGAAGTGTGTTCAACAGCCCTTCTAGAACTGATGGGCTCTGGCTTCAGAGGTGCTAACAATGGAGAGCCTATAAGGAGCTAGCAAGAGACTCTTCCTGGAGCTAATAATAATGTTAAAGAACTAAGCAGGGAAGATAGAAGTCATTGAGAATGAAGAGAGTTTTTTAAGTAGAATAGGAAAGTATTTAAGAGAACAGGGGATAGATTAGCAGAGGGAAATGCTGATGAAAAATATATATCAGCATAAACAGGCTTATGATTAAAAGCTGAATTAGTGAACATGGCTAAGAGGATTAAAAAGAAAAAATAAGCTAAATGGCTGAGATAGGACTATCTCGCCGCAACGAACAGCCGGAGGTTTATCATCCTGCAACAAGGTTCACTGTGCAAGGAGAGATCACAAAGGGCTACACTGACACAAATTGCTGTGTGGCGGGTGGGGGCCACCGCAGCTAGTAACAATCAAGCCTGTATGTTCCCCACTTGCCACCCCCTCCTCTTCTGGATTTGACACCCAGTCTGGGTTTGACACCCAGGAATATTGCCATCTACTGGTGTGCCACAAACAATCCACCGGGGTGGAATTCCCTCTGGAGGTGGGAACCATCATTTCTGAAATTGACAATTTGGGGGTCATTTATTTTCCTGAGATTGAAACAGTATCTGGAGGCTGGGATATTTCAGTGGACTTGACAGCCAATATTTTTAAAACTGGATGCTTAAGGTTAGCTCCCTACATCCAGATTTAGACACCAACCAAGGCAAGGCAGCCTAAGGTGATACAGCACCAGCACTTCGGACTGACTGCCCATATCCTTCCCTTCCCAACTGCCTGCCTGTATCCTTCCCCCTGCCCCGCCCCCCGAGTGAACTGCACTGATTCCACTACACACCGGTGGGATCTCAAGGGAACACCCTGATTCAGGAAATATAAACATGCAGTCTCATTCACTCATGCAGGCTTGAGTCCTCCCCTCAACCTCCATGGGCAGAAAGGAAATAATTCCCCTTGGATCTTCACTCAGGGAGTGCTCCCTTTGTGGCACTGCAGTTGCTGGGACCCTGCAGAAACTCCTCGGGGAAGGACGGGCCGGGAGGATGCAAGTATTGTCCTGCAAACCCCTGAAGCAAAAGCTAATAGTGACAGAGGCTGGGTTCACTTTTGCACACCGCATCTCTGCACTGGGTGTTCCTGTCAAAAACTTTGTCAAAATTGACCAATCTCCACTAAAGATTTCGGCTTTGGCTAAACATATTTTGACCAAAAAAAGTGTAGTCAAAAATGTTCCCACCAGTTCTACCTGTATGATTGTTCTATCAGAATTGGAGCAGGAAGATTTTCCACAAGTTAGTTATTTTCCCATGTGTTCATTGCTCCTAGAGTTAACACTTTTCTCTTGCTGGCTGATGTAAAGTTTCTATATACTGTGGGCTAGACCCCTAACTGTTGTAAATCAGCATAGCTTCATCATCTTCAGTGATGCTATGTTGGCTTACAGAAGCTGAGATGACCCCACTGACTTAAATGACGCTAAGCAAATTTACACCAATTGAGGATCTAGCCCACTGACTTCAGTGCAGTCATGCTGATTTATACCAGCTGTGGATCTGGCCCTGTATACGTTCCCCAGGCTATTATGTATTTCTATCTCTGTCTTAGGGAGCACTGCACAATAGAGAACTGGATTTTTCTCCCACTTCACCAAATTTGATTCAGACTTCCATTTATCACCTTCCTTGTTGATCCAACAAAGCTAAATTTACATCCCTCATAGTCCTGGACTGTGTGACAAGGCTCCCAGGGGACATTACCTGCACACTGAATGAACGAACAGTTCTAGAAAAGGTCAGATAGTTTCCCACCTAATTTTGACATCTTTACCATGCAGCTTGGGCCTCCTGGAAAATTTTGAAAATGGTTCTATTTAGAGACAGTTCTGCCCATAATTCATCTACCTTCAGAGCTTTTTCCTTCCCCTGTTTTTTAAAGACTAGGGACATAATTCTACAAATACTTCATGCCTAGATAGTGCCTTTCATCAAGAGATCTCAAAACACTTTTCAAAGGTGTGTAGTATTATTATTCTCCTTTGACACATGGGGAAATTGAGGTGGAGAGAATTTAAGGGCCTGATTTTCATGAATGCTAAGCACTCACAAGTCCAACTGAACTAGGACCTGCAGATACTCAGCACCTTCCAAAAACAGGCCCTAGGGTCTCAATCCAGCTTCCGCTGAAGTGGATAAAAATCCTTCTATTGATTTTAATGGGAGCTGGACCAGATCCTAAGTGACTTGCCCAAGGTCACACAGAGAAGCAGTGGCAGCTCCCACCTTCATGGAAAAGTCCAATACAACTTAACAGAAAATAATTGCGTATATGGCTTTTTTAAAAGAACTTTATAGAATTGAATAGATAATTATATCCCTGCTTTAGAATTCTACAGGTTGGTCCAAAAACCTATCAAAAGGATCTCATTCACTGGGAAGTTCTTTAGACTAATGTCTCTAGAATCCTTCTGGTTCCCTTCTATAAGGGACCTTCCCATATAGGTGCATTCAGTCAATAGTATATAGAAGCAACTAAACTTCAATTTTGCAGCCTGGGCGTATATGGCTCTTTATAGGTATCAAAGAAATCTGTGTGTGTGTAAGAAAAAGGCTTAATGCTAATGTACTCTTGCGTGCGAATTTGGTGCAAGGTGCCAGATTGGCACCCCCAAAGAGTTGCGTTATGGACAAAGTCTGATTGAATTTCATGGGGATGGAAATCCATTGAGTTCTATAGAAATTTCTCTAAATACCTATTAAATGTAATAGGAAATGCTAACTTTCCTAGAGGTTTTCTTAACCATCCTGTAGCGTTCTGTCATAGACATATCATTCTTTAGGATGCTTAACAAAAGCCAGTAGACATTTTCCATTAAATTCTAGAAGATGCCTCCATAAGGGCAACGTCCTCTTTTAAACTAGAGAACAGGTACAGCATAGGCAACAGCCACGCAAACTCCCCACTTCTTCTCCTACTGTGCCTCAACTGAGCCTTAAAGTGACCGACTCCAGGCAGGAGCTGGTACGTCATTCTCCATGGCCCATGCAGGCCTTGGCATTGGAGTTTTTCATTTATTTATTTAGTCATTTAGATTTAAAATAATGAAAAGATAGCTACTGTCCAAGGCTGTAGGTGCCCTAACACATCATCATAATACAATGAAATCCCAGAGGCATTAAAGTGATCCTTTCAATAGGAACTGAGAGACTTCTTTCCACACTACGGTGACGAGACAGCAAGTGTGAAAAATCAGGAAAGGATATGGTCGGGGGGGGGGGGGGGGTAATAGGCACCTATTCAAGACAAAGCCCTGAATATTGGGACTGTCCCTATAAAATCAGGACAGCTAGTCACCTTATTCCACCCTATTCATTGTTCTGAGACACATGCCCCCAGCCCTCTCCAGAAACCTGATCAAACAGGTGTTTCTGCAGCATGCTTGGGAGGTCACCAGATTCAGGCTACTTTGGATCAAGGGCTAGAGGAAGCAAGTTCCGGAGTACTGGAGCCCTCACAGAAAACACCCTGCCAGCCACCCTTTCTCTTGTATAACAAGGGGGAATCTAGCTTGAGCACCTCTGCTGACCACAGCTTTGGCAGTATGGCCTGGGGAGAGAGGGAGACTGGTCAGAAATCGCTTAGGGCTTCACAAGGCATAACCCACACTTTAAACAAGAGACCAATGGGCAGCCAGTGCAGATTCTGGAGCATTGGTGTTACAGGCTCCCGCGAGTGAGCCGCTGCATTCTAAAGTGCATAACGGGGCTGCAGTGATGGTGGCTGTGTGGGGCGAATACCCGTTCAGGAGCAACTGGCCTGAGTCCTTCCGACACCTCTTTTCACATAGTCCCCCAAATAGCAATCAGAGAGTCACCTTTTTTTTGGCCATGACAAATATGGGCTTGATTGGAACCAGTGTCTCTGGAACCCATACTCAGTCTCCCACCAAGATAGCTAGACCCCCGCTCCCCTGTCCCCAGCAGCAATGCTTTGTGGGAGAATCTGAGCTGTACCACCACTTTTCCCTTTGCTCTCATTATTCCATTCTAGCCAAAGTTGAATAAATCTGATTTGGAACTTATCTTTCCTTTCTCTCCCTCCTTCCATGCTTCCCCTTGCTCTTCCCTTTTGTACTGTCTGTGTGAGGCTCTACTTCCCCTCTACACACACCTTTTAGGGCTGTCTTTCAAACAGGGGATTTGGGAGAAATTAAGCAGGCAGATAAGCTGTGTGAATAGTGCATTTTTTGGTTCACTGGTAAATCCAAATAATAGCAAAAACAAAATAAACAAATAAAAAAGAAAAAAAACCCAACCCCCCCCACAACATTTTGAGTCAAAGGAAACTAAATGTATCATTTAATATTAATACTTTCTTTCCCTCACACCCTTTAACTGTCTTAACAATTTAGACTGTCAGCTGTTGGCAGGCAGGGACTGACACTATGTCTACATATATCAACTCCCCAAGAGGGGCCTGGAGCACACCTGCTTAACCCTCCACAAGACATGCTGAGGGAATTGACCAGCCTCAGGCACACACTGACAGATTCCCATTAGAGATCAGTGCAGCCAGCTTCCCAACTCAGCCTGGCCTAGCAAGAAGAAAAACACACAAAGCTTTCTAGTGTTGTGGTCTGAGCTACTGCAAAATGAGAGACGCTAATAAAGACAAACAGTCACAGCTAAACAAACCCATTACTGAAAAGTTTCAGAGTAGCAGCCGTGTTAGTCTCTATTTGCAAAAAGAAAAGGAGTACTTGTGGCACCTTAGAGACTAACCAATTTATTTGAGCATAAGCTTTCGTGAGCTACAGCTCACTTCATCAGATGCATAAAGTGGAAAGTACAGTGAGGAGATTTTATATATACACACAGACCATGAAAAAATATACATTGTAAGGAGAGTGATCACTTAAGATGAGCTATTACCAGCAGAAAGAAAAGGAGTACTTGTGGCACCTTAGAGACTAACCAATTTATTTGAGCATAAGCTTTCGTGAGCTACAGCTCACTTCATCGGATGCATAAAGTGGAAAGTACAGAGAGGAGATTTTATAAATTGGTTAGGTTAGTCTCTAAGGTGCCACAAGTACTCCTTTTCTTTTTGCGAATACAGACTAACACGGCTGTTACTCTGAAACCTGTCATTATTACCAGCAGGAGAGTGGGGTGGGGGGAGAGAAACCTTTTGAAGTGATAATCAGGGTGGGCCATTTCCAGCACATTTCCAAGAGTTAACAAGAACGTCTGAGGAACAGTGCGCGGGGGGGGGGGGGAGGGGAAGGGAGGGGAGGAATAAACAAGGGGAAATTGTTTCACTTAGTGTAATGACTCAACCACTCCCAGTCTCTATTCAAGCCTAAGTTAATTGTATCCAATTTGCAAATTAATTCCAATTCAGCAGTCTCTTGTTGGAGTCTGTTTTCGAAGTTTTTTTGTTGAAGGATACTCACTTTGAGATCAGAAATCGAGTGACCAGATATATGCCATCATGTGCCAGCAATGCCCCTCTGCCATATACATTGGGCAAACTGGACAGTCTCTACGTAAAAGAATGAATGGACACAAATCAGATGTCAAGAATTATAACATTCATAAACCAGTCGGAGAACACTTCAATCTCTCTGGTCACTTGATTTCTGATCTCAAAGTGAGTATCCTTCAACAAAAAAACTTCGAAAACAGACTCCAACAAGAGACTGCTGAATTGGAATTAATTTGCAAATTGGATACAATTAACTTAGGCTTGAATAGAGACTGGGAGTGGTTGAGTCATTATACTAAGTGAAACTATTTCCCCCCCCCCCCCCCCACTGTTCCTCAGACGTTCTTGTTAACTCCTGGAAATGTGCTGGAAATGGCCCACCTTGATTATTACTTCAAAAGGTTTTCTCTCCCCCCACCCCACTCTCCTGCTGGTAATAGCTCATCTTAAGTGATCACTCTCCTTACAATGTATATTTTTTCATGGTCTGTGTGTATATATAAAATCTCCTCACTGTACTTTCCACTTTATGCATCCGATGAAGTGAGCTGTAGCTCACGAAAGCTTATGCTCAAATAAATTGGTTAGTCCCTAAGGTGCCACAAGTACTCCTTTTCTTTTTGCCATTACTGAAAAGGATTTCATAACTGCAACTCCGGGACTGATGAGTAAACCACAGAACTCCGCCACCTCTGTGTTTGTCTTTCCGCGTCTATTAACTGGAGTCATTAAAAAGGTCCATAATACTGCCCAGAGTCATTCCAGATGAAACCACCTTTTTGTTGACTTTGGTTATTATTTCCCATCCGGGGCAGGTTCCTATCACCCAGAGGCCTTTGCTATGTGTAGGGTATAAGTGATGATCTACGACAGCTGAGTGGTTCAATTCTAAATCTCCGGCTTATTGCACATGGTAGGTTAGGATAACCTGGCATGCTGGTAATGGGAAATAAGCAATGAAGCTAAGTCCAAAACAAGAACAGGACACTTTCCAAAGGATAAATCAATATCTGATAGATCAGTAGTGACCAAAAACCATGACAGTTTGATGGCTGTTTAGTGGCCTGTGTGAAATGGATTGGAGAAGGCCTTTGTCCAGTTCCTAGCTAGATGTCTATATCACAAAATAAACATCACTACAGCTGCTTATTACTCTCCTGGCAGAAAGGACCAGGAATTAATGGGCTCAAAACACAGGACTCACGATCTCACCCCTACCAGTAGGTGCACTCAGGCCAGAGTTCAGCTATACTGGTGGGCTAGTCTGGGGACAGTTTGCATTTCTACAAGACAGACACAGTAAGTAAAATAAGAAAGGAGGCCACCTTGATTCTGTTTTATATGGATACAGGTACAGCTGGCTGAAATTTTTCATTCAAAAATGTTGTTGATAAATGGCCTTTTCTTCTAAATGAAAGTTGGTATGGAAAATTTGTATCTTAAGAAATGTTCCAATGTTTCACCAAAACCAGAAAACCAAACATTTTTCATTTTTCTCCTCTTTCTCCCCTTTTTTCTTTCTTCTGTTTTGTCAGTGGAAAAGGTGTGGAGTGGGGAAGAGAGAAAGGAAAAATCTGAAAACTCCCTTAATCAAACAATTATCAGTTTTCAAAAAATGAACATTTTTAGGTTTTTTTTTTCCCCATTAAGAAAACAAAACATTTCCACCAAAAATATTCAGTGAAAAACAATGACCATTTTCCAACCACTTTTCCATATAAGGTGGCTAGTCTGGTGGAGTGACCAAATGATTGGGCACTGGAAGACCTGAATTCTAGTCCCAGCTCTACAGCTGACTTGTTGAGTGGTTTTGGGCTAGTCTCTTCACCTCTGCGTTTCATCTATAAAATAAGGACACTATCCACAACACACCCTGGAAGGTAGGAGGGTCAGGCATTAATAAGTGAATGTCAATACATTGTTATAGAAATACTAACTGTTGTTGCTATTATTACAAGGGAGGCGCACATACAAGAGGGATCTGCCATGTGGGTGTGATGTTCTGGGGTTCACACAGGCCAATATGGGATTTGGTCAGCGTCTGCTAGGGGGTCTTGTGGCTGTGCACTTTTGGTCCAGAACTGACCCCAGCAACCCACAAGCCTCAGTTTGCCCAGCCTGGTTACTCGTTGCAGGTTGACCTTAGTACCCTTCCAGTCCCCAAATCTTCCTACTGTAGGGACCAGTCCCCTCACTGGACTCTCACAGACAAAGTGTTAGGTTTGCTCCTTCTTCAGAGACCATAAAACACTCCAACCTGTCAGCTTCCGAGGAGCGCACACTTTATTGGACTCAGGCTATGGATACACTCCACAGCTTACAGACCCATGGAGCTATAGTTCTGCCGGTGCTGCTTTAAGCCGATGGGGGAGAGCTTTCCCGTCAGCTTCATTATTCCAGCTCCTGCCAGCAGCAGTAGCTCTATTGATGGGAGACGCTCTTCTGCCGAATTGGCGCTGCCCACAGCGGCACTGAGCTCGGTGGTAACTTATGTCGCTCATGGGGGTGGCTTATTCACACCCCACACACCCCGAATGACGCAACTTATACCAGCCTAAGTGGTAGTGCAGACATTGAAAAGATGGTTTCTCTCACTCACAGTCTGCTTTCCAGCCTTTTTCTGGCCAGGAACCCGTCACTGAGATCAAAATATTTGGTTTCAGTGTCTCCTAAGGTGAAGGGTAAAGATGGAGTCTCTCTCTGTTCCTTATATCCCCGAAGGCATTGTCTTTGTTTTACAAGTCAGGAAGGCCTCCTGGGGATTCAGTCTCCTGTGTCTCTCCAGGGTAAAGGAGCATGTTAATTTCGTCTCTGGAGTTCAGGATCAGGATAACGCCCTCTGGTTTCACTCAATAGCTTTGTGTATAGCTATTATGTAAAACTGAGGCAAACTCACATTCCTTTGTCTAGCACAGCCCTGCTTACCATCTTTACCTAGGCTAGGCTGTCTGGTCTTAAACATGTTCTAACACCATCATACAGAGGGAGTTCATAACTTCACATATACCATTAACACATGCATTTTACAATGGTATTAATAACCAGCATGTTGCTAGCTTTCAGATGATACCTCACAAGGCATATTTTGTACAAATATTATTGTAGCGGTGGGTAGGGTGCAAATACCGAGGTGCCTAGGGTCACAGTGGGTTAAGTCCATTTAGTCTGGTGACATATGCCCCCTGGTGGTGACCAAAACCTCATGCTTCAGAAAAGCTGCAATGTTCCCACTCCAATAACGCACCTGGCTAATTGTGAAATGGGGGCAAAAGTTCATTCCCAACCCACCCCTCCATTTGGTCATCTCGCAGCAGGAAGCATGCGAGTTTATTACGCTAATTTTCATAGCCTGCTACCTGCCAATGATATTAACGGCCGTACAATTATCCAGGCCCTTTTTTAAAAAGCCAGCCCCAGCACCCAGTCTCAATGGCCTCTTGCAGCATTGGCTCCCATAAGCTGTGACAACAAACTGGGAGACCTTTAAAAATAACAGACTCTCCCTGTGTTTCTCCATAAACATCTGCATGCGATTCCCGCCCCCCAATATCACTGGACAACAAGACCCGGCAAGCTGGAAAGCATGCAGGCTGCTGTCAGCATTTCATGTAATGCCTTCATCCGATTAAATATTTGAACAGTTCCATTAATCTTGCAGTTAGTTGCACCAAATTTCATTACCCTCACTAGCGACAGCTGGAGGAATAACTGCCTAAAGCCACCATCATATTGCTAACATATTTACCCTCTCTGCCCATGATGGATTCCATGTTAATCTAATCTCTGGAACCCTCTCCGAGAGACAATGTACCCTATCAAAGACTATTTTGCCTGCAACTCCCCATTGTAAATGGTTTTATTGAAATAGATACTCTATTATTATTTCCCTCCCTTTACCTTTCGGGCAAGCAGCATCCAGCCTAAAACCCCGATTAGCAAAATGTGCAGTGTTTTGAAGTAGGAGAGCGAGAGAGCAGAGGCATTATCAGGCAAATGTGCTCCAGCTCCTATCCTTCCCCCTTGTCACTGACTATCTCACTCGAAGAGGGATTTAAAAATGTCATTGAACACTTGTGCATTGCTGCACAGTTCCAGACTCTTGCTTTGTGTCAGTCGCAGGTGTAACTGACCACTGCCTTAGAACCTATCTCCTACCCCAACCTGCCTCTTGCAAATGAAGAAGCGTCCACATTAGAGGAAAAAAAGTCACTCAGGGCCAGATCCTTGGTGGGTGTAAATCAGCGTTACTCCTCTGAAGGCAATGGAGCTATGCCTATTGACACCAGCTGAGGATCTGCCCCAGAGGGTTTGATTCTCCTCTTACACCAATTCAGGATCTCTTGTAATTCCATTGATTTCAGTGGAGTTACACTGATGTAAATGAGAGACAGCGATCAGTGAGAGGAAGGTGTGGTCCAGAGAGACTTGAATCCAGCCAGACTTCTCTCTTTCTCCATTTCTAACCTGCTCCATTTCCCACCAGCTAAACTGCTGGCAGAGCTCCAACTCACCATTTTCATGGCATATGTTTGGGGCCCACCTCTATTGCTTATGTCATGAATGGTTTGCAGCTCTGTTTGGCAGAACTGGCCCTGTTACCCACCACATGATTCTCTGGCTGTATGTGAAATCAGAATCGGGCCTCTAATCTTTGACATTTTGCAGCATTTACATGGTGATCTAAATTGCCACAAAGTAAAGTAAATGCCTCACCTGAAGAATGTAGAGCAGGTAGAGAAAAGCAGAAACAAACTCTCTGATAAATGCCAGCATAGGCTTACTGACTCTTATTTAGCAGTTATAGGGCCCAATTCTGCTCTCTGTTACAGTCGAGTAAGGGCACCCACTGAAGGGTTACAGAGGTGTAAATCCATCGTAGCCAAGGAGAGAAGAATCAGGTTTTTAAGCACAGTATAATCATCCGGCAATTTCTACAGACTGCATAATGAGGCTGCTTGGAGCTCAAGCGATGCACAATTTCTGGTAATTCTGGAACTCCCGGTTAAAACTGCACATTCCCCATTTTTCAAAAAGTGACATATTAAATTGTGAATATTGCATCACATTAAGGAGCAGGAAGAAATTGCAAGCACCATCTGAAATTCACAGGTACAGAAACACAGTCAGCATCCTTAATATGAAAGTTTTTAATTTGATAGTTTATATTCCATTAGCATCCCTCATCTATCAGACTTGGAGTGCACAAATGTACCATAGGTTACACCACTTTGCGTTTGCAGAGACAGAGCTGTGAGGTGCATAAGAAAATATTTCTTGAGGCTCAAAAACAAAAATAAAACCCTCCCACACAACTCTCTGCCCCCAAACCAAAAAAGAGATGGGAAAATTAGTGGTGAACATGAGGTGCAGACAATATTGAAAACCATCACAGTTATATTTCTGCAGGGTCCCTGGAAAAAGTCATAAATATATATGAGCTCCCAAGAGATAATTAGAAATGGAAGATCTATAACAGCAGATCAAGCTGGTCCATTTGGGTCGGTATCCTATGGTCTCCAACATGAACAATGACAGTTGCTTCAGAGACAAGCAAGAAAATAATACTCATAATGCATCTGATGAATACTTTCTCATGGGGGAGGGTACTTCTCGATCTTGCAGATGGTGACCAGTATAGGCCCTGAATCTTGACCAGTGATACTCTTTGTACTTTGAATATTCTAACTGTACTATCCTTAATCCTGGTCTACACTTGACAGTGTTAAAAATCCAAACCCCTAAGCACTGTAGCTGTGCCAACCTAACCCCTGGTGTAGACACAACTGTGTTGATGGAAGAATGTTTACGGCTACACATTTGGGGTGGTGGAGTTCCTACAGTGATGGAAAAACCCCTTCCATTGCTGTTATATGCATCTACACTCTAGGATTATCCCAGCATAGCTATGGAGCTGTAGTTCTGCCACCATAGTACCTGTAATGGAGACAATATCCTCAATCAGGTGAATATCTACCTAAATTTTATTTAGGTACTTGCCTTAATCATATCCTGTGGCAGAGTTATGCTGGTTAATTATGTTACATTAAGTGGTATTTCCTTTAGTCCATTTAAAATTTGTTAGCCAAGATTTTTAAGTGACTACTGAATGTGAGTGTCTCACTTTTTGGGTATGCAACTTGAGATCTCACAAAGGGGCCAGATTATCAGAGGGCAGGCTCTCAGCACTTTCTGAAAACCAAGCTCCTTTAAAGCATCTCAAGTTGGACACCCAAAACTTGAGCCACCCCAGATGACTAGGCATTTCTGAACATCTTGGCCACTGCCCTTTGGTGTCAGGAGTATGCTCCTGGGGTGAGTACAATCCTCTTCTGTAGAAATGGGCAGCATTCAGATTCCTGGATGAACCTTCACTACAGCCAGGCAGGTTATGCTCTCTTGCACTTGAGTACTTTGATTTGATTCACCCCTGCTTGCAAGATATTGTTATGCTAAGGATTACCCATACTATATAGGCATTTTCTACATAATATGATTTTGTAAGCCCAGATTACTCTCTCCATTTTACCCTGGTCTACAATATAAGAACAAGTGACCACTCAGTAATATTTAAGGGCGGTTGCATTTAAAGAACCAATAAAAAATAATTCTCCGAGAAGTGCATAGTGGACCTGCGGAACCCAGTGCTGCAGGAAGCTGTCAAGACAAATGTAGTAGCTGGGCTTTCAACAAGGATGGATACTTAAGACCACTGGAGTTGTGCAAGACAAGATATAGGTAATCATAACTCATTGTTCAGGACAGTGTCACACTTGGATTTAAAAACTAGAACAATATAAAATGAACATGGCATACATTAAATGGACTAAAAACTGGCTAACTGATCAGTGTCAAAATGTATTTGTAAGTGGGGAATCACCATTACACAGGTGTGTTTCCAGTGGGGGACCAAAAAGATTGGAACTGGCCCTTCGCTATTTAACATTTGTATCAATGACCTGAAAGAAAACAAAATCATCACTGAAAAAGTTTGCAGATGACACAAAAATTGGGGGAGTGGTAAATAATGAAGAGGACAGGTCACTGATTCAGAGCGATCTGGATCACTTGGTAAATTAATCAAGGCAAACAATGTCTTTTAATACAGTTAAATGTAAATATATACATCTGGGAACAAAGAATGTAGGCCATGCTTACCGGATGGGGAACTCCATCCTGGGAAGCAGTGACTCTGGAAATTATTTGGGGAACATGGTGGATGATCAGTTGTACATGAACTCCCAGTGTGATGCTGTAGCCAAAAGCATTAATGTGAGCTTGAGATGTATAAATAGGGGACTCTCGAGTAGGAGAAGAGAGGTGATTTTACCTCTATATTTGGCACTGGTGCAACTGCTGCTGGAATACTGTGTCCTGTTCTGATGCCCTCAAATTTAAGAAGGATGTTGAAAAATTGGAGAGAGTTCAGAGAAGAACCACAAGAATGATTAAAGGATTAGAAAATCTGCTTTATAGTGACAGATTCAAGAAGCTCAATCTATTTATCTTAATAAAGAGAAGGTTAAGGGGTGACTTGACTACAATCTATAAGTATCTACATAGGGAACAAATATTTAATACTGGGCCCTTCAAACTAGCAGAGAAAGGTATAATATGAGCCAATGGCTAGAAGTTGAAGCTAGACAAATTCAGATTGGAAATGAGGCATAAATTTTTAACAGTGCAGGTAATTGCCCACTGGAACAATTTACCAAGTGTTGTGGTGGATTTTCCATCACTGACCATTTTAAAATCAAGCTTGGAATTTTTCTAATAGATCTTCTCTAAGTAATCTGCTTAGGGATTACTTTGGGAAAGTTTTATGGCCTATGCTATACAGGAGGTCAGACTAGATTATCACAGTGGTCCCTTCTGGCCTTGGAGTCTATGAATACAAGCAACTGATCACCACAGGGATCAGGAAGGAACATTCAGTCTTCTTCTCCCTATGCTTCATGTATAGCATTATCCAAAGGGTTAGATGCATTGCGAAATGGCTTAACCATACTCAGAAGCGTCACGTATTGGCCTCTGTTGGAGGCAATCTATCTTCCGTGTTGGGCCTATAGATCCTGCTACTCTTATGTTCTTGTGAAATGTTCAGGTACACTTAGAGATGAATGAGAATGATTCAGTAAGGAAGAAGTATCTTTGAAGTAGTGGGGATGGAAGAAGGGGAAGGATCATAGGATCACTGCTTGGTTACTGTCTTTGCACCCCAAACCTTTTCTCCACAACCAACTCTGATGAGCAACACCCCCACCTTGTTTTGTGAAATTCTTTCAAGACCTTGCTGCTTTGGAGGGGGAAGGAGGAAGGAGCAGGGGATGGATTAGTTCCTCATGTGGATGTGACAGTGTCCCTAGAAGTAGCAACATCAGGACCCAGAAGCAGCATCCCCCCTGTCACTTGAGGAAGCCAAGTATTTTTGGTATGCCCACAGGTACCAGCAATTTCCACAGTGTCAATTCATTTCTGTTCATCACACTTATATTGAGATTTGGGGGTAGGCCAGTGGGGAGATTTGGATTTGAGTCTGAATTTTGTGGCTGGCCCTACCTCTTTAACATGGCTTAACTAGAATGTCAGCATTGAAAACCACTTTTCTTTGCAGGCAGGGGCTGTGTATGTTTGGAAATCCCAACCTGGATCTGGTTTATGCAGACGAACTCAAAACACTTCTGCACAGAGGTGGGGAGTGGTTTAAAATCAAAATGCAATTTTGGGGCTTGGGACCGTTTGTACTAATATCTGTCCAGTGGAAGCAAAACACCAGAAGGAAAATAGCCATTGTGATTAGCAGAGATTGTGCAGGAAACCCAAGGAATGTGACACCACACAGATCCCAAAAGGTGTCATTGCTGACAGCATCACACACACATTTACAGAGGGCAGATGCTCTGAGATCAGCCATGAAGAACTGAAGATTAACAGGTTTCAGAGTAGCAGCCGTGTTAGTCTGTATTCGCGAAAAGAAAAGGAGTACTTGTGGCACCTTAGAGACTAACAATTTTATTTGAGCATAAGCTTTCGTGAGCTACAGCTCACTTCATCGGATGATCACTTAAGGTGAGCAAAATCAGTTTGCACAGTGCTGCAAATCAAAAGCACCAGGTGGAGCCAAAACCCACAGAACGTGCAACTTACACCTGTATGTGTCAGTGAACAGCAAACAGAAGGGTGTGGTTAGGAGCCTGCCAGGAGGTTCAACCCCCTACTAAACAAGTCACTTCCCTGACCCAAATTTGTTTGAGTCTCTCCAAACGAAAGTCCAGCTCGTCTGGGACCTGACCCCATACCCTTAGAGACAGACACACTCATGCTTGCATTTATTTAAAGGGTGGGATTTTAAGCCACTTGCAAGGATGGATGTTGCTGGCTGTTTCAATCTGTCACTTAAAATCCAATTTCATCATTTTTCTTCTGAACCTCCCAATGCTGGAATTGTCACAACATGGCGGGGAGGCCCTGCAATGCCCCCTCTTTAAATCCCTGCTTCTTCCAACGCCCACCCACAGACCTGTCGCGTAACTAGCCAATCAAGGATCCGCCATGGCTGATACTGCAGCCTGTTTGTTGCCATGGCTCTGAGTTGTTTCCACCACTTGAGTGGCTCTCAGTGAAATTTGTTCATTCAGTCCTTAATGCAGCAGCAATTAATCCTTCGCACTTTCAGCTTCCATGCTATGTGCCCCCTGATCCCTGCTTCCTTTTCTTTATGAGCCTGATCCTGTGAGGTGCGTGGAGTCCTCAACTTCCAGGATACCCCTCCCCTAGCAGGATCAGGTCCTAAGCCTCCAGTCTGCAGTGCCTCACCCTTTACTGCCTCACCAGTTGGTTTCATAGGTCAGTTGGACAATGGATATCAGCAGTAGCTCCTTTACCGCATTTCCTTAAAGGCTGTCCCTAGACTGGAGCAGATTGCAACCACCATTACCTTTAATATGGAAATACAGCCTGTGGAGGCTACAGGTCCTGGCATGTCTGGTCAGGTGAAGATGGAGAATTCCAGGCTGGGCTTTGGAGTCTGGCTGTGCTGTACCTCTATTTAGAAGATGAGGGCATCTCTTGTCTGCATGGGACCTGCGAGCCACACCTTGGTCACCTCTTGGTCACTGTGTGTGCCATTTTCTTCCTTCTTATTTGCCATTTTGGCTACTTCCACTTTCATCCTTCCAGCTCTAGGTTCCCCCATTAGAGTCCTCTTCATATGTTACTCCTGAGCCTGCGATACAACATCACCCCCCGCCCCACCAGACTTGATAATGAAAATCCAGGCACTAGCCAATTGGGATGGCAAGGAGATGGTTTGGGTCCAACCTTCATGCCACGTGGCTTCCTCTCTCTGGATAGCTTGCCTCTCGCTCTTGCCTGGTGTCACTATGACCCCCCCCCTTCTGGGCTAAGCTAATGTCACTTCTAATTAGATAGGAGCCCAGGTTCCAGCACAGAGACTAAGATTTTGACCTGAAACTCAACAGCTCCAGCGTTCAGGGTATTCAGCACCTGGGTTTCTGCTGTGCAGTTTGGATTCGGACTCCCCCAGAGTCTGGAAGTGGGGAGGAATGGCTTGATCCATTTCACCTGTAAGCCCCTCTCTACAGTGCTTCCTCCAGGGCAGCATCATGTCAGACAGAGAATCAGCAGGTTCCGTCTTTCCTTAGAGTTATGTTTGCTACTGTCTCTGCTGCACTCCTAGCCCTCACCTGTTCAGATAGCAAAGATCTGAGACCAAGATCCCCCCATTCAGTAGCATGCAACTAGTCACCGTGCCAGCATGGGCTTGTACATGCCTTACACAGAGCTAGCTGAACTGTTGCTTGCCTTTCTTCCTTACCACATGATGTGTCACGAATCAAATACATGTCTGTTTACTGGATAAGATTTTGTGCTGTCAGAGATCAAGCTGCAGAAGTGTGATCCTGCCCCAAAATCAGGTCACCAAAGGATTCTGGCTTGGGGCTCAACATCCCGAAGCTTCTTTCACTTTGCAAAAACGGAGGTTCCAAAAGCATTCTATCCCTCCCCTCTATTTCCTGCAGTTACCATGTGGCATAACTGAGGGAAGAGAGCTCCCACATGAAGAAAGGGAGACCTAAGGTCAGAAGACCTTGGCACACCTCCCCACTTTCTCTTGAAGCCTCATTGTCTATCACAGAAATTGGGTCTGTAGAGACACTGAAAATGGCCTTAACAGCTGATCTAGGAGATAACGATTGCTTCTTGAGCTCCCAGAGAGCACTGGAGGGCTAATTCCCATTTGAATGAGATGTCACCCAGGCAAAGTGTGTCTCTCTCTCTTCTGCATAGGAAGCTGGAGGGATTGCAGCTAATTGCAGATTGTCATATTGCTCCCACAGGTAGAAAGGGTTGGGGTTCCTCAGCAGAGGAACAAGGCATTCTCCCCCTCTCAGGTCACTCACAGGGTGCAGAGGCAAATGCCCCTTTCCTTCTGGAGCCAGGGCTGGCCTTACCATGAGGCGAACTGAGGCGGCCACCTCAGGTGCCAGACTGTGGGGGGTGCCACTAGGACCCAGAGTGTAGAAAATTGTGTCTGCTGCTGGTGCATATGTATTTTCTCTGCTGTAGATGCACAGAGATGGTGGAGTGCTGTGCTGGAGGAAGGAGGCCAGAAGAGACATAACAGGCAGGCAGGAGAAAAGGTGAGAGGGAATAACAGAAAGCAGCAGGAGCTGCAGGGAGAGAGAGGAGGAGCCTCTTATGTACCTCTCTAGCACCCCCAGGAGCCTGGACTGATTAACACCCGCTTCTCAGGGAGCTTCCTATTTCCTGCTGCTTCCCTGAACCCACTTGAGGAGAACAGGCAGTCAACTGAAGTAGTAGGACCCAGTTAGGCCCTTAAGACGCTGATATCTTCCCTCACTCAGGCCCTGCTACCAGCCTGCTTATTTGTCCCTTTCCATTGAATGGTGAGAGCCACTATAGCTGGCACAAAACAGCAGTCCTGAGTGAAAGAAGAAAACGCCCCTCTGGGGCAGCATTCAGAAAAAGAAAGAAAGCAAAGGAAGCTTTTCTATCTAAGCAGGAAGGAGCTCTCCTGAGATACATAGACACCAATGTTCACGGTGAGCCTTCCGGCCCCAGTGAGGATGTGAGTGGTGAGGAGATGCCTGATCTTCCAGTTAGTCAGAGTGCAGGTGAGCTGGCAGCTACTGCACCATCCATATCTCCATCTCAAATGGATGTAACCATGCAAGTTCCTGAAGAAAAGTGTAGATCAGAGAAGAGTATGGTGGAGGCACAAGAAACAGCTGCTGCTGAGTTTAGTTCCTTAAGTTTAGATGATCCAGGACTGTGGACCCACTTGAGCAGTAGCCTGAGGGACTTACTTGTACTGCATGGGCCACAGCAAGTGAAAAACTTCATGTTCCCCAAAGACAATGAAAATAGATATTTCCATCCAACACATTACTGGCGTGAAATTCCCAATGGTGACAAAGTGGAGAGGCCATCGCTTATGTACTCAAAAACCCAGAATGCTGCATACTGTTTTTGTTGCAAACTCTTCCAGTCTAATGTTCCAGCCACATTGGGTTCTACGGGAACAAAGGACTGGAAAAATCTGGCTCAAAATCTGGCATGCCATGAGAAGGCAGCAAATCACCAGAGAGCATTCCATAGGTGGAAAGAACTTGAGATGAGACTAAGGTTAAAGGCGACCATAGATGATCAGCATCAAGAGAAGATTGCATCAGAGAAATGTACACACACCACTACCTTGGAAAAACAATTAGAAATGAAGTCATACAGTTACTGGCAACAAAAGTCAAACAGAAGATTGTGGCAGATCTGAAGTCAGCAAGGTATTACTCTGTTATTCTGGACTGCACGCTTGACATCAGCCATATGGAACAAATGACTTTAATGGTGTGTTTTGTAACAACAACAGAAAATGTCCCTGCAATGGTGACTGTCAGAGAGCATTTTCTAGAATTTATTGACATTGATGATACTACAGGAGCTGGTATGACAAATGTGCTTCTTAAAAAGCTGGAAGATACGGGAATTGCGATAGGTGACATGAGAGGTCAGGGCTACGATAATGGTACCAACATGAGAGGAAAGAACAGAGGAGTGCAGACATGGATCCGAGAGTTATACCCTTGAGCCTTTTTTGTCCCATGCAGTTCTCATTCATTGAACTTGGTGGTCAGTGATGTAGCATCAGCTTCTATTGAGGCTGCTGAATTTTTTAATGTAATTCAAAGCATCTATGTATTTATTCTCTGCATCAACTCATTGATGGCAAATTTTGAAGGAACATCTGGGAACATTCTCTCTGACACTGAATCCTCTGAGTGCCACATGATGGGAAAGTCGAGTGGAGGCAATAAAGCCTATCAAATACCAAATTGGGAAGATAGATGATGTCATAGTTGCCATTATGGAGGATAATGCTATGACAGGAACTGTTTGTGGGAGAACAGTGGCAGAGGGAAATGGAATCACCAGAAACGTACATAACTTCAAATGTCTGTGTGGCTTAGTATTGTGGCATGACATACTGTTTGAAATAAATGTTGTAAGCAAGAGACTCCAAGGTGTTGACCTTGATATATCTGGAGCAATGGAACAACTGGACAAAGCAAAGTCATACCTATAGCCTTACCGGTCAGATGAGGGATTTCAAAACATTTTGAAGAGTGCACAGAAGTTGGCAGAGGAACTTCACACTGAAGCAATTTTCCCACCCATTCAAGAATACAAGTCACTGAAGAAGAAAACATTTTGATTACGAGGCATGGGATAATCCCATAAGAGACCCCAAACAACAATTCAAAGTTGAATTCTTTAACCAGGTGCTAGAATGTGCAATAAAGTCAGTTGAAGAACAGTTCATGTAGCTCAAGGAACACAGCAGTATATTTGGGATGTTGTATGATATTCCAAAACTCCTCACTATACCTGAAGAAGACCCACACCAGCAATGCAGGGCACTAGAGACAGTGTTGACACATGATGACATGTGCAATAGTGATGCGAGTGAATTGGGTGATGAAATAAAAGCCCTCTTGTCAAGGTTCCTTCCCCACTCTGAACTCTAGGGTACAGATGTGGGGACCTGCATGAAAACCCCCTAAGCTTATTTTTACCAGCTTAGGTTAAAACTTCCCCAAAGTACAAACTATTTTACCTTTTGCCCTTGGGCATTTTTGCTGCCACCACTAAGCATCTAACAAACATATAACAGGGAAAGAGCCCGCTTGGAAACATCTTTCCCCCCAAAATCCTCCCCAAACCCTACACCCCCTTTCCTGGGGAAGGGTTGATAAAAATCCTCACCAATTTGCATAGGTGAACACAGACCAAAACCCTTAGATCTTAAGAACAATGAAAAAACAATCAGGTTCTTAAAAGAAGAATTTTAATTAAAGAAAAAAGTAAAAGAATCACCTCTCTAAAATCAGGATGGTAAATACCTTACAGGGTAATCAGATTCAAAACACAGAGAATCCCTCTAGGCAAAACCTTAAGTTACAAAAAGACACAAAAACAGGAATATACATTCCATTCAGCACAGCTATTTTATCAGCCATTTAAACAAAACAGAATCTAACGCATATCTAGCTAGATTACTTACTAAGTTCTAAGACTCCATTCCTTTTCTGTTCCCAGCAAAAGCATCACACAGACAGAGAGAACCTTTTGTTTCTCCCCCCCTTCTAGCTTTTAAAGTATCTTGTCTCCTCATTGGTCATTTTGGTCAGGTGCCAGCGAGGTTATTTTAGCTTCTTAACCCTTTACAGGTGAAAGGGGTTTTCCTCGGGCCAGGAGGGATTTTAAATGTGTTTACCCTTCCCTTTATATTTATGACACCTTTCAAGATAAATTTCAGCAGGATCAACTCCAAAGGGTGTTCTGGAATATATGTGCACAAATAAGATGACCACCCTCTTTCCCAATGCTTTTGTTGCTCTGCTCATACTTCTAACACTTCCTGTAACAGTTGCCAGTGGAGAATGCAGCTTCTCCAAGCTGAAGTTAATAAAAACACATCTACGCTCCACAATGACACAGGAGAGGCTGGTCGGCCTTGCAACCATCTCAATAGAGCATGAGCTGGCCCAGACTGTGGACCTTCAGCAGGAAGCAGTTCAAATCTTTGCAACCAAGAAGGCATGGAAAGCACCATTTTGATTATTCAAACAGATAAAAATGCCAGTGTTTACTATGCAGACAAGAAAAGTTACCTTTGCTGTTCAGGCGTTTGAAAGTTAAGTGTTACTTAAAATTTTTGAACAAGGCATTTTAAGTTGTTAGTTCTCCTTTACTGGGGTAGGTAGCAGAGCAGTACCATGAGAGGAGTAGAACAGAAAGAAGGCAGAATTGAGACCTTTCAAAGTTTTGGCCCAAGTGAGGGGGTCTGAGGGTGTCATTTGAGCTCCCTGCCTCAGGTGCCAAAATGTTGTGGGCCGGCTCTGAGTGAGATGTCCTCTGGATGCTGCAGAACCTAATAAAAAGTTAACATGGGACCACAATCCCTGCAAGCCTTGCTAGCAGACCTATCAGCCAAAGGACAGAGCATCCTACCTGTATGCTACACACATGCTTAGGGCATGTGATCATCTCTCCTTCTAATGTTGGCCCAGACAGCTATAACAGCCTGCTACTCATGCACAGTTTAAGGAGGTCTCCTTTAGTCGAAATGGGAGAGACCTGTGCTTTTGGTGCTGAACATCCTGGATTTAACCCCAGATGATGACCATTATCTGAGCAGTCAAAGTCCAAAAATGCCCCCCCCCCCAATGGTAATTTCCTAGGTACACACCTCTGTATTGCACCCAATGAAGTGAAATCAAGACTTGCTCATAGCCACCAGAGGAGTGGATGGCAGAGCAGAGAGTACAACCTTAAGAGTAGTTCACTGCACCAGGACTTCCCCAACTGCACAGCTTTCATTTCAGACCTAGATCACACACTGTCACTTTAAATACCCAGAAATACAAGAACTGCATATGTCAGAGGTGGGCAAACTGTGGCCTGTGGGCCACATCCGGCCCATGAGACCCTCCTGCCCAGCCCTTGAGGCCCCCCCTCCCCTACTGTGTCCCCCCTCCGCCCCGCCCCACAGCCTCAGCTCGCCATGCCGCCAGCGCTCTGGGTGGCGGGGCTGTGAGCTCCTGCCAGGCAACCCAGCTGTGAGAGCCGCTGGCCTGCCCCAATGCTCTAGACTGCGTGGCTGGCTTCAGCTGGGCGACCCAGCTGTCAGTCCTGGTGCTCTGAGCTGCATGGTAAGGGGGCAGGAAGCGGCGGGGAGGGGTTTGGATAAGGGGCAGGGTGGGGAGTTAGGGGACAGGGAGCAAGGGGGGGTTGGATGGGTCGGAGGTTCTGAGGGGGCAGTCAGGGAGCAGGAAGTGGGAGGGGGTGGATAGAGGGTGGGGGACCAGGCTGTTTGGGGAGGCACAGCCTTCTCTACCCGACCTTCCATACAGTTTCACAACCCTGATGTGGCCCTCAGGCGAAAAAGTTTGCCCACCCCTGGCATTTGTGCATGGCGCTAGGCAATAAGCACCACATGCATATTCAAATGAAAAGGATGGATATGTTCATTGTTGAAGCACAACAACAGCAGAATCGGCAGGTAGCTTCCTTTGAACTCCAGGAAAGACTGGTTTTACACAGCAGGAAAAAAACAACAAGAAAAAAAATAAAATAAAACCCAGCCCATATTACACTATCTGTTTGGTTTCTATAATTACATTCACAGTCACTCTTCCAGGACAGCTGTGCTGAGGGATGCAAAAGAGTGGAGCCAAAAGAAGAGGATAAACTTGTCAGCAGCTTTCAAAGCAGCCTGTGGGTTGCTAAGGAAGAAGGTGGAAAGCTTAGATATTGAAATCTGCTAACAAGGAGAGACAGAAACACCGAGAGCCGGAGAACTTATCGGCATGTCAGACAGTTGTCACAATGACCTGAGAATGAAACATCTTCCAGTAGGGTTAAGTCACAAAAGAAATAATGAGATGCAAGTTGCTAACAAGCCTAAGAAAATCCAGAGGAATTTTGGGTTGTGTGGAAAAAAATAAGAGTGTTAAAAAAATCTAATCTTTATTAAATGGCTTGATAACAAATACACACATGAAACACAATGTGCTAGCTAGCCAAGGAAGTGCTGTATATGGGTTCTATTTTGTAGGCTAAAAAACAGAATCTGATCTTGGTTACACTGGAATAAATCTGGAGTGATTCTGTTGGCTTCCATGGTGCTGCTTCAGGCTTATGATGGTTTAGATAGGATCAGAATCAGGACCAGCAGGCCTGACTTGCCATTGTGTTATCCCGATTGTATACTCCACGGAGTCAGTGGAGTTACACCAGCATAAAAGAGTGATGAATCAGACACAGCACATTTTATTAGACGTATAGAAAAGTCAAACACTCTCCTCTGTATGCAGATACTGAGCAGCCCCTCAAAGAGAGAATTTATGATATATTCAATCATACAAATCAAGAGGCAATTAAAATACATTAATATTTTGTTCATATTCATTATTTCCCCTCCCCAATACTTATTTACTCTTTTATTACCATTATTTCACCACTTCGGATGAAAATCTAGGGCCTACTCATGAAATCTTACTCTTGTGAAAGCAAAATTCCCATTGTCTTCAGCAGACTGAAAACAGTACACTGGAAGTGCGCTAGATTCTAACTTTAGATACACCAGTGTAAATCCAGAGCAACCCCATTGACTCCAGTGCAGAGTTTGCCCTGTGAGAAAGTGGTATTGCCTCAGGAATAAGAAAGGAAAAAACTCGGCAAAACCACAGCAGGAATTAACAATACTCACCAGCTGAAAGAGAGGGCAATGCAGCAAGCTGCAGCCAGTTACAGCATGGCCACTTTAGGACTGTAGCTGCTTTCAAATTTAAGAGGCCAGTTACCAGAAAGGCAAGGTGGGAAAAATTCCTGTTAATGGGCATCCCTGCATGGGGGAGAGTTAGTAGGAACTAAGAAATCAGAAAAAAGAGGGGTACAGTTTTCCTCCTTATTATGGATATTTGATAGGTCTTAATTGGGTTAACATATGTATGTATGTGCATGTATGTGCATGTTAGTTAGTTAGTTAGTTAGTTAGTTAAAGCCCTGTTGTTTTCTTACTCTGGAGAATCTCTCTTTTGCCTTCTAGTGGGAATGCAAGTGTCAAGACATTCAAGCCCTGCCTCACTTTGAGGTAAATCAAGAGTAACTCTTTTGGCCTCCTGGGGTGTAAGAGCAACATGAGATCAGAACCGGCCCCCTCCATTTTAAATTATAAACCCCACCAAGCTATAAAAGTTTGTACATTTTAAAACCTGAACTGAGGGTCCCAATTTCTGAGATGGAACTTTTGAAATGTGCTCAGTTGGCCCCAAGGGATTTCAGCTGCTATCTCCATGTTGACTTGTGTTTGTTTCGCAGAGGTTATTCCTGGTACCCAGTTAAATTTGGGCTCATTAAAGAGAAAGACTTAAGACCAGTCAGATGCTGAATCTTACCTCTGGGTTGGATCTGAATGTAATAAGTCTTCAGATCACAGTCATTTCATAGCTGTGCAATTTGTGGCGAGCTGAGGGGCAGCTTACTTCACCATCTCTCAGACTTCTGGCGCTCCCTAGGGCAAACAAACCATTCATATAGCAGGATTGGGCTCTCAAGAGAAAACAGAGTCAGCTGGGGTTTGAACTCAGATCTGGAGAGGTGAAAGTCTCTATGTTAGACTCATTGCACCTCTGGCATAGTGCCAGCCTATGGACACTGTAGGTGTCTAGCAGGAAGTAGACGAAAGAGAGATGAAGAAACTCAGAGACTGGGAGTTCTCCAAGTCAGACACTGAATCTGATTTAATCTACTGAGTTGTTGATGCACCAGTCAAAGAACAATGTTTCACTGAAACCTGAGAACCCCTGTTTCTTCAAGAATACTATTGCACCACTGAGCTCCTGAACTGACAAAGGTTTGCATGTGTGGACCCCACGAGACAGACACATCTCTTGGGCTTCCATGGAGCAATGATAAAACATGTGATGCTTCGAGAGGCTGAGAACACTCTGAGAACTGAGAAGTCAGTCACTTATTGGTCTCATATGAAGCATTCTGTTTCCCTTCAAGTTCTCTGCCTCTCAGCCTTGCTTTTCTTTCTTTCTTTCTTTCACATGTGAGAAGCTAAAACTATAGCACCAGTCTCTCTCCTTCATGGCCGGATATAAGTGCTGAACTTTTTCAGAGGTAGAGAGAAGACTGATTGCGATACCATCATTCAAATAAAACAAGGGACTCAGGAGCCTGGCACTTCATAGTGCTTGATGCGTTGTACAAAGAAACACAGCGCAAAGGGAGAGCTAAAGAAAAGAAATGCTGTCACTACTAATTCAACCCTTTTGACTTCAGATTCAAAGGCAGCCTTCACAAGGGACCTGATTTTACTCATTCCATACCGTGGTTCTTCCCAAAGTTTTGGAAGCTGAGCTCCCCATCGGGAAAATGAAACTAAGCATGTCTCCCCTTTATTGCTGCCATATGTTGTTAAAGACCTACACAGGTTAACTTATACATCTGCCATGCTCCCCTCCCCCAACTAGTCCTTCATATTTCCAGCATTGGGACGCACTGGGGAAAAGCTTTGTGATATGATAAGTTCTCTCCTTTCTTATGTGCTTTGACGCACAGTGAAATAGTTACACAATGCTGCCATTTAAATCATCGCTGGGTGTGATGTATAGGAATTGGGTACTATCCCTTTAGGTAGTTTGTAAGCTCTCTAATGACCCTCACTGTCTTCCGTGTTTCAGAAGCCAGCAGAATCCTGCCTGAGCAATAGTGCATAAAATGTAGCTAGGTTTTGATGTTCTGTATCTTTAGTAAACATGGTTATGTAAACCATGGTATAGTAAACACTGTGCCTGCGTTTCTCCTACATATTGTGTACATTGTGTAAAGAGCAAACAACAACACTGGGCATCTGAGTTGCATCTCACTGAGTGGAGCAGTTCAAAGGTCAGAGCTATTGTTCAGGCTCTCTGCAAACTCAGTCAGAGGTCTCTGCATCAGTTACACTTGGTTCACACTTTGAATGTTGCCCTCACAACCATAACAGCTAGAAACTTACATTTAAAAACAGTGACCATAGAAATTATGGAGAACAAATAAGAGGTCTGTCTGTGTTCCCCTGGCTTGGCCTGCACAGGTGGGATCACTCATACTTTGGCAAACACTACGATAAGACTCAGATTTTTAAGGGTATTTAGGCATTGCTGTGTTCAGTGCTGCAATTCCTAACTGGTTTAGGAGCCTAAATCTCATTTACAGAAGGGTTTTATGCACACAGGAGCCAAAAATCTCATTGTGAGTCAATGGGATTTAGGCCTCCAAGAGCCTAAATCACTTTTGAAAATGAGATTTCGGCTCCTTAACCAGTTAGGCATTGCAACACTGAGCGCAGAAATGCCTAAATACCTTTAATAATTTGGACCTAAGTGCCTCTCTCTCATCCTTGAACCATATCTGGAGAAGGAGGAGGTACTTGTAGGCTTTTATCCAAAGGGATACCTGCAACCACTGGAATTTGTGCATACAGCTCCCCTCCCATGTTACAGAGGTATAACCCTGTGATAAGCCCGAGGGGTGACAGAGGGCAGGAAATAACAACTAGTTTCTTACCAGCAGTTTGTGTATCTAGCCTGTTATACATGGTGTAAGAAGAATATTTAATCTTTGGCAAATTAACTCACATGAATCCCAATCTGGAAGGGAGCCAGAGAGACCTGAAGGATGTGGCTGCAGACCTTCCAACATTCTCCGGAAGCTAGTAATACCAAAGAAAAACTGGAGAAGGTGAAATCCTCCATGCTGCTACATGTAGAAGGCCCAGAGGCACAGGAAATCTACTCTACATTCCAGCTGGACCACGAAGAGAAGTGCAAACTGCTAGGTAAAGTCATACAAACACTTAAGTGATAGTTTGGTCCACACAGGCATGACACCTTCAACGAACTTCTTTGACCTATTCATTCCCCCATCCCCACCGAGCCTTTGGTATGTCAGTCAAATAGGGGAGCTGAGCAGTCAGCACAAATAAGAAAGAATTTGATAAAAATCTCAGGGGAATTCAAGGGCCCCAAATCACAAAACATCTTACCAATGCTGTCTTAGGATCACCTAACAGGCTTCTCGAACCAATGACAGTGTGTACTGAAATGGTTACAAAAAAGTGACATCCCAGGAAAAAGGACATAAGAAAAACTATGGCAATAATGGCAAACAGGTATCATCACAGCATCTGGGAAACAGTGCTAGATTCCAGACAGAAAGTGGCTGGTGAACCCTGCAGAGCACCTTCTAAACCAAGGTTTTATGTTATCATAACTAGTCCTGAGAGTCTGTTTTATAGGAGGAATCAAAAATCTAAATATTTTGATCTTTTCAGAATTTTGTTTTCAGCCAAACCAATTTGGCAAGTGCAACATGAATTTGTAAAATGCGTTGATTAACTCAAATAATGATTTTTCTATGAAAAAAAGTTTAGCCTCCCAAAATTTTGCCCATCTCTAGCAGCAAGCAAAGACTTCAGGTGGGGATCCCTTCAGCAGCTGATCGGGCCAAAGGGAACTGTTTAGAGCAGCTTATCAGTGATAGCTGCATCCTGGCTGTAAAATCTCCAGTGACTTACAGTAAAGCCCTCCCACTAATGGAAGAAGTATTCTCTGTTTCACACCTCACACTTGAAATACCTTGTGTGTGCTTTAACGGCTTCATGCTAAAGGTTTCTAAAATGCCGACTACTACTTGTTGCCAATATGAGCTTCATGCTGTGGAAAGCTGGATATTGAGGAGTTAAGCAAAGCATGTTCTACTAGCACCAGTGGTTTGTTTATTTTATTTTTACACAAACATACAGTGCTACTCCTGGGTAATAATACAAAGTCCTTGAGAAGCTACACAAAGTACAAAAGAGCACTTGGTAATAGTCATGTGAAAAAAGTGAGCAGAAGGCCAGCTGGTACTGCAACCTGCTCTTCAATTCAATGAGCCACTTAAAATACATCTGTATATACTGTATGTTCTGTTTTCAGAAAGCAGCCTACAGGTGGAACAATCCTAGAGGCCTTCCTGAAACAAAAAGCCATGTTCCCCATATGCAGATGAAATCAGTGTGGTGGGAAGCAGCATTTAATATTCTATCCCATTTCTCCTGTTCTTTTTATGTTCTGTTGAATGAGCAGAGAAAAGCTTCAGACAATGAAAATGGTGCCACTCTGGATCACAGCTGGGTGGATACTTCAGCAGCTATTGCTCATGCTGAGCAAGGTTGACAAAACATATGTGACTAACCCCAGCGGGGCCCGTTAATTTGTTCCATCTTTCCTCACAGAGTAACCTTTTCTGGGAGGAAGAATGGACTTCTGGTTAAAGCCTGGGGATCAGAAGACTCATGGTCAATTTCCAGCTCTGCTACAGACATCTCATGTGATCTAGGGCACATCACCTAGTCTTTCTGCATCTCTGTTCCCCATCCATAAAATGGGAATAGTAGCACTTCTGTCTCTCACAGGGGTGTTGTGCGGATA
This sequence comes from Caretta caretta, assembly GCF_965140235.1. NCBI lineage: Eukaryota > Metazoa > Chordata > Testudines > Cheloniidae > Caretta > Caretta caretta. Next base: position 154,556,901 of record NC_134208.1, on the reverse strand, counting down.
AAAATCCATTAACAATTGAGACATGTTCAGATACTCTGGCCAATGCAGGCCATAGAAGTCCTTAGATAGAAATAGACCTGCAGAGATTCTGCTTAAGCTGCCCTACCCTGGAGCAGGTTCTGGAACTAAGACATTTCTGAAAGGCAAACTTGTAAGAACTATGGCCTAGAGCCTCAAAGGTATATAGGTGCCTAACTCCCATTGATTTCTGTGGGAGTTAAGTGCCTAAATACCTTTGAGGATGTGGGCCTAGATGGCTCAGGGAATTGGTAATGAGATGAAGAAACTTTCACTGCTAGGTCACTGGTTTTAATCCAATCCCGCTGGCAGTAAGGACAAAGTTGACAAAGTGTGATAGCTCTTTGGTAACCTGTGTACAATGACATGATGTTATCAGTCCATGTCTAACGGGTGTCTGCATCACAGAGAAACCCCAGCACCAGCTGGTGTCCTCGCTTATTGACTTGACAAAAAGTCGTTCTGCAAAATGCTTTGATTCTGTTTTAAAAAGGCACAATATATTAAAACAAAGAATAGAAATGACAAGCAAAAATGAAAAATGGGGGGAAAAAAGGGGGATACATGCCTGGGTATATTTGCAAAGGAGAAATAAGAAATATAGACCCAGATCCACAGTGGTGGCAAGGGCAAAAGCTCCCTTGAATTCAGTGTAGCTATGTCCATTTACACCAGCTGAGGATTTGACTCATGGATAATAAAAAGAGTGGGACAGGAAAAGTTTGTTAAAGAGATAAACAGCCGGACTCTAATTTCAATTATGCCATTGCAAATCTGGAGTGGCTCCATAGTAGTCAAGAAGCTACACAAGTGTAAATTGAACTGGTGTAATTTAAATTTAAAATTTAAGAGGAGAATTGGGACTATTAAGATAAGATTTTAGAAGAAATGTAAAGGAAGGCAAAGACATAGTAGAATGAATCAATGTTGAAGCTTAGTCCACCATAGGAGCAGGGAAAACAGAAGAACCAAAACAGGTAAAAGATGATACACAAATGTCTCAGGCACGAGAGTGTGAAGAACAAGAGACAATATATAGAGTTATTAGGGATGGGTCGAGGCTGTCACAAGAAAGATAGAAAAGGCTGGAAGTAGAATCTTAAACTTGGGGCCTAGTTTAGATCTTCCTCACACCAGTATAAATCCAGAGTGATTCGTCCAAAGACAATGCAGTTACACCATGTAGAGCTGCTGTAAGTGAAAGGAGAGTTGGATCCTTAATGTGGAACTGAATCAATGACCAGGGCAACTGAAGATGAAGTGTGGAGACTGTGACAGACTGCACCCTGGTATTCACCCGTTGCATGCTATTGTAATAATCTTTGTACAAAGTATGCCTTGGGAGGAATCATTTGAAAGCTCATAATTTGCTGATCTTTATTGATCTGGTAAAATATGTGTGGCAACATTGTATGTAAAGTGATAAGATTCCACTATATGGTGTAACTAACACTTTTTCCAAGTCTGGGGAGTGGCTAAACCAGTCCCTCAGAGACAAAGGGCAAGCTGACACCTCAACCAGGTGTAAACAAGGTCAATGGGCCATCAGCTGTGTAAGCAGAGTCAGGATGAGCTCCATCCTGAGATCTGGTGGTGAGGTGTGGCAAGTTGTGGAAAAGAACTTCAGGGGCTGATCTCATTTGCATAGGCACACCCACCCCGCCTAGAATGAGGCCATAACTGCCCAAATGGTCACTTTGGCTGTTGTGGGATCCCCAGTGTCTCTGTTATTGGGGCGGGAAGAATAAATTGTTATTACCCTGATTATGGGAACTGTGCTTGGAACTGTACTTGGCCTTTTGTTATGATGGAGGGACTCACCATCAACTAAGTAGCACTTGCTAGGCAAGGGACATGGGTTCCAAAACTCTGTGAATTGAGAGAGGCTTGAGACAGGTATTAGTAGAGCGGTTCCCTGGACGGCGAATTCGGCCGAGATGGGGGCGACATCTCTTCGCTGTGGTCCCGCGCCCGCAATGCCACGCGCCGCCTAGGGAAGCGCATCGGCTGCCGCTGGGAGTGGTGCAAGGAGCGCCAGGAGCTGGGTGTCCTGGTGCCGCAGATCAGGTCCGAGGGCAACACCATCATCACCCCGAGCGCCAGGGGCCTGCTGGAGAGGACCCTGAAGGCAGCCACCCACTCGCTGTACGTAGAAGCCCTGAAGCGCAAGCCGAACCAGGGAAAAGCCTTCGAACTGACCAGCAAGTGGGACGCCAGCAACCACTTCCTCGCCGGGGGCGGCTTCACCCGCTTCGCCGACTGGCGGTTCATCCACCGCGCCCGGCTCAACTGCGTCCCGCTCAACGGAGCCGTCCGCCACGGGAACCGAGACAAGCGTTGCAGGAAGTGCGGCTACTCCAACGAGACCCTGCCCCACGTCCTGTGCAACTGCAAGCCCCACTCCAGAGCCTGGCAGCTGCGCCACAACGCCATCCAGAACCGCCTGGTGAAAGCCATCTCACCGAGCCTGGAGGAGGTTGCCGTGAACTACGCCATCTCCGGTACCGACAGCCCGCTGCGACCCGACGTGGTTGTCACCAACGAAACCCAGAAAAAGATCATCCTCGTCGACATCATGGTCCCTTTTGAGAACAGGACCCCGGCCTTCCGAGAAGCTCGAGCTCGGAAACTGGAAAAATACGCCCCTCTCTCCGACACTCTGAGAGCGAAGGGCTACGAGGTGCAGCTGGACGCCCTGATCGTCGGAGCCCTGGGCGCTTGGGACCCCTGCAACGAGCGTGTGCTGCGGACCTGTGGGATCGGTAGACACTATGCACGGCTCATGCGGCGCCTCATGGTCTCGGACACCATCCGATGGTCCAGGGACATCTATATCGAGCACATCACCGGCCACCGACAGTACCAGGAGGAGTGAGCCGGTACGACGTGCACACACTGTGGGAAAGAGACTGAGAGGCCTTCCCCATCGGACCGTATGAACTGGAACCGTAAACCCGCTGAACATTAAACCCCACCTAATGAGGGTAGACCCATCCCCACCCCCGTATTCACTCACTGTACCCAGCATACTGAACATAGCCGTTGTGTGGATAACTTACCCCATTTCTCGATGTCTGTACTCTGACCGGTTAAACTTTTCCCCTAGTCGGGGAGATTGCAGATTATTATGTGATCCTTGCTCCACCAGCTCCTAAATTGAATTTTGCACCCCTTGATAATCTGTACCTTATCCCCTGACAACCAGAAACTTCTATGCTTGAACTCTGTACCTTTCCTTATTTCAACATTATCTTAATAAAATTATTAAATCTGGTGGTGTGGGCCCCTTTGTGAGGGCCTGAAACACGAATTGCACCTCTGTCTCTCTCCACTGTAGAATGTCAGAGCTAATTTTGGATCTATTAAGAGTCTTGCTACAGGTACGGTGCTGAATTCACTTTGGTCTTATGGTGCACCAGCACTAAGGCTCCCAGAAATCACTGAGAGCTGGAATCACTGAGCACTGTGTCAAGTAGTGGGGAGCTGGAAGAGCTAGAGTGAGGTGGTGCTTTCATGGATAGGCTGGTGGACTGTTCGTGAGATGGCGAGCTGAGCAGAGCTGTTCGGGAGACGGCGAGCAGAGCGGAGCCGGTTGTGGCGGAGCGGAGCAGAGCCCTGTGGGGCAGTCAGCTTCAGGACACGTAAGGTGCCCCTTACCTCTTTCCCCCACACACAGGCACATTTTAGCCAGACTGGGGAGTAACACTCTGCAGATGAACTTTTGAACGCTGGGGCTGGACTTTTTGGACTTTGGGTGATTTGTGCATTGCTGGACTCAAGAGACGTTCGGGTTCTGGGACTCAAGAACCCCAGAGAAAGGATGTGGCCCAATTTTCTGGGGTGGGTCTTTGCTCATGGTTTGGTTAATGCACACTAGTTGTGGTGTTTCCCCAATTTAATGCTGATGTTGTTTACCTCATGTTATTAAAGATTCTCTGCTACACCGAGACTCTGTGCTTGCGAGAGGGGAAGTATTGCCTCTTTGAGGCGCCCAGGGGGTGTGTAAGATTTTCCCAGGTCACTGGGTGGGGGCTCGAGCCAGTTTTGCATTTGCTTTGATGAGAGGGAACCCCTGTGTACTGAACCCGGCCCTTGCTGCTATCAACTTGGCCTGGCAGAAGGGTTACAGCTGCTAAATGGCCATTCTTTGGCAGAAAAGGGGATGTGGGTGGAAAATCTCATTTTAGTGAAGAAACAACATGGGATTCCTGTCCACACAGATTGACTGCTCCCATACTCCCAGCTGGTGATGCTTCTCAAACGGGGGGAGAGGACTATAAAAAGAAAGGAGCTACACCCCAGGAGCACCCCCCTCTTTCTCTCTGCCCACCACATTTACAGCACCTAAATGACAAAGGATGCAGTATTGGACTGCAGAGGGGGTCCTGACCTAAAAGTCTGGCCAGTAATCCACTAAAGCATGTGGTGAGAAAATCTTGTTTGGAATTCAACATAGTTTGTCAAGTTAAAAGAAAAGGAGTACTTGTGGCACCTTAGAAACTAACCAATTTATTTGAGCATAAGCTTTCGTGAGCTACAGCTCACTTCATCGGATCACGAAAGCTTATGCTCAAATAAATTGGTTAGTCTCTAAGGTGCCACAAGTACTCCTTTTCTTTTTGCGAATACAGACTAACACGGCTGTTACTCTGAAATTTGTTAAGTTAGTTGCTTTTTATCTTTGTTTTACTTGTAACCATTTCTGACTTTTATGCCTCATTACTTGTATTCCCTTGAAACCTCTCTCTTTGTAGTTAATACATTTGTTTTATTTCTTTACCTAAACCAGTGTTTAAATAGAAGTGTGTGGGAAACTCCATTTGGGGTAACAGGGCATGTGCATACCATTTCTATTAATTAAATGATAAACTCTGTATAAACTTGTATTGTCCAGGTGAGGGCTAGGCAGTACAGGATATACATTTGTGGGGGGAAATTCAAAACTCGGAGTGTATTGGGGCCACCCTGCAGTAAAGCCAGGCTGTTAAGAGTCAATGTGTGGCTGGCTGAAACACACACAGAGACATAGCTGGAAGTGACTTACCTGCTGGAGGTTGTTTGTGAGCAGTCCAGACTGGAGGCTACAGCAGCAAAGCAGTGTAAAGGGCACCCCAGGTTACAGGGCAGGAGGACACACCTACTCATTAGTCTAGATTGTACCCTGTGTATGTCACAGTGACATATGAGAAATGTGCAAGAGCATAGTGGAAAAAAAAAACCCTGAGTGGTTTATGAGAAGAAGCAGAAATGCCAGTTGCTGCTGAAGAAAATTACAGCACTCAAGGCAGGTGATAACAAGAGCAGGAACAAGAAGATTAGGTAAAGTGAGAGAGAAAAAGGCAGATTCTAGAAATACTAAAGAGATGGCAAGAACAGGCTTTCACGGTGACTAGAGAACATTTTCACTTGAGGATAACGAAAGGTTAAAAAAATAACCTCAAATTTGCCAGGGGAAGTAGCAGAAGTGAGAAATTTAATCCAATTGCAGCGGCAAAACTGTCAGAAAGAAGAAAGAATGAAAGGAAAATTTAAAAAGTTAATTTTTATCCAAGTTCAGTTTAGCGAAGAATTGACATGTCTAGAGAAACAACACAGAGACTGTGAGAAAGCGAACAAGATGGGAGGAGTAATGGATGGGAGGTTAAGGAAAACCTGAGGACTGCTGGCACTAGGGCTGGTTGGAAAAATGGAAAATTGCCTAAACAATTTTTTTTCACAAAAACTGGTAATTCTGGAACTCCCAGTTAAAACTGTACATTCCCCATTCTTCATAAAGTGACATACGAAACTGTGAATATTGCATCACATTAAGGAGCAGGAAGAAATTGCAAGCACTGTCTGAAATTCATAGGTACAGAAAAAATTGCTTTCCACAGAAAATTTCAAATTTTCATTGAAAAAAATAAAAGCCCCCCTAAACAAAGTATTTCTGCCCAAACCAGAAAATTTCTGTTTGGCTATGCCACCATGGTGTAGTTCAGCTGTCTCATCTCCCCATTCTCCAATTTGAGCTGGACAACTCAACTGGACTTCATCTCTCATGATGATCTCATCTCTCACCTGCCCTTAACATGAGGGGTGCTCATGGTGCATCAGGAGAGATGTAATCTGACCAGGGAGCCCAGCCTATGGAGGAGAATGGGATCATGAGGCACCTGATCTATAACTCCCATGATGCACTGTAGAGACATTTTGGTATCTAAATATTTCCTTTTTTTAGGTGAAATATTTCAGTTTTAGAATTTTTGCCAAAAATTTGAAATATTCCACAGAAGCCCCACCCATCCCTATTTTCCAATCAACTGGGATTCCTAGCTGTATATAGAACAATCAGCAGACATAAACCCAAGCAGAGAAGTTTGGATCTGAACTTTCCTCCAGTGTGCTCAGGGTGGTATTTGGATTCAGAGTTCTAGCTGAAGTCTATTATAGAGAGAGACCTCAAAATTCCAGTCCCAGTGTAGACTGGCCCAAAGTCCTAAAGGCTGGGGATCTGGTTCTGTTCAATCTCTAACAGTGACCTTTGCATTTTAGCAAACTCCGAGGCTAATTCTGACCTCACATGGGTATGAATCAAGAGTAACTCCATGGAACTCAATGACATTGCTACCACAGATGCTCAGAGTTTCTTCTTACATTTGCATTTCCAAAATCCATTTTTCTTTCTGGTTTCAGAGTAACAGCCGTGTTAGTCTGTATTCGCAAAAAGAAAGGATTACTTGTGGCACCTTAGAGACTAACCAATTTATTTGAGCATAAGCTTTTGTGAGCTACATCCGATGAAGTGAGCTGTAGTTCACGAAAGCTTATGCTCAAATAAATTGGTTAGTCTCTAAGGTGCCACAAGTACTCCTTTTCATTTTTCTTTCTGAGTCTGACTCACTTTCAGTACTTAATTACATTTACAGATAAACCTGGGCTTAACTCCCTTCACCCTTCAGATGTGCTCATCATCAACTCCCCTATTCACTAGTATAGTCTGCATCCGTAGCATGCATAGAATATGATACAATGGCATCATCTGCATTCACAAAGAAGTTTCAACCTTTTTTTGCCGATAGCTGAAAGACTCCTGTATCCAAGTACCAGTCTGAGGCCTATTGAAAGCCACATGAGTGAGAATCAGATTTTTCTGTAACTGTCTTTTCCCTCTGTTGTTGGCTTTTAATCAGTTAAAATTGGTGGCTAGCTAGATCATTCAGGCCCCTGTTCAGCAAGGTACTTAAGCAGGTGCCTAATTTTAAGCACACGGATAATCCCATTGACTTCATTGCCTTACTCACATGATTAGAGTTAGGTATGTGCTTAACAAGGGCCCCAGCATTAAAGCAAGAGCGACAACACTTTTCCATCATAAATGCTTGTTGACAGCACAAATCATTTTCTTATGTAATCACTGAGGGTCTGATCCTGCTCCCATTGAAACATACACTGACTTCAGTGGGCTAGGATCCAACCCTAAAAGATAGGGCAATAAATACAAAAGGGAAGGGAATAGAGAAGCATTGAGATAGTGCAGGCTATGACTTGCTGACGGTATACACAGGGTAGGATTTTCCAAACTGCTGAACCTTTGCCTAACTCTGCTCCTACTGGAGACAATAGTAAAACTCCCATTGACTGCAATGGCAGGAGAGTTCTGCCGGCGCTGAGTGCTTTGGAAAATCCTGTTAATATTGTTGGCATAAAAGTTATATCCATGATTGTTTTATCCGTTCATCTCATTTGGCTCCTCTTTCCCCAAATAGTTTAGTTGTTAATCTCAAGCAAGCAGTGAAGTGGCTCTGTTTCTCTTTGTTATTTTCTTTGGGTCAACCACATTTCTATAGATGGCCTTTATTCTTGCAACCACAGTGATGAAATAAGCCTACTGGCTGCAGTCATGAAAATACTAAATGGATGTTTAATTTCAGCAAGGCAGGACATTTTCCTAATGCCATGGTAATAGTAATGTTCGCGTTAATGACCCACTCATCAATTTTCAAACAACAGGTCTTCCAAATTTGGGCCAATCCCAGAAGATATTAAGACGATTTCCTATAATTGGCACACCCCTCTCCATTATTTTGCTGTTAATTTTGAGTCTGTATGGTTTAGCAAAACTGGTGTTTGAAAACATCTAGTCATAACTTTCCACTGGGATTTCCAACTCTCTCTGGGGCCGGGGGAGAACTAACAGTGCTCATAGTAGCTAGTGTTCTACCCTTCCAATCCAATGTTTTCTATCTTATTTCTTTTTCCCCACGTAACCTTACATAATCAATATTACCCCTGCAGTTCTGTAGAAAAAAGTGCATACAATGTACCCATTTGGTTTACTTTTACCAGAGATTTGATTATCTTGTAATTTCCTTACCTAGTTCTCTGGTGAGGATAAATCTATGATTTTGTAAAGAATGTCTTAACTGCAAGAAATTACTGCCTTTATAATTTATGTTTTCTATTATAGTTGTGTGAAAGGTTTTAGCTCAGTTTTGTCAAATACATTTTCTTATATATTTTAATCTTTTTGGTGCCTATTTTTCCTCTTACCTCTTTTGTGAAACTGGGATATTTTACACAGTGGTACATTTAGAAATGTCCCTGGAAAGTGCTAGTTGTTTTCTCACATCTTTCCATATTTGCAACATTTTGGAAATCCATAGATTAGACAACAACACTTTTTTCAAGACTCTTCCCCAATGAAGGCCTGATCAATTAATTAAATGTTACGCCCTCAGGCTTTAGACAGAGAAACAACAGCAATATCAAGGTGAGGCAGAACCCAGGTAATATGTTCTCTTTGTTTTGAACAGTCTTTCAGAATAGGAGTGGATGTTAACAGGAGTTAACCACACTGACATGCAACTGGGAGAGTGAACACAAGGGTTGGTCCATTTTCCTGGGAATGGAATGGAATTTACCATGGTTCAAACAATGCAAAAACAGATACATGGTATTAATTAATTAAGGCTCTTCACCACATCCCTGTAAAGTGAGTATTATTCTTAAATAGAGGAGAAAAAGCTTGACTCATGGCTGGCTAAAACAGCATATAATGAGAATAAGAGTAACATTTTCAAACTAGGAAGCTCAGAACTGGACATCAAATCACTACACGTAGGCACCTAAATAAATGCGGTCTGATTTTCAGAGGTCCTGATGTGCAATTAACTTCAATGGAAGTTGTGTGCGCTTAGCATTTCTGAAAATAAAGGTGCCCCAGGTAGACACCTAAGTCTAAAAACTTGAATTTAAAATTGCTATAATTTATCACCTCAGTAGGGAACACTACTGAAGACCTGGAACCATGTTAACTAATCAGATGGCCTGTGCAAAAAGGTGTAAGCTAACAGGCTATCACTGAGTCTGGTGAAAACTATTTCTCAAGTCTGAATAATACATTGGTTGTTTTAATCTTGGATGACAGATTAATACCTTTGGAACATTAATGTAAAATGAAAACCTGTGACACTTGAATTTCATAGCTATAATGTAGGGATTTACTTATAAATTCTGAATGCCTTCTTGAGATCTATGTTATAATACATGTACAATGCAAACGTCATGTTTCAATTAACAAAGATTTTATTGTTACTCAAGATGCATATTAGTCTGGACTGGTATATCTTGATGTCCATATCAAAATACCTCAATGGCCCTGATTCTTCTCTCATTTAGACTAGCATAAATCAGGAGTAACTCCACTGAAAGTTAACCCTTTGATTTCTGGGAAATTCTGAAAGTGGAACATTGGAACTAAAGGGTTGAGAAGTATTGGAATAAATATTCTGCACCAGTTGTGAAATATTCCTACAAATCTTTATATTTTCTCCCTGGAACATGCTTCCATTCTTCTACACCTGTCAAATACAACTTTGCTTTACACTCATCTCACTGTATAATATGCAAACAAGCTGGATTGTAAATCTAGATTTATAAATGCAGTGCGGTGTAATGTAGTGAAGGGAACTCTAGATTGTTTTAGTTGGAGACAAGACATGTAAATTACCAGTCATCTTCAATAGATTAGTCTGATATGACAGAATGATGAAAGCTGAATAAACTGCCAGCAGCTGTGGTCTTACTTTCTGCACTTCTGTTATAGAATTAAGACTCTTCTAGAGATTATGCAATGGACTACATTGTCCAGTAGCGGTAACTGATCACATGGAAGTTATTAATACTCCATTAACAATATGTTTTGATAGCTAAAAAGAGCAAAGCAATTTTACCAAGGGCAGCCAAACAAGTCTAAAAGCTCCTATCCCCTTTGCACCAGAATAAACACGTCAGGTTGGTTATGAACATGAAAGAGATATGTTAGGAGCTCTTGAAGACAACAGCCATTAAGCTATTAATAGTCCTTCATTTTATTGACTAGGGTTTTATACAATACAATTCATTGCATCTTTCATGCTGTCTCTCAAGCTGTATCCCAAACCGCTTTGCAGAGTTAAATAATACAAGACAGTATATGCTATAAATTACAAGAAATGGTGGAGTAAAAGTTGTATGGTGAATAATTAAAGCCTTTGTTCGAAAGGACTGGAACAGAGGGAGACAGCAGTGCTGAGCATAAACCATGTTCTCTGATGAGACTTGAAGTGACAAGGGAGCTGAGAGGCACAGGAAGGCTGTTTGAGATGGCCGGGGCTGTAGAGACAGGGCTCGCATATTATTACTGACCAGCTATCTGGACAGAAAAGAGGCCAGCGCTAGTTGAGACAAGGCCCTGGAGTTTTTAAAAGCCCAGATGGCAGATTTGAACTGGACCATGACATGAATGAGGAAATCACTTACCCTGTGGCCCCATTATCTGGGGGAGGCTGGGTAAGGAAGTTTCATACTTTCCTTAAGACCCTGTGCAGGTATACAGCCAGGCCTCAACCTGGCCCTATATTTTAACTGCATCCAGGCAGGTGTAGTCTACGTGAAAAACCAGCCGGGGAGACTTCCCAGACTTTACAGGGGTATATCACAGACATACCAATGCTCCCCTGAGCTCTGGAGTTGCTGCTGTAATAAAGAGGCAAAGCAGCACTTCTGGGTGAGTAATGAGAGATAAGAGATAGCTGATGTGCCTGGCTTTGGCATTCAAAGCAATGGCCTCACATTACATGTTTACTACAGCTACCAGAGGAGCAATATGGGATGCCATTGTGAAGTGTGATCAGTAATAAATGATTAATTAATGGCTTCTAAATGCGCTGAGTTCATTATGCAGTTGTGAGGACGTGAGAAGAGCAATTATTAAAAAATTCATATGTTCGTGGCCATAGAACTTATAGATATTCCAAAGTGCCCTTTGATTACAAAGTGGCAGACACTTTGCTTGCACACCACATTTTTCTTATTACTTGCCAACAAACAAAGGCAACTCATGTGCTCAGTGGGCTCCCTGAACATGCTTTGATGACATTAACCGCTTGCAGGCAAAATGTCTGAGTGCATTTTTCTGGAGTGTTTGTTTGGAGCCTGATTAGATAAGCTAATGGCCCCCAAAGGGCCTGGGAACATAGTTCCCCCATATTTGCACAAAGCCAGTTGACAGAGTATGGGGCTGGGAGTCAGCAGAATTAGATTCTATTCCTACTCTGTCACTAAGTCACTGTGTGGACATCAGCACAACACTTAATTGCCTAGTGCCTCAGTTTCTCCAACTATAAAATGGGGATAATGATGCTGTAACCCACCTTTGTAGAAAACTTTGAGAGCTAGTAGTATTACGTATTATTATTACTTCATATTCAGAGTGCTTTACAAATCTGAAGTACATAACATCTTGTGAAGCAGGCAATTAACTATCATCCTTCCTGCTATACAGAGAGCGAAGCTAAGGTATAGAGATTAAAACTTGATTTTCAATTGCACCTCAACCCGGCCTCTGTTTTCACAGCTGGAATTTTGCACCAGCAAATAACTGTCTACATTCCTGCATTTACAATGAGAACATGAATATTAGCAGTTTGCCATCTAATTCAATGCTTTAGAGGTGCAAATAGGCCGTGAGATGTCTGTTAGCATTTGTGCCTACAACTCACTTCATGTGTAAACATGTGGGTGCAATTATTTGTTGCCACTGCAAAAAATGGAGGCTGTTTCTGACAAAGAAAAAAGAAAAAAGCAGCGCCACAGTGACTGGCCAAAAGACATAGAAAGAATCACTGAACAAGCTAGATAAAGAACTGAGGAGTGGCTGGCTCTCAGTGCAGTGCTCAGATCACTAGACCAAACTCGTCGGATGCCCCAGAGATGGGCGCTATAGAAACAAGTATACATTAACATTGCTACCATATCTGGTGGGGCCAAGTACGTTTGTAGACCAAAACAGAGATAGGGCTTCACAGTTTCCCCTATCACTCCCTGCAGCCTTCCTCCCACAAACACACTCAGCTCAGCAACCTACCCTCAGAAGTCGCTCTAGCTAGAAGTTAACATTGGATGGTAGATTTTTGGATGGCTGCCTACGGTGTCAGATCTGTCCTGTCTGGTCCTCCATCATCCTGGAGGGGCAGCTGGGCCAAACCTGAGTGGCACTGTGAACCTGCACACTGGGTCTCAATGCCACCCACTGAAATTTTGCTCAGTCACCCCTCCATCGTGACAGAGGGGTAGCCAGGCCAAATCTGTCATGCTAGGCCAACGGGGATGAGCGTGACACACTGAAGTTTCGCCTAGGGTGACAGATTACCTTGAGAGGCCTCTGCTTAGCCTGTTCCCTGCCTGTGTCATATTTTTTTTCCATAGGGTGTCCCTGTCTCTGCATGTTCATATGAAGCAGTTCCCTCTTCTTCCTTAAAACTCTTTCCATTGGATGCAGCTCAAAGGATCCTCTGGCACATCTATACCCCAAGAGCAACTGCTGTGCATGACTGAAAAATACTGACAGAAGGTCTACCAGAAAACAACAGGACACTAGTGGCTTGTTAGTTTTTTGACTAATCTATCGGTTCCCCAAAAGTGTAGTGCAGCTGCCGACCTAGCCCCTCTCTAAGGCCTTCTCTGACCCCAAAGTCCATGCCTGTTGAGCCTTATGACTATGCTGGCAAAATATGTTGAATTGACAGTGCTGGAGAATAAGGTCTTTGGTTGCCCATGGAAAAGGTGCAGCCACTAGCAACGCAAGCTGACCCCCTGATCATCCTGCCAATGTACATATTCAAAACAGACCAGCTCCAGAGGTCATCCAGAGACTCCAGGAAGTCCATTGGGGACTTTGCTGTGACTACTGATTATATGTGGAAGGCGCTGAGATACCACAATGATGGGAGGCAGTATAAGACCCTAATATAAACAGATGACTCCATTCAGCCCTTGGCCTCTCTGCTAATGTGACCCACAGTAAGAGAGAATGGGTCTTTATACCCCTTTAATGACTGGTTCACTTGTGAGGAATTCTTGCTGTTGAAGGCAATGCAAGCTAGTGTGCACCAGCTAGGGATCATAATTTAACAAAAGGGATGCTGCCAGACAGAGCCTCTGGTGCTGGGCATTGAGTTGGGAGGGAGAAATAGTCCCTTAGCATGTGAGAAATGCTCCGAGTTGGCTTTTGCTCCTACAGCTAATTAAACTTTCATTTTCAAATATCTCCAACTGCCAGAGATGGGACACTAGCTGGGGAGGGCTCTGAGTTACTACAGAGAATTCTTTCCCAGGTATCTGCCTAGTGGGTTTTGCTCACATGCTCAGGGTCTAACTGATTGCCATCTTTAGGGTTGGGAAGGAACCCCCCCCCCAGGTCAGATTGGCTGAGAACCTGGATTTTTTTCACCTTCCTCTGCAGCATGGGGCATGGGTAACTTGCAGGTTGAAACTAGTGAAAGTGATGAATTTTCTGTAACTTGAAGTCTTTAAACCATGATTTGAGGACTTCAGTAACTCAGCCAGAGGTTAGGGGTATATTACAGGAGTGGATGGGTGAGGTTCTGTGGCCTGCAATGTGTAGGAGGTCAGACAAGATGATCATGATGGTCTCTTGTGATCTTAAAGTCTATGAATCTATGCTCTGTATGGCTTTATTACATTTCCTATTCATCTGGTTTATCGACTGGGTTTCCCCCCCACCCCCCCCACCCCGCTTTGCAGTGGGTAAATATGTATTGCCCTGAAAGCTTGCTCACATTCTAAATGTTCTTGACAATTCTGCAGAGGGTCAGAAACAGCCATTTCCTTAACCTCTGTGCAAATAAACCCCCCTTACCACAAACGTGGGGGTGGGGGCAAGTGAATCAAAAAGCAATGTGAATGAAGTAAAGAGCAGTTGCTTGGGCATTAGAATGAATGCTCAGGAACACACTGTTTCCATATGTGCCCTGCTCCCATTGAGTCACTGCATCCAGCTTCCAGTGAGGTCCCTGCTATCGGATTCCAAGTAAATAACGTGTCCCACAAAGGAAGCAATCCCCGCATGATTCATGCTTACAGATGGCCGCTATTTTCTCCCCGGTTCGTCAATAGATGCACAGTCCCTGCACAAACATCTGTGAAAGGAAGGAGATCTCGAAAGGAAGGAACTAAAAGGATAAATGTTACTCACTGTGGCACATGATATGAACCCTCAGAGAGGGGACTGTGTAAATGTTTGAAGTGGCTCCCTACCTTGCCTATAAAAAAATAATGAGGATGATGAGGAGGAAGACCTCTCAGAATAATCCATGGAGCTGAGCTGAGACTTCCTTTTGTTTTATTAAAAACATGAAATGTTAATCAAGCTCTCAAACCAAGATACTTTCCCCCTGTCAAAACCAGAGTAGTTAATATGGTACCTGTCTGACTGACTGCTCTTTGGGCCATGTTCAGCATTGCCAGGTGACCGGTTTGTGTAACTGAGCTGCCAGAGTCTCTGAATCATTCTAGTCTGAGTACCTTTTCCATCTCTATAATGTCCTGCGAGCAGTCAGCGGAGAGAACACTTCGATGAGTGTTAGCATCAGATGTGGAAGGCAACAACCTAGAGCATTACAGGCAGGCATTAGAAAGAAATCAGGGACGTTTTGGTGATCTAAAGAAATCAGGAGATCCTGTGTTCATGGGAATAGGATGAATACAGTCAGTAGAATCTTCTCACTTGACTCATATCAGCTACATATTTTTCAACCAATAAGCTGATATTTACACATGTCAGCAGGGTGCAGATGGAGGCAAGTCTACTGAAAAGTTAAGGGTGATAGTAGTTGTTGCTTGCCTTATATAAGGCTGGCATTCAATGTGCCAGCATGTTTTGTTGACTCATACAAGGACTTTGTACCTGCTTTATGGATTGAATTGCTCCCGGATCCAACAGGCAAGATTTATATTTGTTAAAGAGTTTTCCTACAGGTATGACTGGTAATATGCATGTTCTTTTGAATGTCCTAATTGGCCTTGAACCTGCTCGAGGTTGGTATTGCACTTATACACCCACTACACTCCATGTCCACATAGTGCCCACGCACCTGATTCACATGCTTACACCCACCATGAGAATTTATCATGCCTATCTGACTGCCCCAGACTGTGTCATACCGTACAGTCATCCCAATTGGGGTTCTCACTGCTTCTGTATGCCTTTCACACCTGGATGTATAGTGAACCCTTCTAGGCCAACAGCAGGATATGGACATAGGCTCTGTAGAACTAAATGCACGAGCTTTTGCTCTATTGGTTGTAGTAGACCCTTATCCTCTTTTGTGAGAACAGCTACTAGAGAGAGACAAAGACCCACATGAGCTCATAGTGTGGGTTACATATGCACATCCCATTCTGTGTCTGTGTTGCACCAGCTAGCCCACTATGCTCTTAGTCTCCATGGTACCTGTATATTCACTCCGTTCTGGGTGCACACCACACTTGTATACCCACCCTGCTGTATGCAAGCCACCTCTATCTAAGATACTTACATGACCCCTCATTACTACAGTATCTGAGCATATCAAACTATTTGATGTATTCATTCTCACACCAGCCTCGTGAGGTGAGGCAGTGCTATTATCCTCCTTTTTACAGATGGGACCTGAGGCACAGTGACACAAATTAACTAGCCCAAGGTCACACAGAAAGTCTGTGGTAGAGCAAGAAATTGAACTCTGGCTTCCCAAGTCCCATCTTAACATTGTAACCACTGCACCATGGCTTCCAGTTCTGTACTGCACCTGTACACTTGCCGCATGTGTAAGTTTTCAGACACATGTATGTGGGAATCACACAGCTAAAACTTTCCAGACTGAGGGGAAAATGTAGGGGCAAATAATGTTCCTGGCAGATTAGACATGCAAACCCAAAGCCACAGTCCTCTGTGCTGGGTGCTCCGAACCCAAGTGCATACGCTGCTCAGTGCTGGCGCAGTGTTCCTCACGAAATAGCTTTTTTAATGTCTATCAAAGGAAAATTAAAAAAGAAGACTAATAATCTCATTCCAATCTGCCTGTCTCTGTAGCACTTTTTAAAATCAGAATGCTATTAAAATCAATTCAGCTCTAAACTGCGACGGACAGCAATGGCTTGATTGCAGCAATAAGTCATAAAAATACAGCAGCAGCCTGGTCTATTTGGACCATGGGGCTGGAGTGGGGTATGTGTGTGTGTGTGCTTGTGCATGAGTGCAAAGAGGCAAGAGGAGAGTAGGCAAGGACAAGTTCTTCACAGAGGATGCTACTTACATTTTTATGACAAGGACTGAGAAATGATATAGCCGGCAGGTGGCAGTCTGAGAACAACTTGGCTTTGGCCTCTAAAAAGAAAAGGCATTTATACTGCTGGAACTGCAATATAAATGAGTTTTCAGACTGTTATGATTGCTCTCGGTATAATGAGCTGTGCCCAAGGAAGTTGGCTTGAAATTAGAGGTGGGCTTCGACCAGCACTTTGGGTTCAGATATGATTCTGCATCAAAACCTTGCAACCCATCTCTGCCTACAAAGGAAAGTCAGATTATGCTCAGGGTTATCTCGAGGGAGTACTAAGCATGTGGCACTGGGCCCTCGTATTTCTGTACACGTGGATCCTCCTCTCTTATCTGCTTTCTAGAGCATAAAACATGTCTGGGTCTCATTAAGCCAAAAATTCTAATAAACATTTCAGTAACATTTCCAATCATGTATCAGACACTTTTAAAAATGAAAATACCATGAATAATGGGTCAGGTTTAACCAGTTCAGAATGCAAACAAGCTCAATTTGTTTGCAACAGGTTTTCATTATTTGACTAGCTTTAGTTCTCAGGAACCTGAACCATGGATGGAATTCAGTGTGGTTCAATGGAGAGGGCACTGGACTGGGAGTCAGTTCTTTGCTTTTCCACTGATCTGTTCTCTGACCTTGGACAATTCACTTCCTTTCTCTGTCTTATTCTTTTCCCAGCTGTAAAAAGGAGATAATAACCTTCCTATGAAAAGTGCTTTGAGATTGGCAGATGAGCAGTGCTAGAGAGGAGTTAAGAGTCATTATGATGTACATGTGCATCACTTGTTATAGACCAGTGAGATATTTGTGTGTGGGCAGAGGTGGGAGTTGTTGTGGGATCTGAATCCAAGATAGGGCTCAAACAAGCCAGGTTGCTTTGCTGCTCTGTCAAACCACCCCCATAGATCAAGTGGTTTGAAAGAGAAAAGACCCAGAAATCTAGAGAAACAAGTTGTTTCCTTGTGTTGAAAACAGCAGATGCCCAAGACACAGCAGAAGCTGCTCTCTGAATATGCATATTTCCCTGAAGACGAGTCCTGGGATGCTCTCCCCTTTGTTTTGTTTTGAGGGAAAAAGATTCAATTATTATAGTCACTCACACATATATTTGAGATCTCATGCTGCAAAGCTTTCACCCCTCCCCCACCCCCGTCATTACAGCCCTTTCTCCCTTTTGAATTCCTTCTGAAATCCCCCAAGTCCTGGAAGATGTCTGTGTAATTACCCCAGCCCTGCACATACAATTTATTCTGGGCATCTTGTCCATAATCTTCCATTCATTTTTAATTTAGCCACTGCTCCCTCTCTTCTTCCCTCCCTCTCTTCTTCTCTCTATCCTCCCTTAGAGCTCAGAATGAGAAACACATTCCAAAGAAAAGACAAAGGGAGAAGGGAAGAGGGAAGATCTTTTCTGCAAAAGTCTGTTCTCTGGCATTTGCAGCTGGACTCCAGGCTATAGGCACAGAGCACTGGCTCCAAGTTCAAACCAGAATCACGAAGGTGTTATCGTTAGTAGTAATGGGAATTCCAGAAGGTTGGGGGGCCTTTGTCAGAAGGGGAAAGGATAAGGCCAGGAGCAGGACAGGGCAGGGAGTTTTCATGGATTCCCCACTGATGCTGTGCTTTCACAGAGCGATGTCTGAGATTAATGTGTTCTATTATCTTTGGCAGGCTAGGACAGTGGTTTTCAATCTCTTTGCATTTTCAGACCCCTGAAAATTTCAAATGGAGGTGCAGGCCCCTTTGGAAATCTTTGACATAATCTGCAGACCCCAGGGGTCCATGGACCACAAGTTGTCCTTGCAGATGATGACCTGGCCTTGTTCACAGTTGCCTTCATTCTCTCCTGACTGGACAATAGAACACAATCTACCTGCAGTTGATTGCCTCAATCCCAAGGAAACTACAACCTGTACAGAATGCAGGCATGTGCTTCAATAACATGGGTTATTGCAAGCAAATCACACCTGTCCACTGTATCACTACAGAATGGTATGGTACATTCAAGATCTTTGTCCTTGTATTCAGGGCACTTAACGATCAGGGCTTGGATACCTAAACATTGCCTTGATGCTCTGGGATCAAGCTCACAGTCACCAACTCTTCTCCTCTGGCACAGTGGAATTATCTATTGCAGTGGTAACGCTCATTTATGCAGCAGACAGCGCTTTCTCAGAAGGCCAGTTCAAGGCTGTGAAACACTCCTCCTCCTTTCAGATATAATTCAGTGTGACTTGGGTTTGTTTCCAAGATGGTCATCCTTCCCACAATTCTGTGTGTCATTTCTCCTGAACTAGCTGGCCTCTCCCTAAATGAAGGGTGCCTCCTAAGAGATCCCAAAGAGAGTTAAAGATGATGGGGTAGAGAAGCAAGTAGTCCAGTGAAGTCAGAAAGTTGTGCTAAAATTTTTTCCTTGTAGCACAGCAGACGCAAAAGGTCTGCTGTATTCCACCCCACAGATGCCTGCATTTAACTGATAACTGAGAAACTGAAACATACTTTAGGAGGCTGCAGGATGAGCGAGTATTTTTAAGAGAAATAAGCACTCCTTTTCTGTTACTGTATCAATGTAGACATACCAGTGTTTGGTTGCTCCTAGTGCCTGCAATGTGCTAGATTAAACACAAGAAAACATGGTCCCTGCCCTGAGGAGAAACACCATTCTCCACACTTTTTCAGTTCCCCTTATGGGATATATCATCCACAGAGGTGCTTCTCTCTGCCATGCATGGGTGTGATTTCCCAATCCCTATCATGTTTTGTAAGAAACTTCAGTGCAGAGTAACAGCAGCAATTTCCCTGTTGAAGATGGGATAAAAGAATAAATTGCCTACAATTGTGTGGTAGGCTTCTCATTCCATCACACACGGCTCACAGAGAGCTGAGGCATTTGCTTTTTAAAGGAGGTTTATTATATTACTCCCATCGCGAGTGGGAACTTGGCTGGAACAGCCAGCAGTGCTGCTCTATGCAACTCTGGGAATCTCCGGGGCTCAGGGGGCTCAGTTGCAGATAATCACTGGAAACATTATCCCCTGTGCCCTGAAAAGCAACTGCCAGAGAAACCAAATCCCTCTTTCTTCCCAAGCCATCTTGGCTCCTGCTTTTGTTATCTTCTGCCTAAGAAAAAGAAGGCAGGCTGCCCAGAGGCTCTGAAAGACAGGACAAACTCTCTCCACATTCCGTCTGAGAACAGTGATACCGGAACCTGTGTGTGAAAAGGACCCCACCTCTATAGTCTGTTGGTGGGTATTATCTACCACCTGCCTCTCACACAAGCCAAGCCCATTACTGATCTCATTTGGTTTTGCTGGAAGACTTTTCGCTACCTGGATTCACAGCTGGGATCTGAACCAAAATGAGTTTGTTTCCAAAATGCTTGATGACTGACATCACATATTCTTTATTTATCTTTTGAGAACGAATTCACTGCTGGCAAAAGGTACAGAATTGACAGCCCAGGAAAATGAAGCCCTATAATACGTATATGCTCAGTCCTTATTATTTGCATTATGGTAATAGCTGCAGGCCCCAACAAGGTCACAGCCTCATTGTGCTAGATGCAGTAAAGACACTTAGTTTGAGATGGTCCTGCCTTAAGGAGTTTATACCCTAAATAGACAAGGCAGACAAAGGAAGCACTTTTATCCCCATTTTACAGACAGGAATTGAAGCACAGAGATTAAAAGATATGCCCAAGGTCACACCAGAAATCCATGGCAGAGCCGAGAACTGCACCCATCTCTCCCAAGTTCCAGGTCAGTGTCTTAACCACTGGGACATACTTCCGTATAATGCCTCTTTTCTCCTGTGCCTCACACCAACTCTAAAGGCTTGTGAGTAGTTCAGTCTCCATGACCCATCAACCCTTGCTCCCTCTGCTAACCGCCAATTAACTTTACTCTTGTTGGATTTTCTTGAGGCATGGATTCCTATCCGCTAGTGCCAGACCTGAGACTAGCAACCAGAGGTGGTCAGGAATTTTTCAACTAAACCTTTTTTTCCCAACAGAAAATGCCAATTCATTAAAACTGAAATTGTTTGTGAGAAAGGGTCAAGTTTGATTACTCTCCCATTTTGAAAAAAAATTGAAAAAAAAAAGTTTGAAATTATTAAAACATCCCATTTTGACATTTTTGAAACAAAAACATTCATTTTTTTGGGTTGCAATGACTTTTAATTTAGAAATTTAAATTAATTATTGTAATTAAAATTCCTTTTTTTATTCCGCTCCCCCCCCCCAAATATAACAAATATACCAGATTCATCATAATGCACAAAGTAAATAAAGAGGGTTAGGACAAAGGGAGGGGAGGGGAAGTGACATATCTATCTTCAGGATCTATGCAAATCATACACCTCTAAAAAGTCAGCCCAAATTACTTTGAATTTTTCAGGCATTCCCGTTTTGCATGTACATTTTATTTTAAATTGTCAAGATCAAAATGCAGCTTTTCAAACCTGTCCATTTGAAATGTTTTGATTGACTTGATCTGAATTTTTTTCCAGTGTTTTGGTTCCCAGAAATTTTAGAAATTTTGACTTTTTGTCACAATTTGCGAGTAGAATTTTTTTTTTAATCTCAACAATTCTTACAGGATGGGAAAAATAATTCCCACCCAGCTCTATTATCAACTCAATTAATATCCTATGGGTCATGAAACAGCCCTTATCTGGGAAGGACTTTCACTTCCCTCTATTATAGATGATAGATATCAAATGGTAGCTTATAGCTCTGCTACAAAGTAAACAATTTTCATTTTACTGAGCTGAATGCAGATATAAAAAACGAGAGACAGACCCACTTTCAAATGTAACTTCCTTTCTACTCCTCGTCTGAAAAAAGGCAGATTCTCTATTTGTCATTTTCTATTTGAACTAACCAAAGCCAACCCTCTCTTCCTTACTTCTTGTTCTTTGACTCTAAATGCATGAGGTGGAAGATGCAGCACATTCAATTTTCCTCCTCTCTTTGGATTCCCATGAATCCTGCACACTCCAGCCTGGAGTCTCATCAAAGTGAAAATTTCATTATTAATGGTGAGGTAGCTTTAAAAAAAAAAAAAAAGCAAACGCATCAAGCACTCACTTTATAAGATATGTTATTCCTAAAAGAGACTTAAAGCTTAAAAGAACTAAGATATTCGGTTCCTTTTCAAAGCTGTTTGTGAACTGAGGAAATGAATATTGTATAGATGGAGCTTGCTTAGTGTGCAGGAGGGAAGAATTTTGTTTTGTCTTTTCCTCTGTATTATAGCTGATATTCATAAGCTTTCAGAATATTCTTTCTGATTGAGCTGTACATTGTTGTTGGTTATTATGTCCCTTCCACTGCTTTTGTTTGCTTGTTTTGATTTTTCTTTACTCATTACCAAGTATATATAATCTCACTATAGACTGGTTATAAAAAGAAAAGGAGTACTTGTGGCACCTTAGAGACTAACCAATTTATTTGAGCATGAGCTTTCGTGAGCTACAGCTCACTTCATCAGATGTTATACCGTGGAAACTGCAGCAGACTTTATATACACACAGAGAATATGAAACAATACCTCCTCCCACCCCACTGTCCTGCTGGTAATAGCTTATCTAAAGTGATCAACAGGTGGGCCATTTCGGAAATGGCCCACCTGTTGATCACTTTAGATAAGCTATTACCAGCAGGACAGTGGGGTGGGAGGAGGTATTGTTTCATATTCTCTGTGTGTATATAAAGTCTGCTGCAGTTTCCACGGTATAACATCTGATGAAGTGAGCTGTAGCTCACGAAAGCTCATGCTCAAATAAATTGGTTAGTCTCTAAGGTGCCACAAGTACTCCTTTTCTTTTTCTATTATACACAAACAACTATGTTAAATGAATGCTAAGGTTACAAAGTCAAGCACTAAAGAATTAGGAAATGCCAGAATTACCAAGCCTGACCTCTCTGCCTCATTGCCTTCAATCTGTCCCAGTACCAGTCCTGTCTCTCCTTCCCAGTCTCCCTCTCCTCAAGCTTCTTGTCCCAGTCCCATTCTCCTCATCTGATCAATCCCAATCTCCACCTCTTGGGCTCCTTGTCCCAGTCTCTTTGCCCATCCAGTCCTCATCTCTGCCTCCAGACTCCCTTTTTGAGTCCCAGTCTTCCCCTCATCCTGGGCTCTTCATCTCAATCACTCTTCCCCTTGCCCCTTGTTCCCTTCCTCTTGCCCAGCCAGTTGCAGTTCCCACCCCACCATTTTGGCTCCTCTTCCTATATGTCTCCCTCCTCCCCACACTGGCTCTCAGTCCCAGACTTCTTACCTAGCCAATCTCAATCTCCCTTCCACAGCTCCTTGTTCAATCCCTTCCCCCAAAACTGGCTTCCAGTTGTCCCCTGCCCATTTCCTCTTCAGCTCCCATCCTCAGTCTCTTTGCTTGGCCAGTCCCAGTCTTGTTCCAGTCCCCCCCACACTTGATTCCCCCCACATCCTTCAGTTACATTCTCCCCACCCCAGACTTCTTGTCCCAATTTACTCCCTCCACTGCCCTCCCTGGTCCAACTTTTGTCCCCTCTGCATTCCAGTCAGGCAGTTGCCTCCTCTACGCAGCCTGGGTGGCAGTACAGGAGTCATTGAGAACACAGGAGAGACAGGCTCCTTGCTCTCAGTTCCGGTGTCTGGTGCCACAGTGGCCTGCAGCAGCTAGGAGAAGCAATTGCAGAGAAAGACATGATCAGTCCCTGCAGCCCCCAGATGGAGCATGCCCCGCATAGATAAAATCTTCAGAAAATGTAGCTGCCAAACTCTAACAAGTTTCTATCAACCATGTGCAAACTGTGATTTTCCAAAGGCAAATAACTTGGCAAAATGGAGGCAGTTTTTCATAGGGACAACAAAAGGTGCCTTTCTCTGCTGCCAGGACTTCAAATATCTGTCGCAAATAATGGAGGAGACAGAGCTGCTCAATGAAACGTTTGTAAGAATTTTTTAACATAGGCAAAACAATGTATTTTCCACTAATTTCTTTCTTGGAAATGACTGAACATTTTTTGGCTAAAACTTTCCAAAAAACAAATTCAGCCTGAGGCTGACAGATGGCAAAAGACAAATTTCAGCCTGATCTGTTAAAGTTTTGCAAAGTTATCAGCAACTGCCAAAGAGTCTTATAGTGAAGTGTTGGGCAACCTTAAGCATAGGTGACACACTCAGCTCTGCCAATTAATTAATTACTATATGTTATATTGACAAGATGGGCGAGGTGAACTGAAGAAGAGCTCTGTGTGGCTCAAAAGCTTGTTTCTTTCACGAACAGAAGTTGGTCCAATAAAAGATATTACCTCACCCACCTTGTCTGTTGAGTATCCTGAGACCAACGCGGGTACAGCAACACTGAAACTGTATATTATATTATACAGTGTGACCTACAGGCTACAGCACAGGACTGGGATTAAGGAGATCTGCTTTATATTCCTGAATCTGCCACTGTCCTGCTGAGTGAACTTGGGTAAGTCACAGTATCTTTCTGTGCCTCAGTTTCCCATCTGTGAAATGGGGATAACAATACTTACCTCCTTTGTAAAGTGCTTTGAGATCTACTGGTGAAAAATGTTCTATAAGAGCTTGATACTACTATTATATTACATTATCACACAAAGAGTGAGAGGATGAACAAGAGAGATGGCTCACTAGATTAGAGAATTTATGAATCAATGTATTCCAGCTGTGTATCTGATGCAACATGTTTAAAGGGACACTAAGTTATGGAAGCATACAATTAATTAAAAATAACAAATTTCTTTACCTACATAACAACAAAATCTTAGATTATTAATACTGAAATAATTTTTAAAACCTCACTTTTCCCTATTTATGATTGTTTGTTTTTTGCATTGTGCTCTGCTCAGAGAGTGAAGCTAGCCTGGTTATTTTTACTCTTTGCATCTCAGTGAGGCCTCGTCCTGCAAAGCTTGACACACATGCATAACTTTACTCACCTGAGTAGCCCTGTTGGCTTGAATGGGACTACCTATGTGAGTGAAGTTACTCAGCTGTATAAGTCTTTGCAGGCTTGGGACCTCGGTTCAGACCAAGAAGACTGCAAGGATTGCAAAGTGTGGCAACAAACCATTAATGAAAAATTGACTCCTATTCAAGTGCACTCACAGTTCGTACAGTCTCTTCAGCAAATGTACATATGTAAAATAGCACAGGGAATATTCTGAAATCTCAACACCTTTCGCTGAATTAAAAATATATATATAAAATTAAAAATATATATATAAAAAAATCTCTTGCAGGAAACAGAATGATCTTAATATAGTTTTTTTTTCTTTTTTCTCCTCCCACTCTTGTCTGCGTGGATATCAGTCTGACCCCTAAGTAAAGAGCTCATTTAACAAAGCTGAATGTGAAAGCCCTGGGAAGGAGGTCAAACACTCTTGTATTTTATAAGATATTCATTCATTCATTCCAATTGCATTTGGAGGTGGGACAGTCGAAGGTAAGAAATATTCCTGTTGGCTCACAGCCTGGGGTTTGCTGGTAATTTGTTTAAGTAAATGCTTTTGCACTATGTTGTGTCAGTCGTGCTTGAAATGCTTCCCAAAGGTAATAAAACAACAGTGGGGGAATTGTAAATGGCTCTGGCTGATTAGAGCAGGCTTCCTTAAGCCATCCTCCTCTAACTGAAGGTTGAAACAATAGACTGGACTTCTACATAGAGTGCTTCCGCCGATGTGCACAGGCCGAAGTTGTAGAAAAGCAGCATCACTTGCCCCATAACCTTAGCCATGCAGAACACAATGCCATCCACTGCCTCAGAAACAACTCTGACATCATAATCAAAAAGGATGACAAAGGAGGTGCTGTCATCATCATGAATAGGTCGGAATATGAACAAGAGGCTGCTAGGGAGCTCTCCAACATCACATTCTACAAGCCATTATCCTCTGATCCCACTGAGGGTTACCAAAAGAAACTACACCATCTGCTCAAGAAACTCCCTGAAAAAGCACAAGAACAAATCTGCACACACATACCCCTAGAACCTGAGCAGGGGTATTCTATCTGCTACCCAAGATCAATAAACCTAGGAATCCTGGACACCCCATCATCTCAGGCATTGGCACCCTGACAGCAGGATTGTCTGGCTATGTAGACTCCCTCCTTAGGTCCTACACTACCAGCACTCCTGGCTATCTTCGAGACACCACTGACTTCCTGAGGAAACGACAATCCATCAGTGATCTTCCTGAAAACACCATCCTAGCCACTATGGATGTAGAAGCCCTCTACACCAACATTCCACACAAAGATGGACTACAAGCCATCAGGAACAGTATCCCCGATAATGTCATGGCAAACCTGGTGGCTGAACTTTGTGACTTTGTCCTCATGCACAACTATTTCACATTTGGGGACAATGTATACCTTCAAGTCAGCGGCACTGCTATGGGTACCCACATGGCCCCAGAGTATGCCAACATTTTTATGGCTGACTTAGAACAACGCTTCCTCAGCTCTCATCCCCTAATGCCCCTACTCTACTTGCGCTACATTGATGGCATCTTCATCATCTGGATCCGTGGAAAAGAAGCCCTTGAGGAATTCCACTATGATTTCAACAATTTCCATCCCACCATCAACCTCAGCTTGGACCAGTCCACACAAGAGATCCACTTCCTGGACACTACAGTGCTAATAAGCCATGGTCTCATAAACACCACCCTATACCGGAAACCTACTGACCGCTATACTTACCTACATGCCTCCAGCTTTCATCCAGACCACACCACACGATCCATTGTCTACAGCCAAGCTCTAAGATACAACTGCATTTGCTCCAATCCCTCAGACAGAGACCAACACCTACAAGAGCTCTATCAAGCATTCTTACAACTACAATACTCACCTGCTGAAGTGAAGAAACCGATTGACAGAGCCAGAAGAGTACCCAGAAGTTACCTTCTACAGGACAGGCCCAATAAAGAAAATAACAGAACGCCACTAACCATCACCTTCAGCCCCCAACTAAAACCTCTCCAGCGCATCATCAAGGATCTACAACCTATCCTGAAGGATGACCCATCACTCTCACAGATCTTGGGAGACAGGCCAGTCCTTGCTTACAGACAGCCCCCCAACCTGAAGCAAATCCTCACTAGCAACCACACACCACACGACAAAAACACTAACCCAGGAACCTATCCTTGCAACAAAGCCCGTTGCCAACTGTGTCCACGTATCTATTCAGGGGACACCATCATAGGACCTAATCACATCAGCCACACTATCAGAGGCTTGTTCACCTGCACATCTACCAATGTGATATATGCCATCATGTGCCAGCAATGCCCATCTGCCATGTACATTGGCCAAACCGGACAGTCTCTACGCAAAAGAATAAATGGACACAAATCTGACATCAGGAATCATAACATTCAAAAACCAGTAGGAGAACACTTCAATCTCTCTGGTCACTCAATAACAGACCTAAAAGTGGCAATTCTTCAACAACAAAACTTCAAAAACAGAATCCAACATGAAACTGCAAACTGGAATTAATTTTCAAACTGGACACCATCAGATTAGGCCTGAATAAAGACTGGGAATGGTTGGGTCATTACAAAATCTAAACCTATTTCCCCAATACTAATTTCCCCTGACAGAGGGACATTGCTGGCACATGATGGCATATATCACATTGGTAGATGTGCAGGTGAACAAGCCCCTGATGGTGTGGCTGATGTGGTTAGGTCCTATAATGGTGTCCCTTGAATAGGTATGTGGACAGAGTTAGTACTGGGGTTTGTTGCAGGGTTTGGTTCCTGGGTTGATGTTTTTGTTGTGTGGTGTGTAGTTGCTGGTGAATATTTATACCTGCTCCTATATTTTCCACTCCATGCATCCAATGAAGTGGGTTCTAGCCCACGAAAGCTTATGCCCAAATAAATTTGTTAATCTCTAAGGTGCCACAAGGACTCCTCGTTGTTTTTGCTGGTACAGACTAACATAGCTACCACTCTGAAACCTGTGCTTACTGTAATTCACTAACCCCAGCACAGCCTCACCTGCTGCCAATTGTGGGCAGGGATGGCTGTTTCCAGAATTTGATTCCTCAGAGAATCATACTAGCAAATGCATCTCTGCTGCTGGCTGCTCTGGTTTACTGGCCTTTCCCTCAGTCTCTGGCCCCTCCTCTGCTGCCTGGTGTTAGCTGCCTGCTGCTTTGTGTACCTGCTGAATGGCCATTAGGTGTTATCATCCCCACTGCTGTCCCATCCCCCTGTGGACTCTCTGCTGCTACTTTTCTCTTTCCTGACTCCCTGCTGTAACCCTTCTACTCTACTCTGTCCTGGCAGACTGCTTTATGTTCTGTACTGACACACAGCTTTGGCTTCCCGTTCACATTTGGCTTCCAAACTGTGCATCCCCCTTTCCACCCCACATACACATAATACTCTCACCCAGAGGCAAGTCCTGCATACTCCTTAGAAGAAAGCCTACTGCAGGGACACAGGGCATTGCACTCCTTTAGCTTCCCCTGGTTGTCAGAGCCCTGGATATTCTGGCCTGTACTTTGAGATGGTGCCCTGGTAATAGAAAGCAAATCTGCGTTGTCCGTCCCACAGTTTTGAGGTGCCACCATATTCTGTTCTGTCCTGCATTCTGCATTCTTTGGTGGCAATGTACAGTGCAAGACGAGTTAGGTAATTGCATTGGAAGATACACTGGTTACTGCAGGCATCTGGGGCGGTGGATGCTGAGTTTTCAAAGGGTGCTACTATTGTAACCATTGGCATCTCTGGGAAATAGAGATGGCAGCTCCTATTTGGATTTAATCGTGTCAGGCATGCAGCCAAGCACAAAAGCATAATGACGAGCTTCATTTGGAGCACAACCAATGGCAACTTATTTTTCATTGTGCTAATCCTCCTCCATCTTAAATCTCTGCTTGAGCTCTGCTCGTAGCGTATTACTGACAAATTCTCCACTGGGGAAAGGCTGATCAGGGACTGCCTCTGGTATGCCCAAGACACGAGTGCCTGGAATGCACCAAGCCTGCAGAAGGAAAAGAATTGGGGCCAGAACCGCTGAGTAGTCTGCATAGATTCTGGTTTTAACTTTTTCAGTTATTGGAATGCTCTTCAGGTTGTAAATTAACATCCTTGACTCATGGTTCCACTTGCCTTGGAAAGCAGATGCCAGGGGCTCTCGTGAATGGATTGAAAGGTCATTTGATTTCACGTTGCTCTTATAAGTACCTTTGTGTCCTCCACTGAAGAGTTGCTGTGCAGCTTCTTCGATTACAATTGTTTCTGTAACTCTATAGGCGTGTTTAGATAAGGGGCCAATACCTGCTCTCAGTTACGTGGGGTAAATGGAAAGTAATTCTATTGATGTCAGTGGAGGTACTTTGGAGTTACAGTGATATAAGTGAAAACAGAATTTGGCCATAACAGTCTATGACCTCATCTCCACTACGATAGGTCAATGTAAGCAGTCTTGTGGTCTACATTTAAATTTGTCTCCCACTCATGTGAGTAGCCCATTATGCTGACATAGTAACACCAGCTCCGCAAGTGGCATTGAGTCAAGGTCGATGTATGGAAGTTGACACAGTGGGAGTGGAGACACTGCATCACCTATATCAACCCTACCAGGCCTCCAGCAGCTATCTCACAATGCCTGACACTGACTGTTCTGGTCACAATTGTTAACTCCACTGCCCAGGGATCACGCACACTGGAAGCTCCCCACATTTAAAGCTCCCATGAATTTTTAAAATGCCTTTTCCAAGTGGTCCAGCTTGGTGAGCACACGTCTGTCTGCTTTCCTTTGTTTTGCCCAGCTGACCATGCTGGCTACACACTCGTGCTGAAGTAAACAGATGATATTGGATCTCCTGGGCCTCTGGGAAGAAGATGCTGTGCAGGCTCAGCCCCGAACCAGCTGTAGAAATGTTGACATCTACAAACAGTTTGACAGGAACCAGCAGCAGTTCCACATTAAAGCCAAGGAGCAGCGGCAGGCATCCCAGAAGGCTAGGGAGGCCAATCATCAATTTGTTGCTAAGCCACAGATCTCCCACTTTTACAAAGAGCTGCATTCCATACCGGGCATAACCACCACCGCCATCCCGCACACCAATGTGGATACCACCAAGGAACCCAATGAGGAGGAGGTGGATGAGGAAGAGGAGGAGCTGTATGGGGGAAATTATGAGGAGCTCTCCGTCTCTCTTCCACCTACATCTACAGACACCACACCAAGTGACTGAAGCGCGGATCAAAGGGGAGAGCCTGTCTGAAGAGCAACCAGCCAGCCTGTGGTGAGAAGCATCTAAGTTTGTAAGGACATTGAAAGTGTTAAGATCAGCTTAGAAGGTGTTTTGCTTTTATTTCATTTAACCAAATCTGACTTGTTATACTTTGACTTATAATCACTTAAAATCTGTCTTTATAGTGAATAAATCTGTTTGTTTATTCTACCTGAAGCAGCG
Organism: Caretta caretta; assembly: GCF_965140235.1. NCBI lineage: Eukaryota > Metazoa > Chordata > Testudines > Cheloniidae > Caretta > Caretta caretta. Next base: position 154,526,782 of record NC_134208.1, on the reverse strand, counting down.
CGTTTGGTTTGAAGCTTGTCAGAGACTCTTTTTGGGATAACAAGCCTGGTACATATCAATTTCTTTGTTAAACTGATGAACTCATATAAGCTTGTAGTGTCCAGCGGGCATAACTGGACAATGCAAGACGGAGGTTCCTAGGGTTGTGTCTGAGCCCGGAGATATTGCCTAGTGTCATTCGGTGGCACAATCCAAGGAGCAGCTTACATGCAGAGGCTGTGCGTGAACGGCCCAGGAGTGGGGGTTCTCACAGCAGAGAAGGGTAAGGTTGGCTCCCAGAGTCAAGGATTGGAGTGGCCTAACAGATCACCAATGCAGATAACACCAGAGGGGAACGTCACAACCAGCCAGAATGTTTTGGAGAATCTGGTCCAGAGACATTTCTGCTTTATTGGCATGAAAGTTGCAGAGGTATCTGTTAAAGAGGAGAGATTAACTTCTTTTAACCCTGGCACACTGGAAACGCTCACCCCTCCATGAATTCATGTCATTTTAAATACATGAAGGTAGGGCTAGTTGTGAAAGGAGCTGGGTGGACAGGGCTGGAGAATGAAGTTCCCAACTCAGAAAGGGCAATCAGTGATACTGAAAACTTCCTCAACACTGCCCTGCCAATGTACCTCAAGCATGACTGGAAGGGGACTACCTCTGGGGTATATGGGAGGCTTTTTCTCTAAGTCCGGTCACTCTAAAAGGCATTTCTAAGCTGAAGCTATCTGTCAGTGAGGGTACTGAGTGTAGACATGGCTTAGACATGGACATTTGTTCATCAGGTAATGGACCCAAACCATCAATTCCCTTCATAGAATAGCCATCAAATCTTCTTGGGTCAGATTTTCAACTGGCATAAACTGATGTATGGAAGCCAGTGGAGCTATGTTAATTTATATCAGCACATGATTGGCCCCTTTCACCAACCTGGTCTCAACTCAGATCAGTGACCTAGAGATTGAAGGACCCTGTTATCCAGCCCCTAGAGCCATCCAATCTTCAGCTATGGATTTTAACTATTCCACTGAGGTTGGAATTCAGCCCTGTGCAGACAGCTCACACCAGGCATGTGCAACACTTAAACTGATAGGAAGCCCTCTGCAAAGAGGTAAACCTCACTCTGAAAGAACAGAATTCGGGTTTCAATAGCAAAGAAATTAGAAATAGATAAGAAAAGAAACGCCCGCTTAGGATATTTATTCCATTCTCTCTGCAAATGCAGGGTTGCTCCCTACTGTCCAGTGCTTTGTTCAGTCCTGTTTTAAGTGTCTCAAGTAATGGAGCTTCCCCCCTTCCTTGAGAAATAGCTCACTGCTAGGAAATTTGTCCTGACATTCAAATTTATTTGAGCATAAGCTTTTGTGAGCTACAGCTCACTTCATCGGATGCATGCAGTGAAAAATACAGTGGGGAGATTTTATATACACAGAGAACATGAAACAATGGGTATGTCTACACTACGGAATAAGGTCGAATTTATAGAAGTCGTTTTTTTAGAAATCGGTTTTATATATTCGAGTGTGTGTGTCCCCACAGAAAATGCTCTAAGTGCATTAAGTGCATTAACTCGGCGGAGCGCTTCCACAGTACCGAGGCTAGAGTCGACTTCCGGAGCGTTGCACTGTGGGTAGCTATCCCACAGTTCCCGCAGTCTCTGCTGCCCATTGGAATTCTGGGTTGAGATCCCAATGCCTGATGGGGCTAAAACATTGTCGCGGGTGGTTCTGGGTACATATAGTCAGGCCCCCGTTCCCTCCCTCCCTCCGTGAAAGCAAGGGCAGACAATCATTTCGCGCCTTTTTTCCTGAGTTACCTGTGCAGATGCCATACCACGGCAAGCATGGAGCCCGCTCAGGTAACCGTCACCCTATGTCTCCTGGGTGCTGGCAGACGCGGTACGTCATTGCTACACAGTAGCAGCAACCCCTTGCCTTGTGGCAGCAGACGGTACAGTACGACTGGTAGCCGTCATCGTCATGTCCGAGGTGCTCCTGGCCACGTCGGCTGGGAGCGCCTGGGCAGACATGGGCGCAGGGCCTAAATTTGGAGTGACTTGACCAGGTCATTCTCTTTAGTCCTGCAGTCAGTCCTATTGAACCGTCTTATGGTGAGCGGGCAGGTGATACGGACTGCTAGCAGTCGTACTGTACCATCTTCTGCCAGGCAGGCAAGAGATGAGGATTGCTAGTAGTCGTATTGTACCATCTTCTGCCAGGCAGGCAAGAGATGAGGATGGCTAGCAGTCGTACTGTACCATCTTCTGCCGAGCAGCCATGAGATGTGGATGGCATGCAGTCCTTGTGCACCGTCTGCTGCCAGCCAAAGATGTAAAAGATAGATGGAGTGGGTCAAAACAAGAAATAGACCAGATTTGTTTTGTACTCATTTGCCTCCTCCCCTGCCTAGGGGACTCATTCCTCTAGGTCACACTGCAGTCACTCACAGAGAAGGTGCAGCGAGGTAAATCTAGCCATGTATCAATCAGAGGCCAGGCTAACCTCCTTGTTCCAATAACAACGATAACTTAGGTGCACCATTTCTTATTGGAACCCTCCGTGAAGTCCTGCCTGAAATACTCCTTGATGTAAAGACACCCCCTTTGTTGATTTTAGCTCCCTGAAGCCAACCCTGTAAGCCGTGTCGTCAGTCGCCCCTCCCTCCGTCAGAGCAACGGCAGACAATCGTTCCGCGCCTTTTTTCTGTGCGGACGCCATACCACGGCAAGCATGGAGGCCGCTCAGCTCACTTTGGCAATTAGGAGCACATTAAACACCACACGCATTATCCAGCAGTATATGCAGCACCAGAACCTGGCAAAGCGATACCGGGCGAGGAGGCGACGTCAGCGCGGTCACGTGAGTGATCAGGACATGGACACAGATTTCTCTGAAAGCATGGGCCCTGACAATGCATGCATCATGGTGCTAATGGGGCAGGTTCATGCTGTGGAACGCCGATTCTGGGCTCGGGAAACAAGCACAGACTGGTGGGACCGCATAGTGTTGCAGGTCTGGGACGATTCCCAGTGGCTGCGAAACTTTCGCATGCGTAAGGGCACTTTCATGGAACCTTGTGACTTGCTTTCCCCTGCCCTGAGGCGCATGAATACCAAGATGAGAGCAGCCCTCACAGTTGAGAAGTGAGTGGCGATAGCCCTGTGGAAGCTTGCAACGCCAGACAGCTACTGGTCAGTTGGGAATCAATTTGGAGTGGGCAAATCTACTGTGGGGGCTGCTGTGATGCAAGTAGCCCACGCAATCAAAGATCTGCTGATATCAAGGGTAGTGACGCTGGGAAATGTGCAGGTCATAGTGGATGGCTTTGCTGCAATGGGATTCCCTAACTGTGGTGGGGCTATAGACGGAACCCATATCCCTATCTTGGCACTGGAGCACCAAGCCGCCGAGTACATAAACCGCAAGGGGTACTTTTCAATAGTGCTGCAAGCTCTGGTGGATCACAAGGGACGTTTCACCACTATCAACGTGGGATGGCAGGGAAAGGTGCATGATGCTCGCATCTTCGGGAACTCTGGTCTGTTTCAAAAGCTGCAGGAAGGGACTTTATTCCCAGACCAGAAAATAACTGTTGGGGATGTTGAAATGCCTATAGTTATCCTTGGGGACCCAGCCTACCCCTTAATGCCATGGCTCATGAAGCCGTACACAGGCAGCCTGGACAGTAGTCAGGAGCTGTTCAACTACAGGCTGAGCAAGTGCAGAATGGTGGTAGAATGTGCATTTGGACGTTTAAAGGCGCGCTGGCGCAGTTTACTGACTCGCTTAGACCTCAGCGAAACCAATATTCCCACTGTTATTACTGCTTGCTGTGTGCTCCACAATATCTGTGAGAGTAAGGGGGAGACGTTTATGGCGGGGTGGGAGGTTGAGGCAAATCGCCTGGCTGCTGGTTACGCGCAGCCAGACACCAGGGCGGTTAGAAGAGCACAGGAGGGCGCGGTACGCATCAGAGAAGCTTTGAAAACCAGTTTCATGACTGGCCAGGCTACGGTGTGAAAGTTCTGTTTGTTTCTCCTTGATGAAACCCCCCGCCCCTTGGTTCACTCTACTTCCCTGTAAGCTAACCACCCGCCCCTCCTCCCTTCAATCACCGCTTGCAGAGGCAATAAAGTCACTGTTGCTTCACATTCATGCATTCTTTATTCATTCATCACACAAATAGGGGGATGACTACCAAGGTAGCCCAGGAGGGGTGGTGGAGGAGGGAAGGAAAATGCCACACAGCACTTTAAGCACAGCACTTTAAAAGTTTACAACTTTAAAATTTATTGAATGACAGCCTTCTTTTTTTTGGGCAATCCTCTGTGGTGGAGTGGCTGGTTGGCCGGAGGCCCCCCCACCGCGTTCTTGGGCGTCTGGGTGTGGAGGCTATGGAACTTGGGGAGGAGGGCGGTTGGTTACAGAGGGGCTGCAGTGGCAGTCTGTGCTCCAGCTGCCTTTGCTGCAGCTCAACCATACACTGGAGCATACTGGTTTGGTCCTGCAGCAGCCTCAGCATTGAATCCTGCCTCCTCTCATCACGCTGCCGCCGCATTTGAGCTTCAGCCCTGTCTTCAGCCCGCCACTTACTCTCTTCAGCCCGCCACCTCTCCTCCCGGTCATTTTGTGCTTTCCTGCACTCTGACATTATTTGCCTCCACGCATTCGTCTGTGCTCTGTCAGTGTGGGAGGACAGCATGAGCTCGGAGAACATTTCATCGCGAGTGCGTTTTTTTTTTTCTTTCTAAGCTTCACTAGCCTCTGGGAAGGAGAAGATCCTGTGATCATTGAAACACATGCAGCTGGTGGAGAAAAAAAAAGGGACAGCGGTATTTAAAAAGACACATTTTATAAAACAGTGGCTACACTCTTTCAGGGTAAACCTTGCTGTTAACATTACATACATTGCACATGTGCTTTCGTTACAAGGTCGCATTTTGCCTCCTCCCACCGCGTGACTACCCCCTCAACCTTCCCTCCTCCCTGTGGCTAACAGCGGGGAACATTTCTATTTAGCCACCGGCAAACAGCCCAGCAGGAATGGGCTCCTCTGAGTGTCCCCTGAAGAAAAGCACTCTATTTCAACCAGGTGACCATGAATGATATCTCACTCTCCTGAGGATAACACAGAGAGATAAAGAACGGATGTTGTTTGAATGCCAGCAAACATACACTGCAATGCTTTGTTCTACAATGATTCCCGAGTACGTGTTACTGGCCTGGAGTGGTAAAGTGTCCTACCATGAAGGACGCAATAAGGCTGCCCTCCCCAGAAACCTTTTGCAAAGGCTTTAGGACTACATCTAGGAGAACCGCAAATGCCAGGGCAAAGTAATCCTTTCACATGCTTGCTTTTAAACCATGTATAGCATTTTAAAAGGTACACTCACCAGAGGTCCCTTCTCCGCCTGCTGGGTCCAGGAGGCAGCCTTGGGTGGGTTCGGGGGGTACTGGCTCCAGGTCTAGGGTGAGAAACAGTTCCTGGCTGTCAGGAAAACCGGTTTCTCCGCTTGCTTGCTGTGAGCTATCTACAACCTCCTCCTCATCATCATCTTCTTCGTCCCCAAAACCTGCTTCCCTATTGCCTCCATCTCCATTGAAGAAGTCAAACAACACGGCTGGGGTAGTGGTGGCTGAACCCCCTAAAATGGCATGGAGCTCATCATAGAAGCGGCATGTTTGGGGCTCTGACCCAGAGCGGCTGTTCGCCTCTCTGGTTTTCTGGTAGGCTTGCCTCAGCTCCTTCAGTTTCACGCGGCACTGCTTCGGGTCCCTGTTATGGCCTCTGTCCTTCATGCCCTGGGAGATTTTGACAAAGGTTTTGGCATTTCGAAAACTGGAACGGAGTTCTGATAGCACAGATTCCTCTCCCCATACAGCGATCAGATCCCGTACCTCCCGTTCGGTCCATGCTGGAGCTCTTTTGCGATTCTGGGACTCCATCATGGTCACCTGTGCTGATGAGCTCTGCATGGTCACCTTCAGCTTGCCACGCTGGCCAAACAGGAAATGAGATTCAAAAGTTTGCGGTTCTTTTCCTGTCTACCTGGCCAGTGCATCTGAGTTGAGAGTGCTGTCCAGAGCGGTCAAAATGGAGCACTCTGGGATAGCTCCCGGAGGCCAATACCATAAAATTGTGTCCACAGTACCCCAAATTCGAGCCGGCAACGTCGATTTAAGCGCTAATCCACTTGTCAGGGGTGGAGTAAAGAAATCGATTTTAAGAGCCAAGTCGAAATAAAGGGCTTCATTGTGTGGATGGGTGCAGGTTTACATCGATTTAACGCTGCTAAATTCGACCTAAAGTCCTAGTGTAGACCAGGGCAATGGGTGTTACCATACACACTGTAAAGAGAGTGATCAGGTAAGGTGAGCTATTACCAGCAGGAGAGAAAAACAAACAAAAAACCTTTTGTAGTGATAATCAAGGTGGGCCATTTCCAGCAGTTGACAAGAACCTGTGAGGAAATAGTTTTACATTTCCCCATGTTTATTCCCCACCCCACCCCCCAACTGTTCCTCACACGTTCTCATCAACTGCTGGAAATGGCCCACCTTGATTATCACTACAAAAGGTTTTGTGTTGTTTTTTTCTCTCCTGCTGGTAATAGCTCACCTTACCTGATCACTCTTATTACAGTGTGTATGGTAACACCCATTGTTTCATGTTCTCTGTGTATATAAAATCTCCCCATTGTATTTTGCACTGTATGCATCCAATGAAGTGAGCTGTAGCTCATGAAAGCTTATGCTCAAATAAATTTGTTAGTCTCTAACAAGTCCTCCTTTTCTTTTTGCGGATACAGACTAACACGGCTGCTACTCTGAATCCTGACATTCAGTCTACATTTTCTTGTGCTCAGATCCACTAACCTATGTGCTTAGGACTATCAGCAGATATAGAGAGTGTGATTCCACTGCATAAATAGCCCAGTGCCTACTCTGCATAGGTTTCAGAGGAACAGCCGTGTTAGTCTGTATTCGCAAAAAGAAAAGGAGTACTTGTGGCACCTTAGAGACTAACCAATTTATTTGAGCATGAGCTTTCGTGAGCTACAGCTCACTTCATCAGATGTTTACCGTGGAAACTGCAGCAGACTTTATATACACACAGAGAATATGAAACAATACCTCCTCCCACCCCACTGTCCTGCTGGTAATAGCTTATCTAAAGTGATCAACAGGTGGGCCATTTCCAGCACAAATCCAGGTTTTCTCACCCTCCACCCCCCACACAAATTCACTCTCCTGCTGGTGCTAGCCCATCCAAAGTGACAACTCTTTACATAATCAAGTCGGGCTATTTCCTGCATAGATCAAGGTTTTCTCACATCCCCCCCACCCCCATACACACACAAACTCACTCTCCTGCTGGTAATAGCTCATCTAAACTGACCACTCTCCAAGTTTAAATCCAAGTTAAACCAGAACATCTGGGGGGGGGGGGTAGGAAAAAACAAGAAGAAACAGGCTACCTTGCATAATGACTTAGCCACTCCCAGTCTCTATTTAAGCCTAAATTAATAGTATCCAATTTGCAAATGAATTCCAATTCAGCAGTTTCTCGCTGGAGTCTGGATTTGAAGTTTTTTTGTTTTAAGATAGCGACCTTCATGTCTGTGATTGCGTGACCAGAGAGATTGAAGTGTTCTCCGACTGGTTTATGAATGTTATAATTCTTGACATCTGATTTGTGTCCATTTATTCTTTTACGTAGAGACTGTCCAGTTTGACCAATGTACATGGCAGAGGGGCATTGCTGGCACATGATGGCATATATCACATTGGTGGATGTGCAGGTGAACGAGCCTCTGATAGTGTGGCTGATGTTATTAGGCCCTGTGATGGTGTCCCCTGAATAGATATGTGGGCACAATTGGCAACGGGCTTTGTTGCAAGGATAAGTTCCTGGGTTAGTGGTTCTGTTGTGTGGTATGTGGTTGTTGGTGAGTATTTGCTTCAGGTTGCGGGGCTGTCTGTAGGCAAGGACTGGCCTGTCACCCAAGACTTGTGAGAGTGTTGGGTCATCCTTTAGGATAGGTTGTAGATCCTTAATAATGCGTTGGAGGGGTTTTAGTTGGGGGCTGAAGGTGACCGCTAGTGGCGTTCTGTTATTTTCTTTGTTAGGCCTGTCCTGTAGTAGGTAACTTCTGGGAACTCTTCTGGCTCTATCAATCTGTTTCTTTACTTCGGCAGGTGGGTATTGTAGTTGTAAGAAAGCTTGACAGAGATCTTGTAGGTGTTTGTCTCTGTCTGAGGGGTTGGAGCAAATGCGGTTGTATCGCAGAGCTTGGCTGTAGACGATGGATCGTGTGGTGTGGTCAGGGTGAAAGCTGGAGGCATGCAGGTAGGAATAGCGGTCAGTAGGTTTCCGGTATAGGGTGGTGTTTATGTGGCCATTGTTTATTAGCACTGTAGTGTCCAGGAAGTGGATCTCTTGTGTGGACTGGACCAGGCTGAGGTTGGTGGTGGGATGGAAATTGTTGAAATCGTGGTGGAATTCCTCAAGGGCTTCTTTTCCATGGGTCCAGATGATGAAGATGTCATCAATATAGCGCAAGTAGAGTAGGGGCTTTAGGGGACGAGAGCTGAGGAAGCGTTGTTCTAAATCAGCCATAAAAATGTTGGCATACTGTGGGGCCATGCGGGTACCCATAGCAGTGCCGCTGATCTGCATAGAAACCAGTTAAAAGGAATGATTTCTGAAGATAAAAAAAATGTTCCATTTAGTAATTGATTTTTTTAATATACTTCAAAAATACTAGCTAAGACGATGAGTCAACAGAAACAGCTTCAGCAACTCAGGTTTCAGAGAGTTTCAATAGCAAACCAGGAAGAGTTGCTGTAAAGTTATCTTAGAAATTAAAGTTTCACCATCCATTCCATCTAAATTATTCACCGGGGCACAAAACTATAAATGTGAATGATAACCCTGTGAATGATTGACGGTTTCTAATGGGCACGGTTTAAAAGGAAACATTTCAGGAAGCTGAACCACTGTGAGACTAATTGAATGTGTTTGAAAAGGTTCTAATATTTGATCCCAACCCTCTTGTCACTGTGTAAGTTAACACCTGCTGCCAAAATTGGTGAGAGCTTGAGAGGGCATTCATGCCTCTTGCTGGTTACTAAAAGACACCACATTAAACCCTTTCACCGCAGAAGCCATCTTCCTCCCAGTCCAGGCTGAGTGTCAACAGTTGTGTTAAGTAGACTGATTCAAAGCTTCCGGAAACACATCTTTAACTGAATCACCCAGAGCAATGTCTCAATCAGAGATGAGTCTTTATTAAGGAGTGCTTTGTGCTCCTAGTGACTCAAATGGGAAAAAGTGGTGCAAACTTGCCCTTTAAGGCTGTCAAGGAAACTGTCAGGTCCATCACCATGCCATTCTAGGGTTTTACTCCTGGCATAGGGTTGTGGGTCAGCGAATGCAAGTATTCAGAGAGAGGAAATAGTTGTGATGAGCCTGCTAAGCAGGAGACTACAACTCCCATCAACCCCCTCCCCACCGCACAGCCCCTTCCTCCTGGTCCAGTAAGGGAGAGGGAGTCCTGAAGCAGTAAGTGGTCAGGCTCTATTAGGAAGAAGCAGGCTTATGGCAAGCCAGGAGCTGCAGAGAAACGGGATGCAGAGAGGAACCCCTAGGAACCGTATGCAGAGCCCGCATGTGGGACAGGCTGTGAGTGCCAGAAGTTATACCTGGGTGCAGGTCTGTGTGGGACTTATAGGGGAGCAGCAGCAGCTGGGCAGGGAGCCAGTGCAGAGGAGTCTCAATGAGAGGCACTAACTGAGCCTGGCCTGGAAACCTGCAAGCTTCTTATTTGCTTGAAAAGAGACTGGAGAGGGCACCCCAGGTATTAGGTCTGAAGAGCCCCGACTCTCAACTGGGCTGTCCCAAACAGGAACCGCTATTGCTCACTTTGAACTGTACATGTTTAAGCCTCTGTACCTAGGGTATCTGCAACCTTTCCCTTTCCTGCCAGCCCTAGTAAAATACCCTTTTCCCTAGCCATGTGTCTGGGTTCTTATTGGGACCAACCAGGGCTTGCCCCTTCAAGGCCTAGCTACTGAAGTGTCTTCAGTGCTTTTTTCCAAGTCATGGTACACCTGGCATGCTACTAGCACCCTAGAGGTTCGGTATACTCCAGCACTGAATAGCCCTATTAATTCCATGGTTTTGGGAAGTTGGTGGGTAGTTTGAGAAGAAACCCCAGGTTGCTGCCTTTGTTCAAGGCCTGAGACTGGAACTCCCAGTTGAACGATAGGCAAGAACACTCCTCTTCCTCTGTTTGCAGGGGCTGCTGGGAAATGTAGTTCCAGCGTATCTGCAGTTGTAGTTTAGAACCCAAAGAAGTATGCTGGGAAGTGGGTGGGGTATTTAAGTAGCTTTCTTAGTTTATAAACCAGAAAGGTGGAGATTATTCCAGAGAAAGAGGAGCTAACTCTGCCTGTTGAAGGGTTTTTTCCTCCCCCCCGCCCCGCGAGTTCTTCAAAAATAAATCCATGGGAGGAGAAGCTTGTTTTAGACCGTGACACTTTGTGGGGAATCGGCTTTATAGAAGGGAAAAAAGCCTAAGGAAAGAAGAACTCCTAGGAGGGGCAGTTGGTTTGTTTGACACTTTGAATCATCAGCGTTGCCTGCTCTCATGATATTTGATGCATTTCTTAAAGGCCCAGCTCCTGGAGTTGTATGATTTTGTGGAAATCTCAGCTTTCATTAAAAAAATTGTAAATTTCTAGTCTTCATGGTTGTGGAGAAAAGCTTGGGAACGTGATCCTGACTACACCCTAAAGGCTTAAGAACCAGAAAAAAATACAAGAGACCCAGAATGTATTATTTTTTTGAGGCTTGACTCATTGTTTTTGAATGGTAGGGCTTGTGTTACTGACTCAGTTCCTCTGGCAGAATCTGTGCCACCAGAAGAAAGACAGGGAAAACAAACCACAAAGGAGGAGAAGCTTGCTTTGTTTGACCAGAGTACTTTGGTCCCTTGATAGCTTTGGCCTGCAACAGGCCTCAACATAGAAATTATTTACATGGCTCTCATCATTTACAACTGAGCTGCAGATGCAGCTAAAGTGAAATATGGCTGCTGTTTTACAGCACCCAGAACACAATATGGCAATTCAGGAAGTGAGGGGAATACTATATCCAGCTGAAATTGCTGGTTCAATTTTATGTAGAGAACACGAGACTACCTGAGTTAGACTTTGGCTAGGGACTCTGGGGCTAATTCCTCTAGCCTTTGGAAAAGAGCCGTGGGAACTTTAATACCACACCTGAGGGGAGGGGGCTTTGGTTGTATTTCTCCTGCAAAAACTGACACCTCCTACCACCTGTCTGTGGTTGACTAAATTCTACTTCAGGTAACATTCAGAGTCAGAGGGAGGGGTGCAATCTAATGAACCAGTAGAACTACTTTCTGCAGTATCTATGCATTCTTCGGAGGTCCTCCCTCCAAATAGTTACCCAACTTGACACTGCTTACATTGTAAGAATGGGCATAATGACAAGCTGCGATGCTATGTCTTACAAGCCCTGATAATTTTTTTTTCATAAACTTCCAGTGTGCTCAACATCCCAAAGCCAATTCATATCCAATATTCAATCTCAGTCTTCGATTACATCCTGTGGATATTACATATTCTAAATAGGAAACAGCAGAAGGTTCATTCAAAGGGGAATTTCACACAGGAGCAGAGTTAAAAAACAGATAAACATTCACACCAAAAAGCAATTTACCTTTCCAGCTGTTCTTTTTATTCCCCTTCCTGTTACTGCAAGGGATGCTGTGAAGTTCAAAATCAGACATTTGATGTATATTCCCTGACCAAAAAACAAACCAAAACCAACAACATAAAGATGAAGTTAAGGTTGAGAGTACATGCCAGTAATTTACAGGTATAAAACTTTACAGGGATGTTGTAGTTATCCCTAAAACAAGCATTTCAATCCCAGGAAATTCAGAGCTAAGGTTAAACTGGAAAGAAACCCAACCATGGTAACGTATGGAACTACACATTAAAGGCATCTAAATAACCTTAACAACATCTTGTAGTGACCATGCAATAAATACACAATAATGATGAAACAGATTTTTAAAGACATAGTCAGGGTTTCTCCCGCTCCCATATTTTCCCCTTAATTTTTTTTTAAAGAAGATTGAAAAATCATAAATTCCATGATGTGGCATTATATTGACACCCACATAGGTCATCAGTATGGTTGGGACCTTTAGATCCAGAGCATAGACCTGTGCTACTTGAGCAAAAGGAAGTAGTAAAGTATTAGCCTCTTTCTGGACCAGCCACTACAGGGAGATGAGACACATGCTAAAGCTGGTCAGGAAATGCACTTTTCCTGTCAATTTTTTTTTTTCATTTTGTTGACAATTTTATTTGTAATGTTTTTTGGGAGAGAGGGGGTTCATTGAAAAACTGATTTTTTAAAAGTTTTTGGCAGCCAAAACCTGCAAAATTATTAGAGGGTTTTCTATGAAAACCCCGAAAAAATGCAATTTAAAATGGCCATTTCCTGAGAAAATTTCCATTTCAGCAAAAAAGCCATTTTCCACTGGGAAAAGTTTTCAACAACATTTTCAGTCAACTCTAATGCACATTTAGACAATGGGCTACACAATTATTTGCTGTACAGCTGAGAATGTTGGAAGTCAGGAACGCTGGGTCTGCTGCTAGTTCTGGAGGGGAGGATGCCTTAGTGGTTATGAACAACACAGCACAGCATGTAGATTTGGCATTTTAACATGGGGAAAACAGCAAATTTTCCCCTCACCTCTTTCTGTGAAACAAATGGATTGTTTTGGCTGAAATTCAAAATAATGAAATACATAAATTCAGCAAGCAGACACCCAGCTGGGAAAATTTCATCCCAAACAGTTTAAGTTTGGCAAAGTTATAACTTAAGCAATTGAAAAAAGGGACTTATAATGGGAAGTGTTGGGCAACCTTAACAATAGGCGGTGCTACCAGATCTGTCTATCATACCTGACATCAGGTATAGCTACACTGAAGCTGGAGGTGTAGATGTACTTGCAGTGGGGGTGGCAGCATGGGTTAGCTGCCCCAGTACCTTCCTGTCCAAGACCCTAGGTACGTACTCAGGCAGCTTGCCCATGCGTGTGCTAGTTCGTTCAGAGCTAGTGTGTACATCTAGCTGAGCTGGAAAATACACCGCCAGCTGCAGTGTAGACATACCCATAGTGTCCCATTTGCATCACAGTCTAATCTGCAGTGAGTCAGAGGCTACTAGGGGAGATCTCCCCTCCTTCCAATCAATCACTGCAATCAAACAAGATAAACTGTTGTGTCTTAAAGAGAACAATACTGTCAGCAAATTATTAAACAAATCCAGAGACAAGTGTTAAATCTGTCCATGTGGCTTTTGGTATCTGATCACTTTTAGGAAACATTGGGAAAATTTGCTCTTCAAAAACGGCTTCCATTTAAATGTTAGTATCTAATAAATAGCCTGACCTGCACCTCAGCTCTGTAATGAAGCAGATGGAAGCTGTTCAGAGTGTCAGCTCTTGGAAATTTGTGGTCATGGTATCAGGAGTAACATATCCCTCTTGCTCTCTAGCTCTGATTCTTTGGAGGCGTGAGAGGGTGAGTGACTGATCTGTCTGAGCCATGTGAATGAGCGATTTGTGGGATGGGAAAACCCTAGGGGAGAGGGAGCCGCAAGAAGGAAAAGGATGCTGTTTTGTGTGCAGCAGTGCACAGGAAGGAAGGGACTCTGGGACAGGAGGGTGAATGAACTGTGGAGAAAGGGGACAATGCCATTGTGTGTGAGAGCTCTGTAGAAAAGCAAGAGCCTGGGATGGGTAAGTAAGTAACTATAAGGGGCAGGAGTGGGGAACCTCAATTATGTGAATGATCCTGTGGAGGGATGATAGAGACTCTGGGCTGTGGGGATGGTGAGCCTGGGAGAGGAGTGAGGGCTTGGGTATGTAATGACCTGACCCCGTAGAGGGGCAAAAGGGGGGTGCATGGGCAGTGGGGGTGTTGACCCTGGCAGAAGGGTGCAGGGTTCCCTGCATCTGTGGGGTGGTGATCCCAGGGCATGTGACCCAGCAGAGTGGTGGAGGGGATCCTGGAGGGTGTGGGATCCCAGGGTGTGTGGAGTGACATTGGCATAAAGGTTGCCAGGATGTGTGGGGTGGTGACCCCAGCATAGAAGTGGAGGGGATTCTGCGGAGTGTAGGGCAGTGATCCCTGGGTGTGCAAAGTAGAGATCCCAGAGCGTGTTTGGGGCTGACCCTGGTAAAGGGATGAGGGTGGACATTGGGCTTTGTGGGTGACGCTTGTCATTTGGGGCATTTTGCAGGCCAGTGAGAAGCAGCTGTACGACATACCATTTCCATTCATTTTCTCTCTGTGTGTTAAAGAGTCTGCAGCTTTTGTGCCATAAATCCCAGGATGGTCTCTAACCCTGCAAGGGAAGCTATCTGGTGAATCAAGGCTTCTGCACTGAAACTTACAGGCAAGTCAGAGCAGCATGACCTCTCTCATTAAAATGGCCTGCCAACTCCGAGCAGCCAGTTGAAAAAGAAACATCAAGATAGAGTGATGCTCAACGCACAGTCAGATAGGAGAGTCTCAGAAAGTCATTTCCCTCAAAGGCCTCAGCTCCCAGGGCTCAGCTCCAGGACCTCTCATTAATGGTACATACAGTGCAAGCTGGCTATCTAGGAAGACTCCTATCATATTCTATTCAAAGTACCCCAAAGTAATACAAATGGCATTAGTTCAGTTACTTACTATGGCTAATGTTCTTATCATAGGCACTGAACTCAGCAGCCTTCAGTGAGTATTTTTACCTCTTTACACTGTGCAAAGTTCAGGTCATGTCTGCTGGACCTGCTGGTTACAGAATAGTGACTAGAGCTGAAAGAAGCAGCTGATCCTATCTTCTAAAACCCACTGCTCAAAGTGGGATAAAGTAAGCAGGGGAGTTGCTGGGAGGCTGCAGAGCTGGGCTGAGCCAGGAAGGGACTCTTGCAATGCTCAAGGGCGGGTCTGCCCGGAGGGAAAACTGCTCAGGATGATATAGGGAAGCAGGGGAGCATCTGTGATGGTGCAGGACAGGTCTCAGCTGGAAACGTCTGCTCAGAATCGCATATTAAGGGTGTATCTACACTTGCAGAGTTTTTGCGGTGTAAGTTTCACCGGTGATAGGGAACCGGTGAAAGTAAAGCACTGGTTTGTGTACTTACGTAATTCCTCAGGCGTCAGAGACTGTTTACATTAGCAGCACTTCCATCGCGGATGAGAGCAGCACTCGAGGGCAGCTGTCCCACAGTGCAGCTCTCTCCAGTTTGACGATGGGTCATGTGATCATGGCGCATCCTGGGTCCCTGCACAGTCTCCTCTCCCCAAACACTGATAAGCTCCAGTAGCTCAGCATTGCTCCAAGCAGGGGATCGTGGATAGCCATTGTCACCTGGCCAGATAAGTGAGCACATGCCAAGAAAACAGGAAGGGGAGTTTCAAAGTTCCCGGGGCTTTACAGGGGGAGGGGTGGGCGCCTGTTTACCTGGAAACAGAGCAGCAGAGCTGCTGGCTAGAGTGGTCACCTAGGCATTGTGGGATATCCTCCGGAGGCTAAAAGCTGTTTACACAGGAAGAACGTGTCTTCACTTGCACATGGCTGCAAAAGCATCACCGGTTAGAGCTGTATGCCTCTCGTGGAGGTGGTTTTCTTTTTGCAGTGAAACTTCTGAGTTTCACTGCAAAAAGTCATTGGCAAGTGTAGACGCTCTCATGGTTTTTGTGCAAAAAGGGGACTTTTTCCGCTTTAAATGGCAGGTGTAGACAAGCCCTAAGTGTTCCCTTCCCTTTTATCTCCCACTGGCTTTCATTCTGACCCCGTTTCCTTCTTGCAGAAGTTCTGTCATAGCCTCTCTGTTCAGGTGAAGCAATACATTTCTCTTAAAATTCAGTAGAAGTGTCAGGGCTCAGCTCCTGCTGGAATAATAAGTGACAGGCACAAGTAGGACAAACATCTTAAATAAATTGTATTGTTTCTGGAGCTGCACCAGTGGCATGAACAACTATAAAGAGAGCTAAAAGTGTGGGTGTACACAGACTGTACTATATTCTACTGTAATGACATGGTGAAAATGCATGTGCACCACTTCCCTCTGCTGGATAGACTCAGAGTTGCTCAACTGTGTGCCATTGGCTCTGTACTGCTAACAGCTTGTTTAGATTCTCCTTTAGCTCAAGTGGAAAGGAGCTTGTGCTTTTGCTTTCAGAACATCTTAGTTCTATCCCTACTGCTTTCTTGAGCTTCTGAGTGGCCACTGTATGTACAGTAACTCCACACTTAAAGTCGTCCTGGTTAATGTTCGCAAAAAGAAAAGGAGTACTTGTGGCACCTTAGAGACTAACCAATTTATTTGAGCATGAGCTTTCGTGAGCTACAGCTCACTTCATCGGATGCATACCATGGAAACTGCAGTAGACTTTATATACACACAGAGAATATGAAACAATACCTCCTCCCACCCAAACTGCGGAATCACCTGATCAACATCCTCTACAGCAAACAGGGAAAGATGAAGAATGAGCTCTCAAAAATGGATACTCTCTTAAAAAACCAACCTTCCACACAAACTTCCTCGTGGCTGGATTTTACTAAAACTAGACAAGCCATTTACAACGCACACTTTGCTTCTCTACAAAAGAAAAAGGACACTAAACTTTCTAAACTACTACATGCTACAAGGGGCCACAGCAATGGTTCCCTCAACCCACCTAGCAATATTGTTAACCTATCCAACTATACTCTCAGCCCAGCAGAAGCTGCTGTTCTATCCCGGGGCCTCTCCTTCTGCCCCTCCACCCCCACGAACATGATACAGTTCTGTGGTGACCTAGAATCCTATTTTCGACGTCTCCGATTCAAGGAATATTTCCAAAATACCTCTGAACAACATACTAATCCACAGAGGTCTCCCTACCAACACTACAGAAAGAGGGATTCTAGGTGGACTCCTCCTGAAGGTCGAAACAGCAGACTGGACTTCTACATAAAGTGCTTCCGCCGACGTGCACGGGCTGAAATTGTGGAAAAGCAGCATCACTTGCCCCATAACCTCAGCCATGCGGAACGCAATGCCATCCAGAGCCTCAGAAACAACTCTGACATCATAATCAAAAAGTCTGACAAAGGAGGTGCTGTTGTCATCATGAATAGGTCGGGATATGAACAAGAGGCTGCTCGGCAGCTCTCCAACACGAGTTTCTACAAGCCATTACCCTATGATCCCACTGAGAGTTACCAAAAGCAACTACAGCATTTGCTCAAGAAACTTCCTGAAAAAGCACAAGATCAAATCCGCACAGACACACCCCTGGAACCCCGACCTGGGATATTCTATCTACTACCCAAGATCCATAAACCTGGAAATCCTGGGCGCCCCATCATCTCAGGCATTGGCATCAGCAGGATTGTCTGGCTATGTAGACTCCCTCCTCAGGCCCTACGCTACCAGCACTCCCAGCTACCTTCGAGACACCACTGACTTCCTGAGGAAACTTCAATCCATCGGTGATCTTCCTGATAACACCATCCTGGCCACTATGGATGTAGAAGCCCTCTACACCAACATTCCACACAAAGATGGACTACAAGCCGTCAGGAACACTATCCCCGATAATGTCACGGCTAACCTGGTGGCTGAACTTTGTGACTTTGTCCTTACCCATAACTATTTCACATTTGGGGACAATGTATACCTTCAGATCAGCGGCACTGCTATAGGTACCCGCATGGTCCCACAGTATGCCAACATTTTTATGGCTGATTTAGAACAACGCTTCCTCAGCTCTCGTCCCCTAAAGCCCCTACTCTACTTGCGCTATATTGATGACATCTTCATCATCTGGACCCATGGAAAAGAAGCCCTTGAGGAATTCCACCATGATTTCAACAATTTCCATCCCACCACCAACCTCAGCCTGGTCCAGTCCACACAAGAGATCCACTTCCTGGACACTACAGTGCTAATAAACAATGGTCACATAAACACCACCCTATACCGGAAACCTACTGACCGCTATTCCTACCTGCATGCCTCCAGCTTTCACCCTGACCACACCACACAATCCATCGTCTACAGCCAAGCTCTGCGATACAACCGCATTTGCTCCAACCCCTCAGACAGAGACAAACACCTACAAGATCTCTGTCAAGCTTTCTTACAACTACAATACCCACCTGCAGAAGTAAAGAAACAGATTGATAGAGCCAGAAGAGTTCCCAGAAGTTACCTACTACAGGACAGGCCTAACAAAGAAAATAACAGAACGCCACAAGCCGTCACCTTCAGCCCCCAACTAAAACCCCTCCAACGCATTATTAAGGATCTACAACCTATCCTAAAGGATGACCCAACACTCTCACAAGTCTTGGGTGACAGGCCAGTCCTTGCCTACAGACAGCCCCGCAACCTGAAGCAAATACTCACCAACAACCACATACCACACAACAGAACCACTAACCCAGGAACTTATCCTTGCAACAAAGCCCGTTGCCAATTGTGCCCACATATCTATTCAGGGGACACCATCACAGGGCCTAATAACATCAGCCACACTATCAGAGGCTCGTTCACCTGCACATCCACCAATGTGATATATGCCATCATGTGCCAGCAATGCCCCTCTGCCATGAACATTGGTCAAACTGGACAGTGTCTACGTAAAAGAATAAATGGACACAAATCAGATGTCAAGAATTATAACATTCATAAACCAGTCGGAGAACACTTCAATCTCTCTGGTCACGCAATCACAGACATGAAGGTCGCTATCTTAAAACAAAAAAACTTCAAATCCAGACTCCAGTGAGAAACTGCTGAATTGGAATTCATTTGCAAATTGGATGCTATTAATTTAGGCTTAAATAGAGACTGGGAGTGGCTAAGTCATTATGCAAGGTAGCCTATTTCCTCTTGTTTTTTCCTACCCCCCCCCCCAGATGTTCTGGTTTAACTTGGATTTAAACTTGGAGAGTGGTCAGTTTGGATGAGCTATTACCAGCAGGAGAGTGAGTTTGTGTGTGTATGGGGGTGGGGGGTGTGTGAAAAAAACCTGGATTTGTGCTGGAAATGGCCCACCTTGATTATCATGCACATTGTAGGGAGAATGGTCACTTTGGATGAGCTATTACCAGCAGGATAGTGAGTTTGTGTGTGTGGTTTTTGGGAGGGGGGTGAGGGAACCTGGATTTGTGCAGGAAATGGCCCAACTTGATTATCATGCACATTGTGTAAAGAGTTGTCACTTTGGATGGGCTATCACCAGCAGGAGAGTGAATTTGTGTGGGGGGGTGGAGGGTGAGAAAACCTGGATTTGTGCTGGAAATGGCCCAACCTGATGATCACTTTAGATAAGCTATTACCAGCAGGACAGTGGGGTGGGAGGAGGTATTGTTTCATATTCTCTGTGTGTATATAAAGTCTGCTGCAGTTTCCACGGTATGCATCCGATGAAGTGAGCTGTAGCTCACGAAAGCTCATGCTCAAATAAATTGGTTAGTCTCTAAGGTGCCACAAGTACTCCTTTTCTTTTTGCGAATACAGACTAACACGGCTGTTACTCTGAAACCTGGTTAATGTTGTTTGGTTGTTATGTTGCTGATCAATTAGGGAACATGCTCATTTAAAGTTGCCCAATGCTCCCTTATAACGTTGTTTGGCAGCCACCAGCTTTGTCCACCGCTTGCAGGAAGAGCAGCCTGTTGCAGCTAGCTGGTGGGGGCTTGGAACCAGGGTGGACTGGCAGCCCCCCTATCAGCTCCCCATTCCCTTAAGTTCCCTGTGCAGCAGCCACCCAGCAGGCTGTCAATTGCCAGCAGTTCAGCTGTCCCTCCCACCACTGCCATGTGCTGCTCCTGCTCTATGCCTTGGAGCTGCTCCTGGGAGCCTCCTGTTTGCTGTGCAGGGGAGGGGGAAAGTGGGGGGCTAATGTCAGGGTGTCCCCTCTCCTCGCTTACCCGTTCTCCATATAGAGCAGGGTGGGGACAGGACAACAGGGCTCAGGATGGAGGGAGCTTGCTGGCCACAGCTGCTTTCTCAACTTCCTGATCTTTTTAAAGGCAGTGTACTTAGAATGGTGTCAGCGTACTTAAAGGGGATCTCTCTCTCACACACACATACACACACACACAGTGTGTGTCTCTGTCTCTGTCTGCCATGCTATCTCCCCTCCCTCCATTCGTGCTGCCTTGTAGAGTGAGGCTACATTAACAACAATGTGTTAACCCTTGAGGGCTCAGCTGAATGCTAGTTCATCATTTAGCAGTATTCCCTGGGAAATATCCCGCCCTCTTCCACCCTTTGACTTCACCACCTCAACCAAGCTTCACAATCATCATTGCTGTGTATAGTATTAAATTGTTTGTTTAAAACTTATACTGTGCGTGTGTATGTGTATGTGTGTATATATATAGTTTTTTGTCTGGTGAAAAATGTTTCCCTGGAACATAACCCCCCTAATTTACATTAATTCTTATGGGGAAATTGGATTTGCTTAATATCATTTCACTTAAAGTCGCATTTTTCAGGAACATAACTACAATGTTAAGTGAGGAGTTACTGTATGATAATGACAAGTACCATGGAGTTCCTGGACAGCCACAGATTTGTTATAACATCGTGCATTAATAATGTCCTTTAGAGACTGAATTGAGCTAAATTGTGTATTATTTCAACCTCATTAAAATTACACAGCAGCATTTCCCATCATCACTGATTGACTCTCATCATTTTATTCTTCTTTTGCAGAGCTTGGCACCAAGCATTTAATTAAGGGATATTTCTAACTCCAAAGGTCTATGTTAAATGGGGCTTGATCTCCCTGAAGAAAGAACATAATGCCTTACATTGAGATGAGGGGGACACCCAGGTGTGTGGGGTAGTGACACAGACACATAGACTGGATTCCATGCACTCTGTTATAATAAAAAGACAGAAAATCAACAGCCTTCTGGACAAAAAGAATGGTCCAGATCCTCAGTGGATATATATCAGCCTAGCTCTATTGACATTGATGGAGCTTAGCTGCTTGATGGCAGCTGAGGATCTGGCCCAGCTGAGAGTGGTCTCTAACAAATCAAAGCACTGCTGTAGCCCTTCACCCGAAAGGCCCCGCCCCATCGCTGCTGTGCCATCACTTGTTTGTGTTGGGCCTGGGGCTTCCTTCACGTCATTGCTCCTTTGAGCTAATGCAGTCACCCCAGTGTAAAACAGTGGGAGAAGAGACTCAGGCTTGTGTTAAATGTAAAGCCTGATCTTGCAGCTCTTGCCTCTGGGACCTACTCACACAAAGTCCTGATTTTCTACTGCCTGGTGCCTTGTGTAGTTATTTACACCTGTGCAAAGAGGGTGTAAATGACTGCACAAAGTGCATACCAGGGCAGGGTAAGGCCCAGGGTCTTTTATTTGTCAGGATCATTTTTGATGCTTTAGAAATAATAAAAAAGTAATAAAAACTGAGTGAAGTTGGCTCCTGCCCCTTTCCTTCAGAATTTGAAGATGATTATACTTGTTCTAGATCTATAAGGTTTAAATGCTGTAAAAACTAACCTCTTTTGTAATATTTTAATGAACCTTATTTATCTTAGATTATACCTGTAGTAAAGTTAATGGATCATGGAACAATCCTAGGGAACATTTTATATATCATTATTCTATAGGGGTGACACTTTGGTATGAATTATTCTGGCTAGCCAATGGAGTTTACATCAGGTTTACACTTGGGTAACCGGTTATAGGTCTGATTCTTTACTTGGTTACATGAGTTTTATGTTACTCTAACTCCAGTGAAACCAAGGGAGTTACCCCTGCCTAAAATTGGTGTAACAGAGCAGAGAATCAGGCTCTAGAATTTGGCTTGCTGTGTTCATGGGATTACTCCAGATGTACATTGGTTTAACTGAGAGCAGAGTCTAGCCCATTGTCTTCAGGATATTTTCTAGATTTACTATGGTGTAAAGGGAACAGAGTCTGGCCCACTGGTTTCAGAGGAGTTAATACAAATTCACACGGGTCTAACTGGGATAAGAATCTGGTCTCTGGATCATTCAGTTTCCCCATCTTCCCAAGCACTTCATAATCTCAGCTAGAAGGAGAATGATATGACCCTTTTTATGTCCCTCTTGCTTGGAAGGGTCTGCTTTTATTGTCACGCTTCATTCTTTAGAAGAGCAAAGCCAGTTAAAAATATTTACAGTGCTATCTCATGAGGAAAAACTTTATGACATTGGGGCAAGTGCACTCAGCTTATATGCTAGTCGATACCCAGATTGGCGGGAGAGTGGCTCCTTTTCCTTCTCTCATTGTCTGCCAAATGGTCTGGGACTAAACATTCCCTCGATGAATGATCCCAGTCTCACAGGTTTTAGTCCATTACTTTAATGGTAGTTATTCGTCAGTGATGAACCATGCAGTTAACTTGCTGGAGACAGCATGGCTAATTGAAGATGAGGCAAGAGGTTATTTTAGTATTATTATTTTGCCTCCATTTGCTTTCAGTATCTCCTTACTCCTTGGTGAGATCTGATATAAGTTTTAATTACCTCTGAGAACAATAACTTTACAAAGGCCCTAGCTCTTTGTCTGAAATAGTTTTCCTGGAGATGAGATATACTGTAAGTTTCCAGTCTCTAAAGAAAGCTGAGTGGGAACAAGGTTGGCAAAGATGGTAAATTCTCATTACCCACTGATATCTTGGGGTAGTAAATTTTGAAAACTTTTTTCCCACATGCCTATTCTGGACAACCTGTCTCATCTTTTCTATCTATTGTAAGTAATTCTAAGGTACCGCTTTCTCAGGTGTTTAAATGCCACATGCAGAACAATGTAGGTAGCATTATTAATGTTCCAAAGAAATAATCTCAGCTGTCCATCTCATCACGTTTGGGATGTGCTTTCTCTTCTTCCCTTTCTTACCTCTCGTTTCAACTTACTCTCCTCCTCTCTCTCTCATCTGTCCCTTAGGTAGATGATACTGCAGTAACGCTTTCGAAAAAAGTAGGGCTTGCATTTTGATCTGAACACACTCAGGTTTGGACTCAGTCCAATCTATCACACTGTGATATCAGTACTAGGGCCCAGATACCATGTAAACTCTTCTCAACCTTGTATACAGCAGTGTTATCACCCAACTATAATGTAGCAAGATGTCAGAGAAGATACAGAAGGCTAATCTAGAGAGCTGGTTAAAAAATGATATATATGTTTTGCAAAATCTTTCAAAGTTGTTTCCAATTTCAGAGATCAAAATGGACATGTGCTTTCAATATTTTTTCCACTGGAAATTTTACTGAAAAGTTCTTGAAATTGAAATCAAAATTTTTGGTTCACCAAAAAACAGGTTGTTTGGCAAATAAAAATTTGTTGGTAACTATTGCAATAATAAGAAAAGGAGTACTTGTGGCACCTTAGAGACTAACCAATTTATTTGAGCATGAGCTTTCGTGAGCTACAGCTCACTTCATCAGATGTTGAATGTTGAATGAATGTTCATCAACATCTGATGAAGTGAGCTGTAGCTCACGAAAGCTCATGCTCAAATAAATTGGTTAGTCTCTAAGGTGCCACAAGTACTCCTTTTCTTTTTGCGAATACAGACTAACACGGCTGTTCCTCTGAAACCTGTCATATTGCAATAATGATTCAGAGACTGTTTTTTGATTAAGAAAAACTTATGCAAAATTTAGTGGACATTTTTTAAATAGTCAACATTTTTTGGTTACAAAAATAATTTTTGCAAAAAAACCCAAGACATTTTTAATTGAAAAAGTTTGTATAGGAAACATTTTGACCAACTTTACAGTAAATATTGTACCTCTGGAAAATGGGGAACTGATTTGGATAAAATAAGAATGGACTTAAATTCTAACTCCAGGCTCACATCCAGCCTCTCAGAAAGTTCAGAAATAAAGGGGAGGAAAGACATTTCTGAACTTTTTTTGATTTTTGTGCTGCCTTTGCACATTCAGCCAGAACTGCTGCATTGCCCTGGTCTTGCAGGATTTCCTGCATACCCCAATATATAAGGAATCGCAAGAGAAATTTTATTCTCCAAAGATTTCCAGCCCAAATTTTGCAAATTCAGTGGCTAAGATTTTCATATCTGCTTAAAGGATATCTAATTCCCATTTACAATGAATGGGAATCCCTTAAATGGCTTTGAAATTCCCTGCCAAGCAGTTTTTAGAAGCAGCCCAACTTCTGGATACTTTGCTGAACCTCTGGCCCTTTTGATGTTAGCCTGTCACTAATGCCAAAGTTAAGTCTCTGAGCCTTTCTGGACCTGCCCTATTATTCCGAGAAGGCCCAAGTGTGGTAGGTGCAGGGTGGGACAGTTGACATTGCAATGTGGAAGTGCCCACTACTGTGAATAGCACCCCCCACCTCTTTTATCCCTCACTCCAAAATCTTGCCAACCCCGTTCTGCGCGTTGTTCTTTTTTCGCCTTCCATATACAATATTCTAAAGAACTGCTGCAGAAAAATAGATTACTTCATGGGTCTCTCACAGCCAGCAGGGTGGTTGCTATGGAGACTGCAGATGAGGCAGCAGAGTTATAGGGCCGGCATAAAGGGAAGGGTTGATCTTGAGAGCAGCTCTGAGCTCTACCTGTTGTCACTATTTATAGGTGGCAATCAGTAATACCATGCAATGAAATGACCACTCTGGCTTAAAATCACACCTTTCCTCTCTAACACATCAGTATCCTGGGTCTTCTTTCATTTGGGAGTCGCCTGATATCACTGTTGCGGCCAGAATGAGTCACTGAGTACAGAGAGGTCACGGGGCTTGCCGGACAATAGCCAGTAAAAGGGCAGCAGCTAAAATTCAGGTGGCCAAGTGATGGTGAAAAAACAACCATGATTCATTTAAAATGGAAGAGTCCAAATTAAATATATGACCTCCCTGTCTGGGAATCTAGCAGGAAAACTTTGTCCTGCATACGCACTTCACTAGAGCTGGTTGAAATTTTTCCGACAAAACGTTTCTCCTATCAGCAAATGCCGATTGGATGGGGAATGGGTCGATTCCATCTAAACATTCAATGGACATCAGGCAGGCAGGCTGCTTAGTTTCCTAGGAGCTCTCTCCCAGTCTTCCAGGCTTTCCAGCGCTGATACAGCCTGCCTGGTGGGTTGTCTGGGAGCTTGGACAGAAATTTTTGAAAAATTCTATTTTGGTTCTTCTAAAATGGAAGTTTTTGAAACTCTCCCTCCCCAAGCAAATGTTGCATGTCTGACTTCTCATTCCAATTCACAATTACTTCCGCCCCCCCCCCCCCCCAGAATTGTGAAATTTTCCGTGGAAGGGAAATTCCAATTCCTACACAGCTCTACACTTCACCCACCATTACATCATAGCCACTCCTGGGATGGAACACATCAACAATTTAACAATGCACGACAACACTACACAACATCTTAGGACAGGAAGTGAAGGGAAATTCTATATCCAATTCTTAGGCTGCCAGGATCTCATCTCTGATGGCTTGAGCTGGAATTTGATCATGGTCATATAAACATCCTAATCCTACATAAAGTGGCATGGATTCTTTAATGACCAAACAGTCAGTGCCTTGGTTTGACATCTCAGCCAAACAATGGTGCACCCAGGAGTAAAATGCCCCTTAACATTATGCTGGGCCAGGGGACCAATAATGACTTAGGGTATATCTACACTGTGCCAGCTGACTCGTGCTCATAGGGCTCGGACTAAGGGGCTGTTTAATTGTGGCACAGATGTTTGGGCTGGAGCCAGAGCCTTAGGACTTGTTGGTCCTGCTTTGAGCAGGGGATTGGACTAGATGACCTCCTGAGGTCTCTTCCAACCCTAATTTTCTATGATTCTATGACCCTGTGAGGTGGAAAGGTCCTAGAGCTCAGACTGCAGTCCAAGCCCAAACATCTACACCACAATTAAACAGCCTCTTAGCCCAAGTCCAGTGAGTTGAGTCAGTTGGCACGGGCCAGCCGCAGGTGTCTAATTCCAGTGTAGACATACCCTTAGAGGGAAGGTCACCATCCAGTGAATCAACACCATTTACCTGTGCCATGCCTACGTATTCTGTGTACATTTCCCATCTTGTTCCTGGATGGATTTCAGTTTATTCAAGCATTGATCTGGGACCTTTCATTCCTTACTTGATTAATTCAAAATAACTCCATAAAATAGTCGACAGGGAGCTCTCCAGACCTCTGCCACTCCCTCTCCCCAAAGGAGCAGACAATGAAACAGGAGACCTGAACCACTGCTGCTGTGCATCCAGAAAGAGTTTCTATATCCCAGTAGGTGTGAAAAAATGGTCACTTGGCTAATTCAGAGTGACATGTGTCTGCTCCCTTCCCAATTATCTGGTTATATCAGCTGCAATTTACAAGCTAAAAGGAATCTGTCACTATCCAGAGTCCTGCAGGGTCAGCCAGGGCTAAGAGGGGCCTGGTCTTTTTACTTTTCATTCACTGGCATCTTTGGAGTGGAATGCACTTTGGCCTCAGCGGTTATGTCCCACTGGCTGCTTCCTTTTCTTATCAGTCTCGTTCAGTGTGGAGCATTTATGTTTTTGTTACCTTAAATAATAGGAAGTGTAACTGTTAGATGGGTAAGTGGAGTTCATACTGAGTACAAGCAATTTGTCCTTCAGAGGAGTTGTCGCTTGCTTCCAGGAAGGTCATGATCAAGAGCAGCTCAGCACAAGGAAGAACACTAGGCAGCTCGGCACGGGGTGCAGGGCAAATGGGCGTAGTGCCAGCCTGGGCAGGGCAGGAAGTGGGTAACACTAGATAGATCAAGTAACAGGACAGGGAGGTAACACTGGGAGGTAACACTAGGCCGCTCAGGAAGGGGGTCAGGGCAGGAGGAGAATAACCATAGTCAGGAATGAAGGATGGGTGTTAGGGCAGCAGGAGGGTAATATCAGCCTGGTAACTGAGTCAGAGTAAAGGGGTGAGAGGAGAAGGGGTGCGGGGTAACACCAGAGTGACAGGGCCTTGGGAATTTTGGCAGTGCCAGGCAGAAGTCAGCTTGTGGACACAGCACGAGAAGGGTGGCAGTGAGCAATCGTTAGAGCAGAAGGAAGGCAACACTGCGCCTGGCAGTGAGTTGCTTCTCTCTTCCAGTGCATGAGTGATCGGGCGAGCGACAGAGCTCCTTCGAACATTGCTCTCAGTGCCTCAAACCCTGGTACCAGCTGGGCCTATGCCAGATGCTGCCACCTCCAGCCCCTGGTGAGCTACGCTGCAGTGAATCCACTGCAGCCTCATCCTGGGCTGTTGTGAGGATTACGTTTTGCACCGTGCTTCAAAAATATAAAGTGCTGAGGCACTTTGTCTTTTGAACTACAGAGGTTTAAGAAGCATTATTTTATTTTGAAGGTACTTGTCTCTAAATTCAATATGAACAGAACATTTTCCCAGCAGGATCTCCCATTAATACCAATGTCTCTGATACCAGTGGCCTGAGGTTTTCTTATCTGATTTAATTCCAGGCAGAAGAAAAAGCAAACAATATTTAATTGCTAAGGATATAAAAGTAAAAGCCTGAAGTGGTAGCTTTCACTTAAGTTATTGGAATAACATAAGCAATTTATGTTCACAGAATGATAGAAATCAGAAATGGAAAAGATCAGTTGTAACATCTCAATTTACCCTGATGACATGGACAGTGGGTATAATAGGCTGGGGAAGGCTAAGCCTCCCCTAAGCCAAGCCCTGGCTCCGCCCATGCTCCACCCAAGTTCAGCTCTGGCCGGAGGCCAGCAGCCCGGTGCTGGTGCTGAGGCTGGACAGTGACCCAGTGCTGGGGCCAGGCTGACACTGGGGGCAGCTGGTGGCCTGGTGCTGTGGTCGGGGCTGAGGGAGACCTCGGATGGTTCGGCCAGGATCTTCCAGCGGTGTGGGGGCACTCGGGTCTCCGGCGAACAAGGGCGCTTGGGGCTCCGGTTGCAGGGGGGGTACTCGGGGCCCCAGCAGACGGGGGCTGGTAGGGGTGGGGCTGGTCGGGGCGGGGCCATGTGTCTAGCCTCCCAAAGGGCGGGGGAGGGCTCCCATGCCACCCATGCCTCAGAACCAAAGCTGGGTGACTACTGCAAAATATTCCTAGCAAATATTCAGTTCAAATTTTCCAACACGTTAACTCCATCTGTGTCTCACTGAGTGAAATTCACCCCTGTGCAGGGTACCAGCACAAAGCCTGGGATCTACCACTTACATCCCACATAAGCACATGGGGATGAGCTCTTAATTCTGCAAACTTAGTGTTTTCTTAACAGTGTTTTTTTAATGGCATTGCCTAGAGCAGTGGTTCCAAACTTGTTCCGCTGCTTGTGCAGGGAAAGCCCCTGGCAGGCCGGGCCGGTTTGTTTACCTGCCGCGTCGGCAGGTTCGGCCAATCGCGGCTGCCAGTGGCCGCGGTTCGCTGCTCCAGGCCAATGGGAGCTGTTGGAAGCGGCAGCCAGTATGTCCCTCGGCGCGTGTCACTTCCAGCAGCTCCCATTGGCCTGGAGCACCGAACCGCAGCCACTGGGAGCTGCGATCGGCCGAACCTGCGGACGCGTCAGGTAAACAAACCGGCCCAGCCCACCAGGGGCTTTATCTGAACAAGCGGCGCAACAGGTTTGGGAACCACTGGTCTAGAGTATAATTGTTAAAGAGAAAGGAAATTCCATTAGCTGGAAATGTTTGGCTAAACACCTACAGAATGTCCCACCTCATGCAAAGCATGCACCCGCGAAGCAAATGCTCCTGTGACGCACCACCTCAGTCACTGTGCTCAGTGAAGCAAAGGACCCTGTGGATCCCTGCCTCACTTACCAAGCTCCGCTGCTCAGTGAGGCAAGGGCTTCTGTGGATGACCCACTGAATACCCAGCTTATATCAATTACAACTCTGTGTTGGGCAAAAGTACATCTATTACCATGTTATTCAGTGTTACTCTTCCATTGATCCAACCGAAGTACCCAGGCTCTGACCAGAAGTGGAGTACCCTCTACTTACCACATCCTTGGGTTAATTATACCTGGGACTTACTCCTCAAGAGCTGATTATGCCAAAATGCCAAATGACCCTTGATTCCTTCCTGAATACTGGAAGAAAATGGATGCAAACCCTTCAGCTATGAATGGTGGCACTGAAAGTAGCGTCCCTTATATGTATTTGGTTGGGGATGGGGGGGTCGGCAAAGAGACCAAAATAGCTTCAGCTTCTATTTCCATTTTAAAATGAAGTTTGCCTTCAAACAGCACATGATAGGATTAATCAAGGTGTTTGGCTTGTACCTCAGAGCAGTGCAAATCCAACATATATATTCCAGAGTGTGAAGAACCAGACATACACCTCATTAATAAATACTTTCTCCCTTATGTCCAAGAGTAAAAACTGAAAAGAAGCCAAGCCCTTTTGCTAGTGACTTGATTTGTTTTAATTTACAAGGTATTGATGTGCAACTACCATACATTGCCCCAATTCTCATGATCATTCGCAGAATAACAAAGGTATTCTAATAAAGCGGCTCATGCTTTATGGGTGACGTACATCTGCATACCACTTTAGTCCTGAGGCCTATGCAGACACCTACTGAGGATTTAAAGAAGGCCTTGTGTGCGATGGTGTGACGCTACCCAGTGGTACTCAGGGTTGTGTGGCACCTCCCCACCGCCTTTGTCCGTGGATCAATTCCCTGAATCCACCAGCCTCTGTCAGCACAAGCTCTACATTCCAGGCCTCCGCAGGCCTCGCACTCTGTGTGCGGGTAGTGATAGGCACACACCAATCCCCAAGTCCACAGAGCATTCCCTGCAGTGTCCAGCCCCTTCTCCACCAAACACTCACAGAACTACCAGGCCTGCTGTTCCCAAAAGAACAGGACACACCAGCTTGTGAGATGCAGCTCAGGACCAACATTTTGCTAAACATGCAGCACTCAGATATATTTATACAGAAAACAAGAATATGTTGATTATCAAAGAACTGAGATTCAAATATTAATGAGTAAGAACATTGGAAACAAATGGTTATATGTAAAACGAAATCATAACACGCTTTCTAGAGACTAAACTTAACTAGCAGATTAACCGTTTCCTGTCTAAAGAAAATTTATCTCCCCCGAAGTTCTCTTTAGTGTTTTCAACCAAGGGTGGCTGAGACCCCTTTTAGCATGAAGCAAAACTTCTGTCTTTTTACTTCCTCAGAGCAGAGTGTTTGGGCACCCCCTTAGTCTCCCCAAATATAATCCAGCAAACCTCTTAAGCGCACCCACCAGATGAGGTTCTCCCTCCCATGCTGTTTTTCTGTGTTGCTCATTCCTCTTTCTGAAGTTTTTACAGTCCTTCATTTACATTCAGTTCAGACCGGTGATATGAAGCCCTTTGTGAATGAGACAATACTCAATTTACATGTGAACAGATAGGTTAATAAACCTCTCTTGTCTGCCAGAAAACTTGTTTTTCACCTTTTGCTGGTGACGTGTATCTATAGATGTTAAGAACATATGTTCAGTGTGTACATAACTCCTTACATAGCATCTGTACATACATTTCACAATGATTTTGATGCCCACAATGACAAACGTTTTTACTCAAGACCTCACCTGACACTTATTGGTGAGCTAGAATGTACTCACCAGATTCATGAGATGCCTGTAACCCCTCTGCATTCCCTTGCCAGCTGGCATTAAGAGGCTGTTGGGTCACGGGTGGTTGCTATCTCAGCTTTGTAAAGTGATTTGAGCTCCACGGATGAAAAAGTGCTTCAGAAAAGATAAATATTATCATTGAGCATAGAATCTCAGGATTGGTAGGGACCCCAGGAGATCATCTAGTCTAACCCCGTGCTCAAAGCAGGACCAATCCCCAGTTTTTGCCCCAGATCTCTCCATGGCCCCCTCAAGGATTGAACTCACAACCCTGGGTTTAGCAGGCCAATGCTCAAACCACTGAGCTGTCTCCCCCCTCCCTGGAGATTGAGAGATTGAACTGGAGACCTCCAAAACTAAAAGCAGGTGCTGCTCCAGCCTGAATGAAAGACTCAAAGCTCTTTAGCTAGGGCTGTCCCAGATTCATAGCCTCAGTAGTTCAGGCACAGAGGTGGCCCTGAAACACCCACCCACCAGTAGGTTACAGTAGCCCTGGGTGAATTGTACCCTTCTTGAATATTAAGGCAAAGTGTAATAGCTCCTAGCATTCAGAATTCCAAGACACAACGTTTACCACAAAGCAAATTCCCAGGCTTTGCCAGTGGAGGCCAGTGGACACCTTCTTGGCTCTTCTCTTTTACAAGGTTTCAGAGTAGCAGCCGTGTTAGTCTGTATTTGCAAAAAGAAAAGGAGTACTTGTGGCACTGAATGCATCTGATGAAGTGAGCTGTAGCTCATGAAAGCTCACGCTCAAATAAATTGGTTAGTCTCTAAGGTGCCACAAGTCCTCCTTTTCTCCTTTGCAAGTAATTCACTGCATATTCTGTATTTCATTGAGTGGCTCCTCTGACAGTTAATTAAAAGATAAGCTGTAGGGAGATAGTGAGCACAGATCATTAGTTTGTCTATGTGCTAAGACTGAGGGTATGTCTACACTACGAAATTAGGTCGAATTTATAGAAGTCATTTTTTTAGAAATCGGTTTTATATATTCGAGTGTGTTTGTCCCCACAGAAAATGCTCTAAGTGCATTTTAACTCGGTGGAGTGCTTCCACAGTACCGAGGCTAGAGTTGACTTCCGGAGTGTTGCACTGTGAGTAGCTATCCCACAGTTCCCGCAGTCTCCGCTGCCCATTGGAATTCTGGGTTGAGATCGCAATGCCTGATGGGGCTAAAACATTGTCGCGGGTGGTTCTGGGTACATATCGTCAGGCCCCCCATTCCCTCCCTCCCTCCGTGAAAGCAAGGGCAGACAATTGTTTCACACCTTTTTTCCTGAGTTACCTGTGCAGACGCCATACCACGGCAAGCATGGAGCCCGCTCAGCTCACTGTCACCGTATGTCTCCTGGGTGCTGGCAGACGCGGTACTGCATTGCTACAGAGCAACAGCAACCCATTGCCTTGTGGCAGCAGACGGTGCAATAGGACTGGTAGCCGCCATCGTCATGTCCGAGGTGCTCCTGGTCGCCTCTGTGAGGTCGATCAGGAGCGCCTGGGCAGACATGGGCGCAGGGACTAAATTTGGAGTGGGTTGATCAGGTCATTCTCTTTAGTCCTGCAGTCAGTCCTATTGAACCATCTTATGGTGATACGGATTGCTAGCAGTCCTATTGCATCATCTTCTGCCAAGCAGCCATGAGATGTGGATGGCATGCAGTCCTTCTGCACCGTCTGCTGCCAGCCAAAGATGTAAAAGATAGATGGAGTGTATCAAAACAAGAAATAGACCAGACTTGTTTTGTACTCATTTGCAACCCCCTCCCCCAGGGGACTCATTCCTCTAGGTCACACTGCAGTCACTGACAGAGAAGGTGCAGCAAGGTAAATCTAGCCATGTATCAATCAGAGGCCAGACTAACCTTCTTGTTCCAATAAGAACAATAACTTAGGTGCACCATTTCTGATTGGAACCCTCCATGAAGTCCTGCCTGAAATACTCCTTGATGTAAAGCCACCCCCTTTGTTGATTTTAACTCCCTGTAAGCCAACCTGTAAGCCGTGTCGTCAGTCGCCCCTCACTGCATCAGAGCAATGGCAAACAATCGTGCATCTGAGTTGAGAGTGCTGTCCAGAGCAGTCACAATGGAGCACTCTGGGATAGCTCCCGGAGGCCAATACCGTCAAATTGTGTCCACAGTACCCCAAATTCGACCCGGCAAGGCCGATTTAAGCACTAATCCACTTGTCAGGGGTGGAGTAAGGAAATCGATTTTAAGAGCCCTTTAAGTCGAAATAAAGGGCTTTATTGTGTGGACGGGTGCAGGTTTACATTGATTTAACACGGCTAAATTCGACCTAAAGTCCTAGTGTAGACCAGGGCTGAAAGATCAACCTGGCCCTGCAAAATTAGCACAAGATGCCCAAGCAAATCTCCAAGTAGATAAAGCTCATGTCCTCTGGCAGCAGGTCTCTTCTGCTGTCAAATCCATTGCTGTGCTGTAATCTAGTCAACAGTAGCAGTGCTGACCAGCTGCAGCCTCTCACTGTACAGTGTCACCTAAGCTTAAAAAAA
Organism: Caretta caretta; assembly: GCF_965140235.1. NCBI lineage: Eukaryota > Metazoa > Chordata > Testudines > Cheloniidae > Caretta > Caretta caretta. The sequence continues at coordinate 154,493,585 of NC_134208.1, read as the reverse complement.
TGCCATCAATGTAAAGCAGCCTGAGAGATGACACATCAGACACCAAACCACCTGCAACATTTTCACTGGCTTCCTAGATCAAAGCAAAATTTATTGTATTTTGTTAAAATAAAGTGAGTTTGGTGCTTGTGAATGGTGCCAGATAAAGAGAACTGCAGATCGAAGTTTCTGTCCACAGAAGAGCTAAAGTGTGGCCAGTGACAGTGTCTAATTCCACCAATCAAATTGGCCAATGATGCTAAAATTAAAATAATACTCATACTAATACCCAGCTCTTATATAGCACATTTTATCAGCAAATCTCACAGTGCTTCACAAAGGAGGCCAGTATCATTATACCCATTTTACAGATTGGGAAACGGAGGCCCGGAACGTAGACTTGACTTGTCCAAGGTCACCCAGCAGGCCAGTGCCAGAGCCAGGAATAGGACACCTTTGTGATTTCTCCCATGTTGCCCACATGCTTGGAAGGATTTCCCTGTAAACATCTTCAAAGCTACCTCATTCAAATCCTCTCTTACAACCCGCTTTGCCGGCTTGCTTACAAAAACTTGACAGTAGTGGAGCAACGGGTGTGCTGATCCCCGTGCTGATCCTGATGAGCAGTGCTGACTATTTCCTTGTGCTCTCTCATTGGCCTGTCTGTACCCATCAGTTGTGTCTTGTTTTAGACAGTAAGCTCTTCAGGGCAGGGTCTGTCTTTTTGTTCTGTATAGCGCCTAGCACAATGGGGGCCTGGTCCATAGTGCCTCGGTGCTATGGAAATATAAATAAGAAATAATAAAAACAACATCACTGCCCACCAATATGTTTCAATGCTGCCCTTGGAGAGACCATCTCTAGTGGTAAGATTGGAGTTCAGTTTCCAGGACCTTTCAAGCCTTGGTGATAAAAATAATTCTGTTTTTCCCTGCCAAAAGCATTCTTCAGTGATGCAATAGCTTGGTCCACCAGAAGTGCCATACTGCTGACACCCCCATCTGTACTAGTAAAAAATGCAGTGGCCATACAGAATGAAGCGGAGCAGTCTCTGTGCTCTTTGGTCAAAGTAGAGGGATAACAACAAACTGGCAAAAAGACGTGCAAGTGAACAAAAGGGGTCACGTTGTTATGACAAACAAAGAAAAATAAAACCTAAGGAAAGAGGAAGAAACGGTGTTGTTGTAACTGCTGTTCTTGTGGCTGAAAATTCAGTTAGCTGACTGGAAAAAACACAACAAAAGAAAAGAAAAAGCTTTGAACAGCTTGGAGGAGTTAAAAGCATCAATAAGTTACTGATTTCTGTGTCCCGAGAAAGAAATAACCCAAGGAAACAGCTTGGCTGAGTATCTACTAGGCAGCTGAGAAAGCAAAGAGTAGCAAAGTATTTTGATTGGTACTTTTTATGGGGGGAAATAACAACATATGGGCAAAGAGATGATAGAAAAAGATTAGATCGGAGCGAATATGGAAGGACTACTGGAACACTTTTGTACCTAATACAATAGAAGGTGGTAAGAAAAGAAACAGATTTGAGTTATACCGGCATAAAACTAGAATAATACAGTGGTGAATCAAGTCTGAATGCAGTCTTTTGTCTGTATGTGAAGGGAAAGCATATAGGGTCACAGCCACAGCTAAGAGGGGGCCACAAGAAAGTTAGTTATGGCTCCCCCATCCTGGGTCCCCCACCTAAGCCAGCTCTGGCCCTGGCCCCAGAGTAGCCAAAAAGATGTTTTGTTTCATTGGCTGGTTGACTGGCTATGGCACCAAGGGACCATGTGCTAATTAGCGATCAAAGAAGCACACTGCACTCTAACCAGACTCTTCTCTGTCTGGACAGACCCTTTATATCACGGTTGGGGGGCGGGGGGAGGATGCAGGGTTGGAGCAGCTTGACCAACTCTGACTGCTGGGGACTTTCCCATGCTTGGTGAATTGTCAGCTGTGTCCTTGCAACTGCTTTCCTTTCCTTTTGTGCACCTGAAAGGTACAAAGGGAGCAGAGCTGGGGACCAGTGTCTGGCCCATAGGGGCTGATTCTCCCCTGCCTAGCAGCTTGTGCAGCCAATTACACCTGTGCCAAGTGGGTGTAAAATGCTGCCGAATCAGAATTCCCCAGTGTAAATGATTATGCAAGGTACAAGGCAGTGGAGAATCAGGCCCATTGTTAGTACCTTAGTGACCCCAAATGTTCCATCATCAAAACATTAAGAAAAAAGATGTAAATTCGTTAAAATACACCTGGTGCAAGAAACACTGATAATAGCTTATGTGTCAAATTCTCAGCTGGTGCAAATCAATGTAGCTCTGTGGAAGTCAGCGATGCTATGCTGACTTATATCAGCTGAGGATCTGATCTGAACTGTTTAAATTTCATCAGAAGAAACAAAAAACCCAAGTGAACCTTTGATACTATTCTTAGCACAGCTAAGAAAGCTTGCAGAGAGTTGCCAGTTTTAGACAATTTTTGGAGGCAGCTTTATGGGACAGATTTGTGTGTGGGATACATTCATCTGCAATACAAAGGGAGCTACTAGCAAAAGCAGACCTTACACCAAGCAAGGCTGTGAACACAGCTGTCAAGCATAAGATTGCCGAGAAACAAGCAAATGAGTTAAAAATGTGCAGTGCCCCAATTCACAAGATAAACTCAAAGCAACTATGTTTTCACTGCAGTAAACATGACTACTCAGTTGATGTATGCTATTATAGAAATGCGAAATGTCACATATGCCAAGTGCCTGGGCACATTATCTGGACATGTGGGAAGGAAAGCAGCCTGGGGAAAAAAACATGAACACAAGCTAAGAAGAAGAGATGAAATACAGGAAAGATATGGATAAAAGCAAACAGAGACAGCAAGTGACAGTGAAGGGAAACCACTGCTGAGGGAAGTGATTCAGAACAGAACAATTAGTTGTCAGTTGATACAGTAAAAGATGGGGAAATCAAAAGAACATCCAGAAATCTATTGGGTTTGCAATAAGATTAAAGATCCTCAGCTGGTGCATATTGGCACAGTGCCACTGATCTTAATGGAGCTAGGTGGGTTTACAGCAGCTGAGGATCTGGCCAGGTGCCTGGATGAATAACTACACTAGGTTTTAAAAGGAATCCATGAAAACCATCCAGGTGTGGTTCATATTAGAGCTACAGCAAGAGCACATGCTTGGCAGTAAGATACTGAATAACAAGATGCTACTCTAAGGTGCCTAGGAGAGTTGGCTAGGGAAGGCTATGGAGAAACCCAGTCTTAACTGCAAACCTCATCAGTTTGTACAATCAAAGGCTTGTTTTGGATCCCTGGAGATGGTCACTGTGCCCACGGGACCAAGTCCAGATTGAGGTTGCTGATCTGTTAGGTGACAACTTTCTGATCTTGGTAGGAGCCCATAAGTTAGCCATGTGTCCTTTCTTAATGCAGACAATGCCATTTAGGCTTCATTTTTTGATTACCTGAAAAATTAATATCTGATATTGTACCTGGATTTACATCACCAGAATTCAATAACTTTCTGTAGGTTAATAAAATTTAACATGTTTTATCTGCCCCCTGCTATCTGAGTTCTAATGGGGAAGTCAAATGTTTTGTTAGAACTTTTAAAACTGCCATGAAAACTGTCAAGGGAGATAAACTATCTTTAAATCAGAAAATAGCTTCTTTCTTGCTATTTTATCAAACAAGACCACATAGTGTAGTTCTACAAAATCTACGAGGGCTGAACGACTAATAAGGAGACGTTTATGTGCAAGACTGGAAGTACAAGACCCGATTTGGATAAAGTATGCTATAACTATTCCTCCAGGGAACAAAACAAAGTCTGTAGAAGTTGGAGATCTAATACTTGCTTGCGGCTACAAGAGTGGAAAAGAAATGCAGATATCATCCTACGACAAATGAAGCCCATGTTCGTCCAGGTAGACGTTCTTGCCTAAAAATATTGAACAGCTTTAGACCAGCTCCCTTCATCAGTGGGGTAATATGACTTTAGCAGAGAACGGTGGATATGAAGAAACTATTAATACTCTTGTTCTCCCTCCAGATGCCATTTTCTCACTGGCTTCTGTTTCATATTAAGAAAATGTGCCCCCTCCTGATGAAAGTGCAGACAAAGGAAGTCTAAAAGACATGGCCAACGTCTGCTCTTAATTCTACCCACAGAAATCCAGCTTTTAACTGGTCTAAATGAAAATAGACTCTCGCCCACTGATTTAAAGGGGGTCCCATGGAGAGTAACTGCTATTTCATCATTAGAGTTCAAAGTGCTTCACAATCTTAAACCCATTATTATCTGTTTGATAGATGGGGAACTGAGGCACTGAGAGATGAAGTGACATGCATAAGCCTGTTCAGCAAGTCTGTTATGGAGAAAGAATTGAACCCATGGCTATTATGGCCTAGGCTAGTGCCCTAACTTACAGACCATCCTTCCACCATCAGAATCACAGGCTGTTGAGATACCACCCCAGTCGTCTCACAAAGAGACTGTTCACAGTTTTCCACATCCAGGAAGCATGTCAGCTTACATTCAAGATGTAAAAATAGAGTAAGTGTATACTGAGCAGAGTCAGACAGTGGCAAGACTGGGTATATCTACACTGCAATTAAAAATCCCGTGGCTGGCCCGTGTCAACTGACCCTGGCTCAGGCTAAGGGGCTGTTTAATTACAGCGTACACATTCAGGCTCAGACTGCAGCTTGAGTTCTGGGATCCTCCCTGCTCACAGGGTCCTAGCACCCGACCTCCAGCGCTAGCCTAAACATCTACAATGCAGTTCAACAGCCCCTGACCCTAAGTCCTGTGAGCCCAAGTCAGCTGGCATGGGCTAGCCTTAGGTTTGTAATTGCAGTGTAGACATAGCCACCATGTTGCAGGTTTAAGGCAGCGTACCCTGTCATTGTGGTATTTCAGGTTATGTAAAAGCACAGGCTCTGATCCCGGGCAGCACTCTTAGCTGCTTTGCATCACTCCAGTGGCATAGACATCCCCTGGAGGACCTCTGCTCAGAAACAGGATCCTCAGGTTATGCAGAGCTGGGGAAGCGGCACAGAGGGTGTAGCCATGCCACAGGTCTTCTTATTGCAGTGTCAATGTACACTTAGGATATGTCTACGCTGCACTGTAAACCCAAGTCTGTGGAACCCAGGTGTACAGACTCAGTGTTTCTAAGCCTGTGCTCAGTGCTTAAGTTGAGGCAGGGCTGAGCCACGGCACCTCTACGCTTGGCAGTTCATAGCCCTGGCACCTCTGGCTTGCTGCTTCAGTTATTAATGTAAAAAATTCCTTGAGTCCCAGCACCTAATTGCTTGAGCCATGGCACCTCTTTCATTACAAACTACCTGTGCTTGAATATCTACACTGCATTATAAACCTGGGCTTACAATTGCTGGACCAGGGTCTCACAGCCTGGCTAACAAGTCCATATTGCACAATGCAGACCTTCTGACTTGGGTCCGTGGCTTGAGCTGCGTCCACGCTGCAAAATGACAGGGCTTGGACCTGAGTCACAGCAAGACTCAGGCTCTGACTCCCCCCCCACCCCTGCACCAAGCAGGGTCCTAGGACCTAGGTCCTCAGTGCTTGCTGACCTGAGTCAGATTGATCGGTGTGTGGATGGAAGGGAGTCTAGGGCTAAAACCTGAGCCAGAGCCCAGGCGTAGACCTGCAGTATGGCCACTGCTGGCCCATATCAGCGAATTCAGGCTTGCAGCGCTTGGGCTAAGGGGCTTCAAAATTGCAGGGTAGACATTTGGGCTTGGGCTGGAGCCCAGGTTATGAGAACTCGTGAAGGATGTTACCTATCAACTCTGTGTTCTTGGGGACCAGGGTGCAGTATCCAGCCTGTCTGACTCATGAAAGACCTCCCCCGTGAGCCTCTGTTTGAGCCAAAGCCAATCAGAAGAAAGACTTACAAAAAGCAATGGAAAGGTAGTGGGAGACACACCTAAACCCCTCCGGACAAGGGTGACAGGATTAAGGAAACTACCCTAGCCTCATTTGCATCAAAGATGGGACAGTGAGTCATCCCCATTAGAATACAGAATGGAGAACGGAAATTCCAAGGCAAGAACTGCACTGAACTCTGGGACCAGAAAAGCAGGGAAGCACTGCATGATGGGGGATCCCTGCTCCAGATGTTAATGAACCTACACCTGCACACACCCAGCTCAGTAGCTATCAGACCAATTCTAGTAATAAATCCTTTATTAGTATCCAAAATACTGAAGCTGCCTAATTGCATTGTGGGCTCCCTTGAAAGAACATCCATAGCCAGGAATGAGCAGTTCCTATTGTCTAGCCTAAACAAAACAACTTTGGTATACTTCCTTGAGCCATCAGTTTACCCATAAACAAGTCTAATGTTCTCCCTTGAATCATTGTTCTTTCCCTACAAAAACTCCTACCCATGCTCAAGTAAGTGCTCTGATGTCTTGATCCAAAAACTCTATCAGTTCCACTGGGACTTCATCTTCTCCTGACTGATCGTGCTGGGGGCTCTGCCAGTCTCCAGCACTCCGGACCCTCAGCTGCCACCACTACCTGGGACCCCGATCGATTCAAGCTTCATGGAGTGGTGAGAACCCAACACTCTCTCTCTCTCTAGCCTTCTGACCCTGACTTGTGTGATCTGTTATAGTTTTCTAAACCTGACTTTTATAACCAAATTTAAGTTAGATTTAATATTATAACTGTTTTTTTTGTTTGGCTCCCCTTGTATGGTTATTACCTGACAATAAATAACTTTCATGGTTAAGCTGGTTACTTCTCTCTCTCCCCCCCACCCCCCGTGGGTGTTTCTTGGCTTCCCCATTCGCTCTGTAGCAACGCTCTTTGTACCTAAGCTAAATATCCCTGCAGTGCCCAAAAATCCTGTGGGGTTTGGTCATCAAGTGGGTTACTACCAGAACAATTGTAACGTGAAACTGGGGATAGGGACGTGCTGAACCTGGGGAATATGAGGGTGGCAGCTTGGAAGTGCTGCTCGACCCAGCCTCCTGAGTCCAGAGACATCTAAGGGTTCAGCTTGGGAGTGCTGATTAACCCGGTCCTCTCAGATGTGCTCTGTTAATGTGTGTGTGCTTGTGTCTGATTCTGGGGTCCTGCAGGATAGCTCCATTGGGAGGGAACTTGCAGCAGGGAGAAGTAGAGCTCCGTATGAGAACACAAGTGACAGAAGCAGTACGTTGACAGACTTACAGATCCCCCTCTCCCCCCCGAAGAGTAACCCTTATAAATGATTGTGCCCCAAAGTAACGGGCAAATCTGGTAATGGAGGAGGGTCTCAGATCCTGGGCTTCAGCCCAAACCCAAATAGCTATACTGCTATTTTTAGTCCCAAAACCCCAGCCCTGCAAGCTCAAGTCAGTTAACATGGGCACAAAGACTCGGTGCTCCAGGGTTTCTATCACAGTGTACCGGTTTCAGAGTAACAGCCGTGTTAGTCTGTATTCGCAAAAAGAAAAGGAGTACTTGTGGCACCTTAGAGACTAACCAATTTATTTGAGCATGAGCTTTCGTGAGCTACAGCTCACTTCATCGGATGCATACCGTGGAAACTGCAGCAGACTTTATATATACACAGAGAATATGAAACAATACCTCCTCCCACCCCACTGTCCTGCTGGTAATAGCTTATCTAAAGTGATCGTCAGGTGGGCCATTTCCAGCACAAATCCAGGTTTTCTCACCCTCCACCCCCCCCGCACAAATTCACTCTCCTGCTGGTGCTAGCCCATCCAAAGTGACAACTCTTTACATAATCAAGTCGGGCTATTTCCTGCACAAATCCAGGTTTGTGTAGACAGTGTAGACAGCCAGAGTGGCCTGCTTTTTAAGGGCCAGAGGCCTAGAGCCAGCAAGTTCGTTACTCAGATGCAGCTGAGAAGGGGACAGGTGTTCCCTATAAAGAGCTGTGGGAAAGGGGAGGGAGTGTAGAGAGATGCTGTATGAAAGGACAGTCTCTTGTAATAGTTGTTGGTGTGGGGAGATTCCAGCTGGAAAGTCCTGGGAGATGTGGCTGGATAGAAAGTCCCAGTTGGATGTTTTGTTTCTCTTTTGTGAATTTGTTGATTTTTTTGGACAATAAATGGAGGCTGGAGGGAGGAGCTAAAGACTGAGTTAGATGTGGCTAAGAATTCCCTAGGCTCATGAGGAAGGTTGCCCGCTTATATGTGGTGGAGAGTACAGACATGATGAGCACCCTCGAAATAAGGGAAAAGTGAGACTGGTTGGAGCTTTGAAGGGGGAAAAAAAGACAGCTGAAGTGTTTGGAAGCCTTCTTTGGTGAAGAAAGATTTGCCCTCCCAAGCTGCTATATGGAGGGTCAGTCATGGTCACCAGATAACCTGTGCCAGTTTATGGAAGCAATCAGGCTGGCAAAGCAGATCCAAGTGGTCCTCCAGCAGTTCCTCAAGAACCAAAAAAACCAGTGGGAACTACAGTTGGATTTGTAGAAGTCACTGTCCTGGATAGAGGAGCAGCAACAGGACCTAAGGAGATCCTGTGCAAGGAAACAGTCTGAGTCCATGGGGACTGGGTGCGAGTCATGTATTTGTGGCCCAGGAAGTGATAGGCCTAGATGAGGGTGTATTGTGCCTGGGGGCAAAGAAGGCACATCAGAAGAATGTGACCTTAAATTAAACGTTATACAACGACTGGCTTGAGAAGGCAGAGTACTGGAAAAATTGTAACAGGAGGAGGGCCTGGGTTCCCCTACAGGCACACTGAGAAAGGGGGTGCAAAGACCCCAGAGGCCAGAGGTAGAAGCATTAGAGAGTCTGGACTTGGCGGGATGCTGCAGCATTTTTGTTGGTTGGCCTGTCTGCCCTGTCCCCCAAAGGGGGAGTGGCTATAAGTGACCTGGCCATAGAGCTGAGGCATAAGAAAGAGTAGATCATCACAGGGCCAGAGTGACTGTTGGCAGGGGATGCCAGATGAGGAGAGCCTGCTATGCCATGCTGAGCCTCAAGCCGCCTGGTGAGTCATTCTTCTACATCTCCCTGCACCCCACTGATCCCTGGCTACAATAACAGCCCCTTGGGGGCCATTCACAGCTGGCACAAGTTAAAGAAGCCACCAGGATGCTCTAAGCTGTGCTAGGGGACCAGTCCAGTGCAGAATGGATCCAGGGTTGGGGGGACACAGGGGGCATTTTTATGAGCCCCCTCTCTTCTATTCTACCTCAGCTACACTGAACACTACTGGGCCACAACTGAGCATCTGGCCCATGGTTTGGCATTTAAAACATATTGCTCAAAAGTTATTTACAGGGATATGTCTTGATGACCTTTATATAATGCTGTGGAATATGGGCATTTAAATATATTTTTGTCATTTAAAAGACATTGCTGATATTTATTTTAAGGGATAAGGGGAGTGCTATGAATAACAATAGCTGTCTCATCCCCAGAGCAATGCTGATCTGGTTACAACTGTAGACCGGTCTACTCTGTGCATGTAATACTGCTGTGGCCGTATTAAACAATCTCCATTCTGTGTTCCTGGGTCCTCTTCTGGCCTATCCACTGTCAGTCCACAACACTTGGACTTTGCTGAGATAGGAAAGGGAAGACAGTAAATGTCATTCATAACAGTGGACTTCCCCTGCCCCTCCATTTCCACACAGCACTGAAAGTTCTGGTTTCATTAAGAAACAGAATTCACAAATGATCACAAGGGAAGCTGGTTTAGTGGTAGTTCTGATGTACATTCAGTCCGGAAGGACTAGAAGCCTCATGATACCTAGCCATTACCCGAAATGAAAGGGCACAAAAAATACCAAAAGAGAAGTAAATTCTGATATTTCAACGTTTGTTTTTGTCTCCAATCAGGATGAAAAGGTGAAATATCAAAAAACTTTTTCAGAACGGAATACTACAAACCACTTTGATTTGGAAGTGCTGCAGGGTTTCATTTTGACACAGTTCATTGAAATAAAACTTTGACATTCATGAATCAAAACGTTTTGTTGAATTGACCCAAAATGTTTTGTTTCAAGTCAGCTCAGCATTAGACTGCATCTCCCCATTGTGGCGCATTGCTTCATAGGAGCTGTAGGTCAGAAGACTAATGCCTCCATTCTTCTCTATGAGCTAAGATCCCTGGCTGGACTGTATGGTCTCCTAAGATGCACATGCAGTCATGCCCCCAGGCATAATGCACCTGCTGCACCCACACAGCCTATTCAGAGGAATGTCTGCATTGCATTATGGGAGATGTAGTCAGTCAGTAACCCAGCCCATAGGTGAGAATGGGTTCCCAAACTAAAACTCCTATGAGGCAGTATGTCAAAATAGGGAAATGCATTTTAGTGTTGAAAGAATGCAAAGCCAAACATTTTGGGTTAGTTCAAGAAACTGAAATATTCCAATTGACCTAGAACTGACCCGAAACAAAATATTTCATTACAATGTTCCTAACAGAAAATTGATTTTTGGCATAATTTGAATTTTTTGCCAAACCTGCATTTTTCCATTGAAAAATCATTCCAACAGAAGACTCCTGACCAGCTCTAGTTGCGTGTAGGCACATGACTCCAGGAGCTGGGGGCTCTCAGAAATATACCAAATATTACAAAGGTTGTGATAATATCAAGAGTGTTGCAACATTGTATAAAGGCCAATTTCAGAGTCCCAAGGGGGGGATTTGGACATGTTGAGGCAGCCTTTTCTTACAGTGGGGCTCTCAATGTCATTTTACACAACGTAGCCAGCTGTTTGTATAGCATTTAGGAAGAAAAGGTCTTGTAGGTAGAGTGGTGTACAGGGACTCAAGATAAGGGCACAGTTTCTGGTTTTGTCACAGGCTTCATGTGTGCCCGTGGGCAAGTCTCTTTATGTCTCTGTTCCCCATCTGTAAAAGTGTGGATAATATTAATTCTTTCCCCCTGTTCTTTGTGTATTTTGTTTGTTTGCTCTTTGGTCCATGGACTGTCTCTTACTCTGTGTTTGCACAGGGCTTAGCACAATGAGTAACCTAGATTAGGGCCTCTAAGCACTACTTTAATACAAATAATAATACTTTTACTGCAATGTAAGCGGAGGTTTGTAATTCAGCACATACCACGCCACTAGGTTACTGTTTCAAAAAAACAACATAAATCATTAGAGGCTGCTTGCTGTCTTATGTGAAATGAATTGATTGCTCTCTGTCCTCTTCTAGAGGAGAGGTGTCCACAAGTCACAAAAACTACCATGTTGCATTCATGGATGCCCTTGCAGAGGGGTCAAGGATGGACTGTGCACTGAGTGACCTTCTCTCCTCTGTAGAGGAAGCACGTTGCCAAAGTATTGCTTGAGGGAAGCTTGCATTGCCCTTGTCTGCACTACAGATAACTAGAGAAGTCTTCAGTCTCCAGGGCTGTGAAGCCAGCAGCCTGTTGCTGGCAGTAAATTCGGTCAAAAGATGATATTTTTAAAAGGAAAATATAACGAGGGGATGCACTTGCAAAAATGAAAAGCTTGGCTGCTTTTTTTAATCGGTTCTCAGGCACTCTGTGTCCTTCTCTGATGAGAGCTATTGTCATTCTGTGCAGCTCCACAGCTCCTTGTGCTGGAAGCAGATATGGTACTGGCACCTTCTGCATCTCCTAGAGACAGCGAGATATACGCTCTGTTCATTTCCTTCCTGATAAGCTTACCAGCCCATTTTGGAGCCTTCTCATATTTCATTTGGCCTCTCAGATAGAAGCCTCCGTTACAGCCCATTATTTATTTATTTATTTAATTTATTTTTATTTAGCCTTCAGTCAGTCAAAGAATTTTCTGAGGGGCCTTCCACCGCCCCAGTCTCCACATTCATATTTAGTCATTAGCATTTCTAAAGTCCCTCTCATCCAAGGCTCTCCAAGCCCTACTATGAGCAGTGATTGTCTCGTGACATCCTTGTGCTCTCAGTATGTACTAGCCTTACTTTACAGTTGGGGAAACTGAGGCACAAAAATGCATGCCCTGTGGTTTTCAGGAGCTGCTGAATGGCAGCTATTGCCAGTGAATTCAGTGAGCTATGGATGTAAAGCTATGCACTGCTGTAAAGAAGGCTGTAGGTGACATACCCTGAATCCCTGTGCGACCTCAGGTATGCCTACATTTTGAGCTGAGGGTGTGCTTCCCAGCTAAAGGAGAAATACCTGCGCTAGCTCTGTATGAGCTAGTTTGTTCTATCCACCGTAAGCACCTACCTGTCCAAGATACTGGGCACATTCTTGGGGCGGCTAGCCTCTCCCACCGCTTGAGCTGCTGAGGCAACCTCCATTTTTAGCACACTCACTGGAGCAGACGTAGAGCACGTATGTCTTCTTGGCTTGGGAATCCCCCTTCTTCCCCCAAGCTTGGAGTGTAGACATACCCTCAGGGACAGAGAAAGGTATCTACTAGATGCAGCTTGCTTTCCAGAGGATGATAGCCCACAAAGCTGGGGAATATTTTTTCCTCTGGGCATATGACCAAAAAGTTAATGTCTCCTTCTTACAGATACAGAGTTCAGTGCACATTCAGCTGGGATATTCTTGGATAGGTCTGTTCTCAGCATGGCTTGCTAGGGATGGAAAAAGATGCATTAGTAGTGCCATTAAAAGATCAGATCTTGACATCACAGTGAAGCTTTTAACTGTCTAGCAAGAGGAGAAATTAGTGATCAGAGTGGTGTAGTGTGTTTGCCAAAGCAAAGAAGAAGAAGAGGAATAGAGCTGATTAAGAAAAGGAGAAAGCCAGCCTACCTCCCAACAAGCACTAATTTGTTAGGGTATTCATTTGGAATGTGGGACACCCAGGTTCAAATCCCTCCTGTGCCTACTTTGGAGTAGGGACTTGAACCCGGTCTCCCACTTCCTAGGTAAGGTCCCACTAGACTATTGGCTATTCTGGGGTGGAGGGGTTCTCTCTTTCTCTCATTTTTTTTTTTTCATGAAAAATTTCAAACATCTCAGTTTTGTCATGATGCAGAATGGGAACCGTTTTCAAGATCTCAAAAAAGTTTGCGATGGGAAAACCACTTCGTAGTCAGCTTTAAACAGGAACATTGGCTGGCCCTACTGGATCTCACGATAATGGAACTTTTCCCAGTAAATACCTCTATCAGTTGCTATAGAGATATGTCCATTTCCGTGCAGGAGTTCTGTTTTTGTTTTGTATCTGTAATTTAATGGATTGAAGAAGAAACAGGATCTTACGTCAGTGTTTTGTTTTGCTCAATAGATTCTTGGCTTCTTCCTGCCTTTGAACTCTTCTGTCCATTGATCTGAATTGACATGTAGAATATTTCAGAGACGGGCTCATCTGTTAGGGCTGCTTGAAATTATTCATTGTGAATCACTCATCTGATGTATTCAACCCTTCCTTCTGCCGGAAAATTATCTACAAACTGGTAGTTATGATTGCCATGAATGTCTTCATTATTCATGATTATTTGGCGAATGGACATATTTTACTCTGTGGGTTGATGATCATGAATTGGTCTCTGTGAGTATTAGCTATTTGGGCTCTACAGGTGGTTGGCTAAATCACCTAGCTTCTGTGCAGTATTGTTTCTGGATGTAATAGCTGATGGGAAGCAGGATGGTCTAGTGAGTAGCACACTGGGCTGGGCCTGGGTTTAATTCCTGGCTCAGTCACTTACTCAGTGTGTGACAATCTTGGGTAAATCACTTTATGCCTCAGTTACCCCTCTGTAAAATGGGGATAGTACTTCCGCACCTCAGAGGGGTGTTGGAAAGATAAACTCCATTGATGGGTGTGTGGCTTTCAGAGATGAGTAGACAGGTGTTGACCTAAGCTCCATAAATGGAAGGAGTCCACTTTGCTGTTTGCAAATGATCTGCAAAGATTCATAGCTGTCAGTCAGTCTATCTAAATAATAAGACCTTTTCCCAGTGGTGGTGAGGACACTGCTGATGGGAACATTCTCACAAAGATTTTTTTTTATGCTATCCTCATTCTCAAATGTGGGTCTGTTGTAATAGTTGGGCCTACAAAATTACTCTAATGGTAAGATCAACTGTAAAAAGTATGTAAAAGTTCATAAAATGTCACAACCACCTATAACAGCAAATGTTAATGGAGAAAAGGTAAGACAGGGAGACCAATACTGAAATAGTCTAAACAAAAAGGCTTCCAGATATGATATTAACATAGTTCTTGAGTTATGTTTGGTAAAAACAGAAGACATGGCTCTGCAAATTAAGGAACCCAAACTGGTGTGTCAGATATTAGGCCTTATTGGTGGACAAAACAAGGGTTGGGCTATTCCACCCACTGTTCCCTTTGCGAGTCCTTAAAGAAAGAGACTTTGAGAAGAACAAATGGAAGAACAGACGGATACTACTGGAGCAAACTTCACCATCATGGCTGCCATCCCCACCATCTCCTGGAACCCACGACCTTCTTTGTCCTAATCTCGAGGGATGTTCTGACCAGCTCAGAGCAGAGAGAGGGACCCAGATGACATCACTAACTACCAACTCCAGTTATGTCCCGAACACCACCTGTGATGCAACAGGATTGGACTTCAACAGCAGCGGCAATAACAACAGCTCATCTCAACTAACTTCTCTCTTCCCCAAACGACAGGTATTAACATCCCAGATGCCATCTAAGAGACTGTCAAACAAGGGGTTTTGGTCTTCCTAAAACTCTCTCCAGCTAAAGGGAACAAGGGATGTTGTTAAAATGAACACCTTATTTCATACTTTACATTTCAAACACTTTAACTGTTTTCCCTTCTTTTCTGTATCTTTAATAAAAGGTTAAAATGATTTTGAATGGTGTATTTGCCATGATCCTAAGCAGTTTGAGATCCCTGTATAACAAACCCCACACCTTGTTTAACTCTGTTTAATGTTGGACAGCGACTGCGTTACGTTAACACGTTAGGCCCATATAGTCCATCTACATGAATACAACAGTACCTCAGCCCCTTTTTAGGCACCTGAGTGAGAGTGGCCTAACTCTTAGAGATGCTGGGCACCTTCCGCTCCCACAGAATCAGTGGAGTTATACCTGAGATTAATCTGGTCCCCCACATTCAACTCTCTGCATGTGAGCTCCAGTATCACTGGTCCATTTGACTACACACTCATTTCAGAAGCAGTAGTTAACACCATAGCCCTTAAAGCATATAGAATTATTCTGAATATCTGAATGTGAAAGACACTATGTGTGCCTCTAAATATGAATAAATAACTGCATTCTGTCTGTCTTGTCTGTCTGGGATGTGAGCAAACTAAAGAGCATTCCTGTCTTCATCGCTAATATATCAATCTAGGCTCACTGATGGCAAACAGCAAGAAGTGACAGGCTTACAGGGGAGGAGAAAAGCAACTGAATCAGATCTCATTACCTTGCCATCAACATCATTGGCTCCCCTTGTCTGTGAGGTTGGGGTTTTTCATCAGGGTTACTCAATAAAAATGGACCCTGTAATAGCAATCTCTCTCTTCTATTGCTATAGCACATTTCAGCCCAAAGCTCTATAGAATCCAAACTATACCCAGGGATCACTTCCTCCACCATTGAAACTGCACACTGGGAATGACATCATCTGGTTTATTGAGTTTGTAGGTCACCCTCTGTGACGAGAGCTACTGTACAAATGTCACATTAATTGTAGCAAGAGAAGGAATCCAGCAACAAACCCTTTCAGTGACACAATCCACTCTTCACATCCTCCCTGTTGAAATTACTCCTCAAAAACTCTTCCAAGGAAGCCTATGAATGTAATTAATAAGCTCAAGTTGGGTCAGTGGCATATTGAAAGCAATGTTTAAGGTGTGATGCATTCGGCTATGTAGCTGTTATGATTGTGTTTTCTGTGTGCTGGACCTTTAAAGTTCTAGAAGTTGGCTATCTAAGGGAATAGCTGCCCTTCTGCATTTGCATGAACTATGTTGCTGAGGGAGAGACACTGTGCTCTCTCCAGGAAACTTTTCCTTTTCACTTTCAATTAAGGGAAAATCAATATAACAAGCACATTAAAAAGATTTTCAAAGGGGAAATTATATGTATGGAAAAACATACCATTGGCTAATTATGTAAAACCAAAGCCTCAGAGGTGTTGAGGTCTCATCAGTGTCAGTGGTGGCCCAGTATCTTTGCGTTCAGAAGAAGCCGTTTGGCTGATGGAAACAGCCAGTATCCTTTGTAAATCTTTCAGTGACCTGCTGAACTCCTAAGATACTGCTGATGCAAGAGGCAAAAGCCGAGGATTCCTCTGGCATCGCATGTCCACATTTGTTCTCTTCCTGCAGGCTTGCCAGCCTTTTATTCTTCAGGAGTAAATCACAGAAATGAAGGAGGGAGCGGGCAGAGCTCTCGACTCTGATTAGGATAGGGCCTAGACAAAGCAGGAGCTGCCTCCTCTCTCTGGGCATGTGGCCAGCCCATCTCTGAGATTTCCCACTTGCTGCATTTCTAACTCACTGCAGCCTCTGTTAAGGACGAGTGATTTCTGAGCTTGGGTTCTGGCCAAACCACCCTAGGCAGCTCACTACACTAATCCAAAACTGTAATTGGGAGGCAGGTGGGGGCGGCAGGGGGAATATTTTATCCTCATCATAGACCTGAGTTTTTGTTAACCTAAGATTATAAGAATAATGAACAAAAGCAGAAGCCGGGGGGGGGGGGGGGGGAGGGGTTGAGTTTTTTTTTTAATTTATTTATTGTTGGGGTTGTAGCTAGTAATCCATTATTGTCTCCTTCATGTATTCCCAGTCCAGCAATTTATCTGAGGTGCTTAGCTATGCAGCCCACATTGGAATGCCCAAGGGTATGGCTATAGAGATTCCCAGCACATCTATTGTGTTTTATATTCCTTGCAATTAGCTTTAACTTTATCTCTTGCGCGCTTACCTAACTGCCTGCATGCCGGGGAGGGGAAACCAGAGCAACAATGGGAGGAGATCAGAAGTCCTGTTTGAAAGGAGGGGAGATCAATTTGCATTCCGAGTAATAAGACCCAGGACCTGATTCTGTGGAGATTGATGAGGGGGAGAGGGGATGAGCTACTTCAACCCCATTCAGGATTGGGACCATGATGACTAAATAATGGGAGCTCAGTAGTCTCAAAGTTAAGCCGAGCTTGGAGTGAGATGACAGGAGTGCAGAATGAGCAGTGGGGTGTAGACACACCCTGCCATTGCCTGATGTGATGGAAAGATCTGTGGACCAGGAGGTGAAGGTTCCATTGTGTGCTAGGGAGAGGGGTATGGTTGTTATACCAGGTGCTGGCCAATGCAGAGCACTAGATGGGGCGTTTCAATCTACTTTGGCTGAACATCTCACTGTCATAATGCAGTGTGTCTCTGTTATACTCAGAATCCAGTCCACAATGGGGCATGGACAGTTTTCAGAGGGTTCAGCGGCAGCCAGAGAGGGCAGCACCTCACTCATGACATATTGCGTCAGCACCAGCTCTTTCTGCAGGGACATTGCGGAGTTCATCCATGACCTGGATTCTCTCCCCCAGTCACATACACACGCAGGTGAGGTACTAGCTGCAGCTCTGATCTTTAAGTTCTCCCACAGCACGTTCTTCGCCGTGAGCCCTCCACCCGCAAGTTCTCATTCCCTCTGCATGGGTGTACTCTCAAGGGCACAGCCAGCCCAGTCATGGTCTCCAGCCCGTGCTGCTTGTGCACTCACCATGCACTCTCCATCTGCATCCTCTCTCGTTAGCCTGTCTCATGCTTTCTGGGCAAGAGCTCCCCAGCAACACAGATGAATGCACTTGGCGTCACTCCATAGAATCCAGACCATGCCTTTCCCTTGGAGAGTCCGTATCTAGTGGCAGGGCCTGCAGCACAGCCAGTCTCTGGGCACCCTAACAAGCACAGCTAGTCTGTAGTAGGCTACCTAACTGGCTACACTGCCAGACTGGTGGGAAGGGTCTTAAGCACAGGAGCAGTAGTTCAGTGGCTGCTCAAAGCATTTGCCCATAGCTGTGATAGCTTCTGCCTTAAACCCAAACTTGTCCCTGCCTCGCCTCACTCCAGGGAACCTAGTTCTGGGCCTCAGCTTGGATTCTTGATCTCTGACTTTGACCCTGGACTTCAGTTCCTGACTATCGACTCCTGCTCTGACATCTAAGCAGGATGGCCCACGTCCTGGTCACTGACGGATTCTTACCTTATTTACACTGTTGTAGATCCAGCATCTCTCTAATTAATAAGCTACTGCCAGACCCTCAGCTGGTGTAATGCCACATAGCTCCACGGGCTTCAATGGAGCCATGCTGCTTTGTCCAAACAGAAGATCTGGCCCCCAGAATGGAGCCCACCGTCTACAATATTGCCTGGTTTGCTCAAGTGCTTCCTGCCCTGTACTTAGCAGCAAATTTATTATGAACTGTGTCTCCATGTAATTTGGCCATTTCTGCTCATCCCTGCTGCCCATTCCCAGCGTCTGGCAAACAGAGGCTAGGGACACCATCCGTGCCCATCCTGGCTAATAGCCATTGATGGAGCTATCCTCCATGAATTTATTTAGTTCTTTTTTGAACCCAGTTATAAGCTTGCCCTTCACAATCTCCTCTGGCAAAGAGTTTCACGAAACAAGCTGTAGCTCACGAAAGCTCATGCTCCAACAACATTGTTAATCTATCCAACCACACAATTAGCCCAGCGGAAGAGTCTGTCCTATCTTGGGGACTCTCTTTCTGCCCCACCACCCCCACAAACATGATATGGTTCTGCGGTGATCTGGAAGCCTACTTTTGCCAACTCTGACTCAAGGACTATTTTCAACGCACCACTGAACAATGCACTGACCCACAGGAACCCTCCTACCAACACTACAAGTAGAAGAATTCTGTGTGGACTCCTCCTGATGGTCAAAATAACAGACTGGACTTCTACACAGAGCGCTTCTGCAGATGTGCACAGACTGAAATTGTGAACAAACAGCATCACTTGCCCCATAACCTCATCCATACCGAACGCAACACCACCCACAGCCTCAGAAACCACTCTGACATTATAATCAAAGGAGCTGACAAAGGAGGTGCTGTAGTCATAATGAACAGGTCAGATTATGAACAGGAGCCTGCCAGGAAACTCCAACACCACATTCTACCGGCCACTATCCTCCAATCCCACTGAGGAGTACCAAAAGAAACTACACCATCTGCTCAAGAAACTCCCTGCTATAGCACAGGAACAAATCTACACAGACACACCCCTAGAGCCCCAACCAGGGGTATTCTATCTGCTACCCAAGATCCATAAACCTGGAAACCCTGGACACCCCATCATCTCAGACATTGGCACTCTTACAGCAGAATTATTTGGCTATTTGGACTCTCTCCTCACACCCTATACTACCAGCACTCCTAGCTATCTTCAAGACACCACCGACTCCTGAGGAAACTACAATGCATTGGTGATCTTCCTGAAAACACCATCCTGGCCACCCTGGATGTAGAAGCTCTTTACACCAATATTCCACATGAGGATGGACTACAAGCTGTCAGGAACAGTGTCCCTGCTGAGGCCACGCCACACCTGGTGGCTGGACTTTGTCCTCTCCCACAACCATTTCAGATTTGGGGACAATTTATACCTTCAAATCAGTGGTACTAATATGGGTACCCGCATGGCCCCACAGTATGCCAACATTTTTATGGCTGACTTAGAACAACGCTTCCTCAGCTCTCGTCCCATAATGCCCCTCCTCTACTTGTGCTACACTGATGACATCTTCATCAATATGGACCCACGGGAAGGAGACCCTTGAAGAATTCCACCAGGTTTTCAACAATTTCCACTCCACCATCAACCTCAGCCTGGACCAGTCTACACAAGAGATCCACTTCCTGGACACTACAGTGCAATTAAGTGATGGTCACATAAATACCACCCTATACCGGAAACCTACTGACCGCTATACTTACCTACATGCCTCCAGCTTCCATCCAGGTCACATCACATGATCCATTGTCTACAGCCAAGCCCCAAGATACAACTGCATTTGCTCCAATCCCTCAGACAGAGACAAACACCTAACAAGATCTTTATCAAGCATTCTTAAAACTACAGTACCCACCTGGGGAAGTGAAGAAACAGATTGACAGAGCGAGATGGGTACCCAGAAGTCACCTACTACAGGCCAGGCCCAACAAGGAAAACAACACCACTGGACATCACGTACAGCCCCCAGCTAAAACCTCTCCAGCACATCATCAACAATCTACAACCTATCCTGGAAAACGATCCCTCACTCTCACAGACCTTGTGAGGCAGGCCAGTCCTCACTTACAGACAGCCCCCCAACCAGAAGCAAATACTCACGAGCAACTACACAGCACATCACAGAAACACTAATCCAGGAACCAATCCCTGTAACAAACCCCGTTGCCTACTCTGTCCCCATATCTACTCTAGTGACACCATCAGAGGACACAACCACACGAGCCACACCATCAGGGGCTCATTCACCTGCACATCTACTAATGTGATATATGCCATCATGTGCCAGCAATGCCCCTCTGTAATGTACATTGGCCAAACCAGACAGCCTCTACGTAAAAAAATAAATGGACATAAATCAGACATCAGGAATGGTAACATACAAATGCCAGTAGGAGAACATTTCAATCTACCTGGACATGCTATAACAGATTTAAAAGTAGTCATACTTCAACAAAAAAACTTCAGAAACAAACTTTAAAGAGAAACTGCAAAGCTACAATTCATTTGCAAATTTAACACCATTAATTTGGGCTTGAATAGGGACTGGGAGTGGCTGGCTCACTACAAAAGCAATTTTCCCTCTTGGTATTGACACCTCCTCATCAATTATTGGGAGTGGACCACATCCACCCTGATTGAATTGGCCCTGTCAGCACTGGTTCTCCACTTGTAAGGTAACTCCCTTCTCTTCATGTGTCAGTATATTTATGCCTGTATCTGTAATTTTCACTCCATGCATCTGAAGAAGTGGGTTTTTTATCCACGAAAGCTTATGCCCAAATAAATCTGGTAGTCTTTAAGGTGCCACCGGACTCCTCGTTGTTTTTGTGGATACAGTCTAACACAGCTACCCCTCTGATAAATAAGTGTTATTTACTCCTTCTCATAACACAAGAACTTTACGGGTCATCACATGAAATCAATAGGCAGCAGGTTTAAAAACAAACAAAGTATTTCTTCACACAAAACAAAGAGTTTCAAAGAGCTGTAGCTCACGAAAGCTCATGCTCAAATAAATTGGTTAGTCTCTAAGGTGCCACAAGAACTCCTTTTCTTTTTGCGAATACAGACTAACACGGCTGTTCCTCTGAAACCTGTCGGAATGTTGTTGGGTGAGTTAAGGGTACCACTGTTGTAGCCCCCGGTGGCATATAGGAGTTTAGATAGTTTACTGTCCTTTTTCCTCTGTAGAGAAGTAAAGTGTGCATTGTAAATGGCTTGTCTCTTTTTTGTAAAGTCCAGCCACGTGGAAGTTTGTGTGGAAGGTTGGTTTTGTATGAGAGTCTCCTGTTTTGAGAGCTCATTCTTGATCTTCTCCTGTCTGCTGTACAGGATGCTGATCAGGTTGTTCCTCAGTTTGTTTGAGAGTGTGTGGCACAATCTCTCCCCATAGTCAGTGTAGGATGTCGATTACAATGGATTTTTTACCTTCAGTCCATGTGGTATGATGTCCATCTGTTTGCACTTGGAGAGGAAGATGATGTCTGTCTGTATCTATGAGAGTTTTTTGATGAGGTTGATGGATTTCCACTTCCTACGGCTAAATTCAGTGTCTTGCATGGTGCCAAGTATCAGAGGGGTAGCAGTGTTAGTCTGTATCCACAAAAACAACGAGGGGTCCGGTGGCACCTTAAATACTACCAGATTTATTTGGGCATAAGCTTTCTTGGATAAAAAAAGCTTATGCACAAATAAATCTGGTAGTCTTTAAGGTGCCACCGGACTCCTCACTTCCTTATTTACTTTCTCTACACCGGGCATGATTTTATAGACCTCTATCATATACTACCACCCCCACCCAGTCATCTCTTTTGCAAGCTGAAATCTTATTATTCTCTCCTCATATGGAAGATGTTCCATATCCCTAATAATGTTTGTTTGCCCTTTTCTGAACCTTTTCAGATTCCAAAATATCTTTTTTGAGATGGGGTGACCACATCTTCATGCAGAATTCAAGATGTGGGCGTACCATGGACTTATATAAAGGCAATATGATATTTTCTGTCTTATTATCTATCCCTTTCCTAATGATTCCCAATGTTCTGTTAACATTTGTGACTGCCGCTGTACATTGAGTGGATGTCTTCAGAGAACTATCCACAATGACTCCAAGATCTCTCTCTTGAGTGGTAAGGCTCAGATGTTCAATATTCCTAAGGGTTATGGATGCCTGACTCCTATAGGGTCTTGGGCCATGGCTAAGGCTCCTAGGCATTATGATCCTATAGTAAGAACAGGGCAACCAAATCCCCTAGCTGGCTTTGAAAAAGCTCAGCCTAATTAAACTCTGTGAGCCAGATGTTGAACCAATTGGGTGAGTAAGGATGGGCCAGAGGTTGGGGTGCTAGCCTGCCCCTTGGAGAACTGAAATTCATATATCTACTGCACCACAGACTTTCTGTGTGACCTTGGGAAAGGCATTTAATCTTTCTGTGCCTCTCTTCCCTAACTGCACAATAGCACTGCCCTACCTCAGAGTGGTGTTGTTTGGATAAACACATTAAAACTTGCGAGGTGCTCAGAGACTAAAGAGATGGGAACCTTAGCTGGGTTTCTGGAGTGCAGCAAGAAAAGCATTACATTCACAGCAGGTATCTCTTTGTCTGAATCTCTTTTTGTGTCACCAATGCATATTTTTACACTGCCAAAACCTCATTTAAATATGATTGTAAGATGTCAAGGCCCAGAGAAAAAGGCATCTCAGCAGAGCTAATTAAAAGGAAATTAACAAAATGCAAGCTATTATATTCAGGAGACACTTTAAAGTTTCCAACTTGAGGTCTGACAACCAAGTTAATTCTCGCTGGTGGTTCCTGTCTTCTCCAAAGGTATTGTTGAAAGGAATATTTAATCCATAAAGCCACAGTTGACTTCAAAAGTCTAGTTGACAAATATTTATATGTAAAGGAACTTGGTTTATTATTTCACTTAAAGAAAAAATGCAGCTTCCTAATGGCCTGGAATACTGGAGAACTTTGTACTCAGATCTGAATGTTGCACTGCTAGTCTGTGAAAACAGGCTCATGTTACCTTGTCCTCCTTTTCCCTAAACGAGGGGTTCTCTACCTTTTTCTTTCTGAGCACCCCCCTCCCCATGGTATAAAAACTCCACAGCTCACCTGTGCCACAACAATTGTTTTTCCGCATATAAAAGCCAGGGCCAGAGTTAGGGGATAGCAAGCAGGGCAATTGCTTGGGGACCCACACCACGGGGGCACTGCAAAGCTAAGTTGCTCAGGCTTTGGCATCAGCCCCCCGGTCGTGGGGCTTGGTACCGCAGGCTGTAATCCGGTGCAGTGGGACTTAATCTTTCTGCCCTGAGCCCTACCGAGTCTTATGCTGGCCATGCTTGGTGGACCCCCTGAAACCTGCTCATCCCTGGTTGAGAACCACTGCCCTAAACCACCATACGCATTTCTTTGTTTCATCCACATATCCAGTTGTCATTAACCTGGGCCCTGATCCAGCCAGTAGAACTTTGCCTTGTGCCTGTGTTGCTCCCCACTGAATTTAGTGGCACTCCATGAAGGTCCACGCATGTGGATCTAACTGTAGGACCATGATTCTTGATTGTAAACTCCTTGGGGGCAGGGACTGTCTTTGGATTACATGTGTATACCAAGCCCAGAACAGTGCAACCCCTATCCTTACTGAGGCCTCTAGGCAGTACTGTAGTATACATAATACAATCAGGACCTATTGCAGTTAGGCACACAGTTTGATTATTATTTACACTTAAGCCCCTTTACATCACTCGAGCAGCGTATAGGGCCTTACAGGGTGTGGGAATTAGTTTTACACACTTTCAGCCCCCTTTGCCCTGCCAGAGTGGTGTGAAAAGGAGACAGTGTAAATGAGAATCAGGCCCTCTGTGCTTTACCTAGAAAATGGAGAATTTATGATCCACATAATAATCTGCGAGGGAAAGAACAAAATACTTAGGAGGTTAGCTATGAGAGAGAGCTGAGAAAATGGTTTATGAGAAAGGGGAAAAGGAAGCTGGCTTTGAAGGAAGACAGTAAGATAAGGGGCTTCTAAGGAATTTGTCATGTAGAAAGACAATTTTACAAAATCTAATCTGAATTTTTTTCACAATTCATGGAACGTCTCAGTGACAACTGGCGATGGGCTTAGACAGCAGTGGTTTGGAGTCACCCCAATCATTACTTTTTGCTTTACCAATGATTCTTAGTTTTGGATTCATAGCTGATAGGACTATGACAAATTTGACAGTTCAAGTTTTCACAGCTCACTGACATTATCGAGCTGATATAATCTCATTGTTGCCCTTTAAAAATTCTTGCTTTGCTTCTAGGACTAGGAAGGGAATAAAATTGGTGTAAAAACTGCCAGGCTCCATATTACACATCTACATACTGTAGCCAGCCTCCTTTGAGGAGTTGGCAATGTATTTTACCAGGGGGCAGTGGGTTCATTCAGATGCTGGTCAGAAAACTCTCTAATGGGACATTGTGCAGGAGAATTGTGGGACTGTGACCTTGCTAGGTTAGAATTCCTGTCCCCTTGCGTACTAGAGGCTGGGGAGTCTGAGGTGCCCATGTCGCCTTCTGCTCAGGGTTCTTGCCTGGTCCTTGAATCTTGGGGATCAGATCCATTGTCCCCAGAACCAATGTGGGAGACTGTCCCTTCCATTGCCCCTCCCATGAGAGAGGAGATTCAGAGGCACAGTGGAGATGCTGGTTCATCCCCAGAGCTTCCGGGGGGAGCAGATGGGTTGTATGTACATCTTTGGATTTGGACACGAGTGAATGCTCACACACAGAGAGGGATTGTGTGTTCCTCCCTTCCCACGACTTGCTCCCTACCTGGAAAGGGCTCTGGTCTCAGCAGGTTTGGGAAGGGGCAGGAGGTTGCACACCTGTACTGAGCCAGTTCCCAAGCCTGGGGTGATCTATTGGCTGGAGCAAGGGGAGAAGCTGTGGGTCCCAGATCTCTGGGGAAAGAGAGATCCTGAGGGATAGCTGCACAAGTGAGGAATGGGTTGAATGGACCCAGAGGCCATCAGTCATTGATGCAGATGGCAGGGATTCCCATGGGAGCTCCCTAAGTACCGTCTCATATCACCCAGGTCAGGATTGTCCCCAGCGGAGGTCGTTGCTCTCATAGCAGCCATTTCTCATAAATTCCCATCCATCCTGGCTGACATGGCCCTGGTTCCCTTTCTCCAGAACTTTCAGATGAAATGTGGGGGTGGAGGTGGTCCCTCCTCTCTCTCCTCTGGGGAGGAGCTTTGGGGGGTATTCAGCCCCTGAGTATTGAATCTCCCCTTTGGTTATCTTGTCACCCCCCATTTCCCATTCCTCTTTCTGAGGTTCCCTTTCCCCTTGCATGGAGTATGGCTTGTGTCTGGATTCTCTCCCTCGATCCCAGTGGGCAACAGGATAGTGAGTGAGAACTAGGAGGAGTATCCTCAGCTGGAAGGTCCTGAGCAACTGGAACCATGACCTATGCAGAAAGGTTAAAAAAAACTGGGCATGTTTAGTCTTGAGAAAAGACGACTGGGGGGGGGGGGAGAACCTGATAATAGTCTTTAAATATGTTAAGGGCTATTATCAAGAAGACAGTGATCAATTTCCACTGATGGTAGGGCAAGAAGTAATGGGCTTAATCTGCAGCAAGGGAAATTTAGGTTAAATATTAGGAAAAACTTTCTATCTGTAAGGATAGTTAAGCTCTGGAACAGGTTATCGTGGGAGGCTGTGGAATCCCCAACACTGGAGGATTTTTTTGAATGGTTTAGTTAGACAAATGGTTTAGTTAGACAAGCACCTCTACACCTCAAGTTGCAGTGGGGGAGGTTTAGGTTGGATATTAGGAAAAACTTTTTCACTAGGAGGGTGGTGAAACACTGGAGTGCATTACCTAGGGAGATGGTGGAATCTCCTTCCTTAAATATTTTTAAGGTCAGGCTTGACAAAGCCCTGGCTGGGATGATTTAGTTGGGGACTGGTTCTGCTTTGAGCAGGGGGTTAGACTAGATGACCTCCTGAGGTCCCTTCCAACCCTGATATTCTATGATTCTGTCAAGGATGGCCTAGGCTTACTTAGTCCAGTCTCAGCTTTGGGAGCTGGACTAGATGATGTCTTGAGGTCCCTTCCATCCCTATATTTCTACCATTTCTGTGATAGAAACCTCTAGCATTGCCAACATTAATATTGAAGCATGGGATAAATAATTTTCTAGCATTTCCCAAATTAATGGAGGACTATGCAATTAGCTGTCATGTGACTTTATGTGATGGGTTAGATCACAGAAACCCCCTTGGGAAGTGCCAACTGATGTGCCAAGACTACTTCTGCCCCTGCTTTCCCTACCAGTGTGGAACTCTAGCACCCTGTCTTGCTGAGCCAGACACACCAGTCTGCTCCAACACAGACCCAGGGTCTGAACCATGGGCCTTAAAGCTACAGACTTAACCGAAAGCAACTTAGGAAGTATTCCTGTCTTTAACACTCAGATGCTCAACTCCCAATGGGGTCCAAACCCCAAATAAATCCATTTTACCCTGTATAAAACTTATACAGGGTAAACTCGTAAATTGTTCACCCTCTATAACACTGATGGAGAGATATGCAGAGCCCTTATTTGCCCCCCCCAGGTATTAATACATACTCTGGGTTAATTAATAAGTAAAAAGTGATTTTATTAAATACAGAAAGTAGGATTTAAGTGGTTCCAAGTAGTAACAGACAGAACAAAGTGAATTACCAAGCAAAATAAAATAGAACACGTACGACTATATCTAAGAAAACTGAATACAGATAAAACCTCACCAGTTCCAGTAAGCTTCCTTTTAGAGACTAGTCTCCTTCTAGTCTGGGTTCAGCAATCACTCACACCCCCTGTAGTTACTGTCCTTTGTTCCAGTTTCTTTCAGGTATCGTTGGGGGTGGAGAGGCTCTCTCTTTAGCCAGCTGAAGACAAAATGGAGGGGTCTCCCATGGGCTTAAATAGACTTTCGCTTGTGGGTGGAGACCCCCTCCTCTCTCCTATGTAAAGCCCAGCTCAAGATGGAGTTTTGGAGTCACATGGGCAAGTCACACGTCCATGCATGACTCAGAACTTACAGGTGGCAGCTATGGTTCACATGCTGCCTTCTTATGTGGATTGGAGCCTTACAAGATTCATTGTCCTTTAAGTGTTTCTTGATTGGGCACCTAATTTGCACATTCCTTTCTCAAGGAACTGACCAAATGCTCTACTAAGGTTACTTAGAAATCAAGCCAGTACACAGACAATATTCACAACTTTGAATACAAAAATGATACATGCATACAAATAGGATTAATAGATTCAGTAGATCATAACTTTACATAGATATGTTATGTAGCATAAAACATATTTCAGTTATGTCATATATATATTCATAAGCATATTTCCATAAAGCCTTATGGAGGGGCCATCACAATAGTATTGGTAGTAAGCTTGTAAGGAGGAATGATTGGAAATCTGGTGAAAAAACCTGAGGTTCCCACCCTCATTTTGCTGACCTAAAAAGTTTAGATACACTTTTAGGTTCTTATCTGAACCAACGCTCCAGACTTCTGTGATTCAACAACACTAGAGAGGCTGTGTAGCTTAGTGTCCTGATCACTGGCATGTGAGGTCGGAGCTTCTGAGTAGAGCTGGGTGAATTTTTTTTTTTTTGGACTAATAGTTTATTTGCTGAAAAATGCAGTTTCAGGTCAACTGAAACTATTTGCAAATTCAGGTCAAATCTGGCAAATACTTTTGGCCAAACAAAACAACTACAAATCAAATAAAGCCAATTAAAGTCAGAAAGTTTCACTTTGACATTTTCAAAATAAAACATTTTATTTATTTGTTTTGAAATGACATTTCATTTCCAAATTTAGCTAGGTTTATTTTAATAACATACAACCAAAAAAAAAAAAAAAAAAGAAAAGAAAAGAAAAAAAAAAGAAAAGGATTAAAAGCATCCCAAAATGACTGACTAAGATAAAGAAAAAAACAAAAACAAAAATCATTCTGAGACGATCTGAGATGAACCTCCCCCCTTTTCGGCCCCCTCCATAACACCAGCCAATGTCTTACTCATATCTGCCCTGGAGTGGCCTACTCTCATTCAGTCCATGGCTTCTCTCCTCAGACTGCCAAGAAATAGGCCAATTAGTTTTCATATGGTGGTAATTTTTGTTTCATGGGACACTTATCTACTGGGAAGCGAATGGAGACTCACCAACTCATTTCACACAGGCCACCAACTTTCATTCACTTCCAGTCTGGGCCTTTAGTTGCCTAGAAGAGAAAAACTCCACATTTCATAAGCAGTCCCTTATCCTAGCTAACTCCCTGAGTCAGCAAAGTAATCTTTACTCTCTTCTTGAGACATTTATGGCATAGCCTGGACTCCCTGAGCATAGATTCCACATTGTGGTGCTGTTCTTCACTTGCTGCTATTTAAAGGCATTTCCAATAGGGATTTTTGCACACCATTTTCCCCATGAAGCCAGCTTGTTCCTCCTCATGACCTCCCATTATCTTTCAGTCTTAGCATGGACAGTAGGAGGAAAAGTATTCCCTGAAGCTCACCCAGTCTCTAATGACTCTCGAGTTTCAGGCTGTCACTTGATAATTATACCCGTGTATTGGAACCTCATTGCTGGGAGTGAGTTGTGCAGATAATGTTAACCAGACTCATGAATGTATATGAGGAAACTAACTCAAGAAGGTGCCCATAGGGTGGAGTAAAAGGGTGGAAAGTGCTTGAGACGGAGAGCTCAGGAGGGCTTGTGTAGAGACTGCAGCGGAGAAGAGTGCATATGGGGAGAGCATGTCCTCACATTGTCTGGGAGATTCTGGAGAAGGCCTATATTTGCTGAGCATCCACCACTCCCATAGAAGTCAATAGGAGAATGCTAGGGACATCACTAAGAGAGGCTGAAGAGCAGGGGCCAAGGAGGAAATGGAGGAGTGCCTGAAAGAAAGGCATTTCTTACTGTTCGGACGGTTCTGCACCTGGGAACAGCGCTGATTCAGCAGTTGGTGTAGCTGCACTGGTTCTTACCCTGAAGTGCAGACTAAGGCAAGCCAGACTACGCATCCACTGAAGTAACAGAGGTTGCTCCCATTGAGCTACATGAGGTTTACTCCTGCATGTCCTTTTTTACATTGGAGCTTTATACTGAGGCAGGTACACCAATTGCTGAAATCAGGACTATTCCAGAATGTGGACAACAACTGTAGGTCCTTTATAACGCACTGGATTGTTGAGGTTAGAATTCAACCCACTGCGGTGGGTTTTTTTAGACCTGTATCGGATGGACAAGATCCAAGCTGCTTATCCATTTGGAGCTTTTCTGTGATTCCAAAAGTTTGCTCTCTTTGTTCTCTGAAAAATTAGCAGGGAGTTTTTGCTGAGGAGCCAGACCATTTTCAGCACTTAAATTCCAGAGTTACTGAGCTGTGACAATTTAAATGAGTGAGATTTTAACTGTCTCATTGAAACAAGTCACCAAATCTTCCTTAAAGCTGCCTGCATGACTGTTGTTTGTCTTTGCAGCTGCACTGGCATTGATTTCATTGTAAGGAACCATATTAATTCCCAATAGCAGTGGCCTTCTGTTCACAGTGGCCATGTATTATAATTAGGACTAACTGGAAAACAACAATTCTGTTTTGTGAAAGGTTTTGGTTTCAACAAAACAGCATCTTTTTGTCAGAAAAGTTTCATAGAATTTTTTTTTGGCCAGGTTTAGAATGGCTCTTCCATGGCACATGCTACCCATGACATTTATAGATTTGCATTGTAGATGGGTTCAAATCACAAAACCTGGGTCCACATTTCAAACATCCCTTAAGTCTGAGCTGTGCAGGTGTGGTGGCTTAGATTGGTTTATTATTATTTTTCATTGTTTCTATTTCACTAGTCCCTAGAGACCCTAGCTTTGATCAGGGCCACCTTGTGCAAGGTGCTGTACACAACATCTGAGAGTCTCTACCCCAAAGAGCTTATAATCTAAATGGACAAGACACAGGGTGGAAGGAAGGCAGTACTATTATCCCCATTTTAACAAGTGCAAAACTGAGCTCAGAGATTAAGTGTTTTGTTTAAGGTCATCCAGAAAGCTTGTGTCAGAGCCAAGAACTGAAACCAGATTTCCTGAGTTCCAATCCAGTACCTTTTCTGAAGGCAAATGCCAGAAACAAAATTCAGCTCTGAATCTGGGTTCAGATTCTGCCCCCTTTCTCCCTGTGTGTTTGGATTTGGGCCCACCTCTGATTTGCCCACAAGGGCCAATGAATGTCCACATTTTCTGTGATGAACTTGGGCAGAATTTAGTGCTGACAATTAAACCAAATTTCTCACGTGCTCATAAACAAGGTACTGACCTAAAGCTGGGAAAAGGATGAGATGACATTGAGGAAGTGCAGAGAGGAATGGCAGCTTGCAAGACTGGAAGCTACTTTTCCCCTGCATTCAGGAGTTATGTATTTTTGATTAACTCTTTATCACAGATGTGCAAAAATCAGGCTACTCCTCTGGCTGCTGGGAGGGGGACTCCATTCGCTGTCCCCAACCCTTGGTGTGTGCGTGGGAGCTACCATACATGCCCTCTACATCCCTATACCCTATTGTACCTCTCCCTACTCATTCACTCCCATCCCCCCAGAGTAACCTCTTCTTTTGCCCCCACTTGCCCCATGATACCTTCTTGTCCCCCTTTGCTCTTCCTGCCATGTCAGTCCCCTGCTCCCTACATGCTCCTTCCTACTCACTTATTCCCCGTCACTCTTCTGCCTCCATATTTCCCTTCCTCTGACTACTCCCCTCTAGACTCACAGGCTTTTCCCTCCTCCCATCACATTTTCACCTTCTCTGTCTTCTGTCCTCTTATAGACATCCCACTTATGCCCTCACTGAGGGTCAGGAAGGAGGGAACAGGTTAGCACTGTGTCCCTGAGTAAAAGAAGGTACAAAGCTAGCTGCATGTGCCAATTATAAGGCTTAATGAGTTGTAGGGCTGGACCACCTGTGATGAGTTAAGTACTAACCTCCTACACCCTCAGACTATAAGTGGGACCTACTCCAGGTTTAAAAGGAATGATAGGGAGAAACTCTCTATCAGCTTCAAACCTTGACTGCATAAGGCTGTGATGGTGTGTTTACCCCAGCACAGGGGAGAGCAAAGGATTAATTGGACTCTGCAAGCTCAGTTAGTCCACTTTGCTGCACCTGGAGGGTGTGTCAGGCCTGACTAGGTCTAGCTGGGGAGGAGTTGGGCCTTCTTGAAAGAAGGAAATCTAAAGCTGTAGGGTAGAAGAGAAGAGAAGATAGACCTAGGAGAGAGGAGGTAGGGCATTTCCTATCTCTAAGAGGACCTGGGGAAGGCAGACTGAAGAAGGTCTTTGGGTGGGAATTAATCCTTGTGGTGGGCCTTGGGAAGGCACAGAGAGGCAGTCCTGAGGGGTGTTTCAGCAGGGAGGATCTAGGGAGAAGCTAGAGGCTGGGGAATCAGAGGAGAGACTGTGTTAAGCACAGACTGCAGGGAAACAGCACAAGGGACTTGGAGGCTGGAAATGGAAATAGCCCAAAGAAACAGTAGCATATTTGAAGGAATAAACCTAGCTTTCTTAACATAGGGGCACTGGGCTAGACGCTAGAGCAGCATAGGGTTGCCATTTCTGAGGTACAAAAGCCAGGAACATTGAGGTGATCCTGAACCTATAAGACCACACAGCTAGCAGTGTGTAACTGAGCACCCTTACAGATTTCCTAGGACATCTATCTTGAAAAGGGGATGATCTTGAGGAAAACCTGAATAGATAATAACTCTAGAGCAGTGGGTGAGCCTTGGTTCCCTACCAGCCCGCAGTAAGGGGGTACAAGCCTGATGTATGCACTCTTGAGCCCAGGGTGGGACTGCAGACCGAGCCTCAAGGATAGGCTAAGGAACAGACTAAGATGGGGCAGAAGTATCTGAAGTATTTGCACTTCGACTCCCTCAGGGAACGGATGGCCAGGATCCCCTGGGGGACTAACTTGAAGGGGAAAGGAGTCCAGGAGAGCTGGCTGTATTTCAAGGAATCCCTGTTGAGGTTACAGGGACAAACCATCCCGATGAGTCGAAAGAATAGTAAATATGGCAGGCGACCAGCTTGGCTTAATGGTGAAATCTTAGCGGATCTTAAACATAAAAAAGAAGCTTACAAGAAGTGGAAGGTTGGACATATGACCAGGGAAGAGTATAAAAATATTGCTCGGGCATGTAGGAATGTTATCAGGAGGGCCAAATCGCATCTGGAGCTGCAGCTAGCCAGAGATGTCAAGAGTAACAAGAAGGGTTTCTTCAGGTATGTTGGCAACAAGAAGAAAGCCAAGGAATGTGTGGGCCCCTTACTGAATGAGGGAGGCAAACTAGTGACAGAGGATGTGGAAAAAGCTAATGTACTCAATGCTTTTTTTGCCTCTGTTTTCACTAACAAGGTCAGCTCCCAGACTGCTACGCTGGGCATCACAAAATGGGGAAGAGATGGCCAGCCCTCTGTGGAGATAGAGGTGGTTAGGGACTATTTAGAAAAGCTGGACGTGCACAAGTCTATGGGGCCGGACGAGTTGCATCCGAGAGTGCTGAAGGAACTGGCGGCTGTGATTGCAGAGCCATTGGCCATTATCTTTGAAAACTCGTGGCGAACCGGGGAAGTCCCGGATGACTGGAAAAAGGCTAATGTAGTGCCAATCTTTAAAAAAGGGAAGAAGGAGGATCCTGGGAACTACAGGCCAGTCAGCCTCACTTCAGTCCCTGGAAAAATCATGGAGCAGGTCCTCAAAGAATCAATCCTGAAGCACTTGCATGAGAGGAAAGTGATCAGGAACAGCCAGCATGGATTCACCAAGGGAAGGTCATGCCTGACTAATCTAATCGCCTTCTATGATGAGATTACTGGTTCTGTGGATGAAGGGAAAGCAGTGGATGTATTGTTTCTTGACTTTAGCAAAGCTTTTGACACGGTCTCCCACAGTATTCTTGTCAGCAAGTTAAGGAAGTATGGGCTGGATGAATGCACTACAAGGTGGGTAGAAAGCTGGCTAGATTGTCGGGCTCAACGGGTAGTTATCAATGGCTCCATGTCTAGTTGGCAGCCGGTATCAAGTGGAGTGCCCCAAGGGTCGGTCCTGGGGCCGGTTTTGTTCAATATCTTCATAAATGATCTGGAGGATGGTGTGGATTGCACTCTCAGCAAATTTGCGGATGATACTAAACTGGGAGGAGTGGTAGATACGCTGGAGGGGAGGGATAGGATACAGAAGGACCTAGACAAATTGGAGGATTGGGCCAAAAGAAATCTGATGAGGTTCAATAAGGATAAGTGCAGGGTCCTGCACTTAGGACGGAAGAACCCAATGCACAGCTACAGACTAGGGACCGAATGGCTAGGCAGCAGTTCTGCGGAAAAGGACCTAGGGGTGACAGTGGACGAGAAGCTGGATATGAGTCAGCAGTGTGCCCTTGTTGCCAAGAAGGCCAATGGCATTTTGGGATGTATAAGTAGGGGCATAGCGAGCAGATCGAGGGACGTGATCGTTCCCCTCTATTCGACATTAGTGAGGCCTCATCTGGAGTACTGTGTCCAGTTTTGGGCCCCACACTTCAAGAAGGATGTGGATAAATTGGAGAGAGTCCAGCGAAGGGCAACAAAAATGATTAGGGGTCTGGAACACATGAGTTATGAGGAGAGGCTGAGGGAGCTGGGATTGTTTAGCCTGCAGAAGAGAAGAATGAGGGGGGATTTGATAGCTGCTTTCAACTACCTGAAAGGGGGTTCCAAAGAGGATGGCTCTAGACTGTTCTCAATGGTATCAGATGACAGAACGAGGAGTAATGGTCTCAAGCTGCAGTGGGGGAGGTTTAGATTGGATATTAGGAAAAGCTTTTTCACTAAGAGGGTGGTGAAACACTGGAATGCGTTACCTAGGGAGGTGGTAGAATCTCCTTCCTTAGAGGTTTTTAAGGTCAGGCTTGACAAAGCCCTGGCTGGGATGATTTAACTGGGAATTGGTCCTGCTTCGAGCAGGGGGTTGGACTAGATGACCTTCTGGGGTCCCTTCCAACCCTTATATTCTATGATTCTATGATTCTATCTTTGGTGTTGGGACATTTTGAGCTTTTAGTTGGACCTTTGTTACCCTAGAAGGGGTGGAAACAAATTGTGACCTGACTGGAGGGCTGAGTTGTGAGAAGACACACCCCTGCAGGTCAGGGCCATAGTGGTTGTTGGCAGGGGATACTAGATGAGGAAAGAGCTGCTATGCCATAAGGGTGTACTCTAGTGATGAGTTCGCTCTTCTACAAAGGCCTTTTTTAGACACATTGATTGTGGAAAGTTGCTGGGTCCTCCTATGTCTGGACGGGGAAACCTTGGTCACGTACTTGTTGACAGTTTGCATAATCTTTTCATCTCCCTCTCTTTGTCATGTGTCCCTTCCCCAAAACGTTACTTCTGATCAGGGCTGGATTGAGTTGATAAGGGGCCTGTCAGGGTTCCTTCCCCACTCTGAACTCTAGGGTACAGATGTGGGACCTGCATGAAAGACCCCCTAAGCTTATTTTTACCAGCTTAGGTTAAAAACTTCCCCAAGGTACAAACTTTGCCTTGTCTTTGAACAGTATGCTGCGACCACCATGTGTTTTAAACAAAGAACAGGGAAAGAGACCACTTGGAGACGTGTTCCTCTCCCAAAATATCCCCCCAAGCCCTATACCCCCTTTCCTGCGGGAGGCTTGATGATAATCCTTGCCAATTGGTACAGGTGAACACAGATCCAAACCGTTGGATCTTAAGAACAATGAAAAATCAATCAGGTTCTTAAAAGAAGAATTTTAATTAAAGAAAAGGTAAAAGAATTACCTCTGTAAGATCAGGATGGAAAATACTTCACAGGGTATTCAGATTCAAAACACAGAGGATCCCCCTCTGGGAAAAACTTTAAAGTTACAGAAAACAGGAATAAACCTCCCTCTTAACACTGGGAAAATTCACATAAAACAAAAGATAAACTGATCTGCTTTGCCTGGCTTACCTATATTGGTTGCAACATTGGAGACTTGGATTAGTATGGGTTGGAGAAGATGGATTTCTGTCTGGCCTCTCTCTCAGTCCCAAGAGAGAACAACCACGTAAACAAAGAGCATAAACAAAAGCCTCCCTCCCCTCCCTCCCAAGATTTGAAAGTATCTTGTCCCATTATTGGTACTTTGGGTCAGGTGCCAGCCAGGTTAGCTGAGCTTCTTAACCCTTTACAGGTAACAGGATGTTGCCTCTGGCCAGGAGGGATTTTTTAGTGCTGTATACAGAAAGGTGGTTACCCTTCCCTTTATATTTAGATAGGGCCCATCAAAGGATGTGATTCTTCTCTCACTGCATTATGGTGAGCTAGAGGAATGCTGTAATCATGACACCCAAATCTGTAGCTATGGGTTCATCGATTCTCTTTTTATTTAAAAAAAAAAAACAACCCTTGTCATAAACAAAATGGCAGACTCAGCAGTGTCGGCTTATTATTTCTCTGTTGGCTACAGAAGTGTCAAAAGCAAGTGAGCTTGCTGGGACT
Source organism: Caretta caretta (assembly GCF_965140235.1). Taxonomy (NCBI): domain Eukaryota; kingdom Metazoa; phylum Chordata; order Testudines; family Cheloniidae; genus Caretta; species Caretta caretta. The sequence goes on along the minus strand of NC_134208.1, from coordinate 154,457,830 downwards.
TTTCTGTCGAGATGCCTTGTGATGGAATGTGGCTTCTGCAAAATTGAGCTCTTTCTTCAGGGACTGGTGCTGAGCTACCATTGTGCATCATGGGAGTTCTGTGGCTATAATGCATTCTGGGAGATGTAGTCCAGCCAGCAAACCCAGCCCATACAGGAGAATGGGGTGAACGAGGGACTGGAATGACATCTCCCATGAGGCACCAGGGTAGGTCAAGAAGATGCAGTTTAATGCCAAACTGACTAGAAACAAAATGTTTTGTGTTTCCAAATATAAACTTTTATTCTTCAAAATGTTTGTGTTTTGACATTTTTATTTAGGATGAAAAGAAATGTTGACGTATCAGAATGTTCCAGGGGGGCAGGAAGTCTGTCTTAGGAGTGAGCGTAACATCTCTTTGGTGCCTTCCAGACCCAGCTTTTCTGGTTCAAGCCCTGCTGAGTATCCAACCAGATATCTAGGAAGTATTCCTTTGTCCCTTAGTATTCAGGGCATTTAATTCCTCCTAGTAGATTATCCTGCTGATAAAACTTATGGGCAGGGAGCTTGTCTTCATGCCTATCTACAATGGGCCTGGCACTGTAGATGCTATACCCAGTTTCTTTACCTAGTAATAAACAATGAAGACATGGTGAAGCTACTAATTTATTTTCTCTTCTCTATAATTAGAAGCCATATAGTCTGGAGTAACGACTAGTGGTGTGTGGAGAATGGTAGTTACTGTGCATGGGTGGTGGCCCCAGACCTGCAGGCCCTGGGAACCTGAGCTGACAAAGAGCTGGGAGCTTGAGAGCCAGTACTCCCAGGGCTTCCAGGATCCCTGCTCCCCATTTGTCCAGCCGGTGGCTGCTGAAGAGCTGGGAGTGAGGAAGTCCAGACTCCCTCCAAGTAAACTGCTGAACTGGGTGGGGAGCTGGCAGGAAAACAGACAGGTTTCCCTCAGACCTGCACTGAAATTTGGACCATCACCAAAATCCAACTGTCTCTACGGACATTCCATCAGAATTTCTGACGAGCACTAGTAACGAACAAGGTGCTGGGAGTGTGGAGATGCGGAGTTCTCCCTGTTTTGCCACTGACTTTCTGATCTCAGGCAAGTCACATCACTTCTGTTTGTTTCCTCTTCTGTTCACAGGGATATTACTTGCTAACCTACCTTGCTGTGCTGTTGTGAGGAGTTAATGGTTTTGGGTAATGTTTTGAAAAGTGCCAGCGTGACTTATGAGCCTAAGGCCCAGGTCCTCAAAGATGTATTTAAAATCAATGGCAGTTAGGCTCAGTCCCCAAAGCACCTAAGTCTCATTGACTTTTAATGTGACTTAGGCATTCTTGAAAATTTCATCTCTACTCCATATGAAAAGGTAGCACCAATTAAAGGTGTAATTTTTAAACTGATTTAGTTAAACCAGTGCAACCCCCAGCGTAGGCATTATTATTTGATTTAAACCAAACTTATTTCAGTTTAGTTTAAGTAATTTAGAAATTGGTTTAAGTTAAATTGCAATAAATCACTCTTACACTCAGTCTAATTAGTTTAACAAAGAAGGTAAAGGGGTGACTTGACTGATCTATAAATACCTAAATGTGGAACAAATATTTAATATTGGGCTCTTCAGTCTAGCAGAGAAGGTATAATATGACCCAATGGCTTGAAGCTGAAACTAGATACATTCAGACTGAAAATAAGGCATACATTTTTAAGTGAGAAGAATTAACTTAACAAGGGTCACTACTATTTTTAAATTAATTCAGGATGTTTTTCTAACAGATCTGCTCTAGGAATTATTTTGGGGAAGTTCTGTGGCTTCAGTTATACAAGAGGTCAGACTAGATGATCACAGTGGACCCATTTAGCCTTGGAATCTATGAAAATGAGTGTCCACATAGGAGTTTGCATCAGTTTAACTACATTGATTTAACATGAATCAGTCATCAAACCAGTGCCAATTTTGACATGCAGATGAGGCCAGTGCCTGTACAGTGCTTTGTATGTTTAAAGTGCTATATAAATACCAGGTGATGTTAGGTCATTCACAGTGAATAATTCATTAGATGAATTCCCACTCTTATTTTCTTTCTGTTCCTGAACTGCTCAAACAACCTATTGTTACTTCAAATTTATTCCTGGTTCAAAATTATTTGCTGAGTGTTTTCTGCAGATAACACTTGCTTTCTCTTCTCCACGAGTAGTTTGCTAGTAACGCATGAACACTGAGCTCTGTTGGTTGGCTTGATTGGCCAGATGCCATGCTACATTGCCATTCCTAACTCCTGCCTGTGAACTTGTTTGTGGGACAGGAAAGCACAGCAGTTGAAGCAAATTCATTCTATTCGTGTTTGTATTACAGTAGCACTTCAAGGCCCTAATTAAGATCAGGGGCTCCTGGAGCTAGGTGCTGTATGTACACATAGAGACAATCCCTGCCCCAAAGAGCTTTCAGCCTAAGCTCCTAAATCATTTGGGACAGGACAAATGGTGGGAGAAGTATTATAATCCTCATTTTACGTATGGGGGTGCTGAGTAGTTGAGATTAAAGGGTTTCTCCAAGGTCATAATATGAATCTGTGTCAGAGTACCAGTCTGGTGCCTTAACCACTAGACTTCTCCCATAACATCCATGATGAGCAGTGGTGGACTATTGTTTTGAAGTATGCGTCCAGCTATAACCATAGCCAGAGAGGGAGAAAGAAGGCCAGTCAAAGAAACTGAAGCCAGTAGCAGACACAAGCCGTTGCAGAAAGTACTGCAGCATGGGGGGAGAGAGAAAGATGAGGCCCAGCTGGGACCAACCCTGCCCTCCAGCCTCTTCTAGGCCCAGTATTGTGCAGGAGTGACTTTTCTCCCAGGACGATGTCGGCTGGGCCAAGAGAACTGTTCTGGGAAAGAACCAGCCTCAGGGACCAATGAAAATGAACCTGGCAGGAGCAGTCTTGGCAGCAGAGCTAGGTGGGAGTGTTCCAGCAGAATAATTTTCTGATGGAAAATGTCCTTTTTGCAAAATCAAAATTTTCCATGTGAAAATGTCAGTGTTGCTGAAAAAATTTCCATTTTCTGTTTGGGGAAAAATCCAGTGGGTCTTTGCTCTTTCTGAGTGTGTGTATGAACACCAGAGAGAACTCCTCTGGATGGGTGGTGTAGCAGTGTCCCGGGAGGGCTCATTCCATCAAAGGCCAGGAAATCACCTTCACCTTCCTTTCAGTGTGCTGGCAGGATTTTAATGAGTGGCTCTTAAGCCCCTGAGGGTATATTTACACTGCAATTAAAGCCCCCTTCTTCCCACCCCCATTGGTCTGTGCCAGCAGACTCGGGCTTAGAGGCTGTTTAACTGTGGTGTAGATCTGTCGTTCTAAACCAGGGGTCTGGGGCCCCCTAGGGGGCTGCAAGTAGGTTTTAGGGGGTCCTCCAAGCAGGGCCAGCATTAGACTAGCTGGGGCCCAGGGCAGAAAGCCAAAGTCCAGCTGCATGGAGCTGAAGCCTAGGGCCCTCAGGCTGAAGCCAAAGCCTGAGCAACTTAGCTTCGTGGGGGCCCCGTGGCATGGGGCCCCAGGCAATTGCCCTGCTTGCTACCCCTTAACGCTGGCCCTGGCTTTTATATGCAGAAAACCAGTTGTTGTGGCACAGGTGGGCCGTGGAGTTTTAAGTCATATTGGGGGACCTCATAAAGAAAAATGTTGAGAACCCCTGGTGTAGGTGTTAGAACCCAGGATCCAGCCTGAGCCCAGGGACTCTGTGAGGGGGGAGGATCCTAGAGCTCGGGCTCCAGTCTGAAGGTCTACACTGCAACTAAAATGCCCCTGAGCCTTGGGAGCCTGAGTCAGCTGTCACTGGCCAGTCATGGGTTTTTAATTGCAGACTGTAGAGTTCCACTGAGAGCCCCCTCTGGGACAATGCTGGTTATCAGTCAGGAAGGTTTCACTTTCTCCTCCTGTTGAATGGCTGATTATATCTGCAGCGTTTGAATGAAGATGTTCTGTGTCTTCCCTGCACACAGGGTGGGAATGCATTACTCTGCTCTTTGATGTGTTCCTTTAAATTACATTTCTGACTGAGTTTTGTGCTCCTAAAAGGGGCATTGGATAGAGCCAGAATCACTACAGGCAGGTGCTGGGCAAGCTTCCTCCATAGAACTGCCTTGGTACGTCAGTCCTGCTCTGTACTTTCACACTGCTGCAGCTGTGTCAATACACCTGATTTCTGTAGTGCAGTCACCCGTCTTTTCCAGGAATGCTTAGTCCAGGCTCACAGAGACTTTCTGTGGTGACACTAGGCAGGACAAGCTGTGTTGGTCAAGGATCTAGACAGAGTCGGGATAACCACAGGGTTTGGCTGTGTCCAGCAGCCCTGATAAAGGAGCTGAATCCTGCATCCCCTATTCTATGAAAGGTGCTACACATTCTAACCTGCAAAAAGAAAAGGAGTACTTGTGGCACCTTAGAGACTAACCAATTTATTTGAGCATAAGCTTTCGTGAGCTACCATGCATCCGATGAAGTGAGCTGTAGCTCACGAAAGCTTATGCTCAAATAAATTGGTTAGTCTCTAAGGTGCCACAAGTACTCCTTTTCTTTTTGCGAATACAGACTAACACGGCTGTTACTCTGAATTCTAACCTGCAGCATCCATTGCTATGCCTCTCAGGCCGCTCTTGAGAAGAACCTGCCAAGCAGTGTGGTGCAAGTGAGGACAAGCTTGAGACCTCCCCCTGCAACTCATAGGCATGGGTGACACGTGATGTGTCAGGATTTGAACCTCAGTTTCCAGGAGGGAAACCCTACTGCAGTAACTGGGTGGGGTTGTCAAGGCTCCTCTGGCTGCCCTCTCTCTAGCCTCCCCATTACTTCCTCCCCTTCTCCCCTCCAGTAGAAGTCCTTACAGCAGCGGCTTCATTATTCTCCTAACATACAGACAAATATAATTTGTGGAGTGAGTCACTTTGGTTCATGTGCTGATCACTGTCTTATCGCAGGCTCCAGTAAGACCCATTTTAATGATACTCAAACAGCTGAGTTATTAAAACAAACCTGGAGGCAGCCACATGGAAGGAATCTTGAATCATCTGAAGAGATTTCCCCCCGCCCTGGTACATAATGCTGCTGTGGACAGCTTGTTTTAGCTCAGAAAGGTTAGGCTAACCCTAGGTGACTGTGCAAAGGGCAAGGAGCCTTTAGAAGATGGGGGAGCAGTGCTCATATTTTGACATTAAATTATGTGTTGGGAGTCATTGGGGTGGGCTCTGATCCCTAATGGGGGGCCTCTAGATGCTACAGCAGTCAAAATATTTACATGTTGTCCTACAAGGCCTGCATGCACTGCACGTTCCTTAAGTCAATAGGATAGCCCAGAGCTGAGGGCTTGCAGACCCAGCCATTATTACCCATTACCACCATGGGAGAAATTGACTCCGATATCAGAACAGATCTTGAGTGGAACATAGGCCTTGTGCTGGCTTGCTGCACAGGAGTGAGTCTGACTCTTTAAGTAGTAAATTAAACTGCGTATGCAGGAAAACTAGTGTTACAGTTAAGTTCCAGAACTTAACATGTGCGCACACAATACCACTCAGTTACCACCTTTGAAATGCAACGCCCCACCCCTCCAAAAAGCCTAGCATCTCCCCCTCACAAGGCAAGCCCACTGGAACCCCAACCACAAGGCAACCCTGCAACCCTCCCCTTCAACAACCACTTATAGTATCTAGAAAGAGAACACATAGTTGATAACATCACGTCTCCTCACTCTTGCATGACTCCAACTTTCTCTCGCACGCACGCAGTGTGCTAACGGGTTGGTGGGTAGACAGCTGCTGGATTTTCAACCGTTTTGATCTGTTATCACTTAAACTGCAAAAGTGGGAACACTGCAGCACCTTTGGCTGGACACAGGAACTTTTAACATTTCACATCCCAGTGCATTGTGATGATGCAAATCTTTAGACCCACATAAAAAAAACCCAGCAGATTAAATTATTTTTCTGGCAACTGGCAAATCCTTAAAAAACCCGGCCAGCCCGGTCAAATACCAGCCAGGTGGCAAACCTACTCCAGGATAGTCAATGACAACACTCCCAGCTAATGAACCACTACACAGAAACACTATGTTGTTGGAACAATTCTGATTGGCTGGGAGTAGGGGACAGCCTCACAGCTGAGTTACTGATGACCCATTTTGTAGGTATCCCATACAGTCAGCACCAGGAAACAGGGCAGCTTTGCATGTAAGCTTGTTGACGGGACATAGGAAGGAAAGCAAAATCTAAGCACTGGATCCCACAGAACAAGAAGCATCTTGTGTTAGAGTGGCTCATGATCCTGGTATTCTTAGAAAATAACCCTCCATGACAATGGTGATTCACACAAGTGACATGAAGCCACTCTGGAATTTAAGCCCTGGCTCCTTCCAAGCCCATTTTGTCATTTATCAAAGCAAGTGATAGAACATACTTACCCATACCGTAGGTACACAGGGTTCATGCTGTATGAGCCCCATGAAAGGCAAGACAGGGTGAAGTAGGGGTGGCCAGTTCCCACCCCACGCAAGTCCTGAAAATGTGGTTGGTGTATGAAACTGAAGCCTTTGAATCTATATGGGAAAATCCTGTCTGTCCCCTTTTAAAACACCACACTGCTCAGCCTTCTAAATCTTCTCTCTCTCTCTTCAGGTTTAAGTCCCTTTGTATGACACAGAGAATTCTTTCCCTTTCTAATCTCCTTGCTGCCCTATAGGTAATTGAACAGCGGATCCACACAGTAAAGCCTTCAAAAAGAATTACAAGAAATTACAGGTCTCATATTCACCTTGCTTTGCCCTTTGCAGATGTAGAATGAGTGGCATATGTATCTTCATAATCCATATGGCTCAGAAATTTGGGGTTTTCTGCTTAGAAGTCTGCTCTTCTTTCCCCCTCTCTTCCTCTTTCTATCAGACAGACATCTTGCTGCCTTTTTAGGGAAGGACTTTGGCTGAACTTGAAAGCATGAAGAAAGCTCAACTTGAAAAGGAGACCTGACTATTTTGCAGGCTATGAGGAGGCAAAATCATGGCACTGTTTCATTTAATAAATGAAGAGAAAAGAAAGAAAGTGGAAGGAGTGCAGAGATGAGTCTTGGAGTGAGTGATTTATGAAGGAAGATCATGGGCCTGATCCAAAGCCCACTGAAGTCCTGGAATGATTCTCATTAACTTCAGTGTGTTTGGATCAGGCTTTAATCTCTGTGTGTGTGTGTGTGTGTGTGTGTGTGTATATATATATATGTATATATATATATATATATATATACACACCCCCACATATACCCACACAATAGACACACATTGTTAGCTAACAGACAACGAAACTGGGGAAGAGGGGGGCCACTACACATATGATGAGTGTGAATATCAGAGAGAGCAATGAATTGAATTACTGAAGGTGGCTCACAGAGGTACAGCTAGAAATGAAGAGGTTAAATGGACAGGTGAAAGAGCAGTGAGTTACCAGAAATGGGTGGCATACATCATGGAGGAACAACAATGAAATGGGTGACCAGCTAACAAAATAAACCATCTCTGTTGAAATGAGCTGGTAGGCCACAGGACTGGGGGCTAGGACCTCTTTATCTATTTAAAGAGGTACCTATTTTACCCACATGTATATAGAGCTACAGAGTTTTCAAAACTGCACAAGGGCAGCAAAGCTTACAGTTAAATGAATGGAACATGAGGGCATGCCTGCACTGTCCAAAGCACAGCAGATGTATCTGGAAGCTTGGACAGTGCTTCAAGTATGTTCTCCCCAAATGTGTTCAGCAGCACCATAGGGGCACTGTATACTCCTCATAGCTCAGCTGAAGTGAAGGGAGTTATAACATTTGATACCAGCTGAAGATCTGGCCCCTGCAGTGTTCAGCAGCACTATGCCTGGGTGGGCCAGGAATGTTTGGTGGGAGTCCAACAGAAAAAAGGCAGTGTATCGTGCTTGACCACAGTTGCTGTCAAGCTACACTAAATATTTAATATTCATGACAGAAACTGGGGAAGGAGAGAGAACCGTGCCCTGGTCTGGTCAGATTTGGCTATTGTTTGCTGAAATAGGGGGACAATAAACTCTTAAGTTCAGAGTGCTACTGGGTAAGAAATTCTTCAGCATGCATCAAACTACTGGTAAGGTGAAGGTGCTCTGTGTGTGTGTGGCGGGGGGTGAGGGGATGGAAGCGTGACCCTTGATGTATATCACACAACCTGAAGCACTGATCATTTTAATGTTCACTTTTATGGCTCTATGTACTGTGGCACCATCCTTCTAAAGGAGGGCTGGATGAAACTCCCTTCAGAACTTGTCAGCATCCCTGCTGCTGGCCAAAATTCAGAAGCTCCCTGTTTCCAGGAGGCACCACTAAAACCTTTCTGCAATTTGCTGGCTTTGGAGACTTCCTGTGGATCAGAGTTCAATGTGTTAGCCAGTTGTGGGCTCTCTCTTCTGGTTCTGAGTCTCTGTAATTGCATCTACGCTGGGGTATAAAATGGCTTCATATTGACACCCACAAGGTCATCAGCAAGTCTGGAAAATGTAGGGTATGTCTGCGCTTGGAGCTGGTGCTTGGTGCCCCAGTAGACAAACTAGCACTGGCTCTAGGAGAGCTGAGAATAGTAGTATATCTGCAGTAGCTCAGGCAGCAACCTGGACTAGCTGCCTGAGTACGTACTTGTGGGGTCGGGTGGGTTTGTACTCAGAGAAGCTAGCGCCTCCCGTCTCTCGCCACTGCCCTTGCTACCATGGCTAGGCTACTATTTTTAGTGTGTTGGATCAATGAGAACTAGCTTGATTGTCTCCTCAAGATGGGAATCACACCCCCAGCTCCAGATGTAGACAGATCTATTGCACAGACCTCCGCTACAAGAGCAAACAGAGTTACTGACAGCTGTAGTAAGTTGTCATCTTATGTGTGGACCAGTACTTTGGGACACTCTACCAGAGGATTAAACAGCTATTTGCTGACGACAGAAGAATGGTGAGACTCAGGAATTCTGGTTTCAATTTCAGGTTCAGGAGGAGAGTGTACTCTACTGGGCACAGATTCTTCTGCCCATTTCCCCCCACACTTGAGCCCTTCTGTCCTGTTGGGTGACTTCCCCACTTCTGGCTCCCTGTTCTACTTCAGTTCTCCTCACTGAGCTAATCCCAGTTTCCACTCCTTAGGCTTCTCATTCCAGTCTCAGTCTTTGCCCAGCCGTTCCCAGTTCTCCCCCAATCCACGGCCACCTTGTCCCCAGTTCTACTCAGCCCAGCCGGGTTCATGCCCAGAGTGGACAGAATCTTTAGAGAATGTAGGTGCTAAAATCAAAGTCTCTTCTGAGCATGTGCAAACTGATGCCCCCCTCCCCCCAACACTTATGGTTTGGGAGAATTTTCACAGCGATGGGCAAAAGGCACAGCCCTGCCACACAGGCAACCCACCTGCCAAATTTCAACTCCCTGTCCCAAAGCATGAGGGTGCTGCGCTATTCAAAGAAAATGTGCCAGGATTTTTTAACATGGGCAAAACAACATATTTTCTCCTAACCTTGTTCAGAATTGGCTTAACCATTTCAGCTGAAATTTTTCAAAAAAGTTTAATGAGTGGTGCTGCCAGCCGCACCCATAATATATGCAGTCTACGTGATTTTTCAGGGTCCCTTGCAGCCAGATGGGTATACTGGGCAGTTAAGAGTGTGTGTGTGTGTGTGTGTGTGTAAAAATTTCCTCCCCTTTCAGGCCCATGGCTGGCGGGGTTATTGAGCCCATGAAGTGCAAGTCTACAAGGGGCTTCCAAATACACAGGATCCCATGCACATATTTCCATTTCTTGTGTTTAAGGCAAGTTTTGGGTCTGTGACCATTTCATGCCAGATGGGATGCAGCAGCCAGTTTGCCAGACTCTCAGCACTTAGTGCAAACGCATGTGCTGTGATAAGATTTCACATCCATACATCATAGCCATTGTCACTTATGTAATAGCAGTTGGCATTTATACAAATGTGAGGCTTCGCCCATTAACAACAGCTCTGTGCGGTAGGTAGATATTTTTACAGCTCTTACCTCGCTCTGCTTTACAGATGAGGAATCTGAGGCACTGGGAGATTAGGTGACCTGGCTAAGGCCGCACCAAGTAAGTGGAAGAGACTAGCTCACAACTCTATGGCCCCTAACAGTTAGGCAGATCAGGCTCAAGTATTCTAGGTTTACATATCTGTGCTCTATCCACTAGAGATTGCAAGGGATAGAGAGAGCATCTCTGAAATGCAGCCACTCCTGGGGCAAAAAGCAGCCGCCAACTAGTATATAGCATGATTCATGAAAGTGGAGGAGGGACAGGTTTTGCTCAAAGACGCTGAGCCCCTTTTCTTACAAACTCTTCGCAAAGTGACTGTGTAATCGTGACTTGGCTGTCTGGGCTCAGTGTTTGTGTCCCAGGCTACCGTCTACACTGTGAGCTAGGGGGTGCGGGTCCCGGCTCGTGTACACCGATTCGGGCACAAGTATAAATAGTAGTATTGCTGCAGTAGCACGGGCAGTTCAGCCATGCCACGTACAAGCCCACCCAAACCTGGTGAGTATGCACTTGGCACAGCTAAGCGATGCTGCTGCTGCCCAAGCTCCGGTGGCCTACGCTGCTATTTATGCTCAGGCTAGCTGTCACTGAACTAGTGTGAGAACGTGTGTGTGAGCTGGGAATCACACCCCTAGCTTTTAGTGTAGACATAGCCTTCATGGCATCAAGATCAGATGTACTCGGATTATAGGTTACCCAGCAGTATTCTAAATGCCAGCACTGAAACCTCACTCTGGGATTTGACTGGCCAGCTGGGTTCTTTCTGGTTCAGACATCGTCACCAGTAATGAGATTCCAGAAGTGGAGCTTCATTAACACTTCTCTTAATGAGGCATGAACTGGAATGGAATCCAGTTTCCCCCTCTCATTGCTGTCTGGGCTCTGTAGGGCTAAAAAAGGTAAAACTTAATATAATGTTGTTTTAGAGTCAGTGGATGTGACTCTGGCTACACAAAGCCAGCAGAACATTTTAGAAAGAAGATGCCATTTTTTACATAATGTCTATAGAGGGCTGATAGGAACATAGTTATGAAGAACTTGACCCTGCTTCTATAAGGTTCTTTCCATTCATTTCCATGGGAGCAGGATCAGACCTTGTGTCTCATGTAAAAGAATTGTGTGATACTCCAAAGTTGCCTGTGTTGGAAGGATGATTGTTTGCAGCCATGTCAGTGCCAGGATATGAGGTAATATCTTTTATTGGACCAACTTCTGTTAGTGAAAGGGACAAGCTTTTGAGCTACACAGAGCTCTTCCTCAGGTCTAGGAAAGGTCTTCAGTGTCACAGCTAAATACAAGGTGGAACAGAATTCGTATAAGTAGTTAACACATTCTCAGGGACTGTTCAAGATGAAGTGGCCCGATAATACTTCTGTGGTCATAGGACAGAAAAAGGGGGGTTAGTGTGTTACACATTGTTGTAATAAGCCACAAATCTAGTGTCTTTATTAAGACCATGATTTGTAGTGTGTTAGCAAAGTTACAAATTTAAGCTCCTCAGCTCATCTTTTGAAGGTGTTGTGCAGGTTTCCTTTGAGACAAGGACAGAATGGTCAGATATCCAGTGATCGTTTTGTGAAAAGTGTTCTCCCACAGGTGATATGGTGTTTTTGTCTTATTTTTATTTTCGTGTGAGTTCATTCAAGAGCGTAGGGATTATCTGGTTTCACCCATGTATCTGTTTTTGGGGCAGTTAGGCAACTAGATGAGTACACTGCATGTTGTCGGAGGCATTTGTCTAGGACCCATAGATTTTGAAAGGTGTTGTATGGGGATTATTGATCCTAACAGTGGAGATGTGTCCACTGATGCCATTTTGAAAGATGAGTTAACCTTGTTGGCATGTGAAGCTTTATATTTTCTGCAGTGCAGAATCCAAAACACTTTATGATAAAAAGTAAATATCACTCTCCCTGTTTTAGAGGTGGGGAAACAGAGATACAGAGAGGTGAAGAGCTTTGCTGAAGGTCACACAGCAGGTCAATGACAGAATCAGGAAGGGACCATAGGTTTCCTGTTCCTAGCCCATTGTGACATCTACTGGGCCCTGCTGCCTTCCTGCAGTTCCAGGGGACCTTGATGTTCTAACACATTTGCACATATATGGGTGTATTCTGCATGCAGGTCAAAGTAAAAGAATACAAATCCATTTGAAGAGGCCCCCTCCACACACAACATGCATGTTGTTATCTGGTGGTCCGTTGTCTAACATGTCAGCTTTAAAAGCAAATCCACCATGAGAAGAATGAACTAGTCCACCCATGGGACAGGCCTGCCTTGCTTGAGTCTCTCCTGTTCATAAGAAAGCTAGGGAGATGGATCTGTCCGCATGGAAAGACCTGGCACGGGGTGTGAGTTGGAAAATAAAACTGAAGGAAGAAGGGAAGATGGAGTGAGGACAAGGAAAGGAATATGACCTGAATCAAAAAGCCATTAGGAAGATGTGACTGATACTCTGACATAGTATTACAGTGCTCATAAGAAAGCGTTCTTGGAGTGGAGATTATTTATCACTCCAGAGCTGTATAATTTTAATATGTGAAATTGGAGCTACCACGAAAGGGAAATCACTGACTATTCCGCGAACTAAAGCCAAATTATATATCATGAGTCTGTTTAAGAGAGAATGTTTCCATTGTCCAAATTGGGTGGCTATAATTCTCCCAGCTTAATGAACATGGGCCGGGTGCTCAGAAATCAATGGTGATGTTAAAAACGGACCCTGTCAAGTGCTTTTTATGGATTTTAATCTCTTTTTCTTACTCTCCATTATTTGTAGTAGCCCTTAGGAATACGAGAATAAAACATACTTCCCTGATGAGATGCCTCTTCCGTATAGCACATGCAGCAACTGAGCCCTGTGTCTCCCACATCCACATTGGATGCTGGGATCCACATGGCTTGTTTACTCCCTTCGTGATGCAGGAGTATTATTAATGATGTCAGAGGTACTAGAACCTCCAGCACTCACTTGTTAAATTTTCAAATAAGCACCTTTCATGCTATCTCCCATGCTGCCCACATGCTTGGGAGGAGCTTGCTGTGAACATCCACAAAGGTACCTCGTTTTCCTACTTCCAAACTTTCCTTAAAACTCTCTACCACAATGTATCCGCCCTCCCCACCCCTCAAAAAAAGGCTTGACAAACCTAGGCTGGTTTTGCACTGAGACCACTGCCTAGTATGCTCACCAATATTGTTTTCTCATACTAGTTCATCTATAACTGTGTTTAATGGAGGATTTCAAGGTTTCTAAGTTTGGTTTCATTTCAGTTTGGAACAAAACCAAATACTTCCAAGTGCTCAACAAAACAAAATTTCTGTTCTTCACCCAGCAATCCTGGGAGCCTGGACTGCCAAGGAGCTGCTAATCTGGGAGCTGGGGCTCCCAGGACTTCCAGTCTCCTTATTTAGCACCCCATCAGCCTGCCAGACAGGCCGCTGAGAAATGGGGTGGGAAACCAGGCAAGTTTCTGATGGAAGCCTGCCTAATCTCTTATGGAATGTTATTGACATGGCCAAGATCTCATTCTCACGAAATATTTCAACTTCAGTGAATCAGCAAATTTTAATGAAAAAAATTTATCCTTTAAACTTTTCTGAGCAGTTGTAATGATACTGATATTACTCCTGCTGCTGATGCAGCACAGAGGTCATTGGTAAATCTGTGTCTGGGGTTTGAAATACCATCCTGTTGTTGTTAGGTGTAGCTCAGGCTTTGGGCATGGTACAAGTGTAGTGCCTTGGACACTGCAGCATGTAGTGGGGATTTCTGGGATCGTGATGATGATTTGTATTACCTAGTAGTGCCTAGACGCCTCAGCTGAGACTGGGGCCCCACCGCTCTACGTATGTGTGGTAAGAGACAGTCAACACTCCAAAGGCCTACAGTTGACCTAGATGAGAGAAACAAAGGGTGGCAGGATCTTCTGGTTAAGGCACTGGACTGGTACTCAGGAGATCTGTGTTCAATTCTTGGTCTTACCACACATTTCCTGTGTGACAAATCATTTATACTATCTTTACATACCCCAGACTGGCATGTGTACCCCAGGAATGGCTCAAATTCATGCGTCTGCATACCAGCCAAACCCACCCCGAGAGTCTGCATGTGCTGTGCTGGACTGTCACATTCTGGGCTGCCATCCAGACCAGTGAAGGGTTACCACTTGCCCTGTAATCTTGGGTGCGTCACAATAATTAGCTGTTGTAGCTCCCAACCTGGGCTTCTCACAACCAGATGATCACCATACAGGTCACGCGCTGAGTGTCTGCGTGCTAGACAGCCCTGGTTCAGCAGCTCTGACCCCAGCCCCACTCTAGGTTCCACCAGCCTTGTTTGCTACTTGCAGAGTGACCCCAACAAATGCCCAGTCCTGAATTTTCTGAAAACCATGTGCTCTGCAATGTCCAGCCCTCTCCTGGACAGTTCAGAGAAATAACATGGATTTCTTTGTTCTTATAAAGATACCCAAACATACCACAGCTTATTAACTTAACTGGGGGTAAATACACCCTTTCCTTTACACATAGCAATGGGTTGGTTTATGGTAAAAATGAAATAAGTTTATTAATCCTAGGTGTATTTTGTTAAGTGACTTCAAGTATAAGGAATGAAGATAGTTACAAGTAAAATAAAATACGCTTGTAAAGGTCTAAAACTTAATCTAGCAAGATAGTTCCTGTCACCAGTTGTTCTTCTTCCGATCCATGGCTGACTTTTCCTCGGTCAAGACCTCCTACAAAAGTACAAAGTTCTGGCTTCCCTTGTCATCGTAGGAGAAAGATCTTTGCCTAGGCAGGTTTCTCATCTATATTCAGTTCCAGAGGCTTCACACCCCCCTCCCCCTTTGCCCATCTTTCTCAGCTTGCAAGACCCCTGGCCTCTCTCTATCTAGTGGTGGATGCCAAAGATGGCTTCTGTTCTTGAATTTGTTTCAAGAGTCAGGATGGCCTCATGCTGTTCTTCCCTTCCTGTGGGCCTCCCATCCCCCGCGTGCATCCGATGAAGTGAGCTGTAGCTCATGAAAGCTTATGCTCAAATAAATTGGTTAGTCTCTAAGGTGCCACAAGTACTTCTTTTCTTTTTGAGGATACAGACTAACATGGCTGCTACTCTGAAACCCATCCCCCTGTATGATTTTTATGTAAATAGGTCTTCTATTGTTTCTGATTACACCACACAGAACTTACAAAGGAGACAGGTAAATAGCTGTGTTTTCCCCACCCCCCTGTCTGAGTGGGAAATGTTCCTTCCTTTGTTTGGCCACACACTTTAAAACATATCCATGAGTATTCATTATTCCTTCTATAGTGTAATACATTTTACAATTATATTAATCACCAGTGTGTCTTTAGCTTTCAGAAAAGACCTCACTCTAAACACTCTATACTACAGTAATATTGTATACAATCAGCTGATTTAGTTGCATATCACTGGAGGATCAGCTCCAGTCTTCATAGACCAATAAACCTTTGAAATTGATTATTCTGTAACGCAAAACTCAAACCAAGCTCCTCTCTCCAGCTGGGTGTAGATGCCATGCTGTCTTTCCCCTCACTTGTCAGTGTGAGGTTTGCCTCCATCCCTTGTTAGTTTGATGGGTCTGTCTACTGCTTGGATGTAAATTGAAGGCACACATTCCTTTATTTAGGATAGACCTGTTTTAACAACTCCCCCTGACATACCTGGTTCTCACACACTTTAGTTATAATTCCAGCAGCATATATTCCTCATTCTTTATACTGGTCATGTACATACATCACAGGACAATATCAGTGATCAGTGAGTTTTTAAATGATACCACAGAAGGCATATATTGTATAAAGATTATTACAATAGTGTGTAAGGTGGGAATATGGGGTGCTTTTAGTGTCACATGGACACGTATAGAACACAGTGTACATGAATCTACCCAGGTCCATGCTGCTGCTGTAGGCACATGAGTTAGTACTATCTTTACAGAGGTTGTATGTCAGGGTTGTTTGCGTCACATGGAGACACTCTAGGCTAGGACTGCTTGCCAGATGGTGTTGGTACTATTCCCTGCCTTCACACAGTTGCCGATGGCACTTCAAGATTAAGTTGCCTCTCCCTTTTATATGTGCCAAAGTGCATCACAATCATGGGTCAATTGGCTGAGGTGACCCCGTTTCTTCTTATGGGACAAATATTTATGCAACAAAGTGCACATTAGGCAAGATGCTGAATGGCATTTTGGCAGAAATTTCTGACCCTTTGAAGGGAGGTGGCCTTGAGGGAGGATGAAAATTCATTTGTCACACTGGACGGTTACGCTGAATGCTGCTATCACCATGCAATCCATTATGGTGAACCATTGCTTCTGATGCAGGAGAGCTAGCCTGGAATGGTAGGAAAAACCTCATCCTGGAGACCTAGGATGGCCAGCAGTGGCTGCAGAGCTCCCACAGGAGGAAACAGACCTTCATGGAATGACGTGAGGTGCTTGCACCAATCATCCAGCACCAGAATACTAGCTTGAGGGAAGCTATACTGATTCAGATGTGATTTGCTATTCCCTGTGGAAGCTGGCTACCCTGGACAGCTATAGGTCCATTGCAAACCATGTTGGGATTGGAAAGCCCACTGTTGGGGTTATGGTTGTAGAGGTTTGTGAAGCAATTAACACTGTGGCTTACCCTCGGGTGGTTGGCATAATAAATGTTCCAGAAATTATAGCTGGTTTTCAGCGGATGGGGTTCCCAAACTGATCAGGGGCTATTGATGGTGCTTGTTTGCTTACCACAAGCAGCAAGTATGTGCACAGCAAAAGATACCAGTCCATTGTCCTGCAAGGTTTGGTGGACCACAGAGGCAGGTTTATGAATACTAATATGGAAATCATGGGAAAGGTTAATAATGACAGGAGATCAGGCTTGTATTTGAAGGGGGCAACAGGGCTTTTGTTTCCCAGAGACAATACGGTTATAATGGTATATCTGCGCCAACTGTTAGTTTGGGGGAACCCACATACTCACTCCTCCTTTGGCTCATGGAACCATTATGGCGCCCGGAAAAGGGTAATTCAATTTCAAACTTAGCAGTTGCAGGATGGTGGTCAAATGCGTGTTTGGTAGGCTAAAGTCTTGTTGGCATTGTTTACAAACCCATCAGGTTGCCAGTGTTGCAAATGTTGTTTGTATGATCATGTCCTACTGCATAACACTTGTGAAGGTGAGTATTTCCATCCCAAGTGGGCGCGGGACAATTCAAATTTGCAAGCTCTGTAGAGGTAGCTGGATCCTACACACATGCATACTGGTCCTGGGTCCAGGCAGGCTAGAGAAATTAGGGATGCAATTGTCATAAATATAAAGGGAAGGGTAACCACCTTTCTGTATACAGAACTATAAAATCCCTCCTGGCCAGAGGCAAAATCCTATCACCTGTAAAGGGTTAAGAAGCTAAGATAACCTCGCTGGCACCTGACCAAAATGACCAATGAGGAGACAAGTTACTTTCAAAGCTGGAGCGGGGGGGAACAAAGGGTCTGTCTGTCTGTGTGATGCTTTTGTGGGAAACAGATCAGGAATGCTCTTCAGAACTCCTGTAAAAAGTTAGTAAGCAATCTAGCTAGAAATGCGTTAGATTTTCTTTTGTTTAATGGCTGGTAAAATAGCTGTGCTGAATGGAATGTATATTCCTGTTTTTGTGTCTTTTTGTAACTTAAGGTTTTGCCTAGAGGGATTCTCTATGTTTTGAATCTGATTACCCTGTAAGGTATTTACCATCCTGATTTTACAGAGGTGATTCTTTTACTTTTTCTTTAATTAAAATTCTTCTTTTAAGAACCTGATTGCTTTTTCATTGCTCTTAAGATCCAAGGGTTTGGGTCTGTGTTCACCTGTGCAAATTGGCGAGGATTTTTATCAAGCCTTTCCCAGAAAGGGGGTGTAGGGCTTGGGGGGATATTTTGGGGGGAAGACGTCTCCAAGTGGGCTCTTTCCCTGTTCTTTCTTTAACATGCTTGGTGGTGGCAGCATAGGGTTCAAGGACAAGGCAAAGTTTGTATCTTGAGGAAGTTTTTAACCTAAGCTGGTAAGGATAAGTTTAGGGGGTCTTTCATGCAGGTCCCCACATTTGTACCCTAGAGTTCAGAGTGGGGAAGGAACCTTGACAGCAATATATTCACATCTCCTGGAAGGAGGCAGAGGATGACATCTGCCAAGTGCTTCTCATAAGGGTCACTTTTAAAGCCTTTGTGTGAAGTTGCTTTAACTGTACATGACAGAAAATACAGACATACAAATGGGGCAAAATTGCCTTAAAAGGGTTTTGTTCTCTGATTTGCATTTGCTGAAGTTCTGTGTCCATTTATGCATGTCACACTGCACATCTATTTTAAAGGCAGTCATTACAGGGTACCTAGATTGTGGTTTACACCTTGGGGTGGGGTTTCACTGTTGACAGTTGTGACTCTGGTATGATGCGTGCATTCATTGTTCAATGTGATTATACTTGTCACTATTGATACCTGTATGTAGCCCATCCCATCTGCTGTGATTAACTGTCCATAAGGGCTAGTTTGCACTTAAAAAATTAGATCAACTGAGCTACATTGCTCAGGCTGTGGAAAATTTTTGTGTCCTGAGTATTGTAGTTAGGTTGACCTGGTGTAGAAACAGCTATGGTCGATGGAAGGATTCTTCCATTAACCTAGCTACCACCTCTGGGAGAGATGGATTAACTACATTGACAGATGCCTCCTATGTCAAAGAAAGGAGTTATCTACACTACAGTGTTATAGCAGCATAGCTGTACTGCTGAAGCAGCTTGCAGTGCAGAGCTGCCCTAAGTCTTGAGGTGGGTCTGCTGACAGTGACAACTGAAGACGCTGCAATATTGAACAGCTTGTCACTTTATATTTTCGTCCCAGTTTACAACTGTATGGGGAGTGCCACTTAGCACTATTTTATACAACACTTTTATGTGTCGCTTACTGGCTGCTAGGGGTGGTTGGAATTTTATCTGCTACCTAGTGGGATTTGAAGTACTTCACTGAATAATGCAATTAATGGCAGACTCGATCCCTTCCTCTCAGCTTCTCTGGAATCTATTTACTGGGTTGGATTTTTCTAGTGATGGCATCAAGTGCAGCCCTTGTCTGCCTGGATTTGTCTTAAGTGCCTGCCACAACTCACACCTGTTCAGAGATCCCTGTTGTCAGATCTACCTGCACACTTTCAAGACAAGGGGAGGGATTGCTGGGTGGGAAGAATACATCTGCACTGAGCCAGTCGACCAATCATTCTCCCCAGTTCCAATTGCAATTAAAGACTCTTGAGACCCCTCTTTGCAGGGCAGTTGCACAATGGCTAATAAGGTGGGGTTGTAACTTACCAGACTGGGGGGTCAGACTTGCTGAGGCACCCAGTCTCTCTTCAGCCTCATCATTGCGGGGCTTCTATGACCTTGGGGGGCCTCTGGGTACAGGTGCAGAATTGCCTCTTCCTCACTTTCCTGGTATTCTGATAGTCCCTGCAGCCTCCTCCTCCTAACAGTCCTGTTGGACAATTAGACAATCTGGGTTCAGCAGGACATAGTGAGCAGGCTCAGTAGACAGCACCTGGTCAAGCCCCCGCAACTGATAGATAGTCTCAGATAGTCTCTGGCTCTCCTGTACAGCCATTTCAAGTGTTTCATCCATTCCCTGCACTGAAATGGGGTCTGGTGAATGCCCAACTCTGACAGCTTCTGTGCAATTTCACAATACAGGTTTATGTTCCTGCTGCTTTGGCCCAAATTGTGAAGGGTGGTGTGGTCCACCCAGAGGTTTATCAGACTGGTATGATTGGTGGGCCATGCTGCTGCTCTTGCTTTTACAGAGTGCACCAGAAGGGTGATCGGATGTGGTCAGTGCACCATGCTATTCCTGGAACATGTAAGGGGAAAGGGACCTTTTGTAGATTGTGTAAGGGTAGAAAAGGGTCCATTGCATTGTGGGAATGTGGATGGAATACTATGAAAACTTGAGACCTGGTACCTGCTCCTTACCTATCTCTGCACTGCAGAGTGGGCTGTGTAGGGGGCCATTCTACAACTAATTTGTACTTACCCACACCCCTCAGGCATGCTAGCTAGCTCAGCATCTGCTTGTTCTGAGACACACCCTTCAGGGGTTTCTGGGTGGACGATAGGGTGGTTATGGCACAATGGTGCACCTGGATATGTGTAGAGTCCACAGATTAGGCATGGCCTTAATCTCGCTGAGCCTTAATTTCCCATCTGTGAAATGGGAATAATACTTCTCTGTTTTACGGGTGGTGTGAGGATGAGTGTATTAATGTTAGTGAGGTATACTGATACTGTGGTGAAGAGGGACCATGTGAGTATCTCCATAGCTAAGCCAGCACCTCCTTTCCTTCTGACTATTGCTGTGGAGTTCTGATTTTCCGCACCAAAGAGGGCAAGGATAATGATTAGAGGTGGCTGAATACAACCAGCAACCAGCTGCAAATATTCTTGACTTTCTAAATGGATTCACTTAGGCCACATTCATGCCGCTTTCAAACATCCATCAGCTTGTTTAAGCAGGTTAGATTTAATTGTTGAAATGCTCATAATGGAAAATTAATTTGAAGCTTGCTCAAGGTGCTCAAGAACTTGTGAAAAGAAAATGTTAGATTTGCTTTCCACAAACAGTGGCCCTGGAATCCTGATGCTAAGGGTTACTATATTCCTGCAGTCAGGGAGCAGAAATGGTGCCACTTAGCATAATGAAACCACACTGCTTTCAACTCAGACTGTAGGTAGCAAGTTGCAGATTTAATGGACCCTAATGAAAATGCCATCAAATAAAGAAATTTGAGACAATCAGTCTGTTAGTGGGTTTTTCTATAAAACAGAGGTGAAATCCATCAGACAAATGATTGATTACCAGTTATGCAATCAGCTTTACCAAGAGATAATCTCAGTTACTGAAGTTCAGCATGGCATTGCTCCATTCTCCACCCCTTGGTACTACAGCTACTCAATCCTTTTGTCCCCCTCAAATCCTTAAAACAGTTTCTCCTCAATCACACCTATGCTTTTATTTTAAAGCTGCTATTATTATTTCCTTCTTTGTATTACAGGGATGCCTAGAAGTCCCAGCCACGATCGGGGCCCCATTGTGTAAAGTGCTGTACGTGTACATAATAAGAGACAAACCCTGCCCTGAAGCGCTTTAGTCATAATAAACAAAACAGACCCAGGGTTTACTCCCCTCCTCCCCCCATTTTGCAGATCTCCACCCAAAGAGTAAATGACTTGCCCCAGGTCACATGATAAATCTGACGGAACTGGGAAAAGAACCCACATCTGCTGAAGTCCAGTCCCTATGCAACAAGACCACACTTCTTTTTTAAAAGGCCTGTCATAAATATATAGGGAAGAGTAAAAACCTTTAAAATCCATCCTGGCCAGAGGAAAAAACCTTTCACCTGTAAAGGATTAAGAAGCTAAGATAACCTCCCTGGCACCTGACCAAAATGACCAATGAGGAGACAAGATACTTTCAAAGCTGGAGGGGGGAGAAACAAAGGTTCTCTCTGTCTGTGTGAGGCTTTTGCCGGGAACAGAAAAGGAATGCAGGTTAGAACTCCTGTAAAGGGCAAATAAGCAATCTAGTTAGATATGCGTTAGATTCTGTTTTGTTTAAATGGCTGATAAAATAAGTTGTGCTGAATGGAATGTATATTCCTGTTTTTGTGTCTTTTTGTAACTTAAGGTTTTGCCTAGAGGGATTCCCTATGTTTTGAATCTGATTCCCTGTAAGGTATTTACCATCCTGATTTTACAGAGGTGATTTTTTTACTTTTTCTTCAATTAAAATTCTTCTTTTAAGAACCTGATTGCTTTTTCATTGTTCTTAAGATCCAAAAGTTTGGGTCTGTGTTCACCAATACAAATTGGTGAGGATTTTTATCAAGCCTTCCCCAGGAAAGGGGGTTTGGGAGGATTTTGAGGGGAAAGACGTTTCCAAGCGGACTCTTTCCCTGTTATATATTTGTTAGACACTTGGTGGTGGCAGCAATAAAGTCCAAGGGCAAAAGGTAAAATAGTTTGTACCTTGGGGAAGTTTTAACCTAAGCTGGTAAAAATAAGCTTAGGGGGTTTTTCATGCAGGTCCCCACAACTGTACCCTAGAGTTCAGAGTGGGCAAGGAACCCTGACATGGTCTTATTCCCCACCCCCTGCCAAACAAAAAATCTAATGCCTTGATCACCACTTCCTCCTCACAGAGAACTGTTATATTATTACACGAATATAGGACAATGCAACTTTCTTTTGTATAACATCTTCCCATAAAACCTCTGTCATCCCAAGGCATACAGTGTAGAGTTAAGGAATGAATAACAGCTCAGGGAAGAAATGGTGGGGCTGAGGCAAAAGAGAAAAGCGTGGTTTTCAGCTGAGATTTGAAAAGAAACAGAGACTGAATGAGGTAAAGAGATACAGGGAGGCTGTTTCATAACCCTTTCAGGCACAAGTACACAACTCTGGGTCACAGGAAGCCAAGACCAAAGGGCAACAGGCGCTGAAAACAAGACCTCAGGTGCTGGGAATGAGCATGAGTTCTGTTATTTGCACCTTGTTCCGTCTTCCATCAAACGGGAGCAAATGTTTTAAATGAGAGGAGCAACGCGTTCTCAGCAAACACCAGCCGTCTTTCAGACACTTTTCAATATGTCATTCTGCTCTCTTTGTAGAGCTGGATGTCTATGCAGGCCTGAGAGAAATGAGTGTGCCAGATAGAGGATGACTGGAGGAAAGCAAAGGTCAGCACAAGTGCACCCCACTGCTAATTTGAACCAGCCTCACGCCCTCTAGCAAATGCCAGCTCCTTGCCTGTACATCATTTGTGTGCTTGTTAGCATCTCATTTTGGAATCTGAGTGGTACTTCAGAGGCTCCTTGCCTGAGCAGCGAGGGCTGTGAACAGAGCAACACAGGAGAGAGACAGTGTCAGTCACTGGTCTCAGGTGGCCAGTCATTTTAGTTATCCGACTGAGTTTTTGCTACTTTTTAGTCCCTGTGATTGAGCTCATAATGCCCTAATTAATTATGATTAGGAATGCACTGCAAACTAATTGAATATTCTGCTGCAGGTACTTACGAGCCACAGCTGATTTATTACTGATTGGTGTTTCTGAGGGAAAACAAATCCGTTTACCTACCAGATCTCAACATACGGTTACAGGAGACTGTAAGTGATGGAGCAGTGTGGACCAGCCAAGCTGAGAGTTTATAGCGACTCGTGGGTTACCTGCCAAGCTGAAGATGCTGATGTGAGGATGATCGTGCTGGCTCTTGAATAACGCCAAGATCCACCGGCTGACCGTACCGTCGGAACCAAGTCATTGCATCTGTTAGCTCTAAACATCCAACACAACCATAGGCGAGTGAGTTGGATTCCGTTGTGCTCACTGAATCCTCACCCAAATTGTGAATTCTGTACTGCCTACAGCAGTGGTTCCCAACCTTTTTGCCATCACGCCCCCTTTTTAATTTTCAAGAAACCCTCACACCCCCACCTCTCCTTTACCATCATCCAACCCCCCCGATCCTTGTCCCCTGACCGCCCACTCCCAGGACCCCACCCCCTATCCAACCCCACCTTCTCCCTGTCTCCTGACTGCCCCGATGCCTATCCACACCCCCACCCCCTGACAGGTCCCCCAGGACTCCCACACCTATCCAACTTGCCCTGCTCCCTGTCTCCTGACCGCCCCCCCCCCCCGAACCTTAGCCACATCCAATCGCTCCCTGTCCCCTGACTGTCTCCCCAGGACCTCCTGCCCCTTATCCAACCCCCACTCCCGGCTCCCTTACTAGAGCGGCAGGACTGGCTTATTGGAAAGCCTGGGAGGTGGGCTGGTGCAAGTCATGCTGCCCGGGGGGGAGGGTAGACAGGAGGGAAGGGGCCGGCTGGGAGCTCAAGGGCTGGGCAGTCTCGCTCCCCCCTTGGAATTTCTTCACGCCCCCCCACCCCCCAGTTTGGAAACCAATGGCCTACAGAATCCTTTACTGCTGGGGATGCTGTTAGAGGTTTGGCAATCAGATCCCAGGTGGAGTTTGCAGGGCCATTAGTTAAAGTGAAAAACAGTCATCTTTTTCTTGTAAAAATTGAGCAAGTTTCACCTGAAAGCCGTCGGTGGTGGGATTTAAACAAAGAATCCCATGTTGTTTTAACAATAATTTTCAAGGTGTAGCTGTGAGTGAACCATGCCTGTGTACATACAGATGGTATGGGTTGTCCATGAAGATCAAACTCTGGTCCTTTTAGTACTGAAAGCGCAAGCCCTCCCTCAGAGAGCTCCTTTAGCTGTGAGTCACTAGAAGGTTGTAACACTTGTTGTGGCCAGCCACTAGAGGGCAACATAGTCACATTTCACAGTAACTTATTTCTGATGGTCTCCATGAGGTCCTGGGATTGTCACAATTGTGATAAACATTTTCTTTGCACTGTGTACCATCTTTCATCTGAGGATCTCAAAATGATCTACAAACAACAATAAGTTAAACCTCACACAGCTCTTCTGAGTCTGTCTAGCTTTCCTTTACTCAGCTAAACCACTCTGCTGGAATGAGTGGAGTTACTCCAGGTTTACACTGATGTGACTGCAACCTGAATTTGTCCTGGTGCCTTTTCTATTGTTTGCAAATACATGTCTTTTCTGTGGCCATACAGCTGTTGGAATGCCTGTCATAAACTCTGTGTGGATATTAATGTAACTCTCTCGTTCTGCAGACAGAATGTAAATCTGTCCTTGATTGTACTGAGAGTAATGGTGAGCCATTGTCTGTAACTGAAAACCCCGGTGGGAATGGCATTAATTTCATTTGAGGTGGCTGAATAATAGCAGTGGCTCAGAATAGGTAGAGCAGCTCGGTAGAATGTTTCTCATTCAGGAAACCTGTGGCATCATTGTTTATTTCTGGCATTTCCAGATTGTGCCCGGCAGATGTGCAAAGTGGGAGGAGGGGCAAGTGCAAGGAACTCTCCCGTTTGCACCCTCTGTGGAAGAGACAGCCACAGCTGCAGTCCTCATGATCACCAGAGTGCAAGAACTGCCCCCAGCTAACACTACTGGCCTCCCCAAAAGGGGCAGAAGGGCAAAGAAAGACAAGCATGGCCCTGCCTCTCCCACTATATTACAGCTGGCTAGTTGCAGATTGGAGTGTCGCAGGAGGTGTTCTCTCCCCCTGCTACTCTCTCATAAGGTCTCCTGGAGCTCCCACGGGGGCATTGTGGCATTACAATGCCCCCAACACAGGGCCGTGTGTCTGTAAAGCACACTGGAGCCTTCACTCAAAAGAATCTTTGGCAAACAGTGGTTACCATGCTCTTGTTTTTCCATCACTTTTGTTGCCTCCTGAGCCTCTGAGCTTCCCCAGGAGAGGCTGCTGCTAGAAGTGGATGTGAACTGTATCCACACACGTGAGTGAGGGTGAAGGGAAGTAGCGAGGGCATCCATGGGCCAGCTGGAATAAATACAGGTATATGTTCAGAAGAGGGGTGAGTCTGGCAAAGACGGGTGTGCCATGGCATGGAGGAGGGATATGTGCAGGAGAGGGGTGGGTGTGAGACAGAAACATGAACTTAGGAGAGAGAAGGGGGATGAGTGTGGAGGGTTGGGGGGATGTGATAAGGGGTGTGTGGGGGTAGCAAGGGGGTGTGAAGGATGGGTGATTGTGAATAAGACAGACATTTGTAGGGGCTAGAAGAGTGTAAGAGGGTGTGTGTGTGTAGTGGCTGGTATATGTGACAGTGGGCTGAGAGTGAGGGGCCTGTGCAGGGGAGGGAGGGTATATGTACAAAGGGGTGGGTTTGAGAATGTAGGGAGTGTATAGGAGAAAAGGAGTGTGAAAGGTATTGCAAGTTGAGAGGGCCTATATAAGGGTTAGCTGTGTGTGTCTGCCTTACCTGAGATAACAAAATGTGCTTTCAGAGTAGCAGCCATGTTAGTCTGTATCCGCAAAAAGAAAAGGAGGACTTGTGGCACCTTAGAGACTAACAAATTTATTTGAGCATAAGCTTTCGTGAGCTACAGCTCACTTCATCAGATGCATGCAGTGGACAATACAGTGGGGAGATTTTATGTGCTTGGAAGCCCTGTGCAATGATCTCTCCCTTCAATAAGAACTGAAAGGTTTGGGGAAATAAAAGGCAAGAAAAGAATCTGGCAGGGAAAACACATCATGTTCATGGGTTTGACAAAGCTTGAAAGGAAGCACAGGCTTGACAATGGTATTAATCAGACAGTGCCGAGCCCTGTTGCAGATGGCGTTCCAAGTGGAGCTGAAATGGTTAGCACTCCGCCATGAGCAGCTGGTCTCTGACAGAGGAGGAGAGGGTAATCTGATTCTGTTAGCCTGGCTCCCAAAGCAGAGAAGTGAATTGGAGACAGGGCTGAAACCAGGCCAGCATTAGCAGACAGCTGAGTTGGATGGTCTAAGAGGTATTTTCTGTCATTCACTCCAATGATCCTATGAATCTGTGATTTCATTCATCCAGCATAAAGTGAAGAGTGTTTATATCTGAGACCCTTAATGTGCCATCCTCTACATGGAATGATGCTGCTTCCTTGAAGCTTTTATAGCCTCTCTTATTTAAGTAGGGTAAAAAAAAACGTAGGGAGGAGAGTGGCTGTGTTATAGTCACATAGGAAGCCTGACTTTTTTCAGATTTAGGTGCCTATATTTGGTGCCCACATCCCATGTGAAATTCCCAGCTGGAAAGCTGGTCTGGGAAGTGAGGACTAAGGGCTGATATTCTGGCTCCGCTCCACTCCAAATTGTCACTGATGTGAGAATAGAAAATGGCTTATTTTTCTCTTCAGTTGGATGGGAGAGGACCACCTCCTAGATTCATCACACTACAGTGATGGGAGCCCTATACTAGGAAGGCAGGTAGAGAGACTTCCCATTCTTTAATGCTCATTCACAAAGGCCTTGCATGACTCTCCTGCCCCTTAGAGGGGTTGCTTGAGTGCCCCTTGCTAGGGACACTGAGGAGTTTGTTGCCTATTCCATGAGGTTCTGGTGAGGCAAAGGATGAGTAGAAGGTTAAACCAACAGAAGGCATTTTATTGGGTCATCATAACCAGCTGTTAATGAAGCTCTAAGGGGCCTCATTAACAGCTGGTTATGATGACCTAATAAAAGAAACTCTCTCATTCATCCTCTCTTTATTCCCAGGACCATTTACCTTCTCTTCCTCTTACTGCCTTTTCCCTTGCAAGGAATGCTACCTCACTCTGAACACTGCTTAGTCACACAGGTACTCATTGATTCAGCAGGAGGGGTACAGGAAACGCTCCCTTCCTGGAGTTGTATGTGCTGCCTCTACTGTATTTTCAGCCCCTGTGGACTGACCCCTTCCCCCTTTCTCTTAATTACACTTCTGGTGCCTTATGCAACACCTTTCCTGTGAGAATTGGAAAGCCCTTCACAAACCTTAAACTAACCTCCAAGGTAATTGGGTATCATTTAGAGCTGCGTGGAAATCGTTTCCCCATCCCTTGAATATTAGAGGGTTCAAAAAATTTTACTGGCCCAAATCAGAATGAAAAGTCACAATCTCAGAAATGTTCACGAATTGGAAAACCAAAAACGTTTCATTTGGGTCAACCAGAATGTTTAGTTCTGAGTGTTTCAAAGTGTCTCATTTTTATTTCAACCTTTTTTCTTTTATTTAACCCTTTTTCAGTATAATTAGCTGAAATTTTTAATTGAAAAATTGTTTTGAGTCAAAGCGGGAATTTTTCCTTTTGAAAATGTCAAAGAAAAACACTGACCATTTAAAAAGTGTTTTTCAACTTTTTTTTTTAAGTTCAAAACTGCCCTGTTTCGCAACAGTGTTGGTTTCAGCAAATTGGCAATTTCTGACAGGAAATTTGTCAAAATGTTCCCAGCCAGCTCTAAATATCATTATCCCCCAGGCCACAAATGGGTAAACTGAGGCACAGAGGGGTTCAAGTGACATATTCTAGGCAGCAAATCTGTGGCAGAGCTGAGAATATAACCCAAGAGTGTTGATTCCTGGTCCCTGCACAAGGCCATGGTCTCTTACTTCCATACCGTTCTCGGCTCTGCCAAACAGGGGATTAGAGCAAGTGGAAAGAGAAGGAAGGATTTTGGTGAATGAAGCAGTGCTATAACTTAGCTGGGCTGGCACAAATGCGAGACAGAGCTGTCAGAAGACTACATGGTCACTTCCCCTTAGGTCAGGGCTGACTGTGCTGGCAGGACTAACGTGGCCATAATCTCAGTGCAGTCACCCTGCTTTCTTCCATATTTGTGCTTACCAGATAGACAAGCCCAGTTTAAAAGAAAAATTCTGGTTTGCTCCCAAATCTATAATAAATAAGAGCCAGAGTCTGATCTAAATCTTCCCATCCTCCCCTGGTAGAAGAAGGAGGGATAGATTATTAATAATGTCCATGTTTATGTCTATGGTCTATCATTTAACTCACAAGGGGGTGACAAAGGTAAGCGCTCCCTTCAAAGCAGAGGACTTAAGGTGTATAGCTCCCTCTCACTCCGCTGTGTATTTGTCATCCAAAGACTTCAAAATCCCAGGGTGCCCTCCTGGATGTCTCTGGGCTAGAGTATATTGCTGCTTGTACGGGAAGGTAAGGGGCAGTGAGAACTCCCACTCCAGCCCCTATGTGGGTGCGCAGAGGTATGGAGTGCTATGCACCTGCGTAACTTCCTGCTGAAGCAGGTGGGTGGAGGATAAGCTGTGCCGTCCCAGTGCATCAACCAGCTGAGCCAATGTAGTGAGGAGGTAATCATGTAAACCACAGCAAATGTTACCCTCTAGAGCAAGGAGTGAACAGGGAGGGAACTGTCGCTGAGGGCCACAGTTCCTTTCCCACAATGCTCCTGGGGTAATGCAGCCACCCATTGCCCCTCACTATGGACTGTGTCCTAGGGACTTCATATGGGTTCACATCTGTGTCTCGTAGATGTCTTTTAAAGACACTCTTGAAAATTTTGGTGCAAATTATTTAGTTACAATAAAGCTTTCAGAAAACCCAGGAGTCTGTGGCAAGTGACAGCTGCAGCCTCCCAACAGTACTGTGTTGTCCTGCCCGACATGCCTCTGAGACTTTAAGTGACTTAAATATGCCATAGGACCCTGCCCTTCTTTTCAGAGGCTTGTCACTTCTTTCCTCCCTCACAGCTGCACAGTGAATGAAGTTAAAAGATGCTTAAGAAGGATGATATGCCACAGCCCTCCACTGCCTGTATTTCTAATCCCTTTACCTGTACGCTGCTATATCTGCTTCGCCTCCAAGCTACTGCACAGCCCAAAGTTCCTGCTGGGTTTCTAGTCCATGACAGGATCCCAGCTGCTGCTATTACATGAGGGGTGGTTGTTTCCATGTCCTTGGTGGCTCAGGCTGCCAGGGCATCTTTGGAACACAAGTGCTCTTTATTGGATAGCACTTGCACTGCTGTGGCTCTTCTTCTGGCAAATACTTGACTCATGATTCCGAGTCCTCCGTTGACACTCCAACCTGAACGTCAAATGCAGCTCCCCAAACTGCTTCAGGGTTGGGATCCAAATGGTGAATTATTAGTCACATATTTGTCTAGAGCCAAGCATGTGGAAGGCATTTAACAGGCAGGCGCAGTGGCATATGGGCCAGATGCTGATTTCAGTTACATGGGTTTAAAAATGTAGTACTCAATTGACTCCTTGGAGCCATCCCCTCTAGGGGACATCCCCTCTAGGGAATCTTACCCTTCACCTTGTCTTCTCTGCTTCACTTTTCCCCTGTTGTCTCTGTTCTAGCCTGTATGACTCTACTGTAGAATGTTTCAAATCCCTCTGAAAAGTAATGGATTCTGATTACAATTTTCCTAGAGAGTGAAGATTAAAATATATGGTGTGTCAAATCATATATTTTAGCTGTCATGTAAATGGTACAATTTTGTAATATCCTTTTATATTTTATAATATTATCATTCACTTTATCTGCTGTGCCATAAATTTCAGGCCCCTGCTGTCTAGGATGTATTATACTAGAGGGGCTCTTTCTGGGACAACTTCTGGGTTATTTCCACCCTCTTTTCAGAAATCTGCAATGGAAGACTTTGTCTGCTGCTTGAATTAACTAGGATGATCGGGGGGAACCACAGGAGTAGACTATTGGTTTTTACATGTTGCCAATGCCACTATGGGCCTGTAGGCTGGATCCGGAAGAGTCTGGGTACAGGTGGTGCATGAAATATTGCCCCGTCTTAAATTACCAGGTATTACAGGTACACTCAATTTCACCTTCCCCCAAGTTCCAGATACATTGTATTCTGTGCCTCAAAGCAGTTAAGTCCTGATTATTCAATCTGATGGGCCAGTTCAACTCAACTCATATAAGACCTAATTCAGCCTGTGGAGCTTCCTCCTTATGCCTGGGGGGGTGGATGGGGGGTTCTCTACTTGGAGCAACTCCCAGGACCGGGACCAAATGCTAACACTGTCAAGCCTAGGTGCCTAAATCCATGCTTAAATAAAAGTGATCTGATTTTCAGAGGTGCTGATCCCATGGACTTAGCTAAAATCAATACCATTGACTTCAGCGTGGTAACTCCTGCTATAACTGAGACCAGAAATAGGCTCTTGGAGCCGGATTGTGTTAATTACACTGCAGCTTGCGTCAGATCAGAATGGGAGCATTTTAAACCCACTTTGCCCAAGTGTAAGTGACTGTGCAAGACAGGGAAGAATCAGCTCTACTGGGGCCAGTGCCTTCCAGGGGAATCGGTGGGGGGTTGTGTTTCAAAAGGCACAATGCCCCCCTGAGGGTCGAAAGGAGCACTCACACTGCACAGAATGGATGGTGCCATGTGGTCCCCTCCCTGGGGACATTCAACTCTGTAGGCTAGTGTAGGGGCAGAGATCTGAGTCAATATGCAGCCGTAGAAATGCATAGAGGGAGCAATCCCTGCTCTTCCTGAGCACAAGGACTGTGGCTGTATCTAGCTTTTGCATTGGCTCCTGAAGTCTGCTATTCCAGCATATCCGCACAAGGCTCATGGCCAATCTTGCCACTGATGTATTCATCAATATCCCCTATTAACCTGGTGTGTGTGTGTGTGTGTATATATATATATACTCTCTCTCTCTCTCAAGGTCAGTTGTCTTAGGGTATGTCTACACTACGGAATAAGGTCGAATTTATAGAAGTCGGTTTTTTAGAAATCGGTTTTATAAATTCGAGTGTGTGTGTCCCCACAGTAAATGCTCTAAGTGCATTAAGTGCATTAACTCGGCGGAGCGCTTCCACAGTACCGAGGCAAGCGTCGACTTCCGGAGCGTTGCACTGTGGGTAGCTATCCCACAGTTCCCGCAGTCTCCGCTGCCCATTGGAATTCTGGGTTGAGATCCCAATGCCTGATGGGGCTAAAACATTGTCGCGGGTGGTTCTGGGTACATATCGTCAGCCTCCCGTTCCCTCCCTCCCCCCGTGAAAGCAAGGGCAGACAATCATTTCGCGCCTTTTTTCCTGAGTTACCTGTGCAGACGCCATACCATGGCAAGCATGGAGCCCGCTCAGGTAACCGTCACCCTATGTCTCCTGGGTGCTGGCAGACGCGGTACGGCATTGCTACACAGTAGCAGCAACCCCTTGCCTTGTGGCAGCAGACGGTACAGTACGACTGGTAGCCGTCATCGTCATGTCTGAGGTGCTCCTGGTCGCCTCTGTGAGGTCGATCAGGAGCGCCTGGGCAGACATGGGCACAGGGACTAAATTTGGAGTGACTTGACCAGGTCATTCTCTTTAGTCCTGCAGTCAGTCCTATTGAACCGTCTTATGGTGAGCGGGCAGGCGATACGGACTGCTAGCAGTCGTGCTGTACCATCTTCTGCCGAGCAGTCATGAGATGTGGATGGCATGCAGTCCGTCTGCTGCCAGCCAAAGATGTAAAAGATAGATGGAGTGGGTCAAAACAAGAAATAGACCAGATTTGTTTTGTACTCATTTGCTTCCCCCCCCTCCCCTGTCTAGGGGACTCATTCTTCTAGATCACACTGCAGTCAAGATGCAGCGAGGTAAATCTAGCCATGTATCAATCAGAGGCCAGGCTAACCTTCTTGCTCCAATAAGGACAATAACTTAGGTGCACCATTTCTTATTGGAACCCTCTGTGAAGTCCTGCCTGAAATACTCCTTGATGTAAAGCCACCCCCTTTGTTGATTTTAGCTCCCTGAAGCCAACCCTGTAAGCGCCCCTCCCAGCGTCAGAGCAATGGCAAACAATCGGGCATCTGAGAGTGCTGTCCAGAGCAGTCACAATGGAGCGCTCTGATGGGGCTAAAACATTGTCGCGGGTGGTTCTGGGTACGTGTCGTCAGGCCCCCGTTCCCTCCCTCCCTCCGTGAAAGCAAGGGCAGACAATCATTTCGCGCCTTTTTTCCTGAGTTACCTGTGCAGACGCCATACCACAGCAAGCATGGAGCCCGCTCAGGTAACCGTCACCCTATGTCTCCTGGGTGCTGGCAGACGCGGTACGGCTTTGCTGCACAGTAGCAGCAACCCCTTGCCTTCTGGCAGCAGACGGTGCAATACGATTGGTAGTCGTCCTCATCGTGTCCGAGGTGCTCCTGGCCGCGTCGGCTGGGAGCGCCTGGGCAGACATGGGCGCAGGGACTAAATTTGGAGTGACTTGACCAGGTCATTCTCTTTAGTCCTGCAGTCAGTCCTATTGAACCGTCTTATGGTGAGCAGGCAGGCGATACGGACTGCTAGCAGTCGTACTGTACCATCTTCTGCCAGGCAGGCAAGAGATGAGGATTGCTAGCAGTCGTATTGCACCATCTTCTGCCAGGCAGGCAAGAGATGGGGATGGCTAGCAGGCGTACTGTACCATCTTCTGCCAAGCAGCCATGAGATGTGGATGGCATGCAGTCCTTCTGCACCGTCTGCTGCCAGCCAAAGATGTAAAAGATAGATGGAGTGGGTCAAAACAAGAAATAGACCAGATTTGTTTTGTACTCATTTGCCTCCTCCCCTGTCTAGGGGACTCATTCCTCTAGGTCACACTGCAGTCACTCACAGAGAAGGTGCAGCGAGGTAAATCTAGCCATGTATCAATCAGAGGCCAGGCTAACCTCCTTGTTCCAATAACAACGATAACTTAGGTGCACCATTTCTTATTGGAACCCTCCGTGCAGTCCTGCCTGAAATACTCCTTGATGTACAGGCACCCCCTTTGTTGATTTTAGCTCCCTGAAGCCAACCCTGTAAGCCGTGTCGTCAGTCGCCCCTCCCTCCGTCAGAGCAACGGCAGACAATCGTTCCGCGCCTTTTTTCTGTGCGGACGCCATACCACGGCAAGCATGGAGCCCGCTCAGCTCACTTTGGCAATTAGGAGCACATTAACCACCACACGCATTATTCAGCAGTATATGCAGCACCAGAACATGGCAACGCGATACCGGGCGAGGAGGCGACGTCAGCGCGGTCCCGTGAGTGATCAGGACATGGACACAGATTTCTCTGAAAGCATGGGCCCTGACAATGCATGCATCATGGTGCTAATGGGGCAGGTTCATGCTGTGGAACGCCGATTCTGGGCTCGGGAAACAAGCACAGACTGGTGGGACCGCATAGTGTTGCAGGTCTGGGACGATTCCCAGTGGCTACGAAACTTTCGCATGCGTAAGGGCACTTTCATGGAACGTTGTGACTTGCTTTCCCCTGTCCTGAAGCGCATGAATACCAAGATGAGAGCAGCCCTCACAGTTGAGAAGCGAGTGGCGATAGCCCTGTGGAAGCTTGCAACGCCAGACAGCTACCGGTCAGTTGGGAATCAATTTGGAGTGGGCAAATCTACTGTGGGGGCTGCTGTGATGCAAGTAGCCCACGCAATCAAAGATCTGCTGATATCAAGGGTAGTGACCCTGGGAAATGTGCAGGTCATAGTGGATGGCTTTGCTGCAATGGGATTCCCTAACTGTGGTGGGGCTATAGATGGAACCCATATCCCTATCTTGGCACCGGAGCACCAAGCCGCCGAGTACATAAACCGCAAGGGGTACTTTTCAATAGTGCTGCAAGCTCTGGTGGATCACAAGGGACGTTTCACCAACATCAACGTGGGATGGCCGGGAAAGGTGCATGATGCTCG
This sequence comes from Caretta caretta, assembly GCF_965140235.1. NCBI lineage: Eukaryota > Metazoa > Chordata > Testudines > Cheloniidae > Caretta > Caretta caretta. Next base: position 154,423,618 of record NC_134208.1, on the reverse strand, counting down.
CATCTTCAGGAACTCTGGTCTGTTTCAAAAGCTGCAGGAAGGGACTTTATTCCCAGACCAGAAAATAACTGTTGGGGATGTTGAAATGCCTATATGTATCCTTGGGGACCCAGCCTACCCCTTAATGCCATGGCTCATGAAGCCGTACACAGGCAGCCTGGACAGTGGTCAGGAGCTGTTCAACTACAGGCTGAGCAAGTGCAGAATGGTGGTAGAATGTGCATTTGGACGTTTAAAGGCGCGCTGGCGCAGTTTATTGACTCGCTTAGACCTCAGCGAAACCAATATTCCCACTGTTATTACTGCTTGCTGTGTGCTCCACAATATCTGTGAGAGTAAGGGGGAGACGTTTATGGCGGGGTGGGAGGTTGAGGCAAATCGCCTGGCTGCTGGTTACGCGCAGCCAGACACCAGGGCGGTTAGAAGAGCACAGGAGGGCGCGGTACGCATCAGAGAAGCTTTGAAAAACAGTTTCATGACTGGCCAGGCTACGGTGTAAAAGTTCTGTTTGTTTCTCCTTGATGAACCCCCCCGCCCCTTGGTTCACTCTACTTCCCTGTAAGCTAACCACCCTCCCCTCCTCCCTTTAATCATTGCTTGCAGAGCCAATAAAGTCATTGCTGCTTCACAGTCATGCATTCGTTATTCATTCATCACACAAATAGGGGGATGACTACCAAGGTATCCCAGGAGGGGTGGTGGAGGAGGGAAGGAAAATGCCACACAGCACTTTAAGCACAGCACTTTAAAAGTTTACAACTTTAAAATTTATTGAATGACAGCCTTCTTTTTTTTGGGCAATCCTCTGTGGGGGAGTGGCTGGTTGGCCGGAGGCCTCCCCACCGTGTTCTTGGGCGTCTGGGTGTGGAGGCTATGGAACTTGGGGAGGAGGGCGGTTGGTTACAGAGGGGCTGCAGTGGCAGTCTGTGCTCCAGCTGCCTTTGCTGCAGCTCAACCATACACTGGAGCATACTGGTTTGGTCCTGCAGCAGCCTCAGCATTGAATCCTGCCTCCTCTCATCACGCTGCCGCCACCTTTGAGCTTCAGCCCTGTCTTCAGCCCGCCACTTACTCTCTTCAGCCCGCCACTTACTCTCTTCAGCCCTCCACCTCTCCTCCCGGTCATTTTGTGCTTTCCTGCACTCTGACATTATTTGCCTCCACGCATTCGTCTGTGCTCTGTCAGTGTGGGAGGACAGCATGAGCTCGGAGAACATTTCATCGCGAGTGCGTTTTTTTTTCTTTCTAAGCTTCACTAGCCTCTGGGAAGGAGAAGATCCTGTGATCATTGAAACACATGCAGCTGGTGGAGAAAAAAAAAGGGACAGCGGTATTTAAAAAGACACATTTTATAAAACAGTGGCTACACTCTTTCAGGGTAAACCTTGAAAGTTAACATTACATACATAGCACATGTGCTTTCGTTATAAGGTCGCATTTTGCCTCCTCCCACCGCGTGAACGGATTTTGGTTGAATGCCAGCAAACATACACTGCAATGCTTTGTTCTACAGTGATTCCCCAGTACGTGTTGCTGGCCTGGAGTGGTAAAGTGTCCTACCATGAAGGACGAAATAAGGCTGCCCTCCCCAGAAACCTTTTGCAAAGGCAGAACCGCAAATGCCAGGGCAAAGTAATCCTTTCACATGCTTGCTTTTAAACCATGTATAGCATTTTAAAAGGTACACTCACCAGAGGTCCCTTCTCCGCCTGCTGAGTCCAGGAGGCAGCCTTGGGTGGGTTCGGGGGGTACTGGCTCCAGGTCTAGGGTGAGAAACAGTTCCTGGCTGTCGGGAAAACCGGTTTCTCCGCTTGCTTGCTGTGAGCTATCTACAACCTCCTCCTCATCATCTTCTTCGTCCCCAAAACCTACTTCTGTATTGCCTCCATCTCCATTGAAGGAGTCAAACAACACGGCTGGGGTAGTGGTGGCTGAACCCCCTAAAATGGCATGCAGCTCATCATAGAAGCGGCATGTTTGGGGCTCTGACCCAGAGCGGCCGTTCGCCTCTCTGGTTTTCTGGTAGGCTTGCCTCAGCTCCTTCAGTTTCACGCGGCACTGCTTCGGGTCCCTGTTATGGCCTCTGTCCTTCATGCCCTGGGAGATTTTCAGAAAGGTTTTGGCATTTCGAAAACTGGAACGGAGTTCTGATAGCACGGATTCCTCTCCCCAAACAGCGATCAGATCCCGTACCTCCCGTTCAGTCCATGCTGGAGCTCTTTTGCGATTCTGGGACTCCATCATGGTCACCTCTGCTGATGAGCTCTGCATGGTCACCTGCAGCTTGCCACGCTGGCCAAACAGGAAATGAGATTCAAAAGTTCGCGGTTCTTTTCCTGTCTACCTGGCCAGTGCATCTGAGTTGAGAGCGCTGTCCAGAGCGGTCAGAATGGAGCACTCTGGGATAGCTCCCGGAGGCCAATACCATCGAATTGTGTCCACAGTACCCCAAATTCGAGCCGGCAACGTCGATTTAAGCGCTAATCCACTTGTCAGGGGTGGAGTAAGGAAATCGATTTTAAGAGCCCTTTAAGTCGAAATAAAGGGCTTCATTGTGTGGACGGGTGCAGGTTTAAATCGATTTAACGCTGCTAAATTCGATCTAAAGTCCTAGTGTAGACCAGGGCTTAGGAATGTGCAAACCAATTCAGATGCACTAAACAGCCCTTCAATTCAAACTCAAATCAAACCTCAAATGTTTCTGAGTTTCCAAAACTCAGGTTTATTTTCTGTGTATATGAAATACATTGTGTGCTTCCTGGTTTAATCTGGGACCTGAAATGCCAGGAAAAATGTCCCCCTGGAGTATTTTTCACACATCCAAACCAAGGAAGTATTGGGAATCTCCTGAAGACACCTGTTCGGATAACGTTCCACTCCACGAGGCATAGATAAACATCAGAGCTTCTGAGTGTTTATCAGACCCTAACTGTACCTCTGGAACCATGTGATTTGTCCATTGTTATCCTAGACCTGTAACTATCTGGAAAAAATCCTTCTGCTGACTCACTTTCTCCCTGTCAAATGTTCACAGCAAGTCTCATGAAGTGCCCTTCAATCAGATGATAAGTTATAATTTCCTTTTCTTATAGGGTGGGGTTTTTTTTTTGAGCAGATTCATTGAATGCTAAAGGTGCCACATTGACAGTCCCGGAGACTAGAGTTCCCTGTATGCCTATAGACTTGATATAGCTCAGGTAGTAGTAGCCAGGCCAGTTTCCCTCACTGTAGATCAGTTTCCATGATCCATGCAAAGCTTGACCTCTCTCTTGTGCCAACGAGTGTGAACTGTGGTGGGTTTTTGTGGTGTAGACCGCTTTCCCCCTGGGAACATGCCTGGACACCACCAGTTCTGCAGAGGTAGTTGGCTGAGGGCAACAACTTTCAGTGACTGCTAATCTGGGCTGGATTCAGTTCAGTGACTTAGAGGGAGAAGGTTCTGTCTTGCATTTCCACTCCCTGGGCCATCCAGTGCTCCATAATTGCACTTTGAGTCTGTCCATATTTCTCTGTCTTCCAAGAACTCATAAACATGTATCCTTTTCCTTCCACACAACATTTTATGATCAGTTGCACTGCTTCTCCGTGGGCTTCAAATTCATATTTAGATTATTATTCACCAAGCTGAAAAATAAATATCCAAATTAATGTGTTTAGTTGATTTTTAAACGCATGCCCTGGGAGAGTTTTTCATTTATTGAAATCTGGCCTGAAGGAAAATAGAAATCTGGGACTCCAATATAGTCTCTGTGGGCAGGTGAGCTTTAGACAGCACAAAGATTTAACTACAGAATCTAATATACTGGTGCTTTTTATCATATCAGGAGCAATATTTTTATAACCAGTTCCAGAATTTTACTTTCAAAGTAACTGCAGCTAGTTTTAAATTGGTTAAGTTAAGCAGCTGTGGGGAATAGGTGCTAATGAACTTCTAATATAGATTTCATATCGTTTAGACATGGCTAAGTTAAAGAACATGTAAATATCTATCACTATTTACACACACACCCACACACTCTGCAAAGAGGAAGAAAGAAATATCTGAGTAGACAAGTATCTATAATAAGGTCAAGTTCCTAGCTTAAGAGTAAGATATCTGGAGACACCAAAAAAGGATTAGCTTTGCAAGACTTCTCCCTTCCTCCCCAGATACTGTTTTTGCAACGTCTTGATACCAAGGTACATTGGATGCCTTACCTGGGAAGGGACCGATCCTTCTGCTAGCCTGATCAGAGATGGCTTACTTTACCTGTAGAGGAATTTTTTATTAAAAAGGCTTCAAACCTAGGACAATGTTAAATTTAAAAAAAAGAAAAAAAGCATTTCACTGGCCTCACATCACAGTGTTTGTGGAACAGAATCTGGCTCCTGATGAGTTGTCGTTAGTCTTGCTCTTCTTGTGTACTTTGGTGGTGTGTGTGTGTGTGTGTGTGTGGGGAAAAGGGCTATTGCACTGCGTCTAATGGTGAGTAAAACGTAAGTGAAACAGTCCTTAATCCCCCTCCACCCATGCTCAGGGTCCCTGTTTCAGCAACGTGAAGGAAGTCACAATACAGAAACCTTCTGGAGACCAGACCTGATTTGCAGTAGAAGTGAAGTCTAGAGTGGGGAAGCTGGTAACATGGCAGCATATTGAAGGAGGGACGTAGTGGCCACCAGTGATAATGTGAGAGGCAGGGCCCTGGTTCTCATTGCCCCTCAGAGGCTGAGGGGGATGGCTCTTTATGATCTATCCCTGCTCTGTGTTTGGAAGTGTGACATACTGCAACCTCCTGCAGTAGCTTTGGGAACCATGGTATTAAATCTGGTACCATTAGTGTGCTTATCTGTGTAACAACTGGCACCTATCTTGTGCTTTTTCTCCAAAGGCTGTGACTAGTGGTAACTTGTCATTTCTGTCAGACACTGGTTATAGCCCTCAGAGAAAACACAGCACAGGTGCGGGTTGCTGGGCAGACTGGCTTGCTGTGGGGATGTCACAGTGTAAATCAGGTAGCTGTGCATCCTTAAAACTCTCCAGTCAGAAGGGAGTGGTTCACAGGTCTCTGGCTGGCTGAGACCTGACTGGGCACTCCTGGAGTGGACCACAGAGAAGGGGGATGGATACAGGTGTAGGTACCCCCTGAAACTGTGACAGGAGGATTTCTTCATTTTTAATGAAAACTTTTTGGAACTTTAGTTTCTGATCAAGAGACTTGGGGATATTTACCAAGTTTATTGTTTCAGTTCAGGTTCCTTGAGAAGGTTCCTGAGGGTTGCAAACACTCCCAGCTGGGGTGACTCAGATTAAAACCCAGCATCGGAACACGCACCAAATGCTGGGGCAGTTCAAGCCCAGATGTGAACTGGACCTCTGGCCCCTGCCTATATTCATTCTGTATTCAAAATGGAAGCACTGCAGTTTTGTGCAGAATACAGTTTATTTTTCAGAAATAACAAAAAATTGATTCCCTGCTTTAAGTATAAAACTTTTCTCAGCCTTAACAGAAGCCTTTAGCTGGCACCTCCACAATAATGGGCTGATCCAAAATCCTGGAACTGAATACCCCAGAACTTCATGGATTGGGATCAATAATATAGCTACAAAGCCAGAGGGGAAAAACTGGAGCTTTGAACTGAGTCTTGCTTTGAGAGTGAATGTCACCTTGGCACATTGGGGCCAGCAAGAGGCCTTGTGGATCACTTGTGTCACACTTTAGCCATACTTTGAGGGTTTAATACAATAGACAACTACGATGTTCTGCCTTGTGCTAAGTTGATGCACCGGCGTGAATTTCACCCTGACTTTGTTTGGATCCTAGATTGAGAATACAATTTGTACAGAGGTCAGCAGGGGGATTTGATCACCCCATGCATCAAAATGAATGCAAAATAGTGCATAAGTCCCAGTGGTCAGTTTGGATGAGCTATTGCCAGCAGGAGAGTGAGTTTGTGTGTGTATGGGGGTGAGGGGGGGTGAGAAAACCTGGATTTGAGCTGGAAATGGCCCACCTTGATTATCATGCACATTGTAGGGAGAGTGGTCACTTTGGATGAGCTATTACCAGCAGGAGAGTGAGTTTGTGTGTGTATGGGGGTGGGGGGGGGTGAGAAAACCTGGATTTGTGCTGGAAATGGC